>NC_088894.1:1323333-2646666 GCF_037157495.1 Lathamus discolor | reverse complement strand
ACCACGGGAGAAACGCTCCCCTCTCACACCCCAATCCCCGTCCATCCCCTCTGCTGTTATTCCACCCTCTCCAGCAGGACTCTTCCCCTTGCTGCCTCGCAAGGGGAGCTGATGGATAAAGAGAGCGGCAAACCCCAAAGATGTGTCATTGTGCTGAGTGCTTTCAGGCCTCGCAGGATGTCACTGTGTCACAATTTCAGTTCATTAGGTGGCGCAGGGAAGACGCTGTGACATCAAAGCACTCCTTTTCCCTATAGAAACGGGAGCAGCTCTTTTGATCTCAGCCCCCAATATCCCCCCCAGATTAACATTTACTTGTACATCCCAAACCTACGGGGGATCCTGCGCTTGATTCCACCATATGTTCTGGGGCGGTTGCTGTTGCTTCTCTGCTTTTCTTTGGGAGGTGGTTTGTGGAGGAGGGGGAGGAGGAAGCAGTAATGTTTGGATGTTTCTTTATTTCCACACTCCCCTCTGCTCCTCGGGCACGGCAGGGGAGAGCACCCAACCCATTTCGTGTCAACTGGTTGCTTTGAAGCTTGCCACCATCAAACGCTTTTATTTGGGGGGAACCCAGCCAGCTGTTTGTTTGCTTCCCTGCTTCATATTGATTCAAGGAGATAATCTCCCAGGCCCCACGCGCTTAATCTGTGAGTTGCTAATGTTGCATGAGATATCGAAATGGTCCCTTCGGCCCTGGATTGCTGGGGGTATTTATAGCTTAATGCAGAGGTTTACAGCGCAATGTTCATCTTCAGAGTGGCAGAGGGTTACATACGTGTGTCTGATATCACAAACTGCTGTTGACTTTAGTGGGGATCTTGTAACTAATGCGGTGCAAAAAGGTGACCATGTACTTTATATTGTAGGAATGATCTGATATCATTTGGTTCCTAGCGAGTTGTTAGGATTTATAACATCCTAACACTTCATCTACTGTCTGCATCCCAGCAGGAGCAACGGATGCTCCCTGTGGTACCGAAACACGGGGCATGAACTCAGGGTGGTACCAGTGTGAAGCCCTAACTTCTGTGGTCAAAAAGGGGGATGACGTCTCAAAGCCAGTCAGAGCAGGATCTGGCTCTCCCTGTGTTAGCATCTGACAAAATGGAGTGGAAATGAATTCAATTCAGAGACATCTAATTTCACGAGAGACTCTCTAAGAATAATTCCGCCGCAGATGCTTAAAGTGATTTCAACATGAAAAGCAGGAAAGGCAGAGAAGATGACAGAAAATAACCACAGAATTTATACCTTCCTCTCCTTTAAGCCCTGCACAGAAACCCATGGTGTAAATGACACAATTCCTTCTATTGCCCTGAAACAAAGGGATGGGCACTTTAGGGGTATGTAACCTCCTGTCCTGGCCCCACAGGGATCGGTCCAGGGGGGAAAATCAGTGTTCTTTTAACTGAAGCTTTTTAGCAAGGTTTTAAGTGCTGTTACAGAGTGGAAAAAGGCAGTATTTAAATGGTGTGCTCTGGGTATCAGTCATTCACACCATCCCGGGGAGCTCTGGATGATGCTTGTGTGCCCTAAGTGGTGTTTGGGCAGCCAGATCTCAGGAGCCCTGACACAGAGACTGTCACCGATAACAACACACGATCACTGTCCTCTCTATGTATTTTTTTACTGCATTTTTCCTTCCTGCTGTTTAGGGGGCTTAAACAGCCTTGATTTTCTGTGGCTGACAACACACCCCATATGCTATTTATCTTGTCAGAACTCTCTCCCTCTGCCCTCAGCTCCCATTTTGTTCTCATTAATAGTGATTATGAAAAATGGGGCTAAATACTTACTTTCATATGATTTATCCAAATGTTGAACTGCGTAATTGGAGAAGCTAAGACATTATCCCTTCAGATTCTGTCAAGACTCAATTTCTGCATTCGATTTAATTTTTAGACTCATGACCCATAACAGTACATATATTTATTGCCTTTATGGTGGCTTGGCTGCACAATATATCTATCAGTCAGAAGCAGGAAGCTGCATGTTATGTGTAAGAACTTAAACAGTCAGTGTTTCCTGAGAACACTTGTCCTTAGCATGCAGTTATTAACACGGGGCCCCCAGATACAACAAAATTGAAAGTCAGCTGGAAGGAATGCCCTTATAATGAAGATATTTAATAACTGGCACCAGACTCTGATTTCCCTTTCGGTGACAGACGTGACGCATGAGCAAAGGCAGGGGAGTGCTTTGCACTGCAGCACCCTCGCCTGCCCCTTTCCAGAGCCTGATCCAGCATCTACCTCCTCTTTCACTTGCTGCTGGGGATTGCTCCTGTATAAAAGGCCCTGACATGTATGGTTTGGTCCTGCCTTTCCGAGCTTCTACCCAGAGATGTGCAAACACACACACACACACACTTGTGCACACCGTGCTTACCGGGAGCGCGTGTCACTGCCTTGCAGAGATTTTGTGCATCTCCCTTTCCTAATCCATCATTTCCATGCTTGTTCCTCACAAATCGCTTTCGCATGGCTTTGGCCCTGATGGCCAGCTGAATGCAAATGCTTTATCTGCAGCAAAGTGTCTGAATCTTATGAACTGTCAACCTGCATCTCGGATAGAAACCGAGACTCCTCCAGAGCTTGGCTTGTTGGGGTAAGGGCGGCCGGCGTGGAGCAGTAAGTTCAGTAACAAAGCACCACAAAACTCAAGCTCGTGCTGACAATACCACCCCGCTTCCCAAATCAACGCTGACACCGTGTTGAAATTGTTAATAAAACGAGTAATCAAGCTGCTAATATCTGCAAGCACCATTTTGGAAAAAAAAAAAAGAAAGATAATAGAGCAACCATCAGGGAGTATAGTTAATGTATAAAACAATTACTGTAGTCAGATGCTTAAATAAGAGCCATGGTGGTAACAAATGCATTACAGTACAGAGGAGCGGTTTACAGTACACAGGGTATTTTATCTGTGGAAAAGAATAACTCTTCAGAGGAAGCTGATGCATTTACCACTAAATCTTCACCAGCAGCCTTTTTCCTTGGCATGAAACCTGCCCACACACACGTGTGCCAAACACACACACGTGTGCGCACACACACATACATGTGCACACAGGGACAGCTTTAACTTAGCATTATTTGTTATTGAAAGTAATAGAATTATTGGAAGCACACTCATTCACTGCCAGTTAGTTCGTGGTGGACATCTTTTAAATACAAATGCAGAAATCACACAGGAGAGCTTTATTTTAAGTAGAGCTTTTAAAGAAAAGCTTCTCATTGCCATTCTTGATAAGGATCTGACCACTCACCTTCTGTTTTGCAGCCGGCCCTGAGACTGGGACATGGCTCTTCCCTCCTTGTGAGAGTCTTACAGGGAACAATAAGAATATTGATTTCATTTTCTTTTTACACACGTAATACTGTGATGATTTCCAGCCTCCTCCCTTATTTTCTCTGGTATTTGGTGGGTTTTGATCAGCTTTAATTGCTACAAAGCTCTCTGTTGTTAGCACTAAATCCATACCCAGCTCTCTGCCGCACGGCAGCAGTTAGGACTTCTCACTGTCTCTTTAATCCCAGTTCCTGTGTTGTGCATCTTCCTCTGCAAGAGCTGCCTGGAGAAGCCCAAAGCACAGAGAAAAACCATCCAGAACATCAGAAAAAGGGGCTGGCTGGGACATCCTGCTTAAATACCTATGGAGCAGGAGAGGGTTTGCTGGGAGAGGGTGGCTAAGAAGGATTTTTGCTGTGCTTAAAGGCTGAATGTAAGAGGGGAAGTACCTGGAATGGTTTAGCTGAAGTGCCTTGGGTTTGTTCACAGTGATTTCTGTCTATGCAGCTATTCAGCCTGGTGGGGAGAAAAAGAGAAGTGCTGTTACTGATGGGCTTTTATTAAACTTCACTTCTTCAAAGTCCCAGATTTCTTTTTGTGATGTATTTTTCCCTGTAGTGAACTCAGCTCGGTATTTGAATGTGCAAAAGATTTTCCAGTTGTTTCTCAGCTTTTAATTTCAAAACATTACCAAAATAATCAAAACTCAAAACACTGATTCAGCTTTAATAACCACATGTACCTGTCTGGGTTTGGTTTTATGCCATTTTCTGTATATTGGAAGAACTCAAAACCAGGAAAACTGCTCTGTACCTGCATTTAAACAATGAAGGTGGTGATCTACTATGCAATTCCTCCTGGTTGTATTACAGACTGAACAACAACAATAACGACGCTCGGGTTACCTTGTATTAGAACATTGCATTAGAACTCACATTGCTTCAGATTTTGGCTGCTTTTAACCCAAGTTTTAACCAGAAACAATAGACTCATTTCTCAGGATAAGATAAATGAAAATCAGGAAGCTTTATCCAATAAATAACTACTTTGAGTGCACTCACTGGGTATTTTCCCTGTACTTTGGGATTTGCAAAGGGCTGTGTGCTCTTTCCCATCCACTTCCATGAACTTTGCATTTATCCATTCCTCCAGTGCTCCCTGGTTCCTGTGGGAAATATCTTTAATGCTGGAAATCCTGAGGTTAACTGGCTACAAATGGTATTTAGGTATTAAAAGCATTGGCCGGTCTCGAGGCTGAGCAGGGATGGGTTTCTCATCCAGGACATCCAGGGCTTTGCCTGGATCAGTTGATCCACTCCTGGGCGGCATCACCAGCTCTGCTTCAATGGCATCAGGGATGCAGGAGACCGCTGCCCCCATCCCAGTGTCCTTCACTGTGGTGGCCAGCATGTCACAGTTGCTATTATTAGGGGGTTTTAATTATAACCCTTGTCTTTTTCATGGCCAGACTGTCAACTGTCAGCATCAATTACCAGAGTTACTATTGACACTCTCTTAAAAGAGGTTTAAATATTAAAGCGAAAAGGGACTTGCTCTGGGCTTCAGCTCTTTGTGGTGCTCGTCAATAAAACCTTAACTCACCGAACCGTTGTCACAGGGATTTTTTGTGCCTTGCTCTGACACGGTGGTGCCTGAGTGGCAAATGTCGATGGGAGCCTTCAATGAGCAGACTGCACTTATTAATTATGCTAATAATCACGACTGCAGAGAGCTGCGAGGGGGAACACAATAGCTGCAACTTGCTCCTCGTAAAAGGGGCAGCGGAGGAGCCATCGCCTTTGTCGCGTTTAGAGGATCTATGCAGGAAAAAGCTCTTCCTCCCCTTCTTGGGCAACAGCCATTCACACACACAGCAGACACCTCACTATGCATATCCTTATTTTAACCACCCTCCTATTTATTGATTTCCCCTGCAATTACACAGCGCTGTATTTATTTGCATCAGTGCTCGGCTGTGCCATATATTAAACCTCCCTTCCTCCAGTGGTGGCTCTTTAGAAAAATGCTTCTGATTTCCCCTCAGAGTAGGAGGTCAATAGGCCATAACTTATGATTTTGAACCCATAGCCAGACCTAATTTATGGATCATTTCTGGTTTCTTGTGTTTAACTGTTTCTGGGAGAGGGTTTCATCAGAGAGATGGAGCGGATCCATTGTGCACAGCTGAGATGCGGGGTGAGAGATGGATGGCCTGTGGTAAAGCTCAGCGCAATGCTATGGCTAATTCAGAACTGCTTCTCTATAAATTATGTATTTTCTTCTTCAAAATGTTTGTATTTCCTAATATAGCTCCAGATTATCTCATGAAAGCAAGGGAAATGTTAAGGGAAAGTCAGTTCTCACCTATCAGACATTAATTTTCACTTGCTAAGCACAGAATGCATTTAGTTCTCAAATTTTGTTTATCAGCGGTCTAATATTGACAAAATATGGATTTGCTTTTCTCAGTCTCTAACAACTTTGGCAATATTTGCCGTGGACAGAAGGTTAAGGTTTTACATTAGAATACGTAAACATAAAACCCATAATAATCTCCTGCTCTGCAGCACGATCACCAGTTGCATTGTCCAGCACCGGGTGCAGCTCCCACAGTGGGTCATGTAGTGATTGCAGCAGTGGCAGGGTCACCAGAGATGTCTGATTTGGGTTTCACCCACCTCAGGGTGCTTAGGAAGGGGCTCATTGCCCATTCCAGCAGGTTTGGGATCAGATGCTCCATGTATAAATCACTGCAGGGGCCGTGGCGACAGCACAGGATGCCTGGGGTAAAGGTTGGACTTGATCTTAAAGGTCTTTTCCAACCTACTTGATTCTATGAGTCTATGACAGTGTCTGCGTTCGGGTGGGATGGGGGCTGTGGCACACTGCATGCATCAGTTCATTTCTGACTTAACTGCCTCTGCAGCTCTTGGGAGCGATCCCCTTGCGCTTTACATCACCAAAACCATCTGCTAGAGTTGTGCCTTGAATCGCCTGGTCCTCTAGAGGCAGCAGGGAGGGAAAAAAAAAGGCAAAGTGAAATTCTTCCGTGGAAAGAAGTTAAAAAAATGTATACTTTAAAATAATTAACCCATTCAATCCTGAATGAGGCTTTGCAACCCCAACCCAGGTCAGGCAGAGGCTGGACTGGACCCAGCCTTTAGGAGCTCACTGATGCTGTTGGGTGCCCTGGGGCTAGCCAGGTGCCTGGGGGAGTATTGAACATGCCAGGGAACAAATAAACAGCAGTGTCAAAAGCTACTGATGAGCTTCGGATGTGAGCTGGTGCCAGGTGCTCTCATCAGCAGGGCTGCAGCGTTGGGCTGCGTCAGCACGGAGCTTGCCATGATAGCTGCACTCCCAGGCACGTGGGATGTCAGGAAACCTGGCAAGAAAGATGCCCTGGGAAGACTGGATCAAGGACTGAGATGCTCCTCTATGCCTGGGGCAGGGGATGAGCATCCCGGGCTGCCCGTGATGCTGCAGTGAGCATCAGCTCATGCATGCAATGAGTGTATCAGTGCTCGGGCCTGCTCAGAGCAGGCTCTGACCCCCTTGCAGCACTTAGACACCATGGGGTGGGTTAGAGATGAACTCGCAGCCTTTAATTCTGGATTTATGGCTGCTACTGATCCTAAGCCAACCTTTTGCCATTACAGTGTCTGAATGCAACTTTGGGGATTAATAAAAGGGAAAAGTCGGGACCTTAACTGTCAGGAATATAGAAGATGTGCCCGGCACTAAACCCAACAGCCATAAACCACGGAGGAATCCACTTCACCTAAAGAAAAACCAGCTACCTGGTGTATAGGGTTAATAGCATCAAGCCAACATGCTAAGAGGCGATGGCCACCGCTACAGGCTCTGCTCCACATCACAGGATCCCAAGGAGTTAAAACGCAGCAAACCTCCTCATGCATTTTATGTCACAACTCCCCCTTTTTTGTCTGTGTGTGTGTGACCAAGCCAAGTTCTTTTTTAGCTCTACCCTTTTGAAAACTGCTGGTTACAGATAAATTAAAATGCCAGAACTGAAATTGCCCACGTTAGCCCCTAAGGGAGCCTGCACTGTCATCTTTCATTAGATGCTGATAGACCAAAAGCCCAAGGCAAAGTGAAAGCTGGTTCCTAAGAAAGGGCTCGGAGCCAGGAGCTGCATCTCTCTGCTGTAATCTTGCATCTCTGTCCTTTTAAGTTTAAGCTGAGCAACGCTTTCTTGGACATGTCTGTTTTCATACTGCAAATTTCAGTCTTAAAATCAACAGCAAATATGAACAGGGTATTCCATGGAGTCCTAAATTGTCAAGACAAGCCAATGCATTTTTCTCGGAGCAATCTGATGGTTTTGTCTGGTGTCAGCCCTTACATCCTCCAGTGCAGATGATGTGTTTGGACGGTTTAATAAAGAGCTGCTCAGAAATGTGGCTGTTATTCTTATTTTTAAAAAGAAAAATAGAGTCACATCATCTTTCAGCCACAAAAGCAGGATTTTCCCCAGACTTGAAGAAGGGGAGGTGGCTTGGTGGGTTTTGTGGAGTGCAGCACAGTGGTGAAATGGTCTAGTCTAAAGAAACCGGGGCTAAAATGATGCCTGCACAAGGAGCTTAATAAACCATAAAGGCCAGTGGCTTTCCAGCATCCTTTCACTTTGTGTTTGAATTAGAGATGTGCTTTGACTTAGAAAAATGGGGCTAGTCCTGGGTGTGCGTCAGCGCTGGGCTGCGGCAGAGCCTCCCAACGCAGCCAAAGCGCAAATCCGGCTCCTTAAGGGCATCTTGAGCTACACTTTGCTGTTGTGCCCGAAGGATAAAGAGCTTCTTGTGTCCCCATGAGGGTGAGGAAGAGGAGGCTCTTGGACATCACCCCTGTGTCACCATATCCCTGCAAAATCAAGCTGGAAAACGGTACTGGGCTGCCTGGTTGTTGTAACCTTGGATGGATGGCTGCCATAAAGTTCAATGGCAAGGGACTGAATATGGTATTTTTTAAAGCATGCCAAAGTGTTGTAAGCCTGGAAAAGCCAGCCCAGTTGTTTCTGCTCATTTGTCCCTCCAGGCAATGAAATAATTTACTCCATTTCCATCCACCTTCTTCTATTTATTTGTCCTGAGCTACAATGGGAAAGGGAACTGTCTTGGGTGTCTCTTACTTCCCTGGAATCAGCGAGGCTTTAGTGTTCAGATCATTGTCTCTCTGTGCTCCTGATCTCAGTGTTTTTTCTCCTAGCTGCTCCTGAATTAACTTTTATTCTGTGTATACAACACAAAGCAAACAAGTGCACAGCAAGGTCCAGCACGCTTTTCTCTCTGTGACAAGTAGGGCCACTTTATTGTATGACATCCTCAATTGATTGAGTGTATGAAACCAGAGCACAAAGTAAAGAAAACTGGACAACATATTGTTCCAAAAGTTATTGGGCAAGGCCGTAGGGAATGAATTTTCATTGCACTGCAGCTCCAGAGGAGGCAATAACAGCGAGCTGCACTTAGTAAAAATAAATACCTATGACAACTCCATGTAGGTGCACAGGGCTGGGGCTGCCCACGTGCTGGACACCCCGAGACCACCAAGTAAGGGGAAGCCTTTTAATTTAGTTCTGGGGAGTTTCTGCTCTTTCTGAGCACTTCACTCAAGACACTGTGGTACAAGGGGTCTTTGCAAGGACAAACATCCCTGCAATGCAATCACTTGGCGTTTTGACTATAGAATTTCTTTAGCAGCATCCCAAAGACTCACTTTAAATGCGCAATTAGAAGGGTACTGCCATGGTCTTCACTGACCAGCAGTGCCTTCCCGCTTTCTTTCTTGCTCACTTTTTATGCTCATCTACCACAGATGAAGTTTCCTCTCTCCCACCTGTTGCCAGAGGCTCCTCATTTGGGATAAATCAGAGGTTTAATCTCACATGTGTGGTCCAACTAAAAACAGAAGAATGCAAAGAAGCAGATCAGATTTTGGCTCTTATTTTCCACTCACTTCTCCTGACTCTGCAGATAGCTTTTGCAGGCTGCAATTCATCCAGAACGTGGTGAAGGGTGTGAGTGCACCCAGCAAGCGCCTGTGATGCCCAGCAAGGATGCAGCCGCATCTCCTTGCCTGGTTCTTCCAGCCCTCCAGAATCCATACTACATTGAAAAGACATGGGAAAACACCCAGCCAAGCCTCCAACCCTTTCCAAAAAGAGCCTGCAAACAGCCATCAGGCAGCAATGATGCCTGAATCAGTGCAAATTGGGGTGGTTTCTTCCATCAGTGAGCAGAGATGGGTGCTCTAAAGATGCTATTTTGGCCATGGAGCAAAGGTCGTGGCTGCAGAAGCTGCAGGGTTGCAAGAAGGGCAATTCTGGTTTAAAATCAGAAACGCCATTTAGCTTCCTGACTCACAAAAGAGGATAATCACACTCCCTTTACATGGGTATCATGCCGTTTAATTAGTAAATGATTAATTTGTTAATGATTTCCCTGGCATGGAAAGCAGTACTGAACAGCTTCTTTCCCCAGCCATGTAAATCTGCAGCAGAAGGGAGGTACATCTGCACCTTCGCAGGGCTGCGTCTGGTTACTCCATGGCTCTGCCCAGCTCTGTTTGCTTGGGAGACGCAGTGAGGGAAATGCAGCTTTGGGAACCCGCTCCTGCAGCCCCTCTGCATCAAGGCATGAATGATTTCTGTGGAGCTGAGCCACAGCATCACCCTCTCTGAAGCAAAAAGAGAGAAGATGTTCTTAGAGCTGGATAAGAGCTAGGAACTGAGTATCGGCTCTCCTGGCACCCGCTGCTACACATCACTCAGAGCCACCTGCAGAAGGTACACATTTACATGGCAAACTTGCACGTAAAACATCTCATTCTGCTCTACAAACACTCAAATATCCTGAATTCTGCTTTATTCACAATCCCAGCAAATAAGATTATCAGTGAAAAGAGAAGGAAGCAGAAATGAATTGCAGCCTTGCTTAAGAAAAGGGAAAGAGACCCATTTAAGCCAATTTCTACAATCAAGAAGAAAGGCTGTTTGAAAAACAGATCAAAACAAGGCTAGTTTCCTTGATCAGGGTGACATTCCCCATAAAAAGGGCTTGAGAGAAGCCTTGAGGAGGCTGGGGCTGATTTCCCAGGGTGATTTGCACCTTCATAGCGCACACTGCAGCATTCCCATCCCCTGGGGTGGCCGTTTCTCCACCTTCCTCTGGCTCCCAAGGGGTTATTTTGCTACAGAGACAGATGAAAAGCTCCAGAAAGGTTTTGCCTTTTCCTGACCCTGCTCCAAAGCTTCCCTGACCAAGATCAATCTGCTCTCTGGCCTCTGGGAGCATCCCAGGTTTCAGGCAGCTTGGTGGTAGCAGAGATAGGGCTCACGCCTATCCTCTGCTGTGGGTCCTGCCCTTTTAATTCTTGTGAGAAGCTTATCTGCCTTTCTTTATCTCAATCCTTTCCTTCTTCATGGTGTCTTTCTTACCTTGACCTTCCTGACATCCCTTTCCTCAAACCTCCCTGTGGAGGGGCTGCCCCTTTTATAGCTTTTTGCCTGAAGTCACATGATTCCCAAGCAAATGCTTTTTTTAGGGCTCTTGACTTTCAAAAGCTCCAGTTTTGGAGCTCAGTAGTGAAGTATAACTCTGACATCAGCATTGTGGCACCAAGCGTGAGCAGAGCTGGACCCCTCGCACCTTGAGTGGCTTCATGGTCCTTAGGAATACGCTGCCTGTTGTGTGCGAAGCGATGTATCCTGCTCTCTGCAGGCTGGTCAGATTGGCTTAAAAATAATGAGGTTTAAAAATAGAGTAAAATACATTTTTTGGGTAACTTTCATCCATTCCTTGGCTTTGGAGTGGTTTTCAGTTTGGCTCTGGGGACCACCTCAATCCCATTTCCAAGTTCTTCTCTGTACCCTGGAGGGCCAGACATCTCCTTGACAGAATCAAATCCGACCTGAGATTGCCAGAAACCCCACAAAAGTACTGATGGTTTTTAAACCAAGCAGAATCCTCATTCCAAATGGAAGCCCGGTCCAGCCTGACAACAACAATCCCAAGCTGGCAGTGCCGGCCTCCTAGCGCGGCATCCTCGCTGATTAGCACTGCTGCCTCATTAACATGCATACTGTAATCTCATTTGCTCCAGAATTGCTTTGATGTTAATTCCAGCGTTTTGGTGCAGTGTGGTACTGCACTTTGTGTTTCCAGGCTGGCATCCCTCTCTGCTGCAGCCCAAGCCTTTTCCTTCTCTAGTCTGCCCTTGCTGCAGCTACTAAAGCACTGGCCACCTTCATTCACCCTCCCAGCTTGTGGCTTTGCCTCCCCACCTTGAAGCCTGGCTTCACACTGCTTCTGCTCTGCTTTCCAGATCATTCCCTGCAATTATTCATTCATTCTTTCATATATGTGCACCTTTTCCCCAAGCCCCATGACTCCTAAGGAGGAAGTTCAGCCAGAAAAGGTAGCCTAGTCTGGGGGGCAAGGGAATGAAACCTTGATACATCCTGCTCTAAGGGTCTGCGGTATGGCTCATGAACAAACCCACTGAGCCTGGCTCCTGAAGCCTGTGACAGTGGGGATGGCTTTGGAATGGAGAGGATGGACGGACAGACTGCATCCCCAAAAGGATGCTGCAGAGCCCTGGTCCCTCCAAACACACACTCTGTTCCTAAGGCTGTTTTAATGGCTGTCCAGTTGGTGCAGGAGCTCTGAACCATCTGCCCACCATCAGTTTCTGTTGTCCATGCAACAGCCCCTCCATAGGTCACAGCAGTCAGATGGGTCATTGCCTTCTGGGGTGCTTGTCACAAGCTCCACAAGCTCAGGGACTGTGGGTCCTGTGTCTCCAGTCCTGTGTGTGCTTACAAAACCATGCACATCTATTGTCTATAGGTGCTCTTGGGGACCACGTAGCCCAAACACCTTGTATCTGTTCAGGAAACACTGACCCCCTCCTCCTGCATGGCCCTGAGCCAGAGAGGAATCAGCACAAGAAGCCACCAAGCGCACACAAAGTAGTAAATCCTGTTTACTCCAATGAGAAAATAAATGCAATGGTGCAGCATGGACAAGAGCATCAGGGAGACGTCCAGTGAGGCGGGGGAAGAAAGTTTAATGCATGTCATTATGAGGAGCTGAGTTATCAAGAGAGCCAGATGCGTGGCCAGGGCTGGCTGGGGCTGGGGATGCTGTAAAGAGGTTTTGTTCAAAGCAAGATGGGGACTTCACCTCCTTGCAAAATCAATCATTCACACACTTCTCAAATGTGCCTTCCGTGTATCCCGGGTGTTTACTCCTGCGGGGGCTCAGAGCTGCCTCAAAATATGGGCAGGCCAGAAAAGAGAGGCTGCTTTATTGTCTGGGAGATCAATGACTTTAATAATTAGCATCTTACTTACACATGATTTCTATACTCAATTTGAATCTTAATTAGTGATGGAGAGGGGGATTTAGAAACAACGCCGTGAGTGCCTCCTGCCCCTCCAGTGGGACCTGAGACAGACCTGCTGCAGCACCAGGGACCTCCCCCTTCATGGGGAGCCCCCAGTCCCTCGGGGAGGACACCAGTCAAATCCCCTGCACACATAGTGCCTCAAAGCACAGCTCCAGCCTGCAAAGACAGGCTGGGGCTGGCCAAAGGGTAGCACACCTCAGATGCTCACCCAATGTGTGTCCACAGCCACGTCACCAACAGCTAAAGGGAGATGTGACCAACCTGGGGACCCCTCTCCTTTGCAGGACAGGATGCAGGGCCACAGACAGGTTCTAGACTGTTCCATTCTGTTCTGGACATCAGACCCAGCACCTGCCCAAAGTGCTCAGCAGCTCTACAAATTCACTGCAATTTAGGGACCAAGAAAGGGACGGTGGGGCTGTGGGCACAGGCAGGCAGCTTTAAACCTCAGCCTACATGTCTTTACACAGGGCCGCGCATTAAAAAACTGCGAAGCATTTGAAGCCCACCATTTTAATTAAACTGATTTAACATCCGAGCTTGTGAGGGGCGCGGGGCTGGCGAGCACAAAGGAGCTGCACAATCACTTTGGCTCCATTGTTGACGGGCTTTTGCTCTCTGTTTGTACAATAACCTATTGAACTTTTCCAGACTGTAATTCAATACAGAATAGATCCTTGCAGGAGGCTTTTTTGGCAGGGAGCGCTGAAGGCCTTGAATCAATTTCACTTTTCCAGCGTGGTTGTTTAATGTATTGATACCAGCTGGAAAAGAAGGAAAAAAAAAAGAGAGAAAAATAAAAAGGAATCAATGTTACTTTTATTTGTCCTGAGCTGAAGCCTTTTGGGCCCGTTCTTTGTGACACTGATACCATGCAGCGTGTGGCTATTGTCCCACCTTCGCCAGGCAAAGCAAAGGCTGTTAATGTGAAACAAGGCAGGGTTTTTTTTCTTGGTAATACTTCCCGTTTTTTTGCAAAGGCTTAAAACCTTTTATAGGAAAAGTCCAGCAATCGCTCGGCTGTGTAGCTTAGCTGGTTGTTCTAGTGATAGGGAGACAAGACCGTGTCATACCTGGGTGGTGCTCAGGGTCAGACATCGCCCCATCACTCCAGAGAGGGCTCTTCCAGGTCCTCTTTGAGATCCTGGTTTAGAAACAACCCTGAGAGCTGCTGCTGTGGTCTGGATACAGCCCTATGAGGGGTCCATGTGGCTTTGCCAAGGGGACAGCCTTGTTCTATGCATCTGAAGCAGCAGCACGGGCACATCCCTGCAGCCTCAAAGGAAGTGCAAGAAGAGGGAAAGCATCATAATGGGTGCAGCCAACCCCACTCCTTCCACACAGAAGGATGAGGAGTGGGAAGGAGCTGGGGGATGTCCATGGTTTGGGTACCACGGCAGGAGCGCGCAGGCTCTGGAGCATGGGATGCGCCTGGCGCACCAGAAGTGCTCCCAAAAGACAAGGCTGTTAATTGTTACTTAAGCAATCAAGCTGTTTCCAGATTGCCTGGGGTGAAGCAGCGGTGGTGGAAGGTGTCTTACTGCCAGAGTGAGAAGTGGCATTGTTGGGGCTCCTCTTTGCTGGGAAACTTTAGCTGGGAGTGTGAATGAAAGCTGTGGGCTGCCCGGGGGCCACTGGAGTGATGTGCAAACCTGGGAGAGAAACCAGAGAAAGCAGCTGAAAGCAGGCAAGCAGAGGGAAAAAATCCCTCTCGGATTGAGTCAAACTTCCAGAACAAAGCAGGGAGGCAGACTGGGATGGATCAGCCCTGCCCTGGGCTCACAGGAATCCCTACTGATCTGGCAGGCCTTCTCCAGCCCCCAAAGAGGAGCATTTCCCTGCTTTGCCTCCATCCCAGCCCTCCCTCATCTGTGCTATATGGAGGGGCTCCGGCCTCCATCCTGTGTGATACACATACATGTGTGCCAACATACATGAACACACACACAGGTACAGGTAGGGGATGTGCTTGGTGACAACTGCCAGTTTTCCTCGGAAAAAGGAAAGGCTGGATTTCACAAACTCTGAACTGATCGAAAAGCACAAATCCCACTGACCTACACTTGTTTTTTGTTAGGATTTGCCCCATATGAAGAGAACACTGATACTGCAGCAATTCATTACAGGAAACAGGATGACAGTTTTGAATAGAGTTTCTCTTGTTGAAGATCTGCCCTGAAGATTTAGTCTTGGACTTAAAAGGCTTGAGGGCCAGAGAGAGCTTCCTGCCCTGCTGTTTACCAGGTGGAGAAAGGGCAAAATACTGCCTAAGATATATATATATATATAATAGCATTGCAAAGTGTCTGCTCCTCCCTATTCGAGTAGGAATCTGAGCTGTCCAGTATTACCGTAGCAAGTCCTGCCAAAGGGAACTGCAAAACAAAGTCACTGCAGTGTAAATCTAATCATCTTTTAGAGCAATTTCTGAAAGACAAAGAAAAATCCACCCGATGAGGTGCTGGGGCACCACACGATGCACCCACAAATCCAAGCCCCACACCCCCCAAGTTAGCTGGGAAGGGGAAATAAACAGCAGAGGAGTGGATGATGAGGTGGCTCCCACCTTATAGGAGCCATTCCTGGGCAGGATGGGGATTAAACGCCAAGGAGCATCACCCCTCCACACAGCCCCTGCTCCAACTGCACCCCACTACTCACATGTAATGTATGTCTGACCCTCAGCATCCCCTCGCTCCCCTTCCCCCCCTTCCCTTATAAATCAGAGCAGAATTAATTCAGGCGCCGCGTTTTATTTGATAAACGTCAAAATATGTAAATACCGGGCTCTCTTCCTCCAGTCGCTAAAACAAATGGAAAACACATTTATTAGCATAGAGATGAGTTTAATCAAATCAGCGGCGAGTACAAATTAGCCACAGGAAACGTAATGAGCTGGGAATTAATTAGCAGCATAATGGTAATAACTTTGCCTGCTGATTACCTTGCGGCCATGGCTCTCCCCCAGGGCTTTCCATGGGTTCTCCAACAGCTGATCTTTTCTGTTGCAGGAGCCCCTGAACTGGAACAGCACGGCCGACAGCTCCCGTGCAACAGACTGGAGGAGGGGAGGGAGATGGAGCGAGGGAGGGAGGAAAAAAAGCCGTGTGAGATCCATTGCCTTTACCTTCCCAAGCCACAAGCCTGTTTCTTTAGCTATCGCTCTCCTGGGCTGTCCTGCCAGGCTGAGCATTCCCTTGGCCCCATTGGGCTCTAATGTTGCTGCCTTCATGGGCGAGTGGGATATCTGGGTCACCGTCTCCAACTGACTATTGCCTCCCTGGCCAGGCACATGGCCCATTTCAGATCTCCCTGGGGTTATTCCAGTGCTTTCAGCACCATTCTGCAAGGGGGTGATGCTGGATCTGACTTGTCCAAAAATGAATATCCAGGCGGATTAGGATAGCGGCTGCCTCGGGAAGGGCAGGAGCGGGGTGACCCCTGGAGTCTCAGCTGGCTTTTTTGAGGAGCTGATGTTGCATGAGAAAGGGACAATTGGTGCTCCGGGGGCTTTGTAAAGCGCTGGGCTTGTAAATTAACTGCTTGACACCAACAGTGATGGAGAACAGTGGGGGGCAGGGGGTGGATGGAGGAAAGGGGCAGTTTCTCTTCGTGATTTATTTGTATTCCTTCTGCAGCGCCTCTCCTAACACCTGAGCAGTCCAAAATAACTTGTGCAGAGCCTTCCAGAGCCGGAGCTAAAAGCACTTCATAAACCTTAATGAATCAAGCTGTGCAACAGCCCGCGAGGAATTATTATTCCCAATGGTGCAGGAAGGTTAAGGGAAAAACACTCATGTTTGGAGGCCTCCATTTAGATGCTCCAGTCCATCCTCGAGAACCTTCACACAGCAGCCTCCCATTCAAGTGACTGAGTCAATACTTAAGAAACAGAAAATAAAACTAAGTTAAAAAACCAAGGCCCAGTATTGAGGTGCTTTAGCAGGGATTTGAGGGGGAATTAACTGAGCATCTACGTTTGAATGTAATTCAGAGTGATTTCTGGAAATGGGATGCATACTGAAAAGTGGGAGCACTGCTTTTGGTACCTTCAGTGCCTTTATTTCCTCTCTGCTTCAGGAAGTTGTTTCCAGCCTGCATGAATGCTTCACGATGTGGAGGGAGGACAATAAGGTGACAAGAACACGGGGATTATTCTTTGTTCCCCAGGGAGATGGTGTCAGTTTGGACTCGTGCAACCCCCAGTGCACTGGGCTGTCATGGTACCTGATGAATCAGGGTGGTGAATCCAAGATGCGATGCAAACCATATCGCTCCAACCGCTCTAACCATGCCTCAACTGTGCCAGTTCCTTGGACCATCTAGGTTTGGGCAGACGTTTGATTGGAGCTGTCAAGAGCTGGCGGACTGAAACTGATGCAAACAAGGAGGAAGTCAGCACTTGAAAAGAAATGGGTTTGCGATGGGTTCTTCTGCCTACTGGAGACAAAAGGCAGGATTTCTGCATTTTATAGAGCGTGTCTGTGCTAACAGGAAGGTACCAGCACTTTGGGGTTTGACTCTGGAAGGCTTCAGAGGAGCAAGCGTTTCTCTCCTCACTGAGATTGACTTAGACCAAAATGAAGGCTCTGTCTTGTCCTTAAGCATAAAAAAGCTTCACATGCAGCTCCGACCTTTGAAGCTGAAACCCAGTTCTCTTGCTTAAAGATCTTAGCAAAATCCGTATCTGACCTCTGGATGCGAAAATGAGTGAGTAGGCATACAAATTCCTGCTTAGACACTCGAGATAAAGATTTCCGAAGTCCTCAGTATTGCCCTGACTCTGTTTTTCCGGGCATTTCTGGGGTATTCACTGTTGCCTTTAATTGAAGTGATGCTGGGTCATTGATTCTACCATCATCTCCCTGACCCATTTGATCAAACTCACCTATGCCAACGGCACTGATGGCAGTGCCTCTCCTTGGCATGCTGGCTGGGAGAAGAATCAGACATCTTGACAGATGACCCTGAAAAACCTCACAGGTCTCTCCAAAGCCGAGAGCTGGAGGAGAGACACTGAGCACTGCTGCGCCCCAGATCAGACCCACTTTCATGCAGGGACTGAAATACTTGTTTTAAAATCCCCAGACGTGGGAATAAACTCAATCCACTCCCCATGGGAGGTCCTGGTGATGTATGAACTGTTGTAGGGGCGTTTGCTCCTTCCAGGGAAGCTGGGGCAGAACCAAGTCAGAGCAGATATTCAGAGCTCGCTCTGCAGAGGGATGTGGGAAAGGGATGTTTGCATAGGCACCTTCAGCATTTTGGCAAAAATCCCCCTTTCAGGAGGCAGTGTTGGTGCCCTATTGGTGGCGTGGCTGAGCTGGAACCTTTGTGCTGCTTGTTGGGTTTGTAGAAGAGCATCCAAAATGGATGGGCACTGTGTGCTGTGCAGTAGCTGCCATCTATTCTCAAAGGCCATCTCTAGGATGCTCCTCTATGGAGATACCCTCCTGCAGAGCCAGGGTAACAAGGGCCTGACCTCTGGTGGAAGTTGTGTGGCTTCAGTTAAAGGTGTTTAGTTTTTCACTCCTTTTAATGCCTCTGATTTTAGCTTATTTTTCAAGGGAGCTTGTGCGAGTTGCCACAATAGATTAAACCATGAGTTGCAGTTGAAGCATCCTGTATTTTATTATCATGGATAAATAATATCTCAGCCAGAGGAAAACGGGAGAACACAAGGTCACCCAGCATGCCTAGAGCTGAGCCTGAAGAGGAGGTCTAAGATGCCAGCTTGCACTCCAGCCTCCTGTGCAGCCTGTGCTCTTGTTCTGAAGGCAGAAGGTTTTGATTCTTCAAAGTGCCACTTTCCTTTGCTACCTGCAGACAAATAGGTTGCTCTAAGATGCATGCCACGAGCTGATTTTTGATTCATGAGAGCCTGAACCAACACTGATCATAAGAGAATCGGCAGTGATCATAAAATATGAAAGGTTTTCAAGAAGGACTCTACATCATATGGAGGTCTGCAGCAGGCTTTCTGCCTCAGAGCCAGAGGGGGCAAACACAACTCGGGTTTATTAATGGGAATGTGGAAGGGAAAGCAGCGAGAGCAGAATCTGCCCCTGTGTATTCAAGGCTACCCTGTTCCACGGAAGCTTTTAGGAAATCTACCACTTTAAGCATAAACACAAGACAATTCTGTTTTCATGCCGTTTTCTTGCCAATGCTTTTTCTTAAAAGATCTGTACGGCTGTCATATAAAATATGCCTCGGTTTGTTCTAATTTAGATTACGCATATTTGTCCTCAGTGAATGATTGATTAAGTGCTCTGATCTTGACTGCTATGTTAGCAGCAGGGTATCTGTGCAAGAGGCTTGGAAATCTCGCTGGATAAATGGTAGAGATGAAATCTTAGCTGTTACAGAGCTGGTTTTCTTTTTCACAGCCAAGGCAAATGCTGTCTTCTTTGCAACAACAAACATGCTTTGTAATGTTTTCCAGGACAGCGCTAAGCCTCACTTTGTTTCCTTATAGAGGGGCTTTAAGCTGTCATAATACCATGGCACTGAACTCTTAATGTCACGGATATCACCGTAAAGTTGGTATCTCCGAGTTCAGTAGATCAGTTGTGATTTATGCTCACGTAACCGAAAACAAAATGTGTCTCCCTGACATCTGCAGAGCTGCTCTGATAAAACCAGCAAAACTAAGAGGGGGAAAAAAGACATCTCCATGCAACTGAGCTCATTCAAAGCATCAAGCATGGTTTAGCAGGACTGCCCCAGAAGGAAAGCCTCCTTCAGAGGTTACTTACCCTGTCAATCTCACTTCAGCATCACTGAACCTGAGTTATGGGCGAATATATTGTTACCCACAAGAGCTGGGAGATATTTCTTGCTTATTTGTATAATCTTTTGTCCCTTACTTATAGAAAACTATGGCAAGCTGTGTTTTGTCCTCTTTTTGTTTCTATTTATGAAAATTGACGCAACTGAAGGTACTGGAAAACACTAACTTGAAAAGAAAATGTATCTTGTTTTTCTTTAATATGTCTTAATTTCTAACAGTGGTCTAACACATTCTAACACTGGTTGCATTGTCTTTGCTGTGTCGCTAGGAAGGTGTGGTAACAAACCAGGCAATTTTCTAACAGGAGGATTTTTTCCTCCTTTTCCCTTTCTGAAGTGTTTCTCTGACCTTCTTGGAGGTGTAGAGAAAGCTTTCAAGACCATCGGAATAAATGGGTTGTTTACTGTGATGCTTGCAGCCTTGGAAAGAAGAAAGGGAAAAGAATAAAGAAAAGAAAATCCCTGTACCGCTGTCTTCCAAGAAGAGACAGATGAGGTGTGAGCTCAAGAGAAAATACTCCAAAATCTGAGCATGATGCTGTTACAGTGAAGGAGAGTAAAACAGAGAAAAGCTGAATGAAAAGGTAGTGACCCCGGGGGTGGCAGCAGGACTCGGCACCTTCCTTCTTCTCAGGGGTTTCAATGCTTTGGAAAACAAAAGTTGCAGGAATACCAAACCAAGGAGGTAAAGAAGCCTGTTCTGGCTTAATTCCCCGTGATTAGGATATCATGCTCGCTGTTGTCTGCACTGATTTGTTCACACATACCCTCAGACGCAGGCGTGATGACCGGGGGCAGGATCTCAGGTGACTCCTGATGAGCTCTCCAGGCTCCATCACTGAGCCCTTTCCTGAGGAAAAGCCATGGCCTGTGGCCACGTGTGGAAGTGCTAAGCTGTGTTAATGACGCTGTGCTATCATCAGGCTCTCATGCTGCCTCGAATGGATGTCACTACTGTGTATGTTCCTGCAGATCAGTTGGTAATTACACTTGGATCCAAAGTAATTACGCTGAGACTTGCACTCTGGTTTAGAAGACAGAAATAACCATGCACTTGCCTAGTCCCACACGTAGCACTTGTGATGTAATTTAATAGCCAGCTACTGACATGAAAGTAAAGAGGCATTTCTCTTATATTTATGCCCTTTTAAATTAAACATCGGTGCTTTTTCCTGTGAAAGGAGCAGGGGCCAATGTGCCCCCGGTCTTCTTGTTCCCACTCAAGCACCCTCCTCCTTTCTTGACAAAATGAAATACTCTGAAGCCAAATAAATATTTATAAGCTCCTCCTGGTGGGTGACTGTTTTGACAAAACAACTCAGGCAGGTCCTGCTTTGGCTTTGCTCACTACCCTATTTAAACTTCAGGCAAGGCAAAAGCGGGCATTAGGGTGAATGTTGTGGTCTCTGGGTGCAGGGAGCGGATGGACCAACCATCCCTTTTGATGGTTTTCCAGGTCACATCTGCCAGTGCGTTTCGTCTTCATCCTCCAAATGTTAAACACCTGGACAGCTGTAGCACTGCATTAAGCACCCTTTTTTTGATGAAGAGCTCAAAGGCAAGGCAGGCAGATGCCCAGAGCCCCATGTATAAAAAGGTACCTTTGCTGCCTGCA
Source organism: Lathamus discolor (assembly GCF_037157495.1). NCBI lineage: Eukaryota > Metazoa > Chordata > Aves > Psittaciformes > Psittacidae > Lathamus > Lathamus discolor. Next base: position 2,625,536 of record NC_088894.1, on the reverse strand, counting down.
GTTCTGCTTCTCAGCCATGCTGCTTTCTTCTTCGTGTAGAATTTACTTCTTTTGCATCTCCAAATAAGCCAGTGCTTCTGCAAATAGTCTTCTTCCTTCAGGGTGAGCAGCTTATTTTGGTTAGGGAAAGAAAGAGTCTACTGTGCTCTCTTTCTTTTGGCAATGTCTGGGTAATCATTGCTCATAATAATGCCATCCCAGATGTTGAAGCATCTCCTGTATTAATTTTACCCAGAAGATAATTTCCCTTAGAAATCATGTGCAAATCCCCTGTTCTAATTTAAGAATTAATTCAGTATACTAAATCTTAGCACTTCATCCTAGAAATGTTTTGCAGTGTCTGTTAACCCTTTGCAACAACAACAACCAGCTCAGCTGGTTTTAATGAAGCCTGTCTCTCACACCAACCTCTGTTAGGGTCTAGTTCACAGTGTTTTAAGAGGAGGATCCCCTCTGACACCTAGAGCCAACCTGCTGGAATGATTTCCTTCTCCTCAGAGAATCACAAACATAAACTGATCTGCTGTTCCAAATGTGGAGGGCAAATACAGCAGTGATGCCAGAGACCCCCACTCCAGCAGTGTCTGGGATTAACATTCTAACCTCCACTGGGGCTATGGCAGATGCTAGGGTTGAAAATAGGGTGATTCTACATTTACAAGACTTGGAGGAAAAACAAGAGCTGAATGGCTTGTCTGAACCTGTATAAGAAAGCTATGTGAGAGCTCGGAATACCTCACCAGTAGTACTGAGCATCCTTCCCTCCCTTGGCTGTCTCACACATACACAAGTACACAAAAGTCTACTCCTGGTGTGAAGTGTCCCATGGGTTTTACGGACTTTCGTTTAGTTTATAATGGAAACTACATCAAACTCCAGACTGGGCATTTTCCTGCCCTTCCACATTGCGACAATCTTGGCACATCTCAGCCTTCACAGTGAAAGCCCTTGCCCATCAGTGAAAATAATAAAGAAAAAAGAATAAAGAATAAAGACACCAAACATATGAATTTCTTCCCAGCTCTGCGAGATCAGAGTGCAGCCCAGCACACCTTCTGGGCAGCAGGATGCTCCAAAAGCCATGAATCTCTGTTCGTACCAGAGTGCACCTCTGCATTGACTTTGTGGTCTTATTTCTAGTGGTATTTGAAGCACAAAAGGATTTCAGGTATCAATATAATTTAGTTAAAAGAGCAGCTTGCAAATTGCACCAACAGGAAGATCATGCCACCAACTAGGAAGTGCACACATAAACCATCAGGGATCACAGAATACTTTCAGTCAGAGCTTTTATATATACCTACAAATGTTTTATGATTCCTACCATAACAACAGGAACGCGTAATGTCTCTGTGGTAACACCTAGGTAGGTGCTCAAAGGAATATGATGTCACATCTTGGATTCCACTGATTTTACTGCTGGTGATTGTTGGGTTTGCAGAAGCAATACCTTAGGAGTTTGCAGAGCAGAGGGCTGCCCAAGGACTTTCCCCAAAGAGGATTCATTTGGAATCAGCTTTGAACATTATCATAAGGTGATAATATGTGATAAGAGCCAAGGCATGCCAGCAATTCCACTACCACCTCATCAGCTCCCTGATGCTGTGCTGTGACTCTGCAGCAGCTCAGCCTCAGAGGAGAGGAAGGATGCAATCCCCAAAAGGAAACAAAGGAGAAAAGACAATGCTGCTCATCATGGGCCAAACCCATTTTCCCTTCTCAGGGTTCCAGTGTTAATAGTAAGTACTGGCTTTGAGCCTGTCTTACTCACCTATGTGGGAATGCTGAGGAAAGTAAGGTAGTAAATCACTCTAGAAAAGGCACAGCTTTCTCCCAAGTTGATCGTTAGATTGAATGCTATCTGGGCATAAAATGGTACAAATCCAAGGAAACGCTTCTACACAGCCAAGCTTCACATACCTCCCGAAGCCAGGAAAGATGAAAGAACATGATGGTCATGCGTTCCATTGCATCCGACCGGATTAAAGATCCCAGGTGTCTCCACATCCCCCAGGCAGATCACATCTGTGCAACACCATGAGGATGTGCTGGAATGAGAGAAACCATTTAACCCTTTTTGCTTTATTCACAGAAGATATTCTATTTAATGACCCCCTTGCTGAGCACTGCTCCCTAGTCTTGTTTGCTGCTGTTCACACTTCGTGTTTATCCTTTCTTTCTCATTCCAGTAACACAGGCTGGGAAAATATCACTGCTTCCTACTGGTCCTTAAGTAAGGGAGACTGTGCTTATGCTACCCTGAAATTCAGCATACTGACAACTGCAGGATGGATCTGCTGGCCCAGCAACTCCAGGCTTGTGCATTGGTTATTATTCCTCCTGATGAATTCACTTGGGGGTCTGCTCCTTGAATGCAAAGCTCTCAGGTCAGGACAAACAGAAAATATATTACATGGAGCGTGACAAGCTGCGAGTCCCAGGAATGAGCACATGTTGAGATACGTCCATAGGCAGTGGGATAAAGTCATTCCTTTATCTCCATGTTGCTGCTGAAATTCCCTTCTAAAAACCTATGTTTACAGCAGCAATGGCTGTTTGCAGTGACATACTGGAGTTTCTTGTGTTTATTACACCCTGAGATTTAACAAGCTGAAAAGACAGCTTTGCTCTAATTTTGATTAGTGGGGTTTTTAGCTCCCTGCTTCCAGGGTTCTTGGGCTCTGCCCATTTCCTGCAGTCAGGGACCAGTCTCAGCAAGGCATCTGTTTTCCCATGGGGAGCAGTTTAATTTCCTTGCGTTCCCCATATGGGGTTCCCCTTCACAAGGCACCCAGAACCAAACCAGGTCCACCCTCCCCACCAACATCCTCACAGCACAAAGAACAGAGCCCCGTGCAACTCATCTCTGCTGTGATGGGGTTATGCAAGTTTCTGTCTGTGCTATAACCTTTCCTCATTGTGTTATCTCCAGGCATCATTCCTTAGACTTAACATTAAATGGCCCACCCTATATCTGCATCACTGGACATTTTATATTTATCTGCCAAACCTCTGTTTCTGCCCTGCTATAGCTCTGATGTTAACGGCATTCCTATTTTCAGCCATGGAGGCGGCTGTCAGTTAGGTTTTGTCAAGGAAATGACAAAAAGACCCAGTATCAAGTCTGAGATATTTAGAAAGCCTTTCTCCCCCCCCAAAACCAGAGCTTAAAATATTGTCCTGATGGGAAAGCGAGCTGTAGTTTTCCAACAACCCTCCAGCCCCAGTTTTCTGCAGTATCTCAGGATCGTGATCCCAAAAAGGAACAGTTTGTGGTGTCTGAGGCCCTGATCCTGCCACAAAACATGTGCTGGCTGGTTCTGCGGGGGTTTTCTCCTGTCTTCAGGAAGAGAGAGACGTAGTTTAGTGTTATTTAGTGAATTGTCACAAGACAAGCAAAGAGACAGCTATTCTCACCCAACCCACTGATCTTTCTAGAAGACTTTATATATCATTTGTTTTGCTTTGCTGTTCTCCTGTGCCACAGGATACTATGTTCTCATTCAGGTTGTTTCATATCCAGATCCTAAAGCATCTTGTAAAGGAGAGGAACTGTGTTCCTAGATACATTTTGCAGCTTAGATCAACACGCTGAAGTCCTGGATTCAGCAACAGCTTCCCAAATGTGTAGGACATGGGAGGCTGATGTGTGGACGAGTTGATAAAATCAAGATACAAGGGGGTATGAGGTCACTGTTAGTTTGGTGGTCTGGGAGATGTGCTGGTATCTGCTGTGTAGAAGTCCTGTGCAGCCTGGAGGCAGCAGAAATGAAGAAAATATCATGGCACAAGTGATGCCCACTGTCAAACTGAAGCAAAGCAGAGCTTGAATAACTGCATCTAGATTTGCCTGTGCCCTAATGTGCCTCAGGAAGTCAGCCAGCAGACAAAGGGAGGAAGGAAAAGCCAAGGGAAGGAAGTGGTGCAGTGATGGCTTCTGAGATTCAGTGGCTGTGCATGGGGAGTTGGACTGAGAGTCAGCGGGGGTCCTTATGACCTTCTCACTGCAGTCCCCAGCAAGACTTACACACCCAGGACAACTCTTATTCCCAGGACCATCTCCTGCTCAGTGTTTTAGCTGAGCACAGTGAACACTGGCACCATGATTCATTTTCTCTTCTCTCCCTTCACATCCTCTCCCCTGGGGGAAAAAGTTGGGTTTAAGGACTGCTCTTTGATAGCTTCCCTTAACTATCAGCTAAATAATACATGCACACTGATCCACTGGGCTGACTGATGACTCCCTCTCCCAACCCTGTTTTATTTTTATTGCTTGGCTCGGGCCAGTTCCTTCAAGTCCTGAATCATCAGAACAGAGACCTTGAGGTATTCCAGCCAAATCAATCCTTGGCCCATTGACATATTGCTTTACCTAACCAACCATACAACTTCGCTTTTCCCTGATAATTTCTCAATTAATTGCTTTTCAGCTCTCATTTGTTACAAGGTCAGGCTGTGACTGGGCTTGTACATTCCCATCTCTGATAAACTCTCCCAGTCCCCTAATCAGCTACGACTGGGATTTTAGTTCCATTAACTTATTCATCATCTAGACATTTTCATCTTGGGGAGCTTGACTTTTGATTGTATCAGTAGTGTCTTCAATTATTTAAAAGGACTTAAAATTCCCTTCTTACCTAAAAGGAAAATGCATTTTGAGCACTGAAAATTGATCATATTGGACCAGTGTCTTTTGGATGTCCGTATGTGCAAGCCCATGTTAAACAACTCATGTATGGTGAGACCATAAGTATTTGCTGCTGATAAACATGTGCGTGCATGGGGCTGACTATATTAAGATGTCAGGCATAGGGGAATGACAGTGTGCTGATGACTGGTGGCTTACTAACACTAAATTACGCCTGAGATTCTGTTCCATGATGTCAAACATTGATTCAGTTTCCGTGGGAAGTAATGCAAATGCCAGAGCCCCTCGATGAGATCTGAAACTGAAATTGCCAGCAAAAAAATAAGAAGCTTGCCCTCTCCTAGCAATAAATCTTCTTAGAAAACCTTGAAGGGAGCAGCTCCGGGAGGGGAATGCGTTTTGAACACGTCCCACCAGACAGAAGGTCTCATAAGGACCCTTCTTCAGCTTTGGTGCTAGCTGGGAGCCAAATCCTTCTCTTCTGCTGCAACCTTCTGTCTGAGTCTGTGCTTCGTCTTCACAGCAGCTGATCCAGTCCAAGGCAACAACCCACCAGTGCTACTTACTACAGAATTAACCTTTCAACAGAAGCAGCAGTCTGTGTTGCACAACGAAATACCCTGAATCCCAGCTCTTCTCTTCCCACAGTTTGCATCCAGGCAAAACTCCTACAGGCTTCTCCCAGTAGGAAAACTGGTGGCAAATCCTAACAAACTGGCATCAGCTGGGAAAACTTACATTCCTGCATAGGGTGATGGGACCAGGGAGACTGAAGATCCCATCTTGCTCTTTGTCCCACGTTCTGTGGAAGCCGCTCAGCTGAAAACCACCATCATAGGATGGTGTCAGGGGACCATTTTAGATTATCTGAGTGCTTCAGGCTCTGAAGAATATCCATAGAGAGAGGTCAAACTGTATTGACAGACTCTCCAGGAAGAAAAGCTAGTTTAATATTGGCAAGACAAGACCTGCTGCATATTTAAAAGGAGCCTCTCCTTCCAGGAAATATGTGCTCAGGTCTCAGTTTCCTTGCTGCAAAACGCAGGCGCTAGGTTTTAACGCTCCAGCTTTCAATGCAGACTGCAGAATTATGGATTTTTCTTGCAGAAAACCCTGTGCTCACACTTCTGAGTGTAAATTTTCAGCATTCGCTTTGAAAGAAGAGCCCACGTTATCGCTAAGAAGGGCTTAAAAAAGATTAGGAGAAAAAAAGAACCCTGCACCAATAGGCAATGTGTTGTGATGAAGGGAAGTGCAATAACAACAACAGGATGAGCTCTGGAGTGTTGTGTTCTTTGCTTCCCCCCTGCCCCAAACTGCAATACCTCACCCTCCCCACTGGAAAAACTCCATCCTTCCTTGCTCTTCCTTGGTGCAAAGGCATGAGGGGCCTTTCCAAGGTGTCTGTTGCTTCCTGTAAATGATGTACCAGAAGGCACCAACACTTGGAGGATGTGAAGAAACGTACAGTTCTCTCTCTGCCTGTTGCTAGGATTCACAGCTACACCCCATCACTTTCTGGGGCTTCGGCTCTTATTTTTGCTGTAGGAATAAAAAGGAAACCTTGTTGCTTCCAGGCTTTCTGCATCAGGCTTAGGCAGCTCCAATGCCAACCCTTACAATATTACTACAGTCAGACATAAAATCTTAATGCACGATGGTGCCTCGAATCATACATTCTTCTGAAAAAGGTGAGTCCCCAGTAGTAAATGAAATATTAAACATTATTAAATATGAAACAGCCAAACCTGGATTCCATTAAAATGAATCTTTCATAGTTTTCCATTTTTTTGCTTCCCCCCCCCCCTTTTTTTTTTCCCAGGGAGCGCAGTGATCTCATGAGCTTTTATGTGTCCTTTTAAAGACAGAAAAATCACAGGTAATTTAAGCCTATTCTGTTCAGATTTATTTTAGCTGGAAAACAAATGAAGGCTGTGAAACTCTCTCCTGGTCGCATCTATCTCACTGAACTATTCAGCAGTCTATATCAAAGGCTCACCTAAAGACACCATTGTAATGCCTGCTGACATGTGCCACCTATTTAGAAATCTTGTATCCAGTTACTCAGTCTACTTTCATTTAGAATGGCTTTAATCTTCCACCATACACTAAAAAACCCCTCTCTTTTCATAGCCCACAGGATATATTTAGAGCTGTTTTTGTTGCTCCTGCAGGTTTTCTGGGAGTTAAACTGTGACTGAAGCGAGGGCCGGTGTGTGAGCTGGCAATTGGGCATCTAAAGAAGTATCTGCAAGAAAGAACTTAATATTTTATAGAGCTGCTGTTAGTCTCATCATGCAAACCTTGTGACTGAAGTTACGACTACACGGATAACACAGGGCAGTCAACAAAATAAGCCTTGACTCAATATTGTGGCTGTGGATTGTGACTGTAGTATTTACACCTCAAAATTCATGAATATATGTGCATCTGTGCAGGTTGGCTGAATCTCTGGTGCTAAAACAGATGCAAAGGTGTATAATTCTACTAGGTGTGTTTATGCCTTTGCGTTCAGAACTTAAGCCCTCTCTTTTATTATTAACTTACTGTGTTTGAACAGGGCTGGCAGAAATACTTAGAAGGGGAGGAGGAAAAAGAGCCTTGTCCTTGCTAAGAGGGTCCCAGAGCCTGGTTCTGTGCAGGGACCACTGAAGAAAGCTGGGTCTGGTGGCAGGTTGCATCCCCAGCACACACCTTAATTCCTGACTCTTCAGGTTGCTGCATTACAGCAACCACACATGAATTATCAATCTACAGACACACTTCTGGACTGGAAGGCAATAAGTACTGAAAAAGACAAGGTAAAATGGCAAAGTAGAGAGCCGTGAATTATTCATGACTACTGTTCCATTTTGTGCAAAAAGCCTCTACCTTGCTTTCCATTTTGCTTTCTTTAGGTCACTTCTGAGGCTCAGCAAAGCAGATTTAAATGGACTCCCCACTACAGGAGCTCACGCTCGTGGCTCCTGGTTTGTTTGCACACAGCTGGGTTTCACATCTCCCCTCCAGGAACTGAGCAAAGCAGGGAAAGAAGAAGCCAGCTCAACAGCAAAGTGGGAGAAGCCACACTCTTCCCTCTTTCAGATTTGTGTGGCATTTTACAGATTCCTAAAAGAATTAAAAAAGCCAGTTGTATAAGGTTATTTTCTGTGTTCAAGCACTGTTAAACATCAGTGTTTTCTCTTTGGTGTGCTTATACTTCAGCTGAGATGGCAAGAGCATCCCACCAGCAATAGCCTTCTCGCAGCCTGACCAGAAGCATACGCTCTTGGTCTGCTTTTGTAAGGGCTCTTTATGCCTACTTCTGGCCTGACACCCTTGGGATGGAGAGGAACAAATCTCAGCTTTATTATTCCTTTATTTTAATGAACTGCCATTGGCCAGCTTATGTTTTCACCACAAAGATTTCAAATTGCCTTAGAGCACCAGAAACCATGCTGCAAACTGCTACGAAGCTTAGACACGAACATGTCAAATAAGTGATCCACATGAGGGTAGATAGACGTGACATTTAGTAATCATCTTTCTTGGGCATTGCTGTCATGTTAAGTAAATCTCAGTCAAATTTCTGGCATTTTACCATAGGCGAAGTAGGAGGCATAATAGTAAATTTCCCTTTAAAAAATAGAAAAGATCAACCTTGGGGAAAAAACATGGTTGCCACAATTTAAGGTGCAATACCTCATCCTAGTGTGGCCATCCGTTTACTTGCTGCTGATATCAATATGTCACCCCTAATGTTTACTGATGTTCACTTTACAAATGACTTTTCCTAGCTGTCAGAATATCTGTCACCAGCATCTCTTCCCCCTCTTTGCCTCTCATCCCCTTTAATAAAGATTAATATCTTTGAGGTTAAGTAAAAAGATCAGATACTACGTAAATGACACTATAGGTCTGATATTTAAACAAGATGAACATGTAATTGCTGAGATTATGTGAGCAAATTGGGTGATTCCTAGCCTAAATGAACACAGTTGGCTTTTGCGGGGTCAGTTAATATAAGTGCACAGTCAAAGGAATTGCGTATTGTGGAGGCATTTGGGCTTCTGAGGGTTCACCCATTGAAGAACTGTAGATGTTCAAAGCAAAAATTGGCGAGTTTAGCTTCTACGGCTTCTCTGAACCACTAATATGTTTCAAAGACATGCAGAATGGGGATTCTATAAAAATATGGCACATCAGTTTTCCATATTTATAGTTCACCAGTGACTTCTATATTAAACGGTTTCAGTCTATGAGTCCAAACAAGATTTTTCAACCTGTCATTCCCGCAGCTCAACCTGGTATATGAAATGCTAAACATGTTCTGTCTGCTTTGTACATCTTCTTTGACAAACACCTGGAGTAACGATTCCAGAATGAATATTTAGCTGGCAATTTTATGGATGAAGCACAAAACAGTTATTTTGGCTTTGCAATGCTGAGAATAGTAAACATGCATTTTGCTTTTATATTGCAAGGTGCAGTTTGGAAGATGCAGTGGAGTAGATGATGGATTGTTCACATGCACTGTGCTCCAAGTGGCTCAAGTAAGGCTTGCCTGAGCAGGAGCTGCAGTGTCAGACCAAAAGATAGGCTCATACCCATGGACCAAAACCTACAAGATCAGCCCAAACCATGACTCAATGGACCAGGAGCATGAAAGGGGTAATGGCTTTGACGAAGACACTTCTTTAGGAGCGGAGCATTTGGTTCTGTTTTGTGCTTTATCCAACAGGTAGTTTGACATAAACTGCTAGATTTAACCCTTAAATTCTGAGTAAACCCCTTATCCCAATGTCAAAGGTGACATCCCCATCAGTGGCCACACTACAGCCTCCTCTTTGAGCACGTACCTTCTGCTGTGCTGTGAACTCCGGCTCAGTGATAACTGCAGTCCCATGGCTCCACAGGGATGGGGCTGTTGGAGAGGCAAATCTCCCACAGAGGGCATTGACGGTGTTCCTCAGCATCACACAAAACCTTCCAAGTATTGGCAAGCTGCAAAAAAATAGTAGTTACCACAAGCTGATTCCCAAGGAGAGAATTGCGTACATAATTCCTTTCCAGTGCACCAACAAAACTATTGTGCTCAGAAGATAGCTCTGAAACTGCCTTTTGTTGTATTTTGTATGAAGTAGGATTTTATATCTGCAATAACCACCAGGTGATTTTATTTCTAGGAACTAGATTATTTCACAATAAAAGGAAAGACTCTCCAATCGGTATTTTAGCAATCATATTATGAAGAAAAACCACATCTAAACATTCCAGGAATATTATAATACGTCCTAAAACCACCTTAGTTTTGATTCACACAGATTGATATTTGCGCTATTTTACCGTACAGCGCTGGTTCTCTTCTACATATAATTGTTTCTTTCAACTCTTAACTAACTTGATTCTTCATGTAGCGGGATCTACAGGTAGAGGGTAGTAAACAGCAGGAGGGTAGTAAGCCACAAAGAAATCCTACACTGCAGACTGCAGCAAGCAGAGGTCTCTCTAGCAAAGGCATTATTTTACAAAATGATGGATGTGCATATTTATTTGCTCTGTGACTTCCATGTCAGGTTTGTCATATTTCCTCAAATTACTAGTTAAACCAAGGTTTTGTGTTCTGTTTTGTTTTTGTTTCTGCTGAAGCCTGCAGGCTCAACATACCTTATAAAAATCAAGCTGTAATTTATCTGCTCCATAGATCATGTGTAACAATAATCACTCTGGAGTCTGTGCTGGGTTCTGATTTCTGGCTTTGTTGGAAGAGATGTATGAAGTGAACAAAAAGCTTCCTGATTTTCATACTCTGTAATAAACCTGAAATATGGAGAGAGGTGAAACATGTATTTAAATTAAACCGTGGAATCATGACAAAGAAGGAGTACAGAGAAATACACGCACACCGAGACACATATTATGCAATGACACAGTATTATTTCTCTTACCAGATGGACCTCTACAACTTATGTATATACTGTATGTTGCATACATATAGCAGTTGAACTAGTGAAGCAATTTTTACCCTCAACTTGGACTCTTCAAAACGTTGCATATGTTAACTTGCATTTTGCAGGGACAAAAACCTTTGCCAAGATAAAAACGTGTGGACCCCCACATGGGATAACATTCGCAGGCGCTACCCGCAATAGCAAAGTGATAGTTCACACTAAATTCACTGCTCGGTGTTAATGTGAATGTTTGTTTCACAGATGGGTAATTTTGGAAAGGCCACGAACAAACTTCAGAATTTGTTGTAGATGTTTGCAAGAATAAAGCTAAAAAAAAAATAAAAAAGGCTAAAATTATTAGAGGAAACAATCAAACTGTATACAAATGGGTAGAAACCCTCCCTGGTGATTGTTGTAGCTTCAATTCCCCCCGCACCCACAACCACACACACCTCTGTGACGGCAGGGAATAATATTAATGTCTTGAAATATTTCTCATTGCCCTGGGTGGGCAGTTCCTCCCACAGCTGAATTGCCTTTTGCAAGGCATCACTCTCCCTGTTTTGTTTATTGCAACACAGAATATGTGATTCATCTTGCAGATGTTAGAGAAGCACCTCTCCATCTGGGGGTGTGAACCAGGCAGGGCTACACGAGTCCTTTGGCACTGCAGGAGTTAATAAGCATTGAAGTGCTGTCACCACCATGGCCCCAAGGAAGCCGAGGGCTGGGTAAAGATTTCTGGTCCGCTGGCCATAGGAATGGAGCAGCAGCGAGGCTCTGGTATTAGGAACAGAATGTGATTTTAAAACAAATTCATTCTCTGCCATGCACTTTGTGAGAGGGATGCAGCCCCATTCTGATAGTGGGAGAGGTTCTTCCTTTGCTCACCACCTAAAGCAATGCCTGGGACTGTGAGGAGAAAACACATCCTGGGAGGCACTTTCCAAATGACTGAGGTCCATGTAGCCCGCAGTCTCAGTTATAGGGCAAAGCCGATTCTGCCTCCAGCTCCCCAAAGGCTCTCTTGCCTTTTTTTTTTCCTTTAAGAAACCCCCAAACTGCAGTGGCATTATCATTAAGAAATCCAACAGAAGCCTGGAAGAAGCGATTAGCACATACCAGAGTGACAGGACTGCTAGGAAAGGGAAAAAATAGACAACATCAGTGCAATGTACCATTAAAAGTATGGAGTGACAGATGACAGTTGGTCTGTGATGGGGTGATTCAGCTAAATGGTAAACAGAAGGGCGAATTCTGATCTCGCTTATGCCAACATAAACCTTGGGTTGCAGAGGAGCTGCTTCACGTCTCCAGTACCGGAGTTGAGCCCATAAAAGCTGTGACTCAGCCAGATAATCTCTGACAACTGTTAGCATGGTGGTAAATATGGCAACGTGGCAGGCTGGAAAAGAGACTAAAAAAAGTTTCCCTTCCACACTTCCAAACCAAAATGTTTCAGAGCTTTTTTTTGCTCAAAACAACATTAAAGATTTCAATAGTAATAATAGAAATGGTTAGGAAATGTCAAGGTAAACCATATATTTTCTTCAGGTTGGATGAATTATATTGATTAAGGTGAAATTAATGAGGTTGTTGAGTCAAGGAGTTCAAAATTGAGTTATTCCAATAACTCCAGTCCCTCCAGACTGAACTTGATGGACACTTTACACAATGATTAGTGGCAATGCAGAGGACAGACACAAACTCACATCTGCATGAGATGAATGAGGAAAGGTTTTTAAAAGGAGATATTGCTATGAAAATCTTTAGCACTTCATTTTGCTTCAAAGAAAGGATCCCATTTAAAACATATGCTACCTTCTTTGTGTGGGCAGGCGTGCAAACACTAATGCGGGCCCTAGCAAACTGCAAATTAGAGCTGAAGTCTTATGGAAGCCAAAGCTAAAACTCTCCCATCTTGCTGCGGCTTCCTCGTGATAAAGCTGGCTGCTCTCTGATTTTAGCACTGAGATGTCTGAAACTCAAAGGGGTGGATTCAGCTTGTCCTGCCGCCTGGGCTGCCCAAGACCTCTCATCCCTTCACCCATCGGCACCATCTGGCACCATGTTGTTGGATTCAACAAATTACAGCCTAACAAATTATTAGGGTGTTTTAGTGTTTAAAAGAAGACATTCCCCTTTTTCTGTCCATGGTTTAATCTTGTGGGGTATCCATATTTTCACTGATCGTGCCTGGTTTCACCAGGAAGCTAGTTTGGTATGTGCAGAACTAAAAATAAGTCATTTCTCGTGGAAAACGTCATATTTTTCACATATTAGCTGGTCTGAATGGCAGCTCTGCACAGAGCTGTGAAGATCTGAAGTTTGCCTCTGATGTGTATACAGAAGTTAGGATGCCCACCTAGAGAACCATCATCCTGAGTGGGAATGGCTGGAGAAGGAGCTGTCCCATGGGAGACCAATGCTGCAGCCGGAGGGGAGGGGGGAAGTGCCTGTTTGTATCTACTCTCATCACCCTCCAAGGCTTCAGGAAATTCGGGATCACTCAGAGCTGTTTTAAGATCTGGGGAAAGCTTTTTGTATTAAGCAGAATGAGTTTCTCATGCTGGTCTAGGAAATAAAGCCATGCAAAAGCATTTACTTCATTTGGAGGAAAGCCGCCAAAAAATATACGGATTGTGGAATTACTTTTTGCTGAGATGGGAATTCAGATTTTATTCCTTTTATTACGTTTTATTTCTTGTGTCATTACAGCATACACAAGCAGATTATTCCCCAGCTACGAAAACAGTTGTAGCGAGATGCTGCAGTTGAAAAGAACAAAACAGGCAACAGTTCCACGTTCTCAGTTAAGATAATTATGTTAATATTAATGGCTATTAATTTCTGTTTATTTTACAAATATTGTATTAGGAAAGTAGCTTTCAAATTCACACCTCACCAAATGCTTTTCAACAATGATTTGTTTCATTAATTTTATCAGCTGCATCCCTTATTTTTTTTATAGCACGTTCTTTTGCTGAGAGACATTAATCCGTGCTAGAGCATCCTAAAAGTCTGTGCAGAGGAACTGAGCTGATAGATGTCGGTGTACAGGCTACCCACCACTGTCAATATTTCAATTTGAGGCGTAGTGGAGGCTCATAATAAATTCCTGATCTTTTAATTGTTATTCCAAAGAAGTCTTGAAAAATTCCTGTGTATATTTTTGCACTGTTTTAACATACAGATGAGCTCCCAACTTTCGAATATCAAATTACGTGTGATAAGAGTTAGGTAAAAAACCCTACGGCATTATTTTTAGAATACCTATAAAAATAACTAACACAGTTTAAAGTCAATGTCTTAGTCAAATATCCAATGCAGGATTAGCTTTTAGTCGAATCCACTATCTACCATTTCCAAATTTCTCACTAATATAAAGCACTAATGGAAAGGGAACAGGAAAATATTCTTCATATGCTAAATTTACCTTATATTCAGAACGCAAAAGTGATGGGCCAAGTGTTTAGCTGGTTAAAAAGAACAAAGTGCTTTAATGCTCACACCTGAATGAAGAAGAGATCAGTGCACACGTTATTTAAAATGTTTCCTTTAAAATCTGAAGTTTAGAAAATGTCGTGGCTGTCTAAAATGGAAAGAGTAGAGAGAGGTAACCGACACCCAATTTTGCTCCTGATTTTGATTCAGGTTCATTCTTACTGCTGTAATTGCTCATTTTTGGGAGGTATTCTGCTCCTGGGTATTTCCAATTGTGCCCTCATGCCCTGTTACCCATTGCAGGGCACGTGGGTGGGCATGAGGCATGAGGGAGCAGAGCCTGGAGCCCTCCAGCATGGCCAGCTCCATTTGGGTTACATTTGGTTTTATATTATACATAGAATCATAGTATTATAGAATCATAGAATGCTTTGAGTTGGAAAGGACCTTAACACTAGACAAGGCTGCTCAAAGCGCCATCCAGCTCCATGTTACTCTTTATTTAATCCTTAACACTTATTTATTTATTCTTATTTAGTCTTTCATACTTGTGTGCCAGTGTGCTTTATGTGCCGTAACCAGAGAGCCGCATACAACATTACACCTCCCAGACAATAAATTCTTTCCCAAAAGGCAGGGATGAAGGTCTGCAGAACCTTTTTCAAGGTAAAGGCAAGCCCTGGGTGAGGGTTTTACAGGCTGGAATAACCATGGTCCGTGCTTCCCTGTGTCATGGTTTAAGCCCAGTAGGCAAGTCAGCCACGCAGCCCTTGCTCACTCCCCCCCCTTCCCCCCCCGCTCCTGGAAGGATGGGGAGGAGAATTGAAAGAATGTAACTCCCATGGGTTAAGAACAGTCCAGTAACTAAGGTGTAACACAATACCACTGCTGCTACCACCAATAATGATAATGATAAGGGAAATAACAAGGGAAGAGAATACAACCGCTCACCACCCGCCAGCCGATACCCAGCCCGACCAAGCAGTAAACTAGCCCTTCCAGTTAACTGCCCCCAGTTCTACATCCTGGGCATGACATGCTGTGGTATAGAACCCCTCTTTGGTCAGTTTGGGTCAGGTGTCCTGTCTCTGCTTCTCCTGGCTTCCCTTCCTCCCTGGCAGAGCATGAGGCTCACAAAGTCCTTGGTCAGAGTAAACATTACTGAGCAGCAACTAAAACCATCGGTGTTATCAGCGCTGTTCCCAGGCTGAAAGTCCAAACCACTGCACTGCACCAGCTACTAAGAAGGAGAAAACTGACTGCTACTGCTGAACCCAGGACACCCTGTCAATTCTCTGTGAATGCTCCACTAGATGCTGAATTCCTCTGCTAAAAAACTAGAGGTGGAGCTAAACTTCAGGTCTTGCCATCAAGCCGCCTTGCACTGTGCTGACTCTCATGTCTGGTGAGCCCCACCAGCTATGAGTCAGAGTGGGAATGCCAATAGGGAAACATCACAATAAAACATGAGTGCAGTTACGTTCCCACTCCTCCTCCCAGGTTGCTGGACCAGATTTCTTTGTCCCTTCAAACGCAACTCAAACCCAAAGAAGTCAATAGTAAAAGCAGTTGACTAGACCCTGACCCACCCCTTGTTGGCTTACCTAAAGCAGGCAATGCTGTTGAGTTAATACAAGTCACACATTAGTTTACCTTCCTGTCTTTCCCCAGAGCAGACAGAGAATCCTGGTTTTTGTATTTCTTTCTCCGGACCTTGGGCAGCTGAACAGAGGTCAAATATGTCAAGTTGGTCTAAACTATAGGAAAAAAATGAGCTGCATCTCAACCTTTTCCTCTAGCAGAGTGACAATATAATTCATGTTTATATTCCTGCCTTTGCCACCATCCTGCTGTTTGACCTTGGGGAAGTCACTTCATCTTTTTGGACCTTCATTTCTCCTCCAGCTCATTTCTGTTGTATTTAGAGTAATATGGGGCAAAACCAGACTAATATCTAGGGGACAAAACCTGGCTTATGCTGTGCATTTGCATTGTTACTACATAGAGCACCCATCCCCTGGATTTGAGGTCTCAGGCAGAAACAATATGAGCACAAATTCCAAGCTATGGGATAAATGTACAGCAATGTGTTGTTTCCATGCATGCACACATGGCGTGTGTTTTCAGTATTCCTTGCATGCTTAAGATGACTCAGAAGAATTTGTTCCCAACCACCCAAATTAGCAGGCAGTCTCTTTCATGCAAAGCAGCGCTGTGCCCACCAATTCTGCCATTGCAGCAGAGAAAGCAAAACGCTCACTCTGTGCTGAGCTGTGATTGAATTTGTTCAGATTAGATTGGGACCAAGCAAACTTGAAATGCCTTCATTTGAGCGAAGCTCCCATTTTCATGGAGATGTTTGGCTGTCTTCAGATCTAATTTCAGGATCCAAACACTCCAATTTCCCTATAAGAATGTGTTCAAACACCGCTTGACTGCTATTCTTCTCCCTTGGTGCAGAGCTGAGAAGTCATCACATCTGATGAGGATTCATTATAAGGTTGACAATTTGCCCCTTCCCTTCAAAAAAACTCAGCAGAGCTTCGTTCCTCTCAGCCTACACCAAGTCTCATCTGAAGCCTTCCCTGGTGCTCATAAGACATCTAAAATATAGAGCTTCAGGATTAAACCCATTCTCACCCCCTCCAAACAAGCAAACATATAACAAAAGAGGGAAGAAATTATCTCTAAGGTGGGCTGATGGCTGTAAAGAGCTTATATGTTATTCATTAGCAGAAAAAAAATCCTGGGTGCTCACAGTGCCCTAGTGAGGAATAAAGAAAGGGAGAGATAAAGGGGGGATGTGGACATCAGGAAGAGGAAAAAAGGCAAGACTGAGAAGTACAAAGTGCTGCTGCCCTGAGTATTACTGTCCGCAGGGCAAGGGCACTGTCAGAGCCCTGCCCAGACCTGTTAACTCAAGTATTCGACTTCTAAACTGCCAGTAAATCCTCTGGTGAGTCCCTTGGGCTCCAGCTCACCCATACACCCCTGGGTGCGAGCACCTTCCTGCTGCCTCCCGTCACGCATCGGGAATGCCATCAGAGGGCTGGGAGGCAGGGCAGACCAAGCAAGCCCCCTTTGCTTTTGAGTCTGTGATCTCTTTTATAGCCATCACCCATTCATTCATTAATTTCTCCCATTGTTTGCAAAATAAAGGCTATTTCTTTATTTATTTGTGATTATTATTTTATCATTTGGGTGTCCCTGGTCTGGAAGGAGTTAAAGTAATTATCTCCTCGGATGTCCACAGCAGCACCACATCCCCGCTGTGCTCCATCAGAGCTGCTGGGGCAGTGTCAGCACTGACTTCACCTCGGCGCGTTGCAGCATCGCGCGGTGCCCAACTGCTGGAGTTTGCTAATTTGTGTGTTTTCACTCGAGGCCTGCTGATTCAATCATTTTAAAGATGCCCATTTCTTCCAAGCCAGGGATTTTATGACTCTAAGGATTAGAAGCTGTTATCCCAACAAACCCTGGAGCTCTATATATTCTGATTTTATGGTAAGCTTCACTAATAAACTGTTTAAAACATATGCTAATTGTGTTTATTGTATTCTTTAATTATCATATGTATCATTAAAGATGTACTATCCCGTTTGGAATCCTAATACCTAATGCCCTCCTTTTTCTTTTTTGTACCGTTGCAGAGTACTGCATTACTTTAAAAAATAAAAGAAAGGAAATATATATATATATATATATACACAATTTATTCAGTTTTCATTGTTTATTTAAAAGTAGAGGTTTTGTATTTAATCTGAAATCTCTCTCCTGAAGAAAGGCAGGCAGGGAATGACATAACAAAACGTGGCATTCTGTCTCTGTGCATTTTATTCCTTAATTCATATTTTAGATATGCCTCCCTATAGTCTATTCTGCTTAGTTTTCTGTTTTCAGACTGCTCACAATGATAATTTGGAGAGCTCAGATGGGTTACAAAAGATCAGAATAATTGTCCCCTCATTTTTGTTATAGCTCATTTTTCTTATCTTACGTAGACACACTCCAGCACGTGCATAATAAATAAGTGTATTATGTATATGCACACACACCCATGTATACATATGTATATTCACACTTATTCTTGTGCCAATTTTTTCTCCCAATTAATTAAGAGTTGTTTTTCCAAAGAAGAGATCCCAGTTGTCCTCCCCATGTGAGTAATTTCCACTGTTTTGAAGACTAATCGTGATCCTGAATGCGGATTTATCCTGCCCCTTTAAAATGAGGGTTTCCCCTGCATAATAAACCCCTCATATTTAGCACTGAGAATATATTCCCCTCCACTGACCTGCTCCCAACAGCCGAAACGTCTCCCAGCCCTGTTCACTATTGATTGCAGTGGCCTGCCCTGATTTCTCTGTTTGCTGGTTTGATTTGAGTCTTCATTTTTTCCCCACCTGGGAAAATGCACTGGGATTAACACAGGGGCATTCTGCTCACTGCTTACAAATAAAACAGCAACAAAATATATCCAAGTGTTTTGTTCAGTCAAGGGAAAGGGATGTGGGGAGAAAGGCGCATGTGCAGTGAGATTGGTCCTCGGTCATCAATACTGCAGATGAGAATAATAAATATGTGCAGACACACACCAGCAAAATGTGGGCATGCACATTTATCCCAGGCTCATTTCACTAGGTCATACACACTCATCTGCTCCTGGCCAGATCTTTAAAGCTCTTTTTTTCCCTGTACATTTGAGGGATATCCTGGGAAAACATGATTATCCCAACAGAGAGTTATGTTTTGATGCAAAAGAATGACACTACAGGGCTGCCTCACTGCTGGCGCAGCAGGAATTTGCTCTCAGGAATTTATCAGTCAGACTTTTTTTGTTTTAGTCGGTGAAGAATGTTTCCTTTAGGTACCAGATGCTAATGTCATATCACGAATGAAGCCGCTTCTGTAAATTGCACCATGTTGTTTGCATTCACTCACTCAAAATAACATTGCAAAGTGGTGATGCTGCTCTGTGTTAAAAATCCTATTTCCAGGCAGAAAAGAGTCTGCTTGGGTATCCAAGCTGTAATAAAACAATGGGATTTGGATTCTAGTAAAAGCCTTTAATATACATCTTAAATAAGTGTATCATTGGACCAAAAGTAATTTATAAAACCATATAATTTTGGTTTCTAAATGGCAACCATCAGCCTACAGCATCCTCGTCACATAATACAAGGCTTAATGTCAGGTTCAGACTCTCTTTTTGGGGGTGCTGGGTGAATTTGGAACAAGCTGCCTGCATTTTTCACTTGCTGGGCTCATTAACAATGTCATTAATGGTTAGATTTGCCTTTTTGGAGATTTAGCCTGTGTGTGCTTACTGGTTTGCCATCCCAGCCCTGGGTGCACTCCAATAACATAGTGGATTGTATAACATCAAGATAAACCTACTGCAATCGGAGACCTGTCATCCATGTGAAGAGGAAGGTTGATTTTGCCCTAGTGTCTGTGGGTTTAATAGTTCACCCCAGCACATGGGTATTGGGTTATCTGAGGGATGCTGGGCAGAGCACATCTGCCTGCCTGCACCAGGCAGCCAGCACAGTCTGCCCTTGCTGCAGCCCCTGGAAATGATCGCTTCGCACCGCCCCAAACAAATTAAAGCATCGCCCTCTCTCCCCAGTATATTAATGGATTTTATGCTCTTTTTAAAATTGTGCTGTTTTCAAACACGAATACATTTGAATGTCAGACTCTAGTACCCAAATATAAATGTCAAGACCTCTGTACATCTCTGGCATGTAGGAACTAATTTAATCATCTCAGTGAAGCGATTTCAGTTCAGACAATCACTTTGCTCGAGTGGAAGGGTTATGAAGAGGGTGCACAGTCGCAGGAGAGTGCTTACACACTATTTAGAGCCATGCTTTTTAAATATAAAGAAAACTAAGATGGGCATGTGTTCATGAGTGGAAATTCCCAGCCCCTGCCCAGCTGATGGAGATGGGTAATTGTATCTTGTGTTAAGAAGATGCATGGCACTAAGGAATATTAAATTTTCATTTGTTGGGGGGGAAATGGGGGAAAAAGGGATAGGAAATGACTGTTTTTTCTCCAGTGATTGGAGAAAAAAGGAACAGTCTTGTGGAATAGAGGATGCTTGGTCACTGTGCACTGCTCGGCTCCCTGTGTGGGTGATTACACTGGCTGCGTGCAGAGATAAAGCAAGTATGGGTGCAAAATCAGCTACTGCTCCACATAGGGACTGTGGGCCTCCTTCTGAAATTCAACTTAAATAGTTTCATTCCTGCTTTTTACATACCACATTTAAAAAAAGGCAAAGGCAGGGCAGGCAGTATTTTTCTCAAGGGATAATTGCTATACAGGACTAGCAGAAAGAGCTCATTCTCTCTGTGGGCTAGCTACCTGCAGCAGTCATATTACTCAACCATAACCTGTATCTTCAATCCATTTTAGAAGCAAGGAAGGTTCCTCCTAAATTTCTGGGGCAGTTAGGATTGACTCCTGGCCCTTCCTGGGCAAAAACTCTCATTGGGGTCATCAGCAGGAACACAATGATTGCATGGGAAAGACCAAGCAACATCATACCCACTTTATGGGGTTTCTGGAGGATCAGATAGGCTTCCAATGAGGTTTCGTTGCTGGAAAAAGAAGAGAAGGAGCAAGGGGAAGGGTGGATCAGAGCCTGGAGGTTGTGCATGGGGAATAGGATCACAGGGGTGAGACTACACGGATGGCTGGGGACTGCAGATTTAATACAGGAAGGCCAAGCATCAGTCCAACCAGTCCATGTGTGTGGAGAATGGTTGGCAATGTTCTTTCCTTGAGCATCACCTCCCAAACTTCAGCCTGGCACAGTTTACACATGCTCATCCCCTGCCTGACAAAGTCACTGGGATAAGCCTGGATTTAGCACGGATCGCATTCTCCTGTCTTGAATTTAAAACTTCCATCCCTAACCCTGCCTCTACAAGTAGCAGGATTAAAAAGTCAGAGCTCAAACAATTTTGCTACTGTTTCAAGCGCCCCCAACCAAACCAAACCGAAAGAGTAATCAGAAGTGCAATCCAATCTGGAGAGCTTTGGTGAAAGAGGCTTAATTTGTTGGATTACTTGTTACAATTAGATGCAGCCTAGATGATATCAAATTATATTAATAGCTCTAACATTTCGTAAGTGTTAGTATGAAAACCGCCCAGCCTTGATAATGAAAACACGCACAAGCGAGCTTTGTAAAACAATCAAAAATCAATCCGAGGTGTCAAGCTGAACATATCAATGAGACAGTTTGCAGTCAGAGGGTTTGCTTATGAAGTGCTGTCAACAGTCAACGCTACACTTGTCTGATCCGTCCAGCTCCGCTAAGTGGAAAGATTTCTCTTTATTTTAACCCAACAGAAGAGAAAGGAAAGAAAAAAAAAAAAAAACAACAACCCAGGAAAATGTAAGCCACGGTAATTCATCTCAAGTATCCTGAAGGACAATTAGCAACAAAGGCTAGCAGTGGTAAGCCTGCTCTTTGGTGTGGTTTGGAGATCCGGGGCTGTAATTATTGAGCCATCCTGCTGAATAGCACAATCAATGCTTGACGGCTGCATGGCAGAGCGCCGGTGCGAGGGCTTGAGCTCTTGTGTAAATGAAACGTCAGGCTGGGGGAGAAGGGGCCGTTGTGTTTACCCGGGCTCTGATTAGCTTCCAGCGAACAATGAGTTTGCAATCGACGCAAGACATTTTAATGGTGTTGTCGGGATCTTTCTTAATAGGTGGTTCGGATGATAGAAAGGGAGGGAGAAAAGCACTGGAGAGGAGGAGGAATTTCCCCCACACCGTGCAGGTGCATGCATCTAGCCCTGCTCCTCAGAGGAAAGGCTCTTCCCGGCCGGGCTGTGGTCCTTAGCACTGGCAGAGCCATCCTGGAAGCAGCCACAAGGGATCAGAGCCATGGGACCACAGCGCAGTCCTGCCAGGCTTCATGACTGTCTGGGCAGGTGACATGGTTTTGCACCCGGCTACACATTTTCCTACCCAAAGGTCCACAAGCCTCTCACCTCTTGCTCCCTTGAGCATGTCTCTTGCTCCCTCTTCCATCATATTTCTACTCTTTTCCCCCATCTCTCTCAAAAATAAGCTTCTCCACTGCAGCACCGAGCTTTCCAGCCTTCCCTTTAAATTCCTGCCTAATTTCTCACAGACACATCTCTATTCTTGTCATGTCTCACTTCCTCTTTTCACAGCAGAAATATTTATCAAACTGTTCTTCAAACCTGCCGGTAGCTTCACTTCTCCCGTCCGTTTTCCCAGCACTGCTCCTTATATCACAAAATCATCCCTGCCTCCGTGTGCCGAATGAACATCCAAGCTCGAGCCGAAGATGTTCTGGGAGAGTTTTCTGAGTGCACATCCAGAGATTAGGGGCTTTACCAGATTTCTGTGGTTGTTCAAAGGTATTTGCTAATCCCATTTTCCATGATTGCAAATATTCCAGCATTGGACACTGTCGCTCAGTGGGGAAGGGACAGGGTAAACCCAGTGCCTTGTTCCCAGCTGCATGCCAGAAGAGCAAAGCTGCCCTGCCAGCATACATAGGAGAATTTCCTTTCTGGTTGTGTGTAGACTGTAATGCTCATTCCTTCAGGAAAGCAGGGATACCAAGGTAAATAAATACCTGTAGAATACACATCACTTTGTGCTTATTTTCATTGCAGGGGTGTCAACCTGCCCCCCCCCCCGAATGAATCAGCCCTGGTGCTAAGCCTGGAGAAGACAAATTATAACAGGAATATACAAATATTTGGGGAATACATCTGCTTTCTTCACTTCAGCTTCATTCAAACACACTTTTGCAGCCAACCTGTTCTGCATCAACCCCCCGCCACAATGAGATTGTGCACA
Organism: Lathamus discolor; assembly: GCF_037157495.1. Classification (NCBI taxonomy): domain Eukaryota; kingdom Metazoa; phylum Chordata; class Aves; order Psittaciformes; family Psittacidae; genus Lathamus; species Lathamus discolor. Next base: position 2,602,655 of record NC_088894.1, on the reverse strand, counting down.
TCCTACCCAGACTCTGCCAACACTAGAGCTGGTACATGAGATGCCCAGCTCCTGCCATTCAGCTCTAATGAGGAGTTTAGTCCCATATTCCTTCCTCCAGCCACAGGAACTGCTCAGCCATGCAGCAAAGCAAGGCTGGAGGCCTGTAAGCTGCTCGGGGCAGGCATCGTACCTCCCTGTAAACCACAACGCACCTCCTCAGTGGAAGGCAAACTCTGCAGATGTAATTGATTAGTAACTATCAGCTAATTACAGGGTAATCACATGATTATTTTTGCTTTGCAAACTGAATAGTTGCCATGAGATTGAATAATTGTGCGGGGCAATTTTACACGCAGGCACGTACCAATGCTGAGTAAAACCAGATAATCTACAGGCTGCATGCAGCAGGTAGGATTATTTTATTCCTATCACTGTATAAGTCCAGTGTGCACATCATTACGTTGTGTGCTTCTAAATGGATGTTTCGATACTCTAAAGTCGAACTGAAACATAAGAAATTGCTCTACCAGCATTACTAGAGTTAAATGCAAACCCCAAAACCTTCGCCAAGGCAGCATCTTTGCAGCTCTGCCAGCCCAAAGGAATAATGTAATGCTTCTGCCCTGTGGAGGAAGGTTTGGGCTGCTGCTTGCCCAGGAAGGAGAGGAGGAGGAGCAGAGGCATGGATATGCCACAGAAGCACACAGTGGTTAACCTGGGAACTTATTTGCCTGCAGCCCATGTAGCTGACATGGTTGCACTTGCAACCAAGTGCAAACATTCCTCTTTTCCCCAAACCTGGTCACAAAACCTAGACACGGTGGTTGGAATAAGTTGTCCCTTTGCAGCTTATTAAAATGTTGGTATTGGCAGGAGAGTCGATCAAATCACAGCAATGCAACCCAAATATTCCTACAGCTGGGTTGAACACGGTACCAGTAACCAACCTGAAGGAATGATTTTCTCTGTTGGCAGTTTGATTTGAAAGGCACTCTTAGCTTCTAAATGTCTCTTTCTTAGAGAAGAGAATTAAACATTTCAAGCCATTTTCAATATCACTGATTCAAATATTGAAGGGGATAAAGCTGGACAAGACCATGTTCTGTTTTGGCTCTCAATATTGTGGAATCAAACCTGCGGGATAAATGCTCCCACAGAAAAGGCCTGTATTTTTGAAGTTTAATGGAAGTATAAACGCTTCCCTGGCCAGGGAATCCTAAAGCCTCCCAAAGCTTCCTTCATCTCAGGATTCCTTCAAAAAGCACTGGAACAACTAAGGTAGGATTGACTGGAGGAAAACCCCACACTTCAATGATGTAGAAAACAATATATAAGGAACTAACAAACATCTGGATTAGATAAATGCTGGTATTAATTTCAGTTTGGCATTAGAAGATACATTTCTGTGCGAGCCAAGAGCCAGCAGAACGTACATGGGAACATTTTGAGTTTTTATCCAGGAAAAGTTAATACAAGAAACAAATGCCATGAGCACGCTGATGAATGGTTCAGATCCTCAGTCGATGGAACTAAGCCTCCATCCTTTGTTGCAATGCAGATGCAGGGATTTAGCCCAGCTGAGGCTTCAGCTCCGTCTATGGAAACACTGTCAATGCCAAGCAGTCACTAGGTGCTAACTGGGAAGGAAGGAAGCTGGAGCAGGGAGACTTTGTCTCTTTGTGTTTCTTAAGGAAACAACAACGGAAACACAAATAGAATCTACCTATAAGGCCACACTGCTATCAGAGGGTCTGGGTAAAAGAAAAACAGCTTTGGCATCACTCTTGTATTGCAGTGTCCTCAGTGCCCTAAATGGACTAAAAAACGTGCAGGAAAGAATCTCCCAGAATGGGTTACTCTGGTTTTACATGGAGCCACACATACTCACAGCCTGATTCAAAGATAAAACCAAGGGAAAATAACACATTCTTTCCTAGCAAGAATAGTTTTGCTCCCAGAAGAGAACCTACTCGTAATGTTGCAGATGAAACCAGAGTGAAACTGAGGGTCATACACCCTCACTGATATGAACTTGGAAGAGCAGAGCCACTTCTCAAGTGTGTCAAAATGCCCCCTTGCTCCCCCCACTCCGTGTATTCCAGTGCGCACCAGCAACTCTAGTTTCCAGGGGTAGATTTTTGCAACTGGAAATTATACATATCATGCAAACTCTTAATATCTCTGGATTTGAAAGTCTCGGTGGTTAAACGAAGAACTGTGTTAGAAGTAGAAAGGAAAGGTTGAAAGCTGTAAGGGAGGAGAGAAAAGGAGGAGGAAAAACCAGGGTCACCTGGTTACAGCCAGACAAAAGCCACATTTCAAATATGTACCCTGTAATTTAGTCAAAATGGAAAGGATGGGAAAAAGGTCAATATTGTTTTAAATGAGACTAACAGCTTCCTTTATGTAATGGGTGAACTCCAGTGTGGTTCCGGATGATTGGCAATTTAGCTGCTCGGGGAAAAAAAAGGTTAAACTTATCAGCACACAAAAGTGCCAGCAATTTATTTCTGTCACTTTCCTACAAATTAACCTGTTTTAAGGCATTCTGAACCTCATCAGCAAGCCCAGGTGTGGTTGGGAATGAGGGTCACCACCAGGTCCATGTGCACAGGGGGAATGTGACAGCAGCCCTTGGAGGCAGCAGCTGCACAAAGGAGCTCTTGGGTGGAAGAGTCTGATGAGGAGAAGGCTTAGATTTACTAAAAGGAAATCATATACTCAAAATGTTCTCAAACAAGCAAGGTTTGGTCAAACCAAACACTAATGTGTATCTCAAGGTCTGAGGCTCTCTGCCTGCAGGTGTAAGGAATGGATGCTCCAGGGGTATGAGCTTGCTTAGCTCTGCTGCATCAGAAAATATGTAAGGACCTGGGTCCTGCACTGAGCAATCCCTGGCTTTCAAACGCAAAGAATATGGACAAGCACAGAAAAGCATGTCTCTAACCCTGCCCTCTCACACACCTTTAATCATCCAGTTTCGAAAGCTTGTCATATACGTGCATGTAACTGGGTTTCTTAGGCTGTAATTCCCAGAGACAGCACAGAGAAAACACCCTCTTCCGCAGCCACAGCATCTGTCTGCCTGCTGTCTGTCTGCCTGTTGGGTTGAACACATGTTTAGGGACAAACATAAGGTTGCATTCCCATCAGCAGTGACAGTCTCAAGCAAAGGGGGGGCCACAGCCTCCGTATGTGCCCAGGCAAGAAGGTTTCCCATCGTCTGATTTTTTTACTGAGCAGCTCTTGATCAATCTCCATTGATTTTTCCCATGGGATTGGTTTGGCTTTAAGCTGCACCCTTCACTGGTGAAGTGGCTTGTGAAAGGATGAACTGTGACTGAGGAGGGGATGGGAGGGAGATGGTCAGCAGCAGGGGTGGGGAAAGGCTCCTGGCATCACTTCTGCTTGGAAATGGGCTGGGGAAGCTGGAGAAATGGTGTGGACAGAGCCAGGGAGGGCCAAGAGCCACTGAAAAGTACAGTCCCCCACAGGGGATAGGAAAAAGAGCAGGAAAATTACTTCTTTTTATACAAGTTTGTATGAGGAACACGGGCTTATACAAGAGACGCTGGCTTAAACGAGACCTTTAGCATTAACATTTTCAAACAACAGTTGGTCTTTCCTTTCCATGCTAATTACAGCCTTTCTGAAAGACCAGGGCAGGTCCTCCTGTCGCCCCGTGAGTACTGGGGCAGGGCAAGGCTCTCTCCCCCAGCACTCTGCAATTCCGGCAGAAAATAGCATTATTAATTTAAACATAATAGCTACAATTTTCAAGGGGACCAACATGAAAGGCTCGTGGATTAAGGCTCCTGTACCATTTGTGGCCAGAAGTTTCCACGGTCTAGATGTTGAGAAGCGTGGCAGTACGGATCTTCATAGTGAAGTGCTCAGTGCTCTGAGAAGCGGGTGGTTTTACCTGGTGCTGCCTCTCAGAGGGAACACTAACAGCTTTGATCTAAATCACTCAGTCTCACGGTTGATAAGGCTTTTAACTGGAGCAGTGGTTTTCCTTTTAAAACACCCCTAGTAGATAAAGCAGCATCTTTCAATATCTGGGTATTTTTAGTGTCGATTTTAAATACAAGGATGCTTGACTGGCTGCTCGGTAGCGTAACAAGGCTCTTAACGATTGCTCCAGATACATCCGCAGGTGAATCTGCCAGTGAGTTAATCAGTACAAGATGCTTGACACAGTGCTATTTTGATCTTTGGGATTTCCATGAACACTTATGGGCCCTTTTTTTTCTTCTCTGACCATTTAAAACGTCACCATCAGTGGGTCTCCATACCCAGATTACTCTGCAACGGTTTAGTGTGAGGTGTTCCTGCCCATGGCAGGGGGGTTGGAACTAGATGATCTTCAGGTCCTTTCCAACCCTAACTATTCTATGATTCTATGATAGCAAAATGCTGACTTCACATTAATAGCAAAGACTCCTGTAAAACTTACAGTAATATGATTTCAATTCAGACCATTAAATACTTCTACTACTTCTGCTTGTTCCTTAATGCTTGTTTTCCTGAATACCCCAAATACCTGCTATAGACACCATCACCTCTGCCATCACCTCTTGCCATACCACACTTACTCTTATGATTACTTCCATAGATGATCAAGAAAAAAAGACTGAAAATATGACCTATTTGCAAGTAGTAGGGGAAGCCTTTAGAATCTACCTTTTAGGTGTGATTACTACGGCTTAATTATCCTTTAATAAAAGTGGAAGTCATAACAAGAATAAAGTATGATGTAAGCAGTATCAGGAAGAATGGGCTGTAGGTTTCCAGCAAAGTTTCCAGGGTCAGGTAAAGCACCTGGTGTAGGTAGCATGAAAAGCCCAGTTTAGGAAGAAAATTAGGCTGAATATTCACTTGCTCTTTTTCCTCCTCTGGTATGTGATAGTCAGCAGCTCATGTTAGCAAAACATTAACTTCCAGAGACCTCTAATAACGGCTTTCAGTGATCCTAGAAGTGCTTAAAAGGGCCATTTTGCAGTCTAGGGTATTTGAATCAGTAGCTTTTCATATTGCAGTTGAGGCATAAATAGCCATTGTATCGGCTGAAATTATTTTGATCAACTTATGTATTCACCAAGTGCTGTCGCTACCACCGCTCTCGCCATCACAGTGCTGGAGGAGCTAAGATTGCAGGAACTTGACAGGATAATTAAGTATGAAAGCAGACTGGATTTAGAAGGACCCCAGTGAGTCAACAATCCCGATTGTTTCATCATCTCGGCTTTGTGCTGTTCATATCTTATCAGATTAGATAACAATCTGGTATAGCTATGAGTTGAATTACCATGTTGAACTGCGCAGTTAGACCACATGAAAAACATCAATAGACATTTAAATAATCCCATTTTCAAACTCAGATAAGAAATGGCCAACCTCTACAAATCAAAGGCATATCCTCAGGCTATAATAAAGAGTGGTCTGATTACCTATTCAGTTATATCAAAGTGCAACAATCAAATGCTATTGCCAATATAACGCAAAGGGTCTTTGCGTTACAGTAGCACAACTGCCTCGTGACAGCAACTTTCAGAGCTAGAATTCAAGGGTGAAGAATTTTGAAGGTGAGGAAAGGATGGAGCCAGGTAGCTCCCACAGAACTGAATGCTTTCTGTGTCTCTGAACCCCCTCCTCATCTTTCTCTTTGCAGCACTCACAGGGCTGTTCTCAGCCTCCGGTGCAGCTCAGAGGGTCTTCCCTTTTCTAACCTCTCCATTACCTTCCCTGGACACGGAGACTCTGTTATGAGCCACATACACAGGGCCTCATGTTCCTCCTGACCAAAATGACCTATGCTCTTCCAAAAGTCCCATTTTACAGGTTTCTCGGCTGGAGACTCCATGCTTTTCCTTATTGCCACACACAGATGCAGGTGCTCAGATGTGACCTCCTGGGAGGCTCCTGATACCTGTAGGATCTTTTCCTGCAGCATCCCTGGGAAAGGGTGGTAAGTGACAGGCTTAAAGGACTTGGCCATCTTGTGATGGCACACAGATGCTCCCATGTCCTGGGCAGTGTTCAAGGACCTATAGAGATCTCCCTTTGGAGACCTCCCTTTTCTTCCCTTCTTGTCTATAACAATATGAGAACTGATCAGAGTTTCTACTTGCATGAAGGTGAATTTTCCCAAGTTGCCCTGTCTCCTTAAAAGGGTCGTGCTCTCTCTTCTCCCCCTTATTAACAGGGGAAGTTTAAATTGGATCTAAGGAGGAAATTCTTTCCTGTTAGGGTGGTGAGACACTGGAATCGGTTGCCCAGGGAGGTTGTGAGTGCTCCATCCCTGGCAGTGTTCAAGGCCAGGTTGGATGAAGCCTTGGGTGGGATGGTTTAGTGTGAGGTGTCCCTGTCCATGGCAGGGGGGTTGGAACTAGATGATCTTGAGGTCCTTTCCAACCCTAACTGTTCTATGATTCTATGATTCTATGATTCTATGATTCTATGATTCTATTGTCTCTCTCAAAACCTTAAACCTTAAAAGCTCCGTCATTTTGATCTAATGATCTCATATTTACTATTCTCAGGAATGCTGTAGCACATGTGAAGTCTTCTCTTTAGCACAGGATGGAGGACTTGAAGGGCTGCACTGCTCCATCAGATTCACATGGCTGGGAAATATATTAATGGAAATGAAATTATTTCTGATTTGTCCTCGGTTGGGAAGAGAATTAAGCCTGGAGAAATTAAGTTTGAGATGAGTATGTGGACCTCTTAATTATAGTCACAGTTTCCATTGCATCACCAACTCTGATAGTGCATGAAAGCCGGGTGAAATTCTGCATTAAAAACCCCATTGTTGAGAATTAATATCGAACTAAATAAAAATGAAATGGGAATCAATTTTCTTTAAGCACTACCAGTAATTTTCCTTCTTCCTTCTCCTTTGCCCGCCCCTCACACATTATCCTCTGATCTTTTATGCAGCTATTTGCAAACTAACCATTAGTTGTCAGTCTCCAGCCATGCACCGCTGAGCTGGCAGCCGGAGGATCCCATGGATGCTGAAAGCGACCTGGCACACTCACATGAGCATCGAGACCCTATGCAAGGACATGTGTGACCCACCAGAGAGCTGTCGTTAACCAAAGATAGCTGGAAATCACTGAGTAATGATCCCAAAACTGAGCCCCTCTCTTCCCAATCTGCTTCCAGCCCGAAAGCAGCTGATGTGCAACACAGTCAAGCGGATGAGCTGATTTCCAGCTGCAGCACCCAAACCTGCCGTGGCATTGCCACGGTGGAGTGAACGGCATACGCTGATTACCTATTCAGTTGTATCAAAGTACAACAATCTAATGCTATTGTCAATATGACACAGAGTCTTACAACAGCGCAATAACACGACTGCCTCGTGACAGCAAATTTCAGAGCTAGAATTCAAGGGTGGCAAATTTCAAAGGTGAGGAAAACTTTAGTTTTCCCCAATTGAAATCAGAAAGAGCAGGGGGAGCAGAGGGGCACTAGCTATTGTTTCACACATTCGGCTAATTATTTGCAAAGTTTCCTTTGGTGGAAGTGCTTTTTTGAGTACGACATTCTGAGAGAAAACAGTGAAGGAACATGGATTTCCCATAAACATTTACATTTCAGTAAAACAGCCCATTGCTTTTTATACATTTTTCTAAAGTGGAGAACTCTCAGCTGGGTTTGCTCAGAAACTCTTTGGCTGCAGATTAGGTCCCACAACAAAGAATGTCTGCAAAGTTCCAGAGTCAGTGGACACTGGCTTGGCAACGTGCATCATCCTTGTGCTGAAATGACCAGTCAAGATGTAAGTGGGGATGGGTGATAAATGAGAGCTGTGGATGGTGGCATTTTGAGCCCATTGGCTTTCAAGGACAGAGGAGGAGGAATTCAGTTGTTGGATCCACATAACTCAGAGGGTCTCCCCTGCACTGCTTCCGGATTAGATACTTGGATCATTGCTCAGCAGCAGGCAAACTCCCAGCCCTTCATTCCTGTCTCTTTAATGGCCATGGGCACAGTAAACCAACATTTTCCCTTACAACTTTCCCAGCACCCTTACATGATGCAGGTGCAATGTCAAGAGATCACCCAATTCCCCAGATACTGTTTTTCTCTCCCAAGCTTTCACAGATGCCCTCATTCAACATGGCAGGCCTGGGAGATGACGCAGCAGAGGGCATCCTTGGAGCCCCTCAGGCTGGGTTTGGGGATGATCTTAAGGGTCTTTTCCAACCTAAATGATTCTACAGTTCCAAGTTGGAGAATTTGGCTGTGCAGCTACTTCAGGCTGTCAGACCTCATCACGTTCCCCAGGACTCCTGTGTACTACAGTTTGAGACATTTCCAAAACAAGGGGCAAGATACCAAGGGGATAATTATGGATAGGAAACAGAGGTATTTTTTTCCCACTTAAAAATGTATTGATATATACATTGATGAGCCAAACTGACAAGCTGTGCTTGGGAAAGGAGTAATTGCATCTTTAATAATATTAAACCTGACACCTGCCTTGGCCGATAACACGGAGCCCTGACACTACTTAACTAACAATTAGGACACATGAAAAGGGTGAAGGGGAAAACAGCATTAAACTGAATCTGCATGGTAAAGAACATGAAAATAAGAAGAAAGACTGTTAGTTGTCTAATACTTGGGTAATTCAATCAGGCACGCAATTTAAAATAGCTTTGCATTTTCACTGAAAGAGGAATTAATTACGAGTCCTTCCTGACTCCCATATCGGAGAAAAAATATTTAGGACAGCCACAGTGCTCTTAGAAAGGCTGTTTATTAATAAAAGCAGAAACCCCCGATGCTAATTGGTATCATAAGCACAATTAGAAGAGCTGTTGTCCTCCATTTGAAAAAGAACAGAGAGCCACATAGCCGAAGGATGTTATTGCAAAATGAGAAAGTGTTCAAAGGTATGAGGGAAAAAGAGGGTCTTTTCTTTAACAGGAAAAGGCATGTTATCTTGTTGAAATGGCACAACTTCGCGAAAGACGCCATAACATTTCAACCTTTTAAAAATGTCAGTATTAAAAAATGCATTTCACAAATAGCTTTTTATCCACTTCTTTTCTTTCTAATTTCTCTTTTTTATTTTCCTGAAGGGCTTGTGTAGAACTTGCAACTTCAAAGGGAAAAGGAAAAGCAAAAGCAAAGATGGTTCAAGGTGATCTTGAACCTCGCAAAACGTAAACAGATTTAGCAGCAAATTTGGCTTTGCAGGGTTTCTTCCCCTCGGTGTGCATGTTTGTCTGTGTTTTAAATAAAAAGCACATCCATCCTGCCAGCTGGGTGTATATTGTCTCTAGCACTGAGGCTCTGAAATGGGAGGTCCTCACTCTGCTCATCTCTTCCCTGTCTTGATTATACAGAGAGCCAGGGTAATGACACAGGGCGCAGTGCAGACCTTCATGAAGATGCCAGGAGGTTGGGCTTATTTATTTATTTCCTGGAAGGGCACCTTAATCATCACCACCATGCTGCTTATCCCTCTGGGTTTTTTTTTTCCTTTTATCTTTGCAGTCACACTTGGGTTTCTTCAGGGAAATAAATCTGTGGCTCAGTGTAACAGGAGAAAATTATCTGTTCTCAGTTTGCTGCCTGAAGACAGTGGAGCATTTTATGATCACCTGTTTCCAGCAACAACAAAAAACAAAGGGGGAAAGAAAAGAGGCAGTAAAAATCCCCCCCCACAAGTGTTAGAAGCTGGCTGGATGGCAGAGCATCCATCTAGATGCAGCGTGTGCAGAAGTTGTTAGGGATTAACCAGAAGCAGGTTGAGTCTGTGGCTGGCAGCAGGATTTGCTACTCATGATTTCTAGATTTGACCCAGCAAACCAGGGACCAAAAGCTCAAATAGGTCCCTTAAAACACGTTGTTTTTTTTTTTTTGTTTTTTTTTTTTGTGGAAAACCTTTTTCTATTCACCCAGGAATTTTGCAGTTGGTTTCAATGGGGTTACAACTGCAGACACTGCTGGAATAGGGTTAAAGAGTAAAAGGAAGGTGGGGACTCCCCCACTCCCCCACCCTTTGATTTCTAAAGCTTGTTGGGTATAACCAGAGGAAAGTAGGGAAGTCTGAGCTGCCATTCCTGGTCCTGCACCGGGCTGGCTGGATAAACTCTGATTTCAGTCTTGCGCATTGAGCAGCACCGTATGAGGTTTTCACTTACAGAAAACAACAACAACAAATCTAAGACTCCCAAACCAGGAGTTTTGGCCTAGTTACATCTGCAGTATTCTGCAAAGAATCCATCACACATGTATCTGAATGTATGTCTGTGTATACATGCATATAGATACATATATACACGCTATATACACACACAGTCACATGCATTCACAGGTATAGGTGTGTATACAGTTCTCTAACTTAATGGTATATAGAAAACCACACACTACTGTTACACTGGGTATCTGACCACCCTAATGGCTATAACTTTGCTTGTTCTGTGGGGTTTTTTGCAGTATACCATGGCACCTCTCTCAAACCATTGCATCTTTCTCAAGTAATCAATGACATTGAATATGTGCAATGTATTGAATATAGTCAATATACTGAATATAAAATGAATATATTCAATATATGAATCTATTCAATATGCAATATATTCATAAGCATATGCAGTTATTTATACATATATAACATATTATACCTATACATATGAAAGGATTATTTACAGAGTTTTGCTCAAAATATCGTGACAGTTCCTCATCATGAAAGTGCAGCAGTTTGGTTCAAAAAGACCCCTAGGGTCTTTTCTTAATACACATATTTTGGGTTTCTGCCTTCTGGAGATCTGCACCAGCCTTTGAAACTCCCGGAAAATCGATTTGCTTTTTTACTGCTGCTTAGCCCACACTACAAGCTGGACGTATTTCCTTCTGTTAATTGAATCTGCCCGTTACACTGCACAAGTGCCAGGACATCAGTTTAATATCTAGATTTGTCTGTGAGCTTTCAAACACACACAAAAACTTCTTTAATATGGTTGGATGTTTCTATTTTGCTCCTTGGAGTTTTGACTTGTATATTAGCATTACAGTAGCTGTCCAAGTTGAGTGATATTCCTTGGGAGAAAAAGATATAACACACTAGAGGAATTTTTTGCTGCTGCTGCTTTCCCGCTGTAGCTTATCTTCTTAACAAAGACACGACTACAGTGGGTTTCACAATCGGACTAAAAGCACTTTAGCTGAGAGACACACCAATGGGTAAGCACTGAGAGGAGATAAACATCCCCACATCAAGAGGCGCCGCGCTGCATGAAAGTGGTCCAGCACGGAGGGATGCGCAAAGGCTCTCGAGAGCAGTCAGGGAGTCTCTGGCTCCAGAGGGGGGTTTTGCCCTTCACCGCTGTGATAATCGTCTCAGGGACAAGTGCTCACCTTGCAAAAGTTAAAATCATGCTTGAACAACAATAATGTCAAACCAGCATCCTAAGAAAAACCCAGAGAGCCCCAAGTACTTGATTCTGGTTATCAAGCGAGGCTGGGAGCGATGGAGTCACCTGTTTGCAGCAGCACAATTATAGCAAAGAGGAGCTAGTGCAATACCGTGGGCAAACAGGGTCTGGGATGAACACGGGAACTCAGGTATATGAGCTGCTTAGTTACACACACAAACAGGTTTCACCTGGGTTAAATGCAGTGATTGCACTCCTCATCCCTTCAAGCCCATGAGTAACATCAGCCATCCCCACAATGGAGTGGGACAGGATCAGGCAGCTACATGTATTCTAGGTCAGCTGAAAAGCCTTACCAACATGAATTAAACCTCTTGATTAACTTCTTGGAGAAGGAAGAAGTAAGTGGTATGAGGCAAATGGAGCTTGAGGAACTGTCTACTATAATTTTCCTTTGTGCAATTGATGTAGTTACTTCCTTGAAAATCCCTTATGCAACAGGCATGCTTCTTTGGTGCTCAAAGAAGCAATAGATGTGTGCTGCTATTCTTAATTCTAGAGCACTGTCCACATCTCCTGAATCCAATCCTTGATTTTACTTACTGAATCATTATGTCAAGGTTTCATCCATCACCTGTTGAACAGGAGCAGGACAATCACTCAGAGAAGCCCCTTCATAGACTGCACTGTGCATTGCTCTGAGATTGCCATCTGTGTTTAATGTCCTAAATATAATAACCCAATACCAAGAAACAGTTTAAAGTACTTTGGTTTTGTTCTGCTGTCATGCAAGCCCACTAAATAAGTATATGGTACTGGGACAAGAAGAGAAATGCCTGGTACAGCTGGTCCTTGTGTGATTACGATAAGGCAGTTGTACAGTGGTGCCGTCAGTCGGCATTAAGGACTTTCCACTTGTGCATTACTTTGATGTAAACCCTTTTCCCCACTGGATCAGATAAAATCTCAGCTTCGGCTGACTGTCTGCTTCCAAACGCAGAACAAAGCAGGGCCTCCACAGTCCCAGAGAGGAATAAAATCACACATTAAATGAATCTCAGAAACAAAAACAAGTGGCAGAGTTATTCCAACAGGGTTGTATCATGTACCAGTGATATTCCTGGGCAAGGAGGGGCAGCCCTGGAGCAAGTACTCTTCATTATTATTGATGAATATTCTCAGGAGGAACAGAGGATGTTGCTTAATGGCTTGATCTAACATGGCATCAGAGAAGAGGGGGAAAAATAGAGTGAAAGATATCCTCAAACGCAAATGCTAAGGAATCTTCTGAGCTGTGGCTGGTCCTTTAATTACCCACGCTGCGAGGGAGGAACACACAAAGAAGAAGATGGCTCCAGTGAAAGTCCTTTGAGATGAAGTCCTTTTACTAAGGCACTCTAGCTGTTAAAGCTGGAACAATGTCACCTGGAGGTTAGCTTTTTATTAGGACTTAGAGTCACAGGAACGTTTAACACACACTTGTGCATCTCATTTGCTGAGCAACTGGCATAACTACCCATGGCAGCTGGGGAAGTGCAGGTAGAAGCTGATCCACTTGTGCAAGGAGTTATTAAGTGTGCAGAGATAATCAGGTAAAAGATGGGCAGAAGAAAAGGTCAGAAGATGAGCTGGCTCTGGCATGGGGTAGACATTGTGTAGATGGAACCAAGGATGATCAGAGAAGCTCTGGCGAAAGCAACACCTCTGGCCAGCAGACCCACCACCGACATGGACATGCTGCTCCCTTTGCAAAGCTTTTTTTCCTCTAAATCATATGGATGACTGGGAAAGCAACGCAGATGATTGGGCACCATAGTGGTACTTGCTCATCTGCTGTCCACTCTCCAAAATCATTCAAACAGTGCATCCAGTTGCAAGAGAAACCCTGAGTTATGCACAGCCCTTAAGACACCTCTCTGCAATGCCTCTGTAAGAGGCTTCCTCGACGCATCTCTGATGGCTGTGCAGACTTGCAAGCTCTGGGGACCAGGAATTCCCCCATCACATCCCTTCTTCCCGAGTGACAACCCAGCCAGTGCCCTGGATCCCGCTGGAGAGCCGTGGGCTCCCTGGGTACCTTGCAGAGGACACGCTGGGATGCTCTGCCACCTGTACACAGGGCTCCCAATGCATACCCATGAAACCCCTCCCCAGCTGCCTGCAACAGCGAGGACCACCCCAGCCAGCTGGCAGTCGAGGAGAGCAGCAAGCAGAGCAGGCAGAGGAACCATTAGGAAAATATCCCTGGCACGAAGCCTGGCAAATGCTTGGTGCCAGCACACGGGGAAGCTGCAGAGAGGAGGGGGGGGGCAGGATGCTACCGGGACTGGAACTGAGGTCCGAGTGACAGCACGGTTCCCAGCCTCATCCTTGATTTGGCTACAAGCTCTACTTGTCCCCATGGAGGTAGAGGTCCAGGCTATAATTGTGCAGATCCTTGGGCCTTAGGGAGGCTTCTGAAGTGAGGAACAGGCATGAGAAGTGACATGAGCTCAGGGTTTCAAGGTAGATGCGTAAGTGGAACATGCAGGACACCAGCCAAGAGAAAGGGACAGGCAAAGAGCAACTTCCCTGCACTGAGAAATGTAGGGAGACACTGTGTTAGCAGTACTGGGTGCTAAAAGTTAATGGTCCACAGGGTGACAGCACCCAAATGATGCAGGGCTGGACCATCTCTCTGCTGCTGTATGGTTGTACTGTGCTCACACCACACTGTGCAAGCCCTTGCTCTGTCAGCAGCAGGGAAAACTCGGCGCCTGGTTCTCTCCCTGCTCACAGCTCATCTCCCCCCACTGGTTTTGTTAAATGCAGCACATTTCCAAAGAAACAGATTTTCATCTCAGTAAACTCTGTGAGAAATAGATCAGCGCTAAGGAGGGGAGCAGCCACAGGAAGTGAGTTTAACTGCTCGGCTGCAGAATATTAATAGGATAGAATGTTATTAGAATAATTTTTCACCGTTTATTAGAATAATTTTTCATCATGAATAATAAATTAATGGCATAATTTAGTACCGGTAGCCCTCTGTTTGAAAGGGTGTTTTATTTAAAAGTAGCTTGAAAAGTGGTGTTTGGGGGGGTGGGATGGGAGCAGACCCCAGGTGGATGAAGCTCTACAAGGCAGCACCATGCAGGGACTTGCCACTTGCCTTTATCCCCCTTAATCTGGGCAACCTCCTACTCACTGCCTGGCTGGGAAACCCACTCAGGTGAGTCCATCACAGCTGAAGGCTCTGTGAGGGTCTTGCTTGAGGCAAGAGGTGGCTGGAAAAAGGGATTCAACCCTTGGGACCCTGCAGCTTGGGCCTCCTCCTGCCCAGCTGTGCATCCATGCGTCCTCCCCAGCTCACATCCCAATGGAAAGTCTTGTCTTTCCTTTCAGCAGCCCGGGAAATAGCCACATCCAGTCCTTTACATGACTTTAACCCCTTGCTTCCCTATCTCGCAGTAGGACACTGGTGCCCATTGCAGTAGTTTTGTGCAAGCCAAGGGGTCTCTCTCTCTTCTTTTATTTGCATCTGTGTGGAAGATAATCATTCCTCAGAAGGCTATTCACACCACAAAAGCACAATGACATTATTCTCTCCCTCTCTCTCTCTCTTTCTACTGTTTTACTCTACAACTGACAATTAATGTTAGAAAGAACATGAAATGGAAGAGAAATTACAGCAATTTATCAACCGAAATTATAGGTGTAGACACATGTCAGCAGTGGAAACAGTTTCTATCAAAATTAAAGTATTTAGAGATTTTCCTCAAATTTCAAATTATGCAAATCCCATTTCTGTGATACGCTGCTACTGTAGCTTTAATTGCAGGATTACCAGCAAGCTGCAAACTGCACTTGTAACCAGGCTCCAGCTCTTCGGAGAGCAGCTCCCTTTTCTCTCCCATCTTATTAATTCAACAAAGTTCCCATCTCTTTAACAAATTAAATATGTTTTGCAGAACAGGCAGTGGTTTTCTTGGTTTCAATCTGTCACGAAGGACCCTGCTGTTTGCAGAGGTTACCCGACAGCTGGATGAACAGACAGGTTTGAGTCCAAACACGGATTCAAATGCATATTTATACATAAAACATATTTATACAACAACATCGCAGGAACAGCTTGTGCTACTGAAGTTTCTACAAGTCCCTTTACGGTGAGGACACTGTAACAGAAGATGGAGAAGCAATCTGGATTTCAGCTTCTTTCTCCAGGTCCTTTTGGATTGGTTAAAGCTGCTCTGTGACCCCAGGAGATCACGGGTGCTTCCACAGGGATGGAGCTTGCTTTTCCCCTAGAAATAACCCACGTGGCTGGAAAGCCCCGCGCCAGCAAGCCTAACACAGCGTGCTCCCGAAAAGCTGTTTGATTACTGCCAGCCTAATTAGAAGGCACAATATTCAGGATGTTACTTCTCTCCCTTCCCCCATTTTATGTTCCTCTGATGTTGCAAAAGGAGCCAAGGATGAAGCAGAGGAGGCAGGAGCTAGGAAAGGCATTTGTATGGTAGAGAGTGCCAGGAGACTGCCGGGCTGAGGAGGGGTGATCTGATGTGCCACCCCGGAGCCTTCGCCATCCCTTCTCTGCATGGTACACTGAAATGCTCTGGTTCCACTCACACTCTCCACAGAGCCAGGACAAAGCAGAGCAGACGGGAGGAGAGGAGAACATGTTTCATCTCCAGAGGAGAAGCAAAGAAAACTCTCTGGGTAGCTGTTCTGCAATGCCAGGCATTGCCAGGAAAGGGAAGGGAAAGAAAATATATCCTCAACCTGCCCCATGAAGGAAGAGCTGGGTTTTACTCTGCTGCATCTGCCACATTGTGGCACTGGAACTGGGGATACCTGTACATCACAATATTTAATCTCAGTCGTCCCTTATCACATATCAGAGTGCAATGTTCCAGCATCAAGCTGTGTTTTTAGGTGGTTTGCAACGGCACTCTTTAATGCAAAAACA
The DNA here is from genome assembly GCF_037157495.1 of Lathamus discolor. Classification (NCBI taxonomy): domain Eukaryota; kingdom Metazoa; phylum Chordata; class Aves; order Psittaciformes; family Psittacidae; genus Lathamus; species Lathamus discolor. The sequence continues at coordinate 2,586,329 of NC_088894.1, read as the reverse complement.
TCTCCAATGCTATTCATGACAGAAACGTTAAGAGTCACCATCCTACAGGCACTGAGGCTGAAAATCCTTTCTCAGGCTCAACTGCAGAGTTCTAAGGCCCAGTTGTAGAAGGCTACATAAAATTAGTAGAAATTGGGCCATGACCATCAGCTCCATGTACAGTGGAGTTTACTCTCAGAGTAGACAGTGGAGTACGTGGAGTTTACCCTCAGAAGCAAACTACACATTTGGGCTGGGTTTTTACGCACTTGGATTGTTCATCTATGATGATGACTGGACGGTGACATGCAGCCACCTTGAAGAACTTTGGAGAGATACTAACATTTAATTCCCCTTTCTAGAGTGTTCTGCTAACAAATGAACTAAGTTGATGCCAAAGTGAAGTAAAAGGTGGCACAAGTACCCAAAGCGCATCAATTATTTAATCCAAACCGCTGTTCAGATAACAACCCCTGGGCACCCTGTGGGTGCTGTCCCTGGCTGTGGCTGTGCTATTGCACCCACCTAAGCCCATCAGCACCCAGGTCTGCCCTCGGGTGGGCATTTAGCGCGGCCAGTTGTACATATACTCCTTGTGCAAACTCCTCCTTCCTTGGCTAATCTACCACATCATGAACTGCACGGTCACTATTGCACGGTGACATCCAAGCTACAGCCAGCGGGTCTCCCTAACCAAAAGGTTTCTTTCGATATTCTTTAATGTGGCCAGCCCAAGACACAACCAGATGCCTGGGATCTATTTGCATATGCCAGGCAATGCGAGGCTTCTGACAGTCACTGTATCCAACTTCAATAACCATGATATGCTCCATCTGCTGACGCCCCAGCATAACAACAGTGGGGAGCTGTACTGCCAGAGGCACTATCCTTTAACAGCCGAATGGCTGAACAGCTGGGAAATCATCGAAGGACACTTTCCGTACAAGAGCAGGGTTGTTGGCCCTGCTGCTCATCACACGCACGTCATGGAGTGGAGGCAGAGGAGCCACGTAGGCAGCAACATGCTATAGGGGCAGCCTTAGTGAGAGCGTTTGTGTCCTCTGCACCACAAGTAGCTACGAGCTGAGGGGAAGGTGGTGAATTGGTTCTTGTAAAAGGAACAGTCTAACTGGAAAAATAAGTTACCTGCAGACCATCATTCAAATGGGGTAGAATTTAACCTTTTTAGGGATCCAGGGACGATGCTCTCTGTGCAACAATAATCCTCACTACTACTCTTTATGAAAAGAGTGATGGTGTCTGAGCTGAGCACTGGGGACAGGAAAGAGGACAGAGACAGCCTTATCCCTCTGCACAGGGGTGATGAACACCCAGCTGGGGTCCCTCGACAGGTACCTCCCAGCAGGATGCAGGATCAGGCTCTTTGGAGATGTATTTTGCCATGCAGGGAGGAATGCAGATTGCTGATGATGCACAAGGATGGCAGCAGGGTGGAAGCAGGGTGGTGAGAGATGCTCGGCACTGAGCTCCTGGCTGGGCCTTGGTTGGTGTCACCCTCCTGGGTTTTGAAAGGAGAGAGAAGACAGACCTGGGAATATCAAGTTGTGCCTGTTCAGTAAAATAGACTGGGTTTTGATGGACTGAGATGGGAACCTGAGGGAAGGCTTCAGGTTTCACCTGAAATTGGGAAGGGAAAGGAAAAAAGGGGAAGGGAAGGAAAAAGAAAGGGAAAAGAAAGAAAAGAACAATCATTGGGAGAAGGGGGGAAACCAGCACTGATTCAAGCATGTTTTTCTTCATTTTTTTCCCCAAATAATGCAGTGATTCTCATTCAGCTGGTGCTTTTCTTAAAGACCAAAGAGCCTATATGATAAGCATATTTTACAAATTAGGTAGCGATTTATCCCGCTTTTGTTTTAATGATTGAAATGAATGATGTCGTGCCGCTTGCTGCTGCTGCTGCATTCAGCGCCTGCTGTTCTTGGGAGCTGAAGACACCGAGAAATTTGCATACTTAATGCCGGGAACTGGCACAGACTAAATAGCTTCTTTTCTTTCCTCTGTGTTTGTAGATTTACTGTAGTGCTGGGTTTAATCAAAGGCTTTTTAAAGCTGTCCGTGTGCCGTTTCACAATGCTGAACTTGCATGTGACAAAGGCAGCTATTTATTACTTATCAGCTTTATGGCAAGTACCACAGGCTACTCTAATTAAAGGTATAGGGGCTGCATGCCCCTGCAGGAAAAGGCACTGGGCAGTTAACATTTCTAATCCCTCGTCAAGGCATGGCATGGCTTCATTTTTGTGGTTTGTTTAGTTTCTGGTTAAATATCCAGCAACAGGGTTAGGGCTAAGCAGGGAGCTAAGCCAAGAAGGTCCTTTTGGATGGGATGTGAACTTCCAAGAGTAGATGAATTCTCTATGTGGATCCTGTTGGCTTCAGTTATTAAGGTACTCTAGAGTTTCACCTTCACTGAAGCAGAAGTGGCTGGGACATTGTCTTCTTCATGGAATGTCACCAAACCAGGATGGGTCATTAAGGCAAAAATGTCCCATAGAGACAAGTCCATACCAACCAGCTTTCCTATGGACTTCCCTATTTGTATCTCATGTGCACATGAGAAAGAACAGAAAAGAGAGACCTGTACTACTCCATTGAACAGATCATCAAGCAGAAGACGTAGAGTGAAAAGCTCTTCTTGAGAGGGAGCTTCAGCATTCCACCTTTTATAACTAAGACCACCAACCCACAGATCAGGTTATAGCCCAGAAGATTCTTCTGGTTATTAAGATAGTCCAACAGCCCCAGTTATAAGAAACCTTCTTATCAGGGCTGTGATTTGAAAACTGGTATTTAATACAATCCTATGTCTTTAAAAACCAGCCCCAAAATAAATGCTGAACTCTGAAGGATGTCCACAGAATGGAAATACCATATTGTGGACAGCTCTGCATTCAAGTCAGTGCCCAGGAAACCCTGCAAGAGCAGCTACACTGCCTACTGAAAGCAGGATTGCCCCTCAGTTACCATCAGCAAATTTAGGGCTCCCTTTGAAGTCAGTAATAAATTTCCACTGGCAAATTATTATTATTTGGAACAGCAAGAAAACACATTTTCCTCTCTAAGTATTTTCCGACTTAAAAAGAGACAAAACAGTGCAGGGGGGGGAGCAAACTGAATTAATCCCTCGTTGGGGCTGGTCCTTAAAGAGGCAAACTTCTTTAAAAACCCATAAATACATTGCTCCCTCCCCCCAACATCTGCTGGGAGCACTCGGAGATAACTGGCAGCTTGAACAATAACTCCGAGGACTGGAGTCCTCGAACAATGGGAGTGGGACGAGAGCAGCCCTCACTGTGGCATCGTTTCCAGGCCTTCTGCACATGCAATTGGTTAACAGGAATAAAGATCAAGTTGGACCAATAACACTATAATTTGGAAACAAATATATTGATTACAAGAGAGTCCCACTGGAATGAATGGAACTACTTGCAAAGTGTGGTTATTATTCTGCGTGCATAGGGATTGCGGAGTATGGGTTTCTGTGGTTCTGAATTGATCAGCATGATATTAACATCTTGAAAACACAATATTATCACACTGCAGTAATGTGTAGCCATGTGCTGGGGCCAGCACAGACATGGGAGGATGCAGTGATGCCCAACCCAATGGACCACTCACGCACAGCAATTCCTCTTCCCTCCTTTGCTATGACTTCTGATTCCCATAAATCCTTTAAAAAGTCTTCATATCTAGTCCCTGTGAGTTGTGTGCTTCTGAACTTCACTAACAGGGAGTTTATCTTTCTTCTAAAGTGACTATTTAATACAAGAAATACAACCTGGCTATGAAATATTTAGGAGAAAGGATAGTATTAGAATAAAAGGATTTGCCAAAACCTCTACACCTATTAATAATGCTTTAGAGCACAATAATGGGAGTAATTTTAAACCCCTGGCTTACTTATCACCATCGCTAGGTTTTAGTTAGGTTCAGCTTTTTATCAAGCTCTGGAAGTGACACCAAATCACTGGTTTTATTCTTATTTATTTAAATTTAAATTAAAAGATGAGGTGCATACCCAAGTTTTCAAATTCCTGAATTTGTCTTTCCTAACGTAGCAGAATCATAGACTTATAGAATGTTTTGTGTTGGAAGGGACCTTAAAGCTCTTTCAGTTCCAACCCCTGCCACAGGCAGGGACACTTTCCACTAGAGCAGGTTGCTCAGAGCCTTGTCCAACCTGGCCTTGGACATTGCCAGGGATGTTCAACCCAACATGATCAAAATGGTCATCCTGAAAGGAAGTCAACCAGCCAGATCCCTTTAAAAATAGAGGTCCTCAAATGTGTGCTCTTTCAAACTAGCGGCCGCAAGTTCCAAGATCCTGGAGACCTCATTGGTCTTTGACTACAGAACTGATGAAGACTGGCCATATTTCACTCTTGCTTGAATCATAGAATCACAGAATAGTCAGGGTTGGAAAGGACCTTAAGATCATCCACTTCCAACCCCCCTGCCATGGGCAGGGACACCTCACACTAAACCGTGGCACCCAAGGCTCCGTCCAACCTGGCCTTGAACACCGCCAGAGATGGAGCATAAAATATTCTGCCTCTTCTGTGTGTTTAGTGTCACTAGCTCAGAATAATGTTTATTTCCACCTCATCTCCTAGCATGATCACTGCAGCCTTTACATTGGTACTATCTTTGTTAAAGCATCTTCTGGCTTTCCTGCATGTGGAGTATCACAGTTACTTTATTGTACTTGGTTTTAAAAGCTGAGCCTTTCAAACAGACCAGCAAGTTTAGGGCCTATCTTTAGCTACCTGCAGAGAATGGGCTCTCCAAGGGTGGGTGTTCAGTATTTTCTGAAGATTGTTTCTGTTTAATGAGCCCAACCTCAGGCTCCCAAGACAAAAGACACCCAAACTGCTCATCATTCCTTAGAACCTGATCCCTGGAGCCAAGTGAAATTGCAAAGTTGCATTTTCTCTTCTAAATAATTTTCTCTGCATTTTAATTCCTTTTAGTTTGACAGCCTTAAAGGAGACAGATCAGCCTGAACCAAAGGGTTTATCAACTCTAAACTAAGCCCGTTTTAAACGACTGCAAATATTCATTTCAAACTAAGAATTGTAACGCAAAAAGTCATTTTTTCTCCACCATGTAGGTAACAGGCCCCTTTGGGAAAACATATGCAACAGCACAATGCTGATCAAACTAACTACATCCAAAATAACAAATTAGCAGGACCACAAATTTGCAGAGAGGGTTTTGCATTCAGACCACTGTGCTCGAAACCACGGATGGAGACTCTAATGGCCTTCTTGGGCCTCATCAGGCTCGTGCAGCTGTTCCTTCAGCTAGTGCTAGTGTTAGCCTAAAGGGAAAAGAGACACTTATTTTTGGTGTGTGGTGGCTGCTGCAGCTTCATCAGCCTGATTTATGTGCTGATTTGCATATGTTCACCCACAAATGCTGTGAATTGCGCTTTTTGCACCAAACCGCACCATTAACGCTGGCTGCCAAAGTAGAGCTCAGCGGCGCTGTTCCACGCGTTTGTCTTGCACATATCTTGGATGGGAGGTGTGTTATCAGGCCAGCCTTAAAAGCTTCAGGTGTTCTCATCGACATTTGGTGATAATACTCCATATGCAGGAAAAGATGGAAGATATCGTAGCTGGGAGTTTTTTTCTTTGCTAGCAAAAGGAGTGTTGTAACATTTCACATCTCTTGCCAGAGAGGATACTACTAGCACATCACTCGCAGGCTAGAACTGGTGATATCTATGTACCATAGTAACTGGCTCTATAGCGCTCTGTTTATGATAACTGTAATGCCAATTCATAAAAACCAACCAGCAAATACTCTGTGAGCACTAAACTGCGTTATTTATAGGCCAATTTCTCAACATCTGACTTTTCTGCAAGAAACCTAGAGATTGTCTTCACTCCAGTCACCATGAAAACTTCTGAACATATCTGCAGTCCCAAAATACAGAATCACAGAACCATAGAATCTTATCTTAAAGAATCTTATCATAGAATCTTATCTTAAATCATATCTTAAAGACAAAAGAGACAGACTCCCTGAGTAACCACGGAAGTGCCAAGCAGTACTGGAATGGTTGGGAGGATGTTTCTTACACCCAGTAAAGCACATGTCCTGTTGGTGAGGGTTATAGAATCATAGACTGGTTTGGTTTGAAAGGGATCTTAAACATCATCTTGTTCCAACTCCCTGCCATGGGCAGGGTCACCTTCCACTTGACCAGTTCATCAGACCTCAAATTGGGCTGGACCATTCCCAACCTCTTGCCTTTGTGGGAGGAAAGCATCCAGACCTGGCTGCAGAATCCCTTCTGCCTGTGAGAACCAGTGCTCCTTTTCCTCTGGGTGTGGCAGTCAGGAGAGGGACTTAGCTTCATAATCGATTTTATTCCATTTTATTATTCTCGGCTCTTCCAGAGAGTTGCAAACTCTCAGGAGACTTTTTAAAACATCTGCTGATGCTTCAGTTAGAAATCGCATTTCCCCTTCCTGGATACTTTGCTGGGTCCCACCCCCCTTCCTGAGCGGCAGGAGTGAACTCCTGCTGAGCACAGCCTGGCAGCAATACACTGAGGCCACCTCCACCTTCCTGATGTCCCCCCAAAGCAGCAGTAATGGGGACACTTTCCCAGTGTGAGCTCAGGTTTTACTGGTCAAACTCTTTCTCTTACAGGTTAACAAGATGCTTTATCACCCGTTCTCCCCAGATGGTGATTGCAACAGGTCAGATCAGCATCTTGCTGTTAGATCTGCATCTGCAAAAGGCCTTCTTCACGTGTGCTGTGATGGCACCTCCTCACCCTCCTGACTGACAGTGCTGTGTTGGATGGTGCCTGGGAGCGTGGGCACATTTAGACAATGGAATGTTACTGGGAAAGAAGATATTTTCGACCAACATTTTTCTTGAATTGAAATTAAAAGCTGAAAAGATTTATTACAGTGGCATATTCATGCTGCTATATTTAAGGTGATGTCAGTGTCCTCGGCATAATCCTTCTTATGCACCCAGGATTAAAACTCAGCCATAATAAAGTGCTCCAAGCTGAAACTTGTCCTCAAATGTCTCCTTCTTGAAGCATTAATTTCATTTTATTAAATTAAAAATAAAATCAATTCAAGAGTTTTGGTTTGGAGATGAGAACAAGGAGGGAGAGGGCAATGGGAAGAGCAGCACATCCGTCTGATGTTTCCTACATTGGCCATGCTCAAACCACAGCCTTCAGAGTCAGCTAGAAAGAAGACTCGTGGCTGGGCCGGCCCTAGGCAAGCCAGGCTTAATGCAACCCTTTGGTCTGAGATTAAGATGGACTGAATCTTTGAAGCTGAGATGTGGAAGGAGGGAAGAAAATAAACCTAGTGAGTGAGCATCGTGCTGATCACAGCACTGGGCATGGTTAGAGTCAAGAGTGTCCTTTTGATTAGTTTTAATAGGAAACTTTCCCAAGAGTCTGCTTGGTCTAAGGAGGAGGAGGAGGGAAGACCATGAAGACAGGCAGCTGGCCCTGGAGCAACATACCACCACCAGGAGACTGTCCTTTCTGATGTTATGACACTAAAAATCTAGGATTCAGGGAGACAATGGAGCACGAAGGTGTTATACGTGCAACCTTTGGGTAATACATTGCCTGGAAATGTCAAACTAAATTTACCAGGACAAGTTTAATTTGATCCCTTTGGGGATATACATGGTTATATGATCTTTAAGCTACATGTTCACATAGCAGCTTTATCCAAAGTACCCATGTGCACAAAGTACAGAGTTCCTTTAAAGAGCACCTGTCTGATGTTTTATTTCCAGAGAACTACTCAAACACTGCTCCGGAGGCAATGACTAATTTCCTCTCAGGCTTGTCTACGGCATTCATCAGTTTAGCATTAATTTAGGAGAAGGGTGACATTATTGCCACTTTACGGAGGAAAGTGCTGAGTCACAAGCAGAAAGTTCACCAAAATGTGCTAATTTGCAGTTCCCAATTTTCAGTAATGCAGAAGTGGGAATTTCATGCCCTGTTACGCTGCCTGGATGCAGCTGGGGGAGCTCAGCATCCCTCTAACACCAGATTCCAAGCTCTCAACCCCCAAGATGCAGCTTGCATCTGCTAATGACTCCAGAAATATTAGCACCGCATGTAGGAACTCGGTGAGGAATGTAGGAACGGGGATATTATCCAGGTCTTTAGAAACAGCTATCCCAAACCTAGGACTACCTTTTTAGTTGTTTTTATTGGGAATTTATGGTTTGCCATGAAATTTCCTGATGGGAATATACCTTTTGCCTTTTGAAGTTCACATAAAAATCTGCCCAAATTTGGCTGTGCTAAATGCATTTGTGAAATTGCCGTTTGCACACACACATGAATGTGTGAATGGTACAAAACAGACATCATTATATGTTCAAACCTCAGATACTATTAGTAGATACCAGCACAGAGTCCTTACAACTGGCTTTGCAAGTCAAGCAAAATTAATAGGTGGAGCTACTGATTAGATTGCTTGCAATAGATGCTGCTCTCTGAACATGTCCCTTATTTGGATGAGGTTCATTGTGTGCGTTCACTGGACAATCACTGCTCCAATAATCCACCTGCAAAGCAGGAACCATCCCAGACACTGTGGGGTTGCACAACCTTTCCTCCCACCCTCCCCACTCCTTGCCCTTGGGAAAGGGAGCAACGCCTGCCCTTCGGCTGCCTTTCCAAATCACAGGTAAGAGTTTGGAGCGAGGAGAAGACATCCTTGCTCAGGGACTGAACAAACAGGACCTTTCCTTTGCATGCCACAGCCCTAAATGTGTCAACACATGGTCAGCAGAATGTGTCAACACATGGTCAGGTCAGCAAAGGGGAATTTCACCTGGTTATGGCTACAGGGAGATAAAAGCAGCAATGCTGCTAAACAGAATTAGCTATTTATTTGTATGGCATTTAATTGCGCTGAATAAAGGTCAGTGTGTTCTCACAGTCTTGCCATTTGTGCCGGGGAAAAGAGCAGATGTGGCTCTTGTCCCCAGCTCCAAGATACCACACTCCCTTATTCTACAGTCAGGTATTCTCAATGACTTTTCAGGAACACGTTCCATAAAGAGACATTTCTTGCCAAGAATCCAAAAGGAATTTATGTTTTAAACTCTCATCCACCATGACAACAAAGGCAGAGATTAGACTGTGCCCAAATGCATTGCAGCAACAGCATTTCTGCAAGAAAGCTAACCAGAAAAGCTTGGCTGATACATTTTTCCCTGTGTCACTGGGATTTTCCAGCCCTTCACAGACTGCCCTCGCCATACGATGCACTTTCTATGTTGTGCTTGGACCTGTGTTTTATACGTCTCACAATGAACTGCATCAGAGTGACCCTATAATAATGTTTAAATAACCAGGAGTTCTTTGAGACTTACCAGCATCACCTTGCACGTTCACATGCACACCTGATCATGCACACCAGTCTCAGAATGCACCATTGTGTGATGGGAAATGGGAGACCTTACGTCTCAGCAAACTGCAATAGTCTGTTCATTGCAGATGCAGGTACTGCCTGCTCTTCAGTCCTGGTGCTAGAGTCAAGACACAAAGGTCTGAGGGTGGAAAACCCCACATCTCACATTGCAGGACATGGTGGAGCTACAAGAACCCAACACCCAGCACACACAGACCTCCATGTGGGTACTCTCATTCAGGAGGATTTAACTGCAGTGAGCTGAGAGCCTCCACACAAGCGTTTTACCTGCTCTAGCTTTACACCATTACCTGATAATCACCTTGGTTATGCTCAACCCAACAAGCCTAAGGTTGGCACCAGCCCTCTTTATCATCTGCCTGCCCTCAGCTGTGTGCATGGCTTTGCCTGACACTCCTGCCTTCCCCCGGGGTCTGGGATGCTCAGGCAGCACTGCAGAAGTAGCAATTCTCTCCTCAAAGAGCCTTTCCTGAATGCTTCCTTTGGGCTTTTTATAACCTGGTACTACATCAGCTATTCTCACCGAGCTGCCGTGTGGGGTAATGTGCACAGGCGAACATTGTTACAGGCAAACACAAATGCTGGAGATGCTGACAGATGGAGGAATCACACTGTTTTGCAGGAAGGAAGGGCAGAATAGGAGCAGGAATATCAGAATGAGTCTTGCCGTTTACATATAACAAGCTACAGCTATATTTGGCTACGCTGCTGCATTCACAACCTTCCCAATTGCCAGGCTTTCAAATACACACATTACCACCAGAAGTGCTCTTGCTTAAGTGCTCCCATCTCCAGGATTTCCTTTGAAGTATCTGACTGAAGTAATGTAAAGTGCATTTCAATTGGCAGTGAATGCAGGTTAAATGGTAACAGCACAACAGATCCAGTGTTTGTTCCCTGGGCTTTTTCTTTTACCAGTCTCTCTTTTTAGAGAGCCGGTTACTTACTGTAACACTGCATTCAGGCACCTTCTGTCTATTAAGCCTCTTTCCTGACCCTCTATACAACTGCTTGAGGATGCTGTGAGCTGTATCAGTACTGCTTTAGTACACAAAAAAGTGAGTAAATGCACTGCTGAGTGCCCAGGGTGAGCAGTAAGCAGTGGGTAAAGTCAATTTAGAAATCTCTGCACTTGCGTTTACCCTTGGCTACACCACCCAGCTGGCTGGAGACTGAGCCAATCACTTTGGATCACACTGGATTTGTGTGTCACCTCCCATACATGTTGATGGAGCACCAACTATTTAACCTTTAAATGGAGTACTTTTCTAATCCATTGGATTGGCTGGAGAACGTATATTATGCTAGCAAAACAGCCAAGTCTGCACTGAACAATGAAATATCCCCACCTGCCCGTGCCAGACACCCTCTCTGCCTTCGATCACTGAGCCAGGGCTGCAGCATCACTCTTTGAATGGCAACCAAAAAATGCAGCTTTGGGGAAGAGCTTAACCTGAGGTACCACCATTATTCAAGAGGTACCTTACCCTGAACAGGATCTTGCCCACCAGGAAGAGGAATGACCACTGCAAAACCTGGGACTGAAAACGGGTGGCTATTAACCAGGCTAATTTTGTGTTGCAGAAAAGACTGATCTGAGTTATGGATGTGTTAATTTATTATCCAGGTGTGTCAGGGGAGGGGACATGGGTCAGCTAAAGAGGGACACGCAGGTTATAATCTCCTGCTTCTGTACCGCAAAATCAGGCTGAGTGATTTCTAAGGGCAACAAGAGAAGGGATCACATTCTAAACCCACTGTTTGGCACACACAGGCTAAAGCTTTCCCACCATCAAACCTTATTTGTGTGTGTGTATGTTTATGAAAGGGAGAGATCTGAATTTAACTGCTGCAGTTAACTCCCTGCACACAAGCTCAAGAGGATTTTCCTTTTTTAACTTCTTAAAGCTGTGAGACCCTTTTTTCAGATTCATCTTTTAGGAGTGGAAAAGGAGGAGAAAAAGGAACATTTTGCTCAGGATTTGCTGAGCTGAAAACCTTACATCTGAGCATCTTCCAGATCTGGATGTTGGTAGCTTCTTACAGCTTCTCGTGGCTTCTCTGAACCTCCACCCATGATAGATGTTTAACATGCTGTAATGCATATTACTCTGTAATGACTTTGGTGGAGCCATTACAATGAGTTACACCAGTGACAGATTGATACTTAAGTCAGTATATGTTTGCATAATATCTGTCTACATTCTCGCGTAGCCCCCCATTACCGGCGCACATCCAGCATAATGACAGCACGGAGAGCCATATGACTGGTGGGTTCAGCCCTATTCCCTGTCACATATTGCCATGGTACCCGGAGCTGAATCACGGAGTCTGTTTAAATAGGCGGACATTAATTTATAGAGTAAATCATTATGAAATGGAGGAAATAAGAGACTATCATCGGCGCTGATTTGATCTAATGGAGCCTCACACTAAATTGCTAATATTCATCCTCCCGTCCTTTTTTCTTTTAAATGACAGAAACAAATAAAACCAGCAGCCTTTGTTCAACCACTGCCAGGTACATGGTTTGGTGATCATGTATAAATTTACCTTGCCTCTTCCTGCTGCTTCTCAGGCTGGGGACCAGGATCTCTTCCTTTTGGTTTCAGTAGAGGCTCAGTAACCTGAAAATTGAAAGACAAATTTATTGCTCTCTGCTAAACTGCCCTTTCCCTTTCTTGTCTGGAAGAAGGCAGCTTTTGGTTCACTCGAGTGGAAGTTGGCTGTCCATTTCCTGATGGCAGCGAAGAGCAGACTCCCATCTGGTTGATGCAGATGCCACTGTTTTGACTTTATCCAGGTGGTCACCCAGCAAACCCTGTTGTGCCTAATTATTTAAGAGGGTTGTGAAACACTAGGTGATTTTATATACCATATGTGCTAGAAAACATAAGCACGAAGATGCTGAGACTTAATGATGTGGCAACTTCAGCTCCGAATCTTCCGTGTTTTACGGCTTAAATCTGACCTTTTGCTTTACTGTAATGCACTTTGTAGCATTTAGCATGAAAGAAAAGCAAATAGAATTGGAGATGGGGAGGTTATCGTCAGTAGTTATGGAGCCATCCTCCATCCTCTATCAAGATAAACCACTTGACTCAATTTTAGAATATCCGTCCTAGCAGGGAGAAGGAAGGAGGAGAGGGGGAGAGATCTGCCCTTTAACTGGAATTTCAGGATTTGGAGTTCGGAGACTTCCTTCATGGTGCTAAAGCAAATCACGGCCCTTCTTCTTAGAGCAAAACAACATGCCAGCCCTCCTGCTCTGATTATTAATTTATTTATTTTGGACAGGCATAGTTCGGTGCTCTGACTTCTCAGACAATGGGAAGGTGCAAGGAGAGAAGGATAATAAATTGCATTCCCTCCTCTTTGCCATCACAGGAAACCTTGAGGGACTGTTCAGCAAGCTCAAGCTCTTATCTGCCTTTGGGCGATCTCATTATCAAACCTTCATTTTGCTCCCCAGCAGGAGAGATGGCCTGCAATGTATGATAACCTCTACTTATGAAACTCACACTCCAGAAATCTCTGATAATAGGCCAGCTAAAATGGAAAACCAAAGAGCAGGCAGTGGGCTTTCAGTCACCATTAGAGACCATGCACACACGTACACACACAGAGGCAGGTACTGAGACATCCTTATGTTTATTTATATTTCTATGCATCAGTTCAACTCTGACGGCACCTCCCAGAACCTAAACCACAAATCTAATATAACATTTTCCAGCATACTTTGAATAATATTTTCAAATAAGCCTGTGCAATATAGGAGCCTGTGTCCCAGCTCCAAAGAGGTCAGAGAAATCAGCAGGAATTATAACCTATCTAACCTGCTCAGGTGTTTTCATAAATCCCATTAAACACTTAGTTAAAGACTGTTGAAAATGTGAGCTATAGGAACATAAGTTCCTGGGGGTTCAGAGAGAAAGAGGAGAGGAGGAATAAAGAGAATTAAGTTCCTAAAACACTTGGGCAGTTTCCTTATATTTATTTTCAATCACTTTCCTGTTGCTAACTCTCCTGTGAGCAGATTTTCCCACAATGGTTTAACTCTTTGCCAGCACCAGTGCTATTTGTGATGACAATTCATCCTTCAGCCACCAAAACCTCAGTTCTGAGCCCTTCATGTCTCTGTCAGCAGCTGAGCAATAAATGGGTTTGCAGCACCCCCAGTGCAACCTGTTCTGGATATGGGCTAGAGAGGATGAGGGCTTTCCACCAAAAAAGCCCTTTTAGCCGCTCAGTCTTGTTTGCATCAAGATACCTCCAGGTTAAGACCCACTTGTGAACCACGATTCCTCCCATTTCCTCCCTACTCCTCTCAGTAGTGGATGACCATATCCAGATGCCACCAGCACGCTGGCTTTTCTATGCAGTCATGAGTATCAGTTGGGTCACATAGCAAGGGTGAAAAGGTCCTTCTGAACACAGAAAGGTCTCCAGAAGGACTCTCTTGGGTGCACAGCCTCACTAATCCACGCATTCCCACTTGCAGGACTACACTGCAACCAACTCCCAGCTCCACAAGACCCCACCAAAAGCATCTGCTCTGCCAGAGCTATGCACATCAGAACAGCTATGCTGTCCTCCCACACGCAGGGGATTAGACAGGCAAAACAGCTACTGCTCTGCAACCCTGGGCCAGCAGCATTCCCATTACACTGCCATGCCAGAACTCCTTTATTAGAACCCGGAAAACATGGCAATCCAGGCTATTAACTTAATTCTTATCTCTTTTTGTTGAACCTCTGGGAGATGTCCTGGATCAGAAAGGAAATGATGTGGAGGTGAAACACCTGGAAGCATCAAAAATCCTTCTACTTTATTTTTGCTTCCATTCTCATATCAGCAAAAAGTGTTAGCAGTGGTAAGTTGGTCTCCCTCACTAGTGTAGCTGATGCAAAATGTATTTGCACTTGTAAATTCTCTGTAGGCATAACATGCTGCTGAAAATATGATAACAATTTTAATTATATTTTAATAGATCAGATGGATTATATTTTTAATACCTTAAAAAATAATCAGCCTGAAAAATCCCAGCTAGTGAAGAAATAAATGCAGAGGGCAAAAATATTAAGATATGAAAAGATTTTTCTTATTCAGGGCTAAATAGGTCTTGGTTTTAAACTCTAATTAAAGAAGCACACATCATAGAATCCCAGACTGGTTTGGGTTGGAAGGAACCTTAAAGCTCATCCAGCTCCAACCCCTGCCATGGGCAGGGACACCTTCCACTGGAGCAGCTTGCTCCAAGCCCCATCCAACCTGGCCTTGAGCACTGCCAGGGATTCCATATTAGATAACAGTCACAAAACCCACAGGGAGGCACCTGGATGAGCATTTCCCCATATCTAAGATCCAGTGCAGGAAACTATGGGGAACTCTACCACTTTTACTCTTTTTCAGCAAGGACAGCCTATCTCAGTAAGGTCCATTCAGGTAACTCTGTGCTTTTATAGTTGTTAGATTCAAGGTTTTCAGTTCCAGTGCTTATCAACCTAGAACTTTTCAGAAACATCACAACCCCTCTTCATAGCACATAGAGCAAAGTTTTGGTTTTCTTTAATGGAAAGCAGAATGACTCACTCATTGCTAAAACGGCCTGGACTGAAGGCAGGTCTGTCTGGGCAGACCCTGCAAGGCTCCGCATGAAAACAACCATATCAGTGAAGTTAAGCCTACTTTAAATGAACAGTGGAAGCCTTTACTTTAGAAATGGGCGAGGATATAGGTGGAATTCAAAGCAGTCTCCTTTTAACAGAGGTGCTTGATCTCTTCTCAGGTGTTAAGTTTGCAAAAGACAAACACCTGGACGCTAAAAACAACCTCACAAGGCAGCAGATCTCTGCTCCCTACATCTTCCACTTGGCATTTCATGCCAATACATCAGTTGGATTCCAGGGAGCTGGAAGGTGATGGAGCTCATGCTCATCCTCCTCTCCCATGCTAAGGGCAGGTAATTATCTCTGCATTCCTGGAGGAATGTTACAATAAATATGGCTGTCATTTTTCATTACTGCATAGTGAACAAAGGGAACAAAGGGAACAAAAGAAAGTGTGGTTTAGCTAACCTGGGCTTGCATGCGCTTGTATATGTGCCAGACATAGGTAGAGGGGGAGAGTTTATTGCTATTCTTTACTGTGGATAAACCAATCTGAGTGAATGGCTCAGAATTTACCAGTTTTTCTAAACTAATTAAGGATCATTCACTAGGAAAATCCTTCCCTCCTACTTGCTGTCCCACCATCAGGATTGTTGGCTTAAAATGGCAATTATTTGAAAGGCAAGAAATGCAATCATGTCTACCTAACTTCTACCCTATGAAGCATAAATACTCTTCCTCTTATTAGTATTTGGGGGGGGGTGTTTGTGTCTCATTTAACCTCCTCTCAGTAGTAGCTAGATTTCAGAACGTCTCTTGATGGCCCTTGTCTTACATGTAGGAAAATACGACAAAGGAATCTGTATAAATTAAAGTACTTAGAAAATGTATGTGTGTGTGTGTTAGTTTCTTCCCTCTTTACTCATCTTT
The DNA here is from genome assembly GCF_037157495.1 of Lathamus discolor. Classification (NCBI taxonomy): domain Eukaryota; kingdom Metazoa; phylum Chordata; class Aves; order Psittaciformes; family Psittacidae; genus Lathamus; species Lathamus discolor. Next base: position 2,570,341 of record NC_088894.1, on the reverse strand, counting down.
GACACTTCTGTTTCAATGTAGACAAGATGAAAACATTCAATACCCCTAATCACTGAGAATATCTACTCCCAGACCATCTCTATTGCTGTGTACTCTTTTACATGGTTCTTAGGTGTTTTCACTGACTAACTGAAGAACACTTTGATTTGCCAAACTGTTATTAGAGGGAAAAAAATGAGAAGGTTCTCGGTGTTCACACTGACTGCAAAATTATCTCCTGAGCTGCAAAAGGAACACTTTGCTCTCCTCTGTCTGAATTGGAGCAGCAAATGGAAAATTACGGTGCAAGCAAAATTTCCCCTGGCAACTGTCTACGTATGAAACATCAAACTCTGGGAAGGATGGAAAACCACGCAGGTCACGACAATTACTCATGTGTGAAAGATCCTTGAGCAGAGCCTTGCTTTTCCCTTTCTCTAGTAAAAGATCACTGAAAACTTTGCTGAGGTCCAGTAGTGACAAATTGACTTCGATGCTAACCAAAATCTTCTACTCAGTCTTCCTCATACAAATCCTCCTCTTCTACTTCTCAGCTCTTGATAGGTCATTCTGACCATCCCTTTCTCCAAGGCTTTAGTCCCTGACGGTCTCTGCTGCGCCCATGCTGGTTTGCTACCAAGATCCAACCCACAGAGACCCAGGCACCAGCTCTTTGCTAATGTTTCACCAGACACACTTTGAAATCCCTCTTCGCACAGCAGCACTAAACCACCAGCTCCACAAGGCCTTGAAGACTCACACTCCTGAAACAACTCCTGCCTTTAACTGCTCACCAGTCCGCAGCTATCAAGGTGCCCTATGTTCCTCTGCTCTTTCAGGCCCAATGCATGTAGTGAAAACAAGTAATATTTATTTTATAGAACCATAAACTCATAGAATATCAGGCTGAAGGGACCTCAAGGATCATCTAGTTCAACCTTTCTAGGCAAAGCATGACCTAGACTGGATGTTCCAGCACTGTGTCCAGTTGAACATTGAAAATGTCCAAAGCTGGGGAGTCCCCCACTTCCCTGGGGAGATTATTCCAATGACTAATTGTTCTTATTGTGAAAAATTCCCCTCTTGTGTCCAGCCAGAATCTCTCCAGGAGTAAAGAAATATATAAATTTATATATATAAAGAAATATAAGCATATTTGTGTGTGCATATAAATATCTATATACCTCTTTATCTCTATATATCTATATACAACTCAAATCTACAGTGGCTCCATATGGGTCCAGAGATGACTTGGAGGAAGCCCACACACCCCAGAAGATGCTGGTTTCCAGCAGTGTGGACAATCTGCAGGCATTGGGCAAGCTGGGTTCTCACCCAGTGCACACAAAGCCTGTGCAGACACATGAGCATCATGGGGCTGATGCTCATCTGCAAGAAGGCTTCATGATGGACATTTCTACACTGTATGCAAAGGTATAGACACATCCAAGTCAGGTCCTCAGCAGCTCCAGCTGTGACAGCACAAAGATCAGGATGTAACTGGGTTAGTTCCTGGACAGCTTCAGAGGGGTAGCACAAAAGTAAAGCAACTGCAAACCCATCTCTGTCAGAAATTCAGGAACTGAGTAACTGGAAACTGGTGGAAAAAAAAAAAAATCAAAGAACACTGATGAAAAATGAGATATTTCTGATTTGTCACTCTCCTCTTATCCGGTCTCAACCTGTTCACTCTAACAGGCACCTTCTTGTCAGGAGCCACAATGACATCAATTGAGTTGGAGTGCAAAGCATCAACATTACTTGTGAAAACAATGTGGTTAGGGAAGGTTGCTCTGCTGGTAATATTAGAATGAAAACACTCAAATGCAAAGGCAGAGAGGCTAACAATCCACAATTCCATTTACACCGTGAATGCTGAACAGCACATTAAGCAAATCACTTCAGATGCCTCGGAGTTGTTCTTGTTTGAAAGAGATCAGAAATAAGATTTCGAATCTTGTGCCACCTCTAACCACTAGAGCTAAAGCACTAAAACATTCACCGTTGATACTCTTCTGTTTCTGCATTTAACACAGTCGTGGTCTTTTGTGGTTGTTTTGTCATCTCGGGGAACTGCTGTGGCCCTTTACAGATGAAACATCAAGTTTACCATGGGGTTACACCTCATGTAATGGGCTGGAAGGCATTTTAGGGATGTTAAGGGCTTTTTTCCCAAAGTTTTCTTCTAAGCTCATCCACAATGCAATGTACAATAAATCTTCCTGCAAGAGATCGCCATTTCCTCCTCAGTTTTAGTCCCAGATTTCCAAAGGACTCTGAGTTTCCCAAGTTGCAAATAGCCGCTCCAAGGATTTTTTAAGAGCTTTAAACAAGTTTGATATCTAACCATGGCAGGTTATACTAATGCCAACTGTCCCATCAGGTTGTGGAGATGTTCTCTCTACCTCTGACATATAGCTTGAGTCCCTCAACAGGGTAAAGAGCCTGTACAAACAAGACAGGACTTGATTTTGGGACAAAGTCTCAAAATGTCTCTGGACTCTGTCTAAAGCCCTGGTCTATACACTTCAGGGTCTCCAAATATATAAATATATATATATATATATATAATACTGCAGATAACTAGACAGGCTGGAGACAAAAATGAGAAAAAACCCTTACAGCAAGACCTAGATGAGATTGTAATTTCAAAACTGAAAACATCTCTTTTGGAAAACACAGGAGATGGAAGGGAACCCCCAAAAGGGAGATGCAGAGGCAGTGGAGCTGGTGGCAGCGATGCCAGCCCCGGAGCTGGTATCGCTGCTGTATCCCCACAGTACTGTGCGTTCCCAGGTAGGGCTAATTAGCTCTTGTTGAGCACCACATTAGCACAGCAATGCAGACCTGAAGCCTCGTGGTGCTTTTCTTCATCTCCCTGCTTGCTTGGAGCTACATTGTGCCACTTACAAATGTTTTAAGATTCATTAACCTCCCTCTGTACTCCCCAACTATAGAGACAATATATCAGGATAGGAAACCTGCAGCAGCAGCGAGACAAGACAGGGTGATAATTTCTCACCCATTCTCCTTTCCTCTGCTCTAACACACTCCAGATAATCACACCTGAAGCTAGATCAGACAGGGACAAGATTAACTGGAACTAGAACTTGGTCCTCACACATTTCTTCCTTGTATCTACACAAGGCACTGTGACCCTTCCCCATCTGTCACCTTGTCCGTACATCAGCCATGCTAGCTACACCACCTCACACAAACCTATTCTGCTGTTAAGCTAAAAGGATATTGAGACACTTATGGTTATGTGTGCACTGTTCTCCACTGCTGTGCATGCAAGCCTGCACATGCAAGAGGTGACACAGGCACACCCAGTTATCTGAGTCCCGTGTGCATTCCCATGCAGGGAAATTCAAGGTGTTTTCTCTATGTCTCTCTCTTGTTCCGAGACTGAAGAAATCAGTGCTTACAATTTTACCACCTCTGCAGTGCTGTTGTTCAGTTATTTATCATAGAATCAGACTGGTTTGGGCTGAAGGGACCTTAAAGCTCATCCAGTTCAAACCCCTGCCATGGGCAGGGACCCCTTCCACTAGAGCAGCTTGCTCCAAGCCCCTGTGTCCAACCTGGCCTTGAACGCTGTCAGGGATGGGGCAGCCACAGCTTCTTTGGGCATCCTGTGCAAGTGTCCCACCACCATATGGAAAATATTATTGGAAAAGTGAGCTTAGTAATGAATAAATGATATTTGAAGAATTGGTTTTCTTTGGTCAAAATAAAAGCTCAATTTTGTGGAGGTTACTGGGATTTAAACAGATCTACTATGCTTTTCTGGACCTGAATTAATAGTGACTAGTTTGACACGTACTACTTAGTTTACCTGGGTAGGGTATTACTTTCTTATCTAACTACATTAATTGATTCTACATCACTTAATAGCTCAATAGCTTATCAGGTTACTTCACTCACTAGACAAGCTAAATGTCTGGAGGCAATTAGAGTGTCATTCTCCATAATAACAAGTTTCTTTGAGAAGTTGCTGATGAGGTTCTTTATTACACAGATTATAAAACGTATCTTCATACTGTTATAAATATAGGTACAAATTGAAATTACTTACCAGGAGTCCCACTTCCCTAGCAACCAGGCAGATTTTAAGCTCGTTTTAGGAATGGTTGTTTTCTCCCTTTCCTCCCTAACGCTCTCTCCTGCCTTCCTCGTGATCTGTGTCCAATTTTCTGTCACTCAGAGGTGATCTACGACCACAGAGAATCTGTCACTGTGTCCCTTACAGTTCGCCATTCTCAATGTTCAGTTCTTTTCGAGGATGTTACCTCCGGGACACTGGGGCTCAGCATCACAGTTTAATTATGGCTTCTCTTCTCCTTGGCTGCCACTTACATGAGAAGTGCAAAGCCGGAGAGGAGCTCTTCCCTTTCACATTTCCATACACTGGCAGCTGAGCCACACAGGAGGTGACACACAAATTCCCAGCCTTACCCCAGCAGAAGACCCTACTGACCTGCTCTGTCTTCCACCCCATCCCTCCCACTGCAGTTTAGTTACCTGGTTCCTCACCTATGTGTCTGAAAAGCCATTAAACACATTTAATTCTATGCAACACAGCACTGTGGGACGGAGAGCCCTCTCCAAATACACCCAGGCGCCCAACAGAAACCTGAACACATTTTGCTTACTATTACATGCATTCAAACAGTAATAAATGCTTCATTTTATGGATTAAATTAATAGCATTTTAAATTAAGTGGAAGATTATTAAATTCATTTGTTAAGCTGTCTACAAGGCTGAGTTGTATGTGGGAAAGAGCTCAAACCCAACATAACTGATTCCCACTTTTGTGCATTCTCCGAACCTATCTGCATGTTAAGAAGCCTAAATTAATATTTTCTTATCCCAAACCAGTGTCCCACTTTTGGGCAGTGAGGAAAGCGAGCCAGGGGGGAAGTAGGAGTGTAAGAGATGGACTTTGGTGATCTTAGCACCATGCAAAAGGGATGGTCAAGACTCTTGGTGGTCATCCCCAGGCCTCGAATCCCTCTGCTCTCCTTGCCTGCTTCTCTCTGCCTCATCAAAGCCAACACTTCGATGCTAAAAATCTCTTTGCGTTACTGGGGTGGTTTGGATGCTGCCCTGGCTTCAGCAGTAGCAGTTATTTTTCTCCTTCTTAGTAGCTGGTGCAGTGCTGTGTTTTCGACTTTAGTTTGAGAACAATGCTGATAAGACACCAACAATGCTACTGCAGCCTCTCCAGCTCAGACTTCAAAACAAGTCAGTCTGGGAATAGGGAAGAAGCCTGATTTTAAATGTCAAAAGAAAATCTTTTACTGTATTTTTTCTTTTACCTGTTCTAAATCTTGCTGCTATTTCTCAGTCACCTCCTGTGGCCAGGCAGGTGATTGAAGCTGCCATTAATTGCGCTCTTCAGTTTCCCGAGGAAGGTTTGGAGAAGATGGAAAGACTGGTTGAAGTAAGGCAGAGGGTGTAAAAGTATTGATGGGATTTTGGTTTAAAGAAGCAGAAGCCCTGTCCCCCTCCACAGCAGGAAAGGTGTTGATCTTGTCTGGGTTCCTGGTATATATCCAAGGGAACAGTGGCTTTCCATGCATGGAGGCTTTACATGTAAGTAAAACCAGAAGCCCTTGACCCCTGTGATGGAACAGAAGAGGAAGGCAGTGCCAGGTCTGTTGTGGTTTAAACCCAACCGCAAAAGCTCATTCACTCCCTCCCCCCCTTCTTGCCCTCCCCCTGCTCCTGGAGGGACAGAGAGGAGAATCGAAAAGAATGCAACTCCCACGGGTTGAGGTAAGAACAGTTTAGTAACTAAGGTATAACACAAATCACTGCTGCTACCACCAATAATAATAATGATAAAGGAAATAACAAGAGGAAAGAATACAACACCTCAGCACCAGCCGACCAACAACTCGCCCCACTCCCCCGAGCCGAGCACTGACCGATACCTCGTCCAACCCTGCAGTGAACTAGCCCTTCTGGGTAACTCCTTGTTACCTCCTGGGCATGAAGTGCTGTGGTAAGGATACCTCTTTGGTCAGTTTGGGTCAGGTGTCCTGTCTCTGCTTCCTCCTGGCCTCCCCTCCTCCCTGGCAGAGCATGAGGCTCACAAAGTCCTTGGCCAGACCAAACGTTTGAGCAGCAACCAAAAATATCAGTGTTATCAGCTCTCTCCCCAGGCCAAAAAATGGAAACATAGCACCGCACTAGCTACTAAGGAGAAAAATGACTGCTACTGCTGAACCCAGGACACAGGTACCATCATGAATGCTCTGCTCATCCACTAACATAAGCATCTCCATCTTGATGCACATCACAGATCCCATGTCTCCCTTGAAAAAGCAGTTCCTCTAAGCTCTCAGTTTGGTTCAGGAAATGGTGTGTTTTGCTTTCAACTCCCTGATTCTCATCAAACACCCTCCTGCCCTGGAAAATAGACACAGCATCATTATGAGATGCTCTCCTGAGCTTTGCCCTGCAGCTCTCCATGCCCAGGAAGCATCAGAGCTCTGAGCCTGCAGGAAAGTGCCTGCAAGACACAAAAGCAGCCTCCAAACTGCAGAACCGCAATCACAGCAATCCCATGCGAGATGTACAGCTCGGCCCAATGCATTTGCTCCCCATGTCTCCTACCTTTGGCATTTAAGATGTGCAGGGGACAACCAAAACCCTCACTGTTTGCCTTTAAATAGCAGGCAAGCCCAATGGCTCATTGCTATTCACCAGCAAGAGGTGTCTGCTACCTCCGAACAATTAGTCTAAAATATTTATCAGAAATAAATGTTGGGGGGGTTTGTCCAAGTTTTTGAAGTTAAGAGGCCTCAGATGGGATTAATGGAAATTTTAATTAAGATATGGAAATAAGCTGCTTTCTCCCTGTCTCTCCGAGGCTGCAGGGAGTTAACATTATCCTCAACAGCATGCCTCAACCTGCTGGGGGAACCATTTGCAAGATGACTTTGTTTTTAAGTTCACCTTAGACAGGAGGTTTAGCCAGGAATTTGGTGTGAACCCCAAGTCCATGCCTGCAAATAGAGTATATCACAACTGAAACCCCTGCTCTCCTGCACCATAGGGGCAGACAGAAGCACAAACCCTTTTTCCACTGCAGGGAAAAGCTTTCCTGAAGGAGGAAAAGGGATTTAAGTCCTTTTATGTGTTTTCTGACACACATCCTGGCTATTGAGCTCATTTATAAGGAGAAGATGAACAGAAACAAGAAATGAAGGGACAGAAGCCAAGGAAAGGAGCCCAGTGACTACCACGGCTGCAGGCAGCCAGGCCATCAGGAGAGCATCCCTGGAGGAGGAGTGGCTCTGTTTGGCACATCTCCAGTCTCATGCTGGTTCAGACAGGACCCTGACCAGGCTGATGCTAAAGCAGAATGAAGCACTGATGCTTTTAGGTCTGACCAGCAGCGCAGAGCTCTCCTGGTTTCATTCAGCCATCACGGTGCGAATGCCCAACATCAACAAAGTGAGTTTCCCCTCTTGAAACACTGCTGTTACTATTGGGTTTCACCGTCTTTACACCACAACACTGCTAATGGTGTGAATGGAGACTTTTTTGAAGGTAAAGGATTTTAATTCAAGCCTTGGAGCAACTTTGCCATCTAGTTTCTGAAGATTTCACTATAAATCAGGAACCCACGTATGCTCAAGAGCTGATTTTTGGCACAAAAGCAGAAATTGTGACTTACATGGAGAGGGTGTCTCAAAATATTGAGGAAAGATGTCTGCAGGAACTGTCTGGAAGCTTTTCTGTTTTCTCTTCCTCCTCTCTCCTTTTAGTCTGTACAGATAAATCTCACTTTTCCTGGTCTAAAGCTGAAGGAAAATGAAGCACGGAGGCACCTTGTTTTTCAAAGAGAACTATATATTTGGATGCTTGACTTCAGAAAATGATGGCCTGCCTTCCAGATGTGCTAAACATCTGTATTTCTTCCTGAGCTTGACAAGAGAAGAAGTTTTAACGGAAAAAGATAAAAGTATTTCAGATTATTCACACTCTTTCGCACCCTGTGGGATCACACTTCAATTCCTACTGCTATGAAAAGAGTTGCTTTATTTATAGGAGACAAATCTCATTCTCAAACCTGTTAAACCAATGGAAGCACTTCTGAATGCATTGTGAATAACTCATTTTATGTGAGGATCACAAAACAACTTACAAGCATTAATTAATCAAATACTGAGACTTAAGCAGGAGCTATCTAGGCATTTCTATACCTAATCCATCTTATTGACAAGGTGGGGGGACTAAAATGCATGAAATGACATGTCCGTGGTCACAGACAAGTCCATAACAATGCTAAAACTGAAAATCAGGAGTTCTTTTTGTCTTTCTTCAAAAGCAGAGTCTGTCCTTTAGCAAAAGGAACAAAGGAACACGGAAAAAGTCACAGGAATAGATGCATTAAGAATACCCAGATGTTCTTGACACAGAGGGCATAGGTCAAATCTGAGATCCTATTTCAAAATCTAGAGAAAATTACCTTTCCAATGACATGTGGCATGACCTTCAACTCCTAATAGTCTAGGAGCAGTCCATTTCTGAACCTTCGGATCACGCATTTTACGTTCAGGATCTCTAAATCATCTCATCATTTACTTACTTCTCTCCAGTAATGAACACTATTTTTCTGCTGTATCTCTCTTTGTGTGTGCTTGTGTGTGGGCTGCATCCTGTTACACACTTTTCAAGAGCACATGAGAAGTCTCAAAGCACAAACCTGACACTTAATGCAAGACTCAGGTATAGCTGCTGATGGCTGCTTGCTTGGATGTGCTGTACAGAGCAGGCAGGAGGAGCGCAGAAGGCTGGAAGGCATTAAGCACAGATGATTTTGAGGGGATCTCAACCAAATTAAACTTTTTTTTCCAAGTAAAGCCCAGCAGGGGATAACAAAAATGAGGGCTGGATTTACTAAAAATGAAGTGCTCCAGTGATTAAAAAATGGTTGGCTGCAAAATCCCGACCTGCATTTGATTGTGGAACAGCACCAAGCCAAGATAGCACGGCTTTAGTAAATCGCGTTGCTAATTACAAACAGCTCATAGCATCTCCATTTGTACTATAAGGATGGAGCTGTTTAATAACAATTTATTAGTGCATGTGCACAGGTATACTGTATTTTAATCTGTTTCTGGTGTGGTTTTTTTCCCCAATTGGTTCTTCCAAATAGGAAGAAATGATAATTGTTATCTAAGCTCTTGACTTCCCTTGACTTAATTGCAATCTAAGCCCACTTCTAATCTGTGCAGATCATGCTTGCACGATTTGGAGTTTTAATTTGAACCCCTGGTGGATACATGAGCAGGGGCTGGAGGGTTTGTGTGTGCACACGTCTGTGTGCTTAGTGCTTTGAACGTGCTTTTTTTCCCCCCGAAAAGCTGACAGAAAAAGGTCTCTATCTCTTCCCTATTTGCACACGCACTGTCTGCCAGCACTGCAGCTTGCTAAAGGATCAGGATTTCTTTTCCACAGCTCCATATTTCATGATATCAATAAAATTAAGACCCTTTGAGGAAGAAAACCATAATTTGCTGAGAGTGGGGAAGACTAGAGCAGTTCTGTGCCTGGTCCACAGAGTGTATCATACCCTTGAGCTAGGGAGAAGATCCCTTTGTGCTTCACGTCTGACACTGCAAAGCTGTCTAAGAAATCTGGATGCCTAGGTCTTATTAGAACATTAAATTGAGGCTTTTCTTACACATCTCCACCTCCCATGTTCCTCAGGAGGATTCCTCCCTCTATTTAGAAATACTGGGAAGGAGATCTCAATCTCTGCATTAATGTGGCTCAGCTGGGGAGGACAGGCAGCACAGATGAAGTAAGAAGCAATGTACCTACAATTTGAACCAACCCATTTTTGAAGCTCGAGAGAGATGAGTTACCTGGTTTTCTATCTTCTTGATTATTAGTTTTAAAGCATCTGCCCATCCTAGATGAGAGTGGAACCACAACGCACTGAAATAGCTCCACGTTTTGTAGCTATGCCTAAATAAGAGCAGAAGGACCGTGTTTGCCCCTATAAGAACAGCATCACCTGCACAGTCAAGGAATAAGCTCAAAACAGCTTCTCCTGCCATGAAGGAAAACACACTCTTCCCTCCCCTGCTCACTTGCTAACATAAAAGCAAAGCCACACACACTGAAAAAAATATATTTGCTATGCTAGTAGCTAAGATTTAGGTTGATTACTGCTGAAATAAGACTTCCACAGTTTTAATTAGCTAAGGGTGGGGGCCTAGCTCATTACTCTGAAAACGTAATGATGTTTCCGCTTCCATTTCCACAATCAGATTCTTCGTGAAGGGACTTCTGGCATGTTAAAGATGGGCTATGAGTGAGTCAAGCCACATCCACCATTGCTACACCAATTCGGTGGTTGATCAAGCACTGTTGCTTGATGTAAGACTGTGGCCAGACTCCATCCTCTTCCAAGAGCAGATCCCAAAACCCTCCTGCACAGTGTTTTCATCTGCATCTTATATTCAAGGTCATAATGAGCTCAGAATTACCCTCACCTGAAATGATGCATGATCCAAGCTTTCTCCAAGCAAGCTCTTACATGCCTGGAAGTCCTGGCACCTGATGATTAACAACGAGTCCAAATGAGGACTAAGAGACAAGCAATGAAAAATGTCCCTTTCAGACAAGGGAGGCTGAATGTGAAGAAACAAATCCCTTTAAGGTGACCTGAGAGTTACTTTTAGGACCATGATAGCTCCATTAGTTGTGTCTAAGGTGCCACTTTGCATTTCATGCTACAGCGAAGTTCTCATTTGACTGGCAGTGATTTGCACAACTTGTGGAAGTTTCTCTCCCAGTGCTGGCACATTGAAGGAAAAGGCTATCCTGCACTGCAGGCGAGATCCAATATTTTGTTGTCATCTACGATTGCTTATTGACTGTGAAAAAGCAAATAACACAGCCTGATCCATGCAAGCTTTTGGATACCTGCATCCAAGCCTGACTCGCTGCTTAAAAAGAGACCCTTTGGTAAGTGGCTGGGGGGAGAGCCTGTTTTGCCTGACCCCAGAAAACGTGTCAGACTCTCCCAGTTAAGAAAAAGGATGTCTGTCTTTTAACTCAATTAGCAAACACTGCCAGCTCTGCCAGTCCCCAGCTCAGTCCCCAGGCTGTCAGCTGCTGGTCCAATTTTAGTTTTGTGTACTGTCTAGATAGCAAATTTATTGATGAAATATGGTCGTAGGTGTAAGAAAAAACTCAGAGGATCTGACACAACTTCTTGAACCTATGCTTATGAAGACTAATGTATATCTTTATCAACTGGCAAATGCGTTTTGCTGTCCCTGAAGGTCTGTATACATGGAGAAATAAAAGATCTGCAAAAAAGATGCTGATACTTTGAAGGCTGGATTGAGGTTTGGTTTCTCAGCCCTGCTGCAGTCAGTGAAAAAGATACGTTTGGAAAAACCCAACATATGAATAATTGTTACTATGACAGTGCTGAGGAGACCCAGCCCCAGAGCAGCACTCTGTTCCACAAGTGTTTTTCTTAGCTTAAAAAGCCAAAAATGACTGACAGAAGAGTTCTGCCCTAATACATGGCACTAACAGATGCAATTCCTGCCCTGGTGCACACATCGATGATGCGTCAGGAGAAGGGAGGTGAGAGGGAAGAGTGGCAGAAGGGATCTGCAACTCGGTAGAAAGGCAACACCATCCATGGAAATCCTTGACTGAGCTTTGTGTTTCTCATTTAAATTAACGCCAAACATTATAGTAAGTTGCTTCCAGGCTACATGCCATAGCTCCTGTGACTCATAGGATCAGCTAGGTTGGAAAAGACCTTTAAGACCATAGAGCCCAACCGTTACCCCAGGATTGTCAAGCCCGCCACTAAACCATGTCACTAAGGGCAAATGGATCTCCACTCACGGCTGTCCCTCATGATCTTCAGTCGCAGCCACCCCTCATCTGCGCCCTCACAGTGACCCCACACTATATAGCTGCCACCCCTAGCCTTCACGGCCACCCCTCATCTCCTTTCAAGATCTCATCTCATGGCTACCCCTCATGGCCCATGGCTGCCCTCCCATGGCCGCCCCTCTCCCCTTCTTGCTGGTCAATGTCCCTGATGTGCCCTGGGGGTCTCTGAAAGCTCAGTGAGCTCAGGAGTTAGTCCCTAAATATCTCGATTTTATAAGATCTCAGAGCCCATGAAGTTCTGAAGTCAATAGGATCCATGGGAGAACATCACCTCAGAGAATCAGGAACAGAGGAATTGTGATGGGGAAGATTGTACCCTCCTAGATCATCATATGGAAATATTGGCATGCATGTGGATTGCCCTTCACAAGAGGGAGTGGAAAACAGAGCAGTCAGGGAAAGTGGGGCATGGCTCCAAGGTACCCTGAGCTGGGGAGGAAAGAAACTCCTCCAGTTCTGAAGAGGTGCACTAGAAACAACAATTACAGTTCTCCTGAAGGACTGTCAGCACTGTACGGGGGGAAGTTATACATGAAACTCATATAAGCTCCTGCACCATGTCCAAAGAGGAGATGGTGCAATCTCCTTGCAGTCAATGCTCATGGCTTTCCTTCCCAGAGCCTCCGGAGAGGAAGCAGTGATTGAGCCCAACAAATCACAACCCATTTACATACGGAATGGGGAGCAGGCAGGACTGCTGGTTAAGGGAGCAGGGGAAAGCAGAAACCCCGCAGAAGTGTGAGAAAAGATGTCCTCAATGAGTGGGAAGAGAGGGAGATATCAGACAAATAATCCTACTGGCTTCTGGCTTGTGGCTTGGGTCTCCTCATGTTCTAACTGACTGTGTTTGACATGAGCGTGCCCTCATTATTCTAATTTAACTCTAAGTTGTATGTGGTATGTTGTTAACGCCTAGCGCCTTGTTTGGTAGACGCAAAGGGTCAGGAGCAATAAGGGGGGGAAAAATCAATAAAATTACAATAAAAGTGAAAGAAACCCATTTCTCTGGCAACCACTAATGCAGCACCAGCAGGAGAAGCAGCCGCACGAAGCGGGGGAAAAAAGACAGGGGAAAAAATAAACAAGATGTCTCATTTGAAAGAAAAAAAGAGAGTGGATTTCAAGCAATGCACATGTTTTTGCAGGAAAGGGATAGTGAGTGAAAGGAGGACAGTTACAAGGAATAATTCCCCTTGAAAGCTTGCGTAAATGCAAAGGAATATATCCCTAAACAATAGCTGGGCTTTGCTGGGAACTCAAGACACATGAGGGGAGGGAAGAGAAAACACCACCAAGTAAAAGCACAAGGCAGCAAGCTGCCTTCCTGCATGGCAGCTTCCTCAAAACCCAGCCTCAGCCCAGTCCTGCTTCTGCTCTCCCTGCTCCTTGGTGAGGAGCTCAGTTTTCAGGGGAGCGTGTTTATGGGCACATTGAAAGCCCCTGCTTCGGGATACTACATCAGGGAAAACCAAACCCATGAGGGTCACAACCTGCTCTGGGTCAGAGAGACTGGCTGGGGTGGGAAATGGGCAAGATCTAGACCCTCAGGCTGCAATCACATACTTCACAGAGTCCTATAACAGTTTGGGTTGTAAGAGATTTTAAAGCTCATGCAGTTCCAACCCCTGCCACAGACAGGGACACCTTCCACTGGAGCAGGTTGCTCCAAGCCCCTGTGTCCAACCTGGCCTTGAACACTGTCAGGGATGGGGCTGACACTTCCTGACCCCTGGGATGCTTCAGCCCACTCCTCCTGCCCAGCTTCAGAGCTGCCACAATTAACGTAGAGACAATACAAGATCTGCAGCCATGCAAACACTTAGCACTTAGGTGTGGAGTCCCTGACCTCTTTATATGGGCTTTTACTTTCTGATTGCTATATCTGTTTGGAAACATGGAGAAGCTTCCAAAGAAGCCATGAAGCTCACTGGCACGGTTACATTAAGCCATATCTATCTTGTATGTTAATGCTCATGGTACCAGTGCTTGAAGTATGAACTACTCAGCAGTACATTGGTAAATGACTCTGAGGAGCAGGTACTTGGAAGTGAGGCTTTGGAAATGAGCTGTGGGCTTGGAAAGTTGTAATAAAATCCATCTAATTATTGGCTGCTGGGTTGTTTTCTTGTTTAAGAGTCCTTTATGAGTGAGTTTGATCTATTCCTTTCACAGGTTTCTCCCTCCTTGTCAATACTGAGAATTTATGTGAAGCAAAACACTGGATGCATCAGGTGATCTCCTCGCTTGCCTGAGAGTCATTTACAGTGTGTCCAATATTTTGAGGTTTAAAAAGGAGTCAAAAGGCTTTTAGAAGAAATGAGGTGGAAAGAGGCTGGTTTATATGCATGAAAATTCAATATTCTTGGTGAAAAGCTCCTGAGAGCAGCTAACAGCGAAAGGAATGAGGTAAAGAAAAAACCCTCTGTTAATATGAGTTTAAAAGTAACAATGGAATTAAACTGGTATTCTCCAAATAAGGATTTAAAGGCAGATTTCAACCCAGGAAGCTCTGAAATAGCTAAAGGGAGATGCACGGATGCAGAAAGCTTCATGGTTTGCAGTGAAACCTTGCAAGGCTGTTTGCTCCCATGAGAGATGCGTGTCCTTTCTCCTCAAAGGATTTCATCTCCCCTCACTTACAAGACATGGGCTTGTACAGGGAGCAATAGATGCACAAATAACACCTTCATTGACTATTTTCCTATTTTAATATACAGAATCAAAGCCATCACCCAGCAGAATATACTTTCTCAACTGCCAGGGAGGACGTTTTTGATCCAACCAGAGGAATTGCATCATATTATACAGCCAGAAAAGATTGGAGCCAGTAGGAAACACGGCACATACAGCCACTGCTTCAGTTTATAAATTAACCACGCTGGATGTGAACTCCTTTGTTCACACCTCTCTGTAACCGGCGCTGCACAGGCAGCCTCACTGGCATTTTACAATCCAAATCAGGAATTATTAATGCTAATCCTAATTGGACTGAAAAATAAAGCAGGAGCCCCCACCTTGGCCCTTGGCTATGCTAGGTGCTCTCTAAATACAGACCAAAGGATGGTGATCACTAGCAAAGTTAGAGAGAAAATCTTTCTTCTCCTCTAAACATCTGTGGATTTAAGCACTTCCATATAGTGTGTGCCACTATTTCTGTGTGTGTCTTAATGCCAAGACCTTTCTGCCCCCTGATCCCTGCTTGCCTGTTACCAGCTTGCAAAGACACACGAGAGAAATGGAACGCAATACAAGCTGAACAATGGAGACAACCACTGACTTCTCTGCAAGTTCACTTGGAAAGGAAAGCTGCAGGGGAGAGAAAACAGAGAGAGAGGCCAAGAGGAGTCTTATGGGCATGGATAACTTGCTTTCTGCCACTGTGCTCCATGGAAATGTCCAGCTCAGAAGGAGGTATTCCCACCTGCTTTGCTTTTTCCTCCTTTTCCAAAGTACTGTAACCTGACAGGGGTTTTGCAGAGCAGCAACCTTTACTCTGAATGCTAACTAGCATAAAATTCACCCAGTCTGGAGTCAAACACTGTGGTATTTCAGTCCCAGTGCTGATTCAGAGGATATACACCAGCATATATTCACCCAAGACCAACAGACAGGAACAGCCAGACATCTCGCCACCCACCAGCCTTCCTCCTCCTGCAGTGTCCAGGAAAAAGAGCATCCAGATGATAGCCATGTATTGCCAAGGGAATTTGCTGTAATCATTTGATAGCAATCACCCCAAAACTGTGACTTTTCAAGGAGAATTGGGGTATTTTTTCAGCCTACTTGTTCTGCCAGAATGCTGCAGCCTGGGAAGAGTCTTAGATAGAGCATAGACCCTAAAGACCTGATTTCCAACATTGCTGCCCATCAGCCCCACTCAGAAAGAAGCAGAAACTTGTGCCTAACTTCTTGTGTCACTGAAGTCAGAAGCCCAGCAGCCAGAAGAGCAGCGCTGTTACGCATCACCTTAGGCTTCAGTGTTAACAAGGCAATAGAGATGCTATGAGGCCCCGCTTTGTCAGAGGTGAAAAATGCGCTTTATCTTCTTCATCCTGCTATTGAGAGAACCCCAAAGAAATGCCTGCATGGCTACATTTAACTCTTGTTCCTTTTGAAAAATAAATAAAAAATGAATTATTCAGCTCATCGACGCAGTGAATATAGGCCATGGAATCCAACACACAGCAGTAAAAGTACTCCATTATTAAGTCTGTAATTGCCAAGAATTAATTTGCTAATTGCATGCAACTAATCTGCGTCCTTTTTGTTTTATATCAATTAACAGAGTAATTAAAAAAAGCAATCTTCTTGATAGTTCCTCACTGGCAGACTTAGCCCAGCAGAGCTAATGAAAGAGGGCCACCCTTTAACTAACCTCATTAGTATCTCTTCTTTTGTTAAACATCCCACAAAAAATAGTTAATTTTGCTGCATGAAAGTCCTTGATGTTAGACTGCTAATGAGGGGGCCACACAGCTCTGATTCCATGTTTGTTTGGAGAGTGGCTCTGCTCCTTGCAAGGCAAATGCTTGCTCCCTGCCTTGCTGCCCTTTCGGGGTGGAGAGTCAGTACACAGCCAGAGCAGTGTGCTGCTTGCAGTTTTATAAGTATGAGCAGTTACCAACCATTTAAAGTTCCTTCCAGGTCAAAAATTAAGCTTGTTTCATGAAAATATAAGGTTTAGATGAGCTCTTAGGCAGAAGCTCTTCCCTGTGAGGGTGCTGAGGCACTGGCACAGGGTGCCCAGAGAAGCTGTGGCTGCCCCATCCCTGGCAGTGCTCAAGGCCAGGTTGGACACGGGGGCTTGAAGCAACCAAGTTCAGTGGAAGGTGTCCCTGCCCATGGCAGGGGTTGGAGCTGGATGAGCTTTAAGGTCCCTTCAACCCAAACCAGGCTGGGATTCCATGGAAAAATGAAATAAGGCAAGCAAGAAAAGTTCTGACTGCAGGGAGAGAGCAGCTTGTGCTCCCTTAGGGCACGGGCATCTTTAAAGCACAAGCACTGCTCATGTATCTAACACGTTTCTGGCTTACACCTATGGACCACCTTTGAAGGACAGTGGTGTACATGGTGGTGATGTCTAAGGCCTTTGAAAGGTGATGGATAGGGGAAGAGTGATTTGGCAAAGAGAAGAGAATCACCAGTAAGGAAGCCAGGAGGGTGGGTTTATGGCTGTGCCTGTGTCACTGTGGTTCAGGATGGAAAGCCTCTGCTCTGACCACAGAATAAAACATACTTCAATATCCTCTCACCAGGCTATCATGAGAACCTCTGCATGAGGTATCTGTAAGTTCAGCTGGGCACTGAGCTGCATTGCTGCAGCCTTCCTCAGAACCTGTGTGTTTGGCACTACCCTCACTCAGCAGGATAAAAACATGCAAGTAGTTTTGTTTCTGTTGGAAGAGATACTCTATAACATTCTATTCACTAAAGGAGAGCTCGTGGGGAGAGCAGCAGCATCGCTGCTGTAGCACACATGCACTTCTTCCTAGGGCTATGGGTTCTTCTATTATTCTCTTGTTTTGCTTTGCTTTTGGGTTCTGCTGGGTTAGGAGATCCCTGTGCTGGTGTATGTGACACGGGTATCTCCTTCCTGCATCAAGTGCTGCTACGGTGGTGTGTGTGGGGATGGCCACACGAGGACTTCTTGGCTTTAGTTTAGCACCATGCCAGTCACCAGCCTCCTCCTCAGGCTCGTCGGAAGGTGTTTGCAGCTCATGCCCTGCTTTCCGTGACAGCTCCCGGAGATGGAAACCGTCCTTGCTGTAATGAGACCTTCCACCAGGAGGCAAGTCGGGCTTCACAGCAGAGCAGCAAAGAGCAGCGACGGCTCTAGCCGGGAGCTGTGTTTCACCATGGAGGGGTCCCGGATGATGCTCGGGGGGCAAAGACAGCCAGATTTTCTCTCTGAACACATCAGATAAGACTCAGACTTTTTCTCTGGGTTGGATTTCTGGATTTGCGCGGTAGATTTGCTGAAACCGTTGCTGGAGTAGCAGGTGGCAGCATTAGCAGAACTCTGCTGCTCCAGGGGCTGGGCTTTGACAAGGGAGACCAAAATGGGTTCACATGACTCTCTACTGACAAACTGAAACCGAGGCATGTTCAAAAGCCTCCTCCCAAGCGAGCTGGGAGCCCAAATCCTGAACAGAGGCAGAGCACACTGTGTTTCCCTGCAGTCTTTTAAAGCCCTTCAGACAGTTTCTCCCATGTCGGGTGGATGTTTCACATCACATTTAAGTCAGACCTGCTGAGAGATGCTGAACCCAATCCTGGAGCTCCTTAGACACAAATCAGAGCTCATTTCACCATTCTCCTGCCTATTACCTGTGTCTTCATGACACCCTCTCACAGGTAGCCTGAAATCCTTTCGTCATTCCCAAGTGAAAAGACGGGATGAAATAAAAAAACAACCCACAACTGCTGTTGCTACACTACTGGTGCTTTTGAAGCAAAGGCATCTTTGCACCAGTGAGATATGAAAGCTGGGTGACAGGCTGTCCTGCACTGTACCATACCCAAGGACATCACCCTATTACAATGTGTTTGACACTGTTTTGACCCAAACTCTCACCCAGACACTAATTACAGCTAAGGATCGAGCTGACTCCCTCCCTGTGTCTCTGAAATAGTGAAAACCACTGGGTGCTGTTCAAAACCATCAAGATTTTCTTTCATTCCCTCTGCATGGGGGTGTCTCAGGACCTGGGGGACCGCGATGCTCATAGCCGCCTGCCTTCCCTGCATGGGGAACAAATGGGAAGTGAAACATGGGAAGAAAGCAAGGTGTTACCAGGGAGGGGGTATGGAAAAAAGAGAGAAAAAAGAGAAAGAAGCCAGGCTGAGGCTTCAGCCATTTCTCTCCATAATCAGCTTATGTTGTAGAGTTAAATGAACCGATAGGGAACTCCCACGGGCGGATGGGGCTTGTCAGCTGAGGACTTGTAAATCACCCTATGGTGTGAGAAGCGCGTGCAAGGGTGGGCATGCGAGGGTGGTCAGGCATGCAGGGGTGGTCGATTGTGCAAGGGTGGTGGGGCTTGCGGGGGCCCAGCTCAGTGGGACCCCCCCTCAGGCCGGGTGTGAAGGAGCAGCTGAGAGGAATTGCAATACCTCCCACTCCTCTGCCCGTTTGTTTCTTATGAATGCATAATGAATGCTAATGAATTCCTCACTTGGGGCATATGGTTAAGACATATAGAGCCTAACCTTGGTACAGAGAAGAAAGACCTTGATGGTACAAGATGGGGGAGGGATTGGAGGAGCCCAGCTATTCATGAGCTGAGCTGGGGTCAGTGGGACTCATCCTGCTCCAGCCCAGGGGCTTGTGCAAATCCAAAGACTATGGGACCTGAAGGGGGAGACAGAAATTATTTGCTTCCCTACTAAAGGAAAGGCAGACATATGCCCACAGATGTGTTACAGGGAGTTGCCATGAGGTTAAGGAAAAAGGATTTCTCCTTTTCTGGGGACAAATGGGGGTATCTGATGGAAAAAGTTTCACAGCTTTGGAAATGGAGATGAGGGGTTTTCAAACACCAAAGGATTAACAGAAGATGCAGCAGTGGGGCCCAAATGGCTGATGTGACAGTGAGAGGCATTCAGGATTGAAAGGCTGATGCCTCAAGCGTGAGGATGATGGTGGAGCAGACCAACACAGCCACACCAAAGCAAAGCAAGCAGCATGCTCTAACCCCAAGCACCTTCCTCTCCTCAGCCTCTGTCCCTGCTGCCTCATGGTCCTCTGTGCTCCTTCAGCTGCATTCAGCCTTCCCAACATGAATGTTTAGGGCTATTTTAGACTGTAGCATAACCAAGTCATCCTCAAGGGACTGGCAGATACGACAGAGAAGCCTTGAGTAACCTCCACCCATCAGCACTGCAGTTGATGACGCATCAGGACACTGCCAATGTCAAGAGACACCTACATTCAGGGAACTGGATTCCACCCAGTGTGTCAAGGTTGGTCTAGTGCCATTATAGAAGGTTGCAATAGACCTGATGGTTGGGATCCTGCAACAGCATGAATTCATGGTTCTGCTGTGAGCTTGCAGATCAGCATTTAAATAAACTACCTTAGATACCTGTAAAAACACAGATCTTTTCACTGGGCTACATGCCAGACTGCTCCTGGCTGAGTTTTGGGTCTGCATATAGCTCTTACTGCTCTGTTCTCAGTCCCAAGCCAGCAGAACTAACTGACTCCAATATTCCTCCATGGGTTGCTGTCATGACTGTCAGAGATCAGCAAACATGCACCCTGGTGGCCTGCCCCAAAAGGTTAGAAAGCATCAAGAAAACATTCAGGAACTTTCAAAGTATTCAGGAAAAATATCTGAAGAAACTTTCACCCACAGCAAAATCCTTTCAACACCAAATACTGTCATAGGAACCTTTTGGAAACCTGCAGCAGGCAGGTTTCTGAGTGAGACCACCTCTCTTGAACAGCAGGGGTGTGAGTTGACGTGGGAGCTGGATGCTCCACCATCAGCATTAGGACTTGGACCACGGTGGGTGAAGGTTTTGCGTTTCGCTTTGCAATTTTCTGGCTAACTCCATCCACACCATCTCTCTTAAACTGTAGCATGAGGAATTAGATGGACACTTCTGTATTACCTTGAGGCATTGCTGTCCATCTCATGTCTTGTAACAGGAGCTGATGTTGGTCAAAACAACACAGAAAAGCAGCGTTTGCCATGGCTCGTGACTGCCAGTGCATTTCTGAGAACAAAGCAGCCCAGGTACCTCACTGAGCAAGTGAAAAAACAGCAGAGAAGGAGCTGGAAAAGATTCAAAGTCCTTCTAAAAATTAAAACCTGAAAGCCAGCCAAGTCCCCGCAGCTGAGTGGAGGTGCGAGGCATTTAGTCTCCAGGGTGGGCAAAAGCAGCCGACTGCCGTATGCAGTGTGCATCAACACCTCTTGACACTTATGAATATGGGGCTGGTGCTGATGCCCACTTGGATGAAAGAACAGAGTGAGACTGCCAGCATCGAAGTGGGTGGAAGGGAGGGATGATCTCTAGCAGGATGCTGGGTTTTCTTTAACCCTCTCTCATGCAAAAAGCGGCCCCATGCACCCATTCGTCTGGGGGCTTTGAATGGTGAAGATATAAAGACTGCAAGCATGTGGGTGCAGGTTAACTGAAGGATGGATCTGAGATAAGCTGAGGGGAGCTGCATGGTTGTGTGTGCAGCCAAACAACATGTGGATGCTGGTACTCAGTGCTGGGGGAAGCACTGAAAAGCAGGGAATCACGCTGCCATTAAGTTTCCAAGCCTTGATGACTTCTTTCTTCAAGCCCAGAGAAGATACTACAATTACCTAAAATAGCTCTTTGCAATAAAAGATTGTGACAGGAACAAGAAGGTTTCACTGAAAGCTGCTGATAAACGAAGGTTCAGCTTGGAATGGGTTTGAAATCCCTACACCATAAATACAAATTCATGTAGGTGGGGGCAGCCTCATCAATGGACAAAGGATCTCCCTAGTTTGAAGTGCCAGACTCCTCCACTTTCAGACTTCTCAGTTCTGGGTTTTTGCTTTTGCCAAATCCTAATCAAATCAACACAGTAATCCCCCAACCCACTCTGCTCCCTTTCCAATCCCTCCTCCTCCCCTTGCAAGAGGCTTCCCCAGCAAAGCCCCAGGGGCTGGAGCAGCAGCATCCCACTTTAAAGCCTTCCCCACTCCCCCAGAGCCAACAGGGGAACTCACCCAGGAATATTTCTCTTGCCACCACATTTGCATGACAGACGGCTCCTTTGCGTTATCCACCTCTTCACACAGAAGTTTGGTCCATCCCTCGGGCATCCCATGGGGATATCTGCTGTCTCAGGCTGCTTCCCACCCCCTTATTGCCCACCCTTACCCTTACTCCTACATGCTTCCAGCAAAAGACTGCTCTGATATGTTGGTCCTATGTGAACTTCTACTCATGCTAGCTCCTTCCATCACTTGCCTTAAAACTCAGGCCTCTGAGATGCAGAGAGTGAGCCATTCCTTCAACAGCACAATGACCACCCTCTGTGGACATATTCCAGCTTGGCTCCAAGCCCCCCGAACCCAGCAAGGGGCTTTGGTGGTCAGGAGGAAGAAAGGAGCATCCTTCTGGGAGAGACACAGCCCTTACCCCAGCTGCAACATGCACCGTGCCTGATACCTTACAATGACATGAAAATGAATAGAATAAACTGACTGTGTGGCATTGTTATTAACCTTTGGTACCTCAATAAATCATAACAAAGAGCCACAATTACTCCTGTTTCTGACAAATACAGCTTATGCAGCAGATTCCCCCCTTGCTCTTGGTCCTGTGCCCTCGCCCTTACTATCTTTCACAAGTGGAATCAGGAAGGTGCAGCACATACCATGGTCTTGAAAGGAGCAGGAATAATTTCATACCAGCTCATACAGGCACATAACAGATAGCAAGGGGCTTCCATAGCATCCAACTACTTTCCTCTTAAGGCGGCAGGATTCCCAGGGGCTCTGCATCCCTGAGTGGATCCCTGTCCTGGCCCTTAAACCAAATGCAAAGCAGCACTCATGCATCCATGCATGCACAGAGACGGATAAGTACATTTCTTTTGCATCAAGCTTTGGATCTCAGGAATTACTGAATGAAGAAGCTGGGTGGTAAAACCTACTCCCCTTCAAACTCTGGTCCAAGGTATGAGGCAAGCTTTTGGCCTCAGATCAGGAGCAGCAATCGGGCTTGCTGCGTAGCCCTAACTTGGCTTGGGTTTTCGTCACGCACTCATGTCAACATTGATACGAGTTTAGGAGCTTGATGCTGGCTCCCAAGCCAGCTAATTTCTGAGGTCAGTGCCATGCTTTCAGATCAATACGTTCAGAATTTAGTCAGCACAAACAGCCTCGCAGCACAGTGCTACCTTTGCATATTTAAACCGATCTGGGAACAGGACCTTTCAACAAAGGTATTCAATGAAACTTAAAAATCAATCCTCATTTGAAGAAACTGGCAAAGTATTGTAGCAGCTGCTGTTACAATGCCCACGTTAACAACAAATCAGTTGACAAATACTTTTTGCATTGTTTTTACTTTGTGGATTTGTTTTCATAGAGGACCTGCTTGTGGACACGAGTCTCTGATATTGGCACCCTCCAGTACAGGAACAGTGTCCCACGGCTTTAGCTGCTAGATGTACCCAGAAGAGTGTCCCAAAAGCACAGGAGACCCTTATATCTCTGTCTGGAAAACACCAAGGGGATAACAGATATAATTGTATGAATACCCAGAATAAATTTCATGGCAATGACTCATTTCCTCTGCCACCACTTCAGCAGTGTTACAGTGTGTGGTTTTCACACAGCAAACTACAACTGGTAGGGCCAACAGGAAATATTCAGCTCTTTCTGGAGTCACTGTTTGTCTCTGTAGCTTTGCTATTACTAGATCTGCAATGAGACCCAACCTTTGTTTTAGGTCAGCTCAAATCTAATTTAGGGAGGAATCTTTGTTGTATGGATGTCTTTGTGACTTATGTGCTCGGAGTTGATTTTACTTCCCCAATCTTATTAAGGACTTATTATAGACTGAAGACTGCTGTGGAGTCCACGAGGGTATGGAAGAGGTGCCCTTTATTGCTAGTGAGGAGTACGTGTGCGAGCTAGGAAGAGTGAAAGAGAAGGAAACCAGACATAAATCATCCAGAATGCCAGCCAGCAGAGCCTAAAACCCATGGAAAAGCAAGATGATTGCCTTTCCCTTTTCCAAAGAGCAGAGACTCTGACCCATACTACAACAGTGACTTCAGCAGGCATGAGACATGCAAGAAACAGGACAGGACCTTTCCCTGACTAACTTCGGCAATCTAATATCTGCACTTTCATTATCCTAACATAATCCTTCTCCCCCACTGCTTCTGAAGAAAGGGGGTGGGATTTTGTCATTTCAGTATGAGAGGAGCGGGGCTCATTTTGGGACGAGGTGGCTGGAGCCCGCATTTCCTTCCCTTTCTTTTCCGCTGGAGCATGCGACAGTTTGCAATGTGAGGGCCAGGCGGCTGCACAAGCGAAGTAGTAAAATAAAACCCACCCAGTCCCACATCACAATGACTTTCCTCAGATGATAAACATAATAATAAAACCCCTCCTAGTAGCCAATATGATGCTAATGCTTCTTAGCTCTGTCAAAAGTGAAAACAGCTCCTTGCTGTCAATTACTGGAGGGACAGCTGGAGTCTCTCCTCTCACTGTCAGGATGCAGACATATTGCATGTCATCGAGAAGGTAACAAATTCACCAGGACAGCATCACCATCTGTCACCAACAGAGACACCGCCGAAACAAAGGGTCAGGCTTCGGCGCAGAGCTCAGCCCTGAGCTTACCCCCATCTTGCCTGTCCCTTGCTGTAGAGGGGTACAGATGGAGGTGCCCCCCAAAGCCATGCATCCGTCCCAGGCATACACGGGGGAGTTTTGGTTTATAAACCGGGGGACATGCTTTGAGCTTTGAAATGATTCGTTTTCACCAGCAATCCTTACGCTGAAGGCTCCAGACCTTGCTGGTGGGTATAAGCCACAGCATGAAATGCTGTCTGGTTTAGCACTGTCCCTCACACAGTTTCCATCTCCAAGTGCAATGTGATCTCCTTACATGCAGAGCATCTCCCTGCATGCACAAGTAGATGCGTTTGGGCTACTCGCAGGAGCAAAACAGCACCCATGGAGGGCCGAGGGTAAGGGATAAGTCCATTTGTTTGGGGCCAGATGGTTGATTCCCCACATTATTGAAGTCTGAGTGCCCTGGATCTGCTCTCATGAGGAGATGCTCGCCCACCCTGGAAAAGCAGTTACACAGGTCCAAACTCTACACATGAACTGAAACCCAGTAAAATGACAAATACTCTGTGAGATGTTTGAAGTCATTTTCAGGATTTAACCAGCTCTCCAAAACCTTCAAAAAATACCCTTAACCCCCCCCCCATTAATAATGCAATTTTTTAAAACCACGTTTTGAAGATGCTCTTCAGGGGAATAGTGCGAATCATGTAAATAATTTGAGCGCTGTTTTCCTCTAGCATATATTGTTGTGCCACTTTAACATAAGCCACATAAACCCATTCTTTTATTCAAGATGAGGCTTATTCCCAACCGATGATGTGCTAATTATTTTGAGAGCAAAGTTTCTTTTTGACAGAAAAATCACTACTTAAAATCATGTCGAGTGTTGAGACTTCAGATGCGTCTGAAAGAAAGATGTTTCTGCAAAACTAGCCCGAAGTGACAATGCAGCACGTCCATGTAGCTCCTGTGCTTGTGCCACTGTATTAATTTGGGATACCCTGCGGCTGCTGGCAAATGCAGCACTGTGGGGTCCAGATGACATCTGGGGATACTCTTTGGGTTTCCAGGGTTGGATGGCAGCTTTCCTGTTTGTTATCAGATGCAAGATCCAGCACTTACAGTTTATATTCTGAAATATCTCAGGTGTTATTTAGAAGTTAGCCCAGGAGCCAGTCTGCTGAAGGAAATGAAGTTACCTGGAACTAAACAGCACAATTCAGACTTTGGCAGTCATTTGGAGGCTGCTTTGCTCTGGTCCTGCAGGACTTCCCTGGAAATCCTGCCTTCCGCCCTGCTCTAGTCACAGGCCAATATGCCAAAATTCATTTCATGCTTTAGGCTACAATAAATGACAACCAACTACCCTGAATCAGAGGAAATAACTTCTAAAGGAGTCACAACTGCTGCTTCCCCACCTTTCCAGCACCGCTTCATTTCTCAAACCCCTGACAAACATCGCCAACACAGAGAGGCAGAGCATGGAGCTGCGAGGCTGCACCTCCCATCCTCCCCTCACCCCTTCCTTCTCTCCCGGTGTTTGTGAGCTGCCTTGGGATTTCTTGACTCTCCTCCAAGGTTATGTCAAGATTGCTGTGATGTGGAAGTCAGGGGATACCGCCAGCAAGAGGCTAGAATGAGATTTGCGGCTTGTGGTCCTCCCTCCAGCCCGCCCTCCCCACTGCACTCTTGTCCTCTCCCGAATAAATCAGGAGATGCTTAGGGAGCTGCAAACTTCCACACACAGTGCTGCATAAAGCCATAATAAAGAGTGAAAAGAGGAGATTTGTAAACTGCTTGGGAGAATGGCTTGTGTCCAGGGAAGGAAGGCGGTGGTTGTCATTCTCATTAGACAGGAGGGCACAAACCAGCATAAAGCCCTAAAATTTTCTCTAACAAAGCCTTTCAGGAAGGTGTTTTCCAATATCCCAAGGGAGAGCTGCAATCTGGATCTCCACGGGGGAAATGAGGCCACTGGGGAGGCTACGACAGAGCAGGGACTTGAGCCCTAAGGACTCTCAAGCTATTTCTCTGTCCCCCAGGACATCCTTCATCCTCATCCACATGTGGGAAAACATCCTCCACTGAGCAAATCCCCCTCCACAGAGAACCAAACCTGGGCAGTTCCCTGAAGCTCAGAATCTGATCTCTAAATCTGAACACGATCCTGTCTAAACACAACCTCAAAACACTCATTTAGGAAATCGTATCAGAGGGTTGCTCCTTGGGGGGTGTCGCAGTCTGCTTTGAAGAAGTCACTTCTGCACAGAAAGCACCTTGTTTAAGCTGCAGGTTTAACAGCTCTGAATGGATGAAGCCCGGGCCACACACTTGAGATGTGAACAAGGTTTTAAACCTCTTGTTTGCAAAAGTTTCTGCAAACCCAAGCAAATCCTGCCCTGCCTGCCTGGCAGTTTGCCCTCTGATAAGCTTAGAGAGGTGTGATGGTATTTTATCTCTATGACTGCATAAGAAAAAGGCCAAATGATCAAATGCTGCACATAACCCTCCAGCTCGGTCCATGCTGAGTGGCTGACTTCACAGCCCGAGCTTGACGACTTTCATGAAGCTATTTTGGAACTGGAGCTGATCTTTATGCATTAACGCGGACCCAGATTTTAGAAGGAAACTCACATCTCTTTGGAGCTGCTGCTCAGAACATTGTGCGCTCTCCATCACTCTGCCTGCAGAGCCACCACCAGCAAAAAAGAGATGAGAACTGAGACGCTGCTCCTTTATTAAAAAGTGGGAAGCTTCAAGAGAGGAAAACTTAGCTTGAAAGCAATATCTGCACTTAGATGTTGTTCAGAATGTTACTGCAATATAGAGGTGTGTTGAAAGACAGCTTGTGCTGCTGTCCCCAGCTTGCATTCAGGTGGTGCCCCCACATCACACATTGTAGCAAGGCTCTAAGTGGCACCGTATATAGAAATTGCTTCTCCCTCCAGTGCAATGCAGCTCTCTGGGGTGGAGAGAGCAGCTGATAAAAATGCAGCTCTTTCATTAGTTTGGCCAGGGAATGGAAAAAACCTGGAGAGCTACAGGGGAAGTCAGGTGAGAAGAACCTGATCGGAGGAGCTGCTCTAAGGAGAGGTTTAATTCTGTACTTAGGAAAGTTGAAGAAATCCCTATTACAATTGTAGGAGTTCTACACACAGATGAAGTCCTTTCCTCTCCAACAGGCAGGGACAAACCACATCTACACACCCAGAGATGGATTTTTACTGCATGTTTTGTAAGTATCTAGGCACCTGAAGGTGAATACGGGCAAACTGTGATTCTGGAAACTCTTCAATGTGTAAATGCCACCAGTTTTGAGCTTTGCACCACACATCAGTATTTGCACAGAGTACTGGGCAACATGGTCTAGTGTGAGGTTCCCTGCCCAGGGCAGGGAGGTTGAAAATAGATGATCTTAAGGTCCTTTCCAACCCTAACTATTCTATGATTCTATGAATTTTAAGGCAGAGAAGAGGTTAATATTTGTAGGGATGGATATAGAGGAATGTAGACAAATACTCATCTGAAGATGCTTGCTTCTGAAAATACTGCCTGTAATCCTCAATAATTTAAGCCTTTACTTTGCTTTGGTCGAGTGTAAAAGACAAAATAGGGGCCTGGACCTTACTCAGGATTTCCTGCTGAGTAGCTTCACCAAATTAGGAATTTAAACGGAGTCTGAAGCAGCACTTTGTCTGCATTTACAGACGTATTGCCCCAGGATAAAAGATGTAATTCTCTGAAATGAAGAAAATTAAATCATTACCCTCTTCACCCAAGCCTTTTTGCTGGTGGAAAGTTAGTTTTGCATTTAATGAATATGGGCTCATGTCTTTCTAATGAGTATGAGATAGCTGATGTAATTGAAAACTTAAGCAGGGAAAAATCATTACAAGGGTGGTGGTTTATTTTAATTAATTTATTTTGTATATTTGTGTTATGAGTGATAGCTACCAATGGAGTAACGGGGGTGGAAAACCACAATGTACTCAACAGGCAATTCAAAAACATGTGTTGTAAGAGGAGATTCCCCATATTTTACCTGCCTGAAGGAAAGCAGCTGCTGGAGGAGAGTTTTCTGCTGTACTTGCCGACATCTCTGGGAGATCCTAGGCAATTCCTTATTCCTGCCTTCTTCCTGCTTCTTGCCATTATGAACCTGTTCTCATATTTTCTGTTCTGCCTATTTCTAACAGGGATCATCTCCTCTGTCCCTTGTTTTTCAGGACTGTCAACCACCCTGACATTTGGGAAAGGCATCTGCAAATGGAGGGATGGGCAGGGGATAACAGCTCCAGAGCTGGCATCCCTCCAGAATCACATAAACTCCTGCTCTCTCACACTGAGCTGTATTTTAGGCTGGATTTTTACATTCCTTAGGACCACAAACTAAGAAAGAGCCTGAGGAAACCCAGGGGGAGAGCTGCTGCTCACGGACCATGTTTCTAGGACTGCAGTGATGGCTGCAACCTGGACAAAGAATGGATGCTGGCATCCTCTGCTCATTGCTCAGACCTTCAGCCTGATGTCGTTGGTGCTCCAAAGACTAATGGGACTGATTGTCACTGTGTTCCCATGTATGAAATTGAGGACAGAAACATGCATTTTTAATAATGAAAGGACATAAGGGGAAGGGCGAAGGACGTGTTGGGGAGGGAGAAAGGTGCTTCCATAAGGTCAATGTGATTCATAACACATCCATAAATCTCTACCATTAACTGGCAATGATTTTCTCCATCTTTTTTTTGGTATCTTTCTCCTGGTTTTGATAATCCCCATCAGCCACCTGCACATTTAACTCTGGAGACCAATCTTCATCCATAGGCCTATATATCATTTCCAGACAAAGATTTTCTTCTCTAAGCTTTTTGTTTTCCTCTGATCTTTCAATAATAGATACTTTGTGTGTCCTTGCTCTCCCATGACTAGCTTCTTTTGGCCATTACCACTCACAGTAGAATACTTGTCATTAACTCCATTTTATCTCCTGATAGCACTGTCTATTCTCCCCATACACACACACAAAAAAGCGCCTCTTCATTCTCATGCCAGAGACTGTCCTTGAGATGTTCTAATTTCAAGAACAAAATCAAAAGAGAGAGAAGGTAAAGCAATTCTGAGAAGCGCTCACTGCAGGGAGGTTTCCTGGAAAGCCTCATACATCTCTCTGTGGTCACTGGCCATCACAAGGCTGTGTTCATGCACTCAGCTCCATGCACCACCTTGTCCTCATAGAAGGTTTCCAAAGTAGCCAAGAGCATAAGTTAAGAGCTTAAAAAGAGATTTCTCTGCAAACTGCAGAACTGATTGAAGATTTTACCAGCCTCCAGCTCTTCCTTCCTTCCTGTCAACAGCCAGGAGCATTGCGAGTGCTCCCTAATCAATTCCAGGTGGTCATCCATCTCCTACCTACAGTCACTGGCAGCTTAAACTAACCTGGCTGATTTTGCCCAAAGTAGGTTAGAGAGTGCACACACCATCACTCCTACCCACAGGGCTGGTAATAGACAGCTGGGGAAAGTTAATGTCTTCAAGTAGCATCACTTGATCTGGGAGAGGATAAATGTCTGAAGCAGTAGCCAAGGGTTATGTTCTGATCCCAGTGCATAACTTATCCACAAATTGGCTTCCTGGAAAGAAGCAGGAGTAGAAACCCATCACCACTTTTTCCGGGCAGATTGAGCTGAGATGTAAGAAGGTTGTGACTCTACTCCAGAGCTAATCTTGGACAGTGATTTTTCTGCTCTTCTTTTCCACAAACACCCAATTTCAAATCAAATGTCAGTCCCTGCTAGTTGTTCAGATTAGAACAGACGCATCTGGAAACCATGCGTTGCCCTGAAAGCCACCCAAGCTGGCTCTGAAGTTGAAGACGAGGGTGGAATGTTCTTATCCCAGAGCCAAGGCTGTCGCTGTGTGAGCACAAAAGGCAGTTGGTAGGACATCAGCCTGTGGGAGTTTCCTTAGTTACCATAAGGAAAAGTTAAATGTCACAGACTCCAATGGATCACATCTTCAAGAATGGAGATTATTTATTCGAGCTCAGATCTGGGTTTAGCCCCTGATCTGAATACGAGGCTGGAGTGTGCAAGAAAAGTGAGTTTGTGGTTTAGAAGGTGAAACTAAAGAAGTCAAGGCAGCAAGTTTTAAATTGTACTGGGAGATCATGGTCTCCCTGATCTACAATTTAGTTTGTCTTCACCAGTATTCTAAGATATGCAGCTTGCTCATATTAGCTAAATTTAACTGAGAAATTGTCTATCTGAGGAGAAAAGAAGCACAAGATCTACAAAGCAGTTATTCCAGGCTCACCCTCCTTTCAATTTTGGGTGATATCAGTTTTATCTGGGTAATATTTGATCACAGTGGTGTGAGGTGACAGCCAGCACTTGGAGGCACTGAGGTGGGATTTGCAGGTACCCACATCTCCATCACCCACCAGCATCACCCGAACCTTGCACCTCATGCTCATTCCTGTGCTGACCGAAAGCGAATCAAGAGAAGAGCCTGGCTGAAATGTTATCAGCAATTTAACAAGATGCTAATGCCACTGCCAGCACCCAGACCTTCAACAATATTTTTTCCCAGCCTAAAACCCACCCTTTCAAAAGTCAGCCCCACTTTAAAGAGGCAGAGGGGAGAAAACGGCACTCATTAATCATTCTGCCACGACAACGCTACGGGGTGATTTCAGCTCTCCACCTTTCCTCACAATAGTATGCAATTTAATTGCTGTTAGAAAAGCTTTAATGACACAGACCAAAAGCCGATCTTAGCAACATCTTTTCTACTTCAGTGGAATTAAGGACACAGTTGGTAGTTGACAGAAATGAGGGACTGAACCGCTTCAAAAAAGGCAAATAAATCTCAAACCTCAGTCAGGCTAAATATGACACTTCCTACAAAAGTCCAGCAAAACACCTTCTATCTATTCTGAATCCAAACTGCCTTTAGCTTTCTTTCCGGCCGACATATATCATTTCAGGGTGTTCTGACCCAGGACTTTGCTGTGTGTAAGAAGCTGTCTCTGAGGGGCAGGTTTTACAGATGGAAAGACGATGGAGACGCAGATGCATGGTTAGTAAACTGAAAAGACAAAACGGATGAGGACACTGATGGAGTGCCAGAGAGTCTGTATAAAAATTAAGAGTCATAGACTGCCAGGTGTTCAAATAAACGTGGTGCGTATCGGCAGCTCCAGCTTTTCAGCAGCACTCACCAGGCTGGGTGCTGGTTACACAGTGGGAGCTTCACTAAGGGTTGTGTTGGATGCCAGAAACGCCTCTGAAGAGATCAGATTGTTATGAATACATCAGCTCTGGAGCTGGACTCTTCTGCAGGTCTGACCTAGACCATAAATACTCAAAACTGCAAACCGGTGTGGGTATTGCAGAGTTAATAAGACAAGGCAGGGTTCAGACAGGGTATGCAGACTTCTTTTGTGAGAAAACATGTCCAAAAGTCAATGAATGACTTTTGTATTTGTGCCACCAACTATAAAGGACTTGTTTTAAGAGTGATTCGGGTCACTTCTGCTGTCACTACTTGCGATGTGTGTGCACGTACAAAGTAATGAGTGGGCTTTACCTGCTAAAGGGACAAGCCTGTGACGTGCGCTGCTGGAGATGTCTGATGAACACACTGCACACAGATTACTAAATGCATCCATGCTTTTATATCACTGGACTTTGTGACCAAATTCTCTGAATGCATTTTTCTTCTTGTGTGGGATTTACCATTTATCTGACAACTTTTCAACTCCTGAGATGGCGGAGCTGGACAGACTTGCTTCAGCCTGCGCCCTCAGGGAGGGCTTTATTGAAACGTCACAAGGATTGGTACCCTTTCCGGATCTGAAGGAACAGTGCCTTTCCTGTATCATTACCATGAGAAGCCAAATATTTGAGTGCTGGGGTAGGAAACAGTCTGAAGCAATGGCACCACAGGAGCAAGAATGCTGCCCAGCACTGCAACTGGAAGCCAGCCCCTTGAGAAGTGCTCAGAATTCAGGTTGGAGATGCAAAGAGGATGAAAAACTTCCCTTGTTGGAGAGGAGGAGGGAGAGAGGAGGAATGCAATTTGTGAATAAAGGCCGAGTCCTCGTTCCATGCAGTTTTGCCTCTGGAAAAGCATCTGTGACCATCTCCCAGCCAGAAATGTGCACTGTGGCTCTATGCAACCCACACAACATGCTCCGAGTCATAAGGTTTGCATCTGTTACTGTTCACAGTCGTAGCAGAGCTAAGGCCAATTGAGAAGAGATTACATTTCTAAGATGAAAGTCCTTGCTTTCTCTGAGAGCTAGGCATGAAAACATTTGATACAGGAACACACAGAGCAAACTTAGTGGAAAATATTGACCTCAATGGAAAACGTTGCTCATGCATTAGTGCTATGTTACTTATATACTACCTTACAAATTCCTCTGGGATTGCTTTTCTCCAAGGGATGAGCTTCAGTGCTGATGGGGCTGCTCAGGAGGATATTTTCAATGCAATCTATAGATATGAGTGATTCATTAGATTAAAAAAAGACGTAAGTAATGCTTTGGGAGTTGTGGGTTTCCCTTTTGAACCAGGATTGCCAGTGAGGGGGTGACACCACTGTGCTGCTGTGTTCCAACCCTTATAGGCAATGAGAAGAACACAAGCACTATCTCACCGGGCCCACACAGAAGCCCCGGACTTGGTGAAACCAGGGGATTTCATTATTGCTGAGGGGTGTACATGGGAGTAGAGAGCTCCAAGGGCTGTTGGCAAAGCCATGCTCCAAAAGAACAAGAAGCAAAAGCTGCTTTTTAGGTGAGCTGATATTTTTAGCTAAAGAGTGAGAAAACAAAGCATTGAGTTAAGGTCATAGAGCAGGTCGATGGCAGGAACAGAAATAGAGAACAGATCTCTCTCCTTCCCAGCTGGTGCCCTGCTCAAACTGAGGTCTCTCCAGCTGGAGCAAAGCCCATCCTAGAGAATTTGTCCCCTTTCCATGCAAACTTTCTTCCTATAGCGTTTATTTAACCAATGGGATTCAAGGCTCACTCTTGTGCCACAGTATTAGCTTAATGTACATTTATTTTGTATACATTATCTTCCTTTTCAAGCACTTCAATATGTCTGAAAATCAGAGATAAAAAGGGATAACACATTAGACACGGTAACTCCCAAAGAGGCAGCCACGGTGTGAAGAACATTGAATTCCCATATGATATTATTATATTGCCTTCTTTGCTGCACAATGTTACAGTAAGTAAGGGGATTATCTGCTTGTCTCCTAATATACAGATGAGAGGAGGAAAAAAGAAAAAAAAAGGAAAAAAAAAAAAAAAAAAAAAAGAATTGCTTTTGTTTCAGTAGTTCCAGTCTGTTTGCCCACAGGAAGCCAAAATCCTCCCTATTCGAAGTATTCTTCTCCTGCAGCATCACCCTCTTTAATGAATCATTTCTGTCTAACCAGAGGGAGAAAGGAGAAGGTAGAGCAAGCTAGAAGGTGACCCAGATGCTCATCATCATAACTTACACATGCATACGGTAATAAGCCTTTAGGTGGACATTGCCCTTTGGGGCTGGTTCATCTTCCAGGGTTTGTTCCTACCCTGGGGGTTTGAGCCTTCCCTTTATTGCTTTAAGGAAAGACAAAGGGGAGAGCATCCCAGAAACCAGAGTGAAGATTTAGGTCCTGCAGTCACAATACAGTTGTATTCTGATGAAGGTATGTGTTTGTAACCATGAGAAAGGTATAGGCAAACTAGTTCTTATTTTTCCAGATGTTCCCTTGGACACTGGCTATTGAGGGAAAAGTGAAGGGCAAGGCTGTGCCAGCTCTCTTGTTTCAGGAAAGGACTTGCAAAGCAACAAGTACCTCCTTGCTTCTGAAAGCCCATTCATCCAGCTGTGAGAAGGTACAGCACAGCTGGAAAGGACAGGCCAGCACTGGAGCAGTTCAAGTGCTTCGGCATCCAGATAGCTGGGGTGGCAAGAACTCAGCATCAGCAAAATGTCACCTTGTGTCAAAGGCAAACCACAGCAGCCGGATACTGCAAGGTAAGGAGCAGAGATCATTTCCCTACATGTGCCCAGCTCCTTCCAGGATCAGGTCCTCTCACCTGACGTGCCATTCAGCCTGGTGTCTGACCTAGCAATTAAGATGTCCTTCCTTGTCTATTCAGTGTGGAAACCCTCTCCCTCTTTACCCCAAACATTAATTTAGAAAGAAAACTGCCAGAGTGACTGCTTCTCTCATGTAATTTCCCCCCCCTTCAGATTCCCTTGCTTCCTTTATTTAGTGCCAGCAGAAAACAATATGGTTTCTTTCATTGTCTTCTATTAAGACTTCCAAGCAAGGGGGGAGATTATTCCTATTCCAGCGTGTGACGACATAATAGGCTCCTGTCCCAGAAAACAAAAGTCTTTGCAAGATGATAAAGAGACAAGTCCTACTTATGATGTCACTGAAAAGACAGTAGTAGAAATAAAGAAAGGAAGGGGGGGGGGGAAGATAAGAATAAACATCTGTATATTGGGAATAACAATAACATTTGTTCTGCCTTTTATTTCTGAAAGATGCCTTAA
This sequence comes from Lathamus discolor, assembly GCF_037157495.1. Taxonomy (NCBI): domain Eukaryota; kingdom Metazoa; phylum Chordata; class Aves; order Psittaciformes; family Psittacidae; genus Lathamus; species Lathamus discolor. The sequence goes on along the minus strand of NC_088894.1, from coordinate 2,535,539 downwards.
ATTGTGCCTTGTACAGAACAGAAAAGTCTTTTTTGTGTGTGTGAGTGTGTGCGCACAGATGGATTTATAAAAAATCCATTGAAATGCAAAGTTTATGATTTCCCCCCTCCCCCTCAAAAATAAAAAGATCAAATAATTCTCGACAAAGAAAACTGTTCCGGTTCTATTTTTTTCCTGATCTGCTCAAGTTTGGCCCCATTTTTAACCATGCAGAGCAAAATGTAGGGTTTGGTGGTTTTTTTTTTTTCTGACAGAGAAATGTGTATATTTCTGGAAATGTGCTTTAGGTGCAGTAATTAATAACGCGTGTGATGGGCAGGAATTAGAAATACAGGAACTGATTTGCCTTCAGTGCCAGAACAACTTGGGTGATGGTGGAGTCACTCCTCATTCATGGGCTTCCTCCCAGAGGACAGAACAGGGAGGATGCTGGTGTTGGAGCAAGTCACGGACCTGGCGTAAAGATCCCTGTCCGAGTGCCAATTGGCTGCATCTGAACAGTACAGAGAAATGCTGAGCAGAAACCTGAGTCCCAGCAGCATAGTTGGGTTCACACTTCAATGCTTGAGCTACAACACTGCTTGGGTGTGACAGCAACGTTTCCAGCAGCTCACACACCCATGCTGGGGGCTTTGCACCATGCTGCCTTTTATACTTGGTCTTAGTGATGAATCACACTACCAATGGCTTCCACAGGGACATCATGCATTTACACCAGTATACCTAGTAGCAGCATTTGTCCTTCTGTTTAGAAAGGAAAGGGTGCAATCTCTTGGTAGTTTTAATGTTAGAGTTATGTATTAGTTATCATGAGGCTTGTTGGCCACTGATCTTCCAGGCGAGATCATGAAGTATAAAGAGGGAAACCAAGGCACTGCGAGTCAATGCTGACAGAATTTTCTCACTGAGTCTGCGGAGGTCCTAAAGCAGCAGGATAGATCAAAGTGTATGACAAATATGACCCCATGCAAGGAGCAACAACATCACTTCCCCCAGTTGCTGTTGTGGGAACTGCTAATAGATGTTTCTCATGGATTGCCTAAACCCCCAACATAATCAGCCTCCTCACATCAACTGCTCTAACGACTATTTCTTGCTCTTGAAGGCAGCATTATAACAAAGGTGGGCATTATTTGATAAATACAACCAAACTATACATTTACTTCTAATTTACCTTCTCATAGCATGGTTATTTCTAAAACTTGCGTAGCGTTATTAGATCTATATGCATGTGTATTAATAATAACAACCGTACTTGCAATTAATTTTAAAGCCCACCATCAATCTTTCTTAGAATTCAATCTGATGCACAGCCAGAGGGAAGGGACGTGTGCACTGCATTCAGTTTTAACCCCTTCCTTTTTTGTTTGCCAACACTGGGTTTACGGTGGATAATAAAACACCGTGGCTCTTACATTCCCAGGCCAGACCTGAAGAGTTAAATTTGCCATTGCAGGGAGATCGGACATCATCAAACCCTAAAATATCAATAAGTAAATAGAGGAGAACAATGCTCTCGCCCCTCACGTGACTGCTGTTACTAGTGGAATTAGGAATTAACTACAAGATTAAAGGCACCATTTTAATTCATCAGACAAAGCTGGTTATCTGGACAGGCATCGGAAGCAGGTGGCCAGCTTGCTAGCTGCCATGGACACAACGGCCAGCATAATGCAAAGTGGACCGGGAGGTAATAATTCAGCCGATAACCCCTGACACACTTATTCAGTTGCTAATTCGCTCTGCGTGCAGGAGCTGTAACCAGCATTTAAAGATGTGTTATGATATTTAAAGCCTAATTTATTCTCTTTATTAAAAATGATATCAAACAATATTTCACTCTCCCTTTTGGTGAAGATTAACTGTTTATGATCCCTGTGTATTACGTGGGGCCATAACCATTATTCACGTCAACCGTTCAGCTGGGGCATCTGAGGCCCTTTAGATTCAGTGCTCGGTTGTTATTTGTTAAAGCAGAGGAGGAATCATGGGAGAAGGCAGCTTCAGTTCTTAATCAACTTTATCCCAAGTATTAAAAATATTTCTTTGAACTTGATTATTTATAATGACTTTTTGATGCTGATACATTCTGTCACAGGTAGAGAGATTTATGTTCAAATCTGAGTACAGAGGGTTTATTGTTAGTTTTATTTAATAGCCACTTTCCCACAACTGGATTCTCTCTAAAACCATCTATTAGACCATTACCTAAGCAGTTACACTTCCCAGGTGTCCAAATGTTCAGCAACTTATAAGATGCATCATTGGTGTGAGTAGGTTACAAATACTATGGTCAAGCTGCATCAACCAAAACCCCCACCAAGACCTGGATGAGCCATTGGGCATCAGTGCTTCCAATATCCCTGGATGTATTTTTTTCCTCTGGCCTATTTGGCACATTTCCTCATGCATCTTTTTGCATGTGCAGAAAGCAAACCTCACTGCTCATCTACTTTATCCTACAAAGACCAGTGCTGGTGTTCCAGGTGCTCTGAACTAGCCTGGTTGAAAGGAATCATAAACCCCACATAAACATGTGTGGAATACTGCTGTAATAGCTAGCGAATGTCTAAGGAAACAAGGCTATTTCTTTTAGTTGCTGGTAGTTAATGAAATATCATTATTAAAGCAGGTCATTCCTGTTAAGTAGGTGAAGTTTGAAATAACAAAATGAAATTAATGTAGAAATACTAATGAAAAGCCCTTCTAAAATGCAAAGATGAGAAGTGAATGGATGTTACAGAGCACGGTACCACTATCTGTAAGGGTAAACCAGAGCACAACCTCCCCCAGACTTTCTATGATACAGGAATAGAGCATTAATGGAACAATGCTGCAACGTGGAGTTGTGAGTAGGAAGAGACGTTCAGACCCCAATTTAGACACAATCACAGAAGCCTGTAAGTGCCTGAGACTCTCTTTGGCTTGATGGTGGGTGCAGGATTTCAGAGATCACTTCTAGCTTCATTGATGATTTGAGGGCCCTACAACAGTTGAACTGCATCACACATCCCATGCCTCCTTTTCATTTGCTGGTGTCTCTGGTTTCTCTTGGACTAAAGGGAATCCTAATTCAGAGTGAAAGAAAGAAGGCAAGCAAATGAGCTAGCAGACAAGAGCCTTTTCCATCCTTCATCACTCCCTTCACGCCACAGAGATTCATTTTCTCAGTCAGGGCAATGCTAGTCAAAAACAGTTTAACAAAGAGCATGGAACCACCTGGACCCACCAAGTCACTTGCACACCCATTTTAGGTGCACCTTTGCACATGCAAGTCACCCAGAACAGCCCCCTGCTCCTGGTGCTGCGTAAGTGACTAAACAAAAGCAGTTGCTCATCTCATACAAGTAGAAATTAGGTGCTGGCAACACCAGGAGATTCAGTTTGAGATCAGGAGAATAAAATGGGTCCCTCCTGCTCTGCACCTCTAAAGAAGCGAGGGATTGATCTGCAGCCTCCAGGACAATGGGGCTCTGGTGAAAGTGTTGGAGTTGGGAATTTGGTCCAAGGTCTTCCTTGGACTCTGTGCTTCCTGTCCCCATCTGTGACATGGGGACAACTGTACTTTCCTGCGAGGATGACAGCTTATCTTGGGAAGCGACTGAGATAAATAGATTAAAACTGTGCTGGTGGAGAGGCGCAGAGAAGAGGGTCATGCGACAGCCTATTCAGACAGTTCCTATTATTAATATGTAAAGCTGTCATACTTCATAAGATCACATCCAATGTAATCAAGAGGATTTAGTTCACTAATATAGCAGCAGTCACACTAGATAAGATTGCTTATAGGGATAAGAGTGTACATTTGTCGCTCCATTTTAATTAAAAAAAACCTTAATAAAAGGTTGTAATGATAAACTGATAAGCAATTGCGTTCTCCCCTTCTCCCAGTAGGTTACTCCACAAAACTCATATTGCAATTAGAAGCCTCCCACAAGACACCGTAGGACATATATCAATGTTGGCTCAGCAGCAGAGAGCTACTGGTTACCCCACTTTGTATGTTCAATTGCTGCTAACTAGATCTTTTTTTCTCCCCCCACCTTGATTCACAAATTATTTTGCCAGACAGGGAAGAACCTGGAGTGAATTTATTTAACACATCCCAGTGTTATGACTAAGTGGGAAGAAAATCCTCTCTCTGAAGAAAACTAATTGAAAATGGAAGTAATTCCAGCAAGGCAGCCCTGCTGCATGCTCTCCCTCGAAAAGGAGAAGCTCGCTCAGTGGTAGCACTACTAAACATTCCCCCTTGTTAGCTGAGGTGTTAAAGCCTCTCTCTTCCCCTTTTTGGGAGATGAATTAGAAAATGGTGTGATCCAGAGCTCCCGCCTGGTTGGATGAGAGGGGCACGTCGATTCATACAAACTGAGCATATACGTTCCTGTAGCAGCATGAAGAGGCATGCTGCTATTGAAATTTCAGATCATTTTGCAGCTGCAAACTGTAATAGCAGTAATAATAAACCAGAAGCTGTGCTATCCATTAAAAAGAACCCCAGACACTCCAGCATGTTTGTTTTGCCTCTGATTTGAAACATTCAGCACCAGCTGAACTTCTTGTTCACGACTCATTAAAAAATGTCCTGCATCTTTTCATAGGCACAGGCTATTGTATGTGCCTGGAGAGAAGGACACAAGATGGGAGGGGTGACAAAGCCTGAGATCTACCCTTGGTTAGGTGACAACCTCAGTGTGAGCTTAGGTGGTTCCCTCCACCTCGCTGAGCCTCTGTTACCCAGAGGGCAGGATGAAGGTGCTGGTGCCTTACACGCCTCTGCAAGGCAGATGCTCTTCTATTGATGGAAACCTGGACACGTTAGAGATGGGTTGTCTTGGGTATAACCAGGCACAGAAGCAGGCTGATAGTGTGCACGTGTCCTGCTGGAACGCAGCTGTGCATTACTGCTTGGATACAGCGCTGGTCCAAGCTGCAGCACATGGACAGGCTCTGAGTCCAGTTGCAGGAGGCTTTGAGCGCCTGCATAGGCTGAGATGTTGAGACTCCAAAGTCCCAAAACACTGTCTGTTTCAGGCACAGAATGGATTAGTTTCAGGTCACAAGTGCTGGTGTGTTAGATGCCAGCTGAAACGTTTGCCTGAAGAGTCTCTCTGCGCTGCATGTGCTGTGGGTTAAGATAGGACAAGGGGGAATGGCTTTAATCTGCCAGAGGGGAGGCTGAGCTGACATCTTAGGCAGAAGCTCTTCCCTGTGAGGGTGCTGAGGTGCTGGCACAGGGTGCCCAGAGAAGCTGTGGCTGCCCCATCCCTGGCAGTGCTCAAGGCCAGGTTGGACACAGGGGCTTGGAGCAAGCTGCTCCAGCGGAAGGGATCCCTGCCCATGGCAGGGGTTGGAGCTGGATCAGCTCTAACTTCCCTTCAACCCAAACCAGTCTGGGATGCTATGGTTCTAAGATGCAGATCCCAAACAACCTCCACCACTCCTCCAGAGCAGAGAAGGCAGCTCCTGCCTTTACCATGGCATGGGTCCACAGCTTTAATGGAAATATTTCTTTGCCTCACAAGGTCTCACGGACATTTAACTTCATTACTCAGGCGGCAGAGGAAGAGCAAGATCCGCACTATGGTTTGTGCAGTGAGTCTGAGGGCTTTAAATGTCCACAGGAAAAGAAAGACTTTGCTGTAGGGTACTCAAGAAACCTTGTGCTAGAAGCAGGCATCAGAAACCTGAGTCCCTCCTGAATGCCTAAACCGCATTTCTAAGAGCAGTAAGAGACGCATGATGCCACTATTGCAATTTTAAAATCCATTTGCACATCTCAGCAGTGATGAAAAAGGAGCAGCCCTGGGTGAGCAGCAGCCAAATCCCCGTCGTACCGCAGTGGTCCCATGCAGAGGTCCAGCTGCATCCTCAGCACTGTCTTTAGCAACGCTGGGCATTTGTCTGAGTATGGCCGACCATAAATCTACACTGCTTTTATGAACCTGAGAAGAGCACTATACCCTATAAAGGACAGAAACATTTATTTATCAATAATATTTTCTTGCTTAGTTTTATTTTTTTTTTCCTGAATTGTGCCAAATTAACACAATAATGGCAATGTTGATTTTTTTTTTTATCTCTACTTTTCAGTGACTATGAATGCTCAACTCTGGCAGGGCTTAACTTTGTGTATGAAGAGGGAAAAAAAAATCCTGGTAAATATGTTGTTACTGATTTAAAAATCTATTTGTTCAGTAATTTCTGCTGGAGCCATCATTATCTTGCCAAAGCAGCTGTTGGAATATTAACTAGACACAGCAGTAACAAGTGGAATATAATTAGCACTCCTTGTTCCAGTGAATTTTCAGTTTTAACTAGGAACAATTTGCAATGAATCTCTGTGCTGTTGTAATTAACTAATGCACTGCACATACCGACGACTGTACTGAGTACTGGAGGAAATCACCAAGGGTGCTGCGGGTGGGCAAAGCCATTGCCTATTTCTGGCCAAGCTCTTACATACCAGGGGTATCCCTCTCCTTGCTTTGCAGCGTGCTGGCTGCAGTTGAAGACTGGCAGCGTATGCTTGTGGAACCATAAAAACGAGATTACGAGGGGATGCTAATGCCTCGCACTTGATTTTTTAGGGTGTATTTTTGGAGCATGTAGTTCTGATATATAAATTCTTTTCCAGGCATTGAGACTGAAATGGCGAGAGCATAAGCACATGCATAAAAGAGAGCTTTCCCAAGAAAAGCTGCTCCAGAAGCCCCATCCTGCACAGCCACATGTGCCATTAACTTTTACTACCCCAAGCAGCTCTTTGCAGCTACTGGCATCAGCCTCAGCAGCCAGAGAGGCTGCTGTTAATGAAATGAATCACTGTTGCTGCTCTCGTATCCACCAAGTGCTGGTCACAGCCTGCTCTGTACCAACAGGATTCTTCCAGCCCCATCTCTTTGTCACTTGTTTGGAGATTGGCATGAAACCGTGGTCCTGTAATATGCAAACTTTTCACAGGTCTTTGACCAAATCCTTGCTACATCATTTGGTGTTTAATCCGCACACACTGCATCTAAGCACCTTCTCCAGAGCAGACAAGCCAGAGACTACATCTCCATCATCAAGACTGCATGAACCTGTCAAGCCTTCCTTGCCAAAGCAAAACTCTCAGAGAAATAGCGGCAAACACAGTGTGTATATGCTGAAATATTTTTGCATACATTTTTAAAGTTACTTTTTCCTAAAATTTAATGTAAGAATAACTTATTTTCTGTTAATTCTATCCCGCATGTTTTTCCCTGGATAATTTGTTATTGTTCTTGTTACTGTTAGTAGTAGTATAGTTTGAATGGCACATTTGTCCTACCTCAAAAGTGTTATCAGTGATCAGGAGCTTCCTTGCTTTTAGTCTCTATAACTGATCGCGTAACAAGCCTTCTTAAATATGGACCAGCTAGCATGTGTAGGACTTTTGAATCAGGACAACAAAAGGATCAGATCTGCAGAGTCACATTGCTCTAACAACTTTTCTTTAAATAGGAAATGAATTTTAAAATCTTGAGAGCACAAAAATAAAACAGAAATAGAAAAATAGAAGAAATAAAATTGGAAATTTGCTATTTTTACAACAATCGGAGCGCTACAAATAGTAAGCCAAGCTGATAGTTAGTCACCAATACGGAGAAAAACGATTAAAAAGAAGCAAGAAATGGGGTGGGAACTGTAAAGAGCGGTTTTCGGGTCTATAAATATTCTCTCTTGCCTGTGTTTCTGCAACAGAAGGGAGCTGGGAGATGGTCCATCTTTTGGACACCTCCATCACAGCCTTGCAGAAGGGAAGGTGTGTGCTGACATGCTCTATCAGCGCCTCCTGCATCACATACAAGATAAGCCAGGGAAGCGGTAGCTCAGTAGACATTGTCACAGCCTCTCTAAATCAGGCGGGAGCTTCCAAAATGCAAAGCAAAATCCTCTAGCCTAAAACTACACTGAGCAAAAAGCCCTTTGTCGGCACAGGAGACATCACAGAAGGCAAAGGGAACACTTATTAAGTCGCGCTGTTGCGAGATGCAACTCTTGACATCCTGAAATGCGAGCGAGATGGGCTCCTCTCACACTCTTTAAAAAGCACCACTTCATGCTTCCTTGTCTTTTCCCATTAAGATCCCACACGCCTGGCTGTTCATCCCCTCAGCACACAGGAGCCAGATTGTTTGCCGAAGTGATAGATGAAAAATTCATTCTGTTTTGAGGATGTTTAAACATTCAGCGCAGGAGTGGAGCTGCCGGCTGGGTTGCCAGCTTAGCAGTTGCTCTTCCAGCTCCCAGTGTCCAAGGTTCAGGCTGCAAATTCCAAACCTTACTCATGGTCAAATACAATCATCAGGAATTTGACTCAGATTCTTTTTGTTTTGCTTGGTTTTTAATAAGGATTTTTGGGTTTATGGACACATCCGTACTGTAGAATTTGACAGCTGATTCTCCTGTGCTTGACCAGGGCTGTTGCGCATACAGTAGTGATAATACTGGAGTCCAAAGGGAAACATCGGCTCTGTGTTTGTGTGTATACATACGTTTATTATGCTGAAAAATGAATTGACAGACACCCCTATGAGATCATGCTTGCAGGCTGAATTTTCTACCCTGGTTTTTTCCTACAAGACTATATCAAGACATTTGTGCTACGGAAGCAAAAGCTTTTACAATCTAACCCTTCCCCACCCAGTACGTGCTCGCACACACACAAAGCCAAGGCAGAAAATCACAGTGCTTTCTCAGCAGATACATATTCCACCCCTGCAAAAATGGTGTCATCTGTTTTCCCTGTAACTGGAATTCGTGATGTCAGGGATTGCTGATGGCAGTGTCAAGAAATCAGCTGAGCCTCTGATACCGGCATTTGCACATTTGACTTACTTTATTCTTCCTGCTTTATGATTTCAAATCCCTGGTTTAAGCTGCACCCACCATCTCACGTGTGGACTGTAAAACACCCACATATCCTAACACAGGAACAGCAAAAGCTCTTCTCTATTGTCAGCCATTGCTGTCCGAGGCCAAAAGAAAGAGGTCACCCATAATAATGTCAACCATCACCATGGTATCTGAGCACCATATGATTTAAAGAATGCTGTAAGTGTCGATGGGAAATGTAGAGGCAGCAAAGGAAAAGCACTCAGAGTAACTTCAGAAATAATTGCAAGGCAATTAAGATGTGCCACCAAAATGAATATTTCAGATCAGAGTTCATCTGCGGAGAGGTTGTGAGTATTACAAAAAGTTAGAGACATTTAGGCTTGATTAGGCTCTCGCATGCAACTCAGCAGCCAAACACACAGAAATCAATGGTTTCGCGTCACTAAAAATCCCTTCCGACAGGAAAACCTTGCCTAAAAGGATGTAACAGTACCCATCAGCAGCTCTGAAGCCTCTGACATTAGTGAGTGGCCAGTGCTGTTCCAGAGCAAGCTCTGAAGCTGAAATATTGCTAGACCAAGGGAAGGGAAAGAGAGGAGGGAGTTGGAGCTGCTACACTTTTAAAACAAGCTTTTCACAGTTGTCTTCCCCTTCTGCAACAGGCAACACCTTCAGCTTTGTTCCTTCAAGTTTCACCATTTAAATGCACACGGGAAACAGCACTGAGATCAGTGTGATTCCTTTTGTTACCCACGTCTCGTTTCAAAGGATCTTTGCTTTCACGCTAGCAATGCAAGTGCAGAAGAGCTGTGATCCCACTGTGCACCCACCACAGGGGCCAGCACCAGAGGAAAAGGCAAGGAGTTTTGTAGCAGGCAATTCACAGGTTAAGCTGCAAAATGCCATCGGGGAGCAGTTGGTGTGTGCCTCAGAAAACAAAGGTATTTCTGCTAAAAACTAGCAAAGGGAAGGTACCTGATCCATCCCCCTGCAGCCACTGCCTGTCTAAAGCCGATTTTTTCAACCCTGAGCATCCTCTTCCCACCCAGCACAGAACAGGGATGGGCTCTGCATTCAGCAGACGAACATGCCCAGTGAAGCCAGCTGGGTTTAAGGCCAGGTTTAAAGCTGAAATTAAGCATGTTTTTCTTAAACACTGAATGATTAAATGTTTTGGTGAAGGGGCTCAATCCTGGCAGCCCAGTGCATCCCATCCCAAAAACCTCCAAAGGATTATGAGCACAAGTTAAAAACACACCAAAATCTCTTGGAGAAGCCTAAGAAGAGCAGCTTTTGGAGGCTGCTTTCTCTAGATCCACACTGCAACTCTCAGCAGCAGGATTGTGGTGAGCAAAGACTGTTTATCTACTAGAGGTGAGGATTTATATATTCTAGAGGGCAAGCAGACCTCTAGGGAAGACTATTTTGGTTGTTCACACGGGTTTAGCAGCACCATTACATGTTGAGCTTTGCTGGTATGAAGCTATAAATACACTTAAAATTCTCATGACTGAAAATTAGGGACGATGCTTCCCCAGCCCACCAGTGGTCCAAGCTGACAGCAAATACAAGCATGGAGTAGCTTTGATGCCTTTTTATGATCCCCACCATACAGAAGCCTTTCATGTTTATAATGAAATATTACGATTTAAGTGGCTCATGAAAAATGACCTCTGTAAACTCTGCTTGAGAAACAGGATTCAGCAAATTAGGACATTCCTTAATGTGATCCTCCTGCCTGTATGCTGTGCGTTAACTCCAATGTGCCTAAATGGACACTTCAGTAGCCTATACGTAAAATCTTTAAATGATTATCCTATTAAGGACTATTATCGGAGTGGTTTAGTCTTGTGCCGTATCATTTATGCAAATGAGAGTGAAGCTGAAGTTACTGTTACTTTTAGACAAAGTGCAAATAAGCTTTTCATTGCATATTAATGAATTGCTAATACCACAGCTCTTCTGCACCCATCTTTATGCAGATTAGAGTAATGCTGTTTGCACAGTTGTATAATTTAAACTTTTTCATTTTGAAGTGCCGAGACTAAGACTTAAAACCAAATCCAAAGCCGATACCCTGCAAGTTAAAACAAACAAAACCCGAAATACAGAACTGAAGCTGCGGACTTGGTGAACACATTCAACTGACTGTATTTTGTACTGAATATATAACAATTTTTATGAGTTCAGTGTAAAAATCAGCAGATCCAAACTGCAGTTCAAGAAATCATTTAGGAACAGGCTGAAAAGCATCCATATTTGAGATGATTCTTCAGTTTAAGCACGTTTAAATCCCACTGATTGCAGTGACATGCTGACATATGTTCCAGTGCCTCTCAGAAAGAAGTATTTTCTTGATTGAGGACTTTAGAGAACACATCTCATCTTTGGACCCAATCGTGCAACCCATTACTCTTAAGTCATATCAAGCAACCCCTGTGATATGAGACCCCTTATGTCTGTGCAAATTCCTCAATCAGAGTCAAAACTGCAAACCGAATTGTAAAGGCTCACTGGCTCTAACAGAAAGAGTATCAGGTCCACAGAGAAAAATAGAGTTGATAAATGCTATCAATAATAAATGTAACTTAAGTTATATCTTCATTGAAAGCAAGGAACTGCTTCCAGCTGTAAGAAAGGTGGGAAGAAATACATATACACTATTCCAGGGAAGTAATAATGCATTTTCATGTAGCCTCAGCAAATTTCATTCCAGATGAGCTTCAACAAAAGTGCTTGATGGCTCTTAATTTTTGTAGATTTGCTTGTTCTGTTTTACTGCTACCTGATATAACAGCTGCATAGTCACTAATAAGAGTTATCCTCATAAACCCATCTAATTCGTATTTACAACACTGCATTTGAATAAGTATTAGGAAAACAGAGTCATTCAGCAAGTGAGCATCTCTTTTGGAAACACCTCTTAGTGCAAAATGAAGGGAGGGAGGACTGACCAAACTAAACCTCTCTTCCTACCAGCCAGTGCCCTGAGAGAGATGGATTTGCAGAGGGATGATTTCTCTACAAGAGTCTCTGCTGAATCCAGATTTGTGACAGCAGGAACACAGTCAACGGCACCAGGCTGGGGTTTAGGTTCTATTTGTGGCTCTGCCACCAATCTGACATGCTGACACTGGTTGCTTTGCCTTCCTCTGGTGAAGGAGATGGCAATATTTGGTAGCAACCCCTTGTGAAATTCTATAATCCTTTGTGAAACCTTCGTGAATTTCTACAGAGAGGAAGCACTGCATTCAGACAGGAGCACCATATGTGGTTTGGTTTGGGATTTTAAGGCAATGCAGGCAATTTTACATCTGAATTTCCAGGAGCTCCCATCTTCCAGGGACTCACACACGAACAAGCGTTCCTTCCCGTTGTGACAACCAAATACAGCTTAAAAGGTTTGAAAGGTGAGACTCTGGCTACAAAACACTCTGAGGACCTTAACAGCAAAAGCATGTGGCTTTCTGTTAGCACCACTCATGTTTACATCCTCCTGAGACTGACAAAACATCAGCAGTAGGCACAGCCCAGCCAGGGAAGGGAGGTGAGATACCTGGTGCTCCATCACCAGCTTCTGTGTCCCGCTGCTTCGCCTCAATCCTCAGACATTCGTATTTACCCTAGATCATCACAACCGCTTCCCAGCCATTACCAGCTATTCAGTAAATAACACCCGTGCTATCTAAATGCATAACATACAAATGCTCAAATACATAATTAATGTGGGTTTACCCTTGAGAGCTGTTGTTGGTCTCCTAGGTAAGTAATAGGTCTTTTATTGTTTAGACTTGAAGATCTCTTGAGCCTCTTTTAAGGATGTGCTTTGAGCAGCTAAAAGAAGGAAAAAATCGCTCACAAGAAATCTATAGGTGACTCCATTGGCAAGAAACCAAAACTGCCGTCCTGTTCTGCTTTCTGCCTTTACAGAAGAGGACTGAGCAACAAAACTGCCTGCTCCTCCTCTTGCAGAAGACAAGAATTTGAGCAAAGGATGAAGGCACAGGTCTGACCTTACCTTGAAGAAGACCCTGTCCAGCTGCTGCCCTCCCACCAGGCTAGCTAGGAGATTGCAGAAGGGCTTACAAACAGCCCCACAAGCAAGCAGAGGACTCTTGGGGTCTAGAGACCACTGAGCATGAAAGGAGACTAAATTTGAACCAAGGAGCATTTATATTTCTTTGTTAATTCTTTGGACCTTCCAAGACTATCAGCCTGATTTGGAAGGATTACAGCATAAAATTCCTCTGTGGCATCTGGAAAAACCACTTCTAAACAGCTTTAGGGAACCGTGGTGACCTTCTCCAGACAGGCTGGGCAACCATATTCAACACAAGAACATAAAGTGAATTCATGCAAAAGTACGTTCATGAACAGTTCCTAAACATGATCCTATAAACTCTGCTGGTGAAAGTCTCCTTTACACACTTCTGCTGTTTATTGATGCTAAACCCACCTTAGAACCCTCTTTCAGCCCAAAGGAATAGATTATATTTAAGCCTGTCCTAACGCCTCTCAGCTCAGTCTGTGCAGGAATAAGTGTGCTTGCGCTTGCACTTACACTGACTCTGGGGTTTCAGCATGGCCCAGGGGATTTAGACACTCAACTCATTCATTTAAACCTCTGTTGAAGGCTGCAGCTATAATCTGGGAATGGTGTTTGCAAACACAGGCATGAGGGGTCGATTCTGGCTCTCACCATAGGCTTATACAATAATTACCATTGCTATTAATGAATTGATGAGAGAACATCAATGGGGAATATACCCCAATATATCTAATTTAGGAACATATGAACTGCAATACTGTGTGTGAGCACCTGATACAAATGGAATTCAGGCTTTTCCTACACTATTTTAAGGTCAGTAACTATTTTAAAACACAGCTCTTGGGTTTGTATTTCCTTTTATAAATGAATAAGTTAAATTTGCACCATTACTTCATTTGGATCACCTCCATTTATATCTGAAACACAACATTATGATAGACTTACTTTATGGGTAAAGTAACTAAGAACAATACAAGCGTCATAATGACAAAGATGTGCAGCATTTTACGCTGCATAATAAACGTGTGTCCATATCAATGTAAAACATACAAATGGCAATAATTTAACACTGAATATTTTTCTGCCTTTAATTAAAATAAACTAATAAAGATTTCAGAGATGCATTTGCTTTAATAGAATGCAGAGTTATAATTGGTGACCTATTTTAAGCAATTTAATTTCCCATGACCTGTTTTCCAAATTAACATAGTAATAGAAGACTGTTTATTGTGTTTGGGAATATAAGTTTCTCCTTCAAAGATGTCATATGCCTTTGTGATTTGATTTAAAGGTGTGTTCTTTTATTAAAATGTTCATATAAAGAGCTTGTAAATTATGTAAATGTTTCTTTTTATGGCATTTAATGAGCCTAGAATTTTAAATCAAAGCACAATCAAAGAAAATAAACAAGGACATCTTGAAGATTCAGAAGATGGCTTTCAGAAAAGCCTATCAGCTACGTCGCACCAAATTCATTCGAATCCCCCTTTTCTTAAAGCATCCACAAGAATATTGTCCCCAAATCTTTTATTACGTTTGTGTGCTTTGTATATACACATAAACACACTCATACACAAAATGATGTATTTTACACACAGGGGCTCAATCTGCAGCTGTTTAGAGATGGCTCTTTTTGGCATCTCATTAAACTCTCATGGCATTGTGTGCCAAGGGCTGATTAGGTGTTAGTTAAAAAAAGGAAAAAGAGATATTCCCTTGTGGGATTTGGAGGCACCTGAATTATTCACAAGTCACACAGAGGGGGCCCATTTCCCAGCCTTGCTGCATCTGCACCAGCGCTGAATGCAGCGAAGAGCAAGTTCAACCCACTAATACAGCAGAGCCCAAACCCAGCAGCTGGGGCTGAGCTTCAAATATGAAATCCGCACCTCTAAAGAATGATGCACAGTTGACTTCAGGATGGTAGTTTCATGGATTTGGTTAATAAAATACAAGCAAATAATATTTTTATGTGATTTTTAGTGAGCATTTAAATTTACTCCTGATCCTCATTCAGTCTGAGGGCAAACAGCCCAAAAAATGGTAGACCAAAATCCTTCAGACTGCCAAAGCAGAGGTCAAGGGAGCTTGGGGAGCCCTCTGTGTCCCTCCTGCCTGGGGCAACTGAGACATCCATCCAGGTAATGAGCCCAACATGAGCATCATGCAAAGATGCATCCTGCACGTGTTACACTAGACGTAATCCTTCTTTTAATTATAGGATTATGGGGCAATGACTTACAGGGCATCAGAAGACCGGTTTGTTTGGGGACGGGGACAGCACCACAAGATTAAGGCCAACGTATGCTATAAAAACAGGGAAACACATTTATTGTCTTTTCAAATGCAGCATAGGTGTGAGCGTATTCCTAAGGCAGAGTGAGTAGTGGAATTGTTTTAAGGGGCTACTCGGGGTTAATGAAATATGTCACCTCTGAATAAAAGCAATTCTAATGGTTGTTTTTTTCAGTTATTTAGTCAAGCTCCTTTCCTGGGAAAAGGACCTATCCCTCAATTCTTCCTACACTGAAAGAGGTTTGCTCATCATCCAAGTATATAAATATACCTATATATGCCTGTGTACATTTTGCTCCTTATATACATTCCCATAACTGTGCACACACTACACCACAGCTCTGCATGTGCATGCAGAACGTATGATAGTTCAGTCACAGAATGTATAAAATCTCATTCGCTCTCCACACGACTCCGGCACCTGAAAAAGTGGGAGAGAGGAAAGAACCCTCAACAGAACACACTCCATAATCTGCCACCAATGACCTAAAATCTCTCCTGCCCTCTGCTCTCTAGACCATCTCCAAATCACTTGTGAAATGTTCAGGACAGCAAAGGCGCGTGTCTAACAAGAGGAAACTCTCCTCATAGCATTCATGCCTCTGTAAATATGCAGAAGAGCTGAGTGAGTTTAAGGGGGGGTCAACTGCTTGACTAGATCTCTTGGTGATGAGCAGGACATCAACACCTAGACAGATGACGGCCTCCTCCTCCAGCTCGTCTCAGTTTCGTTAGGGCTCAGACAGCCACGTGGCATTATTTTAGCAGTGCATCCCCACAGCAAAGGAGATGCTCTCTAACAGCTTGTTATAGCCCCATCTGTTAGGAATTTACAGCTAATGTATCTTATAACATGGGTTTTTATAGGTAAGAAAGAAGCATTTGGCCTGGTTAGATCTCTGTGTGGCTCTGTTCGTGATCTCGCTGCCTAACACATTTGGCGTAGTATTTTTGGGAATGGGTATTAAAAATATCAATGATTCATCCATCATTGATAAACATGCTGAGACGTTCAATAAACATGCTTCAGCAGCAATAACTGTATCTACGTATATAGAAACAGATGAATGTTTCCTATGTGCGTTTGCAGCACGATTCTATGAGAGCAGTCCAAATTGCAAGGAATTTTACACTCAGATCCAAGTTTTGTACTCTGACAAAGGGCAGGGTCTGAGGGTTGATGCAGCAGGACCATGCAATCTAGCCGCTGCTGTCCCGGCTCCTAGAAGCATCAAGAAAGTCAAATCCCCCAATATAAGACATTTACAGCCTGTTTCTGCTGTACAATTTGCTCTTTATAGCCTTATTAAAGCACAAAATAACAGAGGGCTCTGCAGGAAGACTCAAAGAGAATTAATTAAATGGCTTTTGGTTTAGAAAGCAAGACCAAATCAGTCTTTTCCCCCCCAAAGACTAAAACCAACTGAGCTCTGATTTATATCTGCCCACTGAGTTCAAGTCCTCCATCCACCTGGACCCCTAAAGCACCCACTGCCTTGGGGTAAATACAGCCCTTAACGCTGGACCATGACCACAGCCAATGCAATGGGCACACTCAGAAAGGAGCCAGGATGGTTTGCCCCATGTCCCTCAGCAACGAGATCAATGTGTCCTCCCTGCTCCAAACACCCTAGCAACTCCTGTCAAAGAGCAGGAGAAATCGGGGAAAAAAGCAGTAAAACAGACAATAAAGAGAACACTTCAGAAACCTATCCATTGGGGATCTTTCAACAGCATTGATTTCTGGGCTTCAAGAGAGGAAAAGGAAGAGAATAATGTTTCAAGAGAAAAATAACAGCCCCCAAACCACAGACTTCAAGCTGCCTGCATTTGCTATTGCCTTCAGGAGTGGCAGCTCAGGCCCAATGTGGTTTAAAATGCCTGTACTGCTGGATCCAACCCCAATGTGTGCTTCACAAGGACACCATGCCGATATAAATACACCATCATTGTGTTTTTTTTTTGGGGGGGGGGGGGGTTAAAAGGCCCAGCACTGCTCTCACATCACTTCCAACCCTGGGGCAATAGGATTGGCTCCCACTGCTACAAACAGCCCTGCGTTGAAGCAAAACCCAGGCTCTCCATCTCCTTCTGATTTTAGTTTTCAAGGCTCTAAACTGCAAGCGGGAGAAAGGGAGTATTTGAGGATACTCCGTGTGTCTCCTCTATTCAAGGGGTAAAAGGGAGAAGCGTTTTGCTGCTCCGAAGGTGCACAGTCAGTGATCCTAACAGCGCATTATATAATGCTGCTGAATAAATGACAGACAGCCGGGGCTTAGAAGCACATCAAAGAACCCTGGTGACGACACGAACCACGCGAATGAGTGTGCTCACTGTCACTCCAGCATCTCGAAAAGCATCCTCATGCCAGGCTGCCTCTTTAATCCCTGCAACGAGTTCAGCTTGTCCCCAGACTCTCCCACAATGACAGGCTGAGGCTTTTCTGGTCTTTCTTCCCCTTAGGTACCTGTTCATCCAATCTCTACACCACCGCTGACCTTCAGGATGCCTGTTCTTCCTTAAGGCTAGCCCTGTCCTCACTCCTCTGCTCCTCCTTCATCCAGCAGGAAAAATATCAGGGAAATAAATCATATCAGATCCTATATAGGACAAAAAAAATCACTTCTGTGGTTACCACCTTGGAATATCCACATAGCTCTGCCTTGACCTTACATGCCTTTGGTTAAAGGGATGTTCCATTATTAATCCAGCTTAGAGCTGGATTAACTTTTAAAGATACAAAAATGCCCACAAGCCAAGTAAGGTGATATATTTTTGGCTGGTTGGAACTGGCAGGCTGCCGGGCAGGGTTAGGAAGCATCTAGAGCTTAGGAGAGGTGCTTTTAGATATAAATCCTGATGGAAAAAAGAAGAAACAACCAAAAAACCCTAAAATAAATTATGTAAGTGAGTGAGAGGCAGCTGGTCACACAGGACAGTTCATGTGCTCCAGATATATCTGTACTCTATGAGAAATTCCCATTACGGATAGAACCTGATCATCCTGGAAAAGCAGAATCATGCCCCAGCTTTGATTTTGAAAGGGGAAGGATGAGGGAATGACAGAGGAGGGGAGGAAAAAAAAAGGTCATTCAAAAGAGGAAAACAAAAACATGCTGCATAGAAAAACATTTCAGGGCTGATCCAAAGCCTCCTAAAATTGATGTCAATGGGAGGGTTTTGTTTTCCTCCTTTCAACAGACACTGGATTGTGTCCCTAGAGAACAGTTTCCAAATGTGGCTGCTCTAATGAAGCGTCTAGAACGTGCACTGGGGAGGCTGAAACATCACAGGGCCTGCAGCCCCCCCAGGAAGGGGATCTGCCTCAGTTGCTGTTTTACTGAACCTAGCATGGGGTGGGCATGCTGGCAAGCGAGACCCGACTGGTAGGAACACAGAATGATGCTTGTGATCAGCAAAAGGTGGGTTTTCACATGCATCTGCACAAAGAGAGCTGGAAGAGCTTCCAAAGACACCCCCTCACATGTGAAATAAGGTATTCAGATTTGTAAACACATGCAGAATATTAACTTGCGCATCAACAGAAAGATGGATTTTAACAGAGCCTTTAAAACTAACTCTGAAATACTTTTAATGTATGAAACTGCGCACATCTATACCCGCGGGTTGCTGCTGGCTGCAGAATACACATCCATCCTGTTTGCTTTCATCGCTGCCTGAAGAAGAGATTTATGAGCAGGATACATGCTTTTCATGAGTGCATTAGTGAAGAGATGAGCAGAAAGGGAGAGAGAAGATGGTACAACGCATCTCTTCAGATGCCCAATAAAACTGAAACTGTTGAGCTGCTACTGAGTTGCTCATTCCAATAAAGTTCCTTGTTCAGCATTAAATGGAGGTGATTCTTACTGGTTTACCTGTATTACCATATGCCCAAAAACGTGTAAGTGAAAATAGACGGATAATGAGGAAAAATATCTTTGAATAAGTATTGCATAAAAAGAAATAGTTAAGATCTGCCATGAATTATTCAAGCAGCTCCAAATATAAATTGCCACAAATAGCAAGACAAGATCTTGCCTTTCTGTACGCTGCATATGTCCTGCAA
The DNA here is from genome assembly GCF_037157495.1 of Lathamus discolor. NCBI lineage: Eukaryota > Metazoa > Chordata > Aves > Psittaciformes > Psittacidae > Lathamus > Lathamus discolor. Next base: position 2,516,265 of record NC_088894.1, on the reverse strand, counting down.
CAACCCAAACAGCACATTCCACTTGGGAAGCTGTGTGCGGAGAACTGCACTGCCTCGAGGAAATCCAATGGGAGGCAATGGTACGAAGGGCAGAGTACGCTCCTCTTCACATTAGAGATCACATACGTATTTTTAAAGCCATTTTGTGCAGCCAGGATCTTTCAGCACGTACTGCCTCTGTTGAAAGCCTACTACTACCCCCAGAGGGTTCCACAGAAGATACTGCACTAGGGGAAGACTGGGTGCCACTGCTAGAGAGCAGGGCTGCAGAGCTGCAGGGGAATCTGTGCTCCCATGTAACTGATTCTTCACTAAAACTGCAGTTTTGTTACTGTAATACTGACAGTGATTTAGATGCAATTGGAAAAACAAACATACTGGCTGGTGCCTAAACCCGTGTAAGTGCATTTCTACACATAGGGCTGCACTACTTTCATGCCGAAGAGTGGAATTTAGCATGAAACCCTACATTTTCTAGGACACAGCAGGCAAAGGATGGTGGGAATCTGCACTTTTACCTGTCTGAATCCGCAGGGAACTAAGTTCCTCTCCCCTACCTTTGGTCACTGTGTAACTCCACTGACATCCGATCAAATCAAACAGATGGGATGCAGAAACACAGCCTCATGCCACCGTCTCTCTGCATCCAGAGGGATTCTGCATCCTTCCTCCTGCTTCTCTTCCTGCCTCACCCTTCCTCTTAGCCTCTCCTTTTACTGAAGAATTTGGGTCACCTTGCTTACACAGCACAGCTTTGCCCAATGAAGTCTGCTTTTGTGCAGATCTCCAGGGTAGGAATGAAGTGAGGATTGATGCTACCGGGAGAAAGCTATCCTCACAACAGAATTAAGTTCTTGCCTTCCAGGGGTATATGTGCATGTAATATAATTTTTGTATATACATATATATATACACATACATACATGTATAAATATATAAAGTATATATTTTTTTCATAGTATTCCAGATAACTCAGAATATTAAACATGCAATCTGCAGCAAAGCATTGTTTTCCCTAAATCCACATGGAATTCAGGAGCCCTTGGTTCCCGAGTCGATTTTACATTTTGTTACTATCTCTTCTTAAACAAATGTTCTGCTGCTTTGAAAGCAACATACACTTGGATGTGCCCACCGCTTGTGAGTGTCTCTCTGCCTTGCCCGAGGAGCATGTGCCTAGCTCGAGTCCCCACGGTGAGTGGCAGAATCTGCCATATGGAGGTCACCTTGTCGAGGTCCATAAATAGCTTCTTTTCCTAAGCAGGGAAGGGAAGGAGCTATGGAGAGTAATGAAAGAGGAGGCTAGCTCACATCCGTGGCACTGATTGGTGCCAGGGTTACAACACGCAGAGGCTTGTCATGCCAGCAGCAGCGATACCGTCAATCTGCAGGCACAGAAGTCACCTACTTCCACCGTGAAAACATGTGCCAGCCAGTTTTTCATTTCAGCTTTCACACAGGGGTTTGGATGCCTTTCAGGAGTTGGAACAGACTATAGGAGAGGTGTCCTTGGGGAGACAAGAGCAGCCCCCAGATAAAGGGCTTTGCCTGCTTAAGGACACACACTGAGGGCTGCCAGGTTGATCCCATGCAATGGGTGAAGGGTTTTGATGAGGTGAAGCAGCAGCATTGAGGCAGCACAGTCTAAGCCCCCCACTGCTGCTGAGAGCTGCACAAAGGCATAGGCATGACATGGATCAGGCACAACAACGTAACTGCCATCAGCCAGCTCCTCAGACTGTGGCAAGGACTTCTGTGCAACTGGAGATGGAAAGATCAAGATCTGCACCCTGTGCAATGAACCTTTTTGCTTTAGTCAGCTTTCAAGACACCAACAACTACGAAAATGCTATAACAGAACCCTCTGACAGGCAACAATGTGCTCAGCTAGCAGCTAAGTAATTGATACCTTAAAGATAGGCTGGAATATGTCAGCTAGAATGTCATGTCAGACTGACTTTCACAGTCCAGAAAGCATACTGCCGTGTTTCCATTACAACATCCTGAGGAACAATGTGAAATTAATGAAAACATTGCAAAAATAATGTTCCCAGGTAAACCACAGGAAATTTAAAGGAGGGTGGAATGGGAAGAGGAGGAGAGGAAACTGTTTTATTTGATTCTAATTCAAATCTATTTTGGAGTGCAAACACTTAAGAGTCTGAATTAGCACCTCTTTCTGCCCCAAAACATTTAGCAGATAAGTCATATCAAGATATACAGTTAAGGAGGAAGCATAAGGTCTTGTTGCACTCAATTTGCAACCTTTGAGGCAGTTACACCTGGTAGCAACAGGGTGGTAACGCAGCCATTAACACCCCCTTGTGCAGGTGGAGCTTGCACTCTCCTTTCCCACCCTGCTGAAACCGATCCCTTCCCGTTTGTCCCTATGGGAAGGGAAGAGCACTTATCCCTCCATGACATCTTTTTGCATCCCACTGGCTGCAAATCCCTGGTTTGATCTTGTTCAGTGTGGAACATCTGACATGCCTGTGATGGGAAGGCTTTAACCGCTCTTATTCCTTCTTATGATACCCATGACTATAGGATTGGATAAAAGGGATGAACAGATGGATGGATCACGTATAGACACTGTAAAGCCTTTATCCTTTGCTAGGTGTTGGTTTAAGCAATGCACAGTATTTTTAAATAGCCTCTTCTCTTTTTCCCTTCCCCTTCACAAGTTTTCCTCTCATGTTCTTCCCCTCAGCGGTCTCTTCCCCCCTCTCCCATACAAACACTTTGAGCTGGAGTCTTGATATAGGGAAAAAAACACACCCACCATGAAGCAGCCCTAAGCCAGTGTTTCCTTTGTCCTTGCTCTTTAAAAGCTGTAGTTGCTGCTCAGATGAGGTAACGGGCCTCATAACACAAGAAGTATGTTTTTCAGAACTTAATGTCCTCTGCCACAGATGTCGTCTCTGCCAGAGGCTTATTAACACCTCAGAAGAGCAAAGCCCTGCCCACAAAGGAAGGGAATCTAAAGAAGATACACAAACAAAGGAGGTGAATGTTAAAAGCAGCTAATGAGGGGGAAAAAAAAAACCCTCCACCTTCCCATCACAGCACTTCAGAACAAATAGCATTGCCAAGCACTAAAAACCTGGGGATTAAAGAGACAATTTAGGAAGACTTGATGTGGGGAATGGAAATCTCCTGGAAGACATGAAAAGAACACCGAAGATCAGCACGCAAATATGTATGTGTGTATATGGACAACTTTGCTAGGACTAACAGAAAAGCTATTCACAGATAATCAGGCACATTCATTCCCTATAAGGGAAATTCAAGATTTAAAGAAAATTGAAACAGGGCAACATACACAAAATAGTTTAATTGTCAGAAATACGTTCAAATGGACTTACTGAAGAAGCAAACCTGCTCGTTTGCAAACATTTCGAGTACCAATCCTCCGAGAAACACCAAAAAATACCCCTTTCACTGACTGGTCTTTTTATCTTAGGAAGTGCTATGTGTTGCTTCTGAGCTCTCCCCCACCACTCGTTACACTCAGTCCCTTCCAGCAATGGTTTGATTTCCAGCACACCAAGGCTGCCCTAGGCATACGCAGGCATCTCTGCCAAGGTCATCTGCATGGGTATCTCATGGTGCTCCCCACCACCTCATCTACTAGAACAGGGGTTTTCCCCTTTTTTTCCAAAACAGCCAAAAAGTCCTTTGGAGAGAGATTTGGGGAAGCTGAGACACATCATAAAGACCAGAATTTTCAAGGTAGAGCAAAATCCATGCTCGGAGACATGTGCCACCAGCAGAACGTGGCAGAGGTTGGGGACCAGATTTCGAGTAAGACTTCTGGTATGAAAAATGGATGGGTAAGAAGCAATGACGGGGCCATAAAAGATCACCAGAAATGAACAATAAGTCAGGATGTTCAAAAGGGCACAATGACTGAGATCAGCCGCAGCAAGGACAATAAAATCAGCCCCTGAGATAGTTGCTATTTAAAGAAATATTTCATATGGAAATGAACAGCCCATAGAGGGATGAGCTGGGTGCGTAACACGCAATGCTAAAACTGCCTGGCATTTAAACCCAGCACAGCACACAGGCTGCGGGGATCATAAAATATATCACAGGGGTTAAGACAACTCAAGTAGCTAAAAGGATTCAAGGAGCACTTTATCCAGGTTAGACACCCCCAGTGCTGCAAGAACTGGGCGGTAATTAAAGCCTTTACAGTTAAGTTGATTCACTTATTCAAGGAGAGGCAAACTTGTAGCATGGGTCTCACTTTGCCCTTTGCATGAAAAGAAGTCATTTCATAAACAGAAATGATCCTGAACTGCTCCAGACTGATCTGAGGCTGCAGTGGACATTGAAGAGCCCATCCTTTGAAAAGAGCTGGACCACTGACATGCACTAGTCAAACACTGGGGCTGTAAGTGCCCACCAACAATAAGGACTCCTGGAGGAGACAGCACTGTTACCCCTGTAGTAGCTTAGCTCTTCATTAGTCACACAGGGATCATAATTCTTGGTACTTCAAGGCTCTCCTATGTAGCCATGTTAACAGGTCATGCCCATGGAGAGGAGACATTAAGTCCCATCTTCACCAAGTGTCACGTCAACTGGATGCACAGCAAGGAAGATTAGGATTTTTCAATCTGTGCACCCCTCTTACATGATCCAACCCCAGTTTTGCCCCTTGCCTGATCAGGGCTGAGCCAGAGCGAAGGATAAGATCAGGATCATTCAAAGGGCAGGAGAATGCAGCTCGCTTCAGATGGTGCAGGCTTGGATGGCAGTCAAAGAACTGAATCTTCTGCAGAGATTAACAAGCTCCACAGGTGCAGGGGAAGAACAGACTCTTCGAGCACAGGAGGAGAAAAACACACAGTATGGAAGAGTGCCCACTGCCCGACTTGCTACCGCAACTGTCAAACCACCGCCAGTGGGTTTTCTGGAAGGAGGTCAGGAGAGGCAAAGGTGTGGAAAGAGAGAAAGCAGCAGCCGCCGGTGTCCCACTGGAAGGAAACGCCAGCCAGCACTAGGAGATACAATCTGATCCTTTGTGTGGTTTGCGAGTTGCCTTGTTGGAATCAAAGACCGTAGAAAACCAGTTTGTGAAATAATGCTGTTGACAGAGCAGCACCACCCTGTGTCAGGGCTGTTTCACAGAGTGGGGCTAATTCACCTTTTGTCTGCCTAATAGTACTGCAAACCCCGACTCTTTCCCATCAGAGGCTGAGTTATTTCATGCTACAAACCCTTCACAGGCAGCCTGACAACAGAACAGGCTCTGCAAAGCACTACAGAGTCGCAATGAGCCTCAAAAGACACTTCCCAAAGCCTTTCTACCCCATGGAGAATGAAGGCTGTGGTGGGGAAATACCAGCTTCTCGGGGAAGGGGCTTAAATAGCTTTAAGTGGGTATGGCAGCAAAAGCAATGCGATAATAAGGAGGAAGAGCTGCTGAGATTATCAGTTCCTGGCATTATATTCCCAAAACACTCCCGAAGCCTCCCAGCTTCCATATGGCTCATCAGACACATACAATAACATGATCGTTCAGAACATTCAGTCCTATAGAAAGGAAACAAGAAACACAGACACATCCTTGCGCTCCTGCACAGGCGCGCACAAAGGCACTGCCGGGACCGAAACAAAAGGGATGGGAGCAAATTCCATATTTGAGTCAGCCTCCTCCAGGCTGCCTGTTCGCAAGCAAACTGTGACCATCAGACCTTTGGAAAGATGGTTCATGTGTTGCTTCCACATGGGAGACAGACCCCAGTGAGCACCAGCCTCTCCAGTGAGGCACATCCATACAGATGATGCATTTAAGGGTGCAAACCCAAGCTCCCTGGCTTGGAGGTCAGTAGATATTCACCTTAGCCTTCCACAGAGCCACAGCGCCATATCAGCCTGCTGGAAATCCCACCTACAAGCAAACTGGAGCGGTCAAAGCTGTGCTAAAGTGACTGAAGGTAGTGGTGGCTCTGTGCAGAGGTGGCTGTTGTCACATCCACCATGGCGAGAGCTGAATGGGGCCTTGTCAAAGTCCTCATCCCTCTGCGCTACCAACAGAGCAAGGTTTTAAGGGAGCAGAAGGTGTTATTTGCTCTGCAAGGAAAACATTGGTGTTCCCTGGAGTTTTCCTAGATGATGTCCTCATATGACAACTCTGGCCCATCCCAGAGGTGCTGGAGCCCTGGTCTCCACTGGCTGTAGCACTTGGTTTCAGTCTGAGGAAGGATAAGGCCTTTAGTGAGCTCCAGAGAAACTTCTCAGTCATGGCTTGTAACCATGAAACCTCCTTCCCCAGCCTACTGAGGCTTAAATAGATGCAGTTTCAGTTTCTGTGATTCTTTTCCAAGACTGATAAGCCAGCATCCGTATCACTTGTTTCTCAGTCATCTGGTCTCCAGTTCTGAGAAACTATTTCAGTTCCACAAACCTGGCCTGACATCTTTCTCCTTCTATGAGGTTTTAGAAAGAAAAAAAAGGATGAATCACCCTTTTTTTTTCTTACTTTTCCAAGTGGGAAACTCCTTCACACAGTTACTTCCTTCTACCATCCACTGCAGCAGTCCTTCTTTGGCACCTACAGTTTCTTTGATGCCTTTTATTTCCTCACTGAGGGGCTTGTTTGTTTTTATTTCTTATAACCAAAGCCTAATTCCTGGTTTTCTTGTTAAAACCCCTCAACTGGGCTCCTTGAGGAGCAAAGCAGGCATAGAGAAAGTTAATGAGAAATCCTCCCTCTACCCCTGAGGGCTGAAAAGGGGATAATTTAGGAAATATTTGGAACCAGCTCTGACCCCTTTAAGACTCACCAGCATTGCTGTGGGAGGAGGAGGATCCAACTGTCCTACATTTTCCTTGTGGATGCTACCACTGCTAACAGTGCATGGCTGTTCTTCCGTGGCTCTCTCCTCACAGGTCTAGGCAGAGAAGGGTGGAACAGATGCTGCAGTTCTGAGCACCCAGCCCCGTGTTGGTACCTGGGCAGCACTGGCACTGCCTCCATGGTTACGGGCTCCTGCCCTGTAACCGTCGAATTCTAGAATGGCTTGTGTTGCAAGGGACCTTGAAGCTCTTCCAGTTCCAACCCCTTGCCATGGGCAGGGACACTATCCACTAGAGCAGCTTGCTCCAAGCCCCATCCATCCTGGCCTTGAGCACTGCCCGGAATGGGGCAGCCACAGCTTCTCTGGGCACCCTGTGCCAGAACCTCACCATCCTCACAGGGAAGAGCTTCTGCCTCATATCCAACCTTAATCTCCACTGTTCAACCCCATCACACCTTGTCCTACCACTATAGTCCCTGATGAAGAGTCCCTCTCCAGCATCCTTGTAGCTCCCTTCAGACACTGGAAGCTGCTCTGAGGTCTCCCTCTTCTCCAGGCTGAACAGCCCCAGTGTCCTCAGCCTGTCTTCATGTGGAAGGTGCTCCAGCCCCCTCATTTCCATCACTTCCCTACATTGGACCCAAAAAGCTGGTGATTTGTTATCGCACCTTCCTCTGGATGTGATCATCTCGTGATACCCTCCTGAGCTGGCTCAGCTTTCCTCCTCAGCACGAGCAGCAAGTGCAAGTCTGCTCTCTCTGCCCAGAGCTCTCCCCCCGCTCCACTCTGCCACGCTTCACTCTGGGAGCATTTTGTGATACTTTGGATCCCTTGTAAACCGTATTCTTCGATTTGGGCAGTCTTTCAACTCCATGAAAGTTACACGTTGTTTTCATTTCTTCTCAAGTACCTCAGGTCAAAGAAAGACCTGTGTCAGTGGCTCTAAAAGCCTAATAAAGTCTTTCATCCATGGACCTGCTTGCTGGCGCAAAGTCAGGGAAAACAAACTAAGTCATCGAGTGTTGTTCAAACTGTCAGATCCTTTTCAGCATGCTCTTCCTGCCAGCCTGCTCGTGTGCGTTTGGGGGCTGGGATGGGGAGGGAAAGGAAGAGGGGGAAAAAAAAATCCTGATGGCAGAAAGCCCATGGAACAACTGGCACCTTTCCAAAGCAGCCTCCCCCCGGCCCCCAGCCCGGCTTCGTGGGCACAGGCGTTTGCCAATCTGTTCTGCACACACACACACACGCTGCACAACACAAGCAACAAAATGACTTTCCAACAACTTTGCTCACAAGTGCCACTCTACTCCAAGTTTGGCACCTTGCGCTTTCTCTTCACCCCCGCCTCTCCAGGCTTTGCCTCCCAACAAGCTGGACAGGTTCCAGTGTTTAAAAGCCCATTTAACCACTCCCTTTTGTTTAGAAATGCTAAGCCTTGATCTGATTTTATCGACCCCGCAGTGCCAAGAAGAGGAGGATGCTGAGGGTTTCTGCGGATCCTGCAACAAACTGAAAAGCTTCAAGGAGAGCTTTGGCCACTTTGCAGCAGCCCTCGTGCTGTTGAGAAGTCCCAGAAGGAGAGCACGTACCACCCACAGGACCACACAGGATGGCTTCCACTCTTGCTTTTGTGCATGCTCCTCCCTTCAAAAACTTCATTACTGGCACATTCAGGGGCTGAAATTCAGTGCCATGCTTGGCTGGCACTGTCTTTTGGTGGTTAAATAGTTCTTTACACTCTTTGCCTTGTGCAGTGCCGCTATGCCCAGGAAAAGCAGAGCAGCAGGGGAGGGAGGCAAAGAGGCAGGAACAGGACCTCTGCTCTGATTGACAATTGTAATCTTCCTGGGTATTGTTAGGAGACATCTTTCTGCACTTGATAAACCCAGCATGATTACACGAAACATATCCTTTTAAAATATATTTCTCTCTTTCATAAAGCTGGCAAAGCCAACTGCATTTAGAGCTAATTTCAATTCCTTTGTACAGTGCAGCATTTGGATGCCCTCTTAAGGATGCTAGGTTTGAAAGTTTGCCTTATCAACATCCTTTTCTCATAACCCCCGAGAAGCTCTTAACATTAGTGATGAGAAGGACTGTGTAGATTACAAAGCAGAGTCATAGAGCTCTGGAAAAAACAGGAGAACCTTCCCAAAAATGTACTTCCCTTCCCCACATGATTATTTCTTTAAAAGAGATGGGAAAGGAAAAATACACAGGCTCAGCCAGTTACTGCCTTTGGAAACATGTAACCAAACACTGGCCACCAGCATCACCAGCCATGGGAAAAAGACATTCTGGTCCAGCTCCTCCTCATCATCATCCCACTGGTTTTGTGCTGCTGCTGGTCATGGGTCTGCTGAATAGGGGTAAGAATTGAAACATCAACATAGCTGCTATAAATTTGAATGAATAAGAACAGTTTCTCATCTATGGCAATTTGCACCAATCAAGGCTCTACCTTCATGTATCCGGCAACCTGGAGGAAAGAGTCTGCTTCCTGCTAGGCAGCTACTGACACATTTTTAACTTTGCTACGCTGATTCTGCTCTCCTCTTTTCGTTCCCCACCAAAGACAAAACACAAAAGAAGTAATGATGAACAGGCAGCTGTAGTCAGCAGAAGTAACATGACTGAGATTCTACCTAAAAGTTCACACAGAAACAGAGACTTACTGGCATCGAGAATAGCAGAGCTTGGAACAATGTCACGGAAAAACAAATTACACACAGACACCATCCAAGCAACTTTCTTCCATCCAAACCAGTCAGATATTTTTGATATCCTGCAGCTTCAAGGAGGATAACAGGCAGTTGAGTGCTAGAGCTGAAGATCACGTTAGCCCTACCAGATTATTCAGGTCATGCTAAACAGCAAATTCAGTGGATTAAGAGAGTCCTCATTCCCGCTGTGCAGGTTTAACAGCCTGCAAGTTACAAGGAGGGGCTGAGGATGCTATGTACGTCGCATGTCTTGTGCAGCACTTTATAGTCAGACAAGCTCAGCAAGGGGCATCTGCCTTCCTAAAAATTACCATTGACCCATTCCTGTTTAGGAACATTGAGAAACCAATGGACTCACCCAGCAGCTATGAGAAAATCTCTTTGCCAAGCCATGCAGAACTCACTTTTGTGTCTGCAGTGCATTGGCATTGTATTACCATGACAAAACCCAATTACCACCATTGAGGATAGCCTTTGCTAATACAACGGTCCTTCTATAGTAATATACTCATGTGCACAAATGATAGCACAATGGAGTCGATGTGTAACTGCTATAGGATCTCTGTAGTAGCAGTGAGCAGTTTTTCAGCTTCTTTCTTGTCTTACCCAAGTCATTCTCACACAGGCATTAGTGTAAAGTTCAGCAGTGCAAAGCTTGCCCATCAATGTAACGCTGTTGTCTCATGTTAATGAACTACTGCAATTACTACAGAGCAAAGGCAGGATGGGCCCAGTTTTGGAGGGTTCTGCACTGTCCTTGCTCTCATTGCAGGTCAGTGAAATCATAGGTGTGCTCCTGCACAATGACCAAAATCAGTGTGGAACCAACATGACTAATACTGAAACCACCCACAGTAATTAAGGCTGTATTAAATCTCTTTTAAAAAAGTCTTTTGTAATCATTACAAATAAAAATGTTGTATTGCCAGGGAAAGGAGGGCCTGGGACAGGCAGAAAATACCCAGCTTTCTGACCCAGCTCCTACCACACATGTGCTGAGACCAGCCCAGCATACCACAGAGCTAAAGCTGTCCAGAAACATCATGTTGATGGTCAGTGCTCCATGCCTCATTGGAAAAAACAAATCCTTCAGTGGGTAAGTGAGCAAATAAATGAAGCAATGGTGTTTCTGCCTGATTTTTCAAATACCTACTGCTGAAATGGGGTCTAATAGAGGTTTAAAGTGTGCAGTTCCCTTCAGGTAGAGCAGCAATGAAATCTTCCCTCTCCCCCACTGCCCATGCTGGAAAACTTGTAGGCATTAAACAGCATCGAAACGTCTACCTCTGACAAAACTAGATTAAATTAGCTAGTGGCCTTGAAAAATAGTATGGAAACTGATAAGCAGAAACACCTACATTCTGCTCTGGATGGCACAGAACTAAAGAAAGAAGTAGGCTACAAATGAAAACGGTCAGTTCCTGAGCAGGTCAAGATATGGATATGAGCTTGTTGGTAGCAGGCTGACAGATTCCTTGTGGAGGCAGACAGCTCTTCTAAGAGTCTATGGGCAACATAAGAGAGAACGATTTGCATTAGAGCGAAACACTAAGCCATGCACGACTCTTTAGGAGAACAACTCTAAGACTAACCTCCATCTGCAGCTTCACTGCGTAGCTTTGACCTCATAATCAGCATGTTACAGGCTCAATTCCCACACTTGCACCCAAAGGTCCGAACTAGAAGCTGAAGCACGTGCTTTTCAACCCATAATTGTCCTACTAGTGTGTAAAGTCAAGATACAGCAAAGCCTTTAAAAGACATCCTAACAAAACTCATCAACAAATGTTACTTTTCATTGACATCATGATGGTGCAGTGTGTGCTGTAACAATTAGACACAGGTTTCTTCACAAAAAGCTTGCTGATATTCCTGGGTATTTTTCCAGCTAAGGAAAATCACCACGAGCTCCCACAAAGGACTTCTCGAGGGCAGAGATGGCAAAGCTGAACATTCATCACTAACAGATAAGAGAGCAGATGGGAAAACCACAGTAAGAGGTTGCACCGAGTTTGCTGTTTCTTTAAGTCGCTGATGGATTCACACATGATGCAACTAGACACAACACAGCACTTGCATCTTCCTGCATCAGTGATTCTGCAGACATAGATCTTCCCACCCTCCTCTTCCCCCTTCCAAGGCCCAGACATATATTCTTTGTCTGCAACTGGGTACAATCACTTTCTGCATACAAGCCCAGCAAAACAAAACAGCCCATTTGCAGTTCACAAAGCTGCCATGGCAGAAATAAATATTATCTTGTTTGTTGGGGTTTTCTTTCTGGTTGCTGCTGTTTTGTTTTCCAAAACCATTGTTTTGCAGAACAATTTAATGCAAACGTATTCTTTCCGATTCAAGACTTCGCAGCTTTGCTGCAGAGTAGCTGGGTTCTCATGGAAAAAGCCAACCCTTCCAAGGCAAACCTCAAACTCCTCTGAAATCTCAACCTCTAGAGAACATCCCAAATCAGTAAATCTAAGAGAAGCATTAAGCCTCCTTCCAGTTGCAGCAGGAAACCACCAAACACAATAGGCACAGTAGCAACGGCCCATCTAGATGGTGCCCCAAAGGATTTTAGGGTAAAACATCCAGTGGTGCAGCCACCTGACATTAACAACCATGGCCATGTTGTGTTTTCAGAGGCACCTTGCTTAATGCTGCTGATTGAAATTAGAGGATGAGCCCTCCTTGGAAGAGAAACCTGCTCAACTCTGGACTTCATCCTGACACACACTCACAAGCACAAGAACCTGTAAAGAAGCCTGAGCTCTGTTTGGTGGGCAGCTTCAGGAATGAGCATGTTTTCTCCTTCTCCCTCCTTTTTTTCCCTCCTCACTTCAATTGCCTGATCTGGTGGTAATTTTCATCTCCCTGGTGCCTCCCTCCGCATCTTTTCCTTCTCTTTTCCCACCCTGTCAGCCAGTGACAAATACAGAGATGGAAAAAGACACAGTTGCATGAAAGAAGGGATTTTTCCATCTTTAATCGCAGAGGGGGACCGGTTTGCGCGTTGCCTCTCTGCAAAAGCATCGCAGCTTGGGCAGGTAAGATTTGAAGGGAGGCTGTGTGATGCATCGAGCCAAGCCTGCCCCTTGACCTCCCGCTCCTGCCTGCTCTGCCTTCAGCTTTATTGGAGGCACGGGGCGTGAAATGGTACCAGCAGTGATGCCTTGTGGTTTTCTAAGCAGCCTTTGTGCAGAAGGAGCAGTCGTATCTGCACCCTACGTGGTGCGCTTACCTGTAATGGGTGTACCTGGACAGGAATGTTTCCCTGGGTTTGAATCACTAATACAAAGTGCAGGCACAAGCTCTGTGGCTCAGCAGATACAACACTGTCATACTCCAAGGTTAGAACTCATTTAAAGAAACCTGAGTTACTGACAACTTAAGAATGGAGATAAAAATAACCAATGCTTACCTTGGATTTTGGCTGGTTGGGTGTGGGATTTCTTTTGTCCCAACAGGGACTGCTTCACTGGGGTTTGTGCAGCTAGAGGAACAAAAGGAGAATATTATAAGAACAAACCAAAAGAAGAAATAGTATCAGCATGGCATCTTTAAAAATCTGTGTGTCTTACGGTTTGAGTTTTGCATAGTATTACAGCTGATCAAACTTATATAGATCATAGGTATATCCTCATTGTTGCTGGAAAACATTAACGCTGATCTCTATTCACTTGTAGTGTTTCTCTTCTTCCACCCCTTCCTTCCTCACTATTTGCCACATTTTGAAAGCATTTTGGTCCCAGAACATCTCTCATTTGCCTGGGGTGTTTATCACCAAATTCAGTGTATTTTTTCAGCTCCCCAACTGGACAATTAGAGCAATGCAAGGTTAACAAAAGATAAACTTCCAGGTACCATCGGCACACCTTCCAGGATGATCACTCACGTGAACCCAGGAATTCTCCTCCAGTTCCATCAATACTATGGCAAACTAAACCATTTCTGAACACGGAGTTAAGGAGTTGAGGTGGGTCCTATGAGCAGCACATGTTGCTTTCCCTTGTGAACTTCTCATTGCCTTTTATTTCCAAGCTTCATGGTCTTGTCTTTCACCTCCACCCTTCCTATACTTCATGCTGGTACAAACAACTATGTTCAAACCCTAGGAAAGCACCAAGAGAAGCCACCAAACCCATGACACTACTAGCCTAAGGGACAGTGTCACAACACTCAGTATCTGTATGCTCCCCATCTAAAATTAACTGATTATTTCTTTCCAATGGACCACCTACAGCTCTCAAGGTTTAGGCAGATGGAAGCAGAGAGACTCCATTCAGAGATCTGAATCAACAAAATATGATCACAAAAGTAAAATTATTCCCTTTATGATTTCTTCTTTTTTTTTTATTAATACTACCTAGTAGTGCCACATGAGTTATTTTCTCTAGAGTATTATGGTCTGGATTTCTTAAATACATTTGAGAGGTTTCCCGAAACAGCCTTTTTAGAAAGATGGATTTATCAAGATTAAAAACTTCCCCTGGAAATTCACTGTAAATATTTTTGTAACCTACTTTTCACCCTCCCTGGGAGCTCTTTGTCTCACATCAGTGCTCTGCCACTCTCACATCCCGAGTCCTTCTGCCTCGATGCTTCTTGGGATAAGATGATGTTTACCGTCAGTGACTCTGATAGGCCGCTTTAAATCATCTCTTTCTCGATTCATGCATTTCACAATTCCTCTCTCTCCTCTCTTGCAGCTATAATTACTGGTGGATTTCATTTTATTAAGAAAAAACCCAATAACCCAAAATACATCCTAAACCCCTCTCCCTGCACAATCTCCACCTCTTCCTGCCAAATGACCCCCAGTGATCAGTGCTCAAGATGGCAGCAGGGCTGCTGAGCAGATGGGAGCTGCTGAAGACCTCAGAGATCAAGCTACCAGCCTTCAATTTTGACATTTGGTCGTGGGTGGCAGATTCCTTCCTTTCACACTTAAAAATGTTCAAAACCACAGTAGTTCTGTTTGAGGGGGGAATCAGAGGCTGATTAACCTTGTCTTCTTATGTGCAGATGCAGATGTTGAGAAGCAATTTGCCACCCACATTGGCCATAACTGATCTTTGGACCACTAGCCAACACACAACAAGCCATCCTGAGCCCTAAGCTCACACAGGCCCCTAGTAGGGTTTTAGTGCCATTTAGTACATGGGAATTGGTAGCAGATAAAATTTGCTCCTTCCTACAGTGTCCTACAGCTGCCCTGGAAACCAGCCCGAAATATCCCTAAATTTTGAGCATCACTGCAAAACATTTTCCTGATGGGCCAATAAAACCAGATCCCTCTCCTATACTGGGCTCCCCCCATGGCACAATTCAGAATCTTCCCCATTACAGACAGCAGGAGTGAGGACACTGCTCCCCTTCTTTGAAATAAGGAGGATCCTTCTTCAAGTGCTTTTATTGAACCATATGCCTGCACTGTGAGCTCAAAATGACACTTTTGAATAATTTAAGGTAATGATAATAGAAGCATTAAAAAAACCTTCATAGAAACCAAACCCGATTCCTCTCACAGCTTCTGAATTAGTTTTTCACTTGTAGCCACTTCTGCTCTATCTTAAGAGCTATTAAAAAAAAAAGAGGCATGATAGAAGGGAATATTAGGAAATTACTAATGCTTTTTTGAAAGCACCTATTGCTTCATCTGCTGCAGCACTATTTCTGGATTCCCATGCAGCTTTCATCTTCACATTGAGCGTTTCACAGGGCACCTTACTCCCAACTCAAAGAGGATGGGTTGGTTTTGCTCATTTTGCCCTGCAGCTGTTTTTTTCCATTGGAGATGATGCCTCACTGGGGCAGGACTTTATGATTTTGGTTTAAGGGATGAGCTTTATTTACTAGCAAACATTAACCATTTGGACTTCCCAGCTCCAAAATTCCTTGCAGACATTCTGAATATATTAGTGGGTGTCTTTTTTTCCTTTCAAATTCTATTTTTAAAGCTGGGTCTGACCCAGCTGAGGACTTTGCTGCTATTTCATGTTCGGCTTTCAGGAAGGTAGAAACACAAGCTACTCCCTAAACCACCGGGATCAGGACATCATCTTTTCCCCAGCAACATCTGGAATATTAACAGACTGGAGCAGGATTGGAGTTGCATTGGCTGAACCAATCTCCTGCAGGAGCCTCCCCCCGCTCGGAAGAAGGGAAAAGCAGTCGCAAACGTGAGGAGCGGCAGCCACACTCACCGCTGCGTGACTCCAGTTTCATGCCTGCGTTTCTCCATTGATTTATGGGGCAGCTCATTTCCAGACCCACCTCCTTCAGGAGGAGGAACTTCAACTCAATGTGAATAATAGGGTCTTATATCTCTTAAAGCAGTCGTTACTGCTTTCTGGGACAAGGAGTAGGGGAGGAATTATGGTGAAGGGAAATATTTCTCTTCCCTTTGGATGGGTCTGGAAACCACAGAATGGTTTGGGTTGGAAGGGACCTGAAAGAAATGAACTGCACAGACAGCTGGTGCATTTTGCATTAAAAAGTAAAACGAAATAAATGATATAAAGCCCCTAACCCAAAACACAGCTGAAGATGACGAGGAGGAGATCCTCCAACCCATTTCCATTGTTAAAACTGCACAATAGAAGGCACGCACGCCTTCCGCCCATTCAATCTCTGCCTTACATCTATATATCTATATCCACATGCCCCACAAAGGCATATTTTCCACGTTAAGCCTATGGATTACTGGCTCAGGCCCTTACAGGAAGAAAAAAAAAAACCCTGTTGCCAAGGCAACGAGCCAGGGGTTGCTATGGCATCCGAGCGGAGCAGCTGGGCCAATCCCTGCTCCCTGCGAGCGGGAAGGCGCAAAGCCTCTAAATTTAATGTCAGTGCGGAGAGGAAGGGAAGCTGTTGAGGCATGCATGATGCTGAGCGTGCGCTTGCTAAATGCGGACAACATGGCCCCCATGATTAGGACCAGCACACTAATGAATATTCATTGGGCTGATTAAAGCAAAGTCAATTAACTACTTGACTGCTTGATTTTTTGCTGGATTTTAGTCGTCTCTTTTTAACCATTTTGCCACTGGGGATGCTCTTGTTCTCCCCTTCATCTCCCTTTTTCCTCATTTCTATTTCCTTACACTGGTGATTAGGGTTTAAATATGGGGTTTTTTCTTGTCTTTATGCTTTTTACTGACTATAACCCACCCCACTCAGATTTTATAGCTCGCTTTATTCCAGCAGTAAATCACGTTCTTGTAGGGTCACTGTCTTCCACTACAGTTGTAGGTGAGCCAGAAGGTCACAGATTCCCATCAAGTTTTTAAATCTCATATGCGATTTAATTCTAAATCCACAGCTAAGCAATAACACTGATTTTCTACCTCACAGTGGGATTCTCCCCCCATCACCGCAGCCTTTTGTTTTATAACACAGGGAGTTGCTGTGAGCAGGGTCAAGGGCTGCTGAATATTTTGATTGGGATTTGTTAGCTCAGGATTCCTTCAGACAGATGACTCGGAGCAAATGTTCCAGGAAAAACTGGAGGGATTCTAAAATAAAACAACAATTCATTACAAGCGGGTTTCAATTTAAAGAGATGTCTTTCTCCCAGCTCCGTAGTGATGCAATAGGGCTGCAAAGAGGACTGCATATTTCATAAAGATCATTTGTCAGGATGTGCCTGAAAACTAAAACATGGAATTCAATTAAAAATAAATGAAAAATTGCTGGCCAAAAAATATTTCCATGTTTGTGAATTCAGCCTTTACACCCCAAGCCTAGGAATATACATTCATTTTCACTGTGTTCTTTGGCTTGTTTCGAAAACTCTCTCAGGTTCCTGTATTATGTATATAGAAATGTGTCAGAGAAAAATGCATTTACATGATAGTTATGACTCTCCTGGAGGGGAGCTTTTCATAGTTCTAAGTTATATATCTGATGGGTAGAGTGGGAAACCTGAACATTATCACCCAGCATTTGGGCTCATCTCTTTGTGAGCAACTGAAGTAAAAAGGAGCAGAAAAAGGCAGAGCCTACAGCGGGGTAGGGACAACACTGGCTTCCAATACTGTGCGTGCAATTTAGATACTTGCAGGAAAAAAAGGGGGAAAAGTAGTGGAAGAGGAATGAAGTGAGACAAAGCATAACTGAATTTAACTGCAAACTAAAATTTAATCAATTTCCATTAGATAAACTCCATGAACCTACAGGGCTCTTTATCATTTTGCTGGCTGATGCGCATATTTACGTATTTCTAGACATCCATAATTATAAAAACGCATAGCTGCTTTTCCAGCATGCCCCTAAATTGTGGAAAATAGGGAATTACGATGCTTTCCTGTGCCAGTTGTATGCTGGGAGCACTACAAGCATTTCTCTGCACACGTGCTGCGTGCACATCATCCCTCTATTAACGCCATTATCCCCAACTTTTAATCTTCTCATTCGTATCCCAACATCCAGCACCCGTCTGGACTCTGCCAATTATTGGGGTTTCACCCCATGGTGGCTAATGCTGTGGGAAGGATGGAATCCCAGGCAGGATTTGGTGTTCACCTTCCTGGATTGTCTAGATGCCGCCCTTCTTTACAGAGCTTTAGGTATCTGCCATCAAAATCAGAACTCTGCATAGCAACACTGAGCTCTGCGGGGTAACGCGTTTCATTTACCCAAATCTGAAGAACCCCAACAAATAATTGCCTATTTATGGATTAAAAGAGCAGCAGAAGGAAGGGGAATGTGTCAAAATGCCACATTCAATCAAAAGAAATATATATTGGGGGATCTTTCTCAAAATAATCCATTTTCATCTACGTGCAGTGGAAATCTCTTCACAGGGGGCAATATGCAAACATCGATGCACACGTACACACAAAGAAAACGAGAATAATTCCATTCTTACAAAAAATGTAGAGAATTGGATTTAAATTCTAACTGGGTCACAAATGAAACGGAGTCAGCAGCCTACAGAACCGGGGTGGGGGGGAAAAAGGGACAAAAAAAGGCAGAAACCCACCCCGGTGCCATGCAACTCAGCAGTCTGCAAGTCCTGGTCATGAGAGGCCACAGCATTAGCCAGGCAGGGTGTTGCAGGTCAGGATTAAGACGCATTAACAAATTCAGATGGAGGAAGCTTGCCCAGAACCTGCCTACAATTTGCCAGTTCTCTTCATCTCCTTTCCATGTGAATCAAATTCTCTATTTGGAGGAGGATTTTTTGAGTTTTTGAATCGTGTTATTTTGGGGAAAATTTGCATCCTTGAGCTGTGAAAAGCATTTTAGCTCCAAACCTACACAAGAGTAAGAACTACATGATTATTGTGCTTATACTGTGAATGATACGGAGATTAAAAATGCTCAGAGGCATCTGCGCGCATGTATACACACACACAGATAAATGACAGGAAACAGCATCAATCCTGGCTCAAAGATATACAGCAAATTCTATCAACTGTTTAAAAGAAATCATGGAAATACAACCTGGGAATCTGCATCTGCACAATGGAAAAGATTCTGAGCGCAAACCCATCGCAGGAGCAGTAAATTCAGGGTTAAGTCCCTGGATTCCTGTCTGATACTCTCAGCCTTTCATCATGTCTCTATGAATTTTTATTCCTGCACTCTGGGGTAAATTAAGGCTGATGGTGTCAATACTGAGTTTTTGAGCCCGATTTCGACATTCCTTCTGTTTCGCCTGTTTAATTCAGACCCTTTAGGTTTGATTTTTCCAACAATTTAGGAGGAGGGTTCGGGGCTTTCTAATCCACTTTTTGAAAAGCCATATTTTCCAGGAGGTTATTTCCCAACGAATCTCTCCCCCCACACACACCAAGACAACCTGTGCACATTGTGTCACAGCAGTAGCCATTTTCCCAGGCAGAATAAATCCCTCCTCATTCAGTTCCAGCGGCCTGATGGCTAATCAACCCCCTCCAAACCATCAGGAGCACCCCAAAGCTGCAGAGATACTCAACTTTCCCATCTATCTGCTCTTGAAAAACACCCCCCTCCCTCCCCAAACCCTTCAGGAAAAGCCTGATGTGTTTGAGATTAAACCCATGATGTGTCTGGGATTAAAGCAGAACACGTTTACAGCCCTCGCAATGCTAACCAACCAGAGGAGTTATCTAATACACGATACATGTGATTGAATAACATTACAGTAGACGTTCCTTCCTCCCTGCGTGCAGACCCCTCTATGATGTACACACATGGTATTCCTAATAGGATCTCTTCTCCCCTCTCTCTCTCCCCCGCTTTCACAATCTGTCGCTCTCCAATCTGCCCACTCTGCTCTATTTTCCCATCCAATATTCCCCCTCTAACACATTCCCCTCCTCTTCAGCCCCAGCCTTTGCTCCCTCCATCTTCTCCTTCCTCCAGGCTCTATAGGGCACATTAATCCTGGCACCAAGTTTTGGGTCCGTGGACATTCAAAGCAGACTGGTTAGAAAAATAGCATAGGAAAAAGCAGTTTCTACCCCTACTACTAGCACTTAAATAACATGGTAGCTAATAAATTGTTATCTAAAATCAGTTTTTCACAGCAATGAGCTACATCATTAATACTCAATCTTACTATTTTATCAGAAACTTTACAAACAAGTTCACTATTGCTACCCCTGCTTTATGGAGGGGAAGAAACAGCAAAGGGAAGGAAAAGGTTCGATCAGGGCTCCCCAGCAGGCTGGTAGCATAGCCTGAAATAAATTAGGTCTCCTGGGTTCCAGTTCAGTGCTTTACCCATTAGTCTCTGACTAA
Organism: Lathamus discolor; assembly: GCF_037157495.1. Taxonomy (NCBI): domain Eukaryota; kingdom Metazoa; phylum Chordata; class Aves; order Psittaciformes; family Psittacidae; genus Lathamus; species Lathamus discolor. The sequence goes on along the minus strand of NC_088894.1, from coordinate 2,496,002 downwards.
GAAACAAATGTAGAGAGGCCAGAAAACGCGTAAATTAAAGCAACACTTCACTGTTCCTTATAGCCTATAGAATAATTACTAGATGCAGATGTAGTTAGAGATGCCCGAGGCTTTGGTGATCCCAGGGATATAGTTATAAGATCTGGCTTTTCCTCCAGCTTTTCCTTCCATCCCACTGCTCTTCTGTGTTGTAGGAATGGTTCGCTCCGGCTGAAATTTAGCCCTAACTTGGGAAGAGCAGGACACAAGCATCTAAGCAGAGCAACTGGTTTAAGGAGTTCAGGGGAAACATCAGGCTTTATCTAGGCCTGGCAGGATTATGGAAATAAGTATTTAATTTCCCAGAAGAGAACAAGCTTGCGGCCAGCTTATGTGTGCCTACACATGGACACATACACACACACGGGACCATGATAAAAGCTCCACCATGGCACTCAAGGAGAGGAGAAATGGGGTTTACACGATAAGATAACAGCTCTCGCAAAGGAGAGAAAGAAGCATAAGTTCACACTCTTTTAACTTACAGGTTTACCTTGTAGGTGCCCCTTGTTTCGTGCTGTGCTGCACAGCTCATGGGGATAGCACTGACCCTGTGGAGCAGTAAGCATGGCAGCAGGATCGAGTGCCTGCATGGGACACAGAGATGCAGAGCAAGGACTAATGTAGGATCTAGTGGCATAAGGTTCCTGCAAGCTTAGGACATTCTGCTTCCCTTTCCAAAAGATAAAAGCACCTGCCACTAAGTAAATGAAAACTGCCACATACCAAAAGCATTAGAGCCATTAAGAAACTGCTGCTATTCCTACACATCAAGCAAACACTGCATTTAAGAATAGTTTCAAATGGGGGGGGGGGGGGGGGGGGAATCCCAATGCTTTTTCTAGACTTAAAAGTCCAGAAAGCTGAGTTAAGTTCTCATCCCAAGCCCAAATTAACATGTGCTACACATTTTTTTTTTTTGACAGAGTAAAACACAGGGTAGCTGATATCATCAACTGTTACAATGCAATGCCTACATTACACAGCAAGAGTCAGGGAGGGACTCGCAGCTCCCACTCAGACCTGCACACCACAGAACAGGTTGCTGCTCTGAAAGAGACATTATCCAGAGATCTCCTGATGTGGACCATGGTTATGATGATGATTTCTGGAAGAACCTCAGCTATTCAAGCTATTCCCCAGCTTGGAACATCATTTCAGCGCCTGCAGATCAGGCTCCCCAGTAAAGAGACATGAACATAGAAGAGAGAGTTCAATAAAGGGCCACACGGATGATGAAGACACTGGAGCATCCCTCACATAAGGAAAGGCTGTCAGAGCTGTTACTGTTCAGCCTGGAGGGACCTTGTTAACGGATACAAATACCTGCAAGGAGGGTGTGAAGAGGATGGAGCCAGCGGTGCCCAGTGCCAGGACCAGAGGCAGTGGGCACAACAGAAACACAGAAAGGTCTGTCTGAACATTGTATTTACAGTGAGGGTGACTGAACCCTGACACAGGGTGCCCAGGGAGGTTGTGAAGTCTCTATTCTCAGAGATAGAAACCCATGTGGACATGATCCCTGGTAACTGGCTCTGAGCGGGCCTCCTTGAGCAGGGGAGTTGGACCAGATGATCTTCAGAGGTCACTTTGAATCTCAGCCATCCTGTGGTTCTATGAAATTTGCTTCTAAAAAAGTATTTAATCTTAATTAATCTCCATTATGAAATTTCACTTTTCAAATGACTTCATAAACCACTGTTTTATTACAAAGACAGCAAATAGCTTTCTCAATCTGCACAACTTCTTGTAAAATGGCTATTCAGGTTTCCTTGCAATAGAAGCACTGGTGCCTGAAAGAAACCTGAACAACCAGATCACCTGGGGATGTTTCCTGTTCAGAACTTTTGAGGATCAAGCCTACAGCAAAGATTTCCGTGCACATCCAGCTTCTTTACCAAGAGCATGGCATCCTTGCCTTGGGCAAGTACATCTTCATAAGAGGAATCCAAGAAGAAATCAGCCCTGATAAAGGTGTGAAATGCCACAGCTATTTTTAAAAGGGTTCTAAAGCTGCACCTAAGGATTACAGACTTGCAAATAAGACTTGTGCAGCTGGCAAAATAGACTTGCAATTGTATATGCATACACAAACTCCTAAGACCTGTGGTAGATGTGGGAGGTGTAACTAACTCACCCAACACAAAGGTAATATTGTTATGACACAGCTCTGAGAATATTGCTGCCACTTCCATCTCCAAAAGCTCTTAAAAAAAAAACACTGGACTTATTGTAGCCTAAGAGGGAACATCCCCTTCTAGATTCATAACTGGTTGCAACAAGGAGAAAAACCTTTCACATTGGGTAAAGTTGCCAGCAGATTGTCTCAAGATTCTTGGGGCTGGTCTTACTCAAATGACTTGGAAAAGGTCTAAGCAGCCAATGAAAAGTCATTTGAGAACCACCCTTTCTAACGTGGAATAAACAGCCAGTGTCCCACAACATTTTAGTGGTATCTGCACTCTACAGGATTCTCAGCAATAAATTTTGTAGTCAGCTGTATCTGAGATTGCGTGCTGGATGGTATTGCTCCAATACAGAGTGAATGGAAACTTCAGACAAGAACACACCTGAGGTCAGCTTTGACCCAGGGGGCTGCTGGAGAGCCATCAAACATGATGCTGACAAGTTGGAAGCAAGTGAAAATGCAGGTATGGAAGGATTTTCTGGGTTGTCCTGCACGTGTCATGCCCTTGCGCATCTCTGCTCTTGTGATTGATGACCACACTCCGAAATTATGATACACTGTATGAATTATGATATACTGTATGGTTGAGCCAGTTATATCACTCAAATCTGTACAACTTCTGCACACACATGGTCAGGTATTAAGAGCAATCTGTCCAAAGACAATGACCAGAGAGTACTTTCCTGAGACCTGACTGATAAATCCCCCCTCCAGGAGTCCCTGTATGAAGGTTTCCAAATCCCTTAAAATCAGGCAAAACCAAAAACTTTTCCTGCATGAGAGAAATAGCACAGGGAGAACGTGTACTGGGGAAAGGACAGAGCAAGGAGCTCTTTGAAGTCAACTTGAAACCAATTTCTGCTCTCTTGGGTTTGGTTCTGAGTGACATAATACAAACACATTTGAAAATCAGGCTAGGGAGAGTCAAAAGCAGTGCCTCTGCCTTTAAGTAAGGACACAATAATCTTAGTTCCTGGTGTGCCTGGGGGTACCCATAAAACAGAATACTCTGTATGCTGCTATCTTGTCCTGACAGCGGGTACAAGAGGTTGTGCTTTGCCTCAGTTGAAATTGCAGCCTACAAGACACTAAAATGTATCCAAAACCTTCACACCTCAGTGCATATGCTGTCTACGTGGAGACCCGAGCTCCAAGGAAGCCCTGAGATGCACCATAAGTCAAACATGCTCCACTTACACTGACTTCTCAGAGTCAGTGTCCCGTTCTCTGCCATCCACCCATGCAAGTATCCACCCTCTCACTTCACCCACTCACCCAAGAGATCCTCAGCACTTGGAGAACACAAAGCCACCCCTGTGCTGAGCCAACCCCTTCCAACAAGCGCAACTGGGAGGCAGAGGCAGCACACGAGTGCACTGGTGCAAGCTCGCAGAGCTGTGAGCGTGCACGTCACCTCTCCTGGAACTTGTTTGTATTCTTGGGAGAATGTTGAAAAATATCTCTGACCCCCAAACATTTACCTTTTGATCGGAGGTTTCCAATGTTGCTGTAGTGTATTAAAGCTGAGATGCTCATAAAAAACCCCTTTGTGTCAACATAGTAAATGACTCTAATTAGGCTGGTGGTGCAATGAAAATGCTTAATTCATTCTGATGAGGCAGAAGGAAGAGCTAAAATGTTTATAGACAATGGGTGAACAGGGAGATATAATGCTGAGTGCCAGCTTTAAATGCAAATTACCACAGAAATCTTTCCCTCTCCACCATCCCATTCCTCCCCCTTCCTCTCTCTCTCTGTCGCCAGCACCACACTGTAATCTCCTAGTGCAGTAATTAGAAGTGAAAGGAGCCACATAGAGGGGCCTCCAAAGGCAATGTTGAAGAGAATTACAGAAAAAAGAATACCTGCCTTTAATAGAAGACGGCACCTTTTTCCATAGCTCACCACCACTGCAGCACTTTGTGGTGGTAGGGTCAGAGGGGTGATAATCTGGAGGGGCATTACTGAAGCAGTAGGGAAATTTGTTGCATACACCCTCATCCGTCTGAACTGGTTTCTTCTATAGCATCTGTTCACAGGGCTGGACCACTTTGCTTCTTGGGAGAAGACCAGGCCAGCACCAACAAGCAACCATTTGGGGGAAGGAAACTCTCATGATGCTTCTTCTTGATGATGTTCAAGGCCAGGCTGGACAGAGCCTTGGGTGACATGGTTTAGTGGAAGGTGTCCCTGCCCATGGAAGGGGGGTTGGAACTGGACGATCTTGAGGTCCTTTCCAACCCTGACTATTCTATGATTCTATGATTCTTCTCCTCAGCAGAAGTACAGAGGTGCAAGTGGACAAGAAATGTAAGCCTGGAAAAACTCAGCCTGGAAGTTGCCAAGACAGGATAAACATGAAAACCTTACAAGTTCATCCTTACAAGTGCTACTTATTACACTTGAAGTATCTCGGCTTCTTTTACAGGAGGAGAAATTTTACATTAGGTGAGGAAGAAGACATGAGAGAATGGAAGGGGACAAAGAAAGATGGAGAGAAGGCAGCCAATGTTTGGTTTGCATATAGGGTATGACACCTTTTTCCTTTCAATGTTCTAATGTGACACATCTGGAATAGCTCTTCTTCGGGAGTTTGAGTGAAGAAATGCTCCCACTGCCACCTTGACAATGTCTCATGTTTTAGGATCTCCACTATCAGCATGGACACAGCAATGCACAGCAGCATACTGTTGTGTCTAAGAGCTTCACATCTAGACTGAGCTAAAACTGGGTTTTGTTTCATCTTCTGTGCATTAAACACTCTCAGTTCTGCTTCAGCTTTGAACAAATCCCCTTTTCCTTCCCATACACAGGCACACAAATCACTCCAGCAATGCAGAAGGTCAGAACAGGAGACCAGAAAATGTCAGTCCTGGACTACAAACCAACTCAACTCTTCGTAAAGAGCTGCTGAGATTACATTGTGAATTGAAACCCCTTAAAACAAAACAAAACAAAACAACAATTCCTTTCTTTCTTGCAGTGGTAGCTGGGTCTCAAGCTTGAGAACAGGCAGGAGAGTGTTCTCCAATGCACACAAGTGGGATAAGGCAGCCCTGGACTTTCCCTGGGCAGGGGAAAAGGGCAGGTGCCAGGTAACATCTTTGTGCTCACCAGGAATTTTTATCATCTTTCCACTCCACACAGTGTTGCTGTCACTGGTCGTGGTCATGCTAGCTCTAGGCACATCATTTAACACCATGTTCATCTCTCTAGGTAAGCCTGGTGACATGCCCTGCCCTTTTCTGCAGGCAGCCTGACCACAGCAGCCAACCTGGCCTTGCTTTGACTTGAGGGGTCTAACACCCTTTAGGAAAGCTGTAGGAGGCTGAGGTGTGCTGCTGGAGGTCAGTGGTCAGACCCCGCTGCCACATTATGTTACCAACTCCCAACAAAGCTGGATTTCCTGACTTAAAATACTTCTATTTGCTAAGAATACAAAGATGACGTTTCCATGTTTTTCCACTTCTATGTTTTTTCACTCCCTCAAGGCTGATGTGCAGGAGGTCCATCTACATCCAGAGCCTGGCCTGCACACAGTCACATTCCTGCAGGACACTTATCTCAGAGGTGATGCCACATTTGTGCACCTTCCTCTGCCCATCCTCATCTGTGCAGCCAGGACCACAGAGTCCCCAGACAAAGCTGGACCTGGAAAAAGGCACAGCTTGCTTGTGCCTGTGATTCATTCCCAAGGCTGAGCTCATTCATAAAAGATCTCCATCTGACCTGCAGAGCCTCCTCAAACCCCCAGTGTGTAGGTGACGCTAGGCTCTCCTCGAGGATGCCCCTGGGCACAGAGCGTGTGCCAGCAGCTCCCTCTTCCCAGCCGCGAGCCGGAGCATCCCACCACCTCTTTCTCTCTCTCCCTCTCTGTGTTTGCTCAGTGAGACAGAAGCAATACCAGTTTGCAGCACAATAAACCATGTAAAGGAAGCATCAATTAACTAGAATACATGGATATAGTATTTAATTAACTGATAGGCTCACAGTTACCGTATGATGTCATGGAAACCTCGAATCTCCTGGGTGCTGCTTCAACACATGCCAATTGGGAATTGGAGCCATCACAAATCCCATGTAAAGTTTGAATCCTGATACTTTTAGTTAAAAAAAAAAAATAGGAGATTCTGACTCTCTTTTAATTGACATAAACGCGTGCACATCTTTGGTGATGCAGAAGCCCCTGGTGTGAGGGCTCTTGCAAAATGGAGGCCAGCAGCATTACTCACCCATTCAAGGCCACTGTCATTAGCCATGGCTTTGTGTTAAGGAAGTAGAAGAATGAGCCCACAAGGCTCTAAGGAAATAAAGAGAGGGCAGAATCATACTGGATGGGTTTTCAAGGATATACCAAGATAATACACTGCCTTTCCTAGGAGCATCTCAAAGCACTTTGCAAAACAAAAGTGCAAATATAAGGCCAATTTCCTGACTCCTAATACAAAAGCATCACTTAAGTCTATAACTGCTTGTTCAGAACCTTCTAGAGGGGCAACTGTCTTAGTTTGACTAGTGAATGATGTAGCCTCATCCATTTAAAAAGTATTATTTCACAGGATTTACAGCTGAGGAAACTGAGGCAAAGGGAGGTTGGGACCATTGGTCCAAAAGTCAACAGCTGTGGAGCACCAGAGCAAGGAACAGTGCTGAAACACTCCTGCAGAGCCAGGAGCAGTAGTAAAGGGACCAGCACCCTCACAATACTGCTGTCAATGCCCAGCACTGCTAATCCCACCTGAGGTGCATCCCGAGCCACCCAGCACCCTGCTCACGCCAGCTTTATCAGGTCCTCTCACAGTCCAGCAGCACTAACTCTGGATTATTTAATAACTTGAATAACGCAAGGTCTGGTTTCCCAAGTACCAGGTGTTGAAGTTGAACCTTTACAGCCCATAAACAAATACCAACAGCCTCAAACAGCACTCTGATTGAAGTCACTTCTCCCTCTGAAAGCATGAATACTTTCATTCTATTTGCTGTGAGGTAGTTGTTGCCCGATACTAATTTTGTCCCAACAGCTTAAATTACAAGTCCTATATTAAAAACCATTAGGCTGAGATGTATTGTAAGCCCTCTTTTAGTGCTTTGACAGTAGAAGATTAGATTTAAATACACCGAGACAGGTAAGTACAGTATTATTTTCTGTGAATGAAGGTGTGCTTTCATTCTAAGTGTCCATTGTCTCTGTTTATGTGTGAATTAGTTTATGGATTGTTCCTGACAGAGCTACAGCGCCCTCCCTTAAGGGCATTGCTGATATATTACCTTTGAAAGAGAATCACAATTTATTCATTCAAACACAGAGCTAAAGATAGATGTGCACCGGAATATTTTGAAATATTGCATTATATATAACATGAAATAGGGGGAAGCTAAATTACACAGCTATAATTACTTAGAGTTCAGGTGGCATCGTAAATAACCTATTCACAACTCGCTCAGTGTTTATTATGTCACCAGAGCAATATAATTAACATGGTATAGATGGGAACCACGCAAGGCAGATGCCTGATGTACCCAGATCAAACACATTATGACATAAGTATAAAAACACACAAGTACATACTATGTCATTCATGGAAAATCACATGAAAGGAGAAAAAAGGGGGAAGAAGCAGTTTGACAGTATTGAGGCTGTAGTGCTGCTAACACCCCTTTGGAATATTCATAGTTAAATCTATAGGCATGCTTCTGCATTACCATTATAGGGGCAAAGATGGTTTTGCACTGACTGAGTTCATGCCACTTATGAAACTCTTTTTGCGCTGCTCTAAAATTGACTTCCTGGCTCTCTGAGGTTAAATTGTTACAAGGAATAAGAAGCTGCCAAACAAAACCTGGAATCTGCAAGTCATCATCCAGTCCTGAACCAGCAGTACACAAGTTCTGATACCTGAATCAAGTTGCTTGGAAACGATAAATAAGATGTTACGCAAAGCCAACCAAAAGATTAAGAAAACCCAAAAACAAAGGAAAAAAAAAAACAAAAAACAAATCCCACACATTAAAAGTCTCAATACAGCAGTTAAATTTGTAAGAAAATACTTCCCATTTCACCTGGAAATCACAAGATTTGTCAAGTCTTGCTTCCAAAATTCTCTGCTCGCATGGTAAAACCTATATATACCTTCACACCGGAGGGAAGCTGTAGGAACAAGTGGAGGTGCCTTTCACAAGCTCAAAGAAGGAATGAGATAAGCAGGTGGCAAACTTAAAGTAGCCCATTAAAGAAACAAAGGTTAGAGAAATAGGTTTTCAAGAGGGTTTGTTTAGGATATGACTGTGTGAAGGACTAGAAAATAACCTGTTTTCTCCAAGTTCAAGGTGTCCTTAAGTTTCAGTTGCTTGAATCATAGCAATATTTTTAGGACATTTGAAAAACAATTGGATTGGTGGTACTCCATTTCTGACTCACTCCTTTCCATAATGTTTTTTTGGTTGTCATTTCCGTATATATTACTTTTCCCAGTTTTGTTTCTGTGGCAGGAAAAGCAAAGAGAAGAAACAGAGTTGGGGGACAAACCCCTATCATTCCCCCCAGACCAGAGGTGAGAAAGTGAGTCAGAAACCAGGCTTTTTTTCCTTTATACCTTCTGCTTTTCACTGCTGTATTCACTGTGGACAGTTTATTACATGCTTCTTCACTGAAGAGACCAAATCAATATATAGGGCTTGGAGCAGCCTGGTCTAGTGGCAGGTGTCCCTGCCTGTGTCAGGGGGTTGGAACTAGATAAGCTTTAAGATCCCTTTCAACTCAAACCACTCCGATTGTATGAATATACCAGCAGAGGAGTTCTATGTTATTTTACTGCTTTCTTGGTCACATCTCTACTCTGAAAGCAAGAGGCTTCCCCCCCACCCACCCAGGCATCAGGTCTCTACCACTATTAAAAACCTCTTGCAAACTTAATTGCACCCTCCAAATAGAACCAGAGCAAGATGCAGAGGACACATCCTTCAAAGGGCTCCAGCCTCCTGCAGCCCCAACTTCAGCCTGGGGTTCAAATACACAATTTAACCAAAGGTGGGGAAGATGCCTGAAGATATTAGACATAAAAATCATCATTCCAGCCACCTTCAATGAAATTACAATTTCCTTTTTCCTGCAGTCAAATTGCAGATACAAATGATGCCCTTAAAGAGTGTTGGAGCAGCGCTGAGCTTGTTCTTGGCCCATCTCATCCCCTCGCAGCAGAGGTGCGAGAAGGCTGGCTCTCTGCCGCTGCCAAGGAGAAGATTCAGGAGGTTAGACACAGAGCAGAGGCAAGTGCAGTGTCTTTCATTAAACAGCATCTGCCCTTCCTCTGGATATATTACTTTGCGCCAAGTGGTGTGGATGTGGGTTGGTTTTTTTCCTTCCTTAAGTAAAGAATATTTAACGTCATATCAAAAGAAAAATGGTCCCTTAAATTATTTGTGGCATGTCCTCTGCGCTGTGGAGGAACAAAGCTCACTCTCCCCATGAGCCACATCAGAGTTCAGGAGCAGCAGTGACAGTCAGGCAAGAATTTATGGTCCCTGGGGAGAGATCTGCTAGGGTCCTGCAGAACAAGATAAAATATTTGAGGGTTGGGGCTTTTATTTCCTTCTTCTCCATAGGATTATGCAGGGATGAAGGATGTAAATCCATTTTCTCAGGGACCAAGACCTCACCAAAACACCTTCCCCTCCTTGAAGGCAGAATTGGGTTTGCAGAGGAAAGTTAGTAATCTGGTTTTGTTGCCATAATACTCTTTTCTCTATTCCCAAGAAATTTTGCAGCACAAACAGGAATTCTCCGTAGGTTAAAAGCAAACTCGGGACAAGGCAAAAGAAAGCAGCAAAGGGTTCCCTTCCCTTTCAGCCCTTCATTTTGAGCATGAGGTCTTTGGGGCACACTGCATGATTAATGTGACTCATGAGCACTTGCAGGGACACTGCACCCAGGTACCACCAGGGAAGCTCATCAGCCTCATATTTAAATGCCTTTCACTGGCTGCTGCCTTGGGACTCAGGGCTCAGTTGCTGGTCACAGCTGGAGCGCAACAGGGAGGGTTTGGGTGGTTTCTCAAGGACCAAAGCCCTCTCAAGCTGTCATTCCCAAGCCTCGCATTGAGAATTGGTGCAAACCTATCAGCTCTGTACCAAAATGGTGACTGGGGTTTCCAGCACTGGGCAGAGCAGCATCCCACTCACTGAACAGATGAACCATCACTGTAGATCTTCCGCCTCCCACGAGACAACCTCTTCTAAACTTGCCCCATTCCTTTCTTTGTCCGGAGCCAAAGAACCCTGCTGAAAGCACCTGACTGCACTGGCCCAGCATGGAACCATAGAGTCAACTAGGTTGGAAAAGACCTTTAAGATCACCGAGCGCAACCGTCACCGAGATTGCCAAACCAAGCATTAAATCATGTCACTAAGGGCAAACTCATCTCCCCTCATGGTCGCCAGTCACAGCCAGCCCTCATCTGCCCCCTCACAGTGGCCCCACACTGCACAGCTGCTGCCCCTACCCCTCATGGCCACCCCTCATCTCCCCTCAAGATCTCCCCTCATGGCTGCCCATGCTCTCACCTCATGATCTTCCCTCACCTTAATGGCCACCCCCCTCTGTCCCTTCGTGATTTCCCCTCATGGCCGCCCCTCTGTCCCCTCATGATCTCCCCTCATGGCCGCCCCTCTGTCCCCTCATGATCTCCCCTCATGGCCGCCCCTCTGTCCCCTCATGATCTCCCCTCATGGCCGCCCCTCTGTCCCCTCATGATCTCCCCTCATGGCCACCCCTCTGTCCCCTCATGATTTACCCTCATGGCCACCCCTCTGTCCCCTCATGATCTCCCCTCATGGCCGCCCCTCTGTCCCCTCATGATGTCCCCTCATGGCCACCCCTCTCTCCTCAACTCTCAGGGTTGCTCCTCCTGTCCCCTCACCCCTCATGGCTGCCTCTCTCGTTACTCCCAAGACCTCACCTCACACCTCATGACCGCCCCGTCTCTCCCCTCATCATCTTCTCTCATGGCCACCTCTCTTGTCCCCTCACACCTCATGGCCACCCCTTTGTCCCCTCACAAGTTCTACTCACCCCTCATGGCTGCCTGTCCTATCCTCTCATGATCTCCCCTCACGGCCGCCATTGCTCTCCCTTCACGATCTCTCCTCACCCTTCATTGCCGCCTCTCCTTCTCCCACCAACTGGTATCCCAAGCACCACTCAAGCAAGTAACATGGCAGCCTGGAGGGAACGGCTGCCGGTCCCGGCCCTGCGGCACAGAACTGGGATTTACTCTCCCCATAGACGCACGATGCCGTACCTCATCACTTCAGCATCCGCAAAGTCAACAGCTTTTTAGTCCACATCATGGTGGAGACAGGAGTCGGCCTGATGCTAAGTCCCCCCAAAGGAACTCTTTTCTGTAGGCTCGGTGGATCCAAGCTTCGGATCTGGCTCCTAACTCCCGTGCCACCGGCATCTTTAGTATTGTCCTTTCGTTTGCAGGCTTTTCTCCTTTGTCAGCCAGAACTCAAACAGGTGAATTGTTTAAGGCACTGTTCCTGCCTCAAGATCTGCTATGTCTTATCCACAATAACCAAAGCACATGGAGCACTGCCTTTAGCACTCAGCAAGACTCAAAAGTGACTACCACAAAGGGACAATGCAAAGCACCAAGAGTTCATTTACTCCACTAATGTTATAGTAATTAATACTACCTAAAAATCATCATCTTTCAGATCAGATAGATGCCGTCAGTGTCAGGTTCTTCACCCTGAATCACTCTTAGCTTTAATACAGGACAAGGCAACAAACCGAAGGTTGATGGCCAGCACCAGCGCTGCTCACACCTATTCACCAAGGCACCCTCCTTCTTGCAGATGTATTCAGCACCACCTTGGAAGCAAGAGCAAAAACTCCAAAGTTAGTCCCATGCATAGGCTGGAGGAAAAACCTATGTGTCTGCAGGTGGAAAGGTTAAAAGCTAAAGGCAGGTTTGCTGCCAAAGCACAAGCGGCTACAGAGCATCCCCAGTCTCAGCCTGCTTCAACTCCAACAGCACAGGTTCCCCCCCCTCAAGACCCCAGACAAAATCCCTCATCAAGGGACTGGTTTCTCCGAAATGAGCACATCAGCAAACTGCACATCCCACTTTTCTGCTGAGGAGATCCCAAAGGTGGCTGCAGCCCCCCGCCACTCCGCTGTAGGGAAGTGGCACTAATTACACTGCAGTTTTGAAGCACCACTGGGCCAGTTTTGCCCCCCGGGCTCCCACTGAGGTACTGACAACACATCGGACAGTCTCTCTGCTATGGGAGTAGCAGCGACAATGGTGGGAATAGATTCGATCTTGTTATGTTCATTTACAAAGGTGTTTATGGCAGGCTGATGAGAAACTCAGTCCAAGCCCTGCTCTCTTCCCACAGCATACACAGTTCCCAGAACCTGGGATGCAAACACACTGTAAAAATTGAAGATGTAGGTCAAAATAGAGAATCGTTCCTAGAGCCCTGCGTTGTCTGAGCTCTTTACAGCTTCATAGAGGTGTTTGGGTGCCTCAGTGCTCTTAAAAATAAGAGCTAGCAATAAAGCCAGTTATTTGTGTATGGCTCATGAAGCCTCTTACAATGCTATGGAGATAGAGCAATCTCCATTTTACAAAGGACCCAGATCCTTAAATCTATGCAAGTATTTAGGCATTTACTTCAAGACCAGTGGGCTCTAGCCCACAAATAGCTGCAAGGAGACTGAAATAGGGAAGAGTTGAACCAGCACCATTCCCCATCACACAGCAAACCACAAACCTGATGCCCAAACACTGCCCAGGGTCTCCTGGCCTCAGTCCTCCCATACAGCCTTAGCTATAGCCAGTTCCCACCGTGGCAGCAGTTCAGATCAAGGCTAATTGTATTTGAATCTACAGGGTACCAATTTTCCAGCGAAGGGGTTTTAATCTAACATGCAGATCTCTTGTCTACATTCACATCACCCCAGAGACCCATAACGTAGGTCATTTGTGCATACACAATCTCGGTAATAGGATGCACAATTTTAAAATGGCTAAATCTGTAGAGAAGGGGGGGAAAAAAAATGTTATTACAGGAGGAAAAAAGAAAAGATTAGCTCACAGGCTGAGATCATGTTTGCCAAGTTTCCACCCAGAGAATTATTCCAGTACCAAATTCTAAGCTACCAAAATAACGGGTTTATACAGCAGGCATTGTGCCAGCTTTTTGGCTATAATTATAGTGTTTTCCTCTCTCGAGTTCTTTATTGATATCTGGATATGTTTTTTTTAAAGGAGGAGGTGGAGAAGTGATTTTATACGTTCAACAAACTACAGCAACGCTTGATGTGGTTAAAAACCAGCAAGTTCTCACAACCTGCCAGCCTCCAACTTCACAGGAAATGTCAGTGCCACTATCAGACTTTAGAGGAACCCCAGGGATCCATTACTATGGTTTGAAGATGTCCCTGCACTTCCCTTTTAAGTAAACGCCGGAGCCGCTTGCTTCATTCGGTTGCTGCTGTGCTGCACAATATTCCTTTGAGGAGATGCTTTGCAATGACAAAATAACTGCTGACAATGTGAATACTGACTTCATTTTAATTTTGTTTTACATTTTCTTTGGTATGTTTTGATCCTAACCATCTTTAGAGTGCAATATTTTTTTTATGATAATCAAGCAACTATTTATACAGTACCACAGAGTCATCTTGTTGCTTCCCCCCCCACCTCTTTCCCCTTTTCTCCCTTCCCCATCCAAAGGATGTGAAGGAATGACATCCTCAGTGTGGTTTCAATAAAGAAAAATGGAAGGGAAGAGAAGCACCCTAGAAAGAACGTAAAGATCAGGAGTGACACAAAATAGGGCAACGTTGGTTTTGCAAGCTATAAAAACAAACACTGCAGAATGGGATGTCAACACAACTGCTTGGGAATCGAGCCCTTGTGACAGTCACCTCTTGGAGCACACACTAGTTTCCCATCCCATCTCCATCCCAAAAGGGGTAGCTGACAGCAGCAAGTCCCAGTTCAGGGAGCTGTCTTATTCAGGGATGCATTTGACTGAAGTCTTAATAAATCCCCTGAATCCAGGACATTCTTAGTGCTTCTGAAAACCGTGCCTTTTTCATCCTCTCTTATAATTCTGGGAAACTTCACCACTACTGAAATTAAAATTCCATCAGCTCTGAACCTGGGAACAATTAGCCCAGCTGAGATGATTCCTGATAGTCTTTCCTATGTAATAACCAATATCCAATATACCTCAACATTGTGAAGATCTCTGTAAATGAAGTGACATCTCTTGCTGGACAAAGCCTGGACATGTTATCCTTCAGCGATAGGAATCCTAAGGGGACAACTATTCTCCCTCGTTCGAAAGCTTACTTAATTGTTCCAGTTGCTGGAAAATTTAAACTATTTCCCCAGTCACTATGCCAAGTTGTGTTAAGCTCTTTGTCTGGCTGATATGCCAACCAGAGGCACAGGGAGATAAGGAGAGCTGTGGGAATTACACAGACCAACTTACACAGCAAGAGTTCCCTCGTCCAAGCTCTTTTCTTCAGCTTTGCCACTGCTTCCACTTATTATTATCATCACATAACTGAAGCCAGCAACTCTTTCACCTCCAGTGCCTTGGCTACACTTACACTAGGACTCTGAATACAGGACCCTGTGTTTAACACCTTTTTGGTTCATCTCCCTTCCATATTTGCTTTATTTTCCATTAAACCCCTATGTATTTATCCCATATGTTTCAGTATTCAGCAGAGCAGGCATGGCAAAGCACACAGATTTACCTTCTGCATACGCACCTATTTTCCCGGGTCAGGTTTTCAGTGGCGATAATGGCACCCGATTTTCCAAGAACAAGCTGTGACTGAAACCAGTCCTCTGGACTTTTGAGCAGATGGGAATAGTTTGTGCTCACTCTCCCAGGACTTCCAAACAGGACAACAGGTTCTTAGCAAGACCCTGGTTACATAAACCAAAGGCTCCACATCACTAACATTAAGAAAATGGGCCATTCGATGGCATTTATTCCTATAAATTGTACTTTCTTGCATAGTACGTCTTTAATGAGCTAAAATACTGCTCCATGCCCACCTCAACCATCACTGCTGCCATCCGCCTAGACGAAAAATTGGTGAAACCCTTTTCTACGGTGTCTCCAGCCAATATCAAACTACAGTGCAAAGGCCAGAGCAGTAAAGGGTTGTATTTCTATAGCTCTCAGGTGCAAAGGTTGATTTATATTGGACTTCAGAAAGGCTAAATCTGCTCCGAGAAGCAGTCATAAGAATCATTACCTTTAGCCATCCATTCGGGGTTTTGTACCTTTAAATGGACATTTCCCATCAGATCAATAAGCTGATCATTAGCGATGTTGTACAGGATCCTTAGAACGGATTGATCTTGGATGTGAAATAGAGTTGCACAACTCAAGTGTTCCTGGAGCTGGGAGAAGCCACTGTGCCCTCTCAGACCTTCCCCTCCACTCATATGGTTACTTGTCCCTGGTCACAACACTCATTTCACACCCAAAAGATAGAGAAGCTGGTATGTGGCATGTGACCTCCTGCCTCTAGTTTTGACTATATGAAGTTGCCAAAGAGTTGAACTTCAAGGACAAAGCAAATAAGGAACCATCTCTTCTCTCCATCCAACATCCTGATGGATCGCCTTTGCAATCATCGCAAACACCATTTGGCTTGAGTTTCATCCCAAACCTTCAAGTGAACTTTTATATTCATTTCCGCATCACTGGAATAGAAGCACCTACTTTCATGGTATTTTTTAAGCATCATTTCTTTGTGTAAAGCCCACTGCATGAGGACAAACTTCAGAGCAGACCTTCGAAACAGCACCAACTTGGGCCACATCAGCACTTGGAATATTCCTACAGGTTTGAAAAGCCAATGTTACGTTCCTGATTGCAATATCATATTCTATTATGTTCCAGCTATGCACTGTGACAAGAACGTTTTCCTTCTGTATATCCCTTTTTCCCTATTATAACAATACCAGGATACAAAAGCCTGCAAATGGGAGGTGTCTTCTCTCTAAAGTCTCTTTTCCCTCCCTCCTCCAAGAAGGAAGCCAAGAGCAGCCAGGAACGACCAGAACTCTGTTAATTCAAGCTTGTTGTTACATTAAGCATCAGAATTGATCTCAAGCCTGATACCAGCCCACAAGTTTCTCCTCCGGCAAAATGATTTTGTAGAACTTCCTCATTTCCTACCACTTTAAAATGTTTTCCAAGACTGAAAAGATGTTTGGGAGCAACAGCTGAAATATTCCACTTACAAATGATTGAATTGTAGCTTGCAAAACCCCAGAACACTTTTTGCAAAAGCTCTTTTAAAGCAAGTGGGGCATTTTCCTCCTCAGAAAGCACAAAGAACATCACATACAGGTACTTTTCTTCATTCCAGTGAAAAGACATTAAAAAAATCCCTAAAATCCTCTCTTCAGGAATCAGTTTTTTAAAGAAACTGATTTTTATTTGTATTTCGGGTGACATCAGCAGTTACTGAGCAGGGATAGTGGTACCTGCCCTGACAGCTGCCAGCCAGACATCGAACAGGACACATCTTGTATAGCACATTAAGTAGGAGGGACCACAGCGTCTGTAGTTCTATCCATTTCAGCAGAGCTTTGGCACCTTATAGCTGCAAATCTGGCCCATAGTCCCTACTCCCAGACACTTAGAAGTCTGATTTGTCCTCTCCTTAATGTGTGGCCTCACAAAGCAAAGAGCCCCAGCAGTTTCAACAAGGCCATCCGCCCCAGAAGCATCTGTAGCATTAACATCCTCCCTGCCCCCTGCAAGGCTTTTCCTGTGAATCAGTAACTCCCATCTCCCAGCCTTAAACCCATTTCATGGTAGGATGGAGGCAACCAACAGTCTCTGACGTTGGTCTCCAACACAGTGTCACAAGCTTTGCCACTTCAGCAAGATGGGTGTTTGCCAGCAGGAGCAGGCAGCTTGGGATGCAGCCTGTATTCTTCCTTGGGGAAAAAAAAAAAACCACCCATATTAGCTTTAAA
Source organism: Lathamus discolor (assembly GCF_037157495.1). Taxonomy (NCBI): domain Eukaryota; kingdom Metazoa; phylum Chordata; class Aves; order Psittaciformes; family Psittacidae; genus Lathamus; species Lathamus discolor. The sequence continues at coordinate 2,478,743 of NC_088894.1, read as the reverse complement.
TGCAAGTCGCAGCTTATAAATGCCAAGAAATTCCTCTTGCCACATGAATGTTTCCAGAATGCTCTGCTGAATTAAATGGATTCAGCTTGCTTTCAGATCCCCATATACAAAGAGACAGCTTGATAGATAAATACGCTCAGGGTGCAGACAGCTCTGGTCAGTGGACAATTAAGGATGGGAAGACGACGATGCCTGGGTTGCTTCAGATCCAGAGCACAAATTATTCCTGCTAGAGAATTCTATTAGTAATATTTGCATCTTACTAATAGAAATCCAATTACTCAGAATGACTCTGAGCACATTATCCATTTTTAGCAAAAACTTGCCTTATTCTGCAAACAGATTTTTTGCTTCATCGCCACTTTACTTTTGTTCCCGCGGTCCTCTGGGATGCAGCATCCTTCAAGGACATGTCAGAGGAGCATGCTATCCCATCATCCCCTCGCTTTGAGGCCTAGCAGCTGAATCACCCCCAGCCCTATTTTCTTTTGCAGTGTTAGATTAGCGAGAGGGCTTATGACCTGCCATCTGTCACTGCAGGCTGCTGACTGTGAGTCTCTGCTCTCTCTCCGCAGCATTGCTGAGGAGGTGGAAGGCTTTGCAGGGGAGGAGGACAGGGGAAAAAGAGCCTTTTCCTCCTGCTGCTGCTCCTTGCTCTAAAGCCATAGCTCAGCAAGCCCAATGGAGGATGCACCAGGCTCATCGGGGAGGACAGACACCCTCTCCAAGGGCTTTTTCTGCCTTTAATGCAGTGACATTTGCTGTGCAGGGGCTTTCGCGGCGTGAAGACAGAGCTAGCGGTACCTCGGAGGCAGCCTGCTCCGAACCTGCGGCTCCCGCATGCTGTTTGATCACACCTGCTGAAGCTTTCCCAGCCTTGCCAGGGAGAGCCAGGCAATGTGACCATGCATCTGGCTTCCTGGCAAGGACAGGGCTGCCTCTGGCCCTGCGCCAGCGCAGTCCATCTCCTCCTGAAAATAGTGCACCATGTAAAGAGAAGAACAAATAAGCCGCACACCCTCCCCATCCACATGCACTGACCCGTCTCCATCACCCACCATGGATGGGAGACCCACGGATGGTCCCCATGGGACCAGAAAGCAGCCTACAGGGCTTGGGGAGAAAGCAACACATCAACTGATGAGTTTTCTTGCTTGATTTAAAGGAATCTGGTCGCAAGGCTCCTGCCCTGAAGAAATGAAGTAACTTTACATTGCAGCAGGAGTCATAAGACAGCAGCTCTCCTTTGAAGCTGAGGGAAGGAGTGTTCCCACCTCCTGTTGAAAAAAAATCTCTGCATAACTTCTCCAATAGCTTCCACTGAGGCTCAGCATAATTGGACCAGAACTTACCAGCTCCATCCCCGCTAGAGCAGATGGGACTTTCGCACATCAACTTCCTTCTGTCTTAAAAATAAGACAATGCACAATGTGAGCAAACACCAAATCAGTTTCCAGTTGTGGCATCAGCATTCTCCCCACAGCAGTTCCTTCAATTTCCTGTTCCTGAAATGGTCTCTCCTCAGATATCTAGCCTAAACTTAGCTCCCCGTTTCTCTGCAGGGATGTGCTCTCAACTCATATCTTCCCAGCCTGTGGTCATTCTAAAGCCACGATATGTAAGAAAGAACCAGCAGCCTGAGGGTGAAAGACCTAATTTGGGACCTTTTGTGTCATTGGCAAGAGTGAACCTGCCCATACATTGAGTCCTGGTGCTTGGGAAGGAGCTGCCCTTCCAAGCTCCCTGCCTTCAGGCACCGCTTAGGTCCATCAGCGCCAGCCTGCTCACATCCTCCTACGCCATATGAGAAGTCTCCAGAGATGTTTCTTTGGTTGGGAAAGAAGAAAGGACTCAGGAACCAAAGGAAAAAAGCAAGTTAAATTATTTCTCCAACCTGCCATCCCCTGAGACTGTTTTAGCACAAGCTGATTCCACTTTGGAGATCTAAGTAATCCCAGACAGACCCCTAGTAACTGATAATCATTGAAACGAACAAGGTGTGGGGGGGGGGGGGGTTAAGCTGCCACCTTGCCAAAGCATTTCTTTATGCAAAGGACCTTCTGTATTCACAGGTAAGTATGAAAATAAGTCTTGCACGTCATGGTCAGATGCCACGTCCTCCCACCCCTTTCCAAGCAGTGATCCATCCAGCAGATGGTATTGTTGACAAGGAGCCCATGGAACTAGCACTGCCAGTCCCTCATTCCCCGCAGTGGTCCATGACCTCACCACAGAGCTCCGCTCTGGATGTTGGTAGGCACATGTGGGTAGTCTGATGTTAGCAAGCAGATATTTCTAGAAATAAGATAATATCAATCAGATATCATCTTCTAATTGAAATCAGCAGTAAGTCCCACCAAACTAAGGCTATGCCCCCATTGCATGCTATCTCTGGAACATTTTGTCTGGATGGATGATGATTTTGTCCCCATGGGCACCCAGAAATCCTAGGCAGGTGGCCCCTGTGCACACAGATCTCAGCACATTCAGGTTTGCTCCAAGTGGTCAAGCTATTTCTGCAGCATATGTGCAGCAGGCCTAACACAGCTTGAAAAATCACTTTGCACGTGTTACACTGTGTATATGGACGTATTTCTGTACAAGAAACCTCCAACAGGAGCAGGACACCTTTTATCATATGACAGCAGGACCCAGACATTCAGCACCACTCTGAAGCCACGCATCCAGTTTGTGTGCAGACACAGCAACAGTGTGCACAGGCATAAAATTAACTGCGCTGCGTTATCCCCTCCAGCAAGTCTGCATTCAGGGATGCTGCAAAAATACAATAGCGAAAGAGGACAAAAGACAAGGATGCAGGCTGTAGAATTTGGCATCAAAGCAGAAGCTGTTCAGCTTCAGTTTTTCTAAGAGAGTCTGGTCTCTTGCAACCCAAGGAGTACACAAGAGGTACCGTGCAGAGCTGCCATTGAACGATGCTACTGTGAGTGACACAGACTAGACCTGTACACATGCTGTAGGGCTTTCTAAGATACCTTGGACTTATCATTTCTGAACCCACAGCCTATTTCAAACTACTCCTGGATTGGCACCCAGGTGCATGATCAAGCAAAGCTGTCAGCAGAAGATACAGGTTTCCAGGGAGAGCCCCAACTTCTTTGCCTGCTAAGCACAAAGACCCTTCCACACAGATATGAGCTGGCAAGACTTGCTGGGGTTCAAAGACCACTGAGCCACTGCTCCTCTCCTTGAGGGTCCATCACAACCCATTAAGCCAGACTGGCTCCTCTTTGCACCCTAACCATAGGAGAAAGCAGCGCCCCAGGTTTTGTTATGAATGCTTCGCAGCATGAACAGAGCACATCAAATTCTCATGCATTAGACATGCAGAGAAGCTAAAAAGTCATTTGGAAATAAGGAAGTGTATAAGTTACTCTAGCTTGAGGGCTCTAGTAATTTATGCACTGAGAATTTATACAGGTCATGTACCTATTTACTTTGCTGTGCTCTAAAAACATGCACAGTTACCTTAGCAACTTTAACATTGCAAGAGAGTACAGAGCTTTCTTAAAGAGACATTGTCAAGAGTGGTCAGCATGCCCAGCCCTTCCCTCGCTTTCCTGTGTGCTGGATCCACACTGATATGTTTTCCCCCTCAGATCAAATACACACTGTTATATTAACAATGAACAGCCCATTTCAGAACTCACGGACATCATCTAACAGTAAACAAAAATAAGCCTACCATGTGCAAGAATGAGTAAATGTCATCAAAAATAGACAGAATTTACTCATTTCATCATCCTGACATGTTCTGAAAGCTGAAAATGATTTTCCAATTTGTGGAAATTGCCCAGACTTTATAAAAACATAAAGCATGCTACCTTGGGGCTTTCCCATTCCAAAACCATCATAGAAGAAAACTAATAAGCTGACTAGGCAATAAGCACCCAACCTCTCCAGTTTGCTTTGGTTTGTTCTCCTCTCTCTCCAGGATTTTGCACTAGGTTTCTTTATGGATTGTTTTTCCCAAAGCCAAATTAAAAGGCTCCCACAGTACCCAAAATGCAGAAGTAACCACTTAGAAGTGAAACACCTTTTCTGCCCATCACTCAAAGTCTGATCTGATACCTGACAGCAAAGTCCTACCGAGCCCATCATCAACCTTTCATCAGCCCTTTGAGATATGTGGAAAACCTCACAGATGAAGCAGAAGTGCCTGATAAATTCCCAGAGTTCCCAGTCACAGAGCAGGATGAAGTGTGGAGCTAGGGAAACAGGCAGCCCTTATCTACTGAATCAAGTGCTCAAAGCACTGACTGATCCCAAGCACACCCAGCACCAGCAGCTTTCAGTGTCACTTTAAAACCACAAACCTGCCACCCCAGGTGATTCAAGGTGCTTTATTAGCTACCAAAAATCCTCCCTTGCTTTCCACAGCCATTAAAATCAGAGTAAAGCACTGACGGGACACATCGTGCCACAGAAAACAATTTTGTTACAACCCCTTACAAGGCCACAATCAGAAACGGCCCAGAAATGCTGCACTGTGGCACTGCTGGAATTCGGGCCCTTCTCCTCCTTCCTCCCCACATCTGCAAGCCACAAAGCACACAATGAAGTATCTTTTTCTCTCTGTACCTACATACCCATTTAAGCTTTCAGTTAAAGTAAACTCATGATTTCTCTCCCAGAGAAGTCTGAATTTGCAAACCTTAGGGAACACACAATAGATTTAAGCCGTTTGGGGGGGGGGGTTAACAGCTGTAAAGGTGATACATCTCCTGCAGCATCCTGTGAATATAGGAGGTGCCTCTTTTTTGCACACAAAGGTTATGCTTATTGAGCTAGGCAGGGAGAGCAAGGCGAAGAGCTATAAACCCCATTTTCTGGGTAACTGCTTTATTGCTACATTATCAAGTGAGAGTCAAATTGTGGCTCTTTTCAATTAGAGGGACAAAGAAAGACTTAGAGAAGCAAGATGTTGACTCTCCCTTATGAATAGTAGATGCCTCCAATCAGATTCTACGGCATGGGCACATATGGTTATATTTTAGGTGGGTTGTGCCTAAGAATTAAAGGAAATATCTACTATAAACCCTAAGTATTTTACATTTCTGACCATTCCTTTTCCTGACAAGCACAGCACACCTTCAGGGCTTCATTTTAGGAGAAAATGTGGGAGTGGATCTCAGAAATCACCTCTAAAAGCAGCATGAGTAGACTCCCTCCAAAGCAAGAGGGCTGGGAATTCATTACTCTTTCCCCTTGTCCTTATGCTTACAACCAACCAAACCTCAGTGAACTTTTCCTATTGCACCAAATTGTCCCATTTTTCAACAACAGCCTTGATAATACTGTCTGAAGGCCTTGTAACATGCTCTGCATCTGCAGACAGGCAGCAACAGCAGCAGGGCGAGGGGAGAACACCCTGTTGACATCCTTCCATCCCATCACATCCCCATGGAAGCCAGTGGAGAGGCTGCATAGGAGGTAATGCATCTTGAAGCCATACAAGCTGTTGCAAGGAAGCCTCTCCTCTATATCCAACTTACAGACACACTGACAGATCCACACTGAGGAGCGAGGTCCCAAGCCTCCTACACAAACATCACAGCTAGCATTTATCACAGCATCCCACCAAGGCACCAGCCTTATGCCCTCCCTTCTCCCACTGCCCTGGAGCAGAAGGATTTGGGGGGAAGAGAGGAGGCTTGTGCAGAGCTCCCCATTCTCCATCCCTTATCCTTTTCTCCATAGAAGGCAGCAATCAGCATCCCAAGCCCAGGTACGTGGTGGTTTGCCAAAGCACCACCAGCTTCGAGCAGCATCACCACGAGCCCTACCACGTTAATTCCACTTGGTGGATTGGGACCTAGATAAATAACTAGAAGGAGAAAGGCAGGACAAGGCATAGCAGATGGCTGAGGATAGACACTGCATCCCATTCTTTCTTGCTCTGCAAGGAAAACAGCTTCACTCTCTGCTGTTTACCATGCTGCTCCCAGCTTTTTTTCTTTTCCCTCTAAAAGTGCACAAATTGGTGTCCAAATACCCAAGGTTTTCCTGGTTTTGTTGCCTCCACAAACATTTTGTGGCTTCCTATCCCTGTTGCAGCTCTTCAGGCCACACGGCACAATGAGGGTGCGATTGCTATAAGATAATCACACCCTTGGGGTGTTATTAAGCACAAGGCTATGCCTCGTGCCTCTCCCTCTCCAGAGATGTGATTATATCATGATAACCAAACTCCCCAGAGACACCTTATTGCAATTATGACATTTCTTTCAGGTTTATGTATGAATACATTATTCAAGGAAATTACTTTGATCACCAGAAACTTCCACTTAGTGTTCAAATACTTAAACTGGATGGTTTACTGAGATGAAGTTCTTTCCTTACAGTGTTTGACAGGAAGAGAAACAGGGCTTTTAATCTGAGCAAAGCAGCACCAGGGCCTAATCCCCAACGTGCAGATACACTCTCTATTATCTAGGATAGCAGTTTTTCAAGTAGCCAAACTAATCCCAATATTCAGTCCATGTTTTGGCTACACCAGTGCCTAGAAAGCAAATCCAACCAGCAATTCCTCTAAAGAGAAGAGCTTAAGGTAAAAAGAATCAAAGATAGAGCTGTTACCTTCTGGTTTCATGAGCACAAAGACATGGAGGTTCAAGGATCACAGAAGAGAAACCATACCTCCTCTTACTGGCTTTATAAACCTGACTGAATCACTAAACTTGAGTGGTCCCACCTGCATAAGGCACCCAGCATCACACCCAAGTGTTCCAAATGATCCCCCAGCCCCTGTTTGCAATGAGTGACCCAAATGTTCCGGCAAAACTCATTAGTTAAAAGTGCCCACCTGCCTCCCTTGCTTATGGACATCTCTGTGGCAGCAGGAGCTGCTGGCACAGCTGGTTTCCCACTTCCATTGTGGTGCAAGAAAAATCACATCTACAATCCTAAAGGGTTAAATAGCTGAGGGGCCAGAACTGACTCCACAGATTAGTGGTGGGGCAAAAGCAAGGTCACACAGAAGATAGGTCACAGGAAAGGCCAGCACAGTGCCACAGATGGATGGTGTTAGCTGATAAAAGGTGTGGCCAGAAGGTCTCCAAAGCCCATAAGGATTCTTCAGGGACCAACTGAATTAAAACGGAGAAGCAGAAATAACACCTGCACCCCAATAGCAATGAATATTCCCCAGGGGCCCATGGACTTAGCAAGAGGGCACAGTGTATCTGTTCCTGTGTTTGTTTTAATGACCTTGGCTAAAGTGTTTATGAAATACATATTGGTTATTGATCCCTCTCCCTATTCCTCACCAGAGAGAGCCCAACATTAATAGCATAGGTCTGGTGTCAGAGAAACACAGAAAACACACATGGAAAAGAGGACACAGATAGGCTGTACTGATGTACACAGGAGAGATCAGAAATGTACATCAGTGACATCATCCGTAGGGTTTATCATAGTTGCTGTATAACTGGGCTACATTCCCCACAATGGGGAAGAGTAAAGCTGCTTTCCCAGGGCCCAGCAAAACCCATTGCCCTTGCTCATGACAGCCCTGTCTCTTCTAAGACCACCTAAGGTGGTCTGTGCCACCTTATACTGAAACAAACAGCAGCCCTAGGGGAACAGAGAGCCTGTACCTAGGTTTTTACACTCTCTTTCAAAATAATAACAATAATTTAAAAACAGGATATTTCAGGAAAAAGAGGTGTTTATTAACCATATTGTATCTTTTAGTTTTTAAAAAGCCCTGGATGGGGTAGGAAAAATGGGAACTCAGTGCATCCAGTACAGTTGAACAACCTGCAATGAACATTCCCTCTCTGGGAACACAGGTAATATCTTCATAATCACACTCCTCCACTCGTGACCCACAGCCAAAGAAGAAATCTCAGCATTCCTCTGTATTTCCTATGCCAAGCTCATCTTTCCTATGCAAAGTTTTAGTCCCAGATCACCTGTCTCTTCTAAACATAATTGCATCCTGTCATGAGCTTTGATCTCTAAAATAGAGATCATCTCTAAAATTGCCAATGCTTGGGGGGCTCTAACTACCTAACACGTGCTGGAGCAGAGCTTCCTTGCAGAGTGGTTTTAAAAAGCAGGTATTTGGCTGTGGTGGGCTATAAGGTAGCTTAACCATTTATTCAGGCCTAAAAGCAATCAAGCTTTAGGAAAGAGCATAGCTGTGAAGCTCCTGACACTCTCGTGCATGTTGGGTTTGATTTCCATAGCTAGATTTAGACTATCTATAGGTAGACTGAGATGAGCTCTTAGGCAGAAGCTCTCCCCTGTGAGGGTGCTGAGGCGCTGGCACAGGGTGCCCAGAGAAGCTGTGGCTGCCCCATCCCTGGCAGTGCTCAAGGCCAGGTTGGACACAGGGGCTTGGAGCAAGCTGCTCCAGTGGAAGGGGTCCCCGCCCATGGCAGGGGTTGGAGCTGGATGGGCTTTAAGGTCCCTTCAACCCAAACCATCCTGTGATTCTATGACTCTATGGAGCTGTTTATGCTGATGTCTCTTCAGACCCAGGCAGCTGCCAGGAAAAGGTTTCTGCAGATACTGGGGTTGGAACTTGAAGATCTTAAGGTCCTTTTCAACCCCAACTATTCTGTGATTCTATGATGCCAGAAGCCATAGACCATGCACTTGTGCTCTTAAAAGCCATCGAGGGCTTTGGAAAGCCCTGGGGGCTGAGGGCTAATCCTGTTGTGCACCTACCAGCAGATTTTGTGATACAGTCCCAGCTGCAAACAGGGAACACAAACCCTTGCAGTCTGCATAAGACTTTCTGATAGGTACTGCGATTCTCCTATCTCTCCCTCAGCCTTCCCACCACCTTCAGAGTCCATCGCGCTCACACCTCTTATTCTGAGTTTGAGAAGAAAGTGGAAGCGCCAGAAAATCTGTTACACAGGTGATGCCTCACTTACAACAGCCACAAGAACACTTCTGCCACGGCAGCCAAATATATACATAAAGTGCTAAAGCTAATGACAGAGTGTGCATTATCAGCCTCTCATCACTGTGTAGGTATCGGCTATAAACGTGAATCCATGGTGAACTTCATACATCTCACATCCTTTACGATCAGTGAAGGTGACTCCAGGCAGGGGCACTTATCTCCTGTAGTGCACTGAGTTAACTGAAATGAGCTTAAAACAAGCTCAAATGATCAAATTCCTACACACACCACTTTGTTTCTATCTCTTCGGCAATGTGAGAGGGGGTCTGCAGAACTGCAATGTGAAGCAGGATTGCCGAGAGACATGGTCAAACGTATTCAAGGATGGAAAAGAGGATGAGCGTGGTTAGAAGGTACACCTTATTGACAACCAGTCCCTGCTATTTGAAATCTCTGGCTGCTGCTTACCAGAACTACTAATGCAAACCAGAATCATTATTAACGTTACTGTGCAGTAGGATTTACATCTGCGCTCTGCTCACCCAGCCTTTCTCAAGCAGTGCTTTTTCTTTATGCTGGGAATTTGAGCAGAAACCAAATGTTTAATGTGTTATCAGGGAAATAGCCTCTTCCTTACCCTGTTGTCACAGAACTTCCCTGCACGTGGGGAGCGATGCCACGAGGCCAGTCTCACAACAGACATGACAAAGAGCAGCCACGGTGTTCCTGTGCACCAGGGCTTGCTCACAGAGGCCACCGTGAATAGCAAATAGATTCTTTCCCTGCCCTGCTCTCTGTATCAGTTTTAGTACCCATTCTGCACCTTTACTTAGCCAAAACCTTCCCTTTTTTTTTACACCAATACCTTTATTCATGTCCCACACTAACGCAGATGTGGTAGTTCATGCCTAAGCAAGGTGAACTGAAGCTGAAGTAGGTGCAGAGATGGGCTACTTGGATGACGGGGGGAAAGAGCTCCTTCTCTTATAGAATAGACTGGGAAAGCCTGACCTGTTTGGCCTTGTAAACCTAAGGCGTGGAGATGCCATTGACTGTTTCCCCCTGTTTGGAAAGCTGTGAACACACATCACCACCCTGCAAAGCTGCAAAGACCTTTCTTAAACCTTCCCTTCCACCTCAAAGTGCCCACTTCCCATTAGAAAGATACTCCTCCTATGTTCATCACAAGTGCAAATCCTGAATGCAAACGATCCTTTGGCCAATTAGCAAGAGAAATAATTCTGTTTTTAAAAAGCACCTTCATGAATCGGAACCTCTGTTTGCAGTGGTTGTGCTGCTCCAGAGAAGATCTTACATCAGGGTCTTTGTTGAAGCTAGATAGCTCTCCTCATGGAAACAACTCAATGTACTTGCTCTGGTGTACTTGGTTCTCATAAGGACAATTACACAAGGACAGCATCAGTGCTGCCAGAAAATGAAATCAAGAGCGAGAAGTCAGTGGTTGCCAAAGATGAGCTTGTACCTTAGGAAATCTGATTCTCCCCCATAGATACAAGTGCAGCCCAGCAGTGTCTGCAAAGGTGACACAACTCAGCACGCTCCGTGGTGTAAAATCCATTGAGGGCAGGAGAAGAGGAAAATTACCTCAAAAAAATAAATCAAACACAACATGTAAGGACCAGATTTTGAACTAAACGCACACGGAAAGGTTCTGCTGCCACTAAAGAAATAGCCAGAGCTTTCCAGCCCGTGCCAGCACAGCGCTGCAGCAGACACTTTGCATTTGCAGCTAATCTGCCAGTGATTAAACGAGCTGTTACTGAGCATTTGCCCTGTTGAACTGGGTTTTTCTTATCCTTATTAATCATTCATTTTACACTACAGTAACCTCCTGTCTTTAAGCAAAACATCTTTTTTCCACCCTTTTTTTTTTCCCCCTCAATAAGGCAAATTTAGCTGATTTTTTTCCTCCTCTGATGATGTCCTTTCTGATCCCAGGAACAGACACCTGAACAAAAGCATGGACCAAACCTGGGAGAGCTCTAAAGAGCCCGGGGTAGCAAATTCTTTCTGCACTAAAACTTCGGGAGTTAAAAGTAGAGGACATGGCTGGAGCCACTAAGCTCTGGTGTAAACACGGCCATTTAAGAGGATTTGCATACCATTTATTAACCTTCCGAGGAAACACACAGACCCCAGTCAGGGAAAACAACTGTGTACACATGTTCCTTCCATTCTTGTTATCGAAATATAGCTTCTGCCAGGCACCTCCGGCTGTTTTCCACAGGCAGTGGGATGGGGGTGGATGGATCCAGACTCTTTTCCCTCTACTTCGGGCTTCATGAAACCTGGAAATCGTTTTTCAGCTGCATTTTAGGAGGAAAGGTGTGAACAGCATCTGCTGTGATGCAGGTATTTGTTAAGATCCAGGAATGAAGGTGATCCCGTGATCCAGGCAGCTCCGTAGGGAAAGGACTCCGGATGCTGCACAGATGTGCTGATGCTGGCGATGTCTCAGCCATAGCAGTGCCAAGGGGCTGTGGCAGAGCCCACAGCACCTCACACACCCTGAGGCTCCCCCACGAGGTCCCAGTCCTGTCCTCATCCCAACTTAGGTCTTCTCCCTGTGCCACCACAGTTCGTGCCTCAGTTTCCCCAACAGCAAACAGGGACGCCAACTCCTCCTCTTCTCCCATAGGCACTCCCATCTTGCTGCTGGCCTTACAAACAGCATGTTTTGCTTTCTCTTTGCTGTTAACAGTCTGTATTTACTACACAGATTTCAAGGTGCTTAATAAAAAATCCTCAACAGTAAATTTCACAACCTTCTGGAATGCAAATTCTCTCTATGGGCATGTTACTGAGAGGGTGTTTTTTGAGAAACAGGAAAGAAATGAAAGCAAAAGCCTGTCCCCACAACAGTGAGTGCATCCACAGTAGGTTATGAGTAGGCAGCAGGCACACATACAAGATGCGGTGGGGGGGATGTGGATGGAGATCTTCCAAAGGCATCAACTGCCCCAGTTTCCACTGAGCTTCGGTTGCACCTTTACAAATCTTCCAACCTGCTCTCTTCTGGGGTAGCTGTGCTTCAAAGAGAGCAACCAGATGGGATGGGATCGTGCCATGGGCGCAAAATACCCGGGGACTCAGGAGATCCAGATTCTCATCCCCATCCTACCCAGATTTGCACAGCTCCAGAGTCCCTCTGATTACATCTGCACCTCTAGCAGAAACTTGGCCAGAGCCTTGATCCAACCTACACACTCTTGGAACTATTGGTGCCTTTTACCATAGCAGTATCTTGAGCTCTGGATGTCTCTGTCCCTTAGCAGGAGTCCTGGTTTACTGGGACTGCATGAAGGAGGATGAAAGGCCCCATGAAGGTATCAGAAAAGCCCAAATTTCCATCCCCAAGAACAATCCGCACTGGCAGTGCTCTACCATTGCACAGTGAAGACCTTGCTCCTGAGTGGGAAGGGGGATGAAGATCAGACATCGTCACAGACATGGTGTCCTCCAGCCCTGAGGAGTGCTCCTTCCCCTCCATATGCACACAGTCTTACTTTGAAGCTCAATACAAGGATGCTATCAGTTGAACAACAAAACCAAATACAGAAAAGAAAGCTTGTTACAAGTGATTTTTCCCCCTTAATTTCCTCTGTGTTTCCATTTTTCCCCCTTCAAACACCCATTTCATTCACTTCCCACTTTGGCTTAGGAGCTGGGTTAACTAATACATCTTTTGCTTCCATATAACAGCATGTTGTAATGTTTACTTTGCAAGCACTGCATAGGAACAGCTTTAAAATGAAGCTTGTAATTCATTTTCCATTGAATTTTGGTTAAACTACAGATCTACGCCATTACTATAGGGTTTTATAAAACCCTATTTCTATGCGTTTGCTCTTTATCCATATATATAATCCATTTTAACAGCAAGTTCTCCAAACTTTTCACGTAATTAAATCCACCTTCATAACAGCTACATTACCACTAAAACTCTAGCAACACCTCCCCAAACCCAAGGTGAACGTGCAATTGAGGAAGAAAACCTGACATCCAGAGTGTTAAAGATATGTAGGAACAGTGTAATTAATGTAAGGCAGAAAGCAAAGAAGCAAGTAAGTTCTGAAACCTCTCCCAGCGATCACATACTTGACGGCGTAGTACAAATGCAGTTCCAATGGTTATTTTTAGCCTGGCACACACGGGGATATTGTTACCCAGCCTGCTGCTAGGAGTAATTTTAACTATCTTTCTGAACAATCAAAGGAGATGCTATATTCAAGACCAGGCACAGGAGTCGTCCTTATCTCGCCTTCTCCATGAGAACATTTGACCTTCCTGATTTGGGTTCATTCGACAAGAATTTGCTGCCTGCTCAAAGATCTGCATCTCATGTAGAATGATTATAATAAAAGTTCCTATCGCAAACCCTTACACAGAATAGCATTCCCTTTACCAACCAAAAGGTGACATTTTCCAAGCTGTTACCTAGAGAGCAAAGGACAAATGGAAAAGATCAGTCACATAAAAGCGGCATTATCATAACATCCCATGGCAATTTCAGAGTTCTTTGAAGGCCAGATGCTTTTGCTCCATATCTAAATTTCCTATAATAAGAGACTCAATGGAAGCACAAAACATACCTACGTTGCAGAGTAAAACATCAGGGCTAACCTACAATTTCAAGTCATTTTCTGTTTGGAGCTGGTCAATTTTTTCCAGTGGTGCCAGAGAGACAAGGAACTATCGCAAATGAAGATGAGCAAAACACTACAGACACACTGGAACCATTGAATTGGCTCAGCTGGACAGGAGCCGTGGCTGAGGAGCTGCAGCCGAGCCTGAATTTCCCCAATGTGCAGGAATTATCTGGCAGGATCCCATCTCATCCCTAACAGCTACCACACAGCAAATGCAAAACCCCCTTGGATTGATAATCTAAATCCAAGCTGCAACACAGGGGAAGGTTTTTTGGTGGTCTCTTCCTATGCCAAAGCACAAAACTTCCGATGCTTTTTGAAAATCATAGAATCATGGAACGGTTTGTGTTGAAGGGACCTTAAAGCTCCTCCAGCTCCAACTCCTGCCACGGGCAGGGACCCCTTCCACTGGAGCAGCTTGCTCCAAGCCCCTGTGTCCAACCTGGCCTTGAGCACTGCCAGGGATGGGGCAGCCACAGCTTCTCTGGGCACCCTGTGCCAGCGCCTCAGCACCCTCACAGGGAAGAGCTTCTGCCTAAGAGCTCATCTCAGTCTCCCCTCGGGCAGGTTCAAGCCATTCCCCTTGGCCTGTCCCTACAGGCCCTTGTCCAAAGCCCCTCTCCATGTTTCTTGCAGGCAAATACTTGGGTCTACTGCAATATACTGGGTATGGCTGTGGTTGGTTTTCAGTGCCCGGATTTTTCTGAAGCCTCCAAAGCCTGAAAATGAAGGTTTAGAGTGAAAAGCCAGGATCAGAGTGGGGTTTGGGCTCAGCAACAACCAGCCCCTGGGTACACCCCCAGCAAGCTGATGTATTCCAAACTCCGCGAGCTCCATTTCCTTGCACAGATGGCAACCTTGCATGGAAGGTCCACAGCGAACTCTGAAACTGTCATTTCAACCAAACACTCATGTCGGTCCTGCCTTTCTTAAGCCAAAATCATGCCAGACTATCTGCAGGAGCTGGGGAAAGAGACTGGCTTTAGGAGAGCGTAAACTGACTTCACTGGAACCACTGCCAAGCCAGGCTGCTGGAAACAAGAGGAAAATCACTGCCCTCCAGTTTTAATTCCCAAAGGAAGCAGAGCCTTTGCACAGCCCTGGTTCCCACTTGCTTAGCCAAAAGAGAACAAAAACAGTGAAGTTGGAGGATGCCATCCGCAGGGTCGAACCGATGCACGTATCTACCTGACCTTGCTTTGCTAAGTCATCTCAGAACAGGAGCAGGTTTCCTGGGTGTTGGTGTTATTTTATGTATATATTTTGAGAGGCCAAAAAAAAAACAAAAATTAAACGAAGAAAATCGATTCTTCTGTGATTTACGGTGGGATGAAGGCAAACGTGAAGCCCATGTTAAGGCTGCTCATCTCATGATAAGGCAGCAAAAAGGTCAACAAATTACTCTCTCCCTAATGGTTCATTTGAACCAATGAAAACAGGATATTTTATCCTCCCGGGTCAGGCCTGCTTAGAAATCCTAGGTCCCCTTCCCCCCTTTCCTCCTCAGCCTCCCCCATTCCTCCTCCCTCTCTCCCATTCCCAGCCCCTTTCTTTTAACTCTCCATCTCTGATCCTCCAAGGTGACCTTTTCTCCTGCTCCTAATACCAAATTTTCTGGCTGAGTGATGCCGAGTGCTGGTCCCTCAGCTCCCAGGGCACGACCCGAAGCTGCAGCCCCAGCCCAGGCCAGGCTGGGCTCTACCACTCACCGCTGCTGCTGTGCTGAGGGGGAACAGAAACCAGAGCAAGGATGGAGAGGATAAAGCCCTGTGGTTCCTATCCTGCCTGGGTGAGGTTTATTTGGCAATCAGAGCCTTATCAGTCATGAACTCGCAGGGATGAGCTGAGGTTCTTCTGCTTTAGCCTGAACTGGAGCAGCAAGCGCTAACTGCTGCCTATTAGGAATAGCGATCACATCTAATTGTTATCCTTGCTGCTGATTGAAGGGGGAAGTGGAGGGATGGGAAGTTCAGCCGGGTGACATGATGCAGTTTTAATGAGTCTCTCTTTTTCTTTTCCTTTTCTTCTCGCATATTTTTCCCCCCTGGCCTGGCTGTTTTAATATGGAAATATAGCAAATTCTAACAAAATAAGGCTGGCACTTTGAGCACAGACCGAAGGCAAACCTCCAGGAGCCTTTCAGCAGTTGCAGGGCAGCAATAGCACCACAGAAGCAATTAGTTCCTTACGTTCTTTAATACAGGGCCTTTGGAGGGGGGTGGACACTAGATTAAGCCCTGCTTCATTTGCCTATTTATTCAGCTGTCAGAAAGCTGAAAGGGTTAAATCGTCTGTTGGAGAAGAAAGACTCCACAGAGGCAGCTCCTGGAGTGACCGTCCCCTGGTGCGGGCTCCATTGCAGCGCAGTGGGTCGCTGCAGGGTGACCTCATGCATGAAGTAGTTAAAAATGCCCCCTTTTTCTTGCCCTCTCCCAGCAGATGCAGCGCGGAGCTGGGGCGTGCGGCACAACCTGACTCAGCAAAGGCGCCTGATGCCAGAGCAGCGCTGGAATTCACCCCAAGCAGAGGCGAGCACAGCCCGGGGCACACTGCTCCGACAGCCAAAACCAAGCCATGCGTAGTCAGCCCTAGCATAGGAAAAGGGGGTTTCTAAACTGGGGTACAGAGCTGAAACTGGGAGAGGCTGGTGTGCAGCAACGGGCTCTCTGCCTCGCAATAATAGAGAGATTAAGCTCCACATTTGCAGATGGTTTGTGTTTGTTCCCTTCCTCGCTTTTCCTTCCCTGCATCCATGAGTACATCCAAATTCATATCCCAGGGCTATGAACAACCGATGCTCCCCTAAACCTTCCAGCCTGTATTTGCAACCTTTCATTGGAACTGCAGTGAAGAAGTTAACTCTCCCAGTGAAGTTGTTTTGCTTTGTATGCCTCGATGCACGCACTCTGCATCAATTGTGCCTGTACCAGGGAGGGTTTTAATTACAGAATCACGCTTGTGGTGCATGACCAGCTTATTCCTAATATAGGTCACTAATTTGGGTTCTCTTTTGGCTGTAGCATCCCTCAGCGCTGTTTGCTGTAATATGTGACAGCCTACAGCCAGCCCCAGAGTATTTGTTCCTTCTCTTTGCGTTATTTGAGATACAAACCTGAAAGGATCAGTTTTCAGCATCTAAGAAACGTGTGCGTTTGGTTGGTTGCTGTCCCAGTATTATTTTCTTTTCCTAAAGAATTAAAAATTAAACCCATTCAAAGTGAATTTATGGAAGGAGCTCACATCCGATCACTCCCACACGGAGAAGGAATGCCAGCGCGTACAGAGCGTGATAGCTCAGAACGCAGAGATAGCATGTAATGCAATTTTGTTATAGCATATCATTGAATTTTGTTAATATAATAACCTGAAATAAAGTGCTAAGACAGATTGACATGCCTGGGTAGCACAGCTGAGGATTCAAATATTTAAATATAACATGTTTTAGCTTGTTCCTCTTGAAATCAATGGAAGTTCTCCTTCACAGCTGATTGCAGTGGGGGAAAATGGATCTAGCTTATGCAAAATTAGGACAGGAGGGGGAATGGGGAAGTTGAGCTGAGTTTTCAGGTGTTGATTTCTTTGCTCAAATCTGCTCTAATTTCTGTTTGGTTTTATTGAGGTGTTTTTTTTTTTTTTTACTTTAAAGGAAAAAAATATAGAGCCTATTTTCATCAACATCCATAAATAAAATAGAAATCATCCCAATGGAAGGTAATGTAAATGCCTTTTCTATGTGCATTTTCCTTTCATGCCTTAATAATGATGTAAAACTCCCTCAGCTGCTCTCTTCTATTTGCCCCTTTCTACCCAAAGGCTCAGCCCCTGCCTTGCTGGAACCTGGTTTCCGCTGAGCCTGCTCGCAATCAACACAAAACCTTAACCCAAGTCTGAAAACACAAATATAGCAGCAAATATCACAGCCTCACGCTCAGTTTCTGTGCGGTCACATTTCCATCCCCCTCACCTTTGTTCACAGAGCATCTCGGACAGGTATTCGCTCTCTTAGCTGCCTGCTAGCATCATCTCTGTTTTGTTTCACAGGACAGCACAGCTTCACATTAGCAATTTGGGTCTGGGCATTCATCCTCCAAACTGACTTCAAAAGACTTTAACAAAAAGGCACTGGTTGGTATTTCCATTGAGACAACAGTGATGCCCCAGTTAATCACAAGGAGAAGGAGGCTCCAACCCAGATCAACCGGAATTGTTCAGTAAAGACTAAACCTATTTCAAATGGTTTCTACTGAGGGTATTTTCAACCACCCCTCCCTAAGATAATTCCCTTTGATTGACTTTAAGCATCATGAAAGTTCTGGGAAATAGAAAACTTCCGCAATTAAGCATCACACAAACACATTTAAAGCTAATGCAAATTTCCAGGCTAAAAATGCGCCACTTCAAACCATTTTCTCAGATTAAAAGCAGCTACAAAAGCAGGCTGGGGAATTTTGCTAGAAATCAGGAGGAAACGCCTCGGTTTTCCGTCAAACAAAACTAAAGCAAATGGATTAATGAAGGGCTGGGAAAATCAACGGGAAGGGTCCTGACAATTCCAATAGGAGCTTTGAAGGGAGAGAAAATGGCAATGCCCAGACCCTCCTAAACAACCCGGAGAAATCCCTTCCGTGGTAAACGCCTGGAAAGAGGGAAAATGCATACTCCAAAACAGTGCAACACCACTCAGGGACGGGCACGACAAAACCATTCCACTATTTCCATTCTCCTGACTGGAAATTTCGCTTCCCGAGCGATTTCAGTATTTTATGTGCAATGTTGCTGTGTCTTGTTTAGTTCATGTGATTTGACTGCTTGTTTTTGTTGGGTATTTCTCCAATGGCATTGACAAAACCCCGAAACCTTGTAGCTGCGGAACATCTCCTGGAGCGCTGCTCGCAGCATTCCCGGGAAAGCTCATCTTTGTGATAAACAAAGAGTGTGGAGAGGCAGAGGGAGCCGGCGCTCCATCCCCTTCGGCATCCAGGGGAAGGGAAAAGCCTCTCATGGGGAGTGACCTTGAGGAGGATGCTCTGTTTCCAGCTTCTCGGGAGAGCCAGGTCGCATCCTCTGCTCCAGGTCGCTCATTCGGGTCCTGCTTTTACATTCAAATCAGCTTTGTGGAGTGATGGGGCTGGACGTTCCCCACAGAGCCACGGGAGAAAGTGTAACTTTGTGTTCCTCAGCTGCAGGAAAACACCAGGAATACAAATCGGAGCCCGGATCGTTTCCAGGCATTATTTCACTGCAGGTTCAAATGGCTCTGGCACTGTGAAGCTCCCGTTCATTTTAAAAGCAGAAAAGCTTTAGTCTATCCAGAAGTCATTCAGAGCAGGACTTGGTTTGCTGTTTTCCCAACAGCAACTAAAGTCAGAGCAGCTTTTTTTGCTAAATCCTAGAAGGATTTAGGGCAATTTTCCTTCCCTTCCGACATAATCCCACTTTTTTACTGTCCTGTACATCTTCTGACATAACTTCCGGTACTCTGATGGGCCATTAAGACCCACCTGGGTTTGAACTGGGAGACAGCCCTATATTTCTTGCACATGCCAGACGTAAAGGAACATTCATAGGAATTCAGGATATTTGGGAAAATGTGGGGTCAAGCTCCTGGTCACACAGAAAGAGCTCCTGTTGAGGACTATTCTGAGGCACAAATCAATACTTAGCGCTAATGTCCTCCCTTCTAGAGATGGGAAAACAGGCTGGGGAAGGCGAAATGACCCAAAGACAAAGAACAGACCTGTTGGGAAGCTGAGCTTATTGCTCATGCTCCTGGCTGGCAGCCCCGCTTCCTTACCACTGCTCAAGCTCTCCATCTTTGCAGGGTATGCAACTGGCATATGGACTTTTTAAAAGCAATTTTGTAAAGATGGGCTTCTATTTCTGTTCATGCCATAGCTTTTAATCCTGAGGCAGAAACAACCAATGCCTGAGTTTTGCATGCATGCATATGCATTACCTGGAAAAGGCAGGCGAATGTCAGTTTTGGGTTTCTACCAAAATCTTTCCTTAGCAGAGTTTTTTCTCAGGAACTGGAGAACAGACAGAAGCAGAGCCCTTAAAATATGTTTTCAGGATTTAAAATGCAAACTGCAGCCTTCCTCCTGTCCCTGCATATACTCGGGTGAAATTCAAGGCTCTCAGTAACTCATTCATGGAGCATGGGGTGGCCAAGATGGACATCACATCATATTCACCAGGTGAATATTGAATCGGGGTATGAGCTCTTCACTGGATAAACACATGTGCAGAGGGAGGTTGGAGTGAAATAAAAGAAGGGACAAGAGGCATTCTTGACTGACCTGTTATCATTTGAATACACGGGCTCAGACTTAGGCTGAGCAGAAAGGCTCCAGCCCTTAGGCCAGCATTGGATATGTAGAAGAGGTTTCAAGCTCTGCCTTCAGGGTTGGTGCCGGACTCTCTTTTCTCCTATATTGGTATCTCCTTTGTACGCAACCGATCAGCTCAGGCTGATGGTGTCAGGTGTATGACTACACCCACACACATACTGCACCCAAACGGTGTCCCTGCATTCCCATGGATGCTCAGCAATTAGCCTGGGATGCCCACTGTTGGACTCGTATACATGGCTGAGAAATCCAGCCAGTGACCATCTGATTCACTTGTTTACTGCCCACTCCAACAGGAACTGGCCCTAAAATCTGGTGAAGCTGTAAACTGCACTCATTTGGTGAACCGAGGAGATGGACATTTGTTTCTGTGCGGGTTTTTAGGTGGTTACTGGCCTAACTGGGTTTTCATTAACTCAAGAACTCTGCCATTTATTTTAATGTTCTCAGCATTTATGACCTTGTATCTATACCACCTGATTTCATATATATGAAATATATAATAATACATATATATATGTATTATATAAATAATATATATATATGTTCTAGGTTGTCAACAGTTTGGTTTCATTTTCCTAATGCTGACTTTTAAAACTATTTGACCAGGTTTTACCAATTCCTACAGCGAATTTCACTTCCATAGGATTTTAGTCCAGTTTTCCCAAACTTTAGTGTATGGACAAAGTTTGTCCTTCAGACACACAGGGGAGAAAGAGAGTAAAGGGGAAAAAAAACCCCACAACCCAGTTCACCTTTTTGTGAGGGAACTTCTCTTTTCCTTTACTATTTACCCTGACTCCAATCAATAACTTAGATCTTCACCTTTTAGAGGTTTACATCATCAAGGAAGAGAAAGGTATTGAAGGCATGGATAGCCATCACGTTCCCACTTCTGTCCCGGTTAGAAGCTTCCAGTCTTTGGATCAAGCACCTCAGAGATACTGGTGTGGTCTGTGTGTCACCTTCACTGGTTTACCTGCATCACTGGGTATCTACATTTACTTAATGGGAGGTTTTTAACCTTTTCTTGGGTTTGCTGTAACTATGATCTGAGCTAAGTGATAGCAAAGTGACAGGGAGTGATTAACATTGTTTTCAGTGGTGGTTGTATTGAGCCCCACGATCTGAGAGGTCTTGAGTGATGGCCATGGTCAGCTCTGCACTGCTCAGGATTTGGCTCTGCTAAGATACGAGTGAATTATCAAGCACAGAAAGAACAGAATCGGATGGGAAGAAAAAGTCCAAGAATGAAATCAGGCCATTAAATAATGAACTTTCTGTTGGAATAGAGCTGTCACGTCATGGGGAAGGAGCAAACTGAAGAGGCTGAAAATCCAGCCTATCTCCCTTCATCAGAAGGGTGGTGGGGACATGTCAAGATGCAGAGCTCTGGCTGTCCCAGCTAAACCTAACACAGCCCTAACACAGGCACGGAAAACACCCTTTGAACATAGTTGGTTTTCTTTTCACAATCTTCAGCCTCTCTTCTTTATCTGAGGGGGAGAAAATTCCACTTGGCATCTGCACATGGCTGTGATTCAATGCAGCGAAGGGTCTCTACCGATGCCAGCCTCTCTGAGCCTTGGGAACTCCTTGTGCCATAATGAAACCACATCTGTTGCCAAGTGGGGAGTCAGCGAAGGATGGATGAGTGGGGAGATGCTTTCTCAGGCAGGCTGGGCTCTACTACTTCATGAGTTTAACATCCATGTGCTGCACCATCTGGGGTGTGCATTGGTCCAGCCATCCGCCCCAGACTCTTGGGCAGGTGAGGGGGGGTCAGGGTAGCATAAGGAGCATTTTGCAATGGATCAGCTGGTGGAGAGTAAGGGTAAGGATCCTTTTTCAACAGCGTCTCAAAACCCCAACAGCACAAACAGGCTCCCTGTTTCCAGTGAGAGGCTACCCCGGGCTTGGGAAAGCCCAGAGAAGTGGATGTGAAGGCAAACAATGAATCTCATCAGTGATTCATGGTAACAAGAGCCTACAGAAGTAGCACTCAACAAATTTCTCCAAGCTCTTACTGCATCTTAAGAGCAGATCACTGTATCGCTTGCTTTATGGGTCTGTGGAGGATCCGACTGGGAAAGAAATGCACATATTTAAGTTTATGGAAAGCTAAACCTAACACTTAGTGCCCAGTGATGTACGTGTTTAGTTCTTCACATTATGAGGTGTATTCCTGCCATATGGGGCTAACCAAACTGGAATGAGATCCTGAATTATTTAACTGCTATAGCAGGATGATACCTGTTATTAATACTACGAATAATAACCAGGATGTCTAAAACTATAAACCCCAAAAAGCAAGTCAGATAGATGCATGGGAAGAAAAACAGGGATGTAAAAATATATGTGTCCCTAGTAAAGATGAAACGGTGGCAGTGTGGGAGTCAGGGAAGTGGAAGTATAGGGGAAATAAACAGTATGGTCCCTGCCTTGTGCTGAATCTGCGCGAGCACACACCATATGAAACGGTGTCTGTCCTGAGCACTTAAAAGTCCTGGCTTAGGCTTTACGATGCCTGATTCCCTCTCGTGTCTCACAGACGAACAACCTTTAGGGGTAGAAACAGCCAAGCCCAATAATGTCTCCGGCTGGATTTTCACCTCCATGCTCACACAGAGCAGCTTGCTCACAGAAAGGGTGGGCAGAGGGAGAGAGGGCAAGGACTGACAGAGAGAAGCAAAGGAGGAGCAGAGAGCAACAGAAGGGAAAGAGGAGAAAGAAGCAGGACAAGGTCTCTGCTGACCTTGCTTTTGGAGGGAGAATGAGAGATGCTGTAGGGGACAGGCAGGGCGTAGGTGGGCAGGGGACAGGGTGGGAGAAGCCCAGCAGGTCCTACACAAGCTCCTTGCCCCAGCAACCTCCCTATTGCCTCTTCTCACGTCATTGTGCAGAGCATGAAGAGGGACAAGGTTTTCTGTGGTTTATTTCTATGTAACAGGAGTGGCCTGGACAGAAACCACCCAAGATCTCCTCCTCCCCAACCCCAACCCATCTCCTTTCCTAGGAACACTCCTTTTCCTTTGCTTTCTACCACATCCACAACGCGAGAAGCAGACGTCCCTTCAGTGCTGGAATCTGGTGTGGGTCCCCATCCCTCTGCCCACTACCCTCTGCGACCTCCAGCACAGAGGCAATGGTCGACAGCTCTAGTAGCAAAGTCAGGGCGTTATCCCTGTGGATTTTCCCTGAGTGCCTTGGGAGAGGCTGAGAATTTGGGCAATGGGGAGGGGAAGAGAGGGAATGATGATGATGATGATGATGATAATAATAGCGGCACTAGTAGTAGTAACAGTAGTAATACCCAGAACCCAGAACTCCACATGAATAAAGTGCTCCAAGGTCACCTGGTAGATGGCACGGAGCGGGTGGGACAGGCTTCCTCCCTCCCTGCCCTCTAATGGATGCTGCACTTTAATGTGCTGATTACATTTGCACCGAGTTCTTTTAAGTGCAAAACAAATGCAGAAACTCCCGAGATTTCCTGCCTTGCTGAAATAACCCTTTCCTAAATAATTAGCATAAAGCATCCATTTCTGTGTGCGAGCTTTGCCAGCTTTACAAATGAAGAATAGAAACTGGGTTTGGGGTTGCACCTCGTCCGTAATTTTTCCAATATTATCCAGCAAAATCCTTATTTTGTTATTTTACTGTGTCGACGGTGACAGGAGGAGAAAGAAGAAATAAATCTCAGTGGGACAGTGTGGACAGGAGAGCCTGTTTGTTCTGGAGTGAATTGGAAGAAGGAAAGAAATGGATCGCTGCTGTACATTAATTGTACAGGACATGCAAGATGGCTGGGAACAGAGGAATGGTGTTTATAAAGCTGTCTGGTTTTCCAGAGATCAAAGGCAGAGGTGGAGAAATAATCCATTGGATGTGTCTACTTGCAACACATAATCCCTGGCTGTGGCACTTGCTCCCTGCCTGCATGGACAAAGAGCGTCTTTGGAGGAGAGAGCTCGGAGCACGACACCAGCCACTGCCTGTGGCACCCAGGGCTGTCACTGGGGACACCATCGAGTTGCCACTGGGTGTGTGCTTAGAGGAAAAAGCCTCTGGGATGCAAGTGCCCAAATGGCATTTTATGGGCCATGGGGAGAGTCTGGATCCCCTTGAAAGCATCCTCCTTCCCCCAGATGCTTCCTGGCCAGGCTCTGCGGTTGATCCATCCTAAAGGGCATCCACTCGTCCTCCAGATCCACCCTCTGCTGTCCCCACTGCCCCGGGAGCAGGGAAGAGCCTGCAGGCAGGGGCAGGCAGGACAAGGACACAAACAGGCAGGACGGGGACAGGCGGAGCAAAAGCAGGGAGGGGATGAGCAGAACAGGGCAGGCAGGAACAGGCAGGGACAGGCAGAGGTGGCTCCCAGGGATCTAAAGGAGGGAGAAATGTCTCTGTGCCTGCATTAGGGGAGCTGGGATGCGGCTCTTTGCACTGGGGCACCCCCAAAGGCTTGGCCAAGGGCTGGTTGGTCACCCCATGGACTCCCCAGGATGGGATGGGATGGGGACACCAATGAGTCCCTCAACAGCCACAGGGCTCCTGTTCCTACACCCCACAGGCCAGGCCCAGAGCTGGAGGCTGGAAAGAGCAATTCCACCGTCGCGTATTAAAATCAGGCTGCATTACAATTGCATTTCCCTGTCCCTTCAATCCGATGTCAGAACTCCTTAACTGATGAATTCCAAGCTGAATGAGCGAAATGAGGGGCTCAGGGAGGTGGGATGGCGTGGGATACTTTAGTTTGTGCTCTTTAAAAAGACTGATGGAAATAAAGTGACCACAAAGCACCTGAGTGCTTTGATGCTTATAACAGCAATTTAGTTACTATATTAATACATTTCCTCTTTGTTTTTAAGCAGGCATTGTTAAATGTGGTCTTGTTCTGTCTGAGCTCACTCATTTTTCATTACATGAATTCTCCCCATGCAAAGAATTATTTGGTGTTATTCCATCCGCCTGGAATCTCAGCACTAAAGGGGGTTCAGCACTGCGTTTCATGGGGAAAAAGGGACCAAAATAGCTCCATGAATATGTGCCCTTTCCCATATCTAGGACTGGGTTTAAAAACACCCTCTTCCCTCTGGAAACTACCACATCAAACTCAGCACAACCAATAAAACCTGTACCCAGAATCTCAAATAGTCAGGACCGATGGTTTAGGTTGCACCAAAGCGCTGGTTCGATGCACACTAAATATAGATACCCCCCAAAACTGCATCCCATTGGAGAAAATAGGGACCCAATGCTGCAGCAGCAGAGATTCAGCAGTTTAACCCCCCCATCATGAATTCAGGTGCAAGAGGCAAAGGCAGAGATGTCAGAGGACGGGTATTTGCAGGTATTTACACCTGGGTTTTCCCTACTGAAGCCTTAGCACTGGGGCTGTGGATGCTGTGAGGATGCTGAGTTTCCTTGTAAATCTCTCTGAAATCAAACACGCTCCTGCCTGCACCTTAATCCAATATTTTTAGGGCAAATATTTAAGGAGAGGTGGGACCTGAGGCTGGTACTGGATCTTTTTCCCTTCTCAAGGCACTTCTGGTAACAGGAAAGGAGAAGGGACCACAGTGATGGCTGGGTCTTACACACAAAGGGGTGCTCGGCCCCTCCATTGGTGAGCAGAGTGCCGGGAGCAGGCAGGAGCCTGTCCCCATCCCTGGGACCTTCCTCAGGGAGATGGGTTGGCTTTCTAAGAGAGGGTGGAAAACCTACTGACAATACTTCCCCCCACCCCTGCCCCATTCCTTAGAGTAAAACATTCTCCCCAGAGCCACCCCCCCCGGCCTGGAGCACATTCCTGGGGATGGTTGGGATAATTGTATTCCCTAAAAGCAAACAAGTTAAATAAGAATTAATTATAAACCCAGAAATTCTGTGTGGTTTTTTCCAAGGAAAAGGTGCTTCCCATCTCCTCCTCGATGGCAGCACCTAAAGCCACGCTGCTTTCCAAACGCAGGGGGGAAACTGAGGGGGAAAACGGGATCAGATGGGGCTTCCAAGGCTCGGACAGATGAATAGCAGTGGGGACCAACAGACAGCAACAGGACTGACTGCCTGGTACCCACCAGAGGTCCGGGATCTTAAAGATACATCCCACATATTATGGCCATAACATGGATACATGTTCTACGCACTGGCTGGGCCATGTGAGTTGCACAGACAGAGCAGACACCATATAAATACACGTGCCACCCCATTATATCTGCATTAGAGAGAGCTATACACATAAATGATCCCTGATACATTCGGTGCGGCCGTATAAATCACTGTCTCTGACAAGTGGGCAGTGTTCCATGCATGAGACATAGGATTTTGGCTGCACCCACCCATGCTGCGGGGACACTTGTCCCTGTTTCACACCCCCCAGGCTGGATCCATGCTTGGACCTGAAGCTGTGCTGGGATATGGAGGAGACAGTGAGCATCCCCCTGCACTCCCTGGCTTGGATAAATGAGTGCGGGATTTGCAGGGGAAAGGGAAGCCAGAGGGATGAAGGGGGTGCCAGGATAGGGGACAGCACCCTAGCAAGGTCCCTAGCAAGGGGACACTCCTCACACCCTTTGCCCAGCATCCAGGTCCCATCCGCAGCCAGACCCCCCCTCCCATGGCCCTCAGTGCCCTGAGTCCGCTTTTCCAGAGCCTTCGCTGATATTTTTGCAGGAATCCCATTAAATAAGTGGTGATTTAAACCCAGCTCTGTGCTTATTAATTCCCCCCACATCCCTCCCCATCACCTCGGATGCGAGGGTTTAATTGGCTCCAAGACAAGGAAGCGCCAAGCGGTGTTATAAAACGAACTGACCCCACAAAAGGATGCAACATCTGGAGGCAGGGCACCGGGGAGGCCCAAGTACCTCCGCCGAGCATCCCGCATGGATGGGAAGGGCCCCACCGAGCCGCATCCTGCCTGCTGCCGCGGATGGGAATCCCGGGCAGCCCTCGGAAAGCCTCCGAGCGTGGTAAGAAAGAGAAGCCCCTCGGTGCTTACCTGCCCGCAGCGAGGCACGTCCCTCCCCGCCTGCAGAAGAGGAGCCCTCTCCTTGCAAACAGCCCCTAAAAGGTTTCCCCCAAGTGCACCCGGGTGATTAATTTTTTAGAGCTAATCAAGGAAATAAAGTTAAAGAGGAGGAGGAGGAGGAGAGTTCCTCTTGTTTGGGGTCTGATTTGGGGGAAGGAGGGGGTGGGGGCAGTTAAAGAGACCAGTTGCTGCCCACCGCTTTGACCAGTGAGGGATTCAACCCTTATTACCATTTTGTTTTTGTCCAGATTTGAAAGTAGGGCCCCCTGCATTCAAATCATCGCCCTCCGTCGTTATTGTAAAGGACAGGCCTTAGTGGGCCCCCTTTGGATTGTCCTCCATTAACAATCCCTGCTTTTGTGGAGGTGTTTCTTTTTCTATTCACACATAGCGCTGATGGTACTTCAGGCCCAGCTCTTAAAGAAACTGTTTGCAAAATTGTACCTTTCCGCACGCTGCTCCACAAGGAAGCGGGGACCTGTAGTTAGGAAAACATTATTGAGGTTTCTAATTTAATTAAAAATGTTAAAGCTGCCAAAGGGGAAGGGAGAAAGGGGAAAAAGAGCACAAGAGTGTAAAGAGGAGCCAGGTTTCTTTTTAACCTCTGCAGCATCACATCGCTGAGCATCCAGTGCTGGGGTGTGCGGGGATGTGCTCCTGGCTGCGTCCACAGCCAAACGTGTGCCTGGGTAAGGGTGAGGCATTCGGATGCTCTTCAAGCAAATAATGCTTTTAAAATGGGAATGCAACCCTGGATGTGCATGGGCAGACCCCAAGGAGCACAAGGTGCTCTCTTGCCTGGGGTTAGGTGTTGGAGGTTGCACATGTGCCCCCCATTAGTGTCCTCCTAAAAGGAGCCTCTTTGCTTTAAGAGGTTGAAGTAAAGGTGCATCCTGCTCAGCATCCTCGCTACGAGCGAGGCTCAGAAGCACGTCTGCGGCGAGGACGCCCTTCCTTTGGTTATTGTTGTTATCCCCGTTGCCAACAGATCTGTAAATGTTCAAAGAGCAACAAGACTTTCAAGGGAAAAAAACCCCACATCATAATAATTCAGCTGGCGAAGCAGGGCAGAGCCTGACCCCCGGCTCCATGGATGAGTGCTTCGCTGGGACCCCTGCTGAGCCAATGTGGACCTTCAACATCAACTCTGAAATTGGTGTGATTTGCCTGGGAAACCAGCAGTCATAGAGCAACTGGCCTTGACAAGATGAAGAGGAAATGTATAGAAGACGTTTAATGGGTCGCAAAAGGAGGAGGGGGGGAGAAGCCTGGAGTGCTGCATTCTATATGGCTGGAGGGGCCCTTCTGCGCAAAGCAGGGCTGCGGAGGGGAGGCATTCCCAAGCTGGGCTTCATTCCCCAACCACAAGAAGCCGTCCGGGAATGCTGTGCCCTGCAAAAGGTTATTTCCCTGGCTCTGGCTGGGACTTGGGCCTGAGATGAGCTTCCAATGAACCCAGTGATGTCTTTAATGTCAGTGAATAGCTGAAGGCAGGCCGGCTGCGGGGCTTTGTACGGAGGCGCGCTGGGCTTGGATTATGCACGCCTAATCGCCTCATTTTCTTGGAGTGATCTGGATGCCGTACTCTTGGGCTGTGGAACATTTTATAAATAGCAGTGCTTGGAGTTAATATGATTTACTGGAGAAAGACCGGTTAAGCAATTCCCCACCTAAGTAGAGCGGTAATGAACAGGCTCTGGAGAAGATGCCTTCCCCACCGGCTTCGAGAGGGGGTGGGCAGGGAAGCAGGGATGCAGAGGGGTGATGTTTATTTGCGTGCGCGCACAGAGTGTCATTGATTTTTAATTGTATTAAAGGCATTGCAGTAGCCACGGGCTGCCTCTAGGACTGGACTTTTCCTTCAAATACGTACAGTGAAGCCGTGGCCTCCCCCTCCTGCTTGCTGCTGCTGCAAGATCCCAGCGCAGGAGCGAGCGGGGACAGCGGAGCCTTCACCCTGCTCCCTTTCACTTCTCCCTCCCTTATCCTTTTCCCTTTCCCCTTCGAGAAAACCAAACCAGGAGGTGCCTGTGCTGCCCTAGTCCCCATTCCTTCTGGGTAGGGAACCTCCACCACAGTGGGTGTTAGAGGAGCCAGGCTGACCCCAAGGGACAGAAGCACCCCTGGGCTTGTCCCCCTCCATCATGGAGGGGAAGCAGCTCTGGCCTTGGCCAGGAGAGCCAGCAGTGCCTGGAGACCCAAGGGTGCTAGAGGTGCTGAGAGCAGGGACGCCAGTACCCCCACCGAAGTCGTCAGCTGAGCCCTTAACCAACGGCACTATAACTACAGTGAAACCAGCAGTGGGATCCACACACAGGGACTTCTCCTCATTCCCAGACAAAACCCATCCTGGGACAAGGTTCTGAGGCTTGGGGAGCATTGGAGGGATCAGGGATGCTCCTAGGGGATAGAGGGGGTGAGCAGAGGGTTAGAGACAGCGAAAATGACCTTCTTCACTTAGAAAAGAGAAAGAGGAGAAAACACATAAGCTTCAAAGCCAAAGGTGGTGGTGTGGGGAAATCGGGAAAAGCCTGTCCAAGGCTGGCCCTGGCATCACACAACAGCTGGTAGGGATGGAGATGGGAATGGGGCAGTGGGAGCAAGCCCCTGGCGAGGGGAAGCATTTCTCAAGGGGGAGATCATAGAATCGTAGAATGGTTTGGGTTGGAAAGACCTCAGAGGTCACGAGACGGTGGCTCCACGCTCATATCCCCCATCCCCACCGGGATGCGCGCTCACCCCAGTCATACCCCCTTGTCCAGGGGATGCTATGTACCCCCTTTACACCAGGATGGGGGTGACCCTCAAGCAAGCTCCCAGTCCCCCCATGCTCAGGATGTGGATCCGCGCTGCACCGCAGGCACGCACCAACCAGGACCCCCCCAATTCCCCATCACCTCCCAGCCTTCAGCTGAGCCTTCCACCAGGTGACTGGGAAAAATGAGGCTGGAAACCATCGTGGTGATTGATACAACCACAGAAACATCCCAAGGGAAGGGGGGGGGAGAGGAAAAAAAGAGCCTTTCTCCAGCGTGGAGCGCTGAGAGGGGAAGCAGGTAATTAGCTACGTGATGGAGCAATCCTCTCCCGCGGAGGAACCGCTTGACACCGGGATTGTGCCCTGCGAAACCGTGTGTGACCCAAGTGAGGGCTTTTATTTTGTTGAAATCTTGGGGTTTTCCCCCCCCTCCCCCTTTATAAAATTAAGATCATTCGATGTTGTTTTAAATGTCAAGCCCAGGAAGGAGCGGAGGGGGAGGGGGCCGGGGAGCTGCGGGCATTCTTCACTTCACAAGCCTGAATGTTTCAAAGTTGCTGCTGTGCCGTTCGCTGACGGCTATTGTGTGTGTTTAAGGCTGGGGGGGGGGGGAGTGGGGGGGTGAGGAGGGGGTGCGGACCCCCCGTTGGTGTGGATTTGCTGCCCAAAGACCGTTAGAAAGAGGCAAGAATGAATGAGATTGAATGGAATTGTAATGCACAAGGCCCTCCTCCTTTCTCAAGGAGCTGGGAGGCCAGGAAAGCGAGTCGTGGGGAGAGCGGGCGGCTTCCCTCCACCTAGGAAGAGGCTTTGCAAATCAGCAAATTGTAGATTTCGAGGGGAAGAGGGGAGGGAAAGGGGGGCATTTGTATTTTTTTTATTACAGATATGAGGAAAAAAAACCCAATTAGAAAGCCCTGCAGCAGCCAAGAAGACCAAAAGGAGACAGAGAGAGGAAAAGAGGGAGAGGAGACTTGATAGAAAAATCTCATTCCCCAACCTCTTGTAAGTGTAATTACTTTCTAAGACAATGAATTGCTTTCTAAGAGAAGAAAAAAAGGGGGGGGGGAGAATATGTAAAAGAATGTGTGAAATTATAACAGGGACTGAACTCTGCTGATCTCTTTCCTCTGCAGTGAGATTTCTGGGGCAGAAACCAGAGGCCTAGAATGTGCCAAACCTTTCTCTGTGGTTTGAAAGAGATCCGGGCTTCATTTTAAAGAGGTTTTGCTTTCTCCTTTGGGGTGCGGAGCCGATGCTGGGGATGGGGCCAGGGCCGGTACCTGGGCCACATCCTGGGGGCAGACAAACAGACAAAGGCTGGTTGGTGATTGACTCATTGAGCAGAAATGAGGAGAAAGCTGAATTTTGGGGGTGTTTGTGAGCTCTCCGCAGTGAGGGTGCGTGCGGGTGTGTGTGTACGTGTGTGTCACGTTGGCCGGGACAGGGCTGAGCGTAGGTTCTGCTATGGTTTGTTGTGCTGCGGTTGATTTCGGGTTCAATCTTGTGTATTTTTCTAACGTGGTCATCTACACATGGCGGAGCCGGGGTTTGGAAATGGAAGGAAAGTGGAGGCATGTTGCTTGTCTCTGGGATTTCTTTGTTCGGGGAACAGTAGGTGGTAGGTTTAAAAAGGCAGAGAGGGAAAGAGGGGGAGAAGAAGAAAGAAACAAGAGCGCAAAAAATGGCCCTTTGCAAATTATCTGTCCATTTTCTTCTGGGGTATAGAAATGCTGCGTTAGAGATGCAGGAAGGGCCGTGCTGAAGATAAAATGTCTCACTGGAAGGGTTAATGAAATCACAGCCAAAGCCCAGGCTGCTGTTACAGCAGGAACTGGGAGTGCAGGGCAGTGGGAGGGGGGGGTGAGTCGATGGGGGTGTCCAACGGCAAACTTTAGAGGTGCTGAGCTGACGGTGGGGCTCGGTTTAAAGGAGGAATAAAGGAGCAGAGCAGGAACCCGCTGCCGTACGCTGCGGTTAAGTCACTACCGCGGGGCTTTGCGCTGATGGGGGGTGCAGAATACCCACTGCGGGGAGGGGGATAAACCCAAACCCCCGGGTTCTCGGGGATGATTGGCAGAGGGGGTGCGTTGTGCCCGCACGGGTGACAGAGAGACAGACACCCTGACCGACCAACCTCCCCCCATAGGGCCCTTCGGCTGCATAAAGACCCCTCGGGAAGGGGCAGGGAGGAAAACAAAACAACTTCTGCTTTAAGGGGGGCAAACTCACCCCTGTGTATGTGTATGTGTGTGACCCCCCCCGGGCTGACCCATGCGCAGCGCGGCTGCCGGCTCCGCTCCTTCAATACCATGGACAGCGGAGCCGGGACCGGCAAGGAACCGGGCACCGAGCACCGAGGGGAGGCCTCGGGCATCCCCCGAGCTGCCCCCCGACCCAGGGCAGGAGCATCCTCAGAGCCGGCTGCGGGTCCAGGCCCGGGCCTCCCCGCACCGGGGTTAGGCCCAGAGCAACCGGGAATCCCTCGGGATAAGGAAAGCGTTTTCCTCCGTGTTAATTTGTTTAGGTTGTTTTCTTTTAAATCGATAAAAGATTGAGAGCTTTGGTCTGTGGGAGTAAATAGGTCAATATGGAACAGGCTCTAAATAAGCAGATTTATTTCTATTTTTTTTTTCCTTAAGTTTCAGGAGAGGCAAAGCTAAGGGAAAATTCCCTCCACTGCCTACTGTCAAATGCTGATTTTCCCCGCTTTGGTGCTTATGGCGTGAGCTGCAGCATTATAAAAGAGGAAGAGGAAAATGCATACTAACAGGGACAGAGGCTCACGGGGCTGGAGCTGCCTTTTAAACACAGCTCCAGAGCTCAGAAGGTGATATTTCACCTTGCCACAGAGTATTTTGTGACCCAAAAGCTGCTGTTTAGAGGCCTGGCCCAGCTCTCCGAGAGGGAGACGCCATCGTTAAAACAATTGCTTTCCTATAGGATGAAAGGGAATACATCTCTCTTCCAGCGGTTATGACCCATCTGTCCTGGAAATGCTCACACTGCTGGGGCAGAGAGAGACTTCCAGAGCTGGAGCAAGACACCTTCCCCCAAAACAATTGTATCCCGCCTCCCCCTGCCTTACCCCTTTCCTAAGATGAAGGAAAATACCACAGTGAATGGAAATACACCCAGGCAAATAAATCCTCGCCTGAAAGCTATTCTAGCGAATGCGCATAGCACTGCTGGCCATAAAAGTTACTCTAGACGGGGAATAAAGGGGTGTAGAAACACACAGCCCTGCACCTCCCATCCCAAAAATCAGCACGTGTGTATCCACATTTTTTAGGGGGATTGGTGTGTGGCTGGAGCGGGAGGGATGGAGAATTAACAGCGAAGAAGCAGCTCGCTTAGTGAAAACGAAACAGGCGCAAGGCTCCTACGCAAGAGCTCTCCAAGCTGGGCATTGCCTGCCTGGTGT
Source organism: Lathamus discolor (assembly GCF_037157495.1). Lineage (NCBI taxonomy): Eukaryota > Metazoa > Chordata > Aves > Psittaciformes > Psittacidae > Lathamus > Lathamus discolor. The sequence continues at coordinate 2,445,627 of NC_088894.1, read as the reverse complement.
GAAACACGTTTTCTGTCCCCAGAGGTGAAATTCGGTGACCTCAGATAGAAGTAAATAAGCCCCAGTGCCCATTCCCATTGTAACAGCCGCCCCGTGCTGAGGGCTGGAAGTTTCAACCGAGAGGAGCGGCAGCAGCTCTGGCTCCGTCCTGATTTCCAGCTCCAAAATGGATGTGGTGGAGGGATGTAGCGAGACAGCAGCTAAACTGTGAGCGCAGGATGCAGCGGGTTAGAGCAGGGTGAGGGCAGCGAATCTATGGGTGATTTGGGGGTTTTTCAGGAAGCCTTCACTTAAAGCATCAAAATAATGCAGAGACTCTGGGTTCGGCAATTGAAAGTCAAAGCCATTTCCTTTCAGGTCCTCACTCTTGTAAGGCTGCTCGTGTAATATTAAGCAAAATCAAGCATTAAACCCGGTGATATAAAATTCAGGTTGTATATTTAAAGGGAAGCTCTTACTTTATATAACTCAGGACACATTGTCTCTTCTCGGATAGAACGGGGGTGAAATCCTACACATTTCTTAAAAAAGGAAAAAAAAAAACCAACCCTGTTTTAAAATTAAATCCATGTCAGCTTTAAAGAAAATTATCCATGATGTCTTTTGGAGCTGGGAAATGTAACTGTAGGATGCAGCTTTCCCCTCCCCCCCTGCCCCTCCACCCCCTCCCTTCCCAACCAAAAAAAAAAAAAAAAAAAGAGGGGAAAAAAAAAAAAAAAGGGAAAAGCAATGGAATATATAAAGCTCCTCTGATTAACAGTTTAGGTGCAGAGCCCTATTTATAGGGTGCGTGCTCTCCTATAAGGCCCCGGTGCTCCAGCCCGCAGCGGAACGTTATTGATGCAGCTGCAAGTGCTCAAAGCTTAAACAATATTTGTTCCCAACGCCCCAGCAGCCCGCCCGGGAGGAAGGTGGGGACGGGCTGGCGATGGAGTCCTGAATGTTACTCCTCCAGTTTCAAGGACATCTTGCTGATGAGGATTTGGTTAATGGAGGAGAACTTATGTCCTAGCGGTGACGTCATTGGGTCCCAATGTAATCCTCTTGTGCTGAACCCAATCAGCAGATGTGCCGAGAGCCGGGATGCGGAGAAGAAGCTCTAATCCCTTAGACTGGATGAGATCAGCTGAAACAGCCAGGACTAGACCCCAAACCCCTCTGCTAGGAAGATCAAGAGAAAAGGGATAAATTGAGAGAGACGCCTCATAACCCCTTTAAAGAGCTTTGGAGAAGAGAAGAGAAAGATGGGTGGTGCACCAAGTTCATCTTGCTTTTAAAGCCTAGCGGGAGCCTGGTTTTCACTCTGATGGGGTCCTTCTGCATTGTTCCAGGGCAGGAGAAGAGAGGAGGAGGATAAAAAAAAAAAGAGAGAGAGAGAGAGAGAGGAGAGAGAAAAGGGAAAGGAAAAAAAAAGAAAGGAGGAAAAAAAGTCTGAAATTCAAAGCTAATGAGGGAATAGGCGCTTTTCTTATTCATCTCCAGCTTGCCTACACAAAAACAAGCGTCCGGAGCCACGGGAGGGCGTTTGCGGCCGGATCCGAGAGAGGCGGCAGCGCCGGAGCCGCGGGATGGGTAAATCCGCTCCGAGCTGCGGCCGTGGGGCTCGGGCCCACGGACCTGGAGGAGCAGCAGGAATTGTTCTGTCCCCTTGTGCAAGCGACCGTAACGGGCTTGTGATTTTAATCTTTTCTTATTTTTAGCTTTTCCTATTTTTTTTTTATTGTTTTGGACCAAAAAAAAAAAAAAAAAAAGAGGACGGGAGGGCGGGAGGCGGTGAGGCTCTTCCAGACGCGCTGTCTTCCTAAATTCATAAGGCGCTTCTAAGTGCGACGGCGATCAACGAAACCGGTTTAATCGCTTTACCCCTTTGCAATCCCTCAATGTTGTTTTTCCTTTTCCCGTTATTATTGCCTATTTTTTATTTAAGTGGAGCGATCGTTGTGCCGAACCGCGGCGGAGCGATGCGAATCGCGCGTTTCACCTCCGCCGGGCTCCCTTCGAGAGCAGACAAACCGGCTCCTTTGCCTTGCGAGCAAAGCGAAGCGCCGAGCGGTGCTTTCACGCCGCTCCGGAGCACGGCGGGGACGGGGGACCCCTCAGCCCCTGCGGGGGGTCCCGCTACCGGGTCGGAGGGGGGAGCGGTGTAGCATCTCCGGGTCTCTCGGCCGCGGCTCCGCTCCGGGACGCGTCGCTCGGCACCGGCAGCCGGAGGTTAGTTGCGAGCTGCGCTCGGCGCTATCGGCTTCTATTATTATTAATTATCATTAATAATAATTATGATTACCAGCCGCCTCTTTCCCGCCGGACTCCGGGCTGTGTCCGTCTGTCCGTCCCTCCTCCCCGGGGCTACCCTCGCCGCTCAGCATCTGGCCGGGTGCGGTGCAGCGGCACCGGAGCCGGGGTTGGGGGGGGAGACCCGGGGGGCGATGCTGACCCCGGCAGGGCGAGGAGAAGGAGGGTGACAGCGGTACCCGGCTGTAGGCACCCAACCCCCCCCCCCCCACCCCATATTCCCCCTCCGCGGCCGCCGCAGCGGAGGGGCCCGGGCGGCGGGATGGAGGACGGCGCTCCCGGATCCCGGTTATCCCGGATCCCGGTGATCCCGGCGGGGTGGGCCCTGCACTGACAGCCTCTCTTTTCTCCCCCCACCCCCGCCTCCCCGCTCGCCGCCTGCCCCGCTCCGAGCGGGGACAGCCCGAGCCCCTCTCTGCGTGTTCACAGCGGACCTTGATTTAATGTCCATACAATTAAGGCACGCGGTGAATGCCAAGAGAGGAGCCTCACAGCTTCATTTTCATGGAAATTGGGGACATAAACCCTCTAATTACACTTAACAACAGCCACGGAGCGATCTATGGAGCATCCTCGGCCTTTTGACAAATGGGAGTAACAATGCCGGCAGCGCCCGGCGGGGCAGCTGCCCCTCGCGTTAACGGGGCGCTGGGGGGGGTGGGGGGGGCCCGCTGGGGCTTGGGGGGCCCCCCCGGCTGACAAAGGGCAGGAGGAGCGGCAGGACAATGCGGGCAGGGCCGGGGGGGCCGCGGGCAGAGAGCGCCCCAGGGGACGAAGGGGTTGGGGGGGACAGAGCAAGGGACCCCCATCCCATGCACGGGGATGCCCAGAGAGAAAGGAACCCTCCATTCTCCCTTCCCAACGCTATGAAAGGAGAGCTGGGCTCCTACACTGCTCAGAAGCTCCCTGGATAAACAGCCTTTTGGAGGGCTTTGGGGAGGGGGGTGCTTTTTTGCTTTCTTTTTCTGTTTGGTTTTATTTTGTTCCATTTTGGTTTTCTAGTTTTATTTTGGCCCCCACAGCCCCCCTCCTGCACCCCTGCACTGCTCATCCCTTGCGCAGGGGCTTGGCCATGGAGCCGCAGCAATGAGGCCATGGTCCTATCTTGCTCTCCCAGCCCTCAAAGCTCCTTTGCAGCTCAACCCGTCCCTGACCTGAATTATGATCCCGCTATTTTCCAACAGCCGGAGGGGTCCGGCAAGGCACGGGGCCATGGTGGCACCTCCAGCCCTGCCACCGCAGCCGCATGGTGGCACGCGTCCCCTTGTGCAGTCTCCAGCGAGACTGCAGTAGCCCACAGCGGTTCTCAGGCTAGGCTCTAGACCTCAATAAATCTCTGTTCTAAGACTCGTGTTTTCAGCTTCCTATAGACACACCGACCCCCGAGTTTGAGCCTCCTGAGAGCTGTGCTTGGGCGAGGGAAGATTTAATTATCTGGCTGCAAAAAGCCATAGAGCTGGATCCAGCCGCATACGCGCAGCTCCCTGCACCCCCTCCCCTCTTCATCTCTGCTCCACTTTTATCAGCATTGCGTCTGGCCGAGGAACCAAGTCCATAGGCATCTCCATCCTCCATGCCTGCAGTGCCTGACATGGGACACGCGACCTTGTCTGCAGTGGAGATGTCAGTAGGAGAGCACTTTCCTTGTTTAGGAGAGGGAGACAGGAAAAACCTTACTGTACGTTGTGGGATTACTTGATTTCGTGCCACAGGCACTTTAAGGTAGGGCTCCTGGGGGAAGCGGGACAAGGCAAGGGAAGAAGCGGAGGACGCAGCCTTGGAGGACAGCAGCGCTGTTAGTGCCCTCGGCTCCCAAGGCTGTTCTGCAGCAGAGGCATCGCACAACCGAGCAGTTGCGAATGGGTCGTGCCTCCAACCTTGGCAAGAGGCAGGAGTGAGGAAGCACGCGATGCTCACGCGGCTCCATCGAGCAGTGCAGTAACCTATTCCTCTTCTGAGGACCCGATCCTGAGCGTTGCTCCGGCAAGGCCAGGTACTGTGTAACTGCAGAAGCGCACAGGGCAAGAGGCTGCGTGGTGCAGGAGGGCCCAGCTCCATCAGGAGGGCTCTGGAGGCACAGAGATCCTTAAGAGAAGCTGGATTTCTCCCCTCCCTCTTTCCCAGTAGATGAGCGCAAGCACCAAGGTGTTGGAGGCCTGCTTGCTCCAATGTCCGTCAAGCGCTGCAAGGTCACAGGACACATTTTGACCTCATTTGCCCCCACCATAAGTGAGGGGCTATGCAGTGACTGGATTCACTGCAGGGGGAAGGGACACCCACCCTGATCGCTTCCATGCAAGCCTGCAGGGGCAGGGTTCCAGCCATGGGGCAGTTTTGCTCCTTGGTTCTTTGCAAAGGAGGTAGTGAGGGATGAGGAGCTAAGTACAGGGAGCCAGACCCCAGTAAAGCTAAAGCTGGCATTAAGAGACAGAAGGGAGCGAGTCCATGCAAGGTAATCTGCAGTGCGGAAAAGCTGCTGGCTTCCTCCAGGGACTACCGAGAGGCCAAGGACAGCTCTGATGGAACACAGGTAACTGGGGGGCTGCACGGGGCCTGATGGACCAGACCTGGCCTGGTCCCCAGACTGGGGAATGATGGGCATTGAGAATGGAAATTGATCATGCCAAGATGGCACAAGTCAGATGCTCATCCTGGACCAGATCCCTCTCCAGGTTTGCAGGGGAGGGAATCACACAGCCTCCTCAGCAAATAAGACTGCCTAGACTCTCAAACGTTCTCTCCTCCCTTGGGCTTCCCGTGTGTCCCTTCTCCTTATCCTAGAAGGGCTTTAGGATATAGATTACTTAGATCTTCCCCTCTTCCCACACACAAAACCCCCTCTGATGCATGCATCGCACCACCATGCCTGGTAATAGCAGTCCCCATCTCTGGGCTGCTGCTGGGGATGCAGAACTGCCCCAGTGCGCTCCCTGCTGTGCGTGCACAAGCCAATGACTACAGCAGGGCCAAGGTGGAGCTGGTTCAAACACACCCCACCAAGCACAGTCATGGGCACTGCACCGGGCCTTCCACATCAGTCTGAAATCAAGGGAGACAAGAGCATGAGCCAGCAAGAGTCCCATCAGCTGCGGTGGGCAGATGGAAAAGCAAGTGATGGAGCTGTGGTTTCACTGTGTTTTCTGCTCATATACTGACCCCCATTTGCTTGGGTAAGTCAAGGCTCAACCACCCCGGAGCAGCGGGTTATTGTGCAGAGGCCTAGGTATGTCCATAAAGCACGCTGCCTCCTCCATCCTGTCTTCTGCTCAGTGGTGGGATCCCATGTTCTCAGGGATATGGTCCCACTTCCGAGTCAAAGCCAGCTCCTCACCAGGGGTTGCCGGTGATCCTACAGCGATTCCCGGCTGGCTCGGAGCCTGGCTCCTTCAGGGGGTCACACAGCCTACAGGCTGGCGAGATGAAAAGAGCCCCCAGAGCAACGCCATCAGTCACACAGCATGGACAGCACCGACACCAGCTCATCCCCAGCCACAGGCACCACCTCCTTTCCACACAGAAGGAGGATTTATCCATGATCAGATGTACCCCTGTGCCCTGTCCACTTTCCTGAAGGAAAATCCTTGGGGAATATGAGCTGGTCTGTGCAACAGTGGGTCTGGATCAGGCCATTCCATGATGGAGTCACCACAGAGGGCAAATTACTGTCCTATTTCCCCTGTACGGTTGCCCCACACTTAGGAGAGTTACACAGTTCCCCCCCAGGGAAAAGCACATCCAGGGCCAAGATGGGGTGAGAAGGAAGATTTCCCTTCAACCCCAAAGCACCCTTCCCTGTAGGTGTACACAAAGCACCCGTTTCCACTCTGTATTCACAGAACAACTGCTCAGGGAACGGCTTTGCATAGGAGTGCCTCATCCTATACAAGCCCTGACATCAGTCCTTAGGGACAGGTTAAAAACCAAGCATCTTTGCCCTCAAATCACCACATGTGAAGGGTTGATGATAAGGGTGGGTAAAGGCAAGAAAGAGCTTTGGGGAAAGGGGGTAACAGTCAAAAGCTGCTCTAAGGGGAGGGAACCGCCTGATTTCCATAGCTCTGTAGGTAATAACAGGCCTGACTTGCAGGAATGGTTGAGGTATCAGCAAAAGAGCCTGCTGGTGGAAAGGGTAGAGAAGCACTGGAACAACACAGGAAGAAGGAGAAACCTCTGCGTAGGGGTGGCACCAGGGAAGCACCAAGCAGGGGTCTCAAGGCAGAACTGGCCCCTCCAGCCTTACACAGAAGGTGCCGTCACCCATCTATTCCCCCTGGAAGGATGGAAAAGCCCCCAGCCATCTTCATGTATTTTCCTAAACCCAAAGGGTTTATCTGTGCCACCACAAAGAGCTGGGATGGTACCACTGCTCCAGTGGCAATGACAGAGCAGAGTGACTATAAAGGCCCGAGCTTGTCATCCTCATATAAGAACAAACTTGAGGCATCCCAAAAGAAGTGATCAAATTCAAGGTGTCGTCTTTTTCCAGAAATGGGAAGTGCCTTATCAATCCTATGGAAATAATCCTATTTGGGATTACTTCCTCACACAGCTTGTCCCAAACCAGCTTGAAACCAACTGAGAGCATCACCAAGGTGTAGTACCCCCTGGAGACATTCCAGAGGGACTGCTCTTTTCTTTCACCTCCTAAGAGCTCCCTGACCACCTTCCTGGGCATGTTTGCAGAAACAAAGGAAAACAGTGACAATCCGATGCATGTAGGATTATATACACATGTTATACAGCTGTATCCACGGCCTTCTTGTTCCCCCCTGTAAAGAACAAGCCCAGGGGACTTGCAGAGCCAGACAGGGCAGGGTTCAGACACACGAGTGTTTGAATCAGTACCCTCCACTCTGCCCCACTGTCCAGGGAGGGAAGAAGAGGCTGTTTAGGCTCGGAGGACAATTCACCCCACCTCAAGCACAGCTTTCCCAGCCTGCCCGCTGGAGCTTCGACACCAGGAGGTCGGGGATGCTCGGGCAGCCTCCCCTGCTGCAGAGCTCTTTGTGGAGTGGTGGCAGGACTCAGAGCGCAGGGATCAGCTGCCGCAGAAGCAGGGTGAGCGATAGAGGGGTAAGGCCGCTCTTGCTAAGGCCAAGGTGGCCGCAGGATGGCGCTGCTGCCACTTCTCCTTAGGGGACATCCTGCCCATGCGAGGACCTGCCATCGGAGAGATGCTGCAGGCAGTGCCGGTAAACCAGGTGGTGTTCCTGCCACTGAACCACCGATGAATGATTCAGCAGCTGGGATTTATGCAAGCCCAGAGGTACGAATTTGGGTTCAAGACTGTGGCTTGGATTAAATTTCATTCTAAGGAGGGAATTCTGCCTCCTTCTCTCAGCGCAGCCCTGCTTCCTCAGTGCTGAGAGCCGCCATTCACAGAAACAACCAGAAGTGATGCTCTATCCGGTTCTTTCACTCCAGCACTTTAGTCCGTCATCCTTGCCCCTTTGCTGACCCAGCCCTGAAACCCCCCCGGTCTCACAGAGGAAACGCAGCCGGGCACCCCGCAGCCAGCCCGTTTCCCGTCCCCTCTGCCTCCTAGAGCCCGATGGCCCCTCTGCGAGGTGCAGGAGGCTGCTGGGCAGAGGCTGCTGCTGTGCACAAGGTGGCACTCGCTCCCCATCATAGCAAGAGCCTGCAGGTGCCTCAGGGAACGAGCGGCGAGGTGCGGAGCAGGCGTTGGGTTGCTGTCAGAAGGTACGGGCTCCGATGCCTTCCCTGCACATCCCGGTCCCTGTCTGGGTACAAACCACGAACCTGCTCATGCACAGGGCCTTTATCTCAGTGGCAACAAGGCTGGATGCCAGGGCCACCACTTCCATGGATGCTCTGGATGTTGGCCAGGAGCCTGTATCGAAACTGACACAGCTGGAAGGGTGCAAAGGTTGTTTCCTGCTTCTGCAAGTCAGTGCTGTGACAAAGCAGACCACCTGAAGCCCTTTCCCCCCATAAGGGCGGAAGGTTACAGTCTTCACCTAACTCACCCTTAGCTGAGCAAAGGGCTTGCACAGGCTTCCCAACTGGGACCCACACAGGAGCGTCTCCATCCCCAGAGGCAGCACAAGCCTCCCCTTCCCCAGCCTCACTCCTCCCGAGCTCACTGTGGTACCCAGCCTCCAGGGAGACTGGATGCTCCCTAACACGCCACTGCACAGCGGTAACCCCACCACCTCATGCCAGGAAAGCCGGTATCCCTTCCCATATGGAAATGCCAACTGGTTTAGAAATGTTCCTATGCCAAAATTCATCATCCCAGACTGGTTTGGGTTGGAAGGAACCTTTAAAGCTCACCCAGTTCCAACCCCTGCCACAGGCAGGGACACCTTCCACTAGAGCAGGTTGTTCCAAGCCCTGTCCAACCTGCCCTGCAGTGTTCATAAGCTTGCCTGCAACTGCCGAGCTTGATTTTAGCTGTTACATGACACAAGAAGCTCGCTCCTGGGACAGCATCTTTAAATGAGGAGTGATATTTAAATGAGATCTACACAAGTCACCTGATGCGATGTGTCAAATCTCTTGCATTTAGATAAGAAAATAATTAGAAGCAGTGGAAAGGAGGGGGATGTGCACGTGAGAACCTGTCAAAAGCTCGTACATCAGCTCACGAGAGTGAGGACTCGTATCACATGCTGGTAAACGGGCAGTATCCCTTTTAGAGCGGTTACTTGGAGCCTGGTACCCTCATAAAACACATTGCACAGGGTCTTGCAGCAGGAGAGGCTGATGCCAAGGCACAAGGCTGCCAAATCCAGGGGCAACCAAGCTTACAGGCTCAGAGCATAAGACATGAGAAGTTGACACCAGAGTGCCTGGAAATAAAATGGGGGGGGGGGGACGACCACCACACAGACACCATTCAAAGCTGGGATGTAGCTAAAGCACCACTGGAAACCAGCCAGTGGAAGCTGCAGGCACAGGGGCTGTTCCATGGTGCTGCCTGGCAGCATTCTGCTGCAGGCTGGGTCTGCTGGCAGCACAAACCCCTTCACACCAACGGCTCCCCCTTTCCTAGTGCAGCCAACAAGTAATGGCCAGCCAAAGTCAGACATTCCCAGGACCAAAACCCTGATGCAAAACTTCCCCTCCTGGCAGCCTCTCACTTCACAGCTAAATGCAGGTGCAGATGCCAGAGACAGAAAAGCTTTTGGCATTATTGCAGGAAAAGATGTAGGAATGCTGTAGGAAGTTACATTCCAATTAGCTCCACGTCCACGGTGGGGTAAGCATTACAAAGCATTTAAAAGATCAAATGCAAAAGCACAGCTTGAGTAATAAGGACCAAGGTGGTTTCAGCTAGGAACAGTTGTGGTTAATCTGATGGAGCTCTTTGAGGCTGTAACTGCTACAGCAGTCAAAGTGGAGGCAACAGGCAGAGCACAATTAGGTTTGCAGCGTGCAGTGGTCAAGGCTTTGCAAAAGAAGCTAATGACTGAGATGGGGAGTCCCAGAATAAGTGGGTGTGCTGTGGCTTAATGCTCTGGAAATTGCCCAGAAACAACGATGCAAGCAGGAAGGTAATAATGAAAACCTTCTATGCCAGAAGGAAATGATTCCTGGGATGGAGCAACACAGCTGGCTTGTCTGGAGCAGAGCAGGTAGGAAGGTAAGACACAGAGCTCCTATGGGCAGGGAGCTGTATTTCAGCTCAGAACATCACGTTCCACAACCCCTCCTGCCCCAAACAAACAATTCTCTCCTTTCTTCAAACACAGCTGCTGGAGTTCTACTTTTTGCATTCTCTCCCTTGTTTTTCTGCTCTAATAACTGGGGGTTTGTGGGGTTTTCCTCTTTCGAACCAATAAGAAACTCTCAGAACACGCAGTGCCAGCAGCACGCCTGGGCCCCATCCACGCGGGGATGGAGCAGCTACACGCTGCGATCGCATCACGGGGAGCCCCAGCACACGCAATACCAGATGGTGCTAACTGGGAGTTACATTCCCCATATCCTTCCCTCCACACATTCTGCAGGCGAAAGGGAATGGCAGGTGAGGAACAGAAAGTCCTCCTTTAGTACCTGTTATCTTGGGTAAGAGCTTTGCATATGGGAGCAAATGGCACCTAAAAAGCATCCCACTTCCCAGGGCTTTGTAACCTGGACATAACAGAGAACTCCAGTCTCAGCCATGCTGGAGTGAAGATGAGGGGTTTTAGCTGTAGTCCTTGATTCCACTGCTTGTTGTACTCACAAGGCAGTGATTCTCAGCTCCGGGTACATCAGAGGCAGAGGAGGTTCCTGCCTTCTGAAAGTCACATCTTCCCGTGGCAGCCAAGTGAAGCACATCCATGTATTTTCACATAGTTGTGAAGTTGACACTTCTCGTTTCCAAGGGTGTTAAGAACTCTTGGAACAATTCACCAGTTACATCATGTCACATCCCAGTGATCCATATATAGCTACAAGTTTAAATTGACACAGAGGACTTGCCCTGTCTCGAACATCTCCCCAGAGGCATCCTGAATGTGCAGCTGGACCTGCACAAGGAGTCACAACACAGACAAGCTCCCTTTGGCTCAACTGGCTGATCACCATTGACATGGCAACACCATCAACCGTACCAGCAACGACCAAATCAGCACCACTGAGACATCAGGACCTCTGCAGCAGGGTGTTTGGCATGCAGTTTGCTATTGTATTTTCTCCAGCTTTACTAATACTGATCCTTCACCCACCACTGAGCAGTGCTAACTGCAGCCTGGGTGTAAATCCAGTCACTGAAATAAAGCGTTTTAGCTTTCACAATTAGGGTTCAATGAAGAAAAGTATGGGCAGGGGAGCAGCCCTCAGTGTCAGAGAGCTGCAGTGTTTCAAGGCAACTTTAGTACTAATGATAACACTAAATCAAATCCTTATCTTTTCCACTGTAGAAGCACTGATAGGAACTGCAGAGCTTCACAAACCCCTCGTGGTTTTGTTTATCTGCGAGCTGCTGCAGGAAGGAAACCCCATCCTTGCAGAAGCCCCTTCTCATGGACAAGCTGTGATTACCCCCATGGGATGTGCTCTCACTAAAACTGTGGAAAAGGGGTTGGTTTCCCTGGTTTTTATCTCTGCAACAGTCTCTGATGTACACTGCGCCTTCCAGACCTATTTGATTCCATTTTGAATCATCCCACTTCTCTCTTTGTTATCATCATTAATGCCTCTAATGCATTTCTCATAAGAAACAGGGGAATATTGTCAGCTACTGAAATCAGCAGTGTCTGGGGCCGTGCCAATTCCCTTCAGCTCAGACACACGCCAATAGTTACCACCTTCCCAGGTGTATGAAGAAAAAGCACTGTATCTTACTGTACCTTGCTTCGAAGCTTACAAATATATAGGTATACACATATCTATACATAATATACACACTCCTATGCACAAAAGCTGCTACCTAGTGAAGAAATCCTGGTGTTTATTCCAGACTGTGATTTCTTTGAAAAACTAATGGCTTATTATGTGCAGAATGCTCTTACTCAACTCAGGAGAAGTGATTTGCAGAATGAAGCCTGAGAAAGCCGCAGAACCAACTGCATTGCAAATGGGGACATCAGATCCACAAGGAAATCCATTTTAACCTCCTATTTGTTACCTCCTATTTTAACCTCCTACAAACAGGAGCTCCTATTTGTACGACACGTCCTGGGGGGGCAGAGGCATCAGAGCTGTGCTGCCCGTACACTGCCTCTCCATGCGATGCGATGGCTCTTGCAGCTCATCTTTCAAACAGACAGATCATTTCCTGCAGTCACAGGGTTCAAGAAGCTTTCTGCCTCTGGATAAACTTCACCAGACTGACTAATGCACAGCTGGGGTCCAGGGAATAAATCAAACCGCTTCTTTATCACTATGTGAGCGACAACCGAGGCATGCTGTAATAGCCACCAGCCTCTCAGGAAGGCCCAGGTGAGTTTCTCACTGCAGGTGTGTTGCTGAAGATGATGACCACACACACTGTGCGTGCTCTCTTTTCTCTCCCCTCCTTTATTTCTATCTAACATAACCACACTCTCACACTTCAAACAGCATTTAAGAGCAGAAACATCATAGAATTACTCTCACATTTGCCACCTTCCCCCCACTTTGCTCACGTTTCACATGCCCCACTTGCAGAGCAAGCTTTTCTACCAGCTTTTAACTATGAATGACACCAAAGTCTGGAGTATCTCAGAATGAAAACTGCATCTGCCCAATGACTGAAAGCACAAAAGCACTGTTGCCTAAACACCTTCTATCTGTCCACTCTTTACCTCTATAGGCCACTTAATTCCTAGAGCATCAATCTGTCAGGAGGTGCCGGGAATCAGACTGCATGCTCTCTCTCAAGTCATAACCCAGGTCACTTCTACCAGAGTAATGATAACTTTGTGTATGTTTCTGAGGGTGGTTATGCCTCACAACCCGCTCCAGTTTCATAGAATCCCAGCCTGGTTTGGGTCGGAAGGGACCTTAAAGCTCATCCAACTTTAACCCCTGCCGCGGGCAGGGACCCCTTCCACTGGAGCAGCTTGCTCCAAGCCCTGTGTCCAACCTGGCCTTGAGCACTGCCAGGGATGGGGCAGCCACAGCTTCTCTGGGCACCCTGTGCCAGCGCCTCAGCACCCTCACAGGGAAGAGCTTCTGCCTAAGAGCTCAGCTCAGTCTCCCCTCAGGCAGGTTCAAGCCATTACTCAGGAAGCTTTTGAAAGGAGGAACCCCTGTGCGATTTGTGATGTGCAGGTTCACATCTTCGGTCGTATTTATTATTTAAAATAAACCCTAACAGATTAGTGCTAATAATTTAAAACCTGTCTAAAGATCACCCTAGCAGTCTTTTATGATTACTCTCCTTCTAGGATTTATCTTCCGCTCTCACATGCTTTGAAATAACTGAATGAGCACATCCTGTGTTTCCCCATCCTCAGCAGGGTCAATAAGTTAAGGAAGAATCTGAACCGATACCTGGCTCATAAAATCCCTCCTCTTCTTCCCATCCATACCTGACTCAGTACGAGCACATCACATTTCCCACAGGGGCTCATTAGTGCTGCTCTTTGCTCAGCATCAGGAAATCTTTTGGAGTTGTCTTTCCTCCCAGCTGGTAAAACTGCTCTTTTGCTTCTTTCTCCTGACTTCCTGCCCACCAGCCCTTAGTTCTGAAGGGGCAGTGGGAGAAAAAGGCAGAGCTTTTGGACCAAAAAGCCCCAAACCTTGATGACGACAAGCGAATGAACCACCCACGTACATGAACCAAGAATCCAAAGACTGAACACTGCGATATAACCTCCTTTAAACAGGTCCTACCCATATAAAACAAGTAACAAAAAAGCCATAAATGCCACCAAAGTGATTGTGAAAGAAGGTTATTACAGACCAAAAGACCAAACCACCTCACCCTTCCGCATGTTTCCAAGGGCTCCTGATAATCAGCTTATTTAGACATGGCCAAAAGCCTTTGCTGTGGATTGTGAGGCTCCAGAAGCACTGGTTTGTTACGGGCCTCTGATGGGTTCTTCCCCTAAACACCAGACTATGCGCACTCACATAATCACATTGCCAACATTTTACAGATTTAAACGAAAGAGCTATGTTAGAAAAGGAATTCCATACTCACCAATGGGGTAAGAAAGCCAAACTGTCCGTAAATCCCAGAACTTCCAGAATTCCCTGCTCCTGTGCTGATCATTCCAAAGTTCACCCCAAAGGGAGTGATGAGGAAGCTGCTGTGGTGGCAAACCCTAGGGAGTCTCCAGCCAGGTGTAGGCAATGAAGCTGCTTTGTTAACCTAATGATACCCGCCCCTTGTAACGACCCCTCAGCACTCAACAGGGCCTCAGCAATGTGCCCTCAGCTGTAGGAGTGTCCATGTTGGGCTCCCCAGGGTTTCACCTAAAGGGTATTGGTACAGGGGTACCCACAGCACCCACACCACCTCCTACAGCAGCCTCAAACTTAAGAGGGTTTGCGGACCACTGATGCTGAGGGAGATGCAGAGCTCTCTTAGGTGTTATCAATAACCAACTTAAGTGACAACTTGTACATCCACAAGAGCTGAGCACAGAAGTCAAAACTGTGGCAGCTACAGGACTGTAAATGGGAGCATAGTGATGCAGCACTCATACAGCATGGAATGGTTTGTGCTGGAAGGCACCTTAAAGCTCATCCAGCTCCAACTCCTGCCACGGGCAGGGACCCCTTCCACTGGAGCAGCTTGCTCCAAGCCTCTGTGTCCAACCTGGCCTTGAGCACTGCCAGGGATGGGGCAGCCACAGCTTCTCTGGACACCCTGTGCCAGCGCCTCAGCACCCTCACAGGGAAGAGCTTCTGCCTAAGAGCTCATCTCAGCCTCCCCTCGGGCAGGTTCAAGCCATTCCCCTTGGCCTGTCCCTGCAGGCCCTTGTCCCAAGCCCCTCTCCAGGTTCCTGCAGCCCCTTTAGGCACTGGAGCTGCACTCAGGTCTCCCCTTCAGGAGCCTTCTCTTCTCCAGGCTGACCCAGCCCAGCTCTCTCAGCCTGGCTCCAGAGCAGAGCTGCTCCAGCCCTCTTTAACAGAGGCACTAGACAGAAGACATAAATGATGACAAAAGCTCCCTAATAACATACATATAGAGATAACATTTACTGATTAAATTTACTTTCTTCCTATTCCTCCCCCACAGAATGGTGCAGGGCGAATGGAATCAAGGCTGCTTGCAGTATGTATTAGTGCCCAATGCACTGCATTAATACTCTAAAAATACCTGGAGAACTTGGCAGAACAAGCATTGGACACCTCTTTCACACTGTCTTCATTACTGAAGCCACAGCAAAGCACCAGATCCCACTGATTTAGCAGCAGTTGGACAACATTAGAAAGGCATTTGGTGAAGACTTCACCAACCGTCTGTTGTCATGGAGACATCCCAGGTAAAAATAATTCCTTGAATAACTTACAAACAGACAGATGGCATAAACCCTCCTACGCCCTCCAAATTAAAGGAGATTCAGTAAAAGACAGGGTAGATGCCAGTTCTAGAACATCCTGCATGCAGAAGAACGCACGTCTCCGAGGTCTTCCAGTAACTCACCTCAGGAACGTGAATAAAAGGGAGATCAGGGATAAGCCAGGAAGCACAAAGCTGCTGCAGAAGTCAAGTCAGCACTTTTTTTATGTAGGTTTTCCCACGGGATTACAAAGGTGCCTTGAAATTACGATCCTACGTAAAATAAGGGAATTAATCCAGGATCATACCAGGGAACAAAAGGTGTTCTCGAAATTCCTAAAGCCCTGCCCATGCTTTTGCTAGGAAATGAAGAATATTAGACTGTCACACATCACATCCACAACGCATCACTGCACACGCAATATGCAAGTCAATTATAAATTCAGCTTAAGTGTTCTGGAGACAGGCAACCTGTGGGACCAGGAATATTCCCACACGGAACAATCCCATTCACCCTAACACAGGGTCAAAGTGCCCGGAGCTGGGCATAGCACGGTGAGAACACTGTCAGCTATGAAACAGCCGATTGCAGTGAACCACAGCACTGGTGAAATGCAGCATCTCCCTCTGCCAAGTCCCTCCCCAGTTAAATCATTCCAACTCCATTCTAAGAATAGGTCCAACAAGAGCTGTTCTTCCTCAAAGGAAGCATGGACCAGGCAGGCTGCAGCCGAGGTGGGTATCACAGAACCAGCCATAGCCACACTTGTGCTGTTCTTGGGCAGCATCACAAATCCCAGTTAAAACCCTGCACTTCCCTTAACCAGCAAACAGCTTTCCACTCAAATGAGCAGATGTTGAGCGCTGTTGTAAGCAAAAAGCCACAGCTTTTTCCAAGGGAAACAGATTGTTCCACAGAAAGAACCCAAAGGAACTGAGACCAGGAAGAGGAGTGTTAGATCAGAACAGCCTTTCCCCTCATTTAGTGTTATTTGTGCTATGTTTCTGCATTTATCTCCTATTCCATCTAAGCTTCCCTTGCTCCTTTCAACTACTTCTCTCCACAGGTGCGCAAGGAAAGGGCATTAACACTACAACAGTCATTTGCCCTTTGATAGTTCTGTAGTGTCTTTGCCTACAAGTTCTTTAATGCCCGCATTTACTGGAATTTCCATCTTGCCTGACCCATGTAAAATCACTTGTTATTAAAGAGGCAAAGCAAAGACATGTCCTGTCACAACTTGTCCATGCTCTCCAGTGCTCTGTGGTCAGCCTAATGCTAAGAAATAGAAACACAGAATCATAGAAGAGTTTGGGTTGGAAAGGAACTTAAGATCATCCAGTTCCAACCCCCCTGCCATGGGCAGGGACACCTCACACTAAACCATGGCACCCAAGGCTCTGTCCAACCTGGCCTTGAACACTGTCAGGGATGGAGCATTCACAACCTCCCTGGGCAACCCATTCCAGTGCCTCACCACCCTTACAGTAAAGAACTTCTTCCTTATATCCAATCTAAACTTTCCCTGTTTAAAAGTCTTCTTTTCACAGAGATCTCACTGATATCTTTAATCCACCAATATCTTTGCCTAAATTTTCCAATCAAAAATCAAGTATTTTGTGAAGAAACACATCTTTAATATTAACAGAACTCTAGAGAGTGAAAGGAAAACATTAGGATTTTGAATGTTAGACCCCATTTCCATCTCTCAAGAATAAGGTAAAAAACAGTCTGACCTTAATTTGCGATCATGCTACAGCAGAGCAGTAATCCTGACCACGAGCTTGCTTATTTTTGCCCATTTCTGTCCTTACATCTCAGTGTAGATTTAACTTGATCATTTTGTCTACAAGCTCAAGTCACTTAAAAGCATCCTTCACAGCAACTATCAATCTCCATAAAGATTAAGTATTTAGTACTATTACTTTTGGTTTGACTACAGGCAAAAGAATGTGGTGGTTTTCCCATACGAACATTCACAGCTCCAACATGTTGCCATCACCAAGCAGAAATCATTTCACTGAGCCCTGTAACCAGTATTTGGTGCTACCAGCTACATTTGGCTTGAAGCAGAAGTCACCAGGGATACTGTCCAACACACCAATTCCAGAAACATTAAACAGCAGAAACTCATTTAAGGAGGGAATTAAAGCATCAATTCCAAAAGCAGACAGGTAAGTTCTTTTAGAACTATTACTTGGATTAAATAAGGAATAAGTAAGACCTATGGCATGAAGTTATTCTACAACAGGTACCAGAGGAATGCTTCTTCCCCCTCACAGTGTCATTTAACACTGCAGAACAAAGAAACAAGGCATCTCTTCAAACTGAGGTGACAGCTGACTGACAATTTGAACAACCAGCAGCGCAGTTGCCTTAACACTCAATGTGGTCCTAAGGAACAGGATTATTTTACTCACTGTTAAACCTTCTCCCAACTTACCGCAGATGGTGCTGCTCAACCCAGCCCCAGAAATCTCCTCACGCTGAAGCTGTTCCCAATTTTTCCTGCTACCCACAAAGCAGGTTGAAACACATCACAGAGCTGCTTCACAATACAGCCAAACCGGTTTCACCTAAAGGCTCTCAGTTGGTTGGGGTTTGCTGTTGGTTGACGATTTGTTTGGAGGTTTTGGGGTTTTTTTTAGGGAATAGTTACCTGAAGTCTATGGGGATAACACAGGAAAGCCTTTAGATCTGAAAGGAAAAAAAAAAGAAGAAATAAGATTTGTGTAACTAACTTTTCAGCATCCAGATGGAGCTGCATGTTTTGGCTCTGGAATCATCAGTTGTTAAGTTTCCCGACATGCCAACTGAAACCAACAGCAGGTCCTTTTATTAGATGGTTTATAGTGTGTTCATACCATTGCTTCAAAAAGTCAGTTAAAAAAGTCAAATTACTAAAGTCATAGCTGAGAAATGTAGCCAAGTCCCATAAAAAAAACAATTCAAAGCTTTACTTCTATTTGGGAAGTTCTTTTCTCAGCCTGGTGACCCATGTCTGTGCTACCTCCTCCTGAGGGCTACAGCACAACTCCAACTCTTTCAGCTCCTCTACCATGCAAAGAGAAAGGAAGCACAAGTGACAGGCACTGCACACACGTTCAACATTCAGAGCAGCTTAAACATCCTCTGCAGCATCCTGTGAAACCCTCCCGCAGTCACCACGTGTACTGACAGCAAACACCTCAGTTATTCAATCAGAACACCTCTCAAATTAAGCTTAATTCAGGAGTTGCATGAAGGGCAATTATAACACAGGAAGACATGTGAAAGTAGGGGAAAAAATGAAAATGACATCAAACTTGCTAAATATGTATTGTTTATTAAGGCTTGTATTCTCCTAGAGGAAAAAGTTAATCTGATGCTGTCCATTACCCCTTACAGGCAGTAACAGTCCAGAGACAGAGTTATACGTTCTAAATACAAGTCTAAATGATACAGATTAAACTTTCATTTAAATTGGAGGTCCTTTTGGAGTAAATAGTATTCAGAAGATACTTGCTTTCTAATATAGTAAAAGATCCTCTACAATAAACACGTGCAGATTCAGTGTGCTAGAGCAGCGGACATGAGCACCATTTCCATGCTTAACTGGAACTCCAGTTGGTGACAGGTTCTCCGACGGTCCCCTCACTCCACAAAAACATGACAGCAAATTCAGTTTCTTAAAACAGGTTTTTTTACTCATCCAACAAAATAAAAAATAAAAAATAAAAAAAAAAAATTAGACATACACACTGTCAATTTTAAACATCTGAGGCATAATCCATCATAGTATCCGTACTATTAGTTCCTACGTTAAAGCTCAGCATTATTGGTATAAAAAAAACCCTTTAAATGGCGTTAGGATTTGGGGAAGGTGGGAGGGAATAATGAAGGGAAGGATTAAAAATGATCTGCAATTAACTAAGAACACCTGAAAGCTGAAACAGGTTTCAACACATTGTCCAAACCCCCTGCAATGTTGAGAGCATCACATTATTATTTCATTAAGCTACAAAAACCGTAAAGCAGAAGGATGGCGGAGAGAAAGCGTCACGCTCCCCCTCGGCAGGATATGGTAGAACGAATGCACACTGAAGCACTGGTTAACAGAATGGGGAAGGGAAATCTTTTCCAGAGAAACAATTTCACTGACAATTTGAATTTGCTACTAGACAAGAAAAAACCAACGTGGTGCATTAGCCATTTGTCCAAGTGTAATTGTACAGGTAAAGAAAGAGGAAGAGCTGCTGCACAGAGTGAGCTGAAAGGGTGGCCTTTCAGGTCACAGTTCAAGAGTGCAGCGTCTTAAAACATTTCTTTTTCAATGACAAAAATCAATGCATTGTTTCTTCTGCCATGAAGAAAAAGAGGGTTTGGGAGGACGAGGATAAAGGCAGATTTGTCATGTATTCTCCATAATCTCTATATCTGGCTAGGAACACAATTTGTGCCAAAATGAAGTCTTTGGGAAGCATTGACACTTGAGTATACTCATGTTTAGGTCCACATTAGTTAGGTTCATATAACTGTTTTTATCAACTTAAAAAAAATAAAAACAGACACACTTTTATTCATGATTTCTACAGAATTTTACATAGAAAAAAAAAAGATACAAATTAATGCAGATCCACTTGGGCAAAAATAAACTACAATGTACTTAAAGATGCGACAACTTAATTTCCCCTGCACGAGAAGATATACTGGAGCTGAAAGCTTTAGTTGTCCTGATGCCAGGATACAGCACCAGTAGACTTAATTTTGTTTCTCATAGTCGAATTTAGTCTCAGTTCTAGTATATATATCAAACTGTATGTGTTTATTCTTATTGTTTGTTTCGATTCTGACGTTCCTGCAAAGAGAAGAAAAGTTAGAAGTTAAGATTTGAGTTAAATGAGCAAGCAAAAAGCTCTTAGTGTAACAGCACTAACACGATCCCAGATAATTATAATATATATAATTATACACTTTAAATCATTGCTGCTACGTCTTAGAAATACACTGTATACACCTGACACACCCCAGGACTTGATGACTTTAATACTAAGTGCAGCTTCAAGCAGAACAGCTGAAGGAATAGCTGCACAGACATTTCAAACTGACAGCACATGAAGGCCGCAATACGAAAGGTGTGGAACATCAGCATTCCTAAATGGAACAGGAACTGCAATTTTCTGCTCTTTGGACTAATTTAGTTACTGCAGCAGTAGCACAACTAATGCACCAACAGAAAGGAGATGGTAGACTGGAGAACTCCACAGAACTGCTGTGATTTTGAAGCACCTGTATGACATTGGAGTTTAGTCCCATTCAATAAAAGCAGGGATTTGAGCTCTCTAGAAATTCTAATTCTCCCTACCTATTCTGGGAGGCTCTGTAGAACACTTAAGACAGGGGAAAAACAAAAGTGCATCAGGTGGATGTGAAGAAAAGTGATACGCTTTCTCACAGTCTGATAAAAACCAGCACAGCTAGAGTGAACCCTAAAAGCATTCCAGTATGGAAGGCAGGAAGCTCTTGGAAGTCTCTCAAAGGTCCTGCTAACCACAAAACCTGAAGACAGATAAAGCTCACCTCAAGGATATGGGCAGGAATCCCCTCCCTGTCATAAGTCTCCATCTCAGCGAGCTGTGCTACCAGCAGCAAGCAGCCATGCCCCTGCTCACAGTTGTATCAGCCCCTGCACAGGGCTTACACTGATCTGTTGAGCAACACATTACCAAAACAGGAGGGACATGATACCTGTGTCAGGAGCCCCATAAATTGCAGAAGACATCAAAACAAGCTCCGTAAATTATGCTGCCTTGTCTTTAGCCAGTGTGTTTTCTAGCTAAGACACCAAGCAGACTGATTAGAAAGGGTTCAGCCTCACTGCTTTCCACATCATCCCAATGGTGCTCCAAACACACTGTATAGTGCGAAAGCCACTCTGTGCACTGCACTGGAATGCACCAGCATGGCACCAAATCCTATTTCAAGGAAGAAAATTGTGGAACAGCCAAGGCATAAACCACAGTCAACTCCTAAACTACCACCTTCAGGTTTTACTTGGAATCTTTCTGCGTAAGATCCATTTCCAAACTGTTTCTGTGGCAGTGGAAAGCTTAGCTGCAAATATACCAAACATGATACAGGTAAGAGGCTGTGTTTGCTGCTTCAGCTGGCCACACCGTAACATCAAAAGAGTTAATAACAGAATATATTGATTTCTGCCTCCAGCAGAATAATAGTAATTTTATTATGAAAACTGAAACATTAAGACACCAAAGTCTAGCATAAATTCTTAATCCTTAAAATAGAATTAAATGGTTGTTTTACCAAATCAACAAATAGATGATGTAAAGTGCTATAATTTGCTTTGAAAAATCTACATTCCTCCTATAACTACTGACTTATGATGAGCTGCCAATAAAAGTCCTATCTTAGTGACAGGGTATCAGAACATAGTAGGAGGTGTATGTTCTTAGTGGAAAAAGAGCTTATGGCTGCCTGGTACCAACCCCGTTTTCAGGCTTGTAATAAAGTACTTGTTCCATCCTACTTCCATTTCTAAGGTGGTAAATGTTCCTCTGCTTCACTGCCCATCAGCCCATCCTTTCCAATTGCCACCTCACATAACATTTCTGTGTAGTCATTTACAGAATTCCACTTTCTTCAAAAAAAAAAAAAAAATCCAAGTTTTCCACTCTCCTGGACTAGTCCCACATAACCAGAAGACAGACTGGCACTGAGACTTCTACCTGGTACCTAGAAGGTATGTTCATGGCATTCAGAGACTCAGCTCAGGCTTTTTAACTCAGTGAAAAGTGCTATTTATTAAGCAGGTTATCAAGCAGTTCCTCCTGCCTTGCTCCTTGTTTCACTCTCAAGGGGCTAATCTGAGACTTCCTTTTAAAGTGCCTGCACACATATAAACTGACAGGGAAGAAACTGATGCAACTCCTTCGTGCTCTTGAGCATGGCTGCTTTTCAGAAGCTGCAACTCTCATTCTCTTCCTTACTGCTATTTAGCACTACTGCAAGCAACAGTTTTATAAGCAACTAACAAAGCTGTGTTCATTTTGGTTCTGAAGATACATACTGAGCCTTCCCAGTTTCTCTTCTCCAGGGGAATTCTGGCATCTCACAGTGTTGCACACTTCTCCTTCATGACATTAGTGTGTATAGTCTTCAGACACAGGAAAAGTAGGGTTTCACACAACCTGCAGAAGCTTCCATTTTGGAGACACTCACCCCTGTCAAACTCCTCTGCCCTTCACCACAGTCTGCTGATGTAACGGTCACCCCTCCTACTAAACTTTATTTGATAAAGTCAGTGGGATGAAAGCACTCCTCTTCTGACACAACAAAAGTATTTTATTTATATCAGGAAACACAATCAGTATTTACCTGAAGACAGAAATGGTTTTTAACTCCAGTTTTGGAGGAAGGCCATATTCTACCCTTACAAGTTCTGCAGCAGTGAATGTGTTCACAGAAAGCACACTGAAAGGAAATAATACTAGAAGAAAATGGGTATTTCTAAGTGCCAACACACACTAGCTAACACTTTACAATATTTAATCATCCAAAAGGAAGAATGATGAACGTGGTGAGTCAAGAGCTGTCCAAGATAAGACCGTGCAGCTATTCCAATACTACACCACACACAGTGAGTGCCTTGCCACAGCCCAGAGGTGGCAGCAGCAGCCCAGTCCTGTAGCTGTGACCAGTTAAATACAGACTTATGCAGATGAGCTGTGTGTGGACAGTACATCAGCCCATCTGTCCCACCACAGGAGATGCAACTAAAGCCACCAAAACCTGCCACAAATTTCTTTTCCAAGCATGCCTCTAGGGATGTGAGGAATTAATGATACATTGTACTGTCTTCTTTTAAAGAAGCTTCCTCACACACCTTACAACTTGTTTCGTATTTGAAGAGCACGAGCTTTTACCACAGAGGTTGCTCACTTCGTGGACACTGCAGTGGTCCTGGAAACTCCCTGAGGAGGGTCAGCAGAGGTTTCATGCCACTATTTGCTATTTCATTCCAGACACGATATCCTTCTATCACCCCCTTCCCAGGTTCTGGGTCACCAGAGTGGGCTCAAATAGTTTATTAAGATGGCAAATCAAAAGCTGGATTTAACATCCCAACATGACCAAATCTTTCCACAATTCAAGATGATGACACAGCCCTTAAGCAATGCTCTTAACACTGATGAATCTTTGGCACTTGAATGAATTTCCTCCAGTGTTATTCTTGCCAAATCCTCATTTGATGATCTGGTGTTAACAGAGGTTCCCAGATCAGTAAACTCAGAGAGCACACACTGGAGTTCACCCTGCTCACATTAGTTAAGGAAACACTGGTTAGCAACAAATAACCATATTAAGAGAACTGAAAAGTTAGTGGCTCAACACTGTACAGATTATATGCAGTTATTCTTCCTACCGTGTATAAATAAAATCAAAACATTGAAGCTCTCCATGGGCAGGTTTTGAAGAATTCTGGCCCTGTGTAATCACAAGTGGTGAAATGGAAGAGCAAAATTTCAACCAGTAACTTTACAGCTAAGCAGAGCATAATGAATAAAAGGCCATAGCAACTTAAAGCCCAAAGCCCAGTTCAGATGGCATCTCTAGAGTTAACCATCTGAAAATGTCACTTAGGTCATAAAATACCTTATTGTCACAGCAAGGTGCACTTTGCATAAGAGGAAGGTTTCAACTTCACAGCACAAACTTCTCACCAAGAAGGAATTTAAACATGTGAATATCCTGTAGAAAACCTTTTAGTCATAAGCTGGACTCTTAAAATTCATTTAGTTGATGAAGCAGAAAATATTATCTCTCCAGACAATAGTTTTATAGACTGCAACCTGACAAGCAGCATCTTATTTTACATTCCCTCAGTGTTGAGCTGCTTCACCTCTCTGGCACTATGACCCTCCTCAGTGTACTTCAGTCACCTGCATATTGCTCTATTTTCTAAGCTGTTGGGAGGGATCTAAGAAATGTTACATTATTCACAGTTGATTTTCTGAACAAGTCACACAAGGTAGAGCCTCAGTTTTAAACGAGGCAGAAAAAATGCATTTTGAAAAGCTGCTCCTGTGATAAAGGAGCGAGCGGGGTAAGAGCATTGTGTCAGCACTTGAACTGAAAGTGGAAAGTTGTTGTGTATGTTGGAACAACCCAAAACAGGACCAGCCCAATAGCTGAACATCGGCCCTGAGCTACTACAAAGGCAAGCTGGGGTTAACTGTTCAAGACTAGATCTGCTATCACCTTCTCAGTACTCTCACTCCTTAAACATACACATTACTCTCCCCTCCAGACTTGGCAGCAAATCATAGGGAGACTCAGCATTAAAAAACCCAAAACAACCACACCACACACACTGTTACCACTAGACAAAGGAACCCAGGCCTTGGCTTGAGATTCTCACCTACGGAAGGGAGCACCTCTCTCATACAGGTTGCATTGCATATTGTCTACTGAAGGAATGAAGTATTGAAGCAAAGGCTTTTAGGTTTTAGCTGGCTGAAGCCCACAGAGAGTACACAAGAAAAGCCACAAATCTGAAGCTCTCCTGCCCTGATGAGGTACTCTACGCAGCAAATCTTAGAGCTGGGAGAAGCTGAGCTAAAAAGTACCTAAGACACTGATCTCCTCGTCTCTCGTAATTTAAGGGTATGTTCTACAACGACACTTTAAAGCGATTTATCTGCACTTCTAAATGGCAATAAAACCTTCCAAATGGCAACTTCAATTTCAGCTCCAGCAACATGCATTAAGTCTTTGCTTAAGCAGTGTGAACTGCACTAAATTAGCCTGTCAAATAAAGCAACTCAAAGTGTTACTTAGCTAGTAGCTACACATCCCAACACCTATTATTTTGTCACTCCATTACTTCTAGACTGCCTAATTAGACATAGGCATTCTTGAAACTGAGGTCATGGGATGGATAGGGACAGATGGCAGACTTAAGCCATGAAAGTATATATAAAGTTTTTACTGCAGTTTCCCAGTTACTGCCCAGATTTCTCTTACTGCGTCTTCAGCCTAAACTTCAAGAATTAGCAGACAGACTGGACCTGGGAAATTAAAACCTTTATTTACCCAAATAATAATATACATTACTTCAGAAGCAGAAACACAATCTGTCTAGCACTACTGCAGTTTTATGCAACTCTTTCTTTTTCAGAGAGATCAACTGAACAGATGAGGCTTCTTGCTCTTAAAGGTGACATAAATCATCAAATCACTGAAGCAAATTGCAAATACCAGTACAGGTATCAATTCTGACAGCCTAGTTCCAGTCAAAACAGTGTGAAAACACTTCATATTTAAGACAAAAAACTAAATGACAATCTGGCAGAATCCAGTTGTGAAACAGAAGCTATTTCCTAGTTTATTAACCATTTCAAGATAAAAAAATAAATCCAACCCCTAAAACCTGGATATAACAGCCCTTAACTGCCTTACTGCTTTGAAACTCTTTCACTATGAAACTGTTACAGACAAATAAGCATAATTTTGTTTCTTGTGGCGTTAAACACACATAAAGCCATCAAGCTGAGATGTATTAAAAGCAGTCTGAATTCCTACTTAATTTTTTACACCATAACAGCCTTCACATTTCATTTGCCCCATATCTGTGTATAAAAGAAACTTTTTAAGGAGTTTACCTTACGCACCACCTCCTCCTCTTCCTGGCGCTTCTCATAATGAGAAAAGTCATCAAAGATGGAGGTCGTGTGCTTGTAAGTAGCAATAATTTTAAGCACTTGTTTTGCTTTTTCTAAGGGCACCTCCTGTGTATCACGGGAGTTTGTAACAGGTTTGTTGTCATTGTTCTCCAGCCTGATGTGTCGGAGCTGGTTGTTCGGCACATCCTTCACAAAGATCCACTTGACATCAAATTTCCCCTTCCACTTGTCCTGAGACCAGACACCTGCACTGGTGCCATAGTCCACAGGTGATTTCATCTCTGCTACTCCACAGAAGTGTCCACTGCCATTGACACTGAACAGCAAGTAGACTGGACCCTTGCTATTCATGGACCGAAAAGCACTGTCCAGGCGTTTGTTGCCATGTTCCGTACTACACCAAATAGAATACTTAATGGAACGATGAATATCATCCTCTGAATAGCTCTTTATTATGAACACACGTCCATTCTTAAGGTTCCATTCAAAATCTTTAGGATTATAGCTGTGAGCAGCTTTCAGTTTTTCAAGCACAGGATGGGACTCGCCACTTGGAACAGGGTTAGGCTGGGTGCTCCCAGCTGAGCTGCTGTCATTACCAGTTCCTCCACTTTGGCCAAAAGCTGCATTCCTGTTGCGAGGAGCTACCCAGCGATTCTGGGGTGGCTGCTGAGGGGTCTGATACTGTGGCTGAGTCAATGGAGGAGGTTGAGTTGGAACAGGCTGAACAATCGGCTGCTGTGGCTGTGGAACAGACTGAGGAGAAGGTATCTGTTGGGGGGCAGGAACTTTTGCCACAGGACCCTTATTGTCCCAAGTACCTATGTCCATATTATGCTTTATAGGTGGAGGAGGCAACGCTCCTCCGATTACAGGTCCGGTTTTCGTTTTCATTTTAGGCTGTGGTTTTGCAGGCTTGCTGGCAATAGCAGCCCAAGAGGTTGGTTTAGATACTGGCAAGTTTACATTAGATCCACCATTACCAGAGAGGGCACCAGTCATCCCGGCACTGTTGACAACAGAACCTACTGTTTTCACTGCTGAAGTTGTAACGTCGCCACCAATCTTAAGTCCAACCATTCCCTGTTCAATACTGTTCATTCCAGGAGCTTTATTTAACGTGTCATTATGAAATCCTGTTTGTCCATCCACAATGGTACCACCCAGTGAACTAGGTGGATAGCTGTAACTGCTCCCATAGGCTGAGCTTTGAGTCTGCTGTCCTTGGGATCCGCTTGTTCCCCAAGCTGAGAAGGCAGGATTTTCAGGGAAGAAGTTAAACCGGTGTTGATAGATATTGTTTCCCAGGCCTCCAGGCTGTCCAAAAACAGCATCATGCATAAAATGATGATCTCCATTACTGAGCTGTCCATAGGTGGTGAGATACGGGATAGGAGGATCTCCTCCTGTAGACCATGGTGCTTCACTGAGAGAATAGGGAAACCCAATGGATGGTGGATAATAACTCGACAGATAAGGATCAGTCATTGATGGATAGCTACTGTTCTGTTAAAGAAAAAAAACAAAGGTAACTTCAGATATAAACCCCCCTTTACTTATAAACAGCCACCACCAAACAGAAAATAGAGTTAAGGTAATTTAATTTCTAATTACAGATCTCAGCTCACACTCCTGGAAAGCTGCAGTATCTGGGCATTTATAACACACCCCAATGAGGTTAGTGCTTGAGATTCTAACACCGTGTAAACTTAGTGACATTACTAAGGTTATTTAGTTGCTCCTTCTAGAATTGTTAAATCTACCAATACCCCAAAATATTTCAAGGAACTTCTGTAACACTGTATTTTGTGTTTCAAAGAAATAAGGATATCCAGCATTCCTATACTGCCACACATCAGAAGCTCTAGATTATATTACTTTAATATGACAACACATGTAACAGAAAATATTATTACAGGCCACATTATGGGATTGTTTTTAGGCGGCAACAGTCCCCAGCAAGCGAAACATTCCTTAAGTAAGCCATGCAAAGGCTACTTCTGACAGAGACAGGATCACAGCAAGATCACACACTAAGCATAGAATCATGGAATAGTTAGGGTTGGAAAGGACCTGAAGATCATCCAGTTCCAACCCCCCTGCCATGGGCAGGGACACCTCACACTAAACCATCCCACACAAGGCTTCATCCAACCTGGCCTTGAACACCGCCAGGGATGGAGCACTCAACCTCCCTGGGCAACTGATTCCAATGTCTCACCATCCTAACAGGAAAGAATTTCCTCCTGAGATCCAATCTAAACTTCCCCTGTTTCAGTTTTAACCCGTTACCCCTTGTCCTGACACTACAGTCCCTGATGAAGAGTCCCTCCCCAGCACCCCTATAGGCCCCCTTCAGATACTGGAAGGATGCTAACAGGTCCCCACGCAGCCTTCTCTTCTCCAGGCTGAACAGCCCCAACTTCCTCAACCTATCTTCATACAGGAGGTGCTCCAGTCCCCTGATCATCCTTGTGGCCCTCCTCTGGACTTGTTCCAGGAGTTCCATGTCCTTTTGATGTTGAGGACACCAGAACTGCACACAATGCTCTTGTGAGACCTCACCTGGAGTAGAGTAGAGGGGCAGGACCACGTCTTTCGACCTGCTGGTCAGACCCAACAACTACAAACTCAACTTAAAGGTGACTAGAAACAAATACATGTGAATTACAGCATGTGCTCTATGCCACCCAAACTGTTTGAGGAAGGCCTCATTCAGCCTTTGCAAAAGTCTCTTCCTCCCTCAGCAGTAAAGTTATAAACACGCAAAACTGTTTCTGACTACCCTTTCAAACAGCCCATCTTTTCCACTCTACGAAATAAGATACTTGAGCAGTTATAAACCAGCAAATCCCCCTCTGCAATTCCAGCGTTTCCTCCCTTTCAACTGTTTCTTACACCAAGCTGAGCAGCTTTTCTTTCCGCTCTGCATCTTCTGCTGACACCTGATTTTTGAAGCATTCCATATGTTTCTTATATTCAACTATGCAAAAGAACAAATACAGAATATCCTAAAATGGGGTTTGTTCCTCTTTAAATAAACCTGAAGCATATATATATATTGGAGACCTTCCAAACTGACACTCTAACTGTAATTACCAGTGAGGGGGAGGGAAGGTCAACAACTCCTGTGAGTCAAACAGCAGCTACCCTTTCCTTACTCATGGAGAAAGGATTATTTGAAGAGGAGGAACTAAGATTTCTTTCAAGCTGAAAAATTTCAAACATGGGGGGGAGGGGGAAATATCTCTGCCAAGTTGGGAAAACTTCATTGGAACTTTGATACTTTTTTTCCAAAAAAATCAGATTATTTCTCAACTCCTTCAAAAAATTGAAGTAAAAACCCCTCCTTGCTGCAGATCAGCACAATACCCAACTGAGTCATTTCCACTGCTCATTTCTCAAGGACTCCCTTCTGTGACATCCTAAAGCCAGATCAATTCAAGATCTTTACTTTCCATACCCAGAATGACACCATAAATTGCCTCCATCACAGACAGCACCACAAACACCTGAGATTTAAACAGCCTGAATCCAGTTATTGATTCAAAGAAACAATCTCTACCACTGATCACATGCCTTTATTTACATGCAAATTCTATCCTTAACAAGAGGTACAAAATCCACCTTTCTATGAGAAGATCCTTTGAAACACATTCAATTTTCTGGCAGTCCCCAGTTAAATAATCCATATTTAGCACAGGAAAACATTTCTCTGAAAGACTTTAGAGATTGTTACATGTTATGTCTTAATATCTTTAATATCAGAAAGATGTAAAAAGAAATGCAGGTGACAGAGAGGAGACATAAGTAGTTTTGGGGATTTTATGTTCATATATTCTATAAATTTAAGACCCAAAAGAACAAGCTTAGAGAAGGCAGGTGTTTTCTCCTACAGTATTTCTGCAAAGGATTCTAGATGATTCCTGAGACTGTCACCTCCTGTCACACAGCCTGTAAAGTTTCCACAAGGATTTCAACAGGATTAAAGGAAAGTTGCAACAGACATCCTTACAAAACAGTCCATCTCTTCTGACTGGCTTTATGCCAGGGTGTGTAAAAAGAAACCTGACAGAACTCCTTCACTGAAACAGCAGAACATTTCCTTCAACAAACCTATCCTTGACCTTCCTGCACCCTTCTGCATTTCTGCTGTTGCTTAATTAAAGAGAGACAACACAACAAGCCACCCCAACCATTCTGTTATCAGGAAGGGAATCCTTCTTTCTCCCAAAGTACGCTACTCACTAGTAATACGCTGTTCCTTATTAGCAACCTTTTGGTTCTGGATGATGTTACATGCAGGATGCCCGTCCTGTTTTGAGTAGAACTTTGTATACAAATACTCCACTCTGTTCCCTCAGCACTTAAAATTGCTTTTGGCTCTGTATTAACTACTGCTCCTTGGATACTAGAGCTTTTATGGAAAGAAAACATATCACTATTGAGGAGCAGTTTCCAACAGAAAGACAGAAGAATATTACATTTGATTGCATTATATAACAAATTCAATACTCATTCTAGAGACTAACCTTTATTTCTAAAAATTGAAATTAACATAAGACTACCAGCCTACATGTGATACTTGATGTCAAACATATTGTTGTTAAGGACCTTACTAATTTCTTATGTACTTTCTTTTAATATCCAGTTGCTTTCCAATCTTTTTTTGGTAAGTCACTTCTATTTTCCAGTAGTTTTAAAGGGCTGAATAAACAACTAACTAGATCAGGCTTTGTTCAGAACCATGGTTGTCTTCAGTACAAAATCTCACAGTCCCAATTAACGCAACTGTCACTTTCCACTTGGAAGACAACCTACACAATTGTTTCTTGTAGCATTTGTTCTACAATATTGTTTCTACACCAGCGCCTGACTGCAGCACAAATGCAGCGGTAAGTTGAGCTACACTTTCATATAAGAAAACTTCATTTGAATTACAGAATTTCTTGGAGTCAGAGCAATTTTTCCATTTAAATCTAATAATTGGGCTTGTTGACAAGACAGATTTCCTAGAATTAAACTATAATTGATGGCTCTACATTTTTCCTATATGAAGTTTGAGGTTCAGTAGGTTTCACGTCAGGAAAACATATCTTGGTTTTAAGTAATTAAAAACAATTCACATGTGATGAAGTAGAATTTCAATTAGAGAAAGGTGGAAACATCAATTTCTTTCAAAACTAGTTTTGTATTAGAAAAGAAAACTTTACGCTCTTTTTTTTCCCATAAATATTGTGCTTTTAAACCTGCTATAGCACATTAATTCCAGAAAAGAGGGAATGCTTCCCATTCATTTTAACTGTGTAAGTCTCGAGATCATGTTTATGGTGCAGATGACTATGAAGCTCATCTTGGGAGCCAGAACCCACCCAGCACAGAGGACAGATCATGATGTCGCACACACGTGTCCCAGCTTCCACAGTGTTGTGTCTACATTGCTTCCAGCATGGAAACAAGCCCAAGTAAGATACTGCGCTAAAGTCTGCACCCTGCTATGATCCAAGACAAACTTGTCACCCAGCTTTATCTATCCAATTGCCCTAACAGAAATGTTTAGCACACCTTGAAGATAATCAATCCACAGAACACCAACTGATCCTGTTTGCTCTAGTGTTTTATCTTCAGGATTAAATCAGTTTCCACCAGTGAAACGTAACAGCACACCACATGACTGTTTTACCATATAATTTTCTTTTGCAAGCCGGTTCAGTGATGCTACCAATATTAATACTGGCATCTCAGCATCAGGCTGAATTATAAGTGTCCCTTTCAAAGCATAATACTTTGACTTCGTGCCAAGAAAAGGCACTTCCGGTAGGTCTCTCTCTGAAGTGATATTTCATATTTGTAAAAGAAAGCTTTTTGCATCTCCAGCTTCTTTACATCTTGTTCACGTTAAAGATGTGACTGTTAAGTCAAAAATTATTTCAGTTGGAAGATATTTTCAATTATAATGCTATTTAAGTCATGGTTGTTGATTTAATGTACATGATAATGAGTTGGATTATAAAGAGTTTACATCACAATACCTTAAAATAACACATATTTAATTCTTAAGAGGACATGAAGTAACAACAATATTTCCTGAAGTGTAAAAAGCAACTCAGACCACTCTACAACCTCCCTAGAAAACAAACTGCAACTGCACTGATTTCTAGATTTATACAAATCAGGAGAGCCCAAAAGCAGAACCTTCAGACTCCCACATGCAATTCATCTATCAAATAAATGTAAGATCAAATAGTCTGTCACAGTCCAACTGTATCAATAACCCACAATTAACAGACACTACTTGGAGCATTAACTTCATTTTCACTTGCAGCCATCTGGATATGCCAAGTACTATTAGCTTTGTGAGCACAAATGCTAGTTTTATTACCAAGTAACATAACATGCTTGTCATTTCTTTTTCCATTTCTATTTAAGGAATTTGCTCCCTCCACACAATCCCATGAATTGAGTGCCAGCAGCATGCCTAAGAAAAAAAAAAAGAACCGAGTTAAAAATACACTAACCTGATTTGACTGCCCAGAAAGGTAAGGTTCAAAATCGTTGTCATGAACTGTATCCTTCTGATGTAACGAACCATTTTGTACTAGAAGAAAAAGGTTACAACATGTTATAACACTGTTTATAGCATTGCAGTAAAGAGTTCCACTCTGTGTTATTTTATGAAAAGCCATATTTCTTCTTCACAGCATGAAGGCTCATAAAAAGACCAAAGAATGACATTTCCCCTTCAAACAGTTGCTTTTCATATTATTGCTTACAAATTTGAGTAAATTTAGAACTAAATAAAATTCTGCAGTCAGAAGTGAATAGACAACTCATGTGAACTGACTCTGAACAAAAGAAATCATTATTGACAAAAATCTTGCAAAGATTATTGGGAAATAACATCTATTGTTATGGTCCACAATTAGAACTCTCAGCAAATAATTCACAGCTCTGCCAGCATGTGTCAGTCACTGCTTAAGTGAAGTCGGGTAAAATAAGATGAGGTGAGGTTACATTTCATTATGTGCCTCAGCACCCTGACATCTTCAGGAAAATCTATGTTTCTGCTTTCTCATGTGCAGAATAGAGATACCCATCTACTTCAGGCATAAAACCCTGCATGAGAAGCATG
Source organism: Lathamus discolor (assembly GCF_037157495.1). NCBI lineage: Eukaryota > Metazoa > Chordata > Aves > Psittaciformes > Psittacidae > Lathamus > Lathamus discolor. The sequence goes on along the minus strand of NC_088894.1, from coordinate 2,412,634 downwards.
CAAACCCATTACTAAAAGATACACAAAATTGTTGTTGCATCACTTCATTTCTTTTGCTTCCTTTACTTAAGGAAATCAGGTCAAACACATTATGTGACAGTTGCTTTATTTACCTATTTCACAGAGCAGCTGAACTAAACAGGACACTGCAGCAAATAGGATGTTTGGGAATTGACAAGAAACAAGTCTGGGAATTGACCATAATATTGCTACAAAGTTTGTCAGAGGAAGCAAGAGGTCAAAGAGTATTTACAAACACAGGCAATAGTGTCAAACTTTCTATAACTGGTAGCAGATGGATTTTTAATGCAGGTTAAGGTATGTTAAAAAGCATTCAGGAGTTAAACACTCTTAGTTGCTAAGTCTAGAGAGTCACATACCCATTAGCAATCACAGCTAACACTTGGGTTAACACAGGTAACCTGTGTGCCTTTTAGACACACGGGTCTCTTAGATGACGTGTTATTAAATTTAATTTAAAATGAAGCATTATTGTTATAAGCTTATTACCTTATCAAAGTTAATTATTCACTTTAAATTCCCTAAATTATTAAGTTTGTAGGCTTACATATGACTAGCACATCTATCAGTGAACAGCACACCAGTAACACAACTGTATATTCATACAGCAGGAAGAAACTAGGCAAAAGTATGCAAAACTATGTATTTAATATGCATGTCCTTGTGACTCTATGTAGAAATCTGTTTTATTTTAAGTAAATGAATAGCATTATGATGTATAGCACCAATACAAAGTCCTTTTCACTGTCAGCTCAGGAGCAGTAAGTAGGATGCAATCAAGCTTGGATGGGTAACGCTTCATGTTGGTTTTGAAACAAAGCACAACTTCTCTTGTTCCAGATGTTATCCATATGGACTAAAAGCCGTACCTTGCTGCTCACCTACAGGCACCTGCATAATTCATCTATTACAGTAACAATTGAAACGACCAGCTCTCAGCATGATCCTCACCTTTATTATCCTGTCCTTTCGGTCTCTGGGAAGCCATGGCACATGATTGGGGAAAAGGAAAAAAAAGAGGACAAATAAAAGTTTATTTCAGAAAAATGCTTCTATCATCACCACAAAACACAGCGATTTTGAGGTCGGAGGCTCATAAAAATGGCTCACAACACATCAGGGCTTGTTTAAACGGGAGCATGTTCCACTCATCTTTCCGCACTTACAAATGGCCACGGCTCTCTAAAGGCTGTGGGAACGCGCTGCGCCCATGGAGGAACTTTAAGATTCAGGTCCAGCGAAGCCGAGAGGGAGAAGAAAAGCCTCGCCCGGACCAGACGCAGGCACCGGCCTGCACGGGAAACCCCCCGCCGCCGGGCGGGGTGGCGGCAGGCCCCGCGCCGCGCCTCGCCACTTACCTGAGGGTCAACGCTTGTGGCAGACATAATTCATGTACAGGGCCGCCGTGGTTCAGCACACAGGGCCGGAGGGTGACGGGGGTGAAGGCAGGGCCGCTCGACGCGGCGCGCAGCTCCGGGGCCTGGCGGAGGGGCGGCGGTGCCTCACCCCTGAGGCGGCGGCCGAGGAGGGGAAGGGGCCGGGGCCGAGGGGGAAGGGAAAGGGGCCGCTGGCGCGCTCGCCGCCGCTCGGCGCCTCCTCAGGGTGCCCGGGGGATGGCGCCGCTCACCGCGCCTCCTCTGGCCTACACCCAGCCGGGCCCCGTCTCCTCACATGCCCCCGGGGCCGCGCCACCCGGGGCCTTGCCCGCCGCCGCCTTCGAGGCCGCAGCGAGAGACGGAGCCGGAGCCTCCAACTCCAATGGCGGCGGGCGCCGGGCTGCGGTGACGTCAGCGCCGAGAGAGCGCGGGGCGCGCCGGGAAATCACGGCGGGGCGGGGAGGGGGGGGGGGGGAGGAGAAGGCGCGCGGAGAGCGGTGGTGCGCGGTGCGCATGCGCGGGTGGCGGCGGGCTGAGGGGCCGGGCGGGCCCTTTGGCTGTCATCGCTCCGCGTTCGGCCCCTGAGGGGCTGGAGGAGGGTTCCTCGGCCCCGGAGCTCGCCGTGAGGGCTCACCCACGGCCGCAGGCGGTGAGGGAGGCCGATCTTCCCCTCACAGCCCGAGGGCGGTGTGGATCGGGCGCTAGGCCCGCGGTAGCTGGGGCTGGGATCCTCTGTCAGAGGGTCTCAGGCAGCCTGGATGCTGGCGGCACTTTGTTAGGTTACCACCTTTTCCCTTCCTTATAGCTGGTGTTTTGCAGAATGTAAGTGTTATCTTGGACCCGTTAGCAGAGCTCATGTTGATTTCGGCAGGGCCATGAAGTAGCCTCGTAAGTGTCAGGGAGTCCGGTAGGTTTCATGTGTGCCCCTCTGAGGGAGGGAGGAAATAAATGAACCAGCAGTGAATGCCCCAGGTGTAACCATCCAGTGCTGCTTTATGCCCAGATTCAGTCTGTAGCACTTGGAGAGGGCTGGCTTAAAGAGAAACCAGATTAAATGAAAGCAGTTCTCTTTCATCTCTAGTCTTTGGGTTCTACCTCATTACTGGTTGTATTGTGCCTCTGTACACAGTGAGTTGTTAGGGAATTTTTTTATAGAATTATAGGATCACAGCCTGGTTTGGGTTGAAGGGACCTTAAAGCCCATTCAGTTTCAACCCCCTGCCACAGGCAGGGACCCCTTCCGCTGGAGCAGCTTGTTCCAAGCCCCTGCGTCCAACCTGGCCTTGAGCACTGCCAGGGATGGGGCAGCCACAGCTTCTCTGGGCTCCCCGTGCCAGCGCCTCAGCACCCTCACAGGGAAGAGCTTCTGCCTAAGGAAATGTTTGGTGTTGAAACAGAAGTCAAGGTTGTTTTGCTTGTATTGTGGTAACACCCAGAGGCCTCGCTGTCCTGCTGACTTACAAGCATAGTACGTGATAGATCACTTAGTGCTCAATGACAGTTTGGTGCACTGGGAGCCTCTTACACCACAACACAAGAAAATATCACTGCAGTGCTTCTGCACAACACTGGTACCGGATGACAGCAGCTCAGTGCAATTTGTAGAACATAATTTCTTTTGACTCCTTTGGAAACTGATGCAGTAAAAGGATTTGTAACATCATTTGCATCAATAATATATCGCTGAGATTATCTTTTAACATGTTACATAGGTGTCTGACATCTGCTTGGAGAATGGAGATAATTGTCCTTAAATTGGCTGGAAACCTGAATGTTTCTTGAAGGTATCAAAATATCTGCAGAGATTTAGTCTGGTAAGTCCTTTTGGCTTTAAACATACCTCTTGGTTTAGTTTCTTGACACAAACATGCACTAGTTACAGTTTCTAGGAATGAGCAATATACAAACGTATTTGAGAGAAAGATGAATCAAAATCAGGCTTTCAACATGTGTATTATATATTGTGTGATTACCTGGGGTAATAAGTTGAGACTCCAACTAGGCTTAGTACCAACTTGTGTGCTGCTAGTATCCAGTCTCATTACTGCATTCACAAGTAACTAGAGTCTTGATCAAAGCAGTTAAGGCTCCGCCATACCAGACGGTAGTTCCAGAAGTCACAAAATCTTACTCAGAACATCTCAGTGCTTCATTTTGGGGGGTAAAAGCGGCAAATTCTCATCCTCGCAAAAGGTATTAAATGCAATCATCCTGTCCTTTAGATGCAGTTAAAAGCAGAGTCTTCCCTGTGTTCACATGTTTGGGGATTGTTGGTTTGAGTTTGTGTTTACTATTCTAATAAAATATGTGAAACAGATTGTTTACTTCTGTCCTTTTCCTGCTCAGTAATCCAGAAAGAAGGAAGAAAGAGGAATGCATTAATCCTCAGCACCTGGGATGCTTTGTGTGGCTTAGGTACCAAGTAATAATTGGTTTGTGTTATCTTAATTCTGTTTGCCATATGCTGTAGCTATGGCCAAAGCAGATGTGTCCTCTTGAGAGTCCCTGAATAAGCTTAAAGGCTGACATAGAGCAGTGCTTCCAAAAGAAATGAGAGAAAAAAGCTGAGCAACATGCCCAGAGAGTGGAAGATCTGCCTGGAAGGGAAAGGCTTGTCCTGGGTTCTTGGGTGATGGGCACTGCTCTGAAGTCCATGTGATTGTGTATGTTCACTAGTCTTGATATAGAAACTATGTGACTATGAATCATCCAAGCCATGAGTGTATGTGGGCAGAATGCTAGAACTGGATTTGCTTCAGCATCCTAAGGTGTAGGGTACAGCTATTAGGCTGTACCCATTATTTTAGAGTCAAAGACAGAGCATGTCAGGCACATAAATATATATATGCCTAAGGCTATGGTTTGGGGAATATCTTTTGCATTAGGACAATGTGAGTTATTTCTTCTTCCTGGTAACTTTAAAAATGATCATGTCTATCCACCGACAAGAGCACAGTCTTTTAGACACAAACCCAGTAAGATGACATATAGATAAGGCAATATTCAGAATTATGTCAACTGAAGATGCTCTTGGAGTGTGACTCTGTAACCTAGGGGATAATACAGGTTTTTGTTTGGTTTTGGCTTTGTTGAGAGAAATAAGGTGGTATGATCTAATATAAGAAAAAGTTATGGGCATCTTTTTCTTCCTTTGCTAACGCACTCTGAAATTTCAGGAGTTTAGATTTCATGTGTAAATTACAGAATACTCTTTTTGTTTGTTTCGGGTTTTAATTTAAATTTTACAGGGATTTTATGCAGCCCTCTGTTATGAGCAAGGGAGTAAAATCAAACATTGCCATGCTGGAACCATCTCCCTGCTGCACCTCACACCTCTGTGGAATGTAACCAAAGCAAGGAGCCAGCATTGATTTCCATCATTTCAGGGTGAAAAACAAAAGCAGACACACATAGTATCTCTTCTTCTCTCCTTTTTTTTTCATGTCACTGACACATTGTGAAAACACAAGAAGTGAAATCATATGCAGAGAGCATGGCTTGTGCACAGATACCAGCTGATACCATCACTGTGCCTGCTGTGCTTTGCAAGACGACTTCATTGAAAAGCTGTAGCAAGGACTTAAGCAGAGCAACGACTGATCACAAGGACTCTCCCATGTCTCCTTGATCTCCATCATTGGCAACTCTTTCTTGCTGCTATCATGTAGTTTCCATTACATTGTAAGGTCTTTGTGAGTCTGTCTTTGCTACTCATTAGAATAGAGGCACCCATTTTTCACTTCAGCATTTTGCAGTGTCCTTCACTGTTGTCTTTCTTCCTCATCTGTCAATCTTACTATTGATTATTGATACAGAGACAAACTAAACCTATTCTGAGTCAATTTGCGTGGAGAAAACCAGATGATTGCTGGTGTGAGTAGCTCAAGAACAGATCTTTGCCTTTTGTCCAAGCAATACTCAAGCAGCCAGGCACATCTCTCTGCAATGAAACACATTTCAAACTGTAGCAGAATTTTATTGGAAAATCAGATGTTCCATGTTTCTTGATGGCTGATTTTCCAGCAACTAAAAAGTGGGATGAGCTCCATTAGAGTCATAACAATGCCTGACAAATCCTTCTTTAAAGGTAATTAATGGCTGAACGGTGGGACATCCGTTAGTCTTTTCCCCATGATGTTCACTGGCAAAGGCAAGAAGGTGTAGAAAACCAAATAAAGAGAAAAAAATGACCCTTGAAAAAGAAATTCTCAGATTTTTCAGCTCCAAAAGCCGGTTAGAAAAATAAAATGAGACTTATTTACTACAAACAGTTGCATTTTAGAAAAGCATTGACCAGTTTTCAACCCACTCTACCTTCTGTAGCAGAAATATTTTGTATAATAAGCTGGACACTGAAATCATGAAGTAATGAACAATCTAAAGCACAGTAATGCCTTGTGGCAAAACCACTTTAATTTTCCTCCTTCCAAGGAACCAGAATGTTACTTTGCTTTTTCTTAAATCACAGCAGGATTTTAAGGGTGGTTCTTCTATTGATTTTTTGCATATCTGCTGTGCTTTGCAGATATTTCTTTTGATATGTGCTGTGTTCTGCTCCTGTGGGCTGGTATATTAATAGTATTTGATTTTAAGCACTTTCATGAATCATGTTGCCAGCTACATTTAGCTGTTCCTATTACAATACATAAACCACCACAAGGCAACCGAATGCTATTCCTATCACAATACATAAACCAAATGCTGTGGTAATGGAGGTCAGAAGAAAAAATTAGGGGAGGAGGTTGAATGATTTGAATCCTTAGGACATTACCTTACAAAACATAGATCTGTTACTCACCTATGCATCAGTTCTGGCAGTATATATGAATAGTATGTGTATTTACTTCATAGCAACATTTTTCAGGCTTCCTGATTTAATGATTGCCAATGGTTGGAGCAATAAATCATTATTAATGTGTTAAATTTGTCACTGTTATTAACAAATACACTGAGTAAAGCACAAGGAGTAAAATGTTGATAGGTAGAGAAGAGCCGTTTAGATGTACAGCAGCATTCCTTGCAGTAAAAGAACCTTGAGCAGGATGAAAAAGCAAAGTGAGTCTTCTTTGCCCTAAGGGAATGACTCTGTGTTTGTCTCTGGTGTGACCAGTCACTTTTTAGTGTGTCTCATTATTCACTGGGTTGGATCACTGCCCACAGGGATGGGTGCCCTGGAGTTTTGTGTCAGTGGAGAGCGATGTGCTCTGCTCCCTCAGGGCTGCACTGAAGGCAGCTCTCGCAGAGACACTCTTACAGGTTTTATTGTTGAAGAGGACAGTGCCAGCAGCTCTTAGCAGGGCTGCAGAGTGCAGGCATTGTGCTGCTGCCAGTCAGCGTGAAGGAAGATGAAGGACAACAGACAAGGAAGAGGCAGCCAAAAGAGGAAAAGCAAGGCCTTAAATGGAGAAACAGCAGTACTCACCTACTTCTGTGGCTACAGATGCAATGATTTTGTCTGCTGTCTTGCAGTCTGAGAACAATTCTGTCATCAGGCCTGAATGTTTTATACTCAAAGACGGATCCTTGTCCTGACAGTGGTTCTGAGCAAGCAGGAATAGGAGTAATGCCATAAGTGTCCTTGATATCCAATCCCCTTACACATCAGTTGAAGCAATGGCAAGCTATGGCATCTCAATTTGCATTTCCAGCCTCTTTGCTTCTTCGGTAATACCAACTGACACCCTTTTTTATCCCCCCCTGTTATAAAAGCCACTTTCCTCAGGAATTTTTTATTCACTCTTAGCTTATTGATGAAAGCATAATAGTGTTCCTTGAGCTAAACCACACAGGGCAGCTTCATCCCCTGACAGCTCTGTAGAACCTCAAGCTTGGAGATGCTGAACTCTGCTGGAACTTTTCCAGGCACTTCAGTTACTTCAACCCTTTCAAGCTCTTTATAATGCTGCCCCCAGCTATACTCCTTGTATTTATTGATCACTTTCCTTCCAAATTATGCTGATATTAGCAAACATTGATTAATAACATTTACATTCCTTTCTCCTTAGAGTTTCAAGTCACTATTTAAGTGTTAGTTTCTAGTTATGCTCCTGGAAGGAGCTCAGCAATCTCAAAGTTACTACATTTCTCATGCAGGCGCATTGTGATGATGCTGTTGATCACCATGACTGATCAGTCCTGAGCTCCTGGTTGATGCTTTCTGATTCCCAAGTGGTTATAAGCAGTATTGCTTGTAAAATGGTTCATAAGATCAGAACTATCAATTGCTCTTATCTGTTAACAGGTGATTCACTACAACCCCTCAGCAGAGGCTCCAAACAGCCTCTGTAAGAGAGATTTTAACTCTCTATCTTATATTTTTCAGATCCATTCCTCAAATACCAATATAGCATTATAGTGGCACAGGAGATAATGTGCAATTAAATATAAACTCATTACAGGCAAAAAAGAACCACACTCTTTACAAGACAAGTTCTGTATATGAGCACTGCCCTCTGCTGCTCAGGGATTTTTGTTAAAACAAAGTTAATTAAACAAGTTTCAGTATTTGTGTTTAATTAAAATGTTGATACAGGTTTGTCTGTGAGAAACCAGCCCTGGAGCTTCTTGCTTTAAAGAAAAGCCCTTATTTATCACTTCTTGCAAACACAAACCAGCTGTGTTCTTACAGCAGCAAAGCAACCTTGTTTTTTGTCAAGCACATAGAAGATGCATGCACCTTCTCAGGCAGAGAAGTGGTAAAGAAAAATATACTTTTAAGCAATTACAACTTTCAGAGCTAACCTTGAAATCCTTCAGTCTGAATTGGGACCCCAGGGAGACAAAGAAATAGAATGATTTCAAGTTGTGAGGCTGCAAAAGAGCACCTCTTCCCAAAACAAAGGCAACAAAATTGATCCAAGATACTCCCTGGTGTCCCCACTGCTAATGATGACATTTGGGCTCCTCAGCCAATGGAGAATTTCAGCACAGCCCCAACCAATTGGGGAAAAGGAAGCACTAGAAATGGCCTCTGGGTCAGTTGGGAGCCTTGTGTCTTAGAAGGGTTTACTGCTTCTCTAAGGAAGAGTGACTTTTTGTTGAGAGAAGGAGAGCTTGGAAGCCGTTTGTGTCTTTTTTTTTTTTTCATATTGCAGGTGAATTTTTTTAGTGTTTTTTTTATTGCCTTTATCTTGGGGATTTGTTGGTATTAGCTCTTGTTTTGCTTTCATGATGTCTTGCTATGTAGATGTAAGTAATGGATTATAGAAGAATATTGGCTTTTAGAAGCAGTATGTCTGCTTAAATTATCAGTTTGGTTTGGAGAGCCCTATTAGCCAAGTTAATGCATGTTCTATAGAGCATGTGAATGCTTTCATTGCAAGCAAACTATTATGTGTTTTTTTTCTTAAAAGATAAAGATAGCTTTCTCTTGTGCTACATTTATTACTTTAAAAATGCTTGGTTCAGCTGTTAAGCTTTTAGGTGGGAAGCCTTCTTTTTTTTTTTCCTTTGGGTTTTTGCTGTGAAGCTTGCTCTGATATTTGTTTACTGAGTGGTAGGGGACTAAGAACTCAGCTGCTGAACTGGAAAGCAGTACTTGTTACAGTTTAACAGCTTTGGTTTTATTAGGGCATGTGATGAGAGCACTGCTAATGCTCTGGAGCTGTACCTGATGAAGTCTCACTGCTTCTGTGTTCTGAGAGCAAAATCTGCAGTGCAGGCTGAAATATTCCATGTTCCTAAACTTGCTTAGCTTGCAAATTCTGCTATGTATCAGAGATGAAGGGGTTTTCTTTTCAGTATGCTTCTGTGCCACTGTCATAGCTCTTGAGTAACTACTTCATTATATTAAAGCATGGTTTCTAAAACTTCCTTTCCTATCACTGTGGCTATGATGATAGAAGGAAATTCTAGTACCTTTCACTGTGAGAGGCATGTGGTTAGCAAACTTGCTTTTAACATCTTGTTAACCATGTGGTAGTACCTGTAGAGGGTGGATATGTTAACCCTGGCTCCTGGCCTTGCAACTAAAATGCTGGGGAAGTTTTTCCCTCCCCTCTCTCAATGTACTGTAGTACTTAACTAAGAGAAATAGTACTTCAGAGATGCTACTGGCCTGAGAGCCACTTAATATCTCTGACTGTGATTACTGCAGAGTACCTGCTATACAGATTGTTTTTTACAATTTTTACAGATTGCCTATTCTGTGGAGTTAGCTATAGGTAGTTACCTATTAATTATGTGATGTACCAGCCTTGAAAAACAAGAGTGTGTATATATATTATTTGTGTATATATATCTGCCTATGTGATATTTTGGCCTGTGTGCTTATAGTGCTTAGTTCTATAAGCAGTAGACAGTTAGTGCTTCCTTTGGGTAAGTTAACCTATTGAGTGGTAAAGGGATTTTTTCAGGGCCCATACTTAAAAAACTGGATTTGTTTGCACCTACCACTTAATCACATGTGCAGTGACTTCACTGCAGAGGAATTCCTTTGGAGTTCTTAGCTAAATTGATCCTGACTGTGTAACTGTAGGGCCTTGTGAAAGTATGTTTACCAGACCTAGAAAAGGCTAGAAGCAATAGTTAAAACTTGGTTTACTTGGCTGTTACCTTGAGTAGAATGAGAGCTGGATAACTGCAGTCAGTAACTTCTTTAATTCACTCTCTTGCATGGAACCAGCACAGGAAGGAAATGTCTTATCCTTGATTTAAGGACACCTCCCCATAGAAACTGGACTGAATTATTTCAGATTGCATCCTGGAGAAGTTCTTTCTCTATAGAGCCATTTCTGTATACTCACTGCTTAATGATCACAAGATTATGAAAAATGTGCAGATACTGTGTAGTGTTCAGCTTTAAGCTGAACATTAAGATGTGATGTTTGGGTGTGGCTGTTTTCTGCTTTGTTATGGCATGTCTTCTTAAACCTGGTTTTGGGATGGGGGGGGGGGGGGAGGCAAAGCCTTTTTAATGTTAATTTAAAGGCAGAGCAAAGGGCTGGGGATTTATCATGCAGATAGATGCCAGAAGTTGGATTGGCTCAGCTGGGGGGAAGCACAGGTTCTGCCCTCTCTGTTCCTGCAAGCATCTCCCCTGTAAGCTGGCAGAGGGGCTCAGAAAGCTCTGGTCTCTTCCCCTCAGACACTAGTGAGGGCTCAGCAAAAGTTCAGCAGCAAAGTACAGAAGCACCAGACCTCTCATTGGGCTGCAATTCCCAAACAAGCTCAGCTTTGTCAAGACCAGGAGCTTTCTGGAATATGCGTGGGGATGAGAAACAAATAGCACAGGGTGAGTGTTGCCTGACACCGGGAATCCAGCTGACAGCTTGTCTCCTCCTCTTTTTCAGAACAAGAACATGGGGGACAGGAGACCAGCAAAGGAGACAGAGCCCAGGGCTGCTGCTTGCTGTCTGTTTATATGGAGCATGAGGAATGAAGCACAAAGACTGAGGACTTTTTGGCGGTGGCCAGCAACCTCGCCTGTATCCCCTCGAGATTTGGCCAAGGCTGGCTTTTTCTATATTGGTCCAAGAGATGAAGTACGGTGTTTCTGCTGTAGTGGTGTCCTGAAGGATTGGGCACCTGGTGATAACCCAGTAGCAGAGCACCAGAAATTCTTCCCTTCCTGTAAATTCATTTGTGGTGAGGCTGTTGGGAACCAAGAGATGCAGCCTCCTCAGGAAGCCACTGACACTGTGGATGGACAGGTCGTCAGCCTTTTGCAGGGGGTGGAAAGTGAGGAGGCAGCCCTTCCCTGTCAGCCAGAATACCCAGCGATGGTAACAGAGGAGGCGAGACTATTGACATTTCAGAGCTGGCCACGATACCCTGCCATGCATCATCAGGCACTAGCTAGAGCAGGATTCTTTTACACAGGTAGGTGCTCTGGGGACATGCGTTCAACTTTGATCCAAGTTAACTTTTAAAGGTGTTGCTGTGTTTTATTGCTCATACAGATACTTGCAAGTATGTGTAGCATAGTTAGAAAGCCTATCCTTCCTTCAGCCTATGCTGCTTCACTTGTTGCCTATGTAGAATTCACTACTATGTTAATTCCTGTTTGAGTACTGAGGGGCCCACTAATAAGTGAATTCCCTTACTAGTAGGAGTGGGAAAAGTGGCATCTTTTAAACAGTTCTTTACTGGCAGAAAAATGTGTTTTAAGGTTTATTGAGTCTATTTGTTACTTGCACTTCTAAAAGGACTTGAAGCACTCGCTTGGTATGTTTTGTGTAAGCTTAGTCTTTAATTGAAGCCTTCTCTTCTCAAAAACCTGAACCTGAAGGTAGTCAGTCCATTCGGCTGTCACTGGCTTTAAGGACTTTGGACTGATAGAAATAACAAAGATCCTTTTTTATGAGGAAAATGGGTAATACTTATGCATCTGAATATCATTATTTTTATCCTTGAGAAGGCTTTGCTGCTTAGATAGCAGGTTTGTAGAAGTGCTTTTCCCTGCACTGACCAGGCAGGAAATATTTACAGGACATTAATGCTTGACTGAAATTGAATATTGGGGGAACCCTTCAGTTCTTTGAAAGCTGCTGATAAAGTGATTTCTGTATGACTTCCATATAGAAGAATCTATTTGTTTGTATTACACATCAGTCAGATATGGAAGGAAGTGACAGGCAGGGTGCATAAACTAAAGATGCCTCAGCAGAAACCAACCTCCTCATCCTGAACTCCTTGCACTCTTGCTGAAGCACAACAAGCCTGACCCTGGGGACTCATTAGGCAGCAGCAGTGTGACATGGCACTCCCCTGTGGTCACTTGAGCAGAACTCTGGAACTGAGCACTTGGTTTAAGCCAAACTGTGCTCTGAGATGAGAGTGTTTGGAAAACCATGTCTGTGACCCAAACTCAGTGGTGGCTTTTACTGATGCTGTTGTTCAATTGCCCTTGAGGTAGGGCATTTGTAGGTAGTGCTTAACTGTGGTTTTAATTGCTTCTGGCTATGTCTGCTGGGGGTTATGGCAGATTGTGGTGAGGAAATGAGTATAGGTATAATTAAGTACATTTCTAAATGCAGGCAAGAAGGGATTGGATAGTTGTGTGCATACATGGAAGCTGTGGGGCTCACATGCAGGCTGCCTGTTAGCTTGTGATCCAGTTCTAGAATCATCTCAACCAGCTGCAGCTCTGGGAGTTCAAACTCTCATCAGATTTCCTGCCCTATCAACTTGCAGTGTTGAAGTGTCATGTGCTCATCTGTTCTGTCCAGTAGCCTGTTTTGTGTTGAATCTCTCCCCAGGTTCTCATCCAGGGCTAGTAGAGCGTACAGCATCTCGGATGTCAAATAATCTCTTGATGTCTTTCAGGACAAGGTGGTGTAATGAGGTGCTTTTACTGTAATGGAGGATTGAGGAACTGGCAGATTGAAAGTGATCCTTGGTGGGAACATGCCAAATTGTTTCCAGAGTAAGTCAGGTTTGGTTGACAGATGTCTCCTGTTGCAAGACCAAAAGATGCCATGTGTTCCACCCTTCTTTTTTCCTTCATAAGAAGGGGGGAAATTATGAGCCTCTTACTGTTGCTCTTTATATATGGAGTGGGGAAAACCCATAATATGCCATCTTTAATGAATATAGCAGTTTGCTCATAACCTGATAGCACCCTTTGCTTCTAAAATTCAAACTCCTGTTGCTTGAGATATCCTGTACTAATGTGTTTCAATCTTTCTGCTTATAGGTGTGAATTCTTATTGCGGTCAAGAGGGAGAGACTTTGTTAGCAGTGTTCAGCAGTCCCTCTCTAACACCCAATTTCCAGTGAGTCAAGACTTTTGTGTGTAGTGGATATGGTAAATAGGGGGAGTTCTGAACTCATGTTGTTTTTGTGACTATCATTTTCAGAGAGATTCCAGGGGTCAGACTGAACAAAATCCACCTGCTTCCCAAGGTCAGTGCTGTAATGACATAGTGGCATCTTCTGTTCAGGGTGGTGTAGTCCTGCTGCTTCTACCCCCTCCCCCCCAGCTACTGTGCATTCTGTATACTTGGTGTTTGTGAGATGTTTTGATCTTCTAGAAGCTGTTTCACTTTATTTCTTAGGAAATGGTCTCTAGCACAAAAGTAAAGCTGCTTGTTCTTGTGAGACCTCTTAGTCTAAGACAAGCAACATTTATTCTAGATTGTCATGTGATTATTTTTTTTGGGTGCTTGCCTAACCTTCCTGACTTGTACATGCTCTTGATGTTGTGTCTGTAGTCTTTCACACCATAGCATTTTAAGCATCCTTGTTAGGAGACCAGGGAACAGCTAGAGGGTCTGGTTGTTCATGACAGTATTGATCCTGGGGATTATTTGCATTCATCAGTTGTGCCTGGGAATTGAAGTAGGTGAAATTTGGCTTCCATAACTGGAAAACTGATATTTATCATCCTCTTGAAAAGTCTATCCAAGAGGATGAGCTTAAAGACTGAGTCCTTTGAATGGACTGACAGTTCAGTTTCCTGCTTCTGTCTCTATTGATGAATGGTTGAGCTAGATATGAGGTAGGAGATACTTCAATTGGGATCTTCCACTTCATCTTCATGAAAGCAATTTTGAGACTTCTGGGATGTGATAACAAAAATAAGGCTTCTAGACAGGGGCCAAACATGAGAGACTTGGTTCATTGGTACAGTAGAATAAACCATAAAAAACTAGTCTCTTGCTTTTAATGAAATTGCTTTTGACTTTCTTGTGAGTTGTATTTGGAAGTAAAAACTAAATCTGGATGTTGCTCTAGTTATACAGATAGCTTGTGGAATGTTCTATATCATATTAATGCCATTTGATTTAAAACAGCTTCAAGCTTCAGCTACTTCTTCCCCAAAGTTCAGCCTTTTTGGTAAAGTATTTGTTCACTGCTTTACAGAAACTCTGAGGAGCTTGGTGAATCAGGCTCTTCGCTACCTGGATGAGTTTCTTATGATGTGTAATGTCATTAAGATGGGCTTTGACATCGTAAGCGTGTGTAGGGTGGTACAGAATAAATACCTGAGGACTGGGACTTCCTACATGTCTGAGTCTGAGCTGATCGCTGACCTGCTTCAGGCAGGCAGGGAGGAGAGCAGAGGTATGCCTCACACCCACATACCTGGGGGTGCTTAACCTCTATTTCACTTCACCTTGCATGTCTTGTGGGTCTGCCTTCTTTCCTAAACTGGAATTAATAGTAGAGGCCTGCCTTTGTTTGAGAGGCTGGGAATGAGTTTCTGCTTTAAAGAAACGTGAGGGAGCTGTGATTAGTAGAGTTATCAATGACTGTATCTGCCTGCAGTGGGCTATGGTATAGATAGCCTCAATGTTTTCTGCTGTAGACTTGCTGTAGCAGACAGAGGAGGCTTGTGTGCAATTTCACACCTGATGCAATTGGCTGAAGCAAGACCTCTTGGATAAGTATTCCAAGCCTATTTAAAACTGAATCAGTGACTTAATCAAAAATAGCAATATTTGTTTAGATAATACATATTCTCCTTATCTGTGTCTGTCTTACCTGTGTTGTGGAGTCAGCCAAGTGAAGTTTATTTGAAGATGCAGTTGCACACAGGCTTTCTCTGGTAGAAAGTCTGCTTTGCAAAGCTCCTGTCTCTATATGTTATGGTCTGCTATTTCTTTAGCTAAAGCAAAAAAAAAAAAACCCAAACAAATTTCCACAAACCAGAAGTGGGATTAAATAGTAGCACAGGAGCAGGAATGAGCAGCTGATGGCTCCTGCTGTTTGATAGATGAACCAACTTTGAGGGAACAATGGGATGTGGACATGTCTTGGTAGGGAGTTTAAGTGTGCATAGTGATGGAAGCACCACAGAGGGTATCTTCACCAGGCTGTATGTGAAGTTAACAGCAGAGTAAAGGGGCTACTGAAATCAAGGCTATTTCCTCTTTGTAAACAGCACTGACATCTTCTTTCCTGGTTATGCAGATGCTGCTCAGGGAGACGCTGAAGCATCAAGTTCAAGAGAAGAAATGCAGTCTGTGCAACAGAGAGAAGAATCAGGTGCACTGGGCTGACAGGGGTGGTGAAATTGAGCCTAGGCACAATTGGGATGGGTTTTCTAGTAATCTTATTAATGATCATTATATTTGATTTTAATGCTGAAGGGAAACGTGCACTTGAATGGTAACTGAGCAGAGACCCTTATTCAGGGTTTAGAGTTCCACTGTGGTGGAAAACTGTATTAAAGCTTCAGTTTATCAGGGCAATTTACACACTGGTAAAACATGTTGCTGGACTGAGCAGGGACAGATCATGTGTAGATAAACCAGACTCTGTAATAGCTGTAGCTTCACAGCTTAAACAGAGCTTGTGTGAGAGGTAACTTCTGCCATCTTAAGTCAGTCTCTGAATGAAGTGCTGAGCCACTTGCAATGTGACTCTCTAAGATGAGAGGGCAGTCCCTTTGGGGCTGTTAAAATACTAAAGCTTGGGCTTTTCTTTCTTTTTTGGGGGAAAGATGAGCCTCGGCTGAGCGCAGAAGAACAGCTCCGACGCCTGCTAGAGGAGAGGGTGTGCAAAGTGTGCCTGGACAAAGATGTCTCAGTTGTGTTTGTTCCTTGTGGCCATCTGGTAGCATGTAGGGAATGTGCCTTCAATTTGACGTTGTGTCCTGTCTGCAGAGCAGTCATCCAGAACAGAGTGAGGACTTTCATGTCCTGAACCATGATGTACCAAAGGAGAAAGATAAGTCCATACAACCCATTCATAATGTAGCAGAGGAAGGAACTAAGTAAATAGTTTGCTGGAGCAATCCTATTTGCAGGGTAGCTTAGCATAAGTGTAACATCTCACCAAATGTGCCTCCTATATATGCACAGTGTTTCTAGTAAGAGCTGCTCATTTGCTGTAGTCCTGCTAATCCTGTTGCAGGACTGCTCCAGAAAAACTCTGCTGGTTCCTTTTGTCCTCTAAAAAGAAGCTTTTGTTGATGGATTTTCCTTCTCCAAATTCTTGCATTCTCACATGAATCCGTGCTCTGTGTTGAAATCAAAGGCTGTTTTCAGTAGACTCTGGTTCTTTTTCACTCACTTAGTTGTTCAGAGGTTATTCTGCCAGCTTTGGTGGCTTCCTTCAGTCAGTCTGAGTCAAATGGCTGTCTTTATACAAAATGTGTTCCATTGCTCATGAGTATTCTAGTCTCAATGTATTGTGTGGGAAGGAGAATATAGCTTTTCCTTCTGAGCAATTTGCTGTCTTCCCCCCCTTGTTGCCTTGTTGAACTGTCAGTTGACAGAATGCTTCAGTAATACTCAAATCTGCATAAGTGTAAGTGAAAAGCCTGGCCTGTAGTAGCCTTTTCAACCTTTTTACTCCCAGCTGACTGCCCCAGACAGAAGACGACAGCCTCTTTGATGGTCAGGGTCACTAGATGATCTCCTGGGAGCTTCTTAGAGCTCTTTCCTGTCTGGTGGGTACTATTCTCATAGAAGGTAACTATGGAAACTTACCTTTTTAGGACATCTAGTTGCTGGCTAAACTGATATTTCTTGTTTGAAATAGAACATTCTATTATGTAATCAAAAAGAGGAAGTTTTGTCAATCTATAGTTTAACTGCTGGGGAAAAGAAAGGTTTGGTTTTTTTTTTTTAAATTAACTGTTCTTTTTCATGGAATAAAGTTGTTCTTTTGTTTTGCAGAGCTCTGAGTATCTGATTCTAACATATTGCCCTACTGGGGAAGGGAGTGTGGTGGTGTCCTGAAATGTTAGAGTAGCATCAAGTTGTAGATTGCTTCTGTCCTTCAGTATTAGATGGGCATGAGTGAAAGAACTGTTCCTACCATCCATTAGCTTCCTCTGGAATTCACAAGGCAGCATCTGGGTTCTCCAGACTACCTGAAGTGCAGAAGAAGGGGTAAGGGGTACAGGAGGATAAGGACTGATACATGAAGCTATGTAAGTAGGGAATAATTCTACATATGAATTCCATGCAGAGTTTTGGTACATGGCTCTTAAACACAATTGTGGAGACTGGAACACTGCCTCTTGAGTTGATTTTTCTTTGGTTCCAGGCCTGGATACCAAACAGGGTTATGGGCTTGTTGCTGAGTACCTTTTAAGGTGTTAGTTATCCTTGGGCCATGTGGAAGGACATATCTTGCCTTCAGAAGAAGGTAATATTAATGCAGCTCTTGGCAAAGAGGAGAAAAAATACTAGTTGTGCAGTTTGAACTCTCTAACTCTTGGAGGAACTAATTTGTGGGTCTTTGCCAGGCAGCAGCTTTCATAGGGAACAGAATTGCATCACTGCCAGA
Organism: Lathamus discolor; assembly: GCF_037157495.1. NCBI lineage: Eukaryota > Metazoa > Chordata > Aves > Psittaciformes > Psittacidae > Lathamus > Lathamus discolor. The sequence continues at coordinate 2,395,055 of NC_088894.1, read as the reverse complement.
CTAGGTATTGTGTCTGGGTTCAGGCTCTCACTGGTTTTATTTTGCCTCTAAGTAACAAAAACAGTTTAAGCAGAGGTGCTAATCTGATACGGGAAAACAAAACCAGCTTAGGGTTGGAGTAGTGTTATTTCCTCCTAATATTTAGCTCTGTGGCTGGAATCTTGCCTGAGCATCACCAGGACTCCAAGGCTTTGAATGTACCAGCTGTTTCTGGTGATTCTTTTGTATAACACTTAAATTGTGACTTTTCCACATCTGGAAGGATGGAGCCTTTTTCTATGGGAAGGTTTCCTCTCAGGAACGTGGGCTGGGCTAGAAGTATCTCAAGTGCTGCCTATCCCCAATAGAGGGCACTCCGAACATGGAGATAAGGGAACCCCCTGGAGCAGACCTTCGGCTGCTCCTTGTTACCATAGCACACTGGAGATGTGAGTCTCCTTTCCCGGAACAGGGTTATCGCATGACCTCACAGCACTTAGGATAGGTCTGGCACAAGCAGGCCAGGAGGAAGGTTGTCGCAGCAACAAAATCAGTTGCTTTTACTTTCTGAAGGAAAAATACCTCCAGAAGCGATATTTACTCACAGCTTCACCCTATTAGAACTCAGGATGTCAGGGTTGCAGTGAGTATCTGGAAGGAAACTTGCACAGGAGCAAAAATTATTGTCTTAGTGCTTCTGCTCTTGGGTTTCTAAAAGAGGATTTTACTTCCAGGGCTCCTTCTGCAAGAAGGTTGCATCTTTACCTTAGTACTTAATGGTTAAATCAGGCAAGACAAAGAATTGCAATAGAACTTGGAACGTACCAGCCAAAGAATGCCACAGATGGTGACAAGTGCTCTGTCTCTGCTTGACACTTCACATGCTGGGAGATGGAGCTAACAAAACTGCATTGTTTATTGTTTTATTAATTGCTGCAGCTCATTAATGCAACTTAATTACACTTATATTCCCCCTTTCCCTCAGCCCATTCCCTCCCCTCAAAATTATCCTGTCACAAGAAAACCCATCAGGATGGTGCCAGTCTTGTGCCTGGAATAAGAGCGGCTGCTCGGTGAAGAAGGCAGGTACAAAAATCTATGATCCATGAAGAACTAGGTCTCTTCCAGTGTCCATTAATAGGCTTCAGCTGTGTATGTGGCTACACCATTGTTAATTTTATGTAGATGGGCAAACCCAGAGTATGTTGCAGCTGCTCTGAGAATGGCTTGGCATGTTGAAATGGGGCGAAGCGCCATGCTGAGTAAAGATTTGGTGGTTGTACTAGATTTTAGCTGTTCAGCATTATAGGAGTTAAGTCACTGAACACTGAAAACCAGGACAAATACCTACTGCTAAGGTGCTGTCCATGTCTAAAGAATAGAGAAATGAGGAAGGGAGTCCTGGATGGGGCAGGGGAGAAGGGAAGAGTTCTCATCTATAACTTAAAAAAAAAAAAAAAGCCTAAAGAACTCAAATGTAAATAGCCCCAACCTAGTTCTAGCCAGGCAGGGAGGAGATGAAGTTGTGTTAGGGGGTTTTAGGCTCTTTTCAGAACAAGGGAAAAAAGGGGTAGAAACTAACTACAGAACACATGAAATGTCCTAGGGTATTATGCAGTGCTTCCTCCTTTATGGATCCATGGTGCAAGGAAGCAGCTCCGACTCCACCTGTATCCCTTGAGAGAGGCTCTTGGTGAACATGTTCTGCTAGAGGTCTTCAGGCCTGTGCCATTTATCATCTGGTACCACCAGACTATGGTAGGAATGGTTCATCAGGGCACTTGGAAAATTAAGCCCCAACCTCATGGCCGTTCTTCAATGTACATTCATTGCAGTTGGAAAGAAGACAAGGAACAAAAAATGGAATGGAGTTCACCATCCTGCATTTCCTCTGCCAAAGATCCAGGCCACAGGGCATTATTTCCTGCAGCACCTTTGGAGTGCAAGGTTTATCCATCCTCTGGCTCCTCTTTACTTATGCAGGCCTGTAGGGAACGGGAAAAAAGTGAAGGTAGGGCATCAGTATGGAGCAAGTACTAAGTTGCTTACTTAAGACTGTAGAAATGGCGTTGAAATAATTAAGACACTTTTTTCCTTTCTGTGTTTTTAAATATGATTGACTACAGATGAAGAGTAGGATTGAGAGCTCAGAAGTAATGTGGTTAAGTACTCTTCAAGCCTGGGAAGAATGGTATACCAGACCTGAATGTACTGCAGTTAGACTAAGGAATAGGTAGGAGCTAGTGTTAGATGTGTGTACCTTCAGCATTTGGAGCTACCTAAAATTTGGTTAGGATTTTAAAAGCTATGGTTCATCTCTAGAATCAAGCAGCTTCTTGGAATTGCAGTGATGTGCTTCTTGTGTAGGTACAGCAGTATGAGCAGATCTACTTCTTTAGCCAGCAGTGAAGATGAGTGAATGTTTTCAGCTGAAACATCACCTCTTAAAGATGCAGCTTCAGGTTGGTCAAAACAGTTTGCAAATTCATGTTGGTATTCAGCAAATAGTTTGTTTGGACAAATGTCTACCTAGAAAGAAAATCAGAATCACTGTGTGTTTTCTCTCCTCAAATGAGCTGGATTTTTCCTATTCAGGTATAAGTTTCCTTTGTAAAGTATTCTGATCATCAAAGTTTGAAAGGAGTGGAGGAAAAGTAATCCTCAAGGAGTTCCCCCTTTCTCTCCCCCAGTGTTTCAGACCGGATTTTGAATTGGAGAACGTTGTCTGTCATTTGGTCTATTGAAGAGCCTACTTTTACCCTATAACTACAGCCTTGTTGTATGGGGTGTAGTCCTTTAATGCTGCTTATGGCTACCAGACTGCCCCACAACAGAATTGATCAGGGAGTATTACAGTGAGCAATTGCCAACTGGAGCCTGAGATCAGTGAATTAATCCACACCTCCTATTGCTGCCCTGTCAATACTGAAGTCTACAGCTGGTAAAAGTCACACCCTTTGTTACCATCTTGCTCTTTCCACTGGTAGATCTGAGGAAAGGGAAGTGGGTGAAATCTGGCTATGCAACTAAATTCAAAGCTTTTAAGCCATTAATGTAGTACTTGAGGTGTCAGGTCAGTGAGTGTTATGGACTGGAGCCTCATAACTGTGCAGTTCACTGCTTGGCCTTACAAAGAGAGTCTTAAACAGCAGGAAGAGCTATTGCTCATCTCTACCCCTTAAATAAATAGGGACTACCTCCTGTCATCTGGCAGGTTCTTGATTTAGCACTAAATCACATACAGAATCATGCTTTGGGGCTATTCTGCTTTATAATTGAGATTGCACAGGGCTTCTTTCTGAAACAAATCAGAGAATGATGTCAAAAGCCTGAATGGATGCAGGAGGCAGGAAGTACTGACAAATGATCCTGATGTTCTGGGCCTTCTCTCTTGGCAAGTACATGCTGGGTACTGGGAGATAAGAGCTTTAGTCAGACACTTCAAAGTTTTCTTGGTTAACCCTTCCACAGTTCTGAGTGCAAGAAAGCTTCCTCCCCTCAAATGATATAGAAACCTGTAGATTCTTCTACTGCAGGTGAAGAAAAACAACCCAAAGCTGATAGCCTGTCCTGTGCAGCCTAAGAGGGACAGTGATGCAAGCAGGCAGGGCCTGAACTTGAGCTTTTTAGCAAAGAGGGGGGTAAGAGCTCAGCCTTTCCTTCCTGAGAACTCATTGGAAACATTCTCTTTTGGCCTCAGGAGAATACTTTTGGCTTGCAAGATGTGATTTATTATCCTTTAGCCAGCACTTGGACCCAGAAACTCACGCACTGAAGACTTTAATGTATCTTCTATCAAGTTTCCTAATGCATTATTAGTAAATGATTACTGCAGTGCCTTGGTTGGGCAGCAGCAGTGAGATTAAGGTAATTCTATTATATGCTAGAACTTCCAGAGCAATTTTTTTGCTGGTAATTTTGAGTCTCTGTTATTTAACCTTGTGACTTAAATAGGAACTATCACAACCAAACCCCTGGAGTCAATGAAATGTAGAACAGAAGCAGTTGTGGAACTTACAATAGAAATAACTATGTACAAGTACAGTTGTTGCTGTATGAGTGCTGGAGGCGCTAATGGAGAAGAAGCGCATCAAATCATGCCTTTGCAACCAACACTACAAACCTGTTGGTTGATTTTTGTTGTGGCTGGCTTTTAGGAAAGGAAAACCACCACCTGACTTCATAATTCCTGAGGTTTTCCACTAACTGGAGCCTTGCAACTGAAATCAAGGAGGTCAGTGGATTACCATGGTAAAGCTGGGAGATAATAGGTACTTCCAGCCCACAATCCAGTTGTCAGTAGGAGTTTGGGGACATGCTTTTTTCCTCCTGATAGGAGTAGCACAGGTATTTTAAAACCTCTTCCAGTGCAGCAGATGGAAGCTGAAGGCCAGAAATGGGGTGTGCATTTTGAATACTGAGTTTAGGAGCTGATAGCCACTGAAGTAGGAACACAGCAGTTTCCCTTTAGTACCTTTGAACTGTGACAGTATATTAAAAGTTTTCTCACACATAGGTTGTGTGCTTGATCCAGAGGCTGTGGGTATTGGTCTTGGTCTTAAGCTGTGTTCATGGGTTTAGATCAGAGTCCTCTGTGGGGCTTTTAGATCTATGAACATCCATATTGTTGGGGAGACTAGGGAAAAATGCAAGCCAGGACGAGGGAAAGGGCACATTGTGAGGAGAGGGAGGGTGTGATCTCATCAAGAAGGACAGATAAAACTGGAGTGATAGGACAATTCTATTAGGGAATGAAGGAAAGTGATCCTGTTGTTGTAACAGCAAGGCAAGTGCATCACTGGGAGAGCAGCTGACTGCACAGTGGGTGATGCCATCCTAAAATGAAAGTCGGTGATTGCAGTGAGAGCCAAGTTAGTAGTTGCAGAATAGATTTGGGTTTATTCATATTTCCCTCAACAAGAAGGAATTCAAATCACAAAGCCCAGATTCCTGAGCTAGAGCTCTTTGATCAATTGAAGCTTGACCTCAATGCCCCACACTGCAAAACTCGCTGGCACTGTGAGTTGCGAATCTTCTCTAGCTCCCCTTCATACGTGTAGAAGAAAGGCAAGAGCTGGGCTGAAATAAATACACTAAAGTTGCTCTTTGGTGACTGCTGTGAAATTTATAGAGGGTCAACTTATCTGCTGCTCAGCAGCTGCTCTCACCTCCTGTTAGCCAGGAAGAAATATGACATTGTGCTGGCAGAGGCTATCAGTACGTAAGTGATGGTCTGAAGAACAACACAATCACCCGTGTACTTTAGTAGCTTACAGTCTTACTGAGACCTTTGAAGTTTCACATTGACAGTTTCTGTTCCTATTACAGCCTCTCCATAGAGAAATCTTCGTTCATTAAGTACCAGCTTCTTTCACACTAGAATGGGTCATTTTAAGGAAGCAGCAGCTCAAACCCCACGCTATATAAGTGTGATGGTTCTTCAGCATGCTGCTGCATTACGTTAATAAATCAGGGAGCTCCTTCTAACTCCACAGCTTCCACAGACTATGGAAAATTCCATCCCCACTGTGACAAAATGAGAGGGAAATCAATCTTTAGTCTCCTGTAGTATAATGCTATAGAGCCCCCGAAGTTACAGGGAATTTAACAGCTTTGCAAAAGCTGTGCTTCTCTTGTGCTGCAGTAACAAAGTGGGGAGTGAGTCCATACAGCATTAGAGGGACACATCTACAGATCTATTTGAGGGCAGTTTTTCTTCCCTGAGCCCCACTTTTCTCCCATGTCCTTATATCCTTCTTTTTGGCAGGATTCTGGTAACATAATTGCCCCCAAATAGCCTCCTTTAGCAGCTGCTTTAAAAATGCTTGCATGGTGAACCGCATTCTTGCAGCTCAATGTAAAGTGTACCAACACAGCAGATTGAATACTGCTTTAAACAGCTAATACTGGCCTTTATGTCTGAGAATGTCCGAAAGACCCAGCTCTGAAGTAGACAGTGTGAAAGAGAGATCTTGTGTCGTTAGCAGGGGGAGGGATTAGCAGAGGGCAGAAGGTGGAGTTCAACACTGGATCTCTGCGGAGGACAATTCCCCTTTTGGCTTCCTGATCTCAGCTAGATTCCTAAGGAATTCTGCCCCACACATGGAACCCTCTGTTCTTGTGGGCATCTGAATTTAAACAAAACAAAGCAGGTCTGTGCCATCCTACATACAGACCATCTAATGCTCAGTTTATTTCAATTCACTGGTGCGTCAGCTTTGTACCCTAACGTTCCCTGGAAGCACAGGCAGATGCTGGGAGATCTTTTACTCAAGACAGTCAAAGTCTCTGGTGCTGCCATGAGATTACTGGAGGATGACAAAAACGAGGGCAAGTGATCAAAATTGCATGGATGTATAGGGCCGAGTTCAGTTATGACTGTGCAGAGAGCTTGAATACAGCCTAAATAGCTAGATGGTGCATGTATTTTACCCCAGTAAAGATCCTTTCTGTCTGACAGACTCCAGTTTAACCTTGAGACTGAGAATCACGTTCTGCTATTGCTACAGATTACTCTCAGCATCCACTGAGGCTGACTCTTCCTTCCTTACAGCTCCTTTACCTGCTCAGGCACCATTCACTGCTGAAAAGCCTCTCTTGGCTTTCTTCAAGGAAAAGGCATCTCATACTTTGTATGCAATAACATCCTATAGTTGTTCCCACTGCTTCCTATCAAACAGCACTGCCACAAGCCAAGTACAGCAACACCAGCTTCACCCTGGCAACCTGGGGCTGAGCAGAGGCAGTTTCACCCCTTCTGGTGTTCAGTTGGTCATTCCTTCCATGCCTGAAAAGCCTGCTGGAGAAATCGACCTGCAAGGAGGAAAAACCCCAAACCTGTGGCACCCTTGAGCCATCAAACTAAGAGGCACAAAAGCCTCTTAGCACAGGAGGTGATACTTACAGGTATGTCTGCTTGAACAAAAGGTTGGTGGGTTTTTCATTGACATGGTAGAGAGGAAATGGATCAAATCCACCAATGAAATCAACTGAAAAAAAATCAGAACTCAAATAAACAAACAAACATGGCCAGAAAGTTGAAAGGAAACGAAAGGAAAAGTCGGTGCATGTCATGGTATAACACAAAAATCAGTGAGAGAACAGAGGAATGAGTGTTCAGCTATGGATTGCCTGGGGGGAATCTCTGCTGGTACAGACCTCTCTTCTGGGATGGGCAAGCGTGCCAAAGAGGAGCTTCAGCTAACATGAGACTTGAAGCACAGCTAACAAAAGATTCCAGAGAAACCAGAGGGGCTTCCTCAGTCTCTCTGGGCATCACCACCATGCTGTGACTTCACATGAGAACCAGGCAAACAAAGCCCTTCAGCGATGGCTGAAGGAAGGGAGCTGAGGAATGACTCAGGAATGAATGCCAGGCAGAAGCTGGCAACACAGCAACCCCCATGAAGGTTCTACAGTGAAGTGGGAATTTGCTTGCCCCACTTGTCTTCCCTGCAAGCCAGGCAACAGCAGCATTGGAAAACTGCAAATCCCTCATTATCCTCAGCTCTTGCTATTTTTCACATCCCCTCTGCCAACTCCATTGGTTTTAATTGTACACAAGTAGGGACAATGCTTCCCTTCTCCACTATTCACAGAAGAGCAATGTCACTAAAGGAGGAAAGGTTTAAATGACAATTCACTTAGTAACCACAGAAGAATTTCCCAAGTCTCTTAGTTCCCTTGAAATTAGGCCAAGTCTATATTACTGAGCTGGGCAACATAGCCAGGGCCACAGGGGTGTGAGGTGGTGTGATTTGGGACTGACCTAGCAAAAACCTTTCAAATAGATGCAGCTTAGACCCTTTTTGGGTGCCAAGTTAGTGCATTTTTGTTTGGGAGTGTGAAGGCCATCCCGTCCCAATGCCATTTAAAAATAACTGGAGTCACATTAACTGCATAAATGCCTGTTGGGGTTTCTTTCCTGCAGGTGGCACTGCGATTTTAATTTCTAGTTGAAGAGTTTGGGTGTTTTTCAGTGACCAAACAATAGAAAAAATAATTACTGTATATATTGAAAAACCAAACCCAACCATTGAAACATATTTAGAAGCCCAAGAACAACATATTCTCATAAATGCCTTCTTGATGGACAGATTGATGCTGATGCTGTGATTCTGGGACAATTGTCAGTTAACCATAGAATCATAGAATAGTTAGGGTTGGAAAGGACCTTAAGATCATCCAGTTCCAACCGCCCTGCCATGGGCAGGGACACTTCACACTAAACCATGTTAGCCAAGGCTCTGTCCAACCTGGCCTTGAACACTGCCAGGGATGGAGCATTCACATCTTCCCTGGGCAACCCATTCCAGTGCCTCACCACCCTCACAGTAAAGAACTTCTTAATGGGAGAAATCCGTACAGGTTTTAAGCTAACTGGGGGGATAATTCCCCAATAGTTCCAGTGAGACTTGACCTTTTTTCAGCCACTTTGAAAACATTTGAGTATTTTAAAACCAAGAGAGTGTCCAGTTATAAACCCCCAGTTATTAACAATACATTAACTGTATTACCTCTGTTGTGGGATGTCTAAATTAGGAAACCTTAAAGAACTGCAGTTTTCAGTAGCTGGCTAATACCTTGAACAAGTGCAACTCCTGTCATCTGAGCACCCAACCACAGAAGCACTCAAAATCCAAGTCACTTCCAAAAGATCTTAACTGGGGTTCATTGCTGCAATATATTACAGTGCATTAGCACACCTAACAAATTCTTGCCTGCAGTTCAGCATGAAGAGATCCCTATTGCTGTGTTTTCTTATGAGAATCACGTTAGCCTGAGCTTCCTGATGAATGTGTCTCAGCACTTAGAATTCCTGCCTGCTGCACAGCAAAGTGATGTTTAAAGGAAACCACAAATGGAAGAGAAAATTAAAACCCAGCTCGAATTTATTCGGGTCACTGGAAGGATCCACCACTGTGAGTGTGAAATATTGATGCTTTGTCATTGTTAATTATTCAGGCTGGCATTTTAACTCCAAGCTGGGAAGGAAAAGGAATTTGTTAGTGGGGGGAAGAAATAAGCATCCTGAAAGGAACAGCTTCTGTGTTTCTAGATACTGCTTCCTTCCATAAGCCTGCCTTTCCTAACAGAGCCCTACTAGAAGAATGAGCTCTGTCATGTTATTGCTACTCAAGAGGGGCTCAGAACCCTTTGAGCTAATATATGTTAGCTAACAGAACAGCTGTAGGGTAATTTAAAAAATACTACTTGCAATATGGCACCTTTGCTAAGTGCACTGCCAAGCTCTAAAGAAATGATGCATAGAGCCAGCAGAATGAATTCAGGAAGGAAGAGAAAAGCATGAGGACCAGTCAGATAAGCAATGCAGCTCATCTCGCCCCTCTGAAATCAACATTCTTCACATACTTTCAGATATTCAGCCCAAAGCTCTTGTTTTTCAGCTAACATCCACGCCGGCTGCTCTTTACAACACCAAAGCTGTTTGCACAAACCTTAATGAATGTCTTAAAGAAGTTATACTTGGATTGAAAGCCTTTGGATCAGATCCTTATTTGGAGTAAACTGGCCTAGACCCACCACATTGCCAAAAAAACCCCAGACTTTGTGTTTGTTTGAACCCTATGCACCCATTCCTTTGTTTCTGAAATTATTGGTCTCAAAGGGAGTTTTAGAAGGGCAAAAGAATCCAGGACCAGGTTATGGATGTCTGCATAGACCCAAGTGATTCCTCTCTTTGCTCTTCTCTGACACATGTCATAGTGAATGTGAGACACTTAAGAGATTCGTACAACCAACCCAACGGAGTCAGCTCCTTCCTCCTCTTTGTAATTCAAATACAGGACTTCCTCTGCTTTGAAATTAAGTGGTCAGATTGGTCCTTGGCAAGAAATCTCATGCTCTGTTTCATCCGCAGCTTGTGGCATATGATACTCAGCAGGTGCCTGCTGAAGCTGTATTCTTTGTTGTAGGTACTCTTAATTTCAACAGTAATAGTTCAGTAGCATTATTCTTAAACTATATAAGCTTGAGAACAGAAGCTGCCCAGTTCCTCTAAAGCTGAGCCTGAATAAGAAGCCAAAACTAACCTTTTTTGTGCTGAAAGTATAGGAGAATCACAGCATCTAACCCATGACATGAGGAAAAAAAAACCTCACAGTGAAACCAGCTGATCCTTGAAAGGTAGGTAGTGCCATATCACATAGATGCAGAGATGGAAAGAAGTCTGGTGGCAACTCAGTCCTGAGAGACAGACATCTGATAGAGAGATAGTGTTGAATAAAACCTTTGCAAGGGATCTGATGGGGAATACTTACAGCTGTCTTCTTCTTCTGTGAAAACACTAACAACGTAACAGGCATAGACAAAGCCCACCAGCTGGAAAAGAGAGAGAAGAAATCATTTCAGTCTTTTGAGGCCAGTCAAAACCCACTTGGCAAGACTTCAACAGCCAATATTTGCACTTAGCTTAGCAGCATTACTTTAGTGGTGGAGCCAAGTCCTGTTTGCTCTAAGGCAGGTGTAGTCTTAAGGGAGGACACTACATACTGCAAGACCCATCCTCACCTTCAGAGGAGCAGCCTGTTGTGGCTGGAAGGATTGGCCAAGAACATGGGCTGGTTTTGCTGATACTGAAACTAAGTTTACTCTCTGTAAGAGGTGATGGGGATACAGGAGAATACCTTGTGTAACATGTTAGACAGATGCTTACGTACAGGACAGACACACGTACGGGGGTAGGCTTTATTAGCCAAGGTCCAGGGACAAGCACTCCTCAGCTCTGTATTCCTGCTACAAAGGGTATGCACGCTAAGACAGAAATGTAGTTAACCATAAAAATGGTGATGTATGGCAGCAGTGTTCAGAGACACTGAAGTCTGTAGTAACTTAGGCTTAGAAATCAAAACTTCATTGGAAAGAAATCCCAGTCTTACTCTAGGTTTCCGGTTTCTAAGGTTCTATTTTGGAGAATAAACACTTCTGCATGGACTAATCAAGCATTGGGCCTGTAAAGTAAATGGGCCAAAGCACAGTGAGAACCAGGCAAACGACAGCAGTGGTCTTAATTCACAGATTGCATAGGTTAGCAGTACATTGCAGCCTCCTGGGAAGCAGATAGAAACAGGGTAGGAGCAGTAAAACAACAGGGAGCCTCTAATAACAGCTATGGTGTGGCCCTCATGTCAACCCCTTGCTCAGAGTAGTCTTTAGAGCAGAAAACTAGAGTGAACATTAAAAAAAGCAATTTAAAGTAGCCTGCTGCGTCTGTCCTTAACTGGTAGTTTTGTAGAAGCCATGACGCATCAGAACTGCCTCATTCCATTTCAGTAGCAAGTTGTTACTCCGCCTGAATAGAGAAACAAACTTGTGGTACTATGGGAGTTAAGCATTCTAGATCCAGCAGGGATTTATTTTGCTTCTCCTTCTTCCTGTTAATCAAATATCCTCTCCATCCTTCATTTCACATCTTTACATAGCACCCCACTTAGCGAGATCTCGGTTGACAGTAACTGCATTAGGGAAGTTATTGTGAGACGTAATTGTTTTCCACTGTGAGCTCAGTTCTTCTGAACAAGAGTTAGAATGTAGCATGCAGTGACTCACTCTGAGGGAAGACAGAATGATGCATGGTGGGGCTTGAAAAGTAGAGTCCATTCATTTTTAGTATGACAGAAAAAATACATCACACCAGAAAGCAAAAGGCAGATAATGAGATTTGTGCTGGGGAGTTATAAAGGCATTTGCGAGTTCTCCAGCTCTCCCTGACAACACACACCTTGTTGGGAGGAAATGGAATGGTTTTGTAGCATCACTAGACCTTGTATTTCCTTTACTGTTTTCTATAATCATGTGGAAACCAAGCTGGCACTTGCCTTTCCTCTTGGGTGAGCCTCATGGAATCACATCCTCAGTGGAGGAGAGGTGGCTCTATGGGCCCACTCATTTTCCTGCTGTGCATTTATGAAACCAAGGCTGCTTCATGCTGAGTTCCTATGAGGTACAGCAGTCAGCACGTAAAAATAAGTCCTTCTGGTGTGATGCTAAACACAAGGCCACCTGCAATGGCCAGTCTAATTTTACATGCTGCTGTCTAGACTTGCCTCCAAGTATAATCATAGAATGGTTTGGGTTGAAGGGTCCTTAAAGCTCATCCAGTTCCAACCCCCTGACATGAGCGGGGACACCTTCTGCTAGAGCAGCTTGCTCCAAGCCCCTGTGTCCAACCTGGCCTTGGGTGGAATCATTGCTCAGGTTAAAAACACCCAAGAAAACCCGTCAGAACAATGAGAACTTTCTCTTCTCTGCCATCGCTTGTGCCTGGCTGACAGAGATCCCGGGAATAATTCCCACTCCCTGCAGCTGTGGCAGGCTTGGGAAGGTTGGGCAGATCTGGCCATGGTGCTGACACAGCCCCCGAGGCTGCTCCCCATTGCTTCTGCCTTGAAGATGTGCCCTGATTCCAAGGGAAATCCAGGACGGTTTTATCTTTGCCCAGGTTTTCCATCATGCCTCAGAGTAGGAACTTTGGCTTAATATCCATGCAAAGTGTTAGCCCTAAATCTATTCACTGTTATTATACTCTATAACATGCACCCAAAATGTTCTTTTTTATTTCTCTTTCTAATCCATTCCTTTTTTACACGTATTTCATCAATACAAACTTGTTTAATAGCACTTCTTATTCAGAGAAGTTTTGCTGCTCTTGTGACCTGGCCAGAGTAGGAGAATTTCAGTGCAAAGAGGGAAGAGACATACAACATAAACGTGAATTGCATTGGTATAGGGGCTGACCTAAATCATGACTAAACCTACAACCTCAGGGATGAAATGAACTCCTGGCACTCCCTAGGTCTCATCTTCTGCATGAATTATGAATAGAGCTGCAGAGGAGAAATGCTGCTCCTGTTGTCTGCTCATTTTCACTGGAAGAGTTGCTAGAATGTGGGATGGGCAGGCTCCAAGAGACACCAGCAGCTCCCTTCTGACTGCATCCTTGATGAAGACGTATCGGCCCCCAACATCACCAGGCTTAGCAGTTATTAAGACAGAACTGAAAGCCTCAAAGGCCAAGAATTTAGCAGTCATTTCACTCCTGCTCAAAGTGCCACTTGGTTGCTGATTTCTGCATGAAAGAAGGTTTTAAGCTCTACTCTCCCAGGGAAATAGTAATAACTCTTAGATTTTGCAAAGCTCTGTAGGGGAGGTGGAAGAGGAGGGAAAACGTCAGTGATGTAAAATGACACTAAGCTATTGCTCTAATTCCCCAAAGAATGTTCTTAGGATTTAGCCTGTGCTGCTGTTTCTTTACTTGTTCTGTGTGTTCAGTACCAGCTTCCTCCAGGCTGCAGAAGTATCCGATTTAGGGTTTTATTAGGAACACATGTTGTAGGCAGGTGTGTTCAGTCAGTCTGTCAGCCTGGGAACACACATGAACAATAAAGGACAGAGCTGGGATGTCCCAAGCATTCTGCAGGCAAATAAACGGCAGGAGAGACAGGAAGAGACAAGTGTGCTCAAAGGGAATGAGGAAATAAGTCTATAAATCCTTGTGTCCCTCAGTCATCTGAAGTTAACTTTTTAATAGTGAGTTGAAAAGTGTTCATAGAGCAGCATCACTGAAGTGCTGGAGCCAGAAAGGCTGAATTACAGCAGGATCTACAGAAAGGGACCAACTGGCTGCAAGCATGCACAGTATGTGAAGGATGGGAAGGCAAAGCTTAGCAGGAGGTCCTGCTGCTTGTGTAAGATCTCAGTTTTAGTCTGCATCTGTCCTAGTGAAGATTCTGGGCTCTTCAACTTTTCTCTCTGCCATTGGTTTTTCCACCACAGAGAATATGTGCAGAGTCTCCTCCTTCAGGGCAGGTATATTCTAGGTTTCACTTCAGATCAGTACTAATGAAGTGTGTGTGCTCTGATCAGTGTGAGAGGGGGAAAATGAAGAGATCTCTGCTGCAAGAAAGCAAAAAGCCAGCTTGCGAGAGAGCTTCTGTGACCAGATAGCTAAAAAGAGGCAATCAGAATCCTTTGATTCCTTGACCTTCTTTACTCTTTGGATGCAATTACCACCGCTGAAAATCTAGCCTCTGCCAACAGCAAAGCATCACTTGCACATTGCTTCTCACATAACATCTGCTGTCAAGGCTTGTGCTGCCGCCTTCCTGGGAACCTTCCAACCTGTCAGTCTGAGTGAAAACAGCAGACAGGCGGGCAATGAGTTCTCTCTGTTGGAAAGACATTTCCAATTTCCATCCCATTCAATAGAGCCTCAGGAAATGCCCAACCCTCCCCACTCCCAGAACTACCATATGGACAGCCCAGAGCTATGCCAGGTATTGCAGAACTAGAAATCACTCCCCTCCCAGCTGGCTGGCAAGTCAGGGAGATGCAAGATGAATCCTTGCTGAGCTAAAAACAAAGCAGATTTCTTCTCTTGACAAAGTAGCTGCTGTTGCATTTCCTAATTGGGTTGGGAGGATTAGTTTTACAGTGACATTTCTGTACCAGTATAGACCATAAGATGTTGTTACAATAAGCTTTTTCCTCCAACAATCTCTGTGCTAAAGCACAGGGAGAGATTTTCATCCTTGGCCCTGCAGCTACTTGTATGATGCACGGTGACTGATATGCCCAAGTTTGATCGCATTCCAGATTAAAGGGGTTGCTTTTGCCTGCAAGGAGTACAGACAAGCTCTGGGCAAAAGCAGACGGAGACCTTATGTATCTTCAAATGTATGCCCAGGAGCAGGATATTATAGTCAGCAGGAGTCAGGATGACAGCCAACACTGCGCTCACCATATGGGTTCAGGTTTGCTTTCCTTCTCCTCTGGCATGCAGGATGGAATTCAGTGAGCCTTACCCCAGGTACACAATATGGCGCACTACAGTTCCTCAACAGCCTCAAGGAACTGGCATCCTAGAAAACAACCACAATGTCCACAGCTGGGCACTGCATAAAGAACATGGATTTCACATTGCTATATCTGGAATAAAATAACACCCCCCCTGCCACACACATACACCAACCAACACCCCCTAAAACCATGAGACAAAGCAAACTAAAACTACATGAAGCACAATTGTGCCTGTCCCTTGCCCTTCTTACCAAGGAACTGACTATTCCAGTCTCAAATGCATGGCAGACAAGGAGGGAAGTAGGTCATGTCCCTTTCTGCATCCCCTGAGCCTTCAGGTTGGTAGTTGTGGTTTCTGTACTATCGATCTGGTGTCCCTGCCTGTCTGCAGCATAGCACCCGCCAGGCGCTCCGGGGAGGACAGCAGCCTGTAATGAAATCTGCCTTAATGTGAGATAAAGAGAACTGAAAGAGATACTGGCAGGGATCAAAGAGTTTGACCCTCAGACTAAAAAGGGAGAGAACTGGCTGACTTCTTCTTGGGCAAGGTCTGAATGAGAAGGCAAAGAAGTTTGCTCCTTACCTCAGCAAAGCAGGGAGGAAAAGCTCTATTTCTTCCCCTACGTGACAAAATGATATGAACATTTCAGAGCCAGCAGGAGTTACAGACCTGGGGTTTCAATACCTTTACTGCAGGTAGAAATTGAGATCACTCAGCACAGCTCAGCCCATATGGCTTTCTTGCATACAAGTATTTTAGTCTCATTCCCTTGTTTTGGGATTCAAAAATCCACTTGGAACTTAAATCTTAGAAGGAGAGAGAAAATATTTACCTAGATCCTGTTTTATCTTATAGCTCCCTCCTCTGTCTCCCCATCTGACCCTTTGTGTTGTTTTGCAGATGCACAAAGAATATTGTCATGTGCCTTTGGGAAGAAGCAAAGGAGAAAACACTCCCAGAGATGATTCTATATATCAGTGTGAGCACTTAGCTCAGGGCTGTGTGCTTAAGTTAGTAACCTGCCGTAAAACAAAGGTTTGTCCCAAACAAACTCAGGACCATTTGCTGTCTGAACCCCTAGCCTCGGGCACAAGGGCTCTGCCATTGTGCTCAGGTGATTCAGAAGAATGCTAACAGTGACATACTTCTGCACTTTCAAAGTCTGGACCTTTAGACAAGACAACAGGCTCTATTATAGACAGAATCACAATGGTTTGGGTTGGAAGAGACCTTAAAGCTCATCCAGCTCCAACCCCTGCCACGGGCAGGGACCCCTTCCACTGGAGCAGCTTGCTCCAAGCCCCTGTGTCCAACCTGGCCTTGAGCACTGCCAGGGATGGGGCAGCCACAGCTTCTCTGGGCACCCTGTGCCAGCGCCTCAGCACCCTCACAGGGAAGAGCTCCTGCCTAAGAGCTCATCTCAG
The DNA here is from genome assembly GCF_037157495.1 of Lathamus discolor. Taxonomy (NCBI): domain Eukaryota; kingdom Metazoa; phylum Chordata; class Aves; order Psittaciformes; family Psittacidae; genus Lathamus; species Lathamus discolor. Next base: position 2,378,834 of record NC_088894.1, on the reverse strand, counting down.
TCTCCCCTCTGGCAGGTTAAAGCCATTCCCCCTTGGTCCTGTCACTACATGCCTTTGTAAAAAGCGCCTTCCTCATACACATGCATCGAAGCAGCTCTAGACAGTTTAATGCAGATCATTTTCCCTGCAGGAGAACTATCCAAACATTAACAGCCAGCACACGCCAGGGAGCCCATCCAACTCAGGAAACAGGAGCTTCTCTGTCTGCCTCGTGTGTGACATGGCAAGAAAGGGGTTGCAGTCTTCCCCCTCTCCCCGCAGTTCACTGGGTCACACAGATCATCCCAGCTAATAGGAAATGCAGGATCAAGACAGTGGAAAATTGTACTAAAAACGTGCAGAGAAGTTCTTGGCACTCCAGAAACTTGGAATTCCTCTATTCCTTCAGCATTTCATCAGTGCAAGTCACCCTTCTTTTTTAAGCCAAAACTCAAATGTGAACGTTTCACCAGTCCACGTCCGTTTGTACTTAGTCATTCACCACGAAGTAACAAACCAAAGCAGATTAGGAGGACACGGGCTGCTGACTCTAATGCAGCTACAGAATGCAGGAGCACCGAGGAAGGGGGACAATGGCCATTCTGTTTCAGTTAATTTCACAGACAAGTGAGAAGCACTTAATGAACAGTGAACGTTAAGGACATTGAATTACTGCAGAGCACTTAAGAAACCCTGTGGAAGACTGATGAAGGAAGTTGATGAAAACATTTAGAGCATCTATCTGAGGTGTCAGCAGAAAATACACTGCTTTCTGCTGCCTTAGAGTTTCTTTCGTTCTCTGGAGATAAGGAACTTCTCCTTTTTATTTCTTCACAGCAAATGTGCATGGATGTGCCCTGCTACTCGTTGCGTGGAGTAAGAGAAACCCTTCTTCAGAAGGGTCTTTGTCCTCAAAACATGAACTTCCACACAACAGGGATACAGAATGATTTGTTACTGTAAGGTTGCATGTGTTGCATTACTTCAGGTGTTAGGTTGGTGGTATCCACTTCCAATTCTTTCCAGCAATATTGTTCATAAGAGAGAACAGGAGAACAAACAAAAGGAACATATACAGAGGCTTTTGCAATCAGATGATACAAAATGGGGTGGAAAATATGGGCCAGCCTCTGTGCCTGGGTAAAAATACCGCCAGCCAAACAGCATCTCCTGAACAAGTGGTACCCGGCAGCGCTCTCAGTGATGTACTCACCGCTATCAGGATCTGGAAGGAGCTGTGCATCACCTCGATGTAGCGGTACTCCAAGGCACAGCCTATCACAGAGATATAGGAATGGCCATCCAGCCCTTTGATGCCAGACATTGAAGCCTCCTTCTTTACACAGCCAGGACCATTTTCACTCCACCATGATTGGTGCCGGGAAATGTTGAATGTCAAGAGTTCACTGTCCTGAAGAGAAGAGTTGCAAAGAGATCTCCATTTACTACAAGAGCATCAGACATGCTGTCAGATGGAGGTCATATTAAATCAATGGAACCACTTTGCTAGTGATTCCTACACCTGCAAGTTTTGGGTATGGTAGGTTAAATCTAGAAGAAAAAGGTCAAGAAGGCAGCACTGTCTTGTCACAGAATCATGTGCAGTGGGTATGCTCTTCCCAGCACAGGTTCAACACTGAGCTCAAGAATATGAACTTAATAACCCCAAAGTGAGTTTCAAAACCCAACAGATCTTCCTCTGTTGTTAGCTTTTAGCACATCTAGCAAGTTCCTGTACCATTTCTGTCCAATTTCCTTCCACAGTCTTCACTCTTCTGCATCTCCTGTTGATCTTACACAGTCAGCCTCAGGTCACATTACCCAGCAGGGCAGACCTCAAGGTGATGATTGCAGCTTCCTGCAACCATTTCCCCAGCTATTCCTTATCATCCCTACCCGGGGAGAGGCTCTTTATGTTGCTCTTCTCATCTCTGCCAGTTGAATAATTTAAACCATGCCATCACGGGGGTTGCACAGTGAAATGCCACAGGAGTTTGGCATGCAAGCAGGCCATTGGAAAATGACAACACTTTCCTCACACCTGAGAATGGTTGGAATACCTGGGAGAGCTTTTGTGAGCTTACAGGACATGGCAGAGCCCTCCCCACAGACAGTAAAAGACAAACAGGCTGAACAGCTCAGCTGCATCACTTCACAGAGGAGTGTTAAGTGCTGGGTGCCTCAGTAGGTCACTTTGATGTGGAATCAATGACCCCTTTTGTCCACAAATCAAAGCCAGGCGTTGGAAGGTTGATTCTGAAGGATAGATTATAAAATTCTATGTGTCTTTACAGAGTACAAATAGGTACTGGATATACACACCCCCTCTAACCATTACTAGAAGTTTTAGCACATATCCATATACTGCTTCACACAGTTCATGCCAGCGTCTTACACACTCTCTGTGGGAAAGAATCCTACAATGGTTTGGGTTGGAAAGGATCTTAAAGCTCATCCAGTTCCAGCCCCATGCCATGGGCAGGGACACCTTCCACTAGAGCAGGTTGCTCCAAGCCCCATCCAACCTGGCCTTAAACACTGCCAGGGATGGTAAGAAGCATCTCCCAGCCCAGCAGCAGTCAGAACTTGGGGTATTCACACTTCCTAACATGGGGAAAGAAACCTCATGTGGCAGCTCCTTTGCCTCAGCTCCCAGTAGAATCAAGAGGGAAAAACAGATTCAGAGCATCTGATCCAGGCTCCTGCTCCAAATTACCCCCTGCAGAGGACTTGGCTCTGCAGCCAGGTAGTCCTGCAGATGCACTCTGCTCTGTCCATGTTGGTATCCAGGGACAAGCTTGAGTTACAAGGGCAGAAAACCTGTGACTAGCAACCAACTGCCCCGCTATGCACATTGTGTAGGTGCCTCCGCTCCACCACAGCAACTCCAAACCACTTTGCAGAGCTGTGATTCAAATCTGCTGCAGGAAGCACATGTTAAGAAATGTGGACAATTAAGTGAGAAAGCAGCTGCCAAACTCCTGACACAATCAGCACAACAGATGGGATGTGCTTTACATGGAGGAGGGCACAGAGATGAAGTGCGGCACCAGTGCAAAGGCAGCCTGAATTAGCAAAGACAATAGGGAGAACTCTATTAGCAGTTGGGAGTTTAAAGGGAGCTGTCTGCATCTTAAAGGGCCTCATTATTAGCTCAGCAGCTACAGGACAGTGCACACAGTGCAAGGTGCTGCTGCACCAGCTTAATTTCTGGAGGCAGTTTCCTCTTCCAGCTTCTCCCAGTTTTGGCAGAGGAGCCTTTGGCTTGCCCCCTCTGCTGGCATCGCTCTTCCATGGCCCACAGATCTCTCACATACCCACCAAATGCCATCTTTTCTGCAAAGCTCGTTCTTTCTCTCCCAAGTTTGCATGTTCTGAAACACATGGATCTTCCCCAGCAAAAGCTTTTCCTCCTGGAGCCAGCCAGCTCTCCAATCTGCTGTGTTCTTCTCCCTCTCACAAGCCATTTTGGTCATGGGAGACTCAATTCCTGTTTCTTTGCCTGGGGCTTCCCCCAATTAGCACAGAAAGCAAGCTGTTCCACAGGGCACTGCAGCATCTACCCTTAACCTCAGTCCCCAGGGCTTCCCTCTCCCAGCTCACAGATGGTGCCTTCCCAAACCTTCTGCTTCACTTATGCACAGCCTTCTCCAACTCCTTACAGAGGCATCCTTGTGTATTTGGCAAAGTAAGAAACAGGCTGTTTTCCTTCCTGAACTTCCCTTTTGCCAGTCCTTATAGAATTGGCTCTGGCTTAATTTTGCTGCAGGAGCTGAACTTGCCTGGGAGTTAAACCTGGAAAAGGAGAGCAAGTGCTGGGCTGGAGGTGGGCAAGTGGAGGAAGAGTAGGTCCCAACCAGCACTTATGGCATTTTAACTACAACCATGCTCCATCTCTGCACAAACTTTATATATATATATATATACTTCAGAACAGATTGGGAAAACTGAGCACATTTGGATTCACACACATGAGCCATCCATCTCACAGATGTAAAATGAACACTGCACACTGGTGTTATGGATGCCCTCAGGTCCACAGAAACACTGTCCTGAACAAGCTTGTGGCTGGAGCACTGCAGGGCACATGGATGAAAGGGTCTGAACAAGGCAAGCAATGCCGTTCCTGGCTGGATGTCCTCAGGAGATACCTGCGCTGATGGGGTACAATAAAAGAGCATTCAGGAAGATCACTTAATGGACCTCCAGTTGCTCAGTGTTTGCTGGGAGACTGGGAAAACAATGCCCAGATATCTCCTATGGTTTGCCAGCTTCCTTTGTTGGAGATGGTTGATGAGAAGTGAAACTAAGAAATAGACACTGATATCAGGATGTCGTGGTTTAAACCCAACCACAAAGCTCGTTCACTCACTTCCCCCCCCTTTTTTTTCTCCATCTTTCTTTCCTTCCTTCCCCCCCCGCCCCGACCCTCCCCGCTCCCGGAGGGATGGGGGGGAGAACTGAGAGAATGTAACTCCCACGGGCTGAGATAAGAACAGCCCAGTAACTAAGGTATAACACAAATCACTGCTGCTACCGCCAATGTGACAAGAGAAAATAACAAGAGAAGAGAATACGATACCACTGCTGAACGAGTTCGCCCCCCCCCCCCCCCAAACAGAGACCGTGCCCTTCCGGGTAACTCCCAGTTACCTCCCTGGGCATGACGTGCTGTGGTATGGAATACCTCTTTGGCTAGCTTGGGTCAGGTGTCCTGTCTCTGCTTCCTCCCGGCCTCCCCTCGTCCCCGGCAGAGCATGAGACTCACAGAGTCCTTGGCCAGAATAAACATTACTTAGCAACAATTAAAACCAATCGGTGTTATCAGCGTTCTGCCCAGGCTGGAAGTCAAAACCCAGAGCTTGCACCAGCTACTAAGAAGGAGAAAAACGGCTACTGGTAAACCCAGGACACAGGAGAAAAGAACCTGTTGGAAGGAAGTTCAGGGAACAGCAGTTTCCCAAAACCTTTCTGCAACACATTTGAAGTCCAAGCACACTTAATCCTCCCCAAAGCAGGAGGAGGCTTGGGAGATGTTAATCAGTCCCAGAAGTGAGCAAGCCCTGCACTTGGGAGAGTGTGATCCATGTGTAGCTGTGCTCCCTCTGGTTTCTTGACAGGCTATTTGCAGGGCTATCACTTCCTCCTTAACCTTCAGCCTGAAGAGAAACATGAGCAAAGAGGGGTATGAGCTCCTCCTCAGGAGCATGTTGAAGGCCAGCCAGAAAATCACATATCCCTCTGAACTGCTGTAGCACCTGGTTGCCATCCACTTGCCAGCAACATGGGAAGGAAGACAGCAGCACTGAAACTAGAATACCTGCATTTTACAGAGCCTATTTTCCACTCCCAGCCTCTTCCCACTGTGTCCCATGAGGAAACTCACACCTTCCTCTGACACCCACAGAGCCAGTTGTGTTCCTTTGCTAAAACAGCTCTCTGAAAGCTGTTCTGAAATGATTTTCTAAGGGGCACCATCAGAGATAGGTTTGTTTCTTGGGGTTAACAGCCTTCTGAACCACCTCCCCCTGAATCGCCTTAGTTACATAAAGCAAGCCAGCACTATAAGAGCTCTGGAAACAAACTGAACCCTGTCTGGGACCCCCCAGAGCCTGATAGCAAAATCATCTGAAATCTTTTTAGTTGGAAACATTTCTTATCATAATAGGAAAGAAAATGTTTATCTTTCAGCCATGTGTTGAATAGCTGTACTGCCTGAGACAACAGAGCAGTGATTCCTTTGTCTCAGCAAGCTCGGTGACAATGCCATGGCATTTAAAGGCCAAATCCCAGGCTTCCAGTGCCTAAATTTAGATGGAGTTGAGGGACAGTTGTAACTACACATGCATTTATCACAGTACTTTCTCCAGGTACAAAGGCATCCCAAGATCCCATCCAGATCCTCTGGAATACAAATAACCCCCCACTTGACTAATAAGAGCTGCTTCCATTTCAAGAGAGGATTTTGACCACCAGCACAGCTCTGGATTCAGATCAAAGCACTGTGTAGACAAGAGGGAATATAAAGGGAGGGTAAAAAAACCCAAATCACCATTCCAAGATGAATAATTCCAGAGGGAAAGGACAAAGGAATACATTGAAATACACAACACAAACCTCTCGGAACGTTTCTCAAGTCCACGATGCGGAGGTAGTCGCGTGGCAGCTGGACAGACAGATGCTCGTATGTCTTGACAGTAGGATTTTAATAATGAACTCAGACTGGGGGGTGCAGGGGGGATTGTTTCACACTCGGGTAGACAGGAGGAAGCTTAACATGTTATTTCAAGCACAGGCTAGAAACTTCAGAGAGAGCTCCCGACAATTCAGCTCACCAAATGGCCAGATGGATAAAGAGGAGAGAGGGAACAGGAACAGAGCAGAGGAGGAGCAATGTGGAAGTTCAGCTGTGAGCCCCAGCACGGAGCAGTGGTACAGCACTTCCAGAGAGGCTGCATTTCCCCCACATACTGCAAGTGTGCTCGGAAGCATGAGCAGAGCAAGGAAACACTGCCAAGAGCCACTCAGAGGCACATCCCCATCCCTCTGCCAGTGCTGAGCAGCAGCCCTGCAGATCCAGATTGCTGTAGCTCTTGCCTGCTCATTGGCAAAGCACTCACAGGAAAGCTGGCATAGGCTATGTGCTTAGGGAGGCACTTGCAGCAACAGGGAGGTGCTTGCTTAGACACTTGGGCTGATCCATTTGCCTTTGGCCACCTAATGAAGTTCTGCTGTGCCAAACTTCATACTCCTATTCCTACTAAGAAAAGATTGCAAGCTAAAAGTGACAGGATAGAAAGATAGAAATCAGGTCAGTTTAGCTCTTTGAAGAAGAAGAGAACAGATTCACAGAGTATTCTCCCCTTCAATTACAGTAACTCATGATAGTTACAACAAGTGGTTATAACTTGAATCCTTTCTCCCCTTTCTCCCCCTACCTGAGTTACGACGTGTCGCGGTTGCATTGGGCTGTCACCAACCAAGTTAACAAACTCCATTCTCTCTAGCTCACTGCCATGCCTGCATTTGTCGTTGTGAATTAGCTGGCTGCTGACGGAGACCTCCCCAGCAGGCTGCCCTTGTCAGGAGTACAGAGGGGTGGGCACAGGGCTGGTGGGAATGCTACTCTCCCATAGGCTCACCAGGAATCACAGAGGAAACAGCAACCAAAGGCCTTCCTCAGAGCCATCAGCCCCTTAAAGGACTGGCATGAGAACACAGCCCTGTCCAAACCTCTCTCCAGCGTATTCACTAGTCTACTAGCTTATGAGTTAGTGTTACCTGACCAGCTCCATCAGTCTCACTCCACCAAAGCTGCTCTTCTAACATGTGCAATCTGCCTGCTTACTGCCAGGCTAATCACAAGCTTTGACTCTGATTTCTTGTTAGGAACCAAAGGACAGCTTCATGCCAAGGCCCCCGAGACACACAGAGGTTCCTCTCCTCTGCAGCACTGCTGTTGTAACCCCCTGGCTCATACTACTCTGCCCTTGCCCCCTCCAAGAGCCTGCCCAACACTTGCTCATCCAAGCCCAAGCGTCCTTCTGGGGTCTGATCCCAAGACCAAGATCAATAAGACTCTGCCTTTGGATCAGGTTTCCAGAGATGCAGCAATGCTGCCCCTGAGCCCAGCCTGCAAAGCACCAACTGAAACCTGAATTCCTGTTTCAGGTGTATCTTTTGTTCTCATGTGGAAGTCAGGTTTTGATATTTGAACCCAAATATCTTCATTTAAAGGGGAGAAGAGAAAGCAGCATCATGTGGTTTTCTTAAAGACAGCCTTTCTAAATGAAAGTAACTCAGTAGGAACAGAGGCCAGGCTGTAAAACACAACTACTCTGTTGTCTTTGCCAGCTGCCACCAAGCTAACAGCATGAATTTCTCATTGCAGCTCTAGAGGGAACTCCCCTGAGTCAATAACAATGTACACTGCAGCCCAGTTCTACTGTACAAAACAGTCCCCAGTCACAAGTGTCATCCTGCGGGGCTAAATAAAGATTCTGTGACGTGCTGGCTTTGCTAAACTAAGCCACAGCATACGGTGAGGTTATGAGTTGAAGCTCCTCTGTAGTAGAGAAAGTGGGGTTTGCTGTGCTGTTTGAAGTGCAGAACAGCAATCAATGCGTTGTAGGGTAGGTTGGGGTTAGGGAACACAAGTGATCAGCTGGCTGGAAGCAAACCATGGGTGTCAGAGGAGCTCCCAGAGCAGGCTATCAAGCAAAAGGGAGTGTTTAAATAGTTACATAAAGCTCTTTTTCAGCTGGTCACAGCCACCACCGAGATGCTGTCAGGCTGAGCTTTTAGACCATCCGCAATCACTGTTTTGGGCAAGAACTCCCTCAAACTTCCCATGGATAATTGAGAGGGGAAATTGAGATTAATTGAGGAATTAGGAAGTTACATTTTCTTATCTGCAAAGGATTTATGCTGTCACTCATGGCTGGCTGTCTGCCTGGTAAAAAAACCCCATAGTGTAGTTCCAATTATGACTGCAACTTAGTTTTATGATCTTGGAATTTAGGCCAGATGTAGAGTGCTCCAAAATGAACCTGTAGCCTGTAATCACTCTGAGTCTGCTAAGCTCCAGCAACACTTGGTAATTCATTGCTTGCAGCCCAGGCTTAATTTAGGGTCTGCCTCCCATTTGTATTATTTCTGGCTCAGCCCTCATTAAGCAGACAGCAATACCTGGCTTAGCCAGTCTTCAGAGAGCTTCACAGATTAACACACAACACCCCTAGCCAACAGCCACGCATAAATACCACTGGATTTAAGATGGAAGAATTAAGACAGGGAAACACATCACCTTGGGGGCCACATCCAGAGGAGATGCACCACCCCTCCACTACCTCACAGCCAAACTCCATTGCCCTTGATGCTAACCCAGGCCACTCATCCACATCGTATCTACTCACCTTTGAGAGCCCTCCCACTTCTAAGTAAAAGCAGATGATGAAGATGTTCCAGGTGACCCAAACTGCAGTCCAGATGGCATACTAAAAAGGAAGGGGGGCGGGACAGGACACAGAGAGAAGCAGTAAACATCAGGAAGTCACTGGAATTAGTTTTAACTATATGTGATCTAGCTGGGGGTAGTTAAATGCCCTGAGCCAGCGCTGCAATCCTGTTCTTTTATTTGTATCCTGTATGCGGATGGTCCTTTGCCTGATTACAGATGCAGGGCTGGAGAGTTGGAGGGGGCATGGAAGAGCTCCTGCCATGCATTTGTGCACCATCTAGCAGTGTCTTGGTGTTACTTTAGTACCACTAATAATTTTCCTTGTTAGATGTAACTATAGTGAAAGTGCAGCGCAGTGAATGAACAGTGTGTTCCTGAGCACAGCCAGGCACCTCCTGCTGCTGTTTGCAGTGTTCATGCCTGGTTTCCCAAGGGCTTTACTCAGTTCCTCATCACATGCTGTATCCATCAGAGTGAAGGCTGTGTGAATGGCTCTGAACAAAATAGGCGTTACTTACCACCACTATGTAGCGAGGCCTGTATTGAATAGTGCCAAACAGGCCGAGGATAACGATGATGATGTGGAGGAAGTTGGCTAGGATAGGGGCCCACTGGTATCCCAGGAAATCGAACACTTGCCTCTCTAATGCAGCAAGCTGGAAGGGAGAAGGAAAAGGAGATTTACAGCTTCTGGACTCATGCTGTTTATTCTCAAGGTTGGGACAGGCTCCCTGAGCAAATCACTGCAGCAACTGAAGATGTGACTCCATTCCAAAGCAATTTACTGCCTATGAACCAGGTCAGTAGGACAGAACATGTGTGTACTTGCCCCCCCCTTCCACTTTGTACTCATCCCCTCTCCTCCAACAGGGATGCTAAGGCATCTAACTTAGTTCCAGTGCCCTGTGCACTCTGCAATGGGAAGGTGGCCCTGGCAGTGGGCAGAGGTGAGCAGAGGGTTGATAACACTGAAATAGCAGCAATAGGACTTTGAAGAGCTCATTTGTCAGAGCCTTCAGCATCGCTCCATCATTCCTGACACCTCTCATGTTTCTGCTCTCCAGTACACATCCATCAAAGTCAGAGCGAGGAGGAAACTCTCTCCTCCACGTTCACCCCACAGAAAGTGCTGCCATCCAGTGAAGAAATTCTGCACACACATCAGTTTTCTAGGACAGACTGTTTTGTTCTCCAGCACTAGCAACATGATTCCAGGCTAATAGAATCATAGAACCATGTTCTAGAAATAAAACTCCATTGCTGTTAAAGTGCTGGCCCTGATTTTGAAATCCTATTTGCATAAGGATGTGGGTTTCATCTGTAGCCATCATCTGTGCATCTGGCAACAGCTTGTCACTGGATCTAAACCGCTGTGTTACACACATAGCTGAAACAGCATAAGGAACATGGAATTTCATTGTAGCCTTTACATCTCCACAGCCTTTAAATACCATGTCTATAGAAGGAACAGGGAGTAGAGGGGGCAAAACCGTTCCTGTAGGATTTTCCCCAGTGCCCAGCCATACACACAGAGATCTCTTTGCTTGTCTTCACTAACACAGTGCAGACAACCAGACTTCATTGACCAGCCAGTCCTAAGGCACAGCAGGGGAGTTCTTTGCCAGGGTAAGATTTAAAGTGTATTTAATTATCAGAGAAGCATAGAATCATAGAACAGTTTGGGTTGGAAGAGACTTTTAAAGGTCATCCAGTTCCAACCCCCTGCAATGAGCAGGGCAATAATCCTACACTGAGATTGCGTTATGACATTTCATATTTATTTTCACTACAGAAATCATTACCATTTACCATCGATAGTCAATATTAATTTAACTACTAATTAGACATTAACCATGGGTGATCCCACTCTGCTGTGTGCAATCAGCTATGTGACATCTTTTCCTGGCTTGGCTTTTAAAGGGCATCTGGGGAGCAAGCACCGGAGCTTCTGTAATGGCCTAAAGCATTTATGGATGTGAATAGTTGCAGGTCCCAGTCAAGCCACATGATGAGGGAAGTCACGTCTATTAAATGACCATTATTCCTCCTTCTTCCTAGATCAGTAGGGAAATCACCTTCAGTCCTCTCTTGGGCTAGGAAGGTATTGCAATTCTTAACAACACATTGGAAGTTCAACCAGAATCTGTATTTCAAAGACATCTATAGCAGCCTGGGCTAAAGGAGATCAATCAGGGCAGTGGGATACAGCTTTCCCTCTCTGACATCCATCTTCACAGGCAAAGGGAGGCAGAGAGAGCAAGGAGGGAATGGAGGCAGTCACCACATCTCTTCTGCAAAGGAATTAGTTTTCCCTTTGAAGCAACACACACCATGTTTTGAGCCATTTGAACCAGCTGGAGGATGCTGTGAGATGTGCTGCACATCCACATGTGAGGCTGGAATGGGGCAAGCAATGCTCATTTCACCACCAGAACTGCTCTCCCGCCCCGAGCACAGTAGAGCTGCTGTATCTGATCAGAAACAGCAGTAATAGGTTAAACGCTTAATCTCTCAGGAGGGGATTAAGGCACATACCTTAATGATATCTGGACATTTTGCCTCCTGACTGGCTGGCAATGGGTCACTTGGCTGTGACCGCTTCATCCCATCAGGCATCTAATTAGCTTTGTGTGTTATGTTAACATGAGAGTCTGTGCCCAAAAGCCAGCACCACAAGCATCAGTTAGCTGGAGGGACACAATGGGGGTGTTCCACAGAGATAACACCCTGTGGTTGTCTGTGCTCAGCTTTGCTTCTGGCCTTTAGGCCCTGAAAAGGAGGATAAAGACAGATCCTTCCTACCCATGCCTTCTGCCATGAGTTTTCCCACTCCACAATCAGGCCATCCATGTCTGTGAGGAGTGTTTTCTTCTCACAAATGGGTATTTGCCACCAGAGCCTCCTCAGTTTGGGGCTGGGATGTGAAGAATGTGGTGGTACCCTTCAGTTCTGGTGCCTTCAGTCTGGCTCAGAAACAGCAGGGGCAGGGCTTGCCCTGCTGATGGGTACTGATACATCTGTGCCCTCGTACTGAACCTCTCTTGGATCCTTCTTGTTGAGCAGGGAAATGCTGTCTCCTGCTGCTACAAAGTCTCTGCAGAGTAATACCCATGCTGTAGCATTCTTTATGATGATTCACACCATTCCATGGAGAAAGCCTATTATATTCTAGAGAGATTGGTTGTAAAGAGAAATTTCACAGATTGTGGCACAGGTTTCAACCCATCCAAACCTGACAGGCCCTTTCCATCAGGGAGGACGCATTTTTCTTCTTTATGACTACTCTCATTAAAACCAGGATTCTTTCTGCTCCTTTTGCTACTCCAGCCCATAGAACATTTTTACCTTTCATTCTTGAAATGAAATGATTTGTTGCAGTACTAAACTCATAATAGTTGTGGCAGACATCCCTCTCTTGAAATAAACCACGTTTCTGCTGATCTGAGTGAAACTACAATAGCAAAGAACCATGTGAAACAATTGTTAGCCAGGCAAACTGAACAAGGCAAAGCTCTCTGTTGGGCCATCATTCATTTATATGGCTGGGAAAGATAAGAAAGGCAGAGATGATGTTCTGCAGTTGACAGAGTGTATCACTTAGCTCACAGTGAGCAAGGAAAGGCTTCGTAAGCCAGCATGGCAGGATGTGCTCAAGGTCTTTACACCATTAAAACTTCACCACAGGGGGAAGCTATACCTGCAGGGGAGCATTGCCTGATGGAGCCCATTGCAGAATAGGTAAATGGTCTTAGAAAACATCTCAAAACAGAATCATAGAATCGTAGAATAGTCAGGGTTGGAAAGGACCTTAAGATCATCCAGTTCCAACCCCCCTGCATGGGCAGGGACACCTCACACTAAACCATGGCATCCAAGGCTCTGTCCAGCGTGGCCTTGAACACCGCCAGGGATGGAGCATTCACAACCTCCCTGGGCAACCCATTCCAGTGCCTCACCACCCTCACAGTAAAGAATTTCCTCCTTATATCCAATCTAAACTTCCCCTGTTTAAGTTTTAACCCATTACCCCTTGTCCTGTCACTACAGTCCATAATGAAGAGTCCCTCCCCAGCATCCCTATAGCCTCGCTTCAGATACTGGAAGGCTGCTATGAGGTCTCCACGCAGCCTTCTCTTCTTCAGGCTGAACAGCCCCAACTTCCTCAGCCTATCTTCATACGGGAGGTGCTCCAGTCCCCTGATCATCCTCGTGGCCTCCTCTGGACCTGTTCCAACAGTTCCATGTCCTTTTTATGTTGAGGGCACCAGAACTGTACTCAGCACTCCAAGTGAGGTCTCAAATGCTCCAAGTGAGGTCTTGTGGATGTGGAACAGTTTCTTGTTGGGGGGTTCAAACCATCCCAGTTGTGTTTCCCATGGCTCTGGCAGGACAGTGTCACTGTTGGCCCCAGCAGAACATTCTGAGTGGATTCAGCTGGGCTGCTTGTGCGAATTCTGGCCCCTCAAATGTTTTCTATCCCCTCATCTTTGTCTCCTGTCATGCTGATAAGGTGGAGAGTGCAACCCATTGCCCTCGTGCCTCCATACTGCTAAGGAAGAGGGATGCTGACGACCAAGTCTGCTACCTGCAGTTCTTTACCTCCCTGTCCTTTAGAGCCCACTATCAAGGCCATGTTATCAGCTAGATTTGCTCTTCTTAGTTTACTAAGCTTTTAAAGCCTTTAATCTTATTTGGCTTGGATCTGTCTTTCACTGCAGTTCTGAAATCAGTTGGGACATCGAATAACAAATATCACTCTTTAGATGTTGACATGACTCGGACAGATGCAGGATGGATGCTCAGAAGGCCCAGGGATGGGTACAGATAGGCAAAGAAGATGTCCTGCCTACCTGCACACATACATGCATGTGCAAGCAAACCTGCTTTTACCCTTTCCAAGTTCAGCTTTAATAAGGGATTCCTTAGAAATAAGTTTTCAAGTGTGGAATAAAAGGAGTAAATGGGAAAGGCTGCACCTATTGCAAAAAAAAAAAAAAAAAAAAAAGAAAAAAAGGAAAAAGAAAAACTCTTTTACCCCAAAGCTGATACAATTTTCCACTTGCCCTATAAAAACCCAACTTGAAAACTCTTTTGCTCCTCCTTGCCTGTCCCTGCTCTTAAGGACGCATACCCTCACAGGCTGCTCCAGCTCCTGCACTGCCTTTGTTCAGCGGCATACACAGCACGGACAAGATGTGCAACTTAACCCCCTGTATTTACTTTCTCTTCAGCCTGAGCTGAGGAAGAGCCTCAGCTCCAGCCCTCGGATACCAACGCGTTCCCATGATGCTGCTTCCCGACGCCTTGATTCAGCGTTTGATTTCCTGCCAACTGGCTTTGCTTTTAAGAAGATGCTCTTTGTCTGTGTCCTGTGCAAACACCATCGGAGCAGCCAAGACTTTCCCTGAAAGAGGTCACGGGGCTTTTCTTGAGGAAAAGCTTGCACTGATTTCCCGAGGTATTTTGGCCATGCAGTGGGTGCTGGCTTGAGTTCAGGACAGTCACAGTGCTCTTATTCCTATGAGACATCATCTAAGGATGAAATTTAAATCCTGCTGGTTGAAACAGCAGGAAGAAATGAAAAAGTCTCAAATGCATCATTTAAATACTGCATCTACGTAGGTTTTGAACACAAATATCTTTGCTTTTGGTTCTTGCATACAGTTAAAGTTTGGCCATACCAACCACCTGTGTGCTCTGTTTATTATTATTACTGAGTTGGTATTATTGGTAATATTATGCCATATTATAAATACATAGATAATGGTGATGATTATGATGTATTATTTGTAGTCTTTCTATACCATTGCTTTGCATTTGTAAATGGTGGAACAAAGTAAAGAATCCTAACCCCAAGCTGCAGTGTGGTGAAACTATCAGCACTAAGCAGCAAATTCCCTCCTGTGCCAGTGCTTATTCAAGGTGGAGAAGCTTTTGTGGGTAGAAAAGTTATTCAATAGCAAGTCCCCTCTTACCACAGTGGCTGCATTTCTAAGTAAATCTCAATGGTTATAATAGCTGTTTAATTAAGTTGATCTGGAAAAGCAGTTTGCTGAGCCACTACTTCACCCCCCACCCAACCATGGGGCTCATTGTGTGAGGTGCCACGTCCTTGTCTCTTCCAGAGTCAGCACCTCACATGCCAGTACCCACTGCATTCATGAGATCTCATTTTTCTTCAGTAAGTGTTGTCAAGGAAACCTTCTCTGGGGCCTTGTGATCCACAGCTCCTTTCCCAGCATCCCTCAAGGAAGCACAGAGGTCAAGAGACTAATTGCACAGGAGGTCTCTGTTTGTCACTTTGTCTCTCAGACATCTCTGGTCACTCTGGCCACTGGATACAATAAGCCACATTCTCTGCTTGTTTTGATCTGTTTTCTCCCCAGAAGCTGCTGAAACCCCTTCTATTCACACAGACACTGGAGAGGCCTCAAACAGCAGACCTCATCTCTTTAAATCATTTATGTTTCAGAAGCAAACTCTGGTCACTGCATGGCCTGGAAGACCAGTGCCCACCAAAGGCCCCCAAAAGGCAGCTGGAGAAGTCCCTATTGATGGTGTGAGCCCTGTATCAGCTTGCTCCCTGCTGCACGGTGTTATGTTACAGCAAACACAGCTTTCAGACTGCACCATGCCATAGGTAAGGATCAGCACTGCTCCCACCCCAGTACCATCCTGTGCAGAGCCTGGGCAAACTTAACCCTTCTGTGTGGTTCAGCACAACTTCTCTGTTGAACCCTGAGGCATCCTGCTGTTAAACAGTGACACTGAGCCATCACCTCCTCATCCCCCCTGGTCTGGCACCTTTGTGCTCTGGATTGTCCCCTCCTGGCATCATTCTGTGTGTTGGCAACGATGCTCCCAGGAGTGCCACTGCTTTGAGCTTGATCCCTTTGCTTTCTGCTGCTGATGCTTTTCGGAAGCATCCTAGCTGCAAAGATATGTCATGACTCAGTCCCACAAGCCCGAATGCTGCTTAGCATTCCAGGAAAGGCACAATCATTGCTGAACAGAAGGGATGAGACTGGCACTGAAGCAGTGCAGAAGCCTGTTTGTTTGTGTCTGGAGTTGAGGCTCCAGCTTCAGAAGGACTGAGGTTTGCTAGTACATCACATATAGCCACCAACCTCACTCAGCTGAAACTGTGGGCTATGCACAAGCAGTCATACACACAGACCTCTTGTACCTTCTTATTCCAAGTGTTGGGTTGGGAATCCGTAGTCCCTGTCAAATGGCACATCCCATACAAGTGGGGCAGCTCCTCTCCTGCCCCATAACCTCTAACCAAAGGTTGCCCAGCACTGACTTTCTGAATGGTGCTCAGAATACAGCTCCCAGGAAAAAGAGGAGGAATGTTTCAGTACAGTTATCAGCCTGTATTGCCTAAGTCAGGGTCAGTTATGTGCCTGTGCCCTGTACACAGCCTCTGGCCTGTTTGGTTTTCCTGGACCACATCCACCTCAGGGCTCAGACCTTAGGGATACTGACAAGTGCCTGTGCAGCAGCATCAGTCACGGAGATGCTCCGGTCCCTTTGCTCCTGCCTGTGTCTCCTGATAGCATCAGAGTACTGCATGCTGCTGTGATTGCTGATTGCTGAGATTAGCAATCAGGTTAAATTAATAAGCAGGTGCCTTTGTGAGCCAGGCGAAAAAGCACTCTGACAGAAATGCCAAACTTGTGTTACTTGTAACCTGCATCAACACTCAAACATAAGTTCCCCAAACATAATTAAGCTGTTGTGCCTATGATGCTCCCCCTTTCCCCTCTCAGCTTTTCTCTCCTCCCTCAGTCTCACAGCTCAGCTTTGGCTCTCCAGCTTTGTAACAGAGAGACGGGGCACTGGGACAAAGGGGACACAACTGTATTTGCAACAGACATAATGAGTTTCTTCAACAAGTGCCTGACATTTGTGTCCACCAGATGCTTCATAAAGCACAGCTTTATCCCAAGCTCAAGCTCCACACTTGAGTCAGTCCCTTGCCTGTTGGAGGACTTGCTGCCCTGTCTTAGCCCATCTCATGCTGATGACTGTGTGCAAACATCCTTGTTTCTCTCCACACACACAGCATCCTGGTGTGGCAGTGTTAGCACTGGGAGGGGGGGGACGGACACATTCTCCCATTTCCCTGTTGAGTGAGGTATATTAAAGATGTGCCATTAACTCACCAGCCATTTCCCTCAGGAGATTTGCCACCGTTTATGAAGCCATCTAAACACTATAAAAGGCTGTGAGGCAGAGCAGTGGTGAACATCAGAAGGAATTTAATTTTCTAATAGATTTATTTCCTACCAACAGGGCATTCATTCTATCACGTGATCCCTGCCACTTTGCAGCCAGGAAAGTGTCCAAAGTTTGGGCTCATTCACATGACAAGGATGAAAGGAAAAAGTGCAAATACATTAGAATTATCCAGGGGGTTGTTGGGTAGAGGAAATACATCCTATAGACCTTGTGGATGTGCTGTCTTAAGCATCATCTGCTCAGCTAGAAGAGCCACCACCTCTGCCCAGCCTGTCTCCTCCTGGTGCAGCTCTCTAGATGTGGGAGCAGCAGTTTGAGAACAGCTCAGAGATTCCCATGAACTCCTAAGTGCATTAAGAAGACTTAAAATCATTCAGGGCTTGGACCAAAGCTCACAGGGTGCATAGAGCCCATGAGACACGAGCTGCACTCACTCAGTTTAGACAAAGTTATGGCTCTTTTATAGGCACTTACTGCAAACTGCAATTTTGCTTTGCCTCTGGTTACCCAGAGTTGAATTATGCCCTTAAACATGCTACTGGCAGCTTCCCAGGCAGGGAAGGAACTCTTGCTTCAGGCTTGAAAAGCTCAGCATTAGCTTTTTCCTGTCCACACGCAGCCCAAGAAAGACTCAATGTGTCTGAGTGACACCAGGACCATCCCCTGCCTTCAGCTTGATGAACCCGTGTTCACGTTTGGTACCTCCTGCAAGTCTAATTCATGGCTGGGACATGCGGTGCTTTCCGTTCACAAAGGATCAACTGCAGCCTGAGTTACAGAAATGCCTCTTTGAAGGCAGAGCAACTGCAGAAAGCCCCCTGAAGCTGGTTTTCCTTGTTCAGGGGAAGATGAGGATGAAGTTTTCCTGGTGGCCTTGTAGCACACTTAGGTCTGTGTGTCAGCACAGCACTCGGCTCAGCAGGATGCTCCCCAGAACATATGGACGCATGTTCTCTGTGTCGCTGGTCTATTGTGGCGTCCTGTATAAAGCTCCCTGCTCTTCCCTTTGCTTGATGTCCCTTTGCTCTGCACCTTCCACCGGCCCCATCCTGCTCCCCCAGCTCCTTCCTGCACCTTGGACTGGGAGCTCAAGCAGCTGATCCCCTTAAAGAGGTCACAAATCGATCACGTGTAGAACACTTGCACCAGCGGGATCCTCTGAAAGAAACCCATACAACAGAGGTAAATGCTTGGGTGAGGAAGGGTGCCAGGGCTGGAACAACTCAAAACTTCCCCATAGGAACCCTGTTTCAGTTTCTGCTCGGCTGCTGAGTCCCCGCTCCCTGACACTGCAGCTGAGCGGTAGCAGTGCTTTGCTTCCCTCCTGCTCCTGCTGCAAGGCCAGATTGGATATTCGTAAACAGAAGGAGTTTAATGACAATTCTAATTAGAGCCCTGCGGTGCTCTTGCAGGTCGCGGTTCCACCGGGTGCCCATTTACATTACAAATCAGGCTGGTGTCGGTGCCGAGTCTGCAGCCAGAGAAGAGAATGCATTAAAAGGGAAGCACAGGATGGGGGAGAAATCAGGGAGAGAGAAAATGATCTTCTTATTATTAATAATCTAGGAAACAGGGATCTGCCATGGTCCTGCTGCAGCTTTGCTGCCACAAGGAAAGCCCATTGGTAATCGTCCGGCAGCAGGAGCCACAGAGAAATTGCCACTCGTAATTCCTGTACAAAGAAGCTCCTTTTCCATAGAGCAAGACTTTATCTCCCCCGCCAGGACACAGAGAAGTGCTCTTAGCACTTCTGCTTCCTCATCCCTGGCTGTGAAGTTGTTGCGGGGGGGTCAGGGAGAGAAACATACGGAGCCAAAGGGATGCATTTCCCTTTCCTTTTCCACCTGCCAGCATCTACACACGAATATTCTGCCCCACTGTAATGCCATGAGCAGCATCAGCTCCTTCAGAAAGACGTAAGCCCTCATTCAGTGAAGTGCTGGAGCATCTGCTGGCTTGAGGCATAGTGTATGTCCAGCTGCAGCCACATGAGGAAGGGCTCGGTAAAACCTGGCTCTGATGGAGCAGGAGGGAAGATCCCATGGGATTAACATGGAGGCATCAGCACATCAATGCACCGACACCCAGCTCACACACACAGCAGCACAAACCGTGTTGACTGTTTTGTTACTAATAGGGATTTCAGGGAATTGCAGGAACTTTCCAATAACCACAGTTCCCACAAAAACCTTCCCTGCCACAAAGTGGCTAAAAAATGAATGAATCACTATGGAGTCTCATCTTCTGATTCTGCTCCATTGGAAGCAAATCAGGCATACTTAAATAATCCATTCATTACCTCGGAAATCACAGGTAACACTCGGGGCCTCCCTCCGGATGTGTAAACTGGGGATGTTTCACTCTTGCAGCCACTTTAGGAGGCAAAGCCAACTCTGTGTGACCCAAGGTGACTTCTGAGCTGTCACCGGTCCCTTGGCACAGCCACAGCAGCACAGTTCCCTCTGCTCTCCAAAGCGAGGATGGATGTCCACCCTTGGGTGTCTTCCTGAGCTGTAACCTCGCCCATGAGCACTATGGGGAGGCAGCCAGCTCTGGTTTTCTTACATCAATAAAAGCAAGAAAACAGGGACACACGAAGTGCTCAAACAGATTAGTGAAGTAAATACCTCTGGGTGGAGATGGTGAACGGTTTAGATGCACATTTGAGGGTTCATGAAGTGCAATCTGCTGTGGGTGGTCATTAAAGGGTAAGAGCCCATCTACAAACTAGACTGAGTGCTGGAAGTAAGTGCTTCAAGGCAGGGAGTCTCAGGTTCAAAGTGTGAGGGTGAGCTGGGGTAGAAGTCCCTAAGCCTGTGGTTTTCTATGCTCCCCATCCCCTACATCATCACTGTGCTTGAGAGGAGTTCCATGAAACCAAAGATTCTCACCAGGGATTTATCAGCAATACAGTATCATGCCAAAGAAAAGCGAAGGTTTAACAAGCTCTGCCACTTGTGTTAATGGCATTGACTGTGTCCCTTTTAGTGTGTCATCCCCTTTGCTTTTGCTCTCCAGTTGGATGATGAAACGAGACCCGTGACGTTCCCTTTGATGGAGGCGAGCTGCTGCCTTTCCAGCAGTGTAAATAAGGATTCAGAGCCTTTTAAAAAGCACTAGTTTTAAAGGAAAGCCCTTTTGAGTGAGGGCTAGAATGGGGTTATTTTCCACATGACCAAGCAACAAAAGCAAAGCGGCAGCCCTGTCCATGCTCTTATCGCCCTCCCCATGTCACTCACGGAATAAGTTTGTCACAAGGTGAAATAGGAGCAAGTCCTCAATTTATTATCATCTTCTGCTTGTCCTCCTTAATGCAGCTCCTGCCAGGATGAGTTTGCTGTGGGAAAGCGGAATGAAACCAGGCCTTTGAGTTTGCTGTTAAATGGGACCAGGGGGAGGCTTTCAGAGGGGAGGGAAAATCTTCCTCATTATAAAGGGAAAATGTGCAACGCAGAGATCTCCTCGGATGCTGCCCAGCCTCCCAATTAGGACGCCTGAGCCAAACAGTGCCGTTATTATATGTAACTGTTTACCCGGTGGCACTCGGCCATTGTTGAGTTTAGGAGCATCATTTCTCCCCTCCGTTGTGCTACCCAATTTGTTTGCATTTTCAGGCCAGTGCAGTCTCTCTCAGGGCAGGCATCTTTTGGCCTCCCACCAACCCGCTCTCCAAGTAAGTTTCCAAGAGCCTCACACAATGGCCAGGCCCCTCCTGAGCTTCATTTTTCGCGTGACATTTGTGTCCCCTTCATTTCAGTGCTGCCCCAACCCCTCCCCTGCTGACTTCAATGCCTCATGGTTTATTCAACAGCAAAGCTGAAT
Source organism: Lathamus discolor (assembly GCF_037157495.1). Lineage (NCBI taxonomy): Eukaryota > Metazoa > Chordata > Aves > Psittaciformes > Psittacidae > Lathamus > Lathamus discolor. The sequence goes on along the minus strand of NC_088894.1, from coordinate 2,357,830 downwards.
TTCTCTTTTCCTTCTCTTTTTCCCCTTCCTTCCCCCTCCTCCCTTTTAAAGCCACTTCAGCAGCTTTGGAGAACAAAGTTCATTTGCAGCAAGTCTTTAGTGGCCACATCTCCACAGTGGAAGAGTTTGGTGACCTCGAAGGGACTGGAGCCTAAACCAATGGGCAGCAGCTCAGATGTGGGGCACTCATGAACTCTTGTGTCTCCTCCAGCTACAGAAGGGGACAAAGACTTGCCCTTTATTAGCTTGTGTCACCAAAGCCCTGCCTCCCTGCTTCTATCACTCTTGTTAGAGCAGTGAGATGATGCCTCATCCCTGGAGTGATGGTATCATTGGCTTGTCCCTATCTAAACTTTCTGACCAGTTTTTTCCAAGCCTTTTGATCTCCCTGCTTGCAGTCTGCAAGGATTAGCTAAAATAGCAAAGTGCTAATCCACAGTATGGAAATTCAGATCCTTGCCGCTTCATTAAGTCATTTCAGAGAAGTTTAATCTGGGAAGACTGAGGTGAACTCCAGACCAGTGATAACCATATCTGTGCGTCACCTCTTCCACGAGCATGGCCACGCTGCAGCAGTAAGAAGCAGCATTTTCCTTCTTATCGTAGCAGGCTCCAAACTATCACTATTTCTGATGGGGTGCAGCAAGCTCCATAGAGATTTCAGCCCTGGGTAAGAGCTGAATGGGGGTTTAGTGCTTCGTTCCCATTGACTCTGCCAGGATTGGTTTGCCAGGATCCCTGCTGGCCAAAGTGTACAGTGTCTCACCACCAAACACTGGGGCTCCATCTGAAACGCCCTTTGTTTGCAAGTTACTTTCCCAGACTGGAAGAGAACTTTACATGGCCATGGAAGCCACCACAAGATAAAGGCCTAGCAGCCATGAACCCCAGGATACATCTCATGCAAGGCAAGCATCCTTTGGCTAAGCGACCTGCACTGGAGCTCAGTGCCCCTCTGCCTCCTGTCACCATGAACTACCTCCGAAACTCATTGTACTTGAAATGATTCACTCAAGTATCCATTGAGTCCCAGTTCATAGATTGCAGAGCCTTTATTACACAGCCATATATTTAGCACTGGGATAGTTCTCAGCACTTCTAACAGCCCTGTCCTCTAAGGAATAAAACAAAGCTATTATTCATCAGAGAAGAGACACGGTCTTTATTGTCTGAAGCCATAGCAGAGTTTTTATATCATCCTATCTATTCTTTCAGGCTGTCACACAGCTCGGGTTTAAGCTGTTTCAGTGGCAGCCTTGGAAGCCCAAACAGTTCTGTAGCTTCTCATTGCTAATGGTGTTTTAAACTGACAGCAGGACTGATCCTGAGCACACTGAGCATGGCCAGGGACTTCAGAGCAGGAAAGTCAACCTGTTAGAAAAGGTCAGGACTAAAAGCCACTCAGGGTTATTTAAAGACATAAGGAAGGATGGCTACAAGGAGCAAGGGATGAAGGTGCATTGTGGGCACTCATTATATCCAGAAGATCCGGGTTTCAGCTCTGGTCTGATGGCTTGTGTAGTCTGTAGGACCCCAGAACACACCTCACACTTGATGTGGCTCCTGCGGCCCTCCCGTATAGGGGCCTGGTATGCTTGGTGGGTGCATGTAATCCCAGCTGGGGATTAGTACCTTGAGATGCATGAGCCACCCTCCATCTGGCCAGCATCTGCCTGACATCCTCTGCATCTCTGGGAAAAGCAGCTCAGATTTTGGGGCTAGAGGACCTCTTCTAACATGCATTTCCATGGTGCAAATGAGCCCATTAAATGCAAACAAAGCAGCACCATTCACAGCACCAACCACCATCCCCATCTCCTCAGGCTTCTGAGAGCATTTGAGAATCTGCCTGTGTCAGCGCAGAGCCAAGATAAAGAGCGTTCGGAGAAGATGCAGGGCTCACACCGGCTGTTTGCGCAGCGAGGCAGACCCATCCCTCCCTCCAATGTCTCCTCTCAGGATAATGAGATGGGAAACTTGAAGACCCAGAAGCCTAAAAAGCGGCAGCCATTTGCGAAGGAATGGCCCTTCCCCAGCTTTATGACATAGTTTAGGGCTGGCAATCCCATCTCCAAGCCTCTGTGCTCACTTCTCTCCACATGCTCGGAAAGCAAAGGGCACATAACAGACTGCAAACTCCCATCACGCTTCTCCCAACACCCTCACCCTGCTCCACAGCCAGCAAGCTCCGAGCTAATCAGCCAGGCTGTATTCTGCACATATTTAGCATTTCTGAGTAATGAGGATAATCAGATTTCTCCCCTAATTCTGTACATACACCATAGAAGCAGGTGCATTGCCTTTCCCACAAGGAGATCACAAAAAGCGCGTTGTGTGCTGGAGCTGGCCATGGCCAGGTGCTTGTCAGAACCCATTCCCATCTCCCACAGGGAACTCTGCTGCTAACGGATTACCAGTAACCATGGGGAATGAGGAACTGGGCTTGATTTGGCTCTGCAGCCAGTAGTTCAGGTCTTATTGCAAGTTATCTAAATTCAGTCTTCAAATCTGGCCAGAGATCTGGATATTCTCTTCACTGTCCTCCAATGGAAGAGCTGCAAAAGAAGCTCTTGCGTGCTGTAGTTGAACAAGAGGTGTTTGGTCCAGAACCTCAAGGGTGCTTTGTGTTCTGGGGAGGTGCAATAGTCCGCTCAAGACTTAGGTCTTGGTCATTCTCCACAATGTTAAATGACCTATGGACCTAGACCTTACCTCTGTGAGCTGGTTTAAAGGTCTCTACGTGAAGGCAGAAGTCAGTTGGGCCAGGCCAACTCTTTCATGCCCTGTTTAGGTGAGCTTTGGATTCAGTTTTTCCTCCATTCAGCTTCGTTCAAGAATTCCTTCTCAGGGAGCAGAAAAGGTTTCTGAGTGTCCATGATTACATCCTGGTCCTTGGGAGCATTCGGAAGTGGTGCTCCCACCAAAGTGGGACCATTTCCCTCATAATGGAGTATCAAGAGTCCAGCATCTCAGAAAGGAGGAAAGGATGCTCCCAAGCTGCACACTATGGAGTTGGACACTCCTGAGTATCTGGACCATAGCAGGGGTATTAAGCTGGCTACTATAGAGGTAATTTTCATATGGAGCTGAAGATAGACAGTGACAAACTGTTAACTGTGGGAGGCTGTTTATCCGTGATGGATGAACACACCATACAGAGCACTCTATGCGAGGTTACACTCCATATTTTATAAGTTCTATGTGGTAATAAAATGCTCCATCCTCTTTGTTAGTGTCCTCTGTGTCACCTTCCCCGCGCAGATGAAACGGTGCTCTCAGATGAACCATCTCCAGAGAACAGCACTTGGAAAACAGAATTCAGCACCGGATGCTTTAATGGATCCAAGACTGTTGTCAGGGTCACCACAGACACAGGACAGGTCCCTGTTCCCCAGAGAGGGGTCACAGGAGGCAGCTTCCCAGGCTTTGTGTATTTGCTGTACCTGTGCATTCACCTGAGCACCCGGATTCAGCTGTTATGAAGTGTACTTAGCTCTTGAGGAGAACTGTAACCCAAATACCTCCAGTAATACCCAGTTCTTCATCTTTCCTATCTTTGCCCAGGTGACTGGTTGCCCAAGTGCTCATTAATGAAGGAGTCTGTCCAGTGTCATCCTGACCGACCTTCCTTAGGTCAGCGATGTCCCAGGGATGGCACAACGACAGGGAAAGAGACTTGGAGAACTGGAGAACAGACCCTCCTGCAGAGCAGTGTCCTCTTAAACCTGTGAGACTGAGCTCATGGGCAGCTCTGCAGGTGTGGGATGGAGCGAGCTGGGATGAGGAGCCCTGGCTCATCCCATGGCATCCCATACCCAGGTATCTCATCAGTGGGATCCTCAGCTGCATCCTCGTCTCCTCTGCGTGGTGAGGGGCTGCCCCAAAGGGCAGAAAGGGCATGAAGGCTGGATCCTACACACATACTGAGGTTTCAGCCCCCCATCACTGTGCAGCCGTGATGGGGTGCAACTTGTGCTCAGACACTGAGAATCAAGGCCTGGGTGGAGATCTGTGCGCTGGCTCCATTGGCGCCGGACAAGTACGATGATGGTCCTGGTTTTCCAGAGTTCTGAGCATTGGATGGAAAAATGAGGGGGAAAAACAAGAGGGAAGAAAAGAGGTATTTGGGTGGCCGGGAGAGCCGGTGGAAGCTGCCTGCAGGGCTGGACAATCACTGAAAGGTGGCCAAGGAAGCTGGCACAGCAACTCCTTGTGTCTGCCTTCTCCAAGCAGGTGAGGAAGACAAGCTGTCGCCTTGGTTCCTGCAGTATATTTTCATTCAGCCGTGGCAGATGGCAGCGGAGGTCACCGCTTCCACCACCCTCATTTCATCTGGAAGGTGTCAGGGAATCCAGCATCTCAATTACTGAACCTCCATTCACCCAAGCAGCATCCAGGGTGAAGGACGAAGAGGGATCAGAAAAGGCGCTCCCCTCATTTCCATGAATCCTCACGTTTGAGAGAAAATCTGGGACGTGCGCTTCTCGCATAAACAACATGTTTGTGTCTGACGTCCCGACGTGGAAGCAGCTGTGCTGAGAACAAGCCCCAGACAGCAGGCAAATGGCAATTAAGTCCTTGTGGAAGTGAGAGCAAAAAGCATCCATTGGAAAACACAGTGGATGTGAATGACCTAGAGCGAAGTCAAAGGAGAAGCTACTGATGTTGTCCCATCCTCTTTGGTCTGTGAAACCTTGGAACATGCAGCTAAATAAATCTGCTGTTCTTCACTTCACAAGGACGTTCAGATGTGGGCCCAGGGCTCAGCTCACCCAGGGAGAAGATAGAGCAACATCACCATTGGCTTTGCTGTGTTCAACATGAAACACAAACCCAATGTGCTGGTGAGAGGCAGCACTTGTGTTGAAATCCCAGCGCAGAGATGTCTGACAGACACTTCAATCACTCAGTTTTTGCTCATCCCTACTATTACTACTTACTTTCCTATTATTACTTTACTACTCCTCATTCCCTGTTTTTTTACTACTATTAATCCTTGCTTTTGTAATCCCTGCTATTATCCATAGCAAGAAGACAACAAAATACTTATCAAAGCTCAATAAGCAAGAGAAGCAGAAGTCATTTACTCATATTGTGAAGCCTCATGTACTTTAAGGTAACATTAGGATCTGGAATGATAACGGAATACCTCCGAGTGGCAATTCTGCAGGGTATTTATTCACTGAGTTTCCTTCTACCACAAAAATACCCAAACCCACTGGTCTATGAGAGGATGGGTCAACTCAACTACTCTGCAGCAACACCACCCAAGCTTGTGCTTACCCTTTGAGGACTTCTCCCCTCAAATCCCAACGCAAGCTGGGCTTAGGGGACATAAAATAGCATCAGAGATGAGAACTTCCAGAGCATACAGCTCCAAAGAGAAAACCAACACCAAAACAATGGCTTTCTAGTAACACTTTTCACCTTTTATACTCCTAAAAAGCTCAGGCTATTGGGGTTTGGCACAAAAACCTCCCCATCACCCTCAGCAAACATTGCTAAACACCAGGATATTCTCATTTTTTTGCCCAGAAATGTCCTGGTTTTCCCTTCTTGTGTTCTGGAGATGGGGAATGGGAGAAGAACTTTGGAGACACAAGTTTCCACGTTGTTGAAAGCTCTCTGCTAAACTTAAACACAGAGACACAACCTGTGCAGCTTGGTGTGCTCATCACATCTACTGCAGGCCAGGAGGAGTGGGGACAAGGGGAAGCCCACAGCAAAAGGGCATTAAATCACAAATTAACTCTGGTTTTTGTTATTTTGGGGGTATTTTAATAAGAAAGGTTCAGTTCTACTGACCCCAGGCCCAATGTCTGGTTAATGGGCAAAGGGAATGCTACAGCTTACTGCTTACTTACACTTACTTACACTTACACTTACGCTTAACACTTACTGCTCGCTAGATCATATGTGTTTTCCTAAGTGCTTGAAATGCAATGGGCTATTCCAGGGTTTTCCTGAAGGAAAAGCGATCACAATCTGGCCTTTGTTATCCAGTTTGTTTTCCAAGAGTTCCTACTTGAGGGCCCCTGGAGCAGATTCTTGGAAGAACTCCATTTTGCACCCCAGCCAACAAGATCCGAGTTTCCGTACATTATTAGCATACAATGGAGCAACGTCAGCTCCCTTAACCCCACACCAGCCAGGGAGAGAGGTTCTCCATAGGGGAAAAACCTGCTCCTTCTCCTCTTTCATGGCCCTGGTGCTCGGAGAGAGGGAAAAGGGAAAGGCAAAGGAGCAGAGCTGGGAGAAATCAGAGTGGTCAGGGAAACTTGCTGTGTCAGCTGAAATAAAGCCCTGGTTCTCCAAGGAGAGTTGAGTTCAACACCACCCTGCCCTCAGCTGCTTTTGGGCTTGGCTTGTGCCAAACTTCATTCCTGGTCGGAATGGGTTTGGTTAGAGGACACAAAGCAATGTGGTTCCTGTGAGTCATCTGCAATCTCAGCCACTGCAATGGGAAGCATGGATGTGGGCACAGTCTGCAATGGGGCACGTCTGAAACACATTCCCCAGGCTCCTCTTTCCCTTGTGCTGCTCTCGGGCTTAGACCACTGGGCTGCAGCAGCACTGACTGCAGCTGCTCAGGGAAAAGAGTGAAAAAAACAAGGAAAATCTCATGCAAAAATCCCCCTTTTTGGAAGGAAAGCTCCACAGCTCCAAACTGGAAACTCTTTGCCAGCACCGTGCACATTTGCCAGCACATTTTTGACTCTTGGCCAAAATATTCTGGCCAAAACTTGGGAGAAAAACTCGGAATTGTCTATGGAAAGCAGATACTTCTCCTGAAAATATTCATTTAGTCAAATCCCCAGGTTTGCACTGAAAGTCAGCTCCAGTGGAAAATGCTGAAGAGCACTATTATTGGCACAGCTTTAATTTTCCTTTGTCTGGAACAGACACGGAGAAGACAGCATCTGTCAAACGGAGTCCTCACACTTATGTTATTATTTAGCCTGGAATATTGTTCCAGACTTCAGGAAAGGCTCAAGCCATGACTAGGTGCACGAGAGACAGAGCCTCCCCTGGAGGGGTTATGCTTTAAGCATAGACCATAGGGAAGATGCACAGCTGGGGAGAGCACAAGGTAATGTTGGAGGGGTCCTGAGCAGGGTGATGAGCAAAGGGACACAGCACATCCCCCGGCACCTGCTCCTCCTCCATGGTTTGTGCTCAGCTGTGTGAGCTCAATGCTCCCTATGGACACACATCAAACTGCCCCGGCTCCGGAGGCAGCTGCAGGGGAGGGGAGAGATGGGCCCTGCTCTGTCCATCCTGCCTCCAGCTATAGAAGTCCCAGGAATGGAGAAGAGGAAGCCAAACAAGTGGCCTCTAAAGGCACAGGGTGCCCAGAGAAGCTGTGGCTGCCCCATCCCTGGCAGTGCTCAAGGCCGGGTTGGACACAGGGGCTTGGAGCAAGCTGCTCCAGTGGAAGGGGTCCCTGCCCATGAGAACTGGAGCCCCTTCCAACTCAAACCATTCTGTGACTCTATGAATGCTCCTTGGACAGGAAGATGCTCTTCCAGCCTCTCTCTTGCAGCCCGCGTGTGCCCATCCAATTGAACCCACCTATTTTAGATACTCCTGGGTTTTGCCCAGTTGTTGCCTTGCCATGCAATCCCTCCCCTTCTGCCCTCACCCTGCCTGCCTTCCATCGCTTTATGCCCCGCTCGAACTAACACAACCGCTTTAGCTACAAGAGAGTCGTTAGGAGAAGCATCAGTGCTGGTTCCAAATACTTTCCAGAACTGCTCACCCCCTTCTGTAAGAGATTAAAAAGACATCGCTGAGAAGGGAGGGAGAAAGAGAGCACCAGGAAATAAATCCATAAAGGTATATGGTTACTTTGGGTTAGCCCCGATGTGCAGCCCCGTCCCAGGGCGCCGTGTTCTGCGCTGGGTTGAAGGATTAGTCACTTTTTCCATTAGAAGCTCTTATTCTAGGGGGATTTATAATGTATCTGTAAAATTGTCTCCAGGCTTTGCTTGGCATCTGAGCGCTCCATCAACGGGCTGAATGTAAAGAAACTGCAGTTGTTTGATTTGCTGGGACAGGGCACAGGGAGGGAGGGAGGGAGTTTTTCCATGCTCCGTGGAAATACACGCACACAGTGCCTTCAGTGCAGCGGCTGCTCCAGCACAGACACAGACACAGGCACCGTGTGGGTGCAGCCTCACACCAGCAGAGAGGAAAGAAGCAAATCAATGACTGGTTCATATCTCCCTGCCTCAGACCCAGCCCTCAGCTGTGGTTTCTCACCACGACCCATCCAGTTCACAGCCCTGCTGGGTGCGACAGTCGCTGTCATACCACTGGGGTGCAGAAATCCTGCCCTTGACAAGGCTTTTTCAACCCGATTTCTATAGGAGACATTTCTTAACCCTTTCTGGAGAGGTCTTTTAGAGATTCCTGAGTTTTTTCCTAGGGAAAACCAGGACTCAGGGCAGTTTTGCTCATGATGCTTGCTACACATCTGCCCAAAGGGATGAGCAAGGGCTGGGAATCAGCTGTGGTTAAAACCAGTGCCTGAATCATGGAATGGTTTGGGTTGAAGGGACCTTAAAGCTCCTCCAGCTCCAACCCCTGCCATGGGCAGGGACCCCTTCCACTGGAGCAGGGTGCTCCAAGCCCCTGTGTCCAACCTGGCCTTGAGCACTGCCAGGGATGGGGCAGCCACAGCTTCTCTGGGCACCCTGTGCCAGCGCCTCAGCACCCTCACAGGGAAGAGCTTCTGCCTCAGAGCTCATCTCAGTCTCCCCTCGGGCAGGTTCAAGCCGTTCCCCTTGGCCTGTCCCTACAGGCCCTTGTAAAACCAGCAGAGGTGTTGGGGCAAAGCAGGCACTGGGAGGTGACAGCACCCTTGGGATGCACAAACACGGGGCTACAACCACCCATCACCTTGCTGAGGGTCCTCCTTTGTGCTGGGGACGAGCCCACCTGCAGGGCAGCCCTGACCTTGGCCAACTTCCACTCAAACTTCTACTGAAGACGGGTGAACTGGGGCCAAGGGATGGATTAGGAATAGTGACCCGCATTGGGATGAGGAGGAGGGAGAGCCGAGCCCTCTCGCCACCTCCCCGCAGCGCTGATCAGCAAAACAAGAGCCCAATGCAGACGCTTCAAGGAAACAATAACCTAAAATTGGAACATGGCAAATTATTTATTCCAGCTCCAGCCATCCCTCCCCCCTTGATTAGCAAACCACGGGGGAGTCAGCCCTGATTTCCTTCAGACAGATGCATTCTCTGCTGCTCTGCCTGCGCCACCAGCGCTCAGCCCATGGGGGCTGAGGCTCTACTTGGTATTCGCGCCGTGTAGCAGCTCCTTCAATTCACACGGTGCCCTGCTCTCCGGCTGGAGCACAAACTTTTCCTTGGGAGCAATGACGAATATGTTTGGTTTCCACCTTTTTTTTTCCCCATTTAGGCTGCTGCTTGTGAACACTTCCCCCCACACTCACCTACTCGCAACTTATAATAAAGCAATCTCTGCAGAGCGCTACGGCTGCAATTCCTAATGTGATAATTTTGGGGGTGTTTTTCATGTTTCCATTCGTCGTTATGAAAAGCCCCAGCGAAGCCTCGAGGAACAGACATGAGAACATGGAAAGAAACAGAGGGGAAAGACTGAACTGAAAACAACCCTCAAGTGGGAAATCCCAGCTCCGAAATCCTCTTCCCTCTCTAAGGCAGAGGCGGAACCTGCAGAGAGCAGAGGGGAGCTGGGATTTCACCCCTGGGACTTTGGCAGCGGGAGACCTGGAGCTCGGCTACAAGCAGGGAAGACTGTGAAGGGTTCAAAGTATCAAATGGAGCCGAGCAGAGACACGAGAGGAACAAAGGAAGTTCACGTCATGATAATTTATTGATGATCTTGGCCTGATCGCTTCAGTGTTTTGTCTTAACAGGACCCACCCTGAGCAGCAGCGAGCCCCGCAGGTCCCTGGGCTGCTGTGGATGTGGTGTGATGATTTACAGGCAAAGTTTGCTTAGAATTAAACCATAACAGAAGAGCTCCAGGCTGGATCCCACCCTCACCCCAGCACTGGCTGGGAAGCATCCAGTGCCTCCTGACCTCACCCCCACCGGAGCAAAGCGCGGCTCCAGGAATTCCCTTCCCCATAGTTCACATTTTTCCAGCTCTACCCATTCACCCAGCAAGTGCCCTGGGAAATCGCTGCGGCCTCGGCATCCAAACTCGCTTCAGAATGAGCCAAACGGATTCTTTTCTTCCAGGAGGAGGGTCCTAAGGAAAATACGATGCTGGGGGTTCTTTGTCCCCGTATCTTGGATACGAGCAAACTCCCACGCTCGTCAGAAACCCCAACAGCACCGGCAGCTCTTGGCCTTTTCTCTTTCTTATTCTTTCCCCCCTCTCTCCCAGTGTGTGTGATGCCGCCACGATGGGTTTAAGAGACAGCGAGTGTGGAGATGCCAGTTTCTCATGTACAACAGGGAACAGCGTCTTTCCCCTGTGATCACGGGTGAAAAATCAGAACTAATCCAGGAGGCTCCATGCACTCCCCGGCCATTCATCCTCCTCGGGGAGAGACTGTGCAAAAACCCCACCGCTTCCAGTCTGGATTTCGTTTAACCACGACTCCCACCTTCCATCTGCATCTTCCAGCCGGGCTGGTCGGAGGTCCCCGGGTCGCATTCCCACCCTCTTCCCCCTCACTTTTCGGCTGATGGCTGTTGACACGGAAAACTCGCAGGCTCCCGTTATCCCTCTCCCGCTTTGAGCGCTGTGTTTGCTCACCATCCCTATGCGGAAAACACTCGGCTGCCAGCGCCAGCAGCTCCAAAACAAAGAGTTTAACCCAGCCTCACCCCTTGGCACCGGCTCGCTGCTGAGCACAACTTCCCAGGGAGCAGCCTGCCCTTTCCTCCCGCGGTGACGCTCCCGAAATCAAGCGAATGTGGAAGAAGCAAACGAAGCGCAGGGGCTTAGCGCTGTCATTGCCTTTTTAAGGCTGGAGGAGCGCTCAGCCCTGCAGCTGAGACCAGAAGGGTCCCCCCCAAGCCCCGCGGGGTGCTCCGGCACCCGCAGCTTTGTTCCCCCCCCCAAAAAGAGATGCCCCGAGGACCCGCGCCCGCCGCGCACCGGGACTTTGTCCTGTATCAGTCCCTGTGTGTTTATGAGCACTGTATCCCGACAGGGGGAATGGTCCTTCCAAACCAACACAAACCCCTCCAGTGCGGGGAGACGGCGGCGAGCCGGGAGGAGAGCCCCGGGGGATAGGGACACACAGCGGGGAGCCGGGGGGGACACAGGGGACAGGACAGGGAGGCCGTCCCCGGGGGATGGGGACACACACAGCGGCCAGCCCTTTCTTCCAGCTGGCCATGACCAGGGCTGAAGGTGCCGGTGGGTTCGGTACCTCCGAAGTTTGGTTCGTTCTAGCACCGCCGGGACTCCCTTCGAGCAGGGATCATTTAATTTGCTTAAAGTTTTCTTTTACAACCTCAAACTTACGAATTGGAAACTTCTCTTTTTCTTTCCTTCCCCAAGCGTTTCTCCGAGTTTTAGGCACCAAAACTGCCCCGCGTCCCCGGAGCGCAGCCAGGCATCCCTCCACCTTCCTCCTCCGGGATGAAGTAACGAAGGACCGAAGCCTTTACCGGAGCCTTTACCAGCCCCCGAGGGGGCTTTTGTTCCGAACCCCCCGTTCTCTCCCGTTCCCCCCTAACGCGGAGCGCCTCCACTTACCAGCTGCAAAGCGCAGAGGAAGATGAGGGTGCAGCGCCCGGTGCAGCATCCCATGGTCCCCGAGCAGCGCGGGCAGGGCCAGCCCGGCTCGCCCCGGGGCTCCCGGCTCCCGCTCCCCGGCCCGGCCCGCAGCTGCCGCGGGGGGAGGAGGAGGAGGAGGAGGAGGAGGAGGAGAAGGAGGAGAAGAGGAGGAGGAAGAGGAGGAGGGAGGTCGCGGAGGATCTGGAGCCCCTCCGGGAGCCGGGGAGGAGGCGATGGGGCCACAGCTTAAAAGGGCAACGCTCCGGCGCGGCTGCGGGCAGTGACGGCGGGGCGGGGGCTCGCTGCCCTCGCAGGCGCGGAGGGATGCTCCCGGGGTGCCAATGGGATGCTCCCGGCCTGCCCCCCCACCCCCGAGAGGCTGAGCCGGGCACAGCCTGGTTTTCCCTCGCCTGCCCCGGCGGGGTGGGGGCGGTCTACGGGACACAGAGCCTATGGGGCATCCCCAGCTCCTCTCCCCCTTCCACATAACTCCCATCACCTTCCTCCCTGTGCAGGATGCTCACCCTAAAAATTACCTAGAATTGGTCTAAAATGCAATGATTCTTCCCGTAATATTTGTCACACATGGAAGATAAACTTGGAAAGGGGGGTAAGACAAGGAATTCTTTAAAACGTGCATTTGTGGGTGTTTTGAAGTGTATGTCCAGGCTTGTGAATGAACCATGGCTGAATAGCAGGGGTGTAGGGGAGCATCTCTTCTTCCAAGAAGAGCTTCTACCTGAGCACCATCTATGAAGCCGTCCCCAAAAACCTCATCTGTAGGAAAGCATGTCCATCTACTTCAATTGTGACCAGCAGAGTAAATCCATGAGCACACAACCACCTCCTTTACACACCCGAGCCCCTCCAGAAGGAGAAGCAGGGCCCATTAGATAGAGCTCACTTCCTGCCCTACTCACTTCTGGCCAGCCAAGGAGCAGGAACCACACCATGTGCTGTGATAGGGACAGACTCATGTTTAAGCTCAACACACGAAGCTTTAAGGTCCCTTCCAACCCAAACCATACTATGATCCTATGATTCTGCCTCCAAAGCCAGTGCAGTTTTGCCCTGTGAGTGACCAGTTCCACTTCCCTTTCAAACAAGCATGTCACACTGCTTACTCCAACGGTGCGAGGAGGAGATGGGAGCTGAAATGACCGAGGAAAGCACCCCTGCCTACACCGCAGGGCAGCAGGATTAATCCTAAAGCGCTATGAATGTTAAAAGCCTTGTATTAACAACATCATTGCTATTCAAATCAGCCACAGGGGGAAACAGAACAAACAAACAAGCAAACTCGGAATACTTGAGCTTAGGAGACAGACTCCGCATTGCCCACAAACCCTACTCGTTTTCAATGGCAAAGTACATAGATTCTCTGCCCTGTGCACTGTGCACAACCAGGGCACCAATTAAGGCAGTCAGATACAATAAACCACATTTTATTACAGGTGAAAGCAATGCACCCAGCGAAGAAATCAATTCACTGAGAAAACCGTGGACTGAAGAAGCTATGGCAGTGACTGTATTCCCAGGAAGATGGGTTTGGATGGTGGAGGCAGCAGCTTAGGTTGTAATGAATGCAGATGAAACATTCCTTTTACAACCTGCATAGGGAGGCCTCGCTCTGCACTGGAGGGTCAATCCACCCCACATCAGAATGACAACAGGAGCTCAAACAAAGCAGGCTGGGTTCTGCTGGTTGCTGTTTCCAGCTCTGGAAGCTGCTGGGAACAGCGTGGGGCCGGCTGGGATGCAGCAGTGCAGGTTAGTACCGGCCCTTTGTGCCTTTTCTGAAGGTTTCCTGCATCTCTTGTGCTGCGTCCTGCTTCTGAAGGCCTCCATAAGCACGGCTGTTTTCCAAGTCAGTTGTACCACAAAGGAGACACGGTGTGAAACAGCAGAAGGTATCATTGTGAAAGGCTGAGTCTGACTTAAACAGGGCTCTTTCCACCTGCACTTTCACCTTGATAAGTGAAGCAGAAGGTAACCCTGTGCTGGCTGGGACTCCATGGGCAGCCAACAGAAAAGACCCCCCTCAGCTTATTGAGAGGGGTGAAACCACAGAGATAACCTAACCTGTATTTCAAAGAGAGACTTAAAACTCCCAGAGCCTGATCTTACGATCTTCATTCAGATGATTTCTTGTCTGTGTTGGCGCAGCAGGAGAGGATCTGCCTTCACATAACCAAGCAGCCCCGCTTGGGACTACTTGCATTGAAAGCTGGACACTGGCATCAGCGTTGGTCTCCAATCTCTTTTGGTTACGGACACCAGTGGAGGTGGATTGAGTTTCCGTCGTACAACAGGTTTGGGGGTTTGGTTGCTCTTTGTAGGCTAATTAAAACATCTCCTGCAGACTCCGTGAGATGAAATAAGAACTTAGCTGAATTTGGACCTAAGTGAATAAAACACATGGATCTTAGATGCAAATTAAGTTGGGGTTTTTCAATTAGCAGCTAGATTAACAAGGCACCATGGGAAGAGGCAGCCCAGAGGCTGCCAAAAGGCAGTGCCATCACTGACGTGCTATGTGTCAACAGTAACCCCCATGCACCATCATACAGCGGCACTTGGCTTGGCGCTGCCACAGCAGCCACCAGAATCTCCTAAACACAGTATGAAGTCCTGGTCATTCACATTCCTGCATGAGTGCTGCATCTACCCTGAGAGTTCAAATGATGCTCCAGGCACTGAACATCCTTGTTCTCAGCCCGTGCTTGAATCAGGAACCTCTTCCCATCCAAATTCCTTGTGCTGATGGGGCTGCATGGATCCAGCTGCACTGTTACGGGAGATTAACCTTGTTATCACTTGTTCCTGGCTGGTTGCATCCAAATTCTTTCCAGAAGACACAGGTTTACTTCAGAAGAAACCAAGAAACAAAGTTCGCAACCTTGAGACAAAGCACCAGTGTCTCAACACAGCTCCTTATTTCTCATCTCTGCAGCCTCCTCACTCTGACAGACTAAGATGAGCAATAGAGGCCAGTATGAGCTGGGGACATGTCTCTTCACAGCCCAAACCCTGTCATTGTCAGAGCTGCTGGAAGCTATTGATGGTCCTAGAGCCCACGATACATGTGGGGTGCATTATTCCACTCGATTCACTTATATTCCATTTAACAACCTCACCTGGGTGCCTTTAGAGAGCTCTGAGCAACTGCAGCAGTGTCAGAACACTTCAACCTTATCAATGCCACCTCCAAAAGGCAAAGTGTGGTCATTGCACTGCTTTATGGCCTCAGAGCTAACCAGCTCCCCTCCTCCAGCGCAGACAGCAGCCTCCCAAGGTGGCACATCACATCCTATGTCACATCCTATGTCACATCCTATTTCTCTAACACGAATTAGAGGTAAAACCCTTTGCCACCCGCTGCCATGCGACTGATGGCAGCCTTCCACGGTGCACAGTGGGAATCCACAAGGGGCCACCTTCAGCACAACCAGTTGGAACATCTTCACCTAAGAGGTGGCTGAGCCGTGGGTGCTTAAAACGTGGATGGGTGCAAATGGATCAGGATAAAGCATCTTCCTGGGTGGGCGGAGGAAAGGGCAGTAGCTTCTGCTCTGCCTCCTCGATAGAGCAATGACAGTGACAGGACCTCACTGCTGGTGAGCAGAGGTTGCCACTGCTCACCTGGGGCAGCCAGGCCTGGCTGTAAGAACTGGACTCTGTGATATTCCCATGTCTCACTGAAGACTTTTTCTATAGGAAAGGGTTACTGAACTAGATAGAAAAAGAGAGAGAGAAGGGGAAAAGGGCAAGGCTTTTGACCTTCTAATTTTAAACTTGTCATTCTTTAAACCTTTCATTACCCTGAGCTAATAACTAGAGAGTTGTTACATAGCTCAGCTGCTCTGGGACCAAAGCCAGCGAAGCCAAGGCTATCAGAGCAGGAGACCTAAGGGAGGTGGCAATAGCACAGACATGTCCTTCTGCTTTCCAGAGGGACCAGAGAGGCACAGGAGCCCAAACTGAGCTGGAACACCCTCAGCAAGTGATGTCCAAAGGAACCACGCTCTGCTCTTCCCCTCCTTTTACAGCCTGAATACGCTGGAGAGAACAGCCCTGGGAGAGCAAAGAGCAGTGGCTTAGAAACTGTTCTCATCACCACACAAGAAAAGAAGCAATCTCAATGGCTTCTGTGCTTTGAAATGGTTCCCCACAGCCCAGGGCAACCTGTAAAATTTATCAGAACTGGTGCGTGAAACGTGTCATTGTCTCTCTGATCCCTGTGAGGCTTTGGGATGCTGCAGGGAGGCAGCTCCTAATCAGGCTTTTGTCCGCCACCATCATCTACATTCCTCATTTGTGATTCCCTCATATTAACTTGCTGAGCCGCACAGTACATTCTCAGTGCTCTCTGATGAACTTGTGGAGGATGGCAGAGGTGGAACGCAGTCCCCGAGCTCTCTGCCGCATCAGGGCAACAGCAAGGTGAACAATTTGTCCACATCTCTGACACAGAGACCTTGTTTGTGTGATCGAGGGCTTGTATGGAGGAAACACGACTGATATTGTTCCTCCCTCTGCATCAAACACGTAGGCACTCATGTGTCGTGGAGTCAAGGTTCAAATTCACACTTCCACAGCTCTGCAACGATGCCTTGGCAATCTTGCCATAACATCCACAAGCAGCTTTGAAATAGCTCCTTTTCTGCTTCTCTGTGACTATAAAGGAAATGCATTGAGACAGAAACAACCTGGAAGCCACCAGCACTATTGTTAGTCTGAGGAGGGTTCCTCGTGCCATGGACCAACACCTCCCCTGGGCACCAAAGAGCCTCCCTCCTCCTCTGTCTGTCTTATTTACAACATGGAGACCCAGAACATGAAACTGCTGAACTACTTTGGGAAGAGCTGCTCAAATCAGGGCCGTAGCAGCTCTGGGGACTGCATGTCAGTGTTCCTGGGTGCTTTCATAGGAATGACCTGGAGTGGAGAGGAGGGAGAGCCCGAAGGGTTAACACAGAGGACAAGCAGGCTGTCACAGCTGACACCCCAGCATCTCAGCCCATGCAATCCGAGTAGCTGGCATGACTGCAGCCGCATTTCCAGCTGCAATTCCACTAGGCAGTGTGACCATGGAGCAATTCAAGGCAGCTGCCAAGGTCCCTGGGTATTGATACCAAGTGGATTATTCAAGGTTTCCACGCAACAGTTGCGTTTCTCAAATGATAGGACCAAAAAACAAAGAGCCCCGAGGGTGAGAGCAGTCTCCAGTTCATGGCTCAGGGTGCTCTCAATTGGACAAGCTGCTTCCCTATTTCCTTAGGAACCATTTTTTCCTCTCAAATGGTTATGAACTCCCTCAAGCCAATTTAACAAGTCACATGTGATGTGATGGGGAAGGAATCAATAGCAAGTTTCTTTTAGAGTGTCTTTCTTCTGAAGGACACCTACAGCAGGGTATGCACGAGTGTATGGTGTTGGGAGCCAGCGTGTACAAGGACAGCCCCAATGCAGGTATGAAACGTGCATTTGGAAGCTACTCATAACCATGCACACACAAACCTTCTCTGCCATGTTTTCAGTGATGCCCTTTTCAATCCCAGCCAGTGCGGGCTAATATGCATTAAGAAGTCAGCAGTGTCAGATGCCACCAGGCTGCAGGAGCGTTTGTTACACCCATTTACTGTAGAAAGACTTAATTGCCTTGGAAGTAAGCCACTTGAAGCAGGCTCCCAAAGCTCATTTTGAGTATCCACAGGGTACACACAGGCAGCTGGCAGCACTTCCAGGCTTTTTCACCCTGCCCGGACCATGCTAGATGCCCACTTCTGATGGCTTTGATTGACAATGGTACAAACTGTGATGTGCCACACATGTATGAGACATTAACACAGAATCAAAGCTGTGTGTAGTAACTGCCGCTTGTTAAATGAAAGCTTTTGCTTGTCTGCTTGCTGTTTTAATATCAGAGGAAAAGCTTCCTGCTGTATCATATAAAACCGTTCCACATTTTATCTCACTCCTAACAAAAAGAATAGGTAGGAAATTTGATGGGGGTCTCTAAATACAAGATCTGCTTAAGGTTTTCCAGCTATGAAGTGGAGAAACATAGCAAAAGGAGGTCTTCATAACCTGATTGACAGTAGAAACACATCAAAGTGCACTCCCAGCTGCAGAGAGGAGCTCAAACCAGCAGTGATTTCCCTATCAATACGCAGTGGAAGGACAGAGGTTGATTACTGTCCTGATCCTGTCTGTGGTTTGAAGGGCTGGATGTTAAATTCAGTGCCGGTGAATCCATAGCGTAGGCAGGACTCCTTGTTGTAGCTGTAGAACTAAACTCCCTCCTAGTTTCTCCTACTTGAAGACCAGTAGGGCTGAGCGTCTCACTGGTAATTACTCATAATTACTGCTACAGGTAATTAGATGTAGTTTCAGATTTGGCTAGTGCCAAGTTAACCGCAGACATGTATCAGAAAAGCCCTTATACATGGGTTTCTCAGCTGAAAAGGAAGCAAAAAGTAATGTTCCCTTGTGCAACAAGAGGGATAAGATTATTTTACGAAGTGCATGTGGCATTTCTATAACCTAATGGCAATATTCATTGCAGCTGGGGAGCGCTGCTGTGCTGTGGCTGCCAAATGCAATGAATATCAATAGACTTGGATGCTGTATTTAATAAGAATAAATCTTACTTATTCAGCAAAATAAAAAAAGAAACATTTAGTAACAAGTGATGTTTCATGCCATGGCAGGAGATATTGCACATATTACTTTCCTAACGATGTTTTTATGTGACATAACGCCGGTAGGAATGAGCTTCTCTCGAGAGAAGACAAGAATAAGACAAACCCTGAAGTCATTCCGAGTTCTCAAGGCCATGAAGTTGAGAATGAGTTGGAGTCTTCGGTGGCTCGGGTGACAACCTGCTTACACAGGGTGCTACTCAGAGCATGCGACACAGAGACATCACAAACCCCTCCAAACAAAGGGTGTTATCACATTCCCATCAATTAACAGGACTATTTATGGAGCTAAAAGGGCTGACTTGGGGGGGTTATTATTATTCACACGGTTACAGTTACATACATCACAGGTAATGACAGCACAGAACTTGAATGGTGACATTTATCACGCAAACAGGTCCATTCC
Source organism: Lathamus discolor (assembly GCF_037157495.1). Taxonomy (NCBI): domain Eukaryota; kingdom Metazoa; phylum Chordata; class Aves; order Psittaciformes; family Psittacidae; genus Lathamus; species Lathamus discolor. Next base: position 2,338,987 of record NC_088894.1, on the reverse strand, counting down.
TTGCTCCTCACTCTTCGGATTTATTAAATAGATTTATCTAACAAGAGTCTTTACATTTCCTTTTGTTCCCCCTCAATTTAAGCGCTGTGACATCCTGCCCATTACTCTGATGTAGTGGCTAATCTCAGCTGTGTTGGGAGGGAAGAAGGCAATAAAACCCTACAGCTCCTCAGTCCATGACAAGCGCTGCCAGAACTGAGTGATGTATTCAGCCCACATAGGTGTCAATAAGCAAGTCAAAATAGGGGGTTGTTGTTTCTCTTTCTCTTTTACTATTTGAAGCTCATGCTGGCAGCTCTCCTAGAAGAGAGGTTTACAGGTACTTTTGTGCAATTTAAACTGAGTGGTAATGCCACTTTATTTATTAGGCTATTTAATAGACAAAATCAAGTCTTATTAATGGGTTAGAAAGGGTTTGGGAAATCTGTAGAAGAGTTACAAGAGCAAAAGAATGTTCTTTGGTTTAAATCCTGCTGCAGAAACTTCTTGGGTATTTTTACCTAAGAAGTTTCAAAGCCGTCATTCCAAATCATTAACTTATAAGCAAAATCACACACTAGGTAGGTTATCTTAATAGGCTTTCACTTGTCATCAGTGTTTTCCACTGCAGTTACAATGCACATGTTCATGAAATCTGCGCAGAATTGGGCTCTGGTTGTTTTCTATGCTCTAAAACTGGAGCACCCTTTCCATGTTGGAGCATTATCCTTCCATACTGTCCTGGGTTCAGCAGTAGCAGTCAGTTTTCTCCTTCTTAGTAGCTGGTGCAGTGCTGTGGTTTGGACTTTCAGCTTGGGAACAGCGCTGATAACACCGATGGTTTTAGTTGCTGCTCAGTAATGTTTACTCTGACCAAGGACTTTGTGAGCCTCATGCTCTGCCAGGGAGGAAGGGAAGCCAGGAGAAGCAGAGACAGGACACCTGACCCAAACTGACCAAAGAGGTATTCCATACCACAGCATGTCATGCGCACTATATAAACTGGGGGCAGTTACCTGGAAGGATGAAATCACTGCTCGGTCGGGCTGGGTATCGGTAGGTGGGTGGCGAGCGGTTGTATTCTCTTCCCTTGTTATTTCCCTTATCATTATTATCAGCAGTAACAGCGGTGATTTATGTTACACCTTAGTTACTGGACTGCTCTTATCTCAACCCATGGGAGTTCCATTCTTTCAATTCTCCTCCCCATCTCTCCAGGACCCGGGGGGAGGAAGGTGGGGGGGCAGTGAGAGGGCGGCTGCGTGGCTGACTGAGTTTAAACCACGACACATAGCCAAGTAGAATTCTATCTGGAAGATCTCAAGACGGAAAACAGCCCAAAGAGACTGTTCCTGCCTTATGTTTGGTTGTTTTACCCTTATCTTCACATTTCATACGTGCTTCAGAGTGGGCATAACAATCATAACAATGGCAATTGTGCTAAAATTAGATGCGATTTAGTTTTGAGCTGGAATAATTGCGTAACTAGAGAAAGGAAAGAAGTAGGGAATAGAATGGTCGGTGGATGTTTCTTGTTGGCATTGTCTGTGCCAAACGAACATTTGTCGCACATTGCAGAGATGGGAAGAGAGCTATGCACCTATCCCAAATTCCGGGAACCGAGCAAACTGGACTTGCCTGCGAATGGCATGTATTTATGTGCTTGCTAAGAAAGGCAAATGTTTGCGGCCTCCCTTCATTCCTATTGAAAGCCAGATTGTCCCATCCTGCAGCCTCCACTCATGTAGGGTTTTGCTGCTGTTTGTACATCTTAATGGCAATTCCTGATTTAGGGTCAATTATAGTGAAAACAGAAGCACTGTTTTGTCTCTCTTTGGTGATAGCAATCCTGATCCCAGGCGAAGCTGCCACGCTTCAGAGTGTGAACATGCATGTTGGGTATATTAAGACCACGGGAGGCAGCAGGCTCTTAGCCCTGACCCCAATGGATGAAATACGCTCCTGACACTGCTCCCAAGGCTGAGAGCACAACATACAACACGCACCCTTCCAGACCCGCCACAGAACAGCCATTAACACCAATCACTGCACTATCAACATACGCAGAAAAGCATATTAATATTCTCATTAGACACTATAACATAGCATCTCTATAATGGGAACCTCATTGCCCACTGGCTTATGTTTACCAGGAAATAATGGTGCTTATCAGAAGAGATCACTTTCTCCTTAACAGGAAAAGCAAATGATTTAAGCTGTGTTTGCTTTATATTTCATTCGCTTCCCTCTGTCCTTCGCACATTTAAAGGCCCACTACCTTCTCCTCGATGCAAGGGGGTTATGCGTGTAGCTACCATTAATGGTAATGAAAATGGCTCCCGTTAATCTCCCTGTGCTGATAGTAAGATAATAACCTACTTAATAAGAGCGAGGCTCAGACTAGGAGTTGCACTGAAGTGAGCAGAATATTGTCTCTGGGATTCGTGTGTAAATGCTCAAGCCTTGCTCTGTGCCTCACTTGATGACTAAAAAGGTATTAGAGGCACAATGTGCTCTCTTGGTGTATACCGCCAAGCCCTGTAGAGCAGCCCCGGGTTCCCTTTCCAGCCCTTTCACCCCATCGGGGCGCATCCCTAGGGAATGATGGATGGGTGTTGTCCCTGGAATAGGCTATGCTTTCAGAGCAGTGCCCAACTGGCTTGCTCAGAGTCAAAGCAGCCCATGGCCTCGGCTGCAAACCCCATCAGCTCACGGGAAGAACTGACTGGAAAAGACCCCATAATGTGATATAATTCACCTTTATGGGCAACTTTCGTTCAGAGCTAAAACAGGGATTTTGCATCGGCCTGCAGGGACAGGCCAAGGGGAACGGCTTGAACCTGCCCGAGGGGAGACTGAGCTGAGCTCTTAGGCAGAAGCTCTTCCCTGTGAGGGTGCTGAGGCGCTGGCACAGGGTGCCCAGAGAAGCTGTGGCTGCCCCATCCCTGGCAGTGCTCAAGGCCAGGTTGGACACAGGGGCTCGGAGCAAGCAGCTCCGCCGGCAGCTGCCCCTCGCGGCCCACAGGGGGTTAACCCCGGCGCCCACAATGCCCCGCAGCCCTGCAACGTCGCCGGCCGCGGCTGCGCCGTGAGGCGCGGGGCGGAACCGGGCCCGGAGCCGGTGGCGCCGCGTCAGGACCGAGGGTGCGTTCCGGGGCCCTGCCGCTCCTTCGGGGCGGCTCCGGGGCGAGTTTCCCCCGCGCCACCCCCGCCTCAGCGCCGGCTCCGCTTGGGCCCGGCCCCCGCGGGCTGTCGCACGGGACGGGCCCGGGGGGAGGCGGGAGCTGCCGGTGCCCGGCTGGCGGGGCGGGGCGAGGCCCGAGCGGCTCCCCCGCGGCCTTCCCCCCGGTCCCGTTCTATCTCGGTATTTGCTCTTCCGTAGAAGCAGAGGCCGCTGTGCTCGCAGGGCGCCCGGCCATGTGCTGAGGGAGGCCCCCAGGACTCGGCTCGGATCCCGGTGTCGCGGGTGTGCGTGGAACCCCTTCTGTGCTCCCCGAGAGACTGTCGGTAAGGCGGCTGTGGTTGTGCGGGTCCGCACCTGCGTGACTGTACACGCAGGTAATGGTCTCTGCCGCGTGTCTGAGCTTGAACGTTCCCTGCTCTGGTGGGAGATGAGCGGCAGCCTTTGGGCCGAGGCCTCTGCGGCCTCTCTTTGCCGTGGTGAGGTGCAGAGGGAGCCTTGAGGACCACGAAGCCACACGGACCACGTCACCCGCTTCATCTTCACGCGCTGAATGCAGAGCTCTTCGCAGGTTGGCTGTGTGAATCTCCTGCCGTGTGAGCTTCCTGTTGAAGCAGGGGAGCCAAGTCCTTTTCTAGCTTGTTTCCACTTAAAAGTGCCACTTCTGCCTTTTTGCTTGCTTTTAGCGTTCCTAACATGGAAACTCATCCTGAGCACGTCTAGTTTTTTCTATGGAAACTGATTGTTGAGGAAGTAGGAGTGTGAGATGGCAGTTTCCACCGGTGTGGTGTGTGAAGGTGCAAGTTTCCACCCAGGAACACTTTAAAATGTCTCTATTATACTTTAAAATACTGACAGGCTTCAATGAAAACTTCTCTCTAAATTAAACATTCTCTTTGCTGTTGACGTCCATTTATGTGAGATTTAAACGATGGATGTTTAAGGTCTCTGAACAGTTGTTGCTGAAGTATTTACCCCTGAAACTTAAACAGCACAGTGGCTGTGTGCCCAGTCAGCTGTGACGGCTCAGCTTTTGGGTGGTAAACTGTGATGGACTTGTCACTTACAAGTTTGTGGGCAAATATAGTTGAAAATACACTCTGCGCCTGTAAAGAAACCTGTTAGAAAGGTTAGAGTGTGACTTTTTCCTTGTCCTTCCTTCCTTCAGTTCCAAATGCTTTGGTGGTGGGGAGAAGGGTGAGAAGCTGGTGGCTGTAGGTACCCCCTCCTTTTCTTGGATGATGTGGTGCGGGTGAAGCTCTGCCTTCCCACCAGGCAGATGTGGTTTCATCAGGGACCTTGGTGTGTCTGGAATGGGTTTCGTGTTCAGTTGGCTAATGTCTTTCTTGTAAAAAGCTGTATCAAGATAAGCAGTTACTGCAGGCCCAAAGGGGATCACTTTGTCAGTTTGAAGTCAGACATCTGGAACTCGGGGTGTCTATAATCATTCTAGTGATGTGGGTATTGGCTGTTGTAGAATGGAATTCCTGGCTCATGCAGAATTGGAGTGGAAAAGGCTTTCCTGTTCAGCTGTAGCCATGATCTTGTGCCAGTGAGGCTGGAAGGCCTCTGCATATGGTCTGCCTCTATTATCCTGAAGGCAAACCTGTGGAAAAGGAGGAAGAATGGTAAAGGAGAGATAGCGGGAAGGGGAGTGAGCAGCCAGCCAGAAAGAGGGTTCTTGTAGCTTGGCTGTAGCTTACAAGTTGCTGGGGAAACACAGCCCTGAGGAAGGGGAGTTGGCATGCAAAGAGAATGGAATGAATGTGGCAAAGAGGAGGGTCCAAAGTGTTGACAGTTGTGGCTGTTACTGCTACTGCTGAGTTTACTTCATTTCTGTACTGCTGGTGAAGATTTTTCCCTTATATTGACAGCAACAGAGGAGTTGAAGATGTGGACTTCCATTAATGTGTTTGTGGTCTTTGTAGGGTCTGAGCAAACACATTTTATGTGTAGTGTGATCTCCCTCCTTATATGCACATGAATAAGTTATGTAAAATTAAATGTAAGTATTGGAATGCTGTGGGAGAAAGTGATACATGATACAAAGGGTTTCTTGCCACGCTTTTGTTTCCCTTTTCTGGAAGTTGCCCAAATTCCATTTGATTACTGATAAAAATAATTCTGTTCAGTTTTAATGTGGTGCTGTCTAACACAAATGAACTAAGATTGAAAGGAAGCATATTCTAAACATCAGTGGAAACTCTCTCTTAAATAACACAGAATGAAGTAGAAGTCAACAAGATGTTCAGGAAGGAGGAAGTGCTTTGGATGAAAGGCAGCAAATAACTTTAGCTTCTAACAGTGATAATACGTAGGTACAATGTTGATTCACAGAATCATAGAATAGTTAGGGTTGGAAAGGACCTGAAGATCATCCAGTTCCAACCCCCCTGCTATGGGCAGGGACACCTCACACTAAACCATCCCACACAAGGCTTCATCCAACCTGGCCTTGAACACCACCAGGGATGGAGCACTCACAACCTCCCTGGGCAACCCATTCCAGTGCCTCACCACCCTCACAGGAAAGAATTTCCTCCTTATATCCAATCTAAACTTCCCCTGTTTTAGTTTAAACCCATTACCCCTTGTCCTACCACTACAGTCCCTAATGAGCATCCCTATAGGCCCCCTTCAGGTACTGGAAGGCTGCTCTGAGGTCTCCACGCAGCCTTCTCTTCTCCAGGCTGAACAGACCCAACTTCCTCAGCCTGTCTTCATACGGGAGGTGCTCCAGCCCCTGATCATCCTCGTGGCCTCCTCTGGACTTGTTCCAGCAGTTCCATGTCCTTTTTATGTTGAGGACACCAGAACTGCACACAGTGCTCCAGGTGAGGTCTCAAAAGAGCAGAGTAGAGGGGCAGGATCACCTCTTTCTACCTGCTGGTCGCACTCCTTTTGATTCCTTTCTGAATCACATTGGCTGAGCTGGTGGTACATATAATTTTCGTTATGTACTGCTGTGGTTGTGGTTCCTGGGAATTCTGCTTTAGAATTGTCAAAGAACTGGTCTCATTCCTACAAATGGAATGTTTTCTTCTCTGTAGCAATTTTCTTTCTACCACAGCCTTCCTTTTCTAATTAAAGGTATGTTCTCCCACCATCCCCTGCTGGGTTACAGCAGTTGTATGCAGTGCTTAATCATTTACCTCCCAAAATTATTGCAAGATTATGAGTTCTCTTGATAACTGAAGGACTCATGACTGTTTAGTCAAACAGCAGAGTGAGCAAGTGCTAAAGGCTTTCAGAAAGGCATTTCTGCCTCTCAGAACAGTATTTGGTGTAAACATCAACCTGCTGTTTTTTGTTCAGTACCTTGACTGATGAATAAGCTGAGATTTAGTAGTTGGTGCTGTTTTTAGTCAGCTGGGTGATTTCTATGTCTAAGAAGTTTGTTTTCTGGGGTAGAAATGAAGAGGTAGACTGGAAGTAAAAAGGAAGAAGATACTTATATCAAATTAATCTAAATACTGTCCAGTGGAAGGTGTCCTTGCCCATTGCAGGGCATTGGAACTGAATGAGCTTCAAGGTCCCTTCCGACCCAAACCAGTCTGTAGATCTGTGATTCCATATTGTACTGTCAAATTAGTTGGAAGTATTAATTCATTTCTTACCTGAATTGCAGCCTTATGCTGCACTCTACACCGCATTTCCTTTAATCATGAGTGGTTTGTGTACTTCCAGTTTTTGCAGGCTATGTATTGTGTGTGAATCACGTTTTTTGTCTCAATGTAGTCTTTTATCTGTGGCTTGACACTGCTGCCTGCTGCTGCCATCCGTGCTTTATAAATTCAGAGTAAGATGATGTGTTCTGCCTATGAGACCTGGCTGCTGAAACTGGAATTCTATTTTGTGTAAAAGGTCCCAATAATTGCCTTATTTTCTTAGAATTCAGTCGGTAACCTGATGGGTCTGGGAGCAGCATCAAGTAAGAATCCGTTTTGATACAACATATTCCCTAGAAGAGTTCCTGTGTTTGTCACCCCCATCTCCTTTTCCGCTAGTTCTTTTTCATAGAGATATACTTGTAAGGTACTGACCATCTTGTCAATGTCAAATCCTTGATGATGACTTAGTTATTTGGGTTTCTTTTTCTCCCTTTGTAGAATCATGGCGAGTCCAAGAACAAGGAAAGTTCTGAAGGAGGTCAGAGCACAAGATGAGAACAATGTGAGAAAAGCATAATCTTTACATTTGTTTTATAGATTGTTTTCTTTTCACCTGCTCCAGTTGTATGCTGCAGTCTACTACAGCCATCATCTTGATAGCACTAGTATGGCTAACTCCTGGTAACAATTTGGATGTCACTGATTTGTTGTAGTTCCAGTAGCTGTCACTCACTATAAATCACTGTGAATTTGGCACAAGTCTTACAGACATTCTAGTAATGCTGTAACCCCTGGAGTCTGTTGAGCAAGTGGTGCCTTGGTCACAGCTTAATTAAAATGGTCTATTTCAAGTAGTTGATTACACACTTCCTTAAATGTGATAGCCCATGGGCAGGTTCAGTTATATCAATGCATTAAACGTTAAATGATGATTCCAGTCATAAGAACTTTCTTGCTCTGTATGAGCAATAGAGCTATTTTTAAGAAAAACCTCTGTTTAGAGCTATCATTTACTGCCAAACTGCAGCATGACTGAATAAATGTTCCAAACTTTAAATGTTGCGTCTTTATTTTGCCAAGGAAACCTCAAGAATTCAGTTTGATTGCATTCTCCTCCTTCAAGGCAATATGGAAATGAAGCCCAGTTGAAGTCTTTGCTCATTCACTTCACTTTGCTCATCTGTATTTCCTTACTGGTTTTTGATACTGGCACAGTAATTTTTATAATTCAAGACAGGCAAGTTAATGAGTATTTGTAAGCAGCATAAATAAATACTTGAAGGAAGCTTATGCTGTCAGGGAAAGTGTTTCCAAGCACTAAAACCTCTCCTTTCTGAAATGATTTTCTGTGTGTAATGCTTTCCTGATTTGACTTTTTGAGCTGCACTGCTTAAACTTCGCATGGAGGAGTTGATGAGTGAGTGTTAGAGGTAACTATTTTCTCTCTCACAGGTCTGTTTTGAGTGCGGTGCCTTTAACCCCCAGTGGGTGAGTGTGACCTATGGAATTTGGATCTGTCTGGAGTGCTCAGGAAAACACCGAGGCTTGGGAGTTCACCTCAGGTGAGCCTTTCAACCAGACATGGACTGACTTGTGTTCCCTCAGGATGCACTACGGCTGTGAACAGAAAGGGCATAGGATGTCTCAAATCCAACATTTCACTGGCAGTTTTGTTTCGTGCTCCTCTCCAAGGCAAGCTTTACTCTCAGTGCCTTGTCTATAATCAGTTGGGGTGTGTGCTCCACCACTACAGCTATGTCATGCCCTGTTCTAAAAGGCAACGTCTCTAGCTTCAGCTTGAGGTTTGGTAATAGCGCACTAGTCCTTGTACTCTATTCTTTTAATCCTGTATAATCTTTATAGATTAAAACTGAAGCAGTGTTAGAGCTGCTTGGGAGTTGAGTACAAAAAGTCACGGTATGTTTGTAGAATGGGTCTGTAAGGGTATACAAATGTATAATGTCAGCTGAGATGGGAATCTGTGGAATAAGAACTGTTGATGTGTTGCAGACTCACAGTGTATAGATACAGTAGGGGCAGAGCATGGGTAGTTACTCAAATGAGAAAGGGAAAGAAAATCCAGGAGGGAAGTCACTAAAGAAAGAAGACCATGCTTTGCTTTCAGAAGTACGTGCTTTGGTTTTCAAGGGGGGATTTGAAGCTCATTAGTAAGTAGAAATTGCTCAGGAAACGGGAGTTTGGAACTATTCTGTATGTTTCATGAAAGAAAAAATGAAATTGCTGAGACGAGGATATTCTAAAGGTGTTTCTTTAATGACTACAAGAAAGAAATTGATCAAGATACAAGTGTTAAAAGAGTCTTCTTCAGAATGTCGTCTCACTTCTACCACTCCCTCCTGACTTTTCAGTTTTGTACGTTCTGTAACCATGGACAAGTGGAAGGATATTGAGCTAGAGAAGATGAAGGCTGGAGGTAATAGCAAATTCCGAGAGTTCCTGGAGTCTCAGGATGACTATGATCCCTGCTGGACAATGCAAGAGAAGTACAACAGCAAAGCTGCGGCTCTCTTTAGGGATCAGGTAAGTCCAGTTGTGCACATGTCCTCATTCCCTGCTCTCTGCAAATATCCAAGTACTTTGTAAGCACTTGTTTTTGAAGAGGGAGGAGGGAAAGTAGCAGCCTTTGTAGTGGTTCTTGAAATGGAGAAGTCTTGGAGTGCTTCTTCCCAGCTCTTGTAAGAGCTTTGTTTAGAAACTTTCTTCTCTGCGTTTAGCTGCGGTGGTTCAGTTTTTCACTGCTGCAGTTTGTTGCAGTGAATCCAACCCCCAGCAGAGAGTTTACTGCTTGAGCAGTAGGATTTTATCTGAAGTGGCTGCCGATAAATCTTTTGTGCCTGTAGTAACAAAATGGTAAATGTAGTAACAAAGTTGGCAAACACTGGCAGGCCCATAACCAAATAATAGCGGAATTATCATTTTGTAGAGGTTTGGAATTTCCAAAAACAAAATTACAAGCAGCTTACAAAGAGACTTACAAAGATAACTATTTTTGTGCTGACCCTTCCATGGAAGTGGTAGGAAGGTACATTCTGTGCTTGCTGGGGTATCCCTGCACGTTTGAAGTTGTGTGTTGTCTCTTTGCATCTTTAGAAGTTCCTTGTGAATAGGAGGCACTTGGCTGAAGTGGAGTAGCTTGATGAAAGCCAAGAATTCCTAAGTTGGGTGCTGTAGGCTGTTTAGTGTGTAAAAAAAGGAACTGTAGAGTTTTTGTGGCAAGGGCTTTGGAAGTTTTATATGAACTTGCTGAAGTTATAACTGGGATTGGAGAAGCAGTATGGGCTGAAGAGATGAAGTTCAGGGCCTGTCTTTAAAGGAGGCAGTGAGCACACTTAAATGTGTGTATGTGTTATAGCTGACCTATGCTAGAGTAAATCCACCTCTTCCAATTATTATTCTGTGATTAGTGCTTACCTCTATTACCTAATCTTTCCTCTTCAAACCACATTTGTTTGAAGAAGTTCCCTGAAATAAAATTGGTGTTTAATTCAGCATTTCTAGAGATGCAGAAGCAAATTGGTTTCTTGTGAAAACAAATGAATGGATCTATGGCAGGAAGTGTGAAAAATGTCTTGTCCTTGTCCACTTTCCAGGGCCAGTGTATAACTTGCATGAAAACTCTGACCTAGCATTCTTGATCATTTTCCTACCTATTCTAGGTAGCTACAGTAGCTGAAGGCAAGGAATGGTCGATTGAAACTTCTCCTGCAAGGAACTGGACCCCACCTCAGCCTAAAACATCTCTTTCTCCTTCTCATCGGTGTGTATTCTTGTTATCTCATATTGACATAGCCACAGCAGGATCAAAATGATTCTGATGTTTGAATGTCTGCTGGTTTTATTCGGTTGATGGTGTTGTCTGAACAAGCATTTCTTCTGCTGAAGTGAAGGAATATGAGGTAGCAGAGCTTTCCTTATGCTGCTAATTACTGATGGGAGCATCCAAGCTGGACCACAGCTCTTTTGTTGTTCTGCTTTTGCATGTAGTGTTTGTTATTTGCCGTACTACAGGATCAAGTTAACATAAAAGCACTTGTAAATCAAGAGAACAAGTGCTTCATGCCTGGCCATAATCCAGCAGGTCCAAGGGCTGGCTGTAGTCTGAGTGGCATTGTTTGTGTCCAGGTTTACTGTTGCTTTATTCATCCAGTACTCCAATGGCTTTTACTGCTTGCATTAGAGTTCCCTACTTGATAGATGAAAGAAATAATCAGTTTTGCACCTGGATGATGATTATCTGTGTCAGGCTGTAATACTGAGCTAGGGAGTTTTGCTTTACTCAGTTTGATTCTTAAATCTTCCCTTTCAGTAGTTATGCTGGACAATCTCAGACTGCAACTGCCTCTTCTGACAAGGCTTTTGAAGACTGGTTAAATGATGATGTCAGTTCCTACCAAGGGTAATGCAATATTTATTCACTTCTTGAGTGCCTGGCCCTCCAGCATAGCAAAGACGTGAATGTTGTACTACAGCTACGTAACTGTGATCCTGATTCACTAGTTAACACATCTTGTTTGCTATTAAAAATATATTGGTAATATATGATAAAGTATAAAAGGAAGGAAAGTGCCTCTTAATGCATTTGTATAACAAGAATGTTCTAATAGCATTAAGAAAGAGCTTGTAACTCAAAATGTTACTGTGGCGAGTTCCAAACTAGGGAATTCTTAGTGTCTATAGTATGTTATTGAGTTAAACAGGAGTATTTGTAAAGCTAACACCGTTTTCTGCTTTCTTTCCTTTTCCGGTTTTACTCAGACATCTGATATTAAAGCTGGGGAATTATTGAGCCACATTTAACTTGCTTAGGGGACACTTTAATTTGCAAGGATTCCCAGTGGATCCTTGTTGTTACATCTTTGAAGTGAGTGGGTTTGTATTTTGGGTGCTAGGTACTATAAGACTCTTTTTTTTTTCCAGGTGTATTTTAAAGTCTGTTAAACAATTACCATTCTTTCATGCTTTTCAATTTTCTTTTAATGGTTTTAATGAACACATGCTAATTCAGACATTGTTTATTCATTTCCTTGTGCTAGTGGCCAAGAGAATCGCTATGTTGGGTTTGGCAACACAGTAAACCCTCCAAAAAAAGAGGATGACTTCCTGAACAATGCTATGTCCTCACTGTACTCGGTAAGGAATCGCTTTAAGTGACCTCAGTTACTATTTTCTTCTATCTCCTGTTACAAGAGGATATAAATGGAGAAGAGAAACTGAAGGCTGTAGGTAAATACGGAGAGATGCAGAGTATTGGTTGTATTCTCAAAGAGCGAAGATGATACTGGTGGACTTTAAAAGGCAAATGAAGGGAGAAACTTGAGCAAACCTTAGGAATTGTGTCTGGTATTAGTCAGAGAAATAAATAAATGAAGCTATAGAAATGGATTAAGAACTAATACTAAACAAGGCTTGGAGAGATAGAAGTAATTACCTGTTGGGAATAGCAGTTAGGCTGTCAGTGGACTAAATAGATTAGCCATATTAGGTATGTTCAGTGGAAAACAACTGAAATGTGTGTGTAGAGGGGTGCTGAGAACCCTGAGCAGTGATGAAAACATTTGAAATGCCTGTGACAGCATGTGAAGAGGTAACAGCATATGGTTGAACAGTTGTCATGATTGAAGTAGAGATAGTGAAAGATGCATTGTTGAAGGAAAATGAGGATAAAGTCAGAGAGAGTCAGGGACATACTGGGGCTTTGATAGGCTTCAGAGTGGCAGTGCTGACCGGTATTTGGGATTTGGAGTCACTTTGGAATACAGTAAGTTTTCTACCGGGGTTTTTGGCCAGTAGATTTCTGTGGAGCCTCATCTGTCTAAATACCTACACTAAGTTCCATTGTTTTAAAAAATACAGTAATTTCACTAGAACACAATAGACAAAGGTGATGCCTGAGCCTTTGACCAGTATTCCAGGTGATTCCATAGGGTGGTTTGTACTGGTCTGCTGATTTTCTAGTTATGTCATAGATTGTAGACCAGAGAATTCAGATTAGAAACCACATCTATAACGTGTCTGAGCTGTGCTAAGACAGCAAAGGAGAGATGTCACTGTTTGTTATCCCAGTTACTGTCAACTGTTATTTAAACACAGAGTCTCCTTGAAACTTACGATTCAAATGCCCTCTTGTGACCACAGGTACATATTACAGTGCGATTGTAGTGAGGCTGAATATTTTTCATGTAGCCGTTTATAGAGGAGTATCATCTGAAGCACTCAGATCTGTTCAAATTGCAGTTGATTTGCACAAATAATGGAAGTTCATTGCTGTATTGCAGTGAAGTGAGAGTATAATTTTTGCTGTTCCTAGTGAGTAGTCCTTATGACTATAGGACAAGCTGTATTGCAGAACATTTTGACTTAACATGTAATACTGAGCACCTGGTTACTCATTATGTTATATATATAATATATAAATATATTTAAGTTATACATATAACTAACAGCATTCTCACTTTCTTTAAAGGGATGGAGCAGTTTTACAACTGGAGCAAGCAAAATTGCCTCTGCTGCTAAAGAGGGTGTAAGTAAACAATGTATTTCAGTGTAATCCTTGTAGGCTCAGAGGTTCTGTTAGTGTTTTAGTGCCTTTAAAAGTACTGTCGGTGCAAACTGAATTCTGCTCTTTGTATAACTTTGCCTGTGGCATATAAAATAGATGCATATTGAGAGCAGATCTTTGCCTTAACTGTTTCTCATGCTTCTGGATGGATGCTTGTGTTAATTCATCCACTGGATGATGGTGGAAAGAGATGTGTAGTCTGTGTTGAAGAGCTTTTCTTCCCCCTGTTGTAAATTGAGAAAGACCTATGCTTCCCCAGAGCAATCTGGAATGCCGGAGGTCATCATAAGGATCTCCTCTGTTTGCTGTGAAATTCTGGCAAAGCTCCATTCGTCTTGCAGGGAGGTTCATGCAGCATTTCTACATGTGTGTATTTAAAAAGCAAGGGTTTTATTCCTAGTAAACTTGAATATATTTTCTCTTTCTCACAGGCTACCAGATTTGGATCTCAAGCAAGTCAAAAGGTGATTATAGATTTTGCTCTTTCTTATTGACTGTAACTGGCTTTAAATGTCATGTACTTGCCTGCACCAATTGATTTAGATTTGATCCTAAACAGACCACCGTGTTTTTCCTTTGTAGTGTACAGTAATTTTAGGCTCTCACTTTGATTTCCATGGGAATTGCATGGGAACTGCAGTGATCAAATTAAGGAAGAAATAAACAGTGGTGCTCTGCTGTGTGTAACTGTTGGGTGTACTGGAGAGGCAGTACAATGAAGTGCTTTAATTCCTGCATGCTTGCAAGCTTCAAATACCCTTATTTTATGTTTGTGAACCTTAAATGTTCCCTAACTTGAAGTAGGTTTCTTGGCGATATAATGCAAGCCATTGCTAAAGTCTAATAAGGTATAACAAATATGAACTGCTTAATATTGTTATGAAATTAACTTGTAGATCATTAGCCTGGCATGTTTTCTGCTCTGTGTAGGATGGTATTGCTCAAAACCAATGTGAAATGCAGGTATTGGTGCTCAGACAGATGTTTGCAGTATTGTATTAATACTCCAGATAGCAAAGTTGGATGTTTTGCACCAAAACTGTCTTGTGAAAACACCCAGACTTGCCACTTAGAAGCTTTAAAGTATTCGCTGCTTGGCTTATGTAAAAAACCAAATGTTACACAGATCTTCCTCTTTCACTCCTTCCAGCAGCTTCCCTTTTAGCCAACTCTTCTTTAGTATTATGAGCAAAAGTAAATACAATATTAGTTGTAAAAGCTCATCACATGTACTGACAAGGACCACAGCAACACAGTGCTCTAGACCCTAAGCTGTGTTACTGATGCCTAAACGTTGTTCCTGAAACATCTGATCCTTTGCCCTGTAGAAAACATTGAACATCTTTTTGATGTAATATATTGTTTAAAAGTCTGGTGGGTGTCCAGTGAGCAAACACACTCACTCTTTGTCTTGTCAGTAGATGTTGAAGTTGGAAAAGGTTCGTGCTACTTAACTTGCCTGAAAAAATGCTGCCAAGTTTTTGCTAAAAGCTGCTTCTACCTTCCTTGCTCTTTCTCTTTTGCTCTCTGGGTAAAGTTTTGGGGCTACAAGCAGCAGCCAGAGCCGGTAACACCCTCACATATATTCTTGTGCATGGGCTCCTTGTCACTGTTTGTGCTGAATATGTGCATTTGCTCTTGAGCTGTCTTTTCTTTTTTTGCCTTAAGTCCAATCTGTTCAGAACGATGTTGTGTGTTTCATACAGTAATAGTTCTTCAGACTGACTTAAAATAGGCTAAATTGGATAGAGGATTTCAGGATTTCTGTTTGCATGTCACATCCAGGAAGGCAGGATACCAAGAACTCCCCTGGGGTGATGTGTGATGGCAGTTTACTAAGTGGCCCCTTACGCAGTGTTTGTAGTGGTTGGTTAGGAGGCTATCCTCAATTCAGTAGTAGTAAAGGTGAAGAAGTGGTACAGATGGAAACACAACTGTACCCAAATCTTTCCATATTTATAAAATTATGTGGTTCAGTAAATGGGATAGTAAAAGAATTCTTCCTAATTCTAGCAATGACTCCTCTTAGCTCTTAGTCTTGGTATATTACACTCTTCATAACATAAACAGTTTGCCAGGTTTAACAGATTGAAGGATTGTTCAAAGGTCAAAAATGCCCCTGTTTTCACTAAGCACTTTCTAGCCTTTCTAGCACTTCGCTTCCAATGGAAACAAGCCTTATATGATTTGCATTCACATTCCTTACTAGGTGGAAGTGTGGTTACGTTTTCCTTTTGTCTTCTCAAATGACTTTTGAACTGTTAAGGAGTAGAAGTGCTGGAGATAATGGTGGTTGGGTAGAAGGGAGGTCCTAGAAGTACTGTGGCAAAGAGAAAGGCTTCTTAGACACCGTGGAGTCTATGGAGGGGAAAATGTTCAAGGTGCTCCATTCCAAGGAAGAACTGGAAGGAAGGCTCACCCTAAGCAATGTCAGCAGTAAGATATAAACCCTTAGGAAACAAAACTTCATCAGCCTCTGCTAATGTTTAGGCAAGGATACCAGCCCTTTTGGATCAATTGAGCTAATTCAGAAGGTAAGCAGTGTAATATGGCAATTCTGAAGAAAAGTTTACATCAGTCAAAGGCTTATTATGGTAGTAGGAAAAGGAATGATTTCATATGAAGCATTTGCAAACCGTGCTGTCCTTGTCAGTGTACTCAGGTGCCTTTGAAGTACAGTGTCCTTATGCATCTTGTTCTGCATTGCAATAGATTTCCGAAGTTCATTGTTTTCTGGCCCTGCAAACCTGGAGCTTTAAGTGAAGATTACAAAAATCTTCTGTCACAGCCTTGCTCTTCTGTACTGCTTAGAAACAATGGGGCTGCTATTAAAGATGACAATACAGCATTACAAGACAGAAGAATGGAGGAAAAATTGGCCCGAAAGATCTAGTTCTTCAAGTAATTCCATTAGTAAGGAAAAATGAGGGTGGATGAGGTCAGTTCTTCCAAATACTCAGCTGCAGGGATTAGCAAGGGCCCCATCTCTGAGGCTGTTGCTGGTTGAACCATTGCTTCTGCTTCCAGTGCAAGGTCAGACTCTGCTTGGGCTCTGGGCATCTCCAACAACCTATTGCTGTGTACATCTGGTTTTCATGTATTTTGTTTTACTGTTTCCTGCAGCACTGTACTGTGTGTGCTTTTCAGCTCATTCTGCTTGTTTGAATCAAACCTCTTGCAGCCTTCATGTGTTTTTGGAGATACTGCTGAGAAATGAGCCTGCAGAAGATGCTGGCTGTGGTTTTTGGTGTTTGGTTGGTTTTTTTGTGGTTTTCTTAAGGAAACGATAACTGACTTTGTTTTTGTTTTGCTTTTAAATAGGCATCAGAGTTAGGTCAGACATTAAATGAAAATGTTCTCAAACCTGCACAGGAAAAGGTAACTTTGGAACTAGTAAATTACTTGCAGAACATGGTTATGCTCGCTTAGGGAGGGATCTTTTTTCTCCTGCCACAAGTGCCTGGATTACCAGTGCGTCCTTCTGTCCTACGTACACCAGCACAGTAGCAAAGAGGAAACAGCATATGGTTCAGTTGTACTCTGGTTGATCAAAGTTTTAATATCTAAATAAGCACGTATAAAAAAAATAGAGGATATAATGGATATAACAGGTTTTTAGTCTCTCAAAACTAAATCTTTTTATTTAATATATTTATAACATGCCACATTTACAGATACGTTTGTACTGGTGATTTTATGCTCAGCATTAGTGTAGTGACACCTTCTTCAAACTCTCTATGTAATTCCCTTCAAAAACTTCTGAAGACTGAGGTTCACTCCGTCATAGATCAATGGACTTCATATGTAATGTCCTTAACTTTATTAGTTTTCCTATATTTTGAGTCACTTTCAGTTTGGTTTGTTTTGTCTTTATGCTTTCTGTTATAGCTGTTAAGCACAAATAAGTTTGTCTTAAGGTTTCAATAATACCTTTGGTTTATGACTAATTACTAATACTTTGATTTACATAGGTGAAAGAGGGGAAAATATTTGAGGAGGTCACCGTGGGGGTATCCCAATTGGCTAGCAAGGTATGAAGTGGCCTCCCTGCTCTTAAGGAGGCCACACACACAAAGCCAGTCTCCATATTCTTAACAATGCAGCTTTAGTCTCTGCTTGTGTTAGATACAGATATATTGGAAGTGTAACATTCAGTACTTCTGCTGGGGTGTTATAAAGCTGTTCCAGATATGATGTAGTCCTTATAGCAGTTTCACCAAGAGCATGATGTGGAGTTACAAGGCAGCCAATGTCCCAAACACCAACAGAAAATGTCTGCTGGAGGATATGGAGACAGCTTGTGTTGTATCTGTACAGTTACACTTACTAATGTGCTCTACCTTTTTTCTTTGTCATCTTTTGCTGTCATTGCTTGGTAAATGGGGTAAGTGTTCTCTCCAGCTGTGAGGTACAAAAGACCTGCGCAAGCTAATAGCTGTTTTGATGACTTGTATGGTGTTACTTAGGAGGGTCTGTACTTCTAACACTTCTAACACTTCTAAGTCAGCACTGGAAGCTCTATTTTAGTGCCTTAAATGTTGAAAATATTTCAATACGGTAAGTGATGTTACCTGTTCTTTTTAAACTAACTTTTACTCTGAATCCTGGGAATCATCCTCTGTATCTGTGACTTAGAAGAGTAACTTCCATGGCTATCACTTCAGAATTTGTGTTTCTAATCCAATGCCAGTCCATTATAATAATCCCCAAAGGATTCTCCTAGCAGTCATGTTTATTCTAGAGCTCAGTTTTTGGCCTATTTTACATGGGCAGTGAAACGATACCACTGAAACAGGGTGAAAATGGTTTTGTAGCACAGTAGAAATATACATACTAGTTACATGAATCTTAACATCAAAACATTGGTGCTGTCATTAAGTTTAATTTTATGCATGGAGTAATTCCAGCATTTTTGACAGGGAAGTCTAGGAGAGAATTCTGTTGACTGCTATTGACAGCGATGGGTGACAAACCTGAACTTGACCAACTTCTCACATCTTCCAGCATCCCAGTTCTGTCAAATGTATGTTCTTTACGTCAATCATAAAACTGCCCATCAAGAGCAGTAGTGACTTGTGAGTGAAATTTACTGGTGCAATGTGTTCTCTTTATCTGAACAAGTGCAGGAATGTTGTGTGGCTTCTGCTGTTGGACTTGGAAGAGGTGTTGGTTCGCTCTGAATGAATGGAATGTCTGTTTTCTTCTCTAGGTTCAGGGAGTTGGGAGTAAGGGATGGCGAGATGTCACCACTTTCTTTTCTGGCA
This sequence comes from Lathamus discolor, assembly GCF_037157495.1. Taxonomy (NCBI): domain Eukaryota; kingdom Metazoa; phylum Chordata; class Aves; order Psittaciformes; family Psittacidae; genus Lathamus; species Lathamus discolor. The sequence continues at coordinate 2,320,372 of NC_088894.1, read as the reverse complement.
AACCAGATGATAATGCTGACAGGTATTATTATCTGTGTCTCTTTAAACATGTAATTTTATCACCTATATATTCTCTGCAGTATAGTAAAAGCAGGTAATTTTTACATGGGGAGAGGTGATTCTGTCTTTGCTAGTGGTCCTTCTGCCTGTGGTATGGGAGGAATTCAGTCTAAATTCATGACAGTTGTTAAACTGAGAACCCAATAGTGCCTGGCTTGGTTTTAAAGTTACTCCAAGTGCATATCCCCTTATCCTGGGCTTGCTAAGGTTTTAAAAATCTATGAATTAGAATAAAAGCTTACGCTATTCAGAGCAATATATTTAGTCCCAGTTTTGTTTAAGCAAAGGGCAAGAGCATTTTAATTTGCTTTGTTTGTGGTCATTTATTATGGTTGTCATAACTGATTTCTGACTTCTTGGTGTTCTTTCCCCCATTCAGACCCCCTGAGGGAGGCAGCTACCAGAACAGTGGTGGGGAGAGCTACCAGAACAATGCTGTAGATCAGAGCTTCTGGGAGACCTTTGGCAACTCAGATCCACCAAAAGCTCATAAATCTCCAAGCAGTGAGAGCTGGACCTATGTGGACAATTCCACAGAGAAGAAGAGCTCCGATAGCTGGGACGTGTGGGGCTCAGGAACAGTCTCCAACAACAAGAACAGTAACAGCGACAGTTGGGAAAACTGGGAAACCAACTGGGAAAATGCAGGAGGAGAGAGCAAGACCAGAAAACCTCCTAAGGCAACGAAAAAGGCATCTTCAGCTGGTGATGGGTGGGATAATCAGAACTGGTAGAACTCTGTTAACCGTGTTTTGCACAGCTAGGAAAGGGAGGCTGTGCTGGCTGGTGGAGGGGAAAAGGGTTTACATGCAGCTGGAGTATTGTGGTTGACCTTTACTGATCTGTTACTTTTGCGCTTCCTGTTCATTCTCCTTTCTTCTGTCCTGGTTTAGAAAAACAGAAGTAGCATCTGAATCTTTTATTGCATAAAGGTGGCTCTCCCTTTTTTAAGCCTAGTGCTGACTGTATCCTCCTTGCACTGTCAAAGCTGGGTACAGTGACTTTCTTAACATGACAGTTCAAAGGGACGAAAACAGTGCAAGCACATCAGCCTTGCATGTATAGGTTAATAGATGTTCATCCAGTCCTCGTGTAACTTGAGATGACCTGAGGTGTTCAGTGCAGAGGAAGGGCAGGGTTTGTCTTGAAAAGATACCCATTAAATAACAAGCTGCAGTTGAATAGATGTAGTTCAAATGCCTTACGGATTGCTGTGACTATATTTAGTCTGACAATTCAAGATGGCCATTAAAATATTTTCTATTGGAGCTTTGTTTTTAAACTTTGAGGGTTCTTTTTTAGCCTTTTAAATCTTCTTTTCTCCCCTTAATAAGGGATCTAGAGCTAGATAATTCCTTGTGTAAACTCATAGTTCTGACCTGAGCTATCAAGGGATATCCAGAATAGCTCTACCTGCCCTTCTTGTTCAATGGGTCAAGACTTTGTGCAGTGCAGCGCCTCTACACAGACAAAATGCTAGTCTGTGGTGGTCTCCTTCCCCCAGTTTGACTATTTTATATAGTCTGGTTTTTATTCTTGTCTTTCTTCCTTCTACCCATCATTTTTATCAGAAGAGATAAAATAGAAATCAGTCTGCTGCTCACAGCCTTTTGGACGTCTGTTTGGCAGCTTGGCAGTGAAACAGATCTAGAGAAAAGATTCCAGTAATAAAAAATACATGGAAAATATGAGGATGTTGAGGAGAGTGGCTGGCAGCAAGCCCCTTCAAGATGAGTAGGTATCTGGCTTCAATAGTAAAGTTTAAGTTACGCAGATGTTTTCCAAATGAATCTTTAACATGTCAAACTATCTTAGTTTCTGTCTCGGATTTCTCCACATTTTCTTCCTGGATCTTGTTTAAGAAACCCTATTTTGGGAACTCCAGAAACTCCTTGTCAGCATTAAGGAATGGAATAGAAGATTCAGTTATGTCTCTGTTTTGACCCCACACACGGCTTTGCATGACACGAACCGTAACTTCTACGGAAGAACTATGACTTTAAGGACAAAGATGTCCTATGTATCCCATTTTATTTTTGGGGTGGGTTGTAAATGTACACTCAGCCCAGAAACAAGCAGCTCACTTGGAAACTTCAAATCATGCTGTCATTGCATAGTCTGCTTTAATACCAGCATGGAGTTCTCTACTGTGGATCTTGATACATGCCTAAAAAGCCTTTTCTTCTTAAAATGAGTTAATTTGTTCAAGCGAACAACTTCAGTTGTCAAAGTTTCCTTAAGTACTGCTTCATCTCTTTTTTTTTTCCTCTTCTTGGATGTTTTTGAGCCTACAGTAATGTGAAGAGATTTAAAAGGAAGGGAAATTATGAATCGCTTCAAAAGTAGCAGATTTTAAAGGCTTCAGTCTAAGTAGGAGTATCTCTATTTATAGCCTCATTCTGTATTTCTATTAGTAGGATCTTTCAGATGGTGAGCAAAGTATTTTTCTAGTCTTCTCTAGCCCTGTCCTATGAGACTTGGCATGTCTCTTTATTCCCCTTGCTTCTGACAGCATGGTCTCTGCAGGACCCAGGCACTACTCCAGGCTGAGCCATCCGAGTCACGTTCTCACCACCACGCTGACCCTTTGGAAGTGAGAGCTCTCAGTTTACAATGCTGCTTGTGGGTACCATTGCAGACGTTTACAGCCTGACTTGGAAAACAAGGCTTTTGTTCTTCTTTTCCTCCAGTTCCAAGTATACCTTTGTCATAGCTTAACTGCATGTCAAACGTAACCTTGTATTTTGATGCATACACCTCTGTTGCCTACTTGTCATTTGTGTGCTGCCCAGTCTGAAGCTGTAATGCATGTGCTCAGAGCAAGTGCCACACGGGTGGGAAGTGGCACTGCCTGGTCCTTGACCAACGGTTTGTCTTTGTGAAGTGTTGCGGTGATGGCAAAACCTATCCAATGGGTTGCGCTGCTGGTGTCTGTCTGGAGTGATGCGAAGCTGATCCAGCTTCCTGTGTATGACTTTATTACACTTTCATAAACCTCCTGAAATAGCTCATGGCGGGGTAAGCTTTATTTCAGCCCATTCAATCAACAGTGAATCAGCATTCAATACTGTGATGTGTATGCGTGCATTCTCCTCAGCTGTGTGGCCTGCCTAGGGGGAAACTGGTTGATTTTCATCACTTGCAGCTGTGATTGGCATGAGCCATTGGTTCCTCTGGTTTTATTTTTGTGTCTCTTGAAACTTTATGTACTGAATTAACCTAAACAGCCAGAGCCCTACTCAGGCAGAAGCTTTGGGTAATGATTTGTCCTCCAGTTGAGGAGACAGGGGCAGAGCAGTTGCTGTCTCTCTTCTTGCGGTGCTATAGAGAGGCAACAAAATGCTACAAAACTCAGAAAGGTGGTACTGAAAGATAGTAAAAACCAGTATAATGGTATAAAACATAACTGCAGCCACAAAACTGTTACCCCAACTGGTCTCAGTTTCACAGGCAGATGGTGTTTTTTTTTTTTATGACCTATCTGAATATTTTCCTGTGTCTTCCAGAAGAGAGGGTGAAATGAACATTTTTGTTTGTAAAGCCTCTGTTTTACTGGACTTTACTCCCATTTTCTTTCCAGTCCCCCACTGTGTATTACCAGTTGTAAGTCCTACAAGCAAATTGCAGTAGGTGAAATGAGCACTGCAACAATCAGACATTGCAGTGTTCGGTTTAGATTCCCTGGTGTTTCAGACTGATTTATTCCTTAGTATGGTTTCAACTTTGGTAAATACAGAGTAGTTGGATTCCTGCAGGTTGTCTGATATAAGAGAAACTTCATGACACTCAAACTAAGTGCTGCTTGCAAAACAGTGCAAGTCTTGGAGAATGTCCCCAAACCAGGAACCTCATCCCAAGAGTTAGGGATTACTTTAAACTTGTTTCATTTCTCTCTTGAAACCTGTTAAGAATTACTACATTTCAAGAAGTCCTTGGCCATCTCTCACTCATGGTTGAGACCTCCAGGATGATTCTGCTGCTTTGATTTTTCCAGGCCAGACTGTGTAACATTCCGTGGATTCATAATGTATTTATCAGTGTAATGATCTGCGCAATAATTTAACAAGTGTAGGTAAAACCTTTCTTGCTGAATCCAGGACACATTTAAAGATACAGTTGTCCTCTTGGAGAACAGTGGTCAGCAGAGGTGTTTCAGCTCCCACCTTGCTTTGGCAGTACTGAAAGAAAGGCTTGAGCAGGGATTTAAACAGGAATCAAGCAACATTTCAAAGCCCATTCTTAGGGTTTGACTGTAGTGGCTTTAGTGATCTCTGTAGAGCCCTTTGTCATTGTCACACCCATGGAAGCTTGGTCAGTACGGAATACTGTATCTTTAATCTTCCTGCTGTATTTTTGTGACATTCACAGGAATGGCCATTTCAGTGAACACTATTCATTGATCTGTAGAGTGGTACCAGACTTGAACTGCAGTGTCAGCTTTTAAAGAGCATTATAATAAAGCAAAGAGAAATGGAGCACAATGGTGTTCAGCCCTTATTCAGGAGACTTCAGGTAACTTGAAACCCACATGCATTGTTGTAGCTTATGTGGCCTGTTGAATGAAGTAAGTTAGTTCTTGCTGTGGGTAGCAGCACGGGGTAAACTCAAAATGGGATGCTTTGGAATGAAGAAAGTAGGAAAGTATTGGAATTGTCATGTTGGAGGAGAGTGACTGACAACAGCACAAATGTATGTCCCGATGTGAAGGTGTTGTGCATATTCTTCACTGCCATATTAAGAAAGGAAGCTGCTGGTGTTGACAGCAGAACCCAAACTACGTGTATCGTCTTTATATTCATTGGAATTTCGTACTCTAAATGCTGATTTGAGATCTGTTGGAGTTAGGAACAGTTTTAAGACATTGGTTGCCTGCTTTATTTAAAGAGAACTAAAATATAAAAATTAGCGGTTGCAAGTAGATTCATGTGCTCTGAGGCCTTTTACTTGTCTACAAAGGCACTTAGCACAGGAGAAAAGGTTACTTTTAAAGCGGTTTCCAAGAAGAGTGATTCCTGTGATGAATCGTTCAGCTGGGGGTGGTGCTGAACATCGATTCCAGTTCCCTTCGTCAGCCAAGCAGCCACGTGAGTAATCCAGATGATTGACTGCACTGAGCTTTATGTAAACTTGAAGTGTCTTCCATTATGTTCTTGGTCAGCAGGACTGAATCCAATTTGCCGTGTTGGTGATTTTACTGAGGTTTACACACAAGAAGTAGACATTTGGCTTGAGCAGCATCACTCCACTGGTAACGCTGTGTCTGTTCGCATCATAACACCCCCCTTCTGGGCTGCTCTGTGGGTTGGATGCAAAGCTTTCAGCATCTGGCTCTGGAGGGAGGTTTTGGTCTCTGTTCTGACAGCATGTGGAGGCCAGTGGCCTAGAAATACACAGAATACTATGGAGAGCAGTAATGTATATTCTGGATTTCAAGCTGAGCGCCATTAGCAAAAGCTGAGCGAAAAAGTGAAGTCTAGACCAGACCTTGTCCTGTCATTACGAACCCTCGTCGAAGGTCCATCTCCAGATTGCAGCCACTGGGTGAATACTGAAAGGGAAGGTGAGCTGGGGTTGGGTTGTCCTGTTGGGAAGCTGTAAACCCCAAAGCTCCGATATTCGTGCAGTGCGATCATTCATCGTCTGTTAAGTCACTCATTCACAAGGAGGCCAAGGCATGTTGCCTGCCTGCCTTGGCTCCAGCTCTTTGTGCTCTGTCAGCAAGAATCTGCATCTCATCAGTGGTGCAGGAAAAGAAAGCAGCTTCCTCTGATGGTGTTAGGGTTAGAACAGATGAAACCACTGTGGTTTTCTATCCCCAAAGGATGCTTTATGTCTCCATTTCACCAGTACTGCCACAATGGCAATGTTTAAATTGAGTAAAAATGGAAAACATTAAATAAGCACTGAAAATACATTGGAGGAGAAGCCTCCTTGTACTTGTAATGACTGAGAACAGGTGGGGCAGGCCGAGTCTGGTTACAGGGCTGCCAGGAGCACCGCTGTATTGTACCTCACCAGGACCCATGACCGCTGCTCAAGCAGGAAAATCCAGTGCTATCAGCTCTCCATGCTTTGTAAACTGATTTTTGTCTTTCCCTTTAAGCCCTGCCCAAGCGTGCTCCCTCTTGTCCGCTTGCTTGTGCATTCCTAACAATCTGGGTTCTGCAGGACGCGTTCTTTGGGATGAAGCTCCTCCGGATCAGTCCCAGTTCAAACTTTGCACCGGTTGTGATGAAGGACTGGGGCATCTACGGGCTCCTTTTGGAACCTGTGGTCAGAGGGATGCTGCTGGGGAAGAGCCTCACTTCTCCTTCCTTCCTCTAGAGGGGATGGTGTTACCGTGCATGGCTGCTGAAGGAGGCCAGCTTAAGTGAGGCTTGAGTACCTACATGCAGGGCTAGAATTGTGTTCCTGCTCCTGTATCTGCTTCTCTACAGCCCCATTCTGTCCTCTGCCTTTGACTTTCATGCTGCGTTAAGCCTACGCGACACGAATTCCTCTTCTTCAACCACACACACATATTCCTTTGATTTTACTTGCTACTGTAGGATTTCAGCTCTCCCTCCTCTGCACACCAGGCTGGATGAAGGTAGTTTAAAGCTGTACCAAATACAGGTTCTGTGGTAGCTTGAAAGCCCTTTGCCGTCAAACCAGTGTAACGGCCCTTTCTTTACAACAAGAAAGCATCAGACTCATGGTGCGGAACCAGGACAGGGCTGTCTTCTCCATCACTCCTGATACAGATGGGGGAATAGCAATAGTCAGCTCTTTAATGGATAGTGGTAGGATCGCACTCGCCCTGCCAGGAGCAGTTCCTTTGGCTGTGTCAGTGCAGGCTGACTGTAATGCAATTAGCATGATTGCAGCATGAGACTGGAGACATTCCCACCTCTGAAGGTTCAGGGTTTGTCCTCTGGGAGAGATGTGGGTCTAGAATTGCCACCTCACTTTGATCTTAAGACCACAGTGAAGAGCCTCACCCTGAGGGTGAACAGAGGGAATCAAACTCCTCTGGCCTTCGAAGTCTCACACCCAAACACTGCTACAGGAGCTGCCAGTTAAGGCCTATTCCAAGTCTCTCATGTTTCTTCTAATAGCTGTTGAGGAATGGGGAAGTGAGGATGACGCAGGATCCCTGGCTTGTGGCATGAGAGAGTTTCTTTTGTTGCTGCTGTTCTTCGTTCTTTGGGTTTATTTCCCGATGAGAACTTTCATTAGTTCGCCATGAAGGTGAGTATTTGGCTGTGATTTCATAAGCCGCAGCTCCTGGAGCAGTGCAGTTGTGGGAGAATCTCATTTTTCAGGGGTTTAGGGTGCTTTATTGCAAGTTGAAGTTCTATTCTTTGTAGTTTTGGTGAACGACAACCGAGCTGTAACTGCTTAACATTAAGGGAAACAAAGATCCCTCTGTTTGCTGTTGTGAAGCCAGCCAAATTAGTTTGACTTGCATTTGATTGCTTGGGATTAGCAGCGCTTCTTTTCATTGGGAAGAAGCGATCTACATTGCTCTAACTTTATTTTCTGGAACAAAATGAAGGACACTCAATGACATGAGAGCTCCGGCTCAGGCTTATAACTGGCTAATGAGAAATTGCTGAGTAACGTGCTCATTTGCTGCCACTAGAAGGTAGTAAATCTGCCCAACTTCTGGGGCTGTAGGAACGCTGCTGTCCCATCCCATTACTAGCTTCCGACACAGAAACTAAGGAGTTTCTATGGTGCAACACATCCATGGTGTGCAGCAACTCAAGGCTGCCTTTAACCACTACGAGACCGTTCCCCTGGGTGCTGTTGGATGTGACACCTCCAGGCAGGACCGATGTGAGGTTTTCATGGGGGTGTTGGCTGTGAGGTGGTCTCCAGCACTTGCTGTGCTGCCATCAATGAGTTAAGAGCAAACAGCCCCGGGGCTTCACTCTGAGCTTTGCAGCCAAATAGAAACCTATTTGCTGTAAGCAGCAGGGAGAGCCCGGCTCCTACACAAGGCTGGCTGGGCTCCAGGGGAGCACACCTTGCTAGGGACAAGCAGTGAGCGCAGGGAATGTATCCTGTGGCAGGCACGGGGATATTTCATGCTCAGAGGAAACACAGACCCTGTGAAATGGGGGTTTTAGTGTCTTGATGTTGGTTGTGGGGATTGCTTTGTGTTTCGAAGCCCGATCTCATTCCATATGTGGGGCGAGAGGCGGTGACTGGTGGCTAGAGCCAAGCTGGTGGCATCCTGTGTGCTGGCTCCAAGCAGGGAAAATCACAACCTCAGCCTGTTGCCAAACCCTCCTGCCCTGCACAGGAGATTCCTCCAGCTCCCTGCTTGAAATGCAGAGCGTGAGGTGCAGTGGGGAGGACAGGACAGTGGATAAGGGAAGGACTAAGGCGCATATTGCGGTAGCTGACAGGGATGACTGTGACAGCTCGTGGTGTTCTCTGTGCTCTCTCCTGTCTTGCTGCTGCAGGAAGGGAGCACTTCACTAATAGTTCTGTATCTTTTATGTATTTATAACTTAAAACCCAGCTCATCTAATTCTCTCCTGACTTTTCCTCTGCCCTGCTCGGGTAAAAAGGAGACAGATAAAGAAACCAGCTTGTGCTAAACCTTCTTCCTCCTTTAACCATTCTGACACTTGGCTGTACACAGAGGTGCCTCTGTCTTTTCTGAGCATTTAATGAATCAAATCACCAATCTACTGAAACAGGAAAGTTCAGACACTGCAGTTCCTCTGTAGAGAAGACCCAGATGCAGTGACCCCACAGTGCTGTGTGCAGATTCAGTGACTCCAAAGCCAAGCTGTGAATAGCACTTTCCATCTGCACATCTAGCTGATAAGTAAACCTAATTAATCCCTGCACGTATGGGAGTGGGGGAGACATACCTAAGGATAGGGATTGTTTTTCCCAACCCTGCAATGCTGTCAGCATTGTGGAGTGATGGGGAATGACGGATGAGGGGCTTCAGCAATGCAGGTGATGACAGTGCCCTGTTCTGTGCTGCGATGGGGAACGATGGGATGGGCAGGGCTGGAGGAGTTGGCACATGTTCACATTAGGAACGAAGGATCCTGCAGCAGGGAGCAGGGGCAAGTCCTGGGAGCACCTTAAAGACCTGGCACGGACAGGCCAGCATTGGCAACGTGGGAGCAGAGGCATTCCGAGAGCTGCCCCAGGCTGCCTGGGCGCACAAGGGGAGCCTGTTCTCCTGCATTTACGGCACAGCGTGATCAGCAGGACACGGGGGAGCCTGGATAGAAGGAGCCTTGTTGGTGCAGCCCACTGCTGCTGCTCTCCACACAGCTGCAGTGCCTGCTTGCCTTGGACAGGAGCACTGGGACCGGGATGGGTTCAGCCCCAATAACTACATTGCTGCTGCTTCTCTGTCAGCACAGAGTAAGTGGTGATGCTGGCCAGAGGAAGAACAAGGTACCTGCAGCTACAGCAGTGCGTTGTTGCCTGTTCCTTATTTGTCCTGGAAAAGAGAAGGCTCCGAGGAGACCTTAGAGCAGCTTCAGTGCCTAAAGTGGCTACAAGAAATCTGGAGAGGGGCTTTGGACAAGGGATGTAGGGACAGGCCAAGGGGAATGGCTTTAACCTGCCCGAGGGGAGGCTGAGATGAGCTCTTAGGCAGAAGCTCTTCCCTGTGAGGGTGCTGAGGCGCTGGCACAGGGTGCCCAGAGAAGCTGTGGCTGCCCCATCCCTGGCAGTGCTCAAGGCCAGGTTGGACACAGAGGCTTGGAGCACCCTGCTCCAGTGGAAGGGGTCCCTGCCCGTGGCAGGGGTTGGAGCTGGAGGAGCTTTAAGGTCCTTTCAACCCAAACTATTCCATGATTCCTTCTTCCTTTGCCCCCAGCTCTTTTTCCACTTTCTGTTTGTTCCGGCTCTGCTTTGTACTTGGCTCTCTGGAGGTGGGCAGTGCACACCCTGGATGCCTGCTTGCTGAGAATGGTACTGATGTCTCTTATGGTGTCCCTTCCAGGTAGGTGATTGTACCCTCTATGGAAGGCCTGTGCTATAGGACACTGAGCTTGTTTGGGGGTGCCAAGGCCGTGTAGTTGCAGGTGCCAGCTCTCTGCTACCCTGGAGCAGGAGGGACACAGGCTCCCTTTGGCTTTGGACCTTGGCCCTGGCTGCTGTCTGCTGTGCTCCTGAGCTGGTTTGGTTGAGCAGTGCTATGGCATATGGGGATGGTAAGCCTAGAAGTGTCAGTTTGTGCTGCTGAGGTACTGGGTAAGTAGCTGCTGGCTGATGAATTGCTGCTAAAGATGATCTAAATAAAGCCAGCATTTACTTTACTGCTGCTTTATTCACGTTCAAATTGAAGCAGAATCTCCTTAGCTGATAGAATTTCCTTCCCTCGACCTCTTCTTCCCCAGGGTCTCTTTTGGTGGGTTTCCCCCCTGTTTTGCATGTTTGATGTTTAGGTCTCTATGCCAGGCAGTATTTTTCACTCCTACTTTAACTAATGGAAATACAATTGCACATGCATCCAGTGGTAGTGACGGATGTAATTAACCATCTCCATATCCCGGTTCCTCTGCCTGTTTCCTTGCCGAACACCATCACCTTCAGGTCAGCTCTGGCATCTCACATCATGGAAATGGCTGGGAGTACCTGGGGCAGGTGTGAGTGCCTGGAGGTAGGTTTTGAAGGCTGTAGCACCATGCAAACAGCTTGGAGCCAGATTCATCGGTGCCAGCTCTTGCAGGTCACAGCCTGTGCTTCTCCATCCAGCCTCTGCCATGGCTCCTCAACAAGGAAGGGCTCAAACTGCTCTGAGCACACTTTTCAGCAAGTGTTGGCCATGGTGTTGGATGCAGCTCACTTTGGGAGTGATAGAAAACCCTTAAGGAAGAGGATGAGAACAAGCCCCATGGCTTGCATTGGAGAATGGCACATCTTGAGCCCTTCACGGGGAAGTCACAGCCTAAGGAAGTGCTTTGTCCATCTTGGTGGTAATCAAACCACTCATCCCACAGCCTGTGCATGGCCAGAGACGGCTGGAGTCATCAAGACAGAGCAAGCAAAAGGACCCCGTTCCCTGGAAGCAGGCCTGCACCTTCTCTGTTCCCGGCTGTAGCCCGGCTGGATGCGAGCGGGTGAGAAACCAGGAAAGCCGGGATCAGATTGCAGCAGGCTCCTCCTCCAGAGACCACAGACGGGGAAGGAGAAGCAGGGAGCCGGAGCCAGCAGCTTCAGGCTGCACCTTGCCAGCCGGGCTGGGGACCACGCTGAGGGACCGCATCTCCTCATCCCGCATCCCATGGGATGCGCTGGGTCCCCCGCGCATCTCCCCCGCTCCAGCCCGGCATGGAGAGCCTCAGCAGCAGCCTGAAGAAGAAAGCCACGGAGCAGCACTACAGGGCAGAGGTGATGATTGCTGGAGAGCAGCTGAGGTAGGAGGTGATGGGGCTCTCCAGGCTGGGGCAGGGCTGCACCCCTTTAGCAGGAGGCTCAAAGCTTTATCCTAGAGCAACCTCTTCCCCCCATCGCTGGTGTTTCCCCTCTCCCCGGTATCCGCTGTTCCTTCACCCACCAAACCAGCGGTGAACCAGGTCCTTTCCCATGTTACCTCATCCTGCTGCTTCTTTCAGGGCATCTCCTGCCCTTCACCTCCAGGGGACTAACAGCAGGGTTCTGATGGCAATGGGGGTTTTGTTCCCTTTGCATCTTCCCCCAAGTGCAGAACCTGATGCGGTGGCACCAAACTTCTATATATTCATAGTCCCAGTTGTTGTGCAGCTTCTGGGGGTTTGTTTCTTATGAATATAGCAATATATTCTATGCAAGAAAACCTGTGTGGCTCTGAAAACATTCCTTGTGTACCCGGGGTCAGAACTCCTACTTGCTCCTAAGCATACATCTATGGGCTTTTCTAGCTCTTGAGCAGGGTTTGATTGTTTGCATCTGGTGCCGCCCTGCTTTGGTTTGAAATGTGGGTGGGAAATAGGAACTATATCCTTGAATAACGTAAAGAGCCCAGAGCCCAAGTGTGACAGCATCAGACTCCTAATATTAGCTCAGTGCCACTCTGCTGTCCATTCTCAGTGAGTCATGTTAGCTTTAGCTTTGTTATTTGAACTGTGATTGATAATATCCACCTAAGGATTAAGGCTCCATCTTGAACACACAGCTGATGTCCAAAGCAGCTGGATTTTCAGTATACAGTGATGGTTTAGCCACACTTCCAGCTTGTTGCCTTTCACTAATGTTACTGTCCTAGCTCCCAAAATTAAGTCTTTTCCTCCTGTGGCGACTGGGAAAGCTGCTGTTGGGGCTGGAGCCTGCATCAACCTTCCTGCCTTTGCAGGATTTGGAGCCCACGTTGTAAGTGAGGCTTTGAGAATGAACTTAACTTTCCTATATATCCTTCTATTTAACTGCTGAGGAGAGGCAGCAGCTGATGTGGGTGATGTGCATCACTTTAGTTACAGTGCAAGAGAGGTGAAGTTAGGATTTTCCCATCATTTGGTGACTCTGACTGCAGGGAGGAGAAGGGGATAGAATAAATCTGGTTGTGAGCAGAGCTCTTCCAGTATCCTGCACGCTATGGTAGTTCTCATAAGCAAGGTGAAGACGTGGTGCTAATGTTACACTCTTCTGAGAAACAACAATAATAATAACAACTCATTTTTCATGCTCCCAATATCTGTCTGCAAACTTCACTCCTTCATGTGAATGCATCCTGAGCCTGTAAAAAGGATGCTAAAGCCTGAAGGGAGGCGAGATCTGTGAGGGGAGGGAATATCTTTCCATCAGTGTGACTGGGGTGAAGTTGAACAGAAAACACAAAGTGTGTGTAGTTTTGGGGGTACCCATCCTCCCCCCATCACATCTGGAGTGCCCTGGGCCTTCCTAGTTAGGGAGCTCCCAGAATCTAGGAGTTCTTAGACCAAGCCTGTTGCAATCTTGAATAGGAGCGAGCGGTTCAGTTTGCTAGCCCAGGGTGAACCCAATGCGGGTTATGTCTGCTGGGAGGGTGGTGGAAGGGGTAGAAAACACCTACAAGTGGAGAGGTGAGGTGAGACCTCTCACCTCAGAGGCTGGTGTGTGCTAAAACCCTGATGCTATGAGACTGGTGCTGTTTTGCAAACACCAGAGCATCAGGAGCAGACCTGATCTGCCCTCGGGCAGCCTCAATTGCTTTGTGCCCCTGACCTGCTCCTGAAACACTCAAGCTCTTGGTTGCATGGAGAGGAGCAGACGGATGTCACCAAGCTCTCTCCTTCAGCTCTCTTTGGGTCTGCATGTCATGGAAGGACCCCAGAGCACCCAGTGCTCACAGTGATGGAGAGGTGGGTCCTGTGGCTGGGCACAGGGAAGCCACATCTGCTTTGGTCTGGGCAGGAGCCTGTTCCCAGTGCAGAAAAACCAGAAGGAGGGAGGTGAAGGGATGGACACCAACCTGCTGCTGGGCTCCTGCTTCCCTTGCAGCTCCTCTGGCTGGAAGGGGAATGGAGTGATGCAGAGCACGCTGAGTGCTTGGCTCTGTTGTGTGTTGGGGATCTTACAGCCTGGTGGGTGAGGAGTTTGTGATTTGAATGTCTCTGGATGCCCAATAGGGGAAACTGAGGCAGAGAGGCTGTGTGATGATTCAGACAGCAGCAGACAGGGAAAAGCTGAACCTCCGTGTTGTGTTCCCCTTTTTCCCCAGGTTAAGGAATAAAGAAGCCTGTAAAAGAGCCTCAACCATCTGCCCTGGCTCTGCAAGCCTCGGTCAGCAAGTATCGCTGTTGTAGCCACATAAACCCTCAAACATTTGTTTTTCCCTGTCCTCTGCTTCCTGCCCTGCCTCCCCTCTGGTGCATTTAATCAAACAAACCTTTGCTCCATCTTTACAGTTCTTTGGCTTCCCAGCAAGTCTGCAAATCCCTCTGAGTTTGCTTTGGCCAGAGGGGTGAGTGTTCAGTGTCAGGATGCTTTTCCCAGCCAGAAATAGCTGCACAAGCAAGGGAATGCTCTGTGGGGATGGCTGGGAACAAAACAGATCCTGAAGGAACTGAGCAGAGACTGTGCTTTGGGGTGCTTGTCAGCCAGGGTCCCTTCACTTCCATGGGGATGCTGCTTTCTGATCCATGGAATGGGGGGGATGAGGAGTTTTGGGGCTTGAGTTTCTCCTCATCAAATAGACAGAGATAATTGCCACTGATAGTTTGGTCTTGGCTTTTATAAGGCTGTTGTTTTGGGCGCATCCTTCCCATCATCTGCTGCTGGTCTTTTTCTTTCAGACCTCTAAACTCCCATGAAGATCACACTGGTTTTACTGGGGGTTGTTGTGTGCTCCTGGGTGACATTCTCTAATTAATCACTCCTAATTGCAACAAATGGCTTATCTGCACCGAGACACTCCGGAGCAGCTTTGAATTCACACCCTGCCGTAACCTGAGTTGCTCAAGTAGAGATGAGCCCCTGTGTATTCTCTGCTGGGTATATCCCTCATGGCCAAGTGAAGCAGCTGCTCTCTAATAGCTCTGTTGAGCTGCATTAATCACTCTTAAAGAGAAAATATACTTGGTAAATGCATGTCTTGGGCAGGAAACATGAGAGGAGAAGGAAGTTTTCTCCAGTGAAGAACAAAGCTGTGACCTGAGCCACTGTCTACAAGTGTGAAAGGTGCCCAGTGTTGTATTTGGATGCTCAGAGACACTGGTAACTAAAATGCTTACACTTTGATGCTTTGATGCTCTCACTTCAAAGTATGTGACTGACCATGGCAAAGTTTGTATTCCTGGCCGAAAGCCTTTGGTCCACAAAGGATCTGGTGGTTCTTTGGTGAACTTGGATCTGTTGAAGTGGGGATGTCTTCCTGCAGGAACCATGGGACACTGCTCCATGTGGCAGTCACCTGATGGGTGATACTCAGAAACCAAGACTTTATGATCAGAATGACCTTAAAAAGCTCATTATTAACTTTTCAGTGCTGGTGACAGTGAGGACAGGGAAGAAGACTGGTGCTCGCTGGGATTTCTTGCTCAGATTTGTCTTGTTTTCCTACACTTAAATAAAAGCAGGAAAGCAAAACATCTCTTGAAGCACTTTGGGCTGCAAAGGTCTGCAAAGCTCCCTCTTCTACCCCAGAATACACTGGTGCTTTTCAGGCTGGGAGTGCATTGAACTGGGTATTGCTGAGCTTATTTGCAGCTTGAATGTGCCCTCGAAGCAGGTATTTTGCAGACAAGCTGCTGTGGCTGTTGCTGCCTTTCACTGAGCACTGGATTGTTTGGTGGGGGGTTGTTTGGGGTTATTTTGCTGTAAAGAAAGAAACAGAAAAGGTCCTTTGGGTGATGCATCTTTCCAGGGCCGTTTATTTGCTCTTAACTGCTGGGGGGATGTGCAGTTAATAAATATCCTTGAGAGATCCCACCTTGGCATTTGAGATGTTCAAGGTCTGTTTACATGGGGAGGAGGTGACGGAGAGCACCCTAGGGAGGCATTCCTGCTCCAAGCAGCCACGTGTGTGCTCTTGGTGCAGAGTAGCTGTTGCTTCAGGGATTGCTCTGGCTGTGTGCAGCTACAATACAGTAAACCAGCGAATTCCCAATACAAGAAAGCCCTTTGCTTTGGCAAATGCTCCAATTCAGACTATTCTGAAACTACACGATGTGAATACGCAAAGAGAGGAGCTCCTTGGGTTGGTTTCCAGCAATGGACACCCATAACACTGCTGGGGAGATGTTGCTCTCCCACAGGAGAAGGGCAGTCGTGCCTGAAAGGGCTGCAGTGATTTAAACTCCATTCCCTGGAGGTTTGTGATTTGTTTTTCTTTGTTTGGATCTTCTCTTCTATTTACACTGCTGCGATTCTCCCTTTCAACAAGGTTACGCAGGATGAGTAATGACGTCCTTGGAGTGGCCTTGACAGAGGAACCGTTTGGTTATCCAACGCCTGCGAAAGCAGCTCACTGCTGCCAAGCGAGGAGTGTTTCGCAAGAGTCAATTCTCCTGTTCCAGCGAGCATTTTGTCCTTGAATTATTCTGCCTTTTATATTCCCTCCCCCCCTTGGAAGAACTACGGTGTACATGGGGTAGGGTTTGGCCTCTAGAGCCCTCATAATATTGCATTGTGCATCTTTATATCTTCTCAATCTGGCAGCACAGTTATGAACCCCTCGTTTTCACTGGCTTTGCTTTTGCAGCATCGTAGGGGTTGGTTTGTAGAGGGTGTCAGCTCAGCAGCCGGCGTTAGGTCCTTCAGTGTCTGAAGGACAAAACTGGCCTCCTTGTAGTGGATGGGAATCAGTAAAGAAGAGGAAAAGGAAAAGCCCATAAGGACACTGGAGTTTTCCGTCTTCCCTGCCCCAGCTCTGCAGCAAGAGGGCTCTAACTCAGAGCAGCCCATCAAGGACCATAGCACTGCTGCTCCAGAGGTGCTTGAGTATTTCATCCCTGTCCTGGCAATTGTTCCCAATGGAATAGCTTCAGAATAAGTGCATCTAAACCAAAACAATCCTGGGGTTTAGCAGTATTATTTACTGAAAATCGGTTTTCTTTTCTGTTCTTTTACCCTCCCCAACAAGATCTGTGCATTTTATGCAGTGTTCTGGAACACAGTGAAAAAAAACCCTATAGGGGAAATAGCATTTTCTCAACCAGTTTCTATTCAGGCTTTGTGTGATTATGGTCTGTGTGTTATTGTGGGTGAGGATACGAGTATGCGTGTGTGTATATACATATGTATGTACATACACAGTCTTTATAGAGTTCTGCAGACTCTTGATAGGCAAAGAGTGCTCTTGCTACATGTCTTATCTCTACCAAACACGCTTCTAAAGTGGCATCTCCCTTGTGATTACACAGGAAATAAAGGATGTAATAAATGACTTTGTCTTCTCCCATAGCTGGGGGATGGAAAGGTGGGAGCCTCGCTGTTGCAGTTGCTGCTGGCTGTGTCTGATTGCATTTTGACAGCGGACCATGAAATAAAGGACGGAAAAAAGCTAAAATCACTAAAAATAGCAGGCAGCTGCCTGTGGGCTGCTCGCTTCAGGTAAAATCCATGTGCCGAATTGTGGGAATGAGTCTTCCGGGAAAAGAGAGTGAAATATTGGATATAGACATCAGCATCGGAGGGAGGGCTGGCAAAGGCGAGGCCAGGAGCTGGTTCTGCATGAACCTTTGGGTTCTGATTTTAGTTACCAGGAAGGTCCTAAAATACCTGTTTAGGGTTATATTGGCTTGCGGTAGCCTCAGCATTAATTATAACAAGTTACTAACTCTGCACCCAACAAATGACATTTGAGACCCTACTATCTGTAAACCCTACAATAACGGATAATCTGTTGTTATCGGGTAGATTTTTAGGGTGTTTAAAACCCCTCATGGTGCCTGAAACTGTTGTCCACATAACTCCTTCAGAAAGAGCAGAAGGACTTGAGGCTCCACACAAAGCAAGGCTGCAGTGATCGCTGCCTTTGTAAAACAGACTGGCTCAGGGCAAAACTGAATTGAAATGAATAATCTGAAACCAGAAACGTGCTGGAGTCACAGAGGAGATGTTCCATGGATATCTCCGAGCCTGCTGCATGCACTGGGCACTTTCCAGGGTTAGTATTTGGGAACAGTCATGACTACAGGGGAGAAGTTTGGCTCGTGGACAGATCTCCTGCCAAGTTGGGCTGGCTTTGGCTCGAACACAGCAGAGCTCTGTGCCTTGTGGCTTGCTCAGTTGTAAAGGTTCTTTTAAAAGCCCAAGCCATGCTCACCTGAGTAACCTTCACCCCTATGTATCTTTCCATCACAGTCACAGGCTTGCCAGAACGTCAAGGTTTTCAGGACAGGACGGTGGTTGCTTTGGTAAACTCTGTCCCAGTCTATGCCAGTTTGAAGCAGAAAATGTCAGGACTGTTGCCTGCTGTTGGATTAGTGGGTAGATGGATTAGTAGGTAGTGCATGGGATCTGCCTGGTGCATGCAGAAGAAATGCGAGCTCCTATTGCTGCTCCCACCCTGAGCTGTGCCTAAGGCTTTGCCCTGGGGGCATCTACATTCCTGCTTTTATGGTGATGGGGAAGGAGAACTAGATGCAGAATTGTGCCAAGATGACAAATATATGTCTAATATTTATTTTCCCTGTATTTTGGCTCTTCTTCACCAGCTTCAGTTAGCTGCCATGTATACTTCAGAGGCTCATTTAGAACAAAGAGACATGTATGGTCCAGATTGAGACTTGCGTAGTGATAAGAGACAAGGGGCTGATGGAGGGGCTCCTAAGATTGATGCAGTCTTGCAAAGCCAAGAGGTTTGGTTGAATTTATAAGCCACTGGGTGCTGGCCAGAAGTCCCAAATGATCAGAGGCTGGGCAGAATCTGGGCTGTTAGACCCAAATTCCTCTGTATCACCACCTCTGCTCAATGTTTCTCTCTAGGCTTCGCCTGCATGACGGGAAGCTCATAAAGGACCGACGTTACCACCTCCGAACGTACCCAAACTGCTTCGTGGCAAAGGAGCTCACGGACTGGCTCATAGACCACAAAGAAGCACCGGACCGAGAGACGGGCATCCGCCTCATGCAGAAGCTGATGGACCATTACATCATCCATCACGGTGTGTGGGTTTCTGATGTATCTGATCACGTATCGTGTGATGCCATGTATCTGATCACCATGTCGGTCCATCGGGATATGGAAGCATGGTCAGGTCATATTCATGGCCCTTCTATTGCGTGAGGGCTCCTGAAGAGGTTGGGAGGTGGTGGGCAGGCAGGAGGCTGTATGGGGTTGGATCTGTGTTGCTTTAGGGGATATTCCAGTTCTGTGCCCCAAGAAAAGAGACTTGGGCTCTACACCAGTGAAATGGGCAGAAGTGGAAGCTGAGTTACAACACGAGTTACAACAGATCTGCAGGGAAATCAGTTTCTTTTTACCATGAGAGCCCAATGATGTTCAGTTTCCCCATCCATGCTAAGGTGGGATAAGGAAGGGTGTGGAATCCATATCACTCGAAGCAAAAAGTAATCCGGTGCCTATAAACCTGGAGCTGCAGCAATCCTATAGGGATGCCTCACTTGGGATTTAAATGCGTGATGCCATTTTTTTCCTTTTAAAGATTATTCTGAACTTTCAGCAGTTTGGGATTAACTCGGGCCATGCCTTGTGGTGTGTGCTTGTCACTGAGCTGCGCAGCGGTTCCCAAGGTCCAGGCCTTGCTCCTGATATAACAGGAAACAAGGGCTTCAGATTGGCAAAGAGCTGCTGCTCTCCGTGTGATTGTCAGGTTTAAGTCTTGGATTATCAAACAGGGCTGGGACAGCACTGCTCTCACTGGGAAGGGTTGAGGCTGAGCTTTGGGATACGAGCCTGGATTAGGTGGTAGTTGCAGAGGATGCAGCTGGGGAGACAGAGGCAGATGACAACCATACCAAATGCAGCCTCTTCTCTAGAAATAGCTGCCTCTGACCACTGCAATGCAGACACTCTGTTACCATCTGCTGCTTGCCGAGGTTAATGCCCTTTGCATTAAACTGCTTTGGATAAAAATAAAGGGCTGCTGCACTTTATCACGAAAGCACGAAGCCGAAGCAGGGAGTTCTCAGTTAACCATTAACACCCAAGCCTGGTTATTTCTCCGTCTCTCCAGCCCACAGTTTCCAATCAATCCATCAGTTACTTAAAGCTGTGCAGACTGGGTGCCAGTGCTGCTTTGATTGCTTATCACAGACACATCCCTCCTGCTTCAGTGATAAGCCCTGGCAGGACATAGAAGTTGACTTTCCAGCTTGCCTTGTGACCCATTGGTTTTGTTAGTCCTGTGCAAGCAGGGCTGCTGGTTACCTGCAGCATTAAGTGCTCTGCAATGGGCTGTCTAAACTGTTTGCCCTCTTCCCCGCTGGGATCCAGGAGATGGTAATCATCTCCTGAGGATCATTGTGCTGCCTCTGAAAGGTCTGATGAGGTTGAATCTCTTGTTATATCTCTTATTACGTACTGGAAACACATTGAAATCACTCTTCAAATAACAAAAGCACTTTGGTTTCCTATGAGCACTGTCCTGTGAGGTTTTTGCTTTCAGATCCCAATTGCAACGACACCTGAACCATGGCTTTTGGATTTAAGATGCAAACTGCCACCTTTTAAAACATCCTCTTCTTCCTGCTCTGAACTCCTTTCAGTCTGTGATGAGCACTCGGACTACAAGGATGCGAAGCTGCTGTACCGCTTCCGCAAGGATGACGGGACCTTCCCTCTCACGAAGGATGTGAAGGTGTTCCTGAGAGGACAGAGTCTTTATGAGAAGTATGTGAGCCCTTCCCCTGCAACACAACTCTGAGCAGTGAGCGCTGGGAATGTGCTGTGCGGGCTGCGCTTGCTGATGATGCTCTGCAGATGGGAGTCACAGCTACACCTGGCTTTTCTCTTCCTTCTCTGTACCCCACGCCATAGCATTGGGAAATGCTGTTTCCTGAGCCTTTTCACAGCTACAGGGCAGCCAGCTTCTTTGGGCTGGGGCAGGAGCCATGCTCTGAACTCAGGGATGCTTTAGAGAGCTCCAACCCAGTTCTGGGATCCGATACAGGGAAGTACTAAGGTCCAGTCTGCAGTTTGCTGGGATGGGCACGTCCAATGGCCATTCCCAGTGCTCCTGGGAATGCTTGCTTTGTGTGGATTGTTCCTGGTGAATTTTGGTCTCTCCCTGCCCCTCTGTAGGTGTGCATCCCTTGTGCTTTGCCTTGCTCTGCAGCTGCAGCGTGGGACTGGGGAACCCGAGCATCCAGCGCGTCTCCCGGCTGAGCCCGCTGCGCCCTCTCGTGGACACACTGGATTTAGCTCTCCCCTGCGCTGCAACCCGACCGTGCGCTCGCTGAAACGCAGCTCCTCCATCGATCCGGATTGTCTGCCATTTGTCGCACGCATTCAGTTGCTTGCTTTGCTTTCCTGCGGTCTTTAGCTGAGGGTCGCAGCCGAACTGGTTCAGCTGAAGCTGTTTCTTCTGTTGGGATGAAGATTTACACTGCAGCTCTGCCCTTAATCCTCGCTCCCCACTGCTCCCAGGCAGCAATGTTTTGGCTGTAGTGCTTTGCCTGCTTCCCTTGGCCTTGCTTCATCTGCCTGCAGCTCCCCTATGGGGTGACAGGGCTATAGAGCATCACGGGAGCCTTGTCCCACCTCTGTGCCAGGCTGGTGAGTGTGGAAGAGTCATTCCTGAAGGTGAGAGAGGAGAACTCGGTGAAGTACCAGAGGACTTTCCTGGGCTGCGAGATGATCGACTGGCTGGTCCAGGAGGGAGAGGCAGAGAACCGAAAGGAAGCGGTGGAGCTGGGACGGGTGCTGCTGGAGCATGGGATCATCCAGCATGGTGAGCTCCATGGGCCGGAGCCGGGATGGAAAGCAAGAGAGGAGTGTATTTGTCAAAGCTGTTCTAGGAACAAATCCCCATTCATGTCATGCAACAAGTGCTGGTCAAGTGCCCACTTAGAGATGGCAATGGGGCCTTTTAGTTCTATGTTTGGAGCTGGTGACCTTTGAAATCGGAGCAATCTTCCACCACCCACCAAGGCTTTGAGTTGAAATCTGAGCTATTGCACTTCAGTTCTTCAAAGCCTCCGGCAGGAGGGCTGGGATCCATCCCTGGGTTTGGAGGGCTGGGTTGTGAGGATGGATATGATATGAATGGATATGATATGGATGGATATGATATGGATGATATCCCCGGCTCCATTTGCTGGGGATCATATCCATCTGCAGGAATTAACCTTTGCATTTAGAAGGCAGGCAGTGCTCGGGATATCTTGGGACAGGGGCATGTGAAGGGCTGTGATTCAGTGGTGCACCCCTGCGAGGTGGCATCTCTTGGGGACGTGGCCCTGCTGTTCCAGCATCCTCAAACAGGCAGGAAACCTGCAGTAGAACACGGAGGCACTAAAAGCAATTCACCGGGGTCCCTCGGTGTATTTACTGTGTATGTTTCGCAGCCCCTCAGCCTCTCCCTCCTCCCCTCTTCTCTCCTAGTCTCCAATAGGCATCACTTCTTTGACAGTGACCTCCTCTACCAGTTCTGGATCAACTTTCGGCGGCGACGCCGTCTCACAGAGTTACTCAATGAGAACTCTTCTCGTGCCCTCTCTGAGAGCCCGGACAGCCCCTTCTGCCTTCGCAAGCTCAACCCGGAGCCCGGCAACACCAGCTTCCTCTCTGGTAACTGGGATGTGTTTGCGGAGGGGTGCGAAAGCAAGGATTGCATTAGAGCATCCCAGAGCTGGGGGGCAGCGTGTTCCTCCAGGCATCCCATGGAGTCACCACCCATTGAAATGGTTTGTAGTGGATGTTATGAGCAGTGGCAGTCTCCATCACAGCTCCCCATCCCAGGAAAAGAACTTACCCTTCTTGATCTTTGAAGATAGTGTTCTTCTTTCTAAGCTCAAATGCCACCTTCAGAGTGCGCCCACATTTCAGATGCTCAGGGGGGAAGTTTGTTATTTGAACCCATTCTTTGGGTCATTGTTATTTCTGCCTCTTTCAGTCCAGACCAACAAGGAGATCAAGGTTGTCTCAGCAGTTCGAAGGAGCAGCATCACTTCCCTTGCAGGAAACTCCAACCCCTACTTCAGTGCTACTCCAATGCTGGTATTCCCTCCCGTGGCTGAGTGCAACCCCAAATCAGGTCTGGGCTCCTGCACTGCCCTATCCTTGCACATCTCTTCCTTCATGGCACAGACTAGCTTGAGCCTCAGATCCAAATGCAGTCACTGTCGGCATGGTGACTTGCAAGAGGAGAGGTTCAGCCTCGCCTCTGAGGCTGGATGTGGAAAGCTGTGTGAGTGTTTTGGAGCGCATTGAGACGAATGCAAAGATTTCTGTGTGCAGCCACCGTGGCTGGTTCTAACATCTGTTCTCCAGCCCGTGGTGACCCCCAGCCTGCTCGTTATGCACTTTATTGTATGAAACAAGAGAAGGCTGCGTGGAGACCTCAGAGCAGCCTTCCGGTACCTGAAGGGGGCCTATAGGGATGCTAGGGAGGGACTCTTCATCAGGGACTGTAGTGACAGGACAAGGGGTAACGGGTTCAAACTGAAACAGGGGAAGTTTAGATTGGATCTCAGGAGGAAATTCTTTCCTGTGAGGGTGGTGAGGCACTGGAATGGGTTGCCCAGGGAGGTTGTGAGTGCTCCATCCCTGGCGGTGTTCAAGGCCAGGTTGGACAGAGCCTTGGGTGGGATGGTTTAGTGTGAGGTGTCCCTGCCCATGGTGGGGGGGTTGGAACTGGATGATCTTAAGTTCCTTTACAACCCTAACTATTCTGTGATTCTATGATAAACCCTTGATTGTGATAGGATCTGTCACCTTCTGCTCTAGTGTTAAAGAGACCCGTCACCAACGAGGAGCTCCTGTCCCCTGGGGCCCCCTACGTCAAGAAAACACTGACTGTAAGTGACCCTTGCGAATGGTATTGCTAATGCAGCAGCACCGAGCTCAGTGATGGCTCTTTGATAGCTTTCTGTCTGCTGCTCTGACCTCTGCGTGCTGAAACTGATTGCATGTCACATCATCACAGCTTCCTTGGTGAGCCTCACTGGGTCGGTGTCTTCAGGTAGTCCTGTGGGTAAAAACGTGCAGCCACTGCTTTAGCTTAATGTATATCAAAGGGGCGAATGGGAAAGAGAATGTTTCCTGGACAGAAAACCTCCCGTTTGTGTTTCATCCAGTTCCATGCAAACTGTAGCATTGACAAGTCTTGTGAGAGCTGGGACTTTGACACTCATCCTCTGTGTCACCCAGAGTGATGCACAGCTTTAACGTTCCTGCTGCAGATCAGGTGTGTTGGTATGATCCACCAGCATCTGATGGAGCAGCACTGATTGGGGAGCATCCGGAGGCCACTCCTGCCTTTCTTATGGTGGGCTTTTTTCATGGACAAAAGAAACACGCTGCAGGATCTCCAGGATGCTGCCAACAGCCTGAGCCTGGGGCCCTTGCTTCTCTATTGATTTCTAAAGGTGTAGGACCAGTTAAGGCAGGGCTGGGGCGTGCTGGGTGTGGATGTTACAAGACAGTTTCTGCCCTGCAGATCCTATTGTGTTTGCTTGATTTCACAGAGAACTTCTCAGCCCTTTCCTGCCTGCTTTTGATAAGGGGAATGTCCCAGTGTCCCGGGCAGGAGGTGTGAGGGCTGCCTTGCCATAGTGGTTTGACACAGAGGAGCTGTGGATCAGGTTCCCACATTAACTGTGCTGCAGGAATTGATGGGAAGGAGCAAGAAAAGTAAAGCTGGTGATTAGTGTGGCATGTATGAGGACGTGCTCTGCGTTCTCCTCCTGAATGCTCTTGCCCTGCCCTTCAACTCTGCCAGCCTGCGCCTTTCATGGCTCGTTTCCTTCTGCTTAGCTGTGCAGTTGCTGTTATTTATTTATATGGGTGATGTGCAAAGTCCTTGGGGAATTCCTTTTCTCTTTTAGTCCCATCAGATGGCCATGGTATTACAGGAAACAGGCTACTTCCACCCTGGAAATGCTGCCCTGTGCCAAGGAAAAGGCACCTTGTGCATGCTGTGGAAATGTTCTCAATGTGCTCTTGGTACATGCCTTGCACTTCAGCTTCACGCTGCCTGTGCTTCACTCTTCTGCACTTGCAGGGAACGTTAATCAGAAAGCTTTGCAGAGAGCAATCAATCTATGGTTCTGCATCTCACTGGGTGCACAGCCCTTTCTCTTCCACCCATGACAGGTTAGGATCATGAGCAGAGCTCTCCATCCCACTGGGAACTCTTGTGTCTCCTCTCCTCAGCCTACCCCTTGGTTTTTAAATCCCTTTTCTTCTGCCTGTAGATTGTGGGGGATGCGGTGGGCTGGGGATTCGTAGTCCGAGGAGGAAGACCTTGCCACATCCAGGCAGTGGACCCGGGAGGACCCGCTGCGGCCGCGGGGATGAAGGTGCTCGCTGCTCATGGTGCTTTAACAGGAGGCAGGACTTAGGTCACGTTGGAGCCTTTTGGGCTGAACACAAACACATCCCCTGTGATAATCCCACCGCGTGAAGTGGAGATGAGTCCGACTGAGTCTGCACTTGGAGCTCTGGCAGTGCTGTGAGAGGCGGAACGGGGGATGCTCTCTGCAGGCGAAGTGCCCTGTCTGTGGTTGCTCAGTGCTGGACGTGCCTGTGGGCAGCCGGAGCTGAAAACGCTCTGTCAAAACCAAGCCGTCCCTGTGGTAGGCTTTGGAGCTGCCAAAAACAAAGCGGAGGGTTCCCAGTTCGGCTCCAGTAACTGCGCATATCCCCAGTGAAGCAGGGAAGGAGCAGAGCTTTATCCTCAGTCACCTGCTGTCCCAGCAGAGATGTAACGTTTAGTGTTTCTCTGCTATCAAGGATGTAGTTCTTCATGGAGCTATTTTCCATGTACATAAAAGCTCAATAACCTGAAGGTGACGCCTTGCTTTGATTCATTAAATAACTTCCAGTATTTCCAACCCAGGTGAAATGAATTGAGGGCCTGAAGCTCATTTTAGACCCAGGCACATTTGGGTTTTGTGTGTTGAGTTTTAAGCATGAATGGAAGAAGTGTTGAGCTTCACAGTTCCCAATAAAACCCCCAACAGTGTAGGAGTAATTTCTACAAGCTGATGTAAGCCTGAAGTCACACGGCCATTTGGAATAATGGGATTCTTCAGAGGCAGAGTGTGACTCCTTGTTTGCTTCAGGCAGGATTGGAAGGGGGTGGATGAATTTGTTTCATTTACTCAAGAGCCCAGTTAATTTCTCCTTACCTAATCTCATTTGCTCCCAAATTGCTCGATGTTAATATTGTGCCTTATTTCCATCTGTGAAGTGAACCCCTGCTCATAAATGAGTCTCTTTCTCTGTTAGCTCACAGTCTAAATCCCTTTGGCCCTTCTTTTATGATACAGTGCTCGTAGCACAGTGATTATTAGTGTGGCTTATGGAGTGGGAACGCTTTAGGGTTTACAGGCGCTTATAGCAAGTTAATTGTGTTGCAGCCTCTGGCTCTAGTCAGTCACAGGCAGGAGGTGCCATGAAGATGCCAGATGAAAGCAACCAGCCCTTCCTCTCCTTGCAGGTGTGCCAGTTTGTGTTCTCAGTGAATGGGATGTACGTGCTGCATCTGGACTATCCGACCATCAGCAGCCTCATCATGACAGGACCACGAACTCTCGTGATGGAAGTCATGGAAGCCGTTGAATGAGCAAAAGAGTCTTTGTCCCACCACTGGAAGGGCAGGAGGCTCCATTAAGCAAGGAAGGGACTGTGGGGGGGGACCACGCACTGTGAAATGTCAGCCAGGCAGTTGAATGTATTTGCAAATAAACTCATTCTAATGGACACGTCTCAGATTTCGATGTTGAAGTATTTGGCTTTACCTGATCCTGAGGTCTTTTTCATGCCAGTGGGAGCAGGCAGCACATCATGAAACCAAGCCTGAGAGCAAGCCGTTCACCCAAGCAAGCTGCCAGGTGGGCGGCACAAGCTGGGGAGCAGCAAGAAGCTTGGTATCAAGCAAGTGAGTATGCCTGAGCTGGCTGTGCAGTCTACCAAGAGCACAACGTGCTTTCCAGATGGTCCCGTAAGCTGTGCCTGCGACTCTGTCAGGCAAACAGGGAAATTACTCCAGTAATGGATGTTTCCTTGTAAAGACAGTCAAAGGCTCCTACTGCTCTCTTGACTTAGCCATGCTCGCAGCCAGCACTGTCTGCTCTTCCCAGCTGGTTCTTGGAAAGGTGGGACTTTGATTGTGCTTTTTGTGCCCCCATCCCCTAATGATGCTTCAGTTCATCAACCAGCTCACCTCGGCAAGATCCCAAACATCACAGGCTGCTACCAACCGAGTGATGGGAAAGCAGAGACCCTAAACGGTGTCTGCCCAAGAGGAAATGTCAAGGACTGGGTTTGACTCTGGGAGGGAACAGAAATGAGCGAAAGCCACCAAAATCCAGCCCTCCTGGTCCCTGCTGCTCCCAGGATGGCTGCACTTGCAAGCAATGAAGGGTGTTCATATACAGACTGCCCTGAAAGTGAACTGAACAGAGAATAACAAGTAATAACATGGCAAAGTGAGCTGAACATGGAATAACAAGCAATAACAGGAAACTGGGGTAACGTCTCGCTTTCCAGTTCACAGAGCATCCTGCTTGCAGTCAGCCTGCAACGCTGTGCATGCAGCAGGATGATTTCCAGCACTCCTGCTTGGGGCAGGTCCCTCAGTGAAGCTCTTCTGGCCACCAACCAAGACGTAAAGCCATAAAAATCCCAAACCATTAAAAAAAAAAAGCAGTAATTTTGTGTTCAAGCGGGAGCTGACTTCCTTGGAAAACCGGGTGTCAGTTGTGGATTCAGGATTGCATTACAGCTAGCTGCCTGGTTCTCCATGGCATAAAGGGATATGTGCTCCCCCATCGCCGGCACAAAGGTGATTGATAGGACTACTTGGAGCACATGGTCCAAGTGAGACGCTTGCACCGATAATCCACTGGGGTCCTTCCAGCCCCAAAGTGAAACCAGACAGTGCTTTAAGCCCTTGTCATTGCACACACAGAGTTATGTCCACCCATTCAGTCACGAGGTGAAGGAGCATCCATCTGCCTTTAAGCTCTGTCCTGTGCTGCTGCTCAGGGAGGGTTTGGGTGTCTGTGATGGTTTAACTCAGAGTGTTGGGCTTGAGCTAAGCCAAAGCCATGAGACTACAGCATAGTGTGGGCACCTTGGGAAAGGTAAACTGGAAGGCAACAACCTGAATATAAGCACTGGCAACAACCCCAGAATTCTCTGATGCAAACAGAGTGTGAATTTTAGCTCTGGATCTGAATTCCCTGGAACGAAAGTGTTCTCCTTGATCTGTTCTATTTCCTTCTCACCTCCTCTTGGTTTCAGAGCAAACTGTAGCAGATCTCAGCACCTTCGCAAATGGAGTAGGAATCACAGCAGAGGTAATCTGTGACATTTACACAGCAACCCCCTCTGCACAGGGTGCCAAATGCTCCCATGTTTTGTTTTTGGTAAGATAGAAGTGTTTCCTTTCGCCGGTATTGTTCAGTCTGTACCTTGCGATGCTTTTAAATACTGAATTCTAAACCTAAACTGTAGCAAATACCAAATGTTTGTTTATTGTGCAAAATACTTGGAATCTATAGTTCGTTTTTTCCCCATCTAATTTGATACTTTCAAAGGGCCTTGTGCTTCCCATTGAACGGCAACCGTGGGGTTCTTGCAGCGTGCTCTGTTGCAATAGGAAACTGATGCTGACCCAGAGATGCAGCTGGAAATCTGGCCTCTGTGATGAGAAATTCCACTGCCACTTGTTCCCTTCCTGGCAACGAGGATGTAATCTGTCTGAATAGGTTTTGGCATGGAGCTGGGCGCTCTCAAAAGCACTCCTAGGGCTGGGGACCACATGCTGGGAGCGCTCAGGGCTGTATCCCACAGCACCATCGAGCTCCAGTTCATGAATCAGCCTCTGGCCTTGCAAACCTTACAGATGTGCTCAATTTCCTCCAACAAATGCAATTTGCCTTCGGTGCAAAGGCCGGGCTCTCCAATGCCTGATGGGATGTGGATGGGGGCCGGGTTGACTTCATCCCTGGGAGCCTGACAGTGGGAGGGAGCCAGGACTTGTTGCTGCGCTCTAGGAACTCTGCCTGCAGCTTCCTAAGTGTGTGTTTAGTGTTCGTTCTGAAAGCTCTTCACTGCTTTCCATAGCAGCAGCGCTTTGTTTTACAGACACGCGTTATTCAGCTGCGCACAGGGGCCAGCAGCGCTCTCTACTGCGCGGTGGGAGGGAGGTGGGGGCATCCCTCTCCCCCTGCTCTCCCTCCCCTTCCTTATCCCTCCTGACGTCTGGGAATTGAAACCTCTCATCACGCCGAGCAGCAGACGAGGCGCCGGGGCTGCTTCTCCCAGGGTTTCAGAATGTAGCTGGATCCGTCGCACTTCCCGGCTCACTCCAGGGAAAAGCTGCTCCATCGAGGTCTGTGGCTCATTCATTCCCCTTTGGGGCTCGGTTTGCAGGGATGCCCAGGAGGGATGTGCTGCCCTGGGGCATCGGCAGAACAGGGGCTGGAAACTTGGAGCTTGGGGCAGTGCAGGCGATGCTGCACGGGGTGGCAGGGCTCATGCTCTTATGGCGAAGTAGCTTCAAGACTCATGCTCACTGCAGGTCAGGTCTAAATACTGCCAGGGCTGCTTTAGCAATGCTTTTGGGGTGGTTTCTGCAGGAAATGCACTTTGCTCGTTGGTTTGGTTGGGGTTTTCTCTTCTATTTTGCGGTTAATGGTATAAAACCTGTGGGAAATTGCTGCCAGAGTGGATGGTGCCTGGAAGGGTTTGTAGCTATAGCCATTGTCTGGGGCGGGTTTCCCACCTGGAGGTGTGGGGTGGGTCTGCATCAAGCTGATGTTACTGCCTGGGCTGTGGGGAGCTGCAAAGGCTCAGCCTAGAAGTGAAACTTGTGCCTAAGTTCTTTGCAGAGATGGGGATGGCCTCTGGGGTGAGGAAATGTCCCCAAACTGTGGCTGCAGAGGGTGGAATCATTCCCAGTGCCCCCAGATCCCCACTTGAGTTGTGCTGGTTTAAACATGGGATTCTTTTTTTTGCATGGTTTTCTGTTTTCTTTCATTAAAATGACTACTTTTAAAGTTTCCTGTACAAACAAGGGGATCTCTGACTGCTTTAACCTCCGAATCCCCCTTGAACACACAGCTGGGGCAAAGTGGGAAGTGATGTGTCCCATCGCATGTGTCCCCCCCCTCCAGTTTTCCAGCTCATGGAATAACTCACCACATCCTCCATGTGTTACTATCTCCAAATTCGTTTCCTAGGTGAGTAATGGGAGAAGGGCATCAGTGTGCCCATTGGCACATTGGTACCACTGTGGTCACCTTGGTTCCATGTCCCACAGCCCAGCCTGGCTGAATGGTGGCATCAGTGAGGGTAGAGATAGATGGGGAAGGACCACAGAGACCCAGAGTGGGGGCTTGGGTCTCCCAAAGGTAACCTGTGGAGGGGAAGGTCTGCAGGGCCAGGATGAGAGAGCTCCTCCAGCCATGTATCTTGCTCCTTTTCATACAGGCGCATCTGTAATTCCCACTTTATGGGTAGGAAAGGGGAAGTTGGAGAAGAGTTAAAATAGCAATGGGTTTGCCATTGAGATGGGAAGAAGAGATAAGTCCCTGCTCCTTGCTTTAGTCAGAGTAAAGATCCACACCCTGGGCAATTAGTGGATGCAATCCGGGTTAATACTGAACTCATCCTCATAGACACATCAGGGTGGAAGCTCCTGGCTGAACCCAGTATAGTGCAGGCTGGAGAAGCCCACGTGTTTGTTTCACTGACTTCAGATCCATACAACCCTGATTAACACGAAAAGCTCACGCACAATCCAGTGCTTTTGCCAGAGTTTGGCACCCCATTAACCTGCAGAGCCGCGGGGAAGTTGTGGGGAAATCAGGAGCGGTTTTTGGCGTTGCCGAATGGAATGAATGAACTTCGGATCCAGGGAGTTCTCCAAAAGTACAGGCTTCTTGCTGTCATCTGGCACACGTCCCTCTGCAGCCGGGGCAGGCTTTGCTGTCATTGAGGTGCCGGTCCCATTCCTGAACCCACCTGTAAAAGGTTTGCTGTTTATTATAAGCCATGACTTCATTTATGAACTGGGAAAGAAAGGCAAGTGTTTCCCATGGCTAAGGGCTTCAGTTACACTGCAGTTGTTCTGTATAACCTGATCTTCCATCAAGAAGACGAGCACAGACTGAGTGGGGTGGTTGCCACCTCCCTGTTACAACTTGTGCATTTTCCGTTCATTCTTATAGCCATTCAGGGCTGATTTAAACCCCAGGAGATCACGGCTGGGTCACTCACGTGCGTATTTAGTTTTCCTTGCAATAGCTAAAAAGCTGACGTGTTTGAAGGGAAATAGGCATTTGCCAGAAGCCTCTAAATACCTGTCCATCAAAGTGAATGGAAGTGAAATGTCGCTGCAGATGGCGATGGAGGGAGCTGGTGTATGGTCTGGTTCTGCCAAAAGCAATGAGGCTGAAACGTGCAGCACAAAAATGACAGATGCCAATGATGCGTTGCGAAAGGCCAACAGCATGCTTTAAAGCTGGTGTGTTGAGATTGTGACGGGGGTGGGGGGGGAGGACGATGACACTGTTTCCATTGGGGTGGTTTTATCCTGACCCAAACTGAATGAAACTGAAATCAAGGACAGCAAAGGGAACTGAAGGGCCATGAGGTCCATGAGCTGTAGGCCAGGTATCCTTAGCCTGCCAGCTTTATCGATGCTGCAGAGGTTACTTCTAAGTCAAATGGATCCTCTGCCATCACTAGGTCCATAACTGCATCTGTTTCCAGTCTGTGCAGGTGAACAGGTTAAAACCAAAGCATCCCAACAAGTCCTGAATGTAACTGCTCAGGAAACCCACTGTGAAATCAGAAATAACCCCCTTGTTTCTAAACTGTTGACACATAAACTCGGTTCCATCTGTGTTATCCCTCCTGCTGCGTGATTGCTTTATCACAGTGCCTGCAAGGTCATTAGATCTGGGGCACAGCACCAAAAAGTGCTCCTCCAAATGCTTTTCCCCTTATAATCAGTGTGTGCATTGCAGGGATGTGAGAATGGCGCTGTGTGTTTGCATACCTGCATTGATTTTGGTAATGACAGTCAGAATTGCTTCTCATGATTTAAACTGAAATTGCTCTGAAATCTATGTCTGTCTAGTGATTTGGCCAGTGTTGCTTATCTCCATCATCAGAGCAGAACCCAGCACCTACTGTGTCCGTCTCCAGGACCAAGCAGGCTGAGAGGAATATTACATCAAAAGACTATTCCCCCTCAGGGTTATAAGCACAGTTTAGTACTTAGTGGTCCAAGGCTGCATTGGAGAGAACAGGAATATCAAACAATACATAGGGATTGCAGGGAATTCGTGTGTGCTTCTCCATCCACCCTTTCAGTGCTGTCAGCGGTGGGTAGAGCTGTAGATCTCAGCCTGTTGTCACTTAAGTGAGGACTGCAAACCCTGTTTTGACCTAGTGAAGTGTAACTTCTGCTTGTCCTTCCTGATGTTTGCCCTCTCGTAGGTCCTGGTCACCATGCTGATTCACACTTGTTTCTTTCTTGCCTGCCTGCCTGTGGTGAGCCATGTCTGGGGTCATGCGGGACAAGGTAAGGAGCCTGTCTCTCCTCTGTCCGGGCAATTCCCTATGGTTTGGCTGTCACGAGGGTTAGCCCAGTCCTTGCTCAAGCCTTTCCCGTTGGCACTGGCACTGCACTTGAGGGATATTCCCAGTCACACACAGGATTTCAAGGGGATGCTGTGCGCTGGTGCCTGTTGGTGAAGCTCCAAACAGCTTGTTCCCATACAGAGAGAGCAATGGGAGATCAGGGGGCCCATTTGAGGAGACTATCTTGATCTCTCCCCACCCTGTACAGCCCATCCTCATCATTGGCAGCAGTTCAGCTCGCCGCTCCCTCACACCAGTGATGCATTTCAGCCTGTATAAGCAGTGAAGGGTGCTTATGTGATATGGAACTTGAGAAACAGGAATAAAAAGGGTGTTGCTGCTGTTACTCACCACATCATGTCCTGCTCTCTGAAACTATTGCTTTGGATGTATATGGTGATACATGATGTAATATCTGGACAAGAAAGCACACGAGGCACATTCCTCCTGTAACATATAGCACTCCCATAGCACCATGAATGACCAGAAAATACCTATAGCTATGTTGAAGATGGTGAAGAACCACTTTTATATTGTGTTTGAACCTTTCTGGAGAGGTGATGGCACTTCAGAGCTTGGATAGATGTGGCTCCATGCTGTGCATCTTCCACACCAGCCTCCATGGTTAAAACTGGGCTTAACTCCCTGTGAACCAAAGAGCAAGGTTACAGCATCAAATAGCACACATCTAACACAGGGCAGGGAAACAGTGGAGCTTTCATGGCACTGGGATTCATTTGCATCCAGCACATAATAGTGCTTTAGAGGATGCTGTCCTTTCTTAGCTATCTGGGGAAATTTTTGCCTTTTTAGCTTCTGGGCTCCTAGAGTGATGGCCAAGGAGCTGGACCACACTTGGCCAAAAGAAGACAGCTCCATGTTTAATCTAACCATGAATTCCCTTCATTGTTCCATGATCTTTTACCACTTCTCTTTGGCATGATGCTGGGATTTGTTTTTGCCCCTCACCCATCTTCCCAATGTTTTCTTCCTTCCCCTTCAGATTTGCCCGGGATGAGATGTGAATCTGAGCTTTGTTCTCCCAAAATAGTTATCTGCTCGTAGGGCAGCCCGCAGGAAGTCTCTGCAAGGAAAGGTTAAGGCACAGATGTTGGGCTGAGACAAGCAAGCCCTCACTTCCAGCTCCCACTGCTTTCCTTTGACTTCATGGCTAAGATGTCAGGAGATGTACGGACACAATGCAAGACCAGATTAGAGACTTGAGGAGCAACATTTTGCCAGCACCAAGCTGGGCACTCTGGGTCACCCTAAGCTGTTTTCTTATCAATAATAGTAAAGGGAAAGAGATTGGTGACAACTACAGATGAGAGGGGCATTTGAGTGCGGACATTAATCATTGCAAGCAAAGGATGCGCTCACTCATTGCAAATCAGGGCAGCCCACTGGAAAGGCAGCTGTAAGGTACCGTGTCAGGAAGGCGGGGAGGCAAACTGCTGAGTTGCCATCCTCTACCCAGTCAAGTGGAGAAGTTTCATGTGGTGACAGTGGTACGAGGGTACAGCTGCATTTTACCAAGGAATCATTGCTTCAGAACATGACCCATGAGTTCAGACATCAGCTGGGTTTAACAGCTGTCTGTGAAGTCTGGAGATGAGAAGGGAATGTGCTCTTTCTTCTTTTTTGCCTCCTTGTCTGATAGTATTTTTTTCCTTAGGATTTGCCGTTTAGTTTACTGCTCCCTGCAGCAAACTGGTCCAAGCTGGTGCCTGTGAGTTATGGGCCTGCCAGGAACTGTTATGTCCACTCTATCACGTTTTCTTTCTTATTTCTTCCTTTCTAACCCCCCAGCAGGTCCTTGGGGCTGCCTCTGGACTGATCTTTATGCAGAATTATGTGCTCCATCATCCCGGGGAATTCCTGTATTCTCATGAGCCCAAACCTAGTGAAGAGCCTCCCTGAGCCCTTGTATCTATTCCTGCCCTCCCACTTCAGATGCTCACACTAAATACATCTGCTGAAACAAACTGTTCCGAATGAAAGCTCTCAAGAGAGTCCTTCAAGATGTGAGGGGTGCAGAGGAAGCCCTCACCTCTGTGTTAGGCTGCTTTCCCTCTTTGCAGTGCTCCCATTTCCATAGTGAGGTCCCATTTCCTCTTCACCCAGGGTGGAGGCTGCAGATTTGCAGTGATTCACTGTAGGTTCATGGCAGAGCTGCAGGGGAGCTGCAGGACCTGCTCTGCAGCACCAGGGATGCTGAGGACTTGCATGGGATGGTGAAGGGTTCCATAGAGGAGATGGCCTCTGTGGTTTCTGGGTGCATATACAGAGGGAGGAACTGCATCCATAGTAACAGCACAGACACTTCTCCTCCTTCCCAGGGTCAGGCCGGCTGAAACTCACTGTCCTTTCAGAAGACAGGCTCCAGATGAAATGGAAAGAGACTGAAGGGAACATCAGTGGCTACAAGGTCCGGGTAAAGCCCATGGCAGGTATGTGCTAATGCATTGGACATCAGACCCAGCCGAGATTTGTGTATGAGAGGGGGACTGAGCTCTGCCTTTAACTGGTGGAGAACAGGACTTAAGTAAGAGCATTATTTGGACCTTGAGGTTATAAAGATAAGGCGGTGGGAATTATCGACTGGTTGGTCTGGTGTCAAGTGTTGGTCACCTACATCAAAACTTTCCACTGGGCTATACAGGCAGTACAGACACAAAGCCTTTCTGGCCACCACAACAGCAGTCCAAAATGCCACAGGCACAACCCTTCTATCATTCATTCACAAGACAGAGAAGAAATTCAGCTCTCTTCATCCTAAGGTAAAGACTTAGTCAGGAAGTGTTGCTTTTGGGACTGTGTGAGAAGAAGGATGTTGGAAGGCTCAGTGCCTGGTTCTATGGGAGCTCTCAATGATCCCCCTGCCTGCAGGGACATGGGAAGTCCTTGACCCATGTGTGTGGGGTTCACCCTAACTCCCTATCCTGGCCAAACTCCAGCTCTCCTTGACTTTGGACACTGAAACTGATGGTGATGGAAGGACACGACGTGCCTTGGCAAGGAGCAGTGTGGTTGGAGGCAACCTTAGTCTTGGCTGGCATTCGGTTTCCAATCGCTGCCGCCCTTCCAGCAGCTGGAGAAGGAGCTGCCAGGCAGCAGAGCGTGCGGCAGAGCTCCTGTGATCATCCACCCGCTTTTAGCTCAGCCCCCACCTGTTTCCAAGCTGGAGCAGGAGGTTTCTCATTCCTTCCCTGCTCTTCCCTGAGCCTCAGAGAGCGATGAACATCCCGGGAATGCAGGGAATCCCCACTTGGAGCACATGACTGAGGCTTTCCCTCTTATCCAGCTGGGGAGCTCCACCTCCAGCCCTAGGCATGAGCACAGGGATGACGAGTCAGAAACACATCCGTCTCTATAGTTTTAAGTGTGTAGACATTCCCTAATCAGAGGGGTTTGAATGTCTCCATTGGTTTTACGTACCTGGCTTCTGCTTTGCAGAGCTGCCGCATTCCGTCTGCTCACTGCCAACACAGAAATGCCCCAGTTTTGCCTGGTCAAGGCATCACAGACCCAGGGCAGGTCCCAGCACAGTGGGGTTTGCGGGAATATCACAGGGAGAGTGGCTGGGATAGGGAAGATGAATCTCAACTGCTGGTGATGACCACTTCCTCACTTTGTCACATATAACCTCAAGCACATAATAGAACCATAGAAGAGTCAGGGTTGGAAAGGACCCCAAGATCATCCAGTTCCAACCCCCCCGCCATGGGCAGGGACACCTCACACTAAACCAGGGCACCCAAGGCTCTGTCCAACCTGGCCTTGAACACCGCCAGGGATGGAGCACTCACAGCCTCCCTGGGCAGCCCATTCCAGTGCCTCACCACCCTCAGAGGAAAGAATTTCCTCTTTATATCCAATCTAAACTCCCCCTGTTTTAGTTTAAACCCATTACCCCTTGTCCTACCACTACAGTCCCTAATGAGCATCCCTATAGGCCCCCTTCAGGTACTGGAAGGCTGCTCTGAGGTCTCCACGCAGCCTTCTCTTCTCCAGGCTGAACAGCCCCAACTTCCTCAGCCTGTCTTCATACAGGAGATGCTCCAGTCCCCTGATCATCCTCGTGGCCTCCTCTGGACTTGTTCCAGCAGTTCCATGTCCTTTTTATGTTGAGGACACCAGAACTGCACACAATGCTCCAGGTGAGGTCTCAGGAAAGCAGAGCAGAGGGGCAGGATCACCTCCTTCGACCTGCTGGTCACGCTTCTCTTGATGCATCACTTGGTTGGATGTTTTCGTAAGCAATATATACTACCATTTGCCCAGTGTTTACCCTTTGAAGACCTGTTTCTTCACTCAGCAATGCTGTGAGAATCTAACAAACGCTGGGTGGGAACTGTTTTTCCATTTTGGGCATGTTTTATGGATTTAATAAAACCCCTCAATATTCTCAATTCTGGATTGGGGAAAAAATCCGAGCTCCACAAAATTAAAACAAATGGGAGCTGGCTGAGGTTCCTGGGCAGACATTCCCTGCATTTCAGCAGCGCTTTCACTACTGTCAGCTTAAATTTAAGCACTAACAAGCTCTGAACTGTGCCTTCATCCCACCCCAGGGGACTCGGAGCAAGAAGTCATGCTGAAAACCAAGACTCCCAAAGCCACAGTGGGAGGGCTGAGCCCTACCAAGGAATACACGCTGCAGGTCTATGTGCTCAACGGCTCCCAGGAAGCCCTGTTTGCCAAGAGGAAATTCGTGAGTAAGTAGAATGGGCTACAAGTTACCACTCAGAGAGCTCCTTGGAGGTGTCATGTGCAGAGTAGACTGTGCAGCAATCAGAGCCTGTTATTGCTTTGGTTGGAAGGTTAGAAAGGGAGGGATGGTGAAGACACAAGGGATGAGGAATGGACTGTGAAGCAGACCACGCTGTATTGATTATCCCCCTGGTTTCGGTCTTCC
Organism: Lathamus discolor; assembly: GCF_037157495.1. Classification (NCBI taxonomy): domain Eukaryota; kingdom Metazoa; phylum Chordata; class Aves; order Psittaciformes; family Psittacidae; genus Lathamus; species Lathamus discolor. The sequence continues at coordinate 2,283,242 of NC_088894.1, read as the reverse complement.
TGCAGTAGAGGAGCTCAAAAACGCCTCCCAGACTAGAAATAACCGAAGGAACTCAGGAGCTGCATCAGGAAAGAACCTCACCTCTTTGGGGGACCCAGCAGCTGAGCACAGTGGGGTGACAGAGGCCACCCCACCACCCCTGAACACAGTCGCGGCACAGCCAGGTGGGTGCACTGGGTTTAGGTGCCATGGTGTGTTTTCCCTGGGTTTACTTTATAAACAAGAATTATTTTTAATCATCAAAGATAATGGCAAGGACAAACTTCTGATGTGATCCACTGCTAATATTATTATTAACTTTATGTGTATGTTACTGCTCTGTGTATGTTAACTACTAATATTAGTATTAACTCACATATAGCCCTGTCAGAGGCATGAACAAAGATGGTCTTCTTTATCTAGCTATTTATTTGCGTTAAGTCTGTAGGACTTTATCCTCTCTGAACCCCCTACACCTCTGTCAAATGGGGCTTAAATCAGCCGATGAGTGGAGGAGGTTGCATGGGGATAACACACGAGGGACAGTGGGATGTTTCTCTTTGGAGCGCAGCAAAGGACAGAGCTGAGAAGAAAAGGCAGAAGGGGATTCAGCCAAAGGGCTTGGGAGAACCAACAAGAAACCAGGCCAGTGTGGAGGCCAGTGCTGCAGGAGCAACACCAACCCCCACAAAGTCATCCCAGCGCACTCCTGCGAGCCCGGAGCAGGAATCTCTAGGGAAAGAAAAACCCACAAAGGATTCATTGAGGAGAGGTGAGAGGGGTTTCAAGCACGTCTTGCTCCTTCCCTACTGTTATCCTTCATGTTCATTGAATGCCAGCTTTCCACCCCTCTCTATCGCCAGGATTTTCAGTAGTACAGTGCTGCTGCTGGTGCTTTCAGTTACCAGGTCATGCCTTGAGGAGCTGTCAGGAGTCACTGGAGAAGTCTGGAGCTCTGTAGAACACCACAGACTTTAAGGCAAACTGGAGCTAGGCCAGAAATTCCTTCCAGATGATTTAATTTATTGGTCTGCCACTATTCTCTCCCTTCCTGTTGCCACCTTCCCCTGCTTCTGACAGATCCACGTAAGAGTCCATATTCTTCAACAGACCTCCTTCCAGCCATTGACTTTTCCAAGCCTTCAGAAGGGAAGGAGAAAATCATTACCCAACCTGCTCCTCCTTCTGGACTTGTTCTTCGGCTGATAACTGGATAACTGATCATAGAATCATAGAATCATAGAATAGTTAGGGCTGGAAAGGACCCCAAGATCATCCAGTTCCAACCCCCCCGCCATGAGCAGGGACACCTCACACTAAATCATTCCACCCAAGGCTTTGTCCAACCTGGCTTTGAACACCTCCAGGGATGGAGCATTCACAACTTCCCTGGGCAACCCATTCCAGTGCCTCAGCACCCGAACAGGAAAGAATTTCCTCCTTAGATCCAGTCATGATCCTTCAGATTCATCAGTTGAGACTATGACAAAGCAGATGGCTCACAGCACTGCTGAAGCAGTGGGAATGGGACTAGCCAGAGCATCCTTATGTGTTCTCTTAACACCAATAGAAACCCATGGCTGTGAAAAAAGGCAGGAGAGTGACCTTTAATGGAGCCTGCTGAACAGATGGGATCATCCATTTCCCTTCCCTAAAGATGGAAATCCCCCATCTGAAAAATACCCAAGGAAGATGCATTTGACCAGTGACATGTCCTGTCTTATCCCCTGCTAAGCTGCAGGCCTGGGGTGGGGAGAAAAGCAGGGTTTGAGTATCCGTGATGCCAGCAGGTTTTTACAGAGAGATTGGATTTAATATAAAGCCACGGAATAATTATAGCCCACGGGGGATGTTGTGATGGAATGGAATGAAGCAATCACCTGCAATTCCTGGAGACTTAGGCTACATAAAAGGGAAGCACTGGGCTGGGGCTGAGATGTAATGGAGCTGACAGCGAGCAGAGGGTAGTGCTTGGGTTAGGCACACACTTCCTGACAGCTTTAACCCGTTCTTGGCAGGAATGCAGCTGCACATCCTTCCAGTTCTTGGTACTAAGATGGGTTACTCTTTGCCATGTGGTTTTCCCAAGATGCTGGGATGCCTCAGGCTGGCAGATGGTCCAATGCACCATCCAGATGAGGCCTTACACTGCAGATTTGCTTTTTGCCTTAAAACTGAAGCTGGTTTTCTCCTTTGCGATTGCTTCTCTCAACACCAAACCTTCTCCCCTCCCAGGTTCCCAATTTCAGTGTGACACATCAGCAATGACTGATATTGTCCTGCTTGTGGATGGATCCTGGAGCATCGGACGCAACAATTTCAAGTTCATTAAGGAGTTTCTGAGCAATCTGATTTCCCCATTCACTATTGGCCAAGACAAGATAAGAGTAGGTAGGAGACTTTCCTGTTTCCTGACCTTGGGAAGGCCGTGTTTTGAAGGTGTCTCTGCTCCTGTGGTTATATGCTCCTCTGAGGAGCTTTTATTCCTGTAGTTTGGGGTCCTGCTTGTCGCTCCTGAGAGCATCATCTGGTAGCAAGCTCTGGCCTCTAGTGGCTGTAAGCAATAGCTGCACAATGAACAGAGCAACATCTGGGCAGCGCCAGGCTGGGTGTTGATGCTGCGCTGCATTTGGGATTTGCTGCCTACCTTCGTGGAGGTGCTCAGCCTTCACAGCTCTGCATAGACAGATGCAGTGGCAGTGCTGTGCTGGAGATGCTTTGTGTTCAGGCAAGAAGAGCGATGCTTCCAGTTCTGAGTTTCTTCCCACTCCTTGCAGCTGACTAGTTTGACCCCAACTAACATTAAGACCTTATAAAGTATTTCAGAGCATCACCACATAGGCAGGTACCACTGTACCCAGTCTGATGCATCACCCAACTGCCTGCATGACAAGGACCATGCAAAGAAGTGGAGATAGAAACCCAATCTGCTCATCCCCACTCCCTTTCTTTATTTGTGACATCTTCCCATGGCAATCCTGACACCACATCCCCCAAGTGGGTCTCCTCTTGCAGCTTATATTGGCTTGTGTGATGCTGACGGCTCTTGCCTTCCCCAGGGCTGTCCCAGTACAGCAGTGATCCCCGCACAGAGTGGGATCTGAGCACTTACTCTACAAGGGACCAGGTTCTGGATGCTGTGAGGAGTTTGCGGTACAAAGGGGGCAACACCTTTACAGGTAACTCCATCTCACAGGTCTCTGCTAAACGATGCACGTGGCTACAGTGGGGAAAGCTGTTCCCATGGGATGATGTTCTCCATGGGGACCAAGGCCACTGCAGGGCAGAGAGAAGGGTAAACATCCATATCTACTCCTCTCCAGGTCTGGCATTGACCCACGTCCTGGAGCAGAATCTGAAACCAGATGCTGGTGCCCGGCTGGAGGCTGAGAAGTTGGTGATACTCTTGACTGATGGAAAATCCCAGGATGATGCCAACCTGGCTGCTCAGACTTTGAAAAACCTGGGCATAGAGATATTTGCCATTGGTAAGATCACAACCATCTATAAGCTACAGGACAAAGTCAACCTACTTTGTGATAGGACAAAGGGGAATGGCTTTAACCTGCCAGAGGGGAGATTGAGATGAGCTCTTAGGCAGAAGCTCTTCCCTGTGAGGGTGCTGAGGTGCTGGCACAGGGTGCCCAGAGAAGCTGTGGCTGCCCCATCCCTGGCAGTGCTCAAGGCCAGGTTGGACACAGGGGCTTGGAGCAAGCTGCTCCAGTGGAAGGGGTCCCTGCCCGGGGCAGGGGTTGGAACTGGATGAGCTTTAAGGTCTCTTCCCACCCAAACCAGTCTGTGGTTCTATGACAGGATGATACTTTTGATCTTCTTTAAATTGAAGTTTATGTTCCCTTATCTTTGATAGAAGCATCCACAGGCTGTAAAACTAAGACGGAGAGTAGGACTTTATTACATTGTGACTAAGACGATAATGAACTCATTTATTCAGCACAGATAGTGTCTTCAAAGGGTATTTTGTTTGCTTAGGAAAAACAATAATTCACAGGAGAGATTCCACACCTCTCATCTAAAGACATTTGTGAGCCTCAGAGACCTGTGCCACGAGAACAGCCAATACTCAGCTGTGGAATTAGGCAAGAGAACATTGTATTTGGGACAGCAGGAGACCTCCTTTACAATTACTGCTTCTCACAACTTGCCATTTCTCTGAATAGCATTATCTGCTCTTCACTATCCAGCAGCAATAATGAGAAGCAAAATGACCTTGAGCAGCTCTGTCCTTGATGAGTACAGGAGTCTGCTAGAGGCAAATACATGAGCAATAGAGTTACGTAGAAAACTCTCCTAAAATTACAATCCCCAAAACTTTAAGTGCTAATTTATGTTGAAAACACACAAGCAAGGGTTTATTGCATAGGGTTCTGTAGCAATGGGATGGAGGCTAGCAAAGCTGGCAGGATAATGGTTTTGGGCTTCAATAAAGCAGGCGGGATGCTCATCAGGCAATGTTAGAGCAGCCTTGAGCCTAGCATTGGGAAGCAAAATAAGTTGTGTGCTGTGGAGTTTGGTCTGCAGAGGGTTAATGAGGGTGGGGAGCAGAAGGATGGGGATGGAGATGCTCTGTGATGGTGAAGTCCTGCTAAATAGATTGGTTTTTGCTCATCCCTGACTCTCTCAAAACACAGTGTGATGTTCTGAGGAACAGCAGACTCTGTGGGGAGTGCTGGCATCTCATAAACACAAAACTGTTGTTTATTCACCCACTCCTTCCCCTATTTATGCCACATGCCTCTTAGGGTGAAAATTACCTCCCTTCCTGTAGCAAAGCTGGCAAGTGATGAGGAGGCAGAAAACAGGAGAAGGGTTCACTGGCCTGTCTCCTCACAAGGAGGTCTCACAAGACCTTCTTCTGCACAGAACTGAGAGCCCTACCCAGGCTGAACTGAGGCTGTTGCTGTAGGAAAGCCCAAGACTGCTCTCAGACACCCAGGTGGAATGATGGAGAGGCTCTGCTTGGAGAGCAGGATGACAATGGGACCCCTCCTGCCCCTGAACAGGCCACACAGATGCAGGGCTGCTCCTCTCTGGGCAGTGTTCTCAGTCTCATTCTCTGCTCTGGTTGCAGGGGTGAAGAATGCGGATGAGGCAGAGCTGAGGCAAGTGGCATCAGAGCCGCTGGAGCTCACCGTGTACAACGTGCTGGACTTCCCGCTGCTGAGCTCGCTGGTTGGCAAACTCACCCGGGTCCTGTGCACCAGGATCAGGGAGAAGAGCAACAGGGAAAACACAGGTGAAGTGAAACCTCCTCAGTGAGGGCTGAGCTTCCTTCTGCTCTCCATCCACCTTCCTTGCCACCAGGGCTGACCCTTCCCCTCCATGGGCTGCACCATCCAACTTTTCTCCTCTAGTGCTGATCTCCTTGCTCAGCCCTCTTGCTGCCTGATGGTGGTCCTTGCCTCATCAATGTGTTGGTGTTTCTTCTGTGATAGTTGTCTCCTATAAGACCCTCTGGGTGCAGTCCTTGCACTCTCAATCCACTGCTGACTCCCCACTGTCTCTAACACATCACGTAGAGATGTTACCTGGTAGATGTTTCCATTCTGATGCCTTTGGTTTAGCTGCCTGCTTTTGGCATGTGGGCCAATACAAGCAACAGCCATTCCTAACAGGGGTCTGGATAACTCTTGGTGGATATAATCACCTTATAACTACCACTGTGGGGATGAGGGGACTTCTTTTCCCTGCTCCATTATCATATGGTGTGGGAAATGTGTTGTAACCGTCTCCTTTTCTGAGTTTCTTCCAACCAAAAGGAGGCAGGAAAAGGAAAACAGCTAATTTGAGAATATGTTAGGGAGTGTGTATGGAGGAAAAGTGGAGGTAGGAAGAGGAGATGCTAAAACATCTAGACACATCTATCTTCTCTACACTTTGAATGATGGATCTCCAAGGCATTTTCAAGTTAAACCCAGACAGCCCACTTCTTTCCTTTGCTGGAAAGCAGCCTGTATGATGAACAAGGGAGTGAAGAACCACTCCAGATGTTAGCTTAGATCCTCAGAAGGAATGCTGTGTACACATTTCCATTTCTCTCTGCTCTGAGGTTGGCCTAAGGAGAATGAGAAAGTCTAATTTTCAAGCGTGCTTTTACTTGAATGCTCTGGAGATTCACCTAAATAAATTGATTCATCCTTATTAATTTGTGCTTGGTTGGTATAATTAGACATTTTTCAAAGTACACATTAGGCTAAAGGAAAATGGGCTGCTCAAAAAAAAAAAAAATGAAACCAAAATAAGTTGTGCTTGCTGATTTTGACCATTTTCATGATTTGTCAAGGCCGGGTCATCTTTTGGATGCAGGCAAATATGAAGACTTGTGTTGAAAAAATATTCCCGGCACCCAGCAAATGCACAGCCTGTTCTCTATGGAGTAGTTGTGTTCTCTGGATGCCCAGTTGTAAATATGAGTTTGGAACAGTTTCTGTGCTCTATAGAAAAAGAGACACTAACACAGGTTGGAAACTCTCAGTCGTTTTTATGAGCTGGAAAGTACATTTGGCATGGAAAGTGTGGATATAAGAAAGTAACTGTGGTTTTAACTCCTAGGCAGCGCTGCGAAAGAGAGCCCTGTGAACTCGGGTCCCCAGCTGAGCCCAACTGACCTTAAAATATCAGCTGTGACCTCTAAGAGCATGCACTTGACCTGGAGTCCTCCTCCGAGACCACCAAAGAACTACCGGGTTGTGTATTATCCCTCTAAGGGTGGCATGCCCGAAGAGGTGAGAGACCTTGCTTTGGACACCTAAGGCTGCAGCGTCATCCAGGTGGTGGCTGGGAATTTAGGCTAGAGTAGACAAAAAGATGAGGCTGGAGGTGTGGTTCTGGTGGGACATCAGCTAAAATGTGGTCAGCTCATAGGATGACCAGACACAAGAGGAAATGGGGTAAATATCTTGCTAAATCAGCCATGACAATGCTGGTTTTAATCTTATGTACTGTTACCTCCTCCCTAAAACATCTGTTTTGGCCCAGAGGACTCAGGTGCACAGAGCTGTCCAAGGATGCTCATCTGTGGTAGATAATGACATGCATAGAAAAGCAAATCCAGATTGTTGATGGATTTCCATTCAGAGAGCACTGTTAAGAGTCTTGTGATTGGTGTTTGCACAGATCCCAGCCTTAGGGGACAGGAATGCCTATTGCCTCTTAGCTGTCTATTCTGGGGAGATGCTAGCTTACACAAAATACAGAAGGCAGCAAGACTTCTTGTTTCTGGGTACAGGTCTGCCACAAAGAAGCCATAGGGAAGGCCAGTTCAGCCATTGCTTTGCTCAAGGGTGGCTAGAACATCCCTTTCCTGACAGCCTTTCTTTCTGCTTTCAGGTGATTTTAGATGGAGCAGTCTCCTCTTTGCAGCTTTCCAATCTGACCTCGCACACGGAGTATGTGGTGTCAGTGATTCCTGTTTATGATACAGTTGTTGGGGATGGGCTGAGAGGCATCACCTCTACATGTAGGTCGTGAGTAGGGAGAATTATGCTGCTGCATGTATGATAAGTGAACAAAGCTCTTTCCTTGCAGCCACCTGGGACTGGAGCCTAACACTGGATCCTTCCCCCTTGCTCAAGTTCAGTCTGTCTACAGCTATCTCCATCTTTAGAGATGTTCAGAACTTGACCAGACAAGACTCTGAGCAACCTGCTCTTGGAGAAGCAAGTGGGACCAAGAGACCTTCAGGGGTCCTTGCAAAGGAGACCACTGATGTGGCAGTAACTCCCCATGCTAGACATAACCTTACAACCCCTTGCTGCCTTTTTATCCTTGGGTTAATCCGAGTGAATTAAACCTGTTCTTTGTCAAGTGGCTGCTCCACTGTGTTAGATGTAGCGTATATGTCCACCAGCAGTAGCTGTTGCAAAGCCACGTCTCCTCCGAGGTTTGAGCTGTCACAGACCTCACACTGAAGATATCTTTCTGCCTCGTTTCTCCATCAGTGCCTTTGTCTTCCCCTCGCTCCCTCCGTGTCTCTGAGCTGAACCACAACAGTATGAGGCTGAGCTGGAAGGCAGCCCAGGGAGCCACGCAGTACCTGGTGCTCTGCTCCGCAGCCCCTGATGGGGCAGAGGACTATACAACGGAGGTAGAGTTCATGAGAACAATGACAATATCATGTTTTCTGTGTCTGGGCTGTTCAGTTCTAGCTCTAACCTCTGTGAATTGGTATCATGCATCACTATTACCGCCAGCAACGTCTTTCATGGAAGGGTTGTTTTTGATGGTGTATCTCAAAGGGGTATATAACGTGAGGGTTTCACATGGGAGGTAAAGGCATAGGAGAGAACTGATTGTCTCATGGGGCCCTGGAAACCCAGGCACTGAACTCACTTCTTTGCAGCCCCAAATGTAATTGCTTTATCCCTGAGGCTGTACATAAATGACTTTACTGTGCTTATCTTTAAATGTTACCTGGAAATTCATTAGGGTGGTTTTGGCTGACCTCTAAGAGCAGACCCATGGCACTGCGTAAGGATGAAACAGCACTTGATGAACTGAAAACCCTTAAAAACGTCTAAGAACCATTTGCATGTGTGTATTTTAACAAATTATCTGGAATATGTGTAGGCTGAAGATATGAATGCAAAATAACTGGGGGAAACATTGCCTCTTTGACTTGGATTCCCACCTCTGAATGCACAGCAATAGGAGCAATCACAGGATGGTTTTCAAAACAGACCAATTAGTGTTGGTTTATTAGTAGTAATTTATTAATACTTGTTATTAATTGTATTTATATTGGAACATTTCTGCGGTTACTCACAGCGAGAGCGCAATGCTCCAAGGCTATGGGATGTCTGCAAACTCAGCATTAAGATGCTCCCAGCCTCTCATACAGCCCTGCTCCCTTGTGTGCAGGCTCCTAAGTGTCTCTGGGGAGTGTTTCTAAGCGAGAAGAGAGCAGCAGAGGAGCTATGGCCGAGCTGTGCTAGCGGCAGGTGGCAGCAGCCCGGCTGCAATGGGTCTGCTTGCAGCAGGCAGCTCTGCTTCTTCTCCATGTGTCTGAGCAAAGTGGGATCGCATCCCCCGTGTGCCCCCTTATCCAGCCCACAATATAGCAGCGGTTTTGTGTGAGACTTACATGTCTATGCAAGACCAGGGTAAGAGAATCACAGAATCATAAAATCAGAACAGTTTGGGTTGGAAGGGACCTTCAAAGTTCATCTAGTCCAACTGCCTGCATCTTCAACTCAGAAGATGTTGCTCAGAACCACATCCAGCCCACCTCTGACTGGCTCCAGGGATGGTGCATCCACCACCTCTCTGGACCACGCGAATATAAGAACCAACCTCATTGTAAATTGTGCATTTTACCACCCTCATGGTAAATTATTTCTAACTCATGTCCAGCCTGAATCTCCCCTTTCAGTTTAAAAGGTGATATATACCTCAGTGTGTCCCTTGAGAAAAAGCAGGGCACTGACCACTGTAGATCACCTACTCAAGTGGTGAAGCCCTAGGGTGGAGAAGTCCCTTAGTATAACTTTGTTGCTGTAATGTCTTGGTCTATTGAGGGTATTGGCAGGTGCCCTAGAGCTGAAGGGTACCCAAACCATCTCTCTGTTGACAGGTGAAGGTGTCCCAGCCTGAGGTCCTGCTGGATGGGCTGTCTCCCAACACGGAGTACTCCGTCGCAGTGTATGCGATGTATGGGGAGGATGCGAGTGATCCAGCCAGCATCCAGGAAACCACCCGTAAGTGCTGCTGCCGCTTCCTGGGTTGTTAATAAACACTTAAGGCAGGAAAGATGTGTTAAATAGTGCTTCCCATATTGTGCATGTGGCTTGTAAACACGCTGCCTCTTCCCTTCTTCGTCTTAAGCGGATAGTGGTCCCTGAGGGGATCTCTAATTACATGGTGAGCTGTGAGAAAGGAATGATTTTCCCCTGGTAAAAAAGGACTCCTGAAAAAGCTGTTCCCTGAGGTCTTTGCTGTCTGGGGAGGAAAAGGGAATTATGTGGCTATATTTTCACCTAAAGCCCAGGCAGCCTTTCATGACACCCCAGAGGCTTGTACAGGAACAACATAAATACCATTCCCTGCATGGTGAATTAGTCTCTTAATTCAAGGTGGGATCATCGATGAGCAGAAGGAGGCGGCCAGTGGCATTGTCACTGTGCGGGCTGTGAAACCACGGAATGCTGTCACTAACTGTTGTTGCAGTGGCCTTGAGTCCTCCCAGGTACCTGAGCTTCTCGGAGCTGAGCCATGCGTCCGTTCGGGTCAGCTGGGAGGCTGCATCTCCGGCTGTGAAAGCTCACCACGTCAGCTATGTTTCTAGCAGAGGGAGCAATGCTGCGGAGGTGAGTCCTCATGGGGCTGGTGGAAGGAAAACGGGGAGGTTGCATACTGCCTTGCTCTCCTTCAGCTGCATGCTTCAGAGAGACTGCGTTTTCTGCTGGCAGTGGTTAAACTCTGAAAAGGGCACTTTTGATGGTGTTGCCATCCATGTGCTAATCCCTCTGCAGCTGTACCCAAGCTCCTCTCCATATCATAGAATGATTTGGGTTGGAGGGGACCTTTAAAGGTCGTTTAGTCCAACAACCCTGCAATGAGCAAGAACATCTTCAACTACATTAGGATGCTCAGATCCCCACCCAACCCAGCCTTGAATGTTCCCAGGGATGGGGCATTTATCATGTCTCTGGGCAACCTGTGCCAGTGCCTCATCACCCTCATCATCAAAAATTCTTCCTTATATTTAGTTTGAATCTACTCTCTTTTAGCTTAAAACCGTTACCCCTTGTCCTAGCACAGTAGGCCCTAAAATGTCTGTTCCCATCTTGCTTATAAGCCCCCTTGAAGTATCAAAAGGCTGCAATAAGGTCTCCCCAAAGCCTCCTCTTCTCCAAGCTGAACAAGCCCAACTCTCCCATCCCTTTTCATACAATACTCACACAACTCCTCCATTGCAGGTTGAGGTTCCTGGCCCTGCAACATCCACTGTCCTGAGCCCTTTGTCCTCCCTCACCCAATACTTCATCAGTGTCCGATCTACATATGATGAAGGGGACTCCTTTCCAATTACTGGCAATGTTACCACCTGTAAGTAGGGAATGAGAATGCTTTTGGTCTCAGTAAACGGTGACAAAATTGGCTTGTGTGAGTCTGAACATGAGTGCCCTGAAGACCAGTCCTAGCAGGTCATGGCCAAAACCCTTGCACAAACCCCAAATGACTCTTGTTCTTTGCATGTGGAGTATATCCAACTGTGTTATGTCTAAAACGAGGTGGAAGGAATAAAGGAAGGAAGCAAAGAGTGATGTATCACTAACCTCTGTGTCCTTGAGAGCCCTTCTAGCCTTCTCCCCTCTACAACATCAGCGTGATAACGTGTCCTCTCCTCAAATGAGATAATCCTTCTTAATTAGGGGTTTAAAAATAATTTATCCCTCTCTGTCCCGATGGCTGCTGTCATACGGGTGTGTGGAAGTGAAAGACAGGCTGCTCTCAGACATCTGCCCGGTTGATGTTTTGCTCCCCAACCATCTGCTCCCCACCTTGGCTCTGACAAGGCGCTGTCAGTGCCTGCGCTCCAGCTCCTTTTCCTTCTGCATCCCTCAGTAAAGGTCCCCCCGCCACGGGCGCTGAAGGTTACGGAGCTCTCTGGGAATAGCCTCCGACTGCAATGGGAAGCTGTCGCTGCCTCCGATGTGGTTGTCTATCAGATCAAATGGAGCACGGCCAGTGGAGAGAAGCCTCAGGAGGTATGGACCCACACACAGCGCTGGGGAGGCTGGGTTGGCTTCGTGCCTGCTTGATGGCTCTGAACCCACCTGAGTGACATCGGGTGGTGTAAAGCTATTTGTGTTAATGCGCTCAAGCCGTTAAACAGTTCATCACCCAGCTGAAGGAGCCTATGGAATCAGAGAGGCTCTGTCCCAGGTCTGGGAGTTCAGTGGAGCAGTCACCTTGAGTGCTGGAAGCAGGAGGGACAGGGGGACAGAGCCCTGCAGGCTCTTGGAAGATTGCAGAAGTGTTCTGGAAAATCTCAAGGATGAAATTCAATAGGGACAAGCAGAAAGTATTAAGCTTAGGCAGGAATAATTAACTGCAGGTATACAGGATGTAGAACAAATTGCTAAGAAGCAGTTTGGTAGAAAAAGATCTGGGGTTGCAGGGGATCGCCGGCCCACAATGTCAAGGAGCTGTGGAAAAGTCAAAGATGATACTCAAGTATTTAAAGCTGGCCTCTAAGACAGCAGAAGCAACTTCTGCTTTCCTCAGTGCTGGTAAGCACCTTTTGGATACTGGTCCTCAAGAAGGATGAGGTCCAAATGCAAAATGACCAGGGACAGAGCTGGTGCAGGGAGGGCAGGGATGGACAAGGTGACTTCTTCAATCTCAAGCCCCTATTTTCAGTGTGAGTGCAAGCAGAAGTTTAAATGGTGGTTTAAATACACAAGTCTCTCATGCAATGTTTCACGCCTGGGCTGGAGTAGGGGTGTATTGGGGTTTCTGTCCTCAGCATACCTAAAAGATGGGAACTGAGCAAAGCGATTTCATGCTTCAGGCAGGTTGACTGCCTTGTGTCAGAGCACTGCGTTGTGGCACTGAAGCAGCTGCTGACTACAACCGGGCTGCAGTGCATGGGTATCTTCTCTGCATTAATCAGGGCTGGAATTTTGCCTTTGCTTAGATGTGTGCATCCCCCAACAGTAGACTTTGTCCCTGAGGCCCTGTGCTAACTTATTTGTGCCTATGGGTAATGTGTGAGCCAGACACTTGGATGGCATAGACTAGCCTGCGGATGCCTGGGAGCTTGACTGACTCATTTCTTCCCCTGCTGCAGCTCTCCATTGCTGGAAACGTGGCAACTGCTGTCCTGCCAGACTTGCAGAAGAACACTGACTATAAAATATCCATCTGGGCCTATTACAAAGATGGTGCCCGAAGTGACACCGTTTCTGTGCAGCACAGGACCAGTAAGTGACCAGTGCTTGGTATCCACAGCCTAAGGGTAATAAACAGGGCACAAGATGCCTCAGAACCCATCACAGACCACAGATCTGGTCATATCCAGCTCTGAAAACCCAAAGCTGAACGTCTGAAAAGGGCTTGAGATGTCTAGCCTTCTGTCTTAGTGTTCTGAGTTGGTCCTGACAAAAGGCTGGGCAAACACAAGCGGGCTGGTGCCTCTTGCAGGCATCTGACACCCTTGCAATGTGTTTCATGTAGAATACATCGCTTTCCCCTCCTTCCTTCTGTGTAGTGCACTGATGCAAATGAATTGGCTTTCTGCAGGGTGTTCAGCTGAACGTGTCATAGTGCTGCATGATGGATGTCTCCTGTTAGTAAAATATCGTCTCTTAAGGAGGGTGAGGATTTCTCCAGCTACGTCATTGCTGAGCTGTGCTCCATCTGAGGGCACTTACACAAATGAGAGAGAATCCTGCAGCAGACTCTGCATTGGCAGCATTATCTAAACCTTGCTTTGTACAGGCAGGATGTGAGGTTAAAAAGTGGCACTCCCAGAGGTCCTCTTAATTAATATTGCCTGTGTAATGGCTTTGTTGGCACTGAGCGGAATACATTCACTGTGAATGGAATGCAATTTATTCAACAGCAGCAGTCCTCTCCTTCTCTGTCTCTCAACCTCCTTTGCAGAAGAAACCTATTTAGGGTGGTGCTAAGCTGATGAAGTGCAGAATAAATGGCAATCTGGAAATGAGACGCTCAGGTTTTATTAATAATGAGGAATAATAGCATTTCTTTAGGGAGGGCCACCTCAAGCAAGTACTTAGGAGCTGCATACTGTTGTAAAAAACAGAAAAGGGGAAGCATCCTACAGGTGTATACCGACAAAGGGACAGTCAGAGCTCTTCAGAGGCTTTGGAAAATGAATGTCTGTTTCAAGCCATGTATTACAAATGCCAGAGTTGCTCCCTCAGCCCACTGCAAATGACACGTGATGGTGCCCTTCCAGGCACATTTGAACATGCCAGTCCTTGGCCGTGTTGGCACCCCGGTGGGACATGGAAAGCAATTTGACTTCTGCTTGTCAGCTGCTGTCCTTGTTCAGGAACAAGGATGCCTTGGGGATGTCAGACTTTGCCTTGCTGCGTGAAGAAAGCGAAGTGCTCACAGAAATCGGGTTTGAGGATTTCCAACCCTAACTATTCTAAGATGCTACGGGCACCCAATAGAATCAGTGCCACTCCCCAGGGCCAGTTTTTGCATCTACAACCAATGTCTTGGATGATGATTCTTTGGATTTAATGTTTTTCATCTACAATCAATGGTTTTGATGATGATTCTTTGGTTTTAATATTTAAAGTAAGAAGTGCCCACAGGAGAGGAGTGGCACAGGAAAAGGGATGGCTGATGGTTTCCAGGTGGCAGTGTTGATCTTGAGCAGTTGTGGATGCCAGTGAATTGATTAGGCTTGTGCAATGGATGTGTGCGAAGATGCGGCACTAGGCAGGACTCTGGGAAATTCTGGGATACGGTTATACTTCAGACCTTTACTGTTTTGGGCAAAAACTACCATCTTTAGTGTGAAGAACGAAACAGATGTTGGATGGGAGCTGCTGGTGAAGCTGGGCTGAGCCACCCTGACTGACTTTGCACTGAAGTGGATTATAAAATGCTTATGTGCCCCATTCCTCTAGCTAAGCTATGCCAGCAGCAGCTCAAGGCTGATAAATGTCTTCAAGTTTGTCCAGCTTCTCAATGACATCTTCCTAGCACAGCATGTATTACAAATAAAAGGGATTGAAATGTGGGAAAGAAGCTTCGACCCATGGCAGCGAGGGGAAAACATGCCCTATATAATCATTGCAGATGAGTGTTTGATGCAGTGGACTCCAGGGTTTTACTCTTATTTGACAATGTGCCTGTGATGCTGGTTAGACCCGAGAGCAAGCTGGATTTCTCCTACAGAAGGTTCAAGAGGTAACAGAAGACACAGATGGTGTCCTCTGTGTCAGAGAGGCTTCTGTCCTCCTGGGCAGCTTCAGGAGGTGACCTTTCCACAGCTGTCAGATCCATGCCATCAACTGCCAGGCCTGGGGGCTTTCCAGAATAAACCCATCTCAGAAGACTTCCCCTAACTTTCCCTTTAAACTTCACTTAGAGTCCTCCCTTACCTTGGCTGAAGGAAACAGCCAGTGCAGCCAGCAAAGATGCGGATGTAGCACGGCACTAATAACAGTGCTGTTGTAGTGATTTTACCTCCCACACTTGTTCTCCTCTCCACTTTACCTTGCGGTAATGCCCAGCAACAGCCTCAGCCTGATTCAGCTGCTAGCAGTCCTTAGCTTAAGGAAAAGTAAGCTCATTTTATACAGAAAAGGGAAGAAGATCGATGATGATGCAAACGATCTTCATTCAACCTGTGCTCTCAGGTCACCCTACACTTTGCTGGGTGGGCAGAAGAGCCTTACAGGTAAAACTGCAGTAAGAAATCGCACAGCCTGCGTGTGTGTCCTTGACTCTCTCCAGGGCTCATCCATCATTTTTAGTCTCTTCTGAGTAAAATCATTCTTTTTCTCTGTCTAAGACTTCTGTGTTAATTAAAATTGCTCTGAGTGCCCTCCTCAAGGCTGCAGGATGAGCAAATTGTTGCATGCTGGCTGCTCTGGGGCTTCTTTAGCATAACTGTAAAACAGAAAGGAAAATATGGAAAATACTAGTAATTATGATGGTTTAACTTTGTTGTGTGATCCAGGTTGAACTGCCAATAAAGCTGTTGCAGTTTGGGTCTTTATGAAGGGTATCCATTGGTGTTTGTCTGTGAAAGGAAAGGAGAAAGAAAAAAAGGGAAAGGGAAAGGAAAGCAAAAAGAAAGGGAAAGGGAAGGGAAAGAAAAGGATCTTTTTGTCATACTTCCAGGACTTTTAGGCTTTGAATTGCTGAATGCTTGAGTTGTACTGTGCTGTACTTGGGCAAAGCGCATCCCTCCAGAATTGGTTTCTCTCTTGCCTGGTCCCCCAGGTGACAGCTTCTGCTCTGAGCATGAGTTAACTGCCCAGCAGAGCACTGAAGTGTTCAGAAATAGGCTTGGAAGCAAGTGCTGCTGGCCCTATACATAGGCGTTAACACCTGCCTTTAATGCTGTTCATCTTTAATCCCCACTGCAGATTCCCGGAGCCCACCCACCAACCTCTTCATTGACTCAGAGACCCCCACCAGCCTCCAGGTCCACTGGACCCCCCCCAACGGCCGCATACAGCACTACAAAATCACCTACCACCCTGTGTCTGATGCTGGTGCTCAGCAAACGGTGAGTCTCCAGCTCCTTTGTACACGACAGGCACTGGACCAGAGGGACAAGGGGACAGTTTCATGCCAGGGGAACTCTGCTCACTCCAGTAGGGTTTACCTTCAGGATGATGGGTTTGCAGGACTACAGAGCCAAATCTCTTCCCCTGAATTGCTGATGTGTTGCTTTGTGAAGAGATCCTCCAGGGTTCCTTGTGATTATTTGTGTCCATCAAAGCTGCTAATAACACAGCTTTCCTTCCTCCCTGAACTGGGATGGGGGATTCTTGGAAGCAGAGGAGTAGAGGATAAACCTGCTGTCCCTCTGACTTCGGGAGGATAAACATTAACCTTTTAAAACACTGATTTTCTACTCAGGCTGATTACTATGTTATAAGGCACTTTTGCTGCATTTGCATGGGGAATATTGGGTCTTTATACAGGGAAATGTTCTTTCCCTGGACACAGTTAGTCCAATAGCAATGCCTAGCCAGGTTTCCAGGATGCCCTACAAGAACCCCTCTGTGTAACTCCAGGCTGTGAGTAAGAGCTACAAGGGGAAGCCTGCCCAAATGTTGGGTTCTTTTTTCACCCCATTGTAGATCATGGCTTCTGGCAAAAGCAGCAGCGTGACCCTGCAGCCGCTGCTGCCTGATCGAGCATACAAGGTGACCATTTCTGCCATCCACTACACAGGAGAGAGTGAGATCACATCCACAACAGGGAGGACAGGTAAGTGTATCGGCCAGAATGGGCAAGTTCCTCATAACCTTCCATCTACTGGTATTGAGGCAATCTCTACTGGGGCAGCAATGTCTCGCTTGCCCTGAGCTGTGGCCAAGGCTGGGGTTTTGCTCAGCAGGGTAGATGACTAACTTTGAAAAGGGAAAACCCTGCCCCAATTTCTGTACTCTTGTGCATTAGTGGCAATTCCAGCATGACTGGGGAGGGCTGGTAAGCATCCTGGTCCTGAGCCAGGCATCGCGGTCCTGAGTTACAAGCTTATGCATGCATTGCTTTCTCTTTCAGCTCCTGTGCTGTCTAAATTCCCTTCAATACGAGGATTCATTCCATCTAAAACAGAGGGTAAATGATCTCCTCTAAAGTCTTGCTTTGGTTTTGTGTTGGGTGTTTTCAGTGGCAAACCCCAGAGCGTGGGCTCTGCAGAGCAGGCAGCAGCGGGTATGTCATCTCCTGACAGATGCCTTTGGGGACTGTCCAAGGACAGCCAGAAACCACCCAACTGCTTAAAATCAGCCTCACTTCTGATAACATTTTTGAAGGGTTTCTGCACAGCTTCACCAAAATGGAGCAAAGGGAATAAGGACCTGGTTTAGGAAAGGTCCCTGTAATGTCCCTTATTAAATTTAATGAGCATATGTTCTCACAGCTGACTGAAAGCAAAGTACAAAATGGATTAGCAAGGAATGTTGAATTAACAGGGTTATAAAAAGTTGTTAAGAAATAAATGTCAGAATACAGACGTTACAGCAGCGCTGGCTTTCCCTGCATATTGCAAATGAGTTGAAACAGAACTGATTGAGGGAAGCCAATAAGGAAGAATAAGGCAGATCGGACGGGAAAGCTTTCATTTATACCCAATAAAGAATGTATCAGACTAAGTTTTCAAGTGGCTTAGTGAGGAAATCACAATGGAAAAGTCTTGTGAACTTTGCAGAAAACAATCCTCCCATAAGGTTGATGAGTCACCTTGCAGAACTGAATATAGCTGTTTGGCTGGGGTAGCTGAAAAGGCAATAGAAGAGAGATTAAATTTTGTGTGTTTTATGAAGTCTCTCTTTTTTCGAAGATGTGGAGACAATATGTAATAATGCTGGGAAACTGTTGGATGTGCAGTGAGACTCCAACGTTTACATGTAACCACATTATTGAGAGAAATGCTCTGAGGCTGCAGGTGTCTGAGTCATCATAGACTCATAGAACGGTTTGGGTTGGAAGCGACCTCAAAGTTCATCCAGTTCCAACCCACAGATGTTTATTATATACCTTAATAATTGCATTTGGCTGGGACTTGGGGAGAAAAGAAAAGAGAACAACAAGGCAGCAGGATTCCCAGGCTGGAAAGGCCAGGAAAAAACCTTCAAAGCAGGAGTGCAAAGTGCCAGTGTCAGGGATCCTTACCCTGCCTCTGATACTCTTCCTCTAAGCTGAGAATTGCCGGATCAAAGAGCTGTGAGCACTCCAAGTGCTTCCAGCCTGGGAAGGAGGTGAGGATTGCCAGGGATGTCAGCAAGAGGGATACTGGGGCCTAGGCAGGGGTCAGGAGGAGAAAATCAGACCCAAGCAAGAAAATCACATACCCGTTAGTGGGCAAGTTTACAGCCTGCTTATATCGTGTTGGGGGATTTCTTTACTTTATCATGCTTTAATTCTGGGCAATGCTTCACCTTTGGAGAGCCGGTTTGTTTCTGGAAGGGGAAGAGAAAGAGCAGTGTGTAGCTTGTAGATACAAGTCAGACAATCCTGGATGCAGGACATGGCTCCACAACGAGGGGCTGGTCAAGCTCAAAGTGATGATTTTTGAGGCTTAAGTTTTAGTAACTGATTTCTTAAATGATTTCTATAGATTCCCTTCAACAGTTTTATACCAAATTCTAAAGGAATCGTGGTATGTACGTATGTAGAAAACTATTCATCAGGATGAATAACAGAGGTCATGGCAACCTGTAAGTCTCTGTGGTTTAACTCCTGGCTTCAGCAGTCACATAGCCATCAAAGTCTTAGGTTTAGGTGCCCTTTCTTTGATGTATGTCTTGATAATGAAGAACAGCATTGAAACTCCTCCAGACTTGGCAATCTCAGGTGCCTTGGGGAGGGTAAGTCACCCCCTTTCATATTTTCACTCATTTTACAGATGTTAGGTGTGGACAATGGGAAGCTCTCCTTTTCTGAGGAGGTATGAAATGACATTGATTGAAGAATAGCAATAGCAAGGCTATAATGAAACCTCAGTATAATGATCTATGAGATTCTATTATACTGATGACCTAGAAAAGCTTTCATGAAGTAGCCCATCTTGTCGAGTGTCCTTGATTTTCAGGGACGTTTCTCCTTTTGCGTCAAGCATTCCCTTTGTCCCAGCTCCATCTGGCATCCATGGCCTGGGATTTACTTCTTAGCAGATAATTGAAAGTAGCATCCGTGCGCTGCTTTCTAAAACACCCCTTTACCTGAGCTTTATAAATGGAGAGTGCTCGTGACCACAGTGCCTCATGTTCCAGCTTCACATCGCAGGCTTTTCTTCTCTGGCTTTGCTTTCTGTCCTGTGGGATCTTAGAGAATTCCTCAAGGGAATTTCTGACGTTCAAACTGCAAAACTCTGCTCAAACTCTTTGTGTTTCCCTAGAGAGTTCCAAAGCCAGACTCTCAGGTTGAGACAGTTTTGCTGTGTGTATTTTGAGTTTCAGATACAACATTTGGAGCGGCAGGAATCTTCGTTTATTTTACACCACCGCTAAGGTGCATATTGCAGTCGAAGGACTATTAAAAATAATAAATTAGTGATTTGATGTCTGTTTTTAAAGAGGACCTTGCAGAACGTGATGCTCCCTTGTGTTTTGTGTGGTAAGGTGCCAGGTGAGTCAGTCAAAAGCGACCATGAAGATGTTTGATGATGAAAGACAGTACTTCTGGTTTTGTGATGGGCAAGCCAAGAAACAACCTTTATGTCTGCATACACATAAATTGTCTCTCCCTCCCCATATGTCTAAAAACAAGGTTAAAGCTCTGAATGAAGCTGTAGGATGTTCTAAGTTTGGCTGTGTTTTTCCACTGCTCTACCTAGAGGACCTGTGTTCATTTTGCTTCCATAATCCCTCGCTGCCTCCATTTCCCTAACAGTTTTTCCCTTTTATTTCCTTCTCACAGCCTGCCCCACCATCAGCTCTATCAAAGGCTCCGTACGAGGTACAGTAGCACTTCAAGCCTTAGTGATGCTGGGCTGTGAATATGAAAACACAACCTGGTCTTTGCTCCTGAGAAACATGCAAGAGCTGAGCAAGGGGGGAAATGGGAGGGAATTTCCTAAGGGAAAGGGGAGATGCTTGGGAAGTGAAATAACATGTCCTTTACCAGGTAGAACAGCATCCTGTACTAACTGAATTGGTATGCACCACCAGCTCGTACTCTCGGCTGTTAGAATTTAATGCCAGGGTTTTCAGTTCAGGGCTTAAGGAAGCAAAGCTTCAAACAGCTGTTGAAGTGGATTTCAATTCCTAACTCTTGGAGGCTCCTTAAGAAAAACTCTCACCAACATCACCTCTGCATCCTCTTCAGGAGGTTTAGATACCCAAATCGCTCTCTGCAGCCAGGCTGCACAGGCTTTGTTGGGATAGCAAGTTCCCATTTCTCCTGCCACAGCAAATGTTGACCTCTCTCCCTCCTCCTTGACAGAGGTGGCAGGAGTAGCCCATTTCCTTAGCAGCTCACTGAAACCATTACATAGCAGATGCACAGTACTATATGATCATACTACAACATGTTTATAATTGGGATTTAAGCCTTGTTTTCAGTCTCTACAATCTTTCCTGCATGTCTTAAAGGAAGGTACAGTGCCAGCAGCTCTGTGTCGGAGATGAATGGCTCTCAAGTAGGTCATTTATTTTGGCAAGCTCCCTGGTACTGTTGGAAAAAGCACCCTGGACCAACCCCCAGGCAAAATAAAACCTCAAGCCAAGAAACTGCAGAGCATTAAAGGGGTGAAGGAATCCAGACTGAAAGCCCCGCTTTGAAATAAAGTTGTAGCTTTTCCGTTTGGTAAAGAATGAGCTATCATCTCCTTCATCCCAGCCTGCTGCAAACTCAGATAAACCAGGGAAAAAGAAAGACTCCCGATTGCCAGATCTTGTCTTGCTGAACAAGAAACTGAAATGAGAAAATGACTCCGAGGTTTAAATGATGAGCTGGCGAGCGAGATGAAGCTGCATGAGCCAGGGAGGGATGGCAGAGATGTCAGGCGAGAGTCTCTCTGTGGACCACATAAGGCAGGTCACCCCGGGTGTCTTGTGAAAATAGGGAGAAATGGAAACGTTCATGTATTGAAGTTCTTTCTGATTTTGTCTGGCTCTTACTTAAAAGGCATTTCAGAGCAAAATAATTCTCTCTCCCTGCTAGCGATTACTGGACAGGATCCATGTCTTTTGAAGATGCTAGTTTTGCATCTGGTTGAAAAGGAGAAGTAGTTGGAGTAACATCTTTCTCATTCTGAGGATTTGCAAATGCAGTTGTGAAAGTCTTCATCTTTCCTCCCAGAGGGGGAAATTACAGCAAATATACACAGAGGGCACAGACACAAACTATTTCCCTTGGCTACCACTTGTGGAGCACACTCCAGGTTTCTGTGCACAGCCTGGCTGCTGTCATGTCACTATGGTGTTTTCTCCTATTGCCTGTTCAATGCTAGCTAAAGGCTAATTCTACCTGCTTTTCAATTACTAATCGTTTATTTTCCTGCTTTCCTTTGTTCCAGGATTTGATATGATGGAAGCTTTTGGCTTAGTAGAGAAGGAATATGCCTCCGTTAAAGGCGTAGCTATGGAGCCATTCATATTCAGTGGCTCCCGTACCTTCACCCTGTTCAGAGACACTCAGCTCACCCTGAGGACCAGGTGGGAGCAGAGTCTGTATTGCTGAGAGGGAATAACCACCGACTCCGGTTTGTGATTTGACCCTGTTTGGTTGCGTATGAAGCCTCTCTGCAGAGTCCCACGACCTCGTTCATTTTTATGGTTACAAATCAGGCCTGATGTGTCTCCTGACATTCAGGGCTACTTTGATTAAAACCTAATTACTGAGGCACTGGCTCGGTTTAATCTTGGTTAAAGGAGCAAAGCTTCTTAGAGTAAACAGAATGAGGGAGATTCAGAGAACTCTTTGGTGTAAATCATGGGCAAATCCTTTTGTTTAGCTGGTACATCTGCCTTTCCAAGGACATTACTCCTTCAGAAACAGAGAGAGGAAGAAGAACCTAGCATTACTTATGAATCAGCCTGGAAAAGAATGCTTGATGAGTTGTGTATATGCCCATGCAAATGTCTCCTCTTTCAGATTACAGATGTATTTCAGGCATAACCAATTTGACCTTCCTCATTGCCTTGCATCCTCTCACTGCTGCTCCTGCCCAGTGTGCTCTGATGGGTTTGGCAGCAGCTGTGGAGGGAGCTGGGTTGTGTCAGTAGCTGCTGATGGGCATCACTGCATGGTCCTGAGCTCCAGCACTGAGCCCATGTTCTGCAGCAGGAACGTGGGGACCCAGAGGGCACTTTCTGTGGGCTCTGTGCTTACTGCCAAAGAGCACTTACACTGATTTCTGCCAAGGTTTAAAGATTTACTGCATGATACATGATGGTTATTCCTCCGTCTCGAAGAGGGAGGCCTGGAGGAGTGTTTTGGAGCCTGTCGGGGGTGTTTTGTAAGCTACCACTGGGCTCTGTTTTCAAAAGCATTAAGGCTGCACTGACTGTGCCTTGGCATTCCCCAAGGCAGCTCTGGCAGTGATGGACTGACACCACTGCTCCACCTGGGCATCCCTCCCAGCATGAGAGGAAGGTCCTTGAGGGCTCAGCACAGGCTTTAACAGCCCCAGGAGGATGCCAAAATAAGGACCAGGCTCTCTCCTGGCATTATCATGTTCATCTCCCAGGGGTGAAGCTTTTCCAGGCCACCCTGCCCAAGAAACATGATGGATGAGCCCCTCTGTGGGATGCTGCCTATTGGCTTTTGCTGCTATAAGCCACTGATGCTCGCTTGGCTTGTCTCATTCCAGTGACATCCACCTCTTTGCCATCCCACCTGAGCACACCATCAGCTTCCTCCTGCGTCTCCTGCCTGAGACCCCCAAGGAGCCTTTTGCTGTGTGGCAAATAACAGATGAGGACTTCCAGCCTCTCCTCGGTGTTAACCTTGACCGTAAGGTTTCTTGTTGAATACGTTCAATTCAGGTATTTGCATGCATTCACTTGGAAACTTCTAATGGTTTTGTTATACAGCAGCAGCTTTTGGGGAAGCTTTGTTGTTGCTGCCAGCCTTGCTTTTCAGATACTGCCTACTGCGATTAGAAGACATGTTTTCATGTTTATTTTACTTGTAACACATTGTTTTTCCATATTCCTTTTCTTTTCCACTGTATAGAAGTACTTCATTATAACATATGAAGTCTTTCCCTATGTTTAAGCTTATTTGTTTACTATTATTAGTATGTGGGTGAAATAAATTTCCCTTTTAATTCGAAGCTGTTATTTGTCCTCTTTTCCCTGTAGCCAGTAAGAAATCCTTGATCTATTTCAACCATGACTACAAGGCTGATCTACAGGAAGTCTCCTTTGACCAGCAGGAAGTGAAGAAGATATTCTATGGGAGCTTTCATAAGGTCCTTATCAAGAGAGGGAGGAATGTGGCTCACGATCTCACTCCAGGCTGGGAATATTATGTCATCGATGTGAATAGCTCAAAGTGAGGGGTGATTATACAGAGATGCTTTGCATCCAGATTGCTGGGGAACCAGCAACCCTATTTGATATGTTCACGTTTATAAGGTTCATCCCATGTTCAAAAGATGATTTCCATATGTTGGTTGCTTCCCTTTCCCTGCAGAAACTCCAAAACTTAGGTCTTAATAATAAGGAAAAATACATTTTTTTTTAGAATTTGGGATTTGGGTGAATAGAATGAAGAATATAGTCTTGAGATAACACCACCTTATCCCCCATAACAGGGTTTTTTGGCCATCCGTGTCCTCGAAGCAAAGGTATTCCACCCAAATAAGCCAGAAGCACTTTCTCTCAGTAGCTGTAGAGAGTTCCATTATTCAGCTAGTTCTGAAAACTGAATTATTTAATACTAGAGCTCCAGAAAGGCTTCTCCTAAGGAGAGGTGAGGGGAATGTCAGCGAAAAGTGCAGTGCTGCACAGCAGACATGGCACATATTGAAACTTATTCCTGAGCCCCCTTGATCAGCCTGCTCATTAAAACCACACCACCAGTACCAGCAGCAGGCTGGGAACAGGGCAGAAACCATTACTGTCTAGTAAAAGACTCCCTCATCTCCTCATGAAGCTCCAACCCTTCTCTTTCCACCCACCACCCAGGTACACGTGGCCGTGAGCCACTTCAAGATCAAGCTGTATCTGGACTGTAAGAAAATAGCCGAGAAACCCATCAACACCGTGGGCAGCATCTCCACCGCCGGCTTCATCATGCTGGGAAAAGTGACCAGGACCAGAGGACCCAGGAGTGGGTCTGCACCAGTGAGTCCCCAGTGGTGTTGGAGATGGGGAGGGCTTAGATTTGGAGCTTGGAGCTAAGGTGGGCAGATGGGGAGGTGTGCCATCTCGCAGCATTCTGACTCTGAATGCCTCCAAACGCTGCTGTGACGCACGACTGTGTCCTGATCCTGCTGATCTCTGTGGTTTTAATGAGCTTGCCGAGCTCATGCGTCTCCCCCTTCGCCTCCCACCTCTGTGTGAGAGCTGTGATTGCAGGCAGCAGCAGGAGCGTGTCCCCGGAGGTGCCTTCAGCTGGCTGCATCCTCTGGGGATGGGGGAAGCGCAGATCCTGCGCTAAGATGCTGAAGCAGACAGGAGGGTTTGGGAATTGCTTCTGCAAGGGAAGGCTGCGCATGTCAGCCTCCAGTGAGCGCTATCGGGAAAGGCAACAGGGCTGGAAGTGCTTCGGTCTCCAGCGTGTTCGGGTTTGCTTATCTGCATGTAAATGACAGGAAAATAATGACAGAGGCTTTTTGTCAGCTGCTACTTGAAAAACAACTCGAACACTCAGTGCCAGCCTGCAGGTATGTCCTGCTGCATCACACAGCAGGGACTGCACCACATTCCCTGTGAGAGTAAGAATAAGGGAGAGTGTGAAGTCAGTGCCATTGCCTGTGGTAGCCCAGCGCACTGTCCTAAGGGCAGAAGCGTACCCCTCTATGGGATCACCTGGTAGCCTGTTGCCCTATTTGCTCCACAAAAGAAGAGTGTTATGTGCAGAATAAGGGGCAAGTTCATCGCTCACAACGTGCGAATGGGACTGTAGGAAATCCTTCATGACTAATGTGAAGCTTTTACTCCCTGGCTCTGCTTTTAGCTCCAGAAGACCAGGGAAAAACAGCACATCAGTTATTTACAACTTCCCTTGCCTCAGAGCAACGCAGTAGAAACCAGTTTGTCCCATATACCTCCCCAGCTGCAAAGAGAGAAGCTGGGATATACAGGGAAAAAGTGGACACAGGAATTGCCTGTAAGATATTGGGTCTGCTCCATAGTAAGGCAGGGGACAGTGGTATCCAAGCACTATTTACTTATTTCCTAGATAAATCCTATGGCAATTTGATCATCAGCTTGTGGCCAACAAGGCAGCAATCTGTGCTTTCCTTGTCCCTCCCAATTCTCCCTGCTACCAGCTTAGCAGACAGATCTAGCTAAGTAATGATCTTCATGCTGTTCCTACTCCCATTGCCTTTCAAGCCCAGCAAAGTTTCCCATCTTCCACAGCTCTGCTGCCCTTGAGAAGGCAGTGTCTCATTACTGGGTATCACAGAACCTGATTTAATTTATCTTTAAATGCTGCTTGATTTATGGGCTTATCTGGATCTGTATGCTGCATGTCACACTCCCTGGGCTGCTCGCTGTTAAATGCGTGGAGTGGAATTGAAAAGCAAAGATGAGAAATGGTGTCAAGGGAAGTAAAAGGATCTATCTCTGCCTCATTATTTTGGTTTGGCTTTGTGCAGCATCCGGTCCTTTGTTAATCAGAAGGGGAAGATGTGGCAGTTGTGAGGGATGTGGTGAGAAAACCAGGTTGGGGTCACATCTGTCCTGGGAACTGCTGCTGCCACATTGACTCTTATCTCTGTGTCCCTAAGGGGGGTGAAGCGAAGCTTGATTTCACACTTTGGTGATGCTGGAGCCCAATTACGTGAGAACCTGCCTGCTCCTGCAGCATTGTGTGTAAATCGGAAGCTTGGCTTCTGCTGGCATGGAGCTGCCTGTTCTGTTGTCTTGCTTAGCAAGGCACTGCGGCCTGAAGGCTTGTGAAACACTCAGTGGCTAGGGGTACTTTGATGCTCTTGGCTTTTGTGGGGCACAGTTATAGTTGGGATGACATGGAAGAGTCCTGTCGGATTATCATAGAATCATAGAATAGTCAGGGTTGGAAAGGACCTCAAGATCATCCAGTTCCAACCCCCCCACCATGGGCAGGGACACCTCACACTAAACCATGGCACCCAAGGCTCTGTCCAGCCTGGCCTTGAGCACTGCCAGGGATGGAGCACTCACAGCCTCCCTGGGCAGCCCATTCCAGTGCCTCACCACCCTTACAGGAAAGAATTTCCTCCTTAGATCCAATCTAAACTTCCCCTGTTTCAGTTTGAACCCGTTACCCCTTGTCCTGTCACTACAGTCCCTGACAAAGGGTCCCTCCCCAGCATCCCTATAGGCCCCCTTCAGATACTGGAAGGCTGCTCTGACGTCTCCACGCAGCCTTCTCTTCTCCAGGCTGAGCAGCCCCAACTTCCTCAGCCTTATCACTGAAGGTTATTTGTAGCACCTGAATGCCATGAGACTTGGTGATGGACAATCTGTGCCAGTGCTGCTTCCCTGTCACACTCTCTTTTCCCCACAGTTCCAGCTGCAGTCTTTGCAGATCACTTGCAGCAGCACAGGGGCAGAGGAAGACAGATGCTGTGATCTCCCTGCGCTGGTAAGACAAGAGGGACCCCTCTGCTAATTGACATGAAGGGTGGTGGAACGAGTCCATGGCACTCACGTGACACTGCAAATAAATAGACTCAAAAGGGAAAACATTTTATCCCCCTTTCCTTTTGGGAATAACACCTGTGTGTTTCTCCAAGTGAACAGAGCTGTGTTTGCTTCAGAAGGAAACAGAACTCCGAATCCTGGTGCAGTGACCTCACCTGTGGCAGCAGCCCTGACAGTCCCATGGCTCTGCTGCCACCTCAGCCCTGAGTCACAGCATCCCCCTGCTCATCCTTTTGAGTTTCTCCTCCATACAGACACTTGCTTTGTGGGGAGGATAAATATTTAGCAAGGAGAAAAGCATCTTCCAGTGTCTGTTAAATATCAGGTTCATATTTCTTCGTCTGAAGTTATTCCTTGACAGAAAGATCAATCAATCCATTGCTCACAATAATCTCTCAGTGGAGGAGAGAAGATTTCTGATTTCTCCAGCTGAAAGACTGAATTTTGGAGCACTGCAAACGTTACCTGTGTAAATCCACCCTGCCCTTGCTATGGGCTGCTCACGCCACGTTGGTTTGCTTTCGTTTCAGAGGGATGAGGAGACCTGCCCTTCCTTAGCTCCTGCCTGCTCTTGTACTTCGGGCCGCCCAGGCTTACCAGGACCTCCAGGGCCCCCTGTAAGTTCACCCTTTCCTGCTGTGTACTGCACACAGTGGTTTGAGTTGTCTGGGCATTCCAGGCATGAGTATGATGATCCTGGAGCTCCATGAGGTTATAGAATCATGGAATCATTTAGGTTGGAAAATACCTTTAAGATCATTGAGTCCAATCATTAACCCAGCACTGCCAAGGCCACCACTAAACCATGTCCCCAGGTGCCACGTCTACCTGTCTTTTAAATACCACCCCGAAATGGTGATTCCACTGCTGTGCTGGGCAGCCACTTCCAGTGCTGGACAAGCCTTTAATGGAAGGATTTTTTCCTATTATCCCTTATTTCCTAAGCCTCTCCCGGTGTAGCTTGAGGCCTTTTCCTCTGATCTGATCTCAGGGATGTCCTGCTCGTACCAGGGCAAGGCTGAGAGGTGCCCTTCAGATTTCAGATGCTGATGACATGGGGAGATGGTGAGTTGGCAACACAACAGCTACAGCTGGGAGCAGGCTGAGCAGCTCCTGGTGCCACATTAATCCTCTTAGGAGAGGACGGGTCACCCTCAGTGCCTGCAGAGATTTCATGGATTGAAGGCTCTGAAACTCTTCGTAAACACAACAAAAATCACCATAAAACCTTCCTATTTGGTTTCTATGTTAAATGGGAGCCTTGTAAGCATCTTTGTGGGTACGCAGCATAAGGAGAAAGAGGAGACTTTGCAATCCTGTCTGTCCCCAAAGTAGGTCTGACACATTTGACTTGCACAAGGCAGCTGAACCCTGACCACCAGAGCAGCCCACTTCAACCAGTGCAGGTGCTTTTCACCTGGAAAATAGCCATTAGATACACATCAGCCTCCATCCTCCAGCGAAAAGGTTTCAGATCACCTCTTGCCTTGCTGTGGTTTAAGTGAATTCAGTGTCACGCTTTGCAAGGGGCAGCAGCCTCGCTGTAGAGTAATTAAGTGCTCGTTCTGGTGGAAGTTTAATTAACAGCACTCTCCACCAGCACAGTTTGCTTCCACATCCTACGTGCATAATGGCCAGCTTGCATTGCCCTGTGGTTTAAACAGCTCCGCAGAGCAGGGCTCTTTAAGCATTAGGGAAAATGCAGTTTTGACACATACCCTCCTCCTCCCACCGCTAAACCCTTGGTAATTTGCTGCAGTTACAGAAGCTATTTTTACAACTCCACTTAGCAAGACTATGTCCCACCTTGTGATTATCACTGTCCTTAAGGAGTGGTTTTGACCAGGTCCAGCTGACTTCTGAAATGAGCTTCTGAAAACACCTTTCCCAAAGCTCCCTGCCTGTGCCTCTTCATTCAAATCCATTGTTTTTTAGCTTCCAGAATAGCAGCTTTCAGATAAAGATGTCAGAAGTTCGCATCATGTTGTTTAGTGCCAGAAGACTGGTTTCTTTTCTCCATCCTGCAGTTAGGCAGATGCAGAGCTCAGCCGGGTCTCCCCAGAGCTGGTTGCTGTCCCCAGTCTCAGCATGTATCTGCTCTCTTTGGATGATACAAAAACCAACATAGTCCTAAAGGTTTGTAGATGTGAGCACCTCTTCTTTTCGAGTGTGTTCCCGTGTTCATGTATGCTGCTGTTGCAGCATGGATTCCCTGGGGGAGTTAGAGAGAGGAGGTTGAACAGGTAGAAACTTCATCTCTCCTCTTCCACATTTGCTGGGTGACTTGATTCATTTTCTGCTTGTCTTCATCTCTCCAAGCTCTCTGGGGCAGGGAACGTCTTTCACTGTGCACAGCAAAGTGCACCCTCTTCTGCCCTTCGGCTCCTGGTTACACTGCAATAAAGACTATGATGTTCCTAACAGCAGCTTTGTGTCCTGCTGGCAGGGCAGCCCTGGGAGAAGAGGACCACAAGGTGAGCAGGGGGAGCCAGGACCCAAGGTGAGTGCTGGTACTCAGCATTACCTCTGGCTTTGCTTGCTTCAGGCTGTGTTGAAGGGATGGTGCTGGAGTGCAGACTCCTCTGTTAGTGCAGCTGGATGTGCTCATTCCTGATCTGAGCTGGACTCAGGACTCAGGGACTGCCTCACTGCACCAAACAGAGCCTTAAGGACCGATGCATTGAGAAAGATGGACTAACTTATTGTTAATTAAGTGCTCAGTTGGGTTTTGGAAATTGAGGTGATGAGCCTGATTGCACTGAATTAGTGCAGTGTATGTGGTCAGCAATGTCCTCTGTAAGCAGCCTCGTTGGGAAAAGGTCAGTCTTTGTGCTGTGCTTCTTGTGGCTGCCTCCGAAGCAGACAGATTGGTACTGCTCTGGGCAGAGCAATGTGAGAAGCAAAGCAGAGTAAGAACCACACAAAGCCTTCAGGCGTAGCTTCCTTGCGCACAAGGAATGGCTGGATCTGAATCTCCAGACTGGAGAGGGAATGAGAATGGATGCAGATCTCAGCCATGGGTTAAGGAACATTTCCCTTCACTCTCTGGCCACCTTGAATAACGGGAACAACCTGCTTTGGTGAACTGTGCTTTGCAAAGCACCATCTGCAGCTTTGCTGTCTTATCCCATGAATCACAGAATGGTTTGAGTTGGGACCTTAAAGCTCATCCAGTTCCAATGCCCTGCCATGGGCAGAGACACCTTCCAGTAGAGCAGGCTGCTCCAAGCCCCATTCAACCTGGCCTTCAAAACTCCCAAGCTTGAATTCCCGTACTATCCTGACTTCATCTAGAATCCTGTAGATGGTTCATGCTGACCCAGGTCACACGATGCAGCCCATGTGGAGAACAGGCACTAATTGCTTTCTTTCCTTATGTTTGATTTCATGTCTTTGGCTTTAGGGTGAACCGGGCCCACCTGGACAAGTAGGGCCAGAGGGTCCTAGTGGCCAGCAAGGCTCTCCAGGTTCCCAAGGAATCACGGTGCAGGGTCCTGTGGTATGTGATTGCTTTGTCTGTCACTCGTCCTTTGCAGTTAGAGCACATCTCAGCAGTGGGTGTCTCAGCAAAGCCCCCGGAACATGGGCTGTGAATTCACGTCATCCTTGCTAACAGCTGGGCAGCTGCACTGGAGAGAGATGATGAGGTTTTCATGCTGACAAGGCTCTGCACTAAGTCATTCTGGCAAAAGACTGTTTTGTCCACTCTCTCCCTAACGTGTCTTAAACGAAAACAGCCCAATGGAGTATTCAGGCATTCTTCTTTGCAATGCTCATTGTTGCTTGGCAAGGAGTAGAGGAGGAGCATGTGCTGTGTGCATGTCTGGGACAGCAGAACCCCCATGCACACGCTGGGGCTGTAAATTCCTCTGTAGCACCACAGACAGCAGGAGTAAGCTGGGATGTGGATGTGGAGCAGCAGGATGCGGTTTGCCTTAAAAGGATGCTGCAAGGCACTTAACCATGTGCTTCTGGTTTAATCCAAGGGACCACCAGGAATTAAAGGAGAGAAAGGAGACACTGGAAGTCCTGGCCTGCAGGTAGACACCATTCCTTCTAATTGTTCCAAAGATCCCCCGATTTTTCCCAGTAACTACTTTAAGCAAGATTGAAAAGCCATAGAGTTGCTCCTGTTGTCTGGTTGGAAACTGTCATCCCTCTCCCAAGGGAAACTGAGTCAATTGGTGTTAGATAGACCAACCTGGAGGCTAGATGGGATGGAATTAAAGGTGGGATAACAGTGATTGCTCTGTTTAGTGAATGACTGTTTCTTCTCCCATCTTTTTTCTTATGTCCCCTGTTACAAAATGAAGTAGGGCATGATAACCAGATGCCAACTTTACCCAGCAATTCTGATTTACAGGGCATTCCCGGTGTGCAGGGAGCTCCAGGCAGGGATGGTCTTCAAGGTGCAAAGGTAAAACACCTCGCCTCTCAATTTTCATGCATGGGTGCCCCATATTCTGCTGTAAGCAAAGACCTAATGCACTCAGCGCAGAAGTTAAAAGAAACACATGGAAAACCCACCTCAGTGCCTGCTAGGTCCCTTTGAACCCTCTCATTTATAAATGGATTTGGCTTTGCAGGGGGTGAGGGGACTAGAAGGCACAGCTGGGCCTCCGGGACCTCCTGGACCAAGGGTGAGTACACGCTACGAGTGATGCATATTGAAACCTCTTCCTCAGCAGGAGCTTGTGGTTTCTGATGAGAAGCTGCCATCCAGGGCAAAACCTCTTCTTGAAGTATCACAGGGAATTCCTGGCACGCTGGGCAGATGTCCCATTTCTCTGCCACCATCAGCACAAGAAAAACCTCCTCCTGCCAAGTTCTAGGGAAGTTTTGGCCCAGAAAGGAGATCCTTGATTTGCTATTTTTACTTTCCTGGTGCCACTCTTTCCAACTGTTAGTTGAGTTTAAGGTACATGAGCTTGTTAGACTAAAATCAGCAGGAGCTGGAGGATGCAGGCATGTGTGAAAGGTTCCCCCCCCCCCCCCCCAGTTTCCAGTATCTGCTGCTAGGGCTCTGTTGTGCCCAGGATAACAGAACCTTTAGATCTGTTGATTTACGTCCATCTGCTAATTTGAAGGCACCACAAGCCTGCCAAGTTCTGTGAAACAGGAACACTTTATATAGGAAACAACCAAATTTGGGTTTAGATGATGGGTGGTGGGCCTGATAGTTACTGATTCTCAAGGATAAGGGATTGGAAAGCCTGAATAGTATAAGGTAGAGATTGCTCACTGCTGCTTTCACATTAAACCCCAC
Source organism: Lathamus discolor (assembly GCF_037157495.1). Taxonomy (NCBI): domain Eukaryota; kingdom Metazoa; phylum Chordata; class Aves; order Psittaciformes; family Psittacidae; genus Lathamus; species Lathamus discolor. Next base: position 2,251,001 of record NC_088894.1, on the reverse strand, counting down.
AGTGGTTGTTCTAAGTTAGGTATTTATGGGAGCTAAGGTTGCATTTAGCTCATACCTTTGACTTGCTCAACCTGGGAACATGTGGGGCTGGCAGGGTTGAACCTCAGCTCTGCAGCCTTCAGAGCAGGCTCTTGAAGCTGTTCTGGTGCTGCCTCCAAAACTCCTTTCATTTTCAGCGATCAAAAGAGTTGCTGATCTCTACTGAGCTTAAATGTAACAGCTGGGACATTACAAAAGAAAGTATTTCTACTGGTTGGTGTTGGCCCTTTTTTTCTTCCCTTTATGGCTCCAAAAGGCACAGAAACTTCACAAAGAGATGACCAAAGAAGGCACTTCCTACTCTCTAAGCTGCTGTTACTGCTGTAAAGTATTAGAGGCAAACACAGGTCTTAAAGGATAAAGAACGGAACAGTATGGTATTAGGAGACTGAAGGAAAGGGTTATCCTCTAGGCTACGACTAAATATGAATATATAATGAAGAATCTAAAGCCTGTAGGGTAAAAAGTACATTGGAGTTTGTTGGCAAAACTCAGCTTTGCTGGCTTGAGCATAACTGATGCAGTAATAGGAAATGAAGTGAATGTGAATCATATACAATATACTCCTAAAACTGGATTCATGCCTGGACAAGGCACCACCATAAACCTTGAGGCTCCAACACCCTTGGCTTGAGTCCTCTAAACTCAAATTGCTGGTGCCCCTGGAGCTGCAGGGAGCTGTCAGCCTTAGGCAGATGAAGAAGAAAGTTAGGAAGTAACCAGACTTCTGTGTCTGCAGGGTTTCCAAGGAGTGACAGGCTCCCGAGGCAGCAGTGGAGAGAAGGGACCTCCGGGTGATGTTGGACCAACAGTAAGTGTTTGCTTTTAGGTCTCAAAGAAGGCCAGGACATGAAATAATTGGGTGGAACAAGCTGTGCCCACAGCAGCTTTTCCTCAGAGCCTAAAGAATAGTTTGAATTCACACTCATCCTTCTTGAGGAGATACCTGAATATGGAAAGGGCATGATGCTTAACTCTTGATAAGGCGCTTAACAAATCCCACCCCTCTTTGCTCTCTGTATATTCAGAAGCTACATAAAATCCAACATCCAAGTAGATTTCAGGTGAGATTCTATAATAAAGCAAGAAATCAGACCTGAGCTGGAGTAGCCAACGATGGGCTTAAAAGGGCAACTGCAGGTCTCAATGTCAGTTATCTCTGCTTCTCAGATTTTAAAACCACCTCCTATGTTGGGAATCTGTTCTAAGATTGTAAGATTGAGGAATTTCTACATCTCTGTCAATGGTGCTTTCTGCACTGCTCCAGCTGCTGCTTTAGCAGTAGTATTCTTTAAATCAAACCTAAAATATTCCTATGAGCTTGAAGCTCTTCTAGTCAGTCATGAGGTCAAGGAAAAGATAAAGAGTGTGGGGAGCAAACTTTGTGCTCCATGTCCCACTAATACAACTCACATCCCACTGGCTCTGTTGTTGTTTTCTTCTGCTCTTCTTTTACCTAGATATTATTTTCCCTTTTCTTTCCCCATAGGGGCTGCCTGGTCCAAAAGGAGAAAGAGGAGAGAAAGTGAGTTATTCTCATTCTAGACATCCCTGCTTCTGTATCCTACACTCCAATGAGTGGATGGGGTAACCTGTTTTGAAAGCTACACTCACACAGATAAACCAAACCTTTGTAGCGTTGAACAGCTTCCTGTACCTATGGCCCGTTGCCCTTTCATTCACCTGCACAGGCTGTGCTGCTGGGATAGAAATAACCCTTCAGCAGTCAGGAGCTCATTGGTATCAGTTGTAGTCATGAAGAAATGGCAACTGGAAACCCATCCTTTGCTGAGAGGGAAAAACAAAACCACTTGGCTTCACTGAGCTGTTCCGCATTGAACAAGAAGGGACTGGTGCAATAGCCCTCTGCTATGCCCCGGCACAGAGCCTTTATGCTCAGGAGATCCACAGTGCCTTTGGAGGTTATTTTATTGTGGGAAGAAGGTTTCTCATCCTGACCTCTGGTTAAAAAAGAAGCCTTGTGTCTTTCTAGGAGTCTGAGTCTCATTGCTGAGATTGACTCATGTGAGTTAGGCTTCAGGCAGGGGTGAGGTTCTTCTGCCACAAGGGAATGCCCCAGCACTGGAATTTTTCACAGTATTCTCTTTCCATTCCCACCAGCTTTTCCTTTTCCTTTCATTCATTTTGCAGTGGAATTTTCCTTTTTCCCCCTCCTTGGGTGTTGTGCGGAGCTAATGTTTTAAGCCTGTGTAATCTGTGCAGTGATCCAGCCAGAGCCGCGCATTTCATAACTGGTTTTGGAAGCACGCAACGTTTAAATTATGAATTTTCACAGATAGTTTCTTTCTAAGCAGCTTTTGGCATTTTTATCACTTTTCCCTACATCACTAAAGCTTTCTAAACCCTTTATATGTGATTTATTCAGAATACAATAAGAATCAATATTCATAAAAGATTTAGACAAAGATAGGAGGTTGTAATATCTGATCATAGTAAATGTTTTCCATATCACAGAGCATTGAGTTATAGACTTAGCATCTTCTTTTGATAAAACATGAGAGTGAAATTTCCTCCCCCTTGTTTGGTAGCTCCGGTTGTTACTGAGAGTCAATCTGGGCTGTTTGATGTGCAGGAGAAAAGCAATTATTGACGTTTCCCAATTTCAATTTTACGGCTTCCCAGCTTCATGTTAAATAAATAAAGCTGCATTTCACAGTAATTAATAGCTCTGAAACTCCAGCTGAGAGAAAGAATGGGCAGAAAGCGGTCGTGCCTGGTGATCCCCAGCCTTGTTTGAAGATATTAATGCTTCCTTTTCTTTTTTAATTAAAACCAATGTTTTGCTTTAGGGGGAACCACAGTCCTTGGCCACAATTTACCAGCTCGTGAGTCAAGCTTGTGAGCGGATGATCCAAAGTGAGTATAACCAGCCCAGCTCCTGAATGCGTTCATACCTCTCCAGCAGCGAACAAAACTAAAGGGGAGACAGCATGAAGCTGAATTGACCTTGGGAGCTCCTCCATCCATGTGCCATCCTGAGCACCGCACATAGCAAATGTCCCATCACAGGCTCCCAGTGTTATGCTGGTTTTATTAGATTACGTTAACACAGAGATCTGTGAAACACTTCTTTGGAAAATCCTTTGTGAAGATCCCTTTATTTCTTAAATGGAAAAACTTGAAACTCATTTGAAGGAAGTTATTCTTTTGGTGATTTTTGTGCCAATTCCTCTTGAGATGAAGCATTTTTGGTACAGTTCCTGTGCTGTGATGCACAAGGAGAAGCAGTAGTTTGCCCAAGGTCAGGCAGCAAAGTCATGACTCAGCTGCTCATCTTCCTCCTCAGCTTCTGGCTTTCTCAGTTTGGACTGACAGCTTTTTAGCACTAACTGTTCATTTTAAAGTACCTTTTTAGGCAACATTCCTTGACAACCTTTCTGTCTCTTTTCGGAATCTCCCAACCAAGAAAACATTCATTTTCTGTCTTGCCTTCTCAGCTCATGTGTTGAAATTTGACTCATTCATTCATGAACATGCAAGGAAGCCAGTTCCTATTTGGGAAGAGAAGTTAAAACCAGGAGAGCCAGGACCGCCAGGTCCTCCAGGTCCCCCTGGGAGTAATGGAGAAAGAGGAGAAAATGGCATCCCTGGACAGCCAGGCAAAGATGGGTATCCTGGAGAGAGAGGTATGGATAGAAACATTTGTAAGCATCTTTTATTATACTTTGGTACTAAACATTATAGTGTCTCAAGCACTAAAAGCATAAAGTGTAAAGACAATCCATGATGTTATCTCATCTCCTTGCTATTTTCCTTTTGGACTTCTCTATTCTAGGAAGAGAACCCGAAGTTACATAGGTCAAAGAGTAGGGAGAAGACAGATGCAGCCTGCTCTTTCTGCAAGCTCTGATTTGAGAAAGGCCAGGTTGCCACCATGTGTATGTCTGGGGGATGGAGAGTTCCACTTTAGAAGGCAGGAGGGTTTCTGGACTGAAAAGCAAAAGAAACAGCCATTTGGATGAACATGTGGTGGTAGAACAGACCACCTCTGGGCAGAAACGATGAGTCTTCGAAATCACTGAAGGAAGGCATAAGGCAACTGAAGTCATACTGAAAGTGGAAGTAGGTTTCTGGAGCAGTATTTCCAACAATGAATGCTTCACACATGACTAAAGAAAGAGATTAATGTAATCTCAGGAAGTGGCATCAGTTATTGCACATGAATGAGTGAATGGTGGGCATACGTTTTGCTTGGATTTGCAGATAACATTTGTCAACAGCTCAAGTAATTGTCAGAATAAAATGAAAACAGCAGCATCCTAACATCTCTGAGTAGGTACAGGCCTCCTGTTTAACTCCTTACTTTGTCGCTATTCAGTCTTACCTGGTGTCTGCAGAACTTATCAAAACATCACTTAAGAGCAAAGGGAAGTAAGAACCTGCAGATGTTTCCAGCCTGTCGAGCAAGGAGACGGGAGAAGACAGATCTCACTGAAAAACAATCCTAAGGACATGGCTGATCAAAATAGTTCCATCTTAAAATAAGAAAAGCAGTATTTTGTCAAAATGCACCCATTTCTCTGAGATGTGCTGCTTTCAGGAGCAATTTCATGCAAAACCAGGAGTCCTGATTTACCAGTGCCTGGTCGAAGGGACAGCTCAGCTTTGTGATTTGTCTGACCCGTGTGAAGAGCATGGCAGTGGACATCACACTCAGGCTAGTGCATGAACACCAGTGCTATGAATTTGTCTGTGCCGAAGGCCCATTCTCACCCACATCAGGCTGCAAATCAGTGCTAGTTGGAGCCCTGTTGGTCACAGGCGAGTAGGTACTCTGGAAGTGAGAGTAGATGCCCAAACAAAATTAAAGGAAATGGGTATTTCTCTGTGTTGCCAAGGGCTGTGACTCCAACACCTAAGAGCCCAGTGGGGAGACTGCAGGAGCATTAAGTCAGGGTGAAATGCAGAATACAGTGAAGAGACATTTACCTTTTATCTTTAGGTGCCCCAGGGCCCAAAGGAGAAAAAGGGATGTCTGGAGCCAGTGAGGAAGGGATCCAAGGACCCAGAGGCAGAACAGGTACAGTGAATACAGCTTCTTTGTATTGACCCATTGGGACCATCCAGAGCTCACCAGCTGTCAGATTCAAAGCATCATTCAGCCACAGGACCACTATGGTGGGGCAGACTGACCTTCCCACCCCAACACTGTTGGCACCATCCTGGTTGGTTCTTTCCTGCGCTAGGCATTTCTTCACTCTGGTACCCATTCCCACATAATGATGTATTTTAAAGATCTGAGACATATCCAAGGAGTTTTAGTTCTGCTGCCTTTTCATATGCAAGATCAGATGCTCAGGGAAAAGAAACTCCGAAAATCCAGCTTGTGAAAGGGGTTTTGGGTAATCTGCTAAGATTTGGTGTACTCCTTCATCCTGATCCCTGTTACTTGGAATCAATGGGAGATTTGCCACTGGTATCGAGCCAGGCACCACCAAGAGAATGTGGTCAAATACAACCTTCTGTATTTAAATTTTTCTAGCTGAAACCACATTTACGTGTAAATACATAAAAACCAATGACTTTGGGATTGATCCTGGGGTTAAGGTGATTTTCAGCATTGATTCATAAGTGGACTTCGGGTTTTCACAGCCAGGCTCCATTTTTAGCCAAGTTGGGCACCCTTAGGATCAAGAATAAGCCCTTTTAGTTACTGGGATTGAGAAGAGGTTTTCCACTCGTTTCTCCATCAAAATGAGGAAACAATACTCAGAAAATCAACCACCATGTTGGGTGGAGGAAACACAGAACAGGTTTTACACAGAAGCAGCCAAAGTAGATGTGCTCACAGTGCTTCTCCTTCTTTAGGCCCACCAGGAGAAGTTGTGCTGGGAAAACCAGGTCCGAAGGGTTATCCTGGGAATGTTGGTCCTCAAGGTTTTCCTGGTGTCAGAGGGCAGCCTGGGCAGTCTGGATACCCAGGGGGTTGTGATATCTCTGGATGCTATGGAGCAGAAAGGAGAGGTAAGTCCTGACTATCTTGGTACAAAAGTTGCTGTTTCATAGATAGTAACTTCTCTTTAATGAGGCAGAGCCCTTTGCTGATCCTTCAGGCACTGTCAGTCCTATGAAAACCTCCTTTGTAAAGCAAGCAGGTTGATTCACATGCAATTCATAGGGATAAAAGCCAACTCAATTGGCTGCTCCTCAGCCATCCTTCATAGCTGAAGACATAACTGCAGCAGCAGTCAGCAGGTAGAGTGATCATGAGGGTAACTTCAATTCTTAATGTCCCCAGCAATATGTCTGTGGTGGATAGAAAGGAACAGAGCCTCAGTCCCTACACATACATTTCAATTGTACAAAGACCTGGGGAATGAAGAAAATCACTGGCATTGAAATGAAGATTTGCAAGGGAAAAGAACTAATTCTATGCCAGTTCTTCTTAGTACTTGATTTATTCTTTTGCTCAGTGGCTTCATCTCCTTTCCACACACAGATTTCATCCCCTGATGGTTAGTGTGGAGTCAGCTGAAGACATTGCTTAGCCCTGGAAAGCTCTGGGTGAAAGCTCCGTGCACTCCAAGAGAAGCAGGCACCTGAACACCAGATGTGTTGTTTGTGTTTCTTTAATGTCCCATCATTTCTACATGGACAAGCCAATCAAACACTAAAGCCACCAGTTCAAAGGAGTCATCAGTCTGATTTTTAGTGTGGACAACTGCAGTGCTCAAGCTCACATTGCATGTCCCAGTGACAAAGACACAGACAGAGGCTGACAGACTTGTAAGAAAATGAGAAATAATGTGTTGAAATGCTCAGAAATAACAGATAATTTCTGCCCATTTGTCTGCTTGTGGTTTCTTTTGGTCATTTGTTATTCTGGGTGCTCAGCACAGAGCAAAACAGCACCTCATGCCCAAGGATGCAAAGCCACTGAAGCAAAACTGCATTGCCTGTTGATTCACAAGGTAACAAAGCCTAGCATCGTTTTGACTGATTCTGCTACGGGCAAAACACTGATGGCTTCCTTGCAGGGGTGTTACATACACAAGTGCTGCAGACAGCGTGATAACCTTCCTGTGATGTGACCAATACAGTTTAGCTTCATTCTCTGGGGCTTGGTAACCGTCAAGAAAAGCCTCAGATCAGGCAGAGCAGAGCTGTGTTATGAGAGGAGCTGGAGATTAACCTCCTGCCCTTTTCCATCTCTCCCTCCTGTCCTTTCCCATCTCTCCCTCCTGCCCTCTGAGCAGCTGCTTTACATTTCATCAGGTAGAATATTGAATAGCTCTGAGACTTTTATCCATGTGACATGGAAGTAATTGCCATGTTCCACCCCTTTCCTTGCCTGAACCACAGCCTAATGTGTATCTACAACCACCCATACAGACGCTGATATAAATGTACCTCCTCCTTCGCAATCCCTAGGTTAAACTGCTCACAAACTGCCCCTGCTTCCCAAACCTGAAGCAACAAAATATTCCATCGTTTGCAAAAGCAGAATGAAGCCAAAATACGGGTTTTTCAGAGATGTTAGGGGATGTGGAGCACCGTGCACATAGTTTGGATGTGCGATTTCTGCAGCTCCATGCAGACCTGTAGCTGAGTATTCATATGGTTATAACTTAACATCAAATACAGCCCCATTTAGAAAGTAGATTGTCACATAAATCCCAAAGAGAAAGAGGTCTACCTTAGGAAAATTAGAAACGAATCCAGATTTTCTTTCTTCTTGGCATTATGGAAAAAATCCCATAGAATTCCGAAATTTTGCTGAAGGAACATTGGAACGTATCAGTGCAAAGTCACATAAAAATGTGATTACTGCATCCTGTAAGTATTTAAAGTAGTCCTTGGCTTAATGTATGTTCATTCTCTAGACACTCCCAAGAATTAATGTTTTCAGGATGACATAATTCCCTTCGGAAAGTATAGGAAAATGCATATAAATACTACTCCGATAGAAGTAACATTTCTGTTCACTTTGGAGCTTCCCAGAGTTGCCTTGACACATAAAATAGAATTCTTTCTAGCTTAGGTGTTGCTGCAGACAAAGCTCCAGCCCGAAGAGAAAGGAGAGGTCAGAGGAGCTGAAGTATACAGCGCATTGGGAGCATGGTGTTTGGAAGAGATGCGTTTGGTAGGGTAGACACCCTGCATGTGTTTTGAGGTGATAGATGTTGCCATTTATACGGGTCATTTATAAGGTGTTTTCTCTGTTCTCTGTAAAATGAAGGCATTCTGAAAATAAACCTACCCAACCTGCATTTAGCTGCAGTCAGAATAGTTCTGAATTGAGCACTGAACATAAAACCCAATAGCTGTGATAACTGGCAGATGCGAAGCAAGGGGAAGGAAAAGGGAGGGGGTAAAAGGGGTACCCTGCACAGCAGAACCTAAACCTGTTCTTGTGAAACTCCTTCCTCACAGACTGGGGGAGGCAAGCAGTGCAATGTGAATTATCTGTATTTCTCAGGTAATCCTGCTTGCTTTCTGATTTAAATCAGTGCAGCCAAATACCCAGCTCTGGACTTGCTGTTCTGCCTCTTCAGGTCCAGTAAAGAGTTCCTTTATTTATTTTTCTTTATTAACAGCTTTTGAGAGTTATGAACATCACCTCACTGCCTGCCTTGGGATTTCATTGCTTTGGTGGAATTTCATGTGGTATTTGCTTTGCTTTTGTCTGATTATTTCAGATACAGCACAAAGGGTCAGGCTTTAACAAAATTGGGTCCCAGAAGGGCTATTGATTAGCACTAGAAATTTGCCCATGTGTGTTCCTAAACTTTGTCCCAGGAATGGTTTTATTTACCTGAAGTTACAGCTATTTAGTCTATCACAGAGCCTACGCGCAAGCGCTTTGTAACCCAGTTCCTTGAAGCCAAGGAGCATTTCTGCAGACAGATTTTAGGCACTGAGAGCGTCCTAATCCAGCAATGAACATCGGATGCTATTAAACAGCAAGAAGAAAAGATTTCAGCAACTGGAGGAATGCAGCACCCCTAAGGGTGGAGGTGTAGATCTAAAGGTGGAGGTGGAGAGGGAGATGCCCAGCTCAAGCGGCAGTTCCTTCTTCTGTCGGTGAGTACAGAAACCATTTGTGAACGCTAATACCCCACACTTTTCGCTGTTGTTTTCCCTCTTGTGCTGTTCTTTAGCATGCTCTGTGCTTTTCTGGCCCAATTTATCCCTTCTAATGCAAACTGCAGTTAAGAACAATGTCATTCATGAGCAAAGTGGTCTAAAACCCTCTCCTGCAGATCTTTATCAAGTAGGGGCTTTGTGTTCTCAAAGCTTTAACTGCTACAAATGGAAGTTCGCAACCAGTTTTTCTGGGTTTAAACCTATTTTCTGAATAAACCTCAGCGCACAGATTTAACAAGGCCTTGTGAAACCCCACAAGTTCACAAGTTCCTAACATTTCTTCAGCCTTGCAGACTAATGCTATCTCCCCTTCCCTTCTGTTCAGTCCCTACTCAAATCCTCTGTTCTGATTTGCTCATTCTTATGACTGCCCTTAAGTAATCAGTGTCACAGAGACTTCCTGTTGCAGATGGTGTATGATGTGACATCGTATCTCCAGTTCATTTACAACTTCTGTTCTCCAGTCCTTAAACTGGGATCAGTTTTGGGGGTTTTGATCCCTTCTGCAGTTTGGCTGATCCAGTGCAGCTGGATTCTGGCAGAGGCTGAGGACATTTCAGAGGTAGATTCTTTACTTTGCTACAAGCATCGTTTTAAGGTCCTAAATGGGTCTCAAGAGTAAGCTACAAGAAGCACAGGGACAAACCAGCAACACTGCTAACAAGCAGCTCAAAAAAGTCTTTCTCCAGGGTTCTGCAGCTTGGTTTGACCAGATTTAAAGGGCTGGAAACAAAAAACCCCATCCTGGGTAGGTATAATAGATGTCATAAATTGTGTCATAAATGGACATCACTGCAGTTGGGAAGAGCCCATGGGCATTGTCAAGGCAGGTGGGACTGCTATAGAGGGATTTTCTTTAGCCCTGTGTGTGAATCTTGAATCTCACACGCGCATCTTTCTGCCTGTCCGTCTCTCTGTAGTTCCCTGAGTCCAGTGTATTGATACATGTCTGCAGAGAAACTCATCCAACAGGGAGGTGATATTCAGATATCTATGCAGATCAGCTCACTAGAGGATGTGGTGGAAAACAAGCCTGAAAATGCTGGGGAAATGGATCACCCTACCAGCCAGCTGCAGGGAAAATGTCCTGTGTACCCTATGGCTGGGAAGATGACCCAGGCAAAGGGAGCATAAGGAACCAGAGGAGAGAGGATGTAGGGAAAAACAGGGAAAAGGTGGTAAGTGAGGTTATTACAGTCAGGTCTCTGTGCCTTTGGTCTTCTTCCATTCATGGCCAGTGGAGCTGTGCTGGTGGGAATGAAACACTATGGTAAGAATAGAATCCCTCCTTCCTAAGTAAACCAGAAAAGATCAGCACTATGTCTGCTTTCTGTAATGCCTTTGGGGTCTTCAAGCTCAGTTTTGCATCTCCAGACCCTTAAAAACCAGTTACTTTGCTCTGGGTCTTTCCCAGACAGTTTTAGAGTGCCTGCTGCATCCCAGTCTTGCTTCCTCACTCTTCTGATGTCAACTTGTTCAGTCAAGTCCTGGGAATCACTTCTGAGCTGGGAGCACTGCAAATGTTAACAGCGCTGCTGCATACATTTTCCTGGAGTCTTTCATATGCTAAAAAACCCCTCTCTTTGTGTTTCATGGGTTTGGAATAGCAGAATTATTCATCATTCTACAGTTATATTCTGGTTCACGGCCCAGTTTTATTCCAGTTTCTCATCACTCAATCCTATGGAGGGACAGCATCCTTCTTAACAACGCCCAAGATGGAATAACCTGGCTAAGAAAGAGCGGTATGTTCTCCCCTCAGATTTTACAAGGAGGCACAGCAGAAGCAGAAGGTAAGGCTTTATTTAAACTTTAAACTGGGGAAATATTAATACCACATGAGAAGAAATGGAATTTCCTCTGTATGAAAAATGCTATGATGTTAGCACTGATCTAGTGCACAGCAGAAGATGACGGTGACCTGCATTACCCAGGCTTCTTCCCAAATGTCTTTGCAACCAGTTTGAGCTGTCAATTCCCATCTTATCCAGCCAAAACCCTGTGATCCCACAGTGGCGCTCACTCTTCAGGGACACAGCCGTATCCTTAGCACTCCTAATCACACCTGCTATTTCTGATGTGCTAATGGAGCAGATGTGGCTCTCTCCTCCTTCTCCAATGTGTCAGGGCAGTTCTGAAGTTTCATGTCCTTGCCATGGGATGCTGCTCTGCAACCCTTGAGATGCTGCAGTTCATACCAGCAATAACTTAATGGAGAAAAGGTGGAGATTTGAGATGTCCCCTTTGCTGTGAACAAAGCACAGCCCTACTCAATAGCCCAATATATTGCCTTATACATTTGACTCTTAAATCTATCCTTAAGCCTTTATCAGTTCTCCTGCTACCTCCAAATCATTCTCTTCTGCAAGGTCCAACCACAGCACTTACTATACAGCCACCCTCACCTCTGTAGGTCCTCATCCCTGGTCTTCTTTGGCCACCACTCCACTGCTGCCCAAGCCCATGTCTGCAGATGTGAGCACAGATTTGAGCTGCTGCTGAATCCTGTCTGCAGCACAGACCATACCGCAGCCCCGCTGTGGCATACGGCCCTGCGTCGCAGACTGCAGCTGCCTTGGTACATTTATGCACTAGACCTTGAAGATGTTTGGCTGGTTGTTTTCCTTTCATCGCCATAAGCAAACTCACTGACTGTGAAAAGGGATAAATTAGCATCTCTGAAGACTGAGCCTCTCTTCTATTCTGAAAACAAGCAACGAGGAGCAGCAGCTCTGGCTTCCTCATCCTGCCTCTGTGTGCCAGCACCGGCTCTTCATGGAACTGGCCCAAACCACAGCTACTCTATGTTTCTGTGTGAGCTGTATGGATTCCAAGCATTTGGCTGAGTCCGGGAACACAGAGGTCAGTTGTACTGCTTAGGCTAGCCAGGCTGATGGTTGCATTGATTTTGTACTGTTCAGACTGAGCGCAGTAACTTGTATTTCAAAGAAGACCCTTTAAACCATATTGGTTTTGTTCCAGCATTACTGTTATGAGCCTGTGCAGGCCTCCTGTGGAGAGGATGCTGGGTGAAGCCTAAAGCCCCTCAGCTCTCAGCCCTGGGTTTGAGGCATGCAATCAAGGCAGCTCCCAGGGGAAACTGCATGTATATAGGCTTTATATGTGTATTTATATTTATATATCTATATCTACCTTTGCTTGCACAGTGTGGTCAAATGTTTTGACCTCTTTTGCCTGTGAGATCTCCAAAGTAAGCAGGGAGATGCTGGACTGGGTGCTGCTGTGCTGTTCCAGCTTGGCATCCAGCAATGAGGATGGGAGCAGTGGGTTTGTAAATATCAAACAGAAAGGATGCTGAGCTGAGGGGACTTCAGGTCTGTTTCAGTGTGGTCACTCTCCTGCGATTCTAAATGCAATCAGAGAACAAACAGAAGGTGGATGAAGGCCATGATCACCCTTTGTCCTCCAGCCTTTTCCCCACACATCTGGCTCAGCTTTGCCATCATGCACTGGTGTCTCCCCAAAGTAGGACAGGGCTCCAGTATCCTCCCCTCCCTCTGTCCCTGCCTTTTTGCTGCAGGTCCCAAAGCAAGGATAAGATGTGCAAAAGGGTTAATTTAGTTTGGATAGAGGTGGGAAGAGCAGCTGAAACAACTGACCAAATTTAGGGCCATAATACCTGTAATTTCTGCAGAGGGACATTATGAATTCCCAAGTGTGGCTGTGTGTCCTGTTCAGGTTTCCCCATATAATAGCACATTTCCTTCTTATGCTAACGCACCAGCTAGGAGTTTTGTTGTGGCTTTACCATGTCTAAGTCCATTCCCCACCTACAGCAAGGGTTTTACAGCTCAGGGTGACTCTCTGCTATTTTACAGCAGCCATAACTTGGATGCAGGAAATTTCCTAACATTAATGTGCTCCCAACATGGTGCGAATCTTAACTCCAAACCCTCCTTTCATTTGCACCATTCTCACACAGCTACAGCCCCACGGCTTCTGCAGGGCATTGGCCAAGGTAAAATCTGTCAATATAAAGCCTGCAACTGCTGTGCTAACCATCACTGTTGGTCCCAATGGGGCTGAACTGCCTCTAGCAATTCTTTCAGCCTTTCCAATCTGTCCATCTTTCCCAGCTGACCACAGACCACATCCTGCACAGGTATCCCAAACCTGGAACTTTATTTATAAAATGACTCATACAGGGACACACGGTCCTGAACCACTTCAGCTTCACAGGGCAGAATTACAGGGCAGGGCACACCGAGACCTCTGAAGATGACTGGAGCTAATTTGCCAAGGGCTGGTTTGTCGATGCGAAGCCTCTTGATGTGCTGCTTTAGGGAGCAAGCTCGTGTTCTTACATTGCTGAGTATATGCCAATAAATGCCACCATGCTATGTACAGACTTTAATAGGAATTTTTCCCCTAAATTAGATGGAGGAGATGAAAATGGCTTGGCAAAACGATGTGACCTCGGGAAGTACTCCCAGAGAGCTCTGGAGCAACTCAGGCGTGGACACACAGTGAATTATTCAAAGGGCTGCCTCCATTTCTCTGCTCCTCTCCTTCCAGGTAACTAAAATCCATAGAATGGGATACACTTTCTTCGTTCTGGGGTTGTATTTAGATCATTCCTGCCAGCCATGGTGGGAGAAAGAGACCAACAGTTCCCAGCAAACACACGATGATGAACATCCAAAGGAAGATCCTGTCAATGACCATTGCAACGTACTTCCAGTCTTCCTTCACCTGGGAATACAGAGATTAAGGGTTAATTATTAGCATTGATTAGAGATTAAAGCCTTTCAGGATTTTATTCCTAAATAGGATATTTTCATTTCGAGTCCAGAAATAGGGGGGAAGGTCTCACATTTAGTACTCCTATGTGATGGCAAAGATTGATTCCATCAATCACTGATGTGGGAGACAGATTCCCAGGCTGTGTGGGTGTGCATGTGCAACTGCAAACCCTGCTCACAGCTCCCCAGGGATGTCATACGCCCGTGGATAATCAATCCTCTCTCCACACTCACTATCCCATTTTCCATGAGCAGCAGCTGTAACTGGGTGTGTAAATGAGGCTGAGATTCAAGCTGGGGAAGGTGGGGTGAGGGGGAAAGGAATCACTACATTTCCCCATGCTCCTAAATAGATTTGCTTACAGATTAACGGAGCCAAACCCTTTCTGCGAAGGGATTTACAGCTCTGGGTGTGTAAGCAGTGAAAAAGAACCAGCAAATAAAGGAAGAGGTCATCCTCGCCCTGCTTTTTAGCCACTTTTGTCTTGCGGTGGGAGGATTTTCCAGCAATTCCCCTCTGGGGAGGTCTAGCGTTTATTGATACCATCAGGCAAGAACTGTAAATGGTTATCTCATCAAGCAAGAAACCACATACATATGAAAACCTCTTTCATTACATTGCTGTTATTCATTTCTTTCCCAGGACGAGGACGGATCAGATGGCAAAGGGGTTTTTGATATGGCTGTACCCATTATAGTTTCCTACAATGGATCACTTGGCGATTAATAGACCTGAGGGCTGGATTTCGGCACACTGCCTGGTTCTTTTGGGAAGATATCTCAGCAGGAGCTAGCTCCAACTTCTTTGGTGGCTGTGATTGCAGCAAGTGAGGAGTGTGGTGTAAGCAGAAGACAGCAAAGCCAAGGCTGGGGCTGCTCTATTGCACCTACTGGCCAGTGACCATGAGCAAACAGTGGCTTCCCCCTCCCCAGAGCTGCAGCACGAGTGGAAGCAGGTTACAATAATAATGGTATGGGCTTTTTCATCCATAGATAACAGGTTTGTTTCAGAGATAATAATAAGGGAGTAGCCCAGAGCAGTAAGTATGAGATAATACACGATTTGTGGAAGACGTGGTTTGATTTTGGGGGGTTTTTTTTGAAGGATGTAGTGTTGGAACTAGATGATTTTAAGGTCCTTTCCAACCCTACCCATTCTATGATTCCTAAGTGCTGATCATGCTTAAAATCCAATTGGGTAAAGGAAGCAACCCAGATACCAGTGAAATAGGCATTAGCAGCTGATGATGTTTTCACAGGTATAGTGGCAACTTCAGGTCCTAAAATGCTATGATCTGTCAAGCACCAAACAAACAAGCTCTGAGCACAACACAGCAACTCTGGAAACTCACCTGAGCCTTCTCTTTGTCAGTCACGGATGCACCACTAAATGTTGTCTTATATCTTGTATAGAGAAACCACAATGTGTCAGAGGCAGAGAATATACAACCCTGGCTTCCAGGACCAATGTTGTGGCATTTTATGAAGCGAAGAAAATCATTCCTTGCAGGTAAGGGAAGTGCATTTACCTCAGTTTGGTGTCCTGAACCCTTCATAAACTGACCATGAACCTTCCAATGTATTTGCAAAGTGCTTGTCATCACTCTGTGCCTCAGTGCAGACAATGCACAACTGAAGCAAGGCCAGCAGAATGAGCTCTTTAACTACACCTCTCATTACTTGCCATGTGGACTGCTTGGTTGAGCCTTTAAATCATCTGGGATTGCTCCAGCTCCTTGGCTCGGTAAGCAGCTTTGTAAATGGGGAAATGAGGCACACAGTGGAGAACTTATCATGTTTCCCCCTAATTTGTTCTCTGAACAAAGCATCTTAAATTTCAGGAATACTTAAATGTTTCCAGAAGTGTAAGAATCAGTTAAATACAAGCAATGGATCATTTTATTCCCTTGAAAACCAGCACCAAGTTAAGCAGGTCTTTGCTGTTCAATAAACAGCAGTAAACAAATAGAGCTTCATCTTGAAGCCTGTTATCTTCTTGGTGAAAACCATGTTGTTTAATGATTGTACAGCACATCCATCTATAATAGAGTGAGTAAAAGAAATAATCACCCTTGAAATCAAAAGGAATTCTCTCATCTCAAGGAGAAGGTTTCACTGCATAATTCCCCTTTGCTGTTTGTGTTTTCTGATCTATTCATCACTTGCTGAAAGCTGGAGGGAGTCTCTGATGTTTAAAATGCCACATGAGAAGGGCAGCTAAGCAAGCTCTGGGTGGTTGTGTTTACGGAATTAGTATCTCATGATGCAACCAGTGTGTAAAGAACATCAGAAATTTGCCATCTCATGTCCAACTGGGAAACTGTACTGAGTAAATAGTGTCCCATTCTGGCAAAATAAGCTTTCCTGAGTATTTGTGCTAGTAAAAATAAGTGCTAAATCAGGCAAAGCAACAAAACTAGATGAGCTTCTCTTTGAGAAAAGGAAGTGGGGAATGAGAGAAGAGGAACAGCTTGAAAAGTCCAACAGAAATTTGCTTTCACAAGTAATGGTGTATGCAGAAATACCCAGCCCATCATGGAAATGACATTTAGGAGTGCATCAGATGTTCGCGAAATCAATATCCAGCTTCAGACCGAGAGCACAGGAGGGTGAAATTGGAAATTATGGAGAGACAATGAAAAAAAATACCAAAGAGGAGGAGAAAAGGAGCGTTATCTGGATTTCTGTGGTGTGTTTTGCTTCCTGACAGCATTTCCCTGTGGTCCAGCACCTCACGTGGAGCACGATCCACAGGGGCTCTCTGCCAGCATCCATGCAGCCGTCAACATCTGCCACCCCAACTCCTGAGCTGGATTTTGATTAGTTTATAAGAAGCTCACTCAAAACTATATTTGGGAAAGGATCAGGGGCAGGAACCAGCTGATTCCCCAACCCTGAACTCTCCAAAAGTGAAGGAATCTGGTCCAGCTCCTTGCAGGGCTGAGCAGTGGGAACAGAGCATCCTGCCCCTTCATTTGAGCGGAGGGTTGAGGTGACATCCGATCCCCAGGACCCAGAGTCTATAACACAGATTAGAGCAGTCCCAAGGGGTTTTATTGTGCTTTGTTAAAAATAAACCAGTGAGATTATCCCATATTTCCTCCCCCTCAGCTATATTCTCTCCCATGTTATTTTTAAGCTATCCTCCAAGCCTTCTTATTAGTCCAGAGATGCGCACAGGCATGAGGACAAGGCAAGCCTTCCAGACGGTGCTGTTGGTGTTTGGTTATTCTGGCTCATGTGAGACATGTAACTTGTTTTGCTTCTCAGTCTGTAATTAATTCCTAATGGCATTTCTATCATTTGCTGGGACAATCTGGTCTTGCCTTTTCCCCTGTGTACCATTGTGCCGGCATTTGTTTGCAGATCTCTCTTTGTAACAAACAACTGCCTCTTGCATTGCCCAGTTTCCCTTTGCTGAAGCACTTCATTAAATGAACTATTTACTTTTAATTTAGAAGCACTGCCCCTGTGGCAATGGAACTTCAAAAGAAGCTCTCTTGTCATTCGGGGAAGGTGCATGGCTCTGGAAACATTACCCAAGAGACAGCGAGCTGTGTCTCAGGGCTGCAGCTGCATCAGAGGTGCCTGCTGATAGCTTTGTTGAAGGCTTCCATGAAGAAATGCCACAATTTGATTTTCAGATGAAAGCACATTTCTGAGTGCTGGTTTATACTTTCCCCAATAAATTCTCTTTTTATTAGCTCTGTTATGCTCCTTGCAGTAAATTTAAATTCCAGATCATTGTGTTTCCTGCTTCTTTGTCATTTCCACCTGCTGAAAAAAATGCCCTTTCCCACTTGGATCTGGGAAAAGAAAATAGCATCGCCTCAGAGTGGGGTCCCAAGCCTGAAAACCCAGCTTGTGCCCACTGTGCCTACTACAACTGCTGTGAGAGAGCAGAAAACTGTGCGCAGGTTTGCAGGCTCTCCCTGAGGAGCCTGGTGCACCGGGGTGACCCTCTCTGCTCACTGCTGGATGCTTTCCTGGTGCCTTTGCCAGCCCAGCCTTTGCTTGCAGGCTGGGCTGGCAAGAGTAAGAGGCTGGTCAGAGCTCTCAAAACAGCTCCTTTTCTTCTGCTTTTGATGTTCAGTGCTGTAAATAGCTTTCTCTTCAGGATAATGGCTTCGTTTCAAGAGGCAAGAGTAATGGAAGGTACAAGAAGAAAATTCGTGGCTTCTGAAGACTGCTTTCATCTTAAAGAAAATTGCAATCATGGATTGAAAGGAAAGACCCCAAGATATCCGATGACTCTTGATGATATCAACAAGCTTTGCTTAAAGAGAATCAGTTGAAATGGGAAGTATTATTGGTATAATACTCTTCCATTTGCACCATGGGGAAATAAGTGAGTAAAAATCAACTGACTTCCGTGGGTTTGTGATTATTGCTAGCAGGAGAGAGTAGAGTTTAATTCCTGCAGTCCTAACGTGCTTGTGAAGTGCTTTAGCACAGAATGCTAGGCTAGCAGCTAATGAAGATGTGGATTCCCAGCCCATCCTGCCATAGATTTGTGCTATGACCTTGAACAGGCCACCTGATCTCTGTTATTTTGGCTGTCCCTCCTCAACATGAGGAAGAACCAGTTACTTCCTCAAAGGGATGTTGTGAAGTGAAATACATTAAAGGACAGAGGCCTCTCCAACTATATACCAAAGAGTATATAAATGGACAGTAGCACTCAACCTTTTGTTGCTGCTGCTAAGTGCTCAGTGCTGTGAAAAATGCAAATAGAAAGACACTCTTCATGCCCAGGAAGCCTTGCATAAAAGCTCTGTGACTTGCACCGACTCTGAACCTTGAGAAAAATCAAACTAAGCACAGCTGAAAAAGTACCTTTTGCTGATAGATCCCTCTAGGAAAAGCTGCATTAGGCTTTTCTTTGGTAAGAACACAAACTTCAGGTTATTTTGAGGCTTCCTTCTGTATGGCCATCATTAGCTAGCACACTATATCCATAGTATTGCAGGGGAGGTGTGAAACGATGCGGTATTTGTACGTGCATCACCATCTCCGTGAAAAGAAACCCTTTCAGCCTCTATTTCCCTTCTCTGTTTGTAGCCATATTTACCCTCCCCACCACCCCCCCCGAGTAAGTGTGATATTTGTCTGTCCACCCACCTTCCCACACAGAGCCAGCTGCTCCAACGGAAGTCCACTAATGAGGAATGGCATCACACAGAGCTAAACATACCCTGCAATGTCCCCGTGCTACTACGCGCTTCCCACATCCTATTCTGGGCATTTGCTTCCCTAGGCTCAGTAACCAGAGTCAATGCTTAATGAAAAACAGAGTGTGAACTCCCCATCTGCCACAGGCTTCTCTGTAAAGAGTAAATCTGCTGCATTCCCACCCCAGATGCCTGCTTTTTAGGTCTTGTTCACAATCATAGCTGCTTCCTTCCTACCAACCAACCACTTCACTCCTATTTTCTGCTGGAAAACCCTACTGTTCTAGAGCAGCCTTGAGCATGGTCTGCAATCCTCCTGCCCCATGTGCTTGCCAAGACCCCAAGGACAAACTCTCCAGCTGTGCTTATGGTGTCCAGTGTGTTCAAGAGCCGCAATATCAGGTATGGCTGAGCCTGCATCAGGAAGCATACTCTTTGTAGAGCCCCAGGTTTGGTGGGGCTTCCTTAGCAGGTAATTTTTGACTTACCCAAGGAAAACAGGCTAAGTTAGCTTAGAATCATAGAATGGTTTGGGTTGGAAAGGCCCTAAAGATCACCCAGTTCCAACCCCCTGCCATGGGCAGGGATGACTTCTACTAGACCAGATTGCTCCAAGCCCTATCCAACCTGGCCTTGAACACTGCCAGGGATGGAGCAACCTGACCCAGTGCCTCACCATGCTCACAGAGAAGAACATCTCCCTTATATCTAACCATATTTAATCATACTCACTGAGAAATCCGCATCTTCTGCTCGCAGGTGGTCTGCAATGTAGTGAACCCCTTCCACTGCCAGCTTCAGGGCTGGGGACATCAACAAGAGGTGCTGCTCTTTGGCGCTGTGAGTCTTGCCTCCTTGAGCTGATGTACCAGCAGCCTCGCTCTTTTTGCATTTACACTTGCACTGAGGGGGCTTGTGATGGGGCTTCTCTTCATTTAGGTGGCACCGTTGGGATGCCGGAGATGCAGTGGATTGGCCATTGGTCTGGGAAGAGTCCTCTTGCAGGTAGCAATACTGGATGCTCCGGGACCTACAGCGGATGCTCCCTTCCTCTGCCTTATTGGGGCTGTACATCTGCTGAACACTCAGTGATCTGCCTTTCAAGACGGACGTGGTCTGGGTGTCACTCAAAGGATGGCAGGGGGGTTGTGGGGAGGAGCAGGTCATCTGTACGGGCTCTGGGTGCAGCACAGAGTACTGCCCAGAAGGGGACTTGCACATAGGCTGAGGCTTGGCTGGCTCCTCGAAGTGAGCACAGAAGGAAGAGGTGGGTGATGGCTCATTACTCTGAGGGCTGGGGGAAGATGAGGTAGTGAAGTTGGGTTCCACGTCGACCTCTGACCAAAGCCTTGGTGTGTTGGTTATTCTGTGCATGGATTCAATGAGCTTCTTGCAATTGTCTTTCACTGTGGATGGACGCTTCATGAAGAGGAGGCGTGGGACTATGTCAAGGAAGATCCTCCTCACCCAGTCAGGCATCGTGTGGGTGCGTGGGGAGCGATGGTGCACGTTGAGCACAAAGACAGTGATGATGATAGACAAGGTAACAAATATCATGGTGAAGAGAAGATACTCTCCAATCAGGGGGATGACCAAGGAGGTAGATGGGATGATCTCTGTGATGAGCAGCAGGAACACAGTGAGGGACAGCAGCACAGAGATGCATAAGGTTATCTTCTCTCCACACTCAGATGGCAGGTAGAAGACCAGGACAGTCAGGCAGGAGATCAGCAGGCAGGGGATGATCAGATTGATTGTGTAGAACAGTGGCAGCCTCCGGATAATGAAGGAGTAAGTTATGTCAGGGTAGATCTCTGTGCAGCATTCATATTTCTTGCTATTGTAATTGCCCACAGCATTGATGATGACCCATTCCCCGCTCTCCCAGTAGTCCAGCTGGTCCACATGACTGTGCATGCTCACCAAGTCTATCTTGGCTTTGTCATAGGTCCAGGAGCCAAACTTCATCGTGCAGTTTTGCTGGTCAAAGGGGAAGAAGGTAACATCGATGCTGCAGGAGCTCTTATAGATAGCAGGAGGCATCCACTTAATTCTCCCGTCATAGAAGAGGTGGGCCTTGGTCAGGTGGGTAACTGCAAAGTCACCATCAGCACTGTGGAGAGATAGAAGATAAAAAAAGACTAAAGCTTCTCTTGGGCAACTCAACTCTGTTAAAGAAATGGGGTATTTCTTTATGCACACTTGGGGCACCTGAGGGATACGGCAGTCACGTCATGTACCAACACTGGATCCATCTACTCCATCCAGTGGGTTTTGAACTCTGCTGGCTTATGCCATTGCATGCAAATGTCAGCTCTCACATTGAGGAAGTCAGGTCTTTGAGGTGAATGTACACAAGTTTTCCTCAAAGGTGTTCCATAAATGCCCTGAAAAGGGTTGAGTTTGCTTTGGAGAGATGGGAGAAACCACTATCGGGTGGTGTGGCTGCGGGCTCTACAGGATTAATTGTGACAGCTGCTCTAAATGAAACAGTGTTGGGTAATCATCCAGTGTCTTACATGGAAAACAGCAAGAGCATCCTATTAATGGGAATAATGAAAGTTAATCTCTTGATTTCCCAGGCAGGACGAGAGCTGCCTTTTATGGTGTCTTCTTACAGCGACTCTCAGGTGGGGTCTGTGTGCTGGTATAAGATAAATGGATAACAACCCAGGATTTTATATCAGAAAGCCATTTTCCAGGCAGTGGGAAAGCTAATGCATAAACATCTTTGTTTGTCTGTTTGAACCTGCTTTTCTCAGCTGATCAGTGCACTGATTTCCCACACCACGGTGCCATACACACAAGACACTGGCTGCTGACAGCTCATCGTGGGGATTGGGCTGTAAGTGAAGGAGATCAAGAAAGGCAACAGGAGAGGCAAGTGCACTTGATGGAATCGGTCAATGGAACTGGTCAATGGGATCGGTCAATGTGATCAATGGAACCGGGCACTGGGATCTCTGTTGGGACTTGTAGCCATGACGTCACTTCAGATGGCATGTACTTTGTGATTCACCATAAGAGCCTGTAGCCGTGCACTATTACCCTGGTATTCACGGCTACGGCTACAAGGTGAATAGGAGCTCATATGCTCCAAAGAGAAATGGAGAGACAAGGCAAGTGCACAAGGCAGCTTTGTCTTCCACCTGCCTCAGCATCACCAGCCACAGCTCTGCTCCTTCCTCACACCCATCTCTGCAACTGCACATTCCACGTTGAACCTGCCACTTGTCCTCCCTTGATTTCTACTTGCAGAAAGAGGATGCTGAAACCTTGGACAGTCACAGCCTGTATCAAACACCCGGGTTCAAGGAGACTTAAAATGTGAGTGAGGTGCGGATAAAGCAGCAATTTTTGTCCTCATGAGCAAATATCTGAAAGGTTGAAATCCCACCCCACAAAAAAAAGCAAGTGGAATCTGTTTGTAAAGCAATGCCCTCAAGTTTAGCTATGGGAATAGAGGAAAGAGCATCCAAAAAGCAGGGAGGGAATTGGGACCATCTTACACACTCATTCAAGCAGAGCTTGGGGATATGGAGGAAGCAGCCTGTTGTGTGATGCCGAGTCACAAACAGCAACGCTGCTAAACAAAGGGGAAGCTGAGCAGGGGAAGGAAAGCTTCTGCTCAAAACTTGAGATGAATTATTCAGGCTGATATAGATAGAAAGCGCTCTGCTGTGCCCAGCCCTCCCGGCTGGAGCCCATCAGCCTGCAGCCACTCTCCCAGCAGTCAGCAAACTCCCTTGGTCCTGCTTTGCTGCTTCAGTGCTCAGATGTGCCCTGACAGCAGCCGCACAGTGACAGGGTGCATGGGGGTCACACCTTCGTCTTCCTTGCCACCAGCATGGAGATGATCTGGTGGGGTCCCTCAAGCTGCAGAAGGCAAAGGAGCCTCCCTGGTGACCCTCCATTAATTCATATGCAAAAGGGAGGGGGAAAAAAGCCTTTCTGACATTTCTTCTTGCCCAGTGAAGCATCCTTGTTAGTCCATGACCACACTGGCTTCCAGTGAGACTGGTGTAGTAATGCTCATTAAATAAACTCAGAACAATGATACAGCTGAAAACCAGGTTTTTCCTAAACTCTCCTTTATTTCTATAATGGAATTCTTTGTTCTTTGTGGCAGATTTTGGAAAAATAAAAGAACACAAAAGGACCTGGGGCTTTTTGGCCTCTGAACTGGACTTTTTCTAAAGCTTTCAAATGTCTTTTTTGGTTTTAGACAAGAAAGCTAAAAATATGAACAAACCCAGCCTGCTCCCTCAAAGGGACGAAGGCAAAACCACCTCTGTGTTTGATGCAAATAAAACCAAGCAATGCTCATACCACCATCGACCCAACTCTGCTCTTACCTCTGTCTTAAATCTAATTTACACTCAGGGACCACTTGCTTTGGATAAAAACCAGCCTTCCTTTTCTCCTAGGTTTTGCCTGCACTGTAAAGCCAGTTTGAGACACGAAACATGCACAGCAAGTGACCATCCCGTGTTTGCTGTTCTTGGTGGATTTCTTTCTACATCTCAATAGGAATCTGGAATCCAGTTCTACCTTTGATGCCATACCTGAGCCATGATTAAATTGTTTAGTAACAGAGCAATATGCTTAGAATTAGACTCCTGTTTCAGAAAAGGGATAATGAGCATCCCACTAATAATGAGCATCCCATAATTTCCCTTCTTAGGTGGTGCAGGGTAAACAGCAGAGGTGTGTGGTTTTCCTTTTGAAACTGTTGGAAAAAGGCATGAAACTCTGGTTAAAATTCATCCAGGAACAATAATAGTTCATGGATGGTGCTTCATTCCCCATAATATCTTCTCTGGCAGCTTCTCAGGCTCTTCAAGACCAGCCACACACCTCTCTCCTGCAAGCATAGATGGAGCCAGTGGGATGCTCTGTGTGTGTAGAAGCAGTGTTCCAACTATTTCCATAAATGATCTGCTGATTTAATGAGGAAAATGATAGTTTTTAATTGCTTGCCCAACAAACCCAGCCTCATCCTGGGTCCTCCAGCTCACACCTTATTACAAATAACATTGGTACTGCCTTCCAAGCTGGATACTGCCTGCAGTGCCATGGCAGGAATGAAACCAGCAGCAGAAGAGCTCCTTGTCTCTGAGAGTCAGACAATGACTCTGAGGAGCCATAAAACACTCCTGCTTTCCCCTTACCAACCTAACAGGGCTGTGAAGCAATCCCTGGCTTGACTTTACGGAGCGTGTTTAAACTTCTCATTGAAGTTCAATGTAGAGATATTTAAGCAATTAGTAAGCAGGCTAAATTAGCCATGCTGCTGTATATAGCCTGTATCCAAGCCAGTTATATCATGCAAAGGTAGTGTTTATAGTTATCTTAACCCTTCTTTCACACATATATTTTTGCCTCCCTCTCAAACCTTACCACCCACACTGGACCTTCAAGCATATGTTTGCTGGATTGGAAGCTGGCATTCTGCTGATGAACCTAGGGAGATGCTTTAATCACAGGTAAGGCTTTAATTCTGCTCCTCTTGACACGATAAAAGGAGCAAATAAGTTCACCTGCCTGTTGACAGTCTTCCAAAGCCTTTCCCCAATGGATGAAGGTGAAACAACCCCCTGCAATGGAAGTCTGCGGGTAGGAGATTGGAGAAACCCTGTTTACTTTGCTGTAGGAAAAAACCCATGTGCAGACAGCCCTGACTGCATAAGGAGACTATTCCTTTAGCCAGGAAGGTGGGAGATCTGATGTAAAGGGCTGGCAAATATCTGCAGTCATTCCTTTACAGCGGTAACACATTTTCACCTCATTGAATCTAGATCACTGTGTTGTGACAGTTGTCATGAGAAACCATTTGGAAGGAGCAAGTGCAAGGTATAAACATACCAAGAAGAAGCTGAGAATGAAGATAGTCGGACTCTCCTGATTACCCTGACCTCACAGCTCTGAAATGTGTCAGTAATGGAGCTTTTACGTCTTCATGTCAAACACAACAGAGCACACCAATACAGAGAGAAGACAGTCACTTATTTTTTCACACTGCTGTTGTTCTGCATCTTTTGATTTCTCACTTTGAGAATAACAGCTGCTCTTCTAAAACCTTCTGAGTTTATGCGGTTCCAAACGCATTGTTTTACTGGCAGCCACCAACCTGCATCCCATCTGCTGATGAGAGACTTTCTTTTCTCCTTTTCCAGTGCCTATTTTCCCTGCAGTTGGGAGATAGATCATCCCACAAAATTAAATGTTTTCAGCATGCATGTAAATGAGACACGCATTTATTTTCATTTCTGATGATACGATTTCAACCCAAAGAGAGCTTTAAAAGCCTGCAAATTAGCTCTATGCATATATGGATATCACTAGAATGTCCTCATTTAAAGTATTTTTCATCAAAGATAAGGAACCAAGAAAAACTGCAGTTTCAAGACCCCTTTTAAGAATGCACCCTGCACCCTTACGGTACACATTAAAGAGATGCTCCTATAATGGTCAGATTAAAGTACTCTCCAAAAGCAAACCAGAGAATGTTTAACCATTGTTTTGTGTTACTGAAATGATAACTGTAAATGCACAGATATGGAGACTGTCTGCTCCAAAGTCCCTGCTCAGAACAGGGTCAGCTACAAGAGGATGAGGACCTTGTCCACTTGGGTTTTAAACATCATCAAGGTCTTGGCAACTTGGGTACAAAACACCTTGGGTAGACAGATGGAGGTGTCTGTGTACTGATGTGTGCCTCTATAGGTCACAGCCCGGCTTTTGCTTGCTTCAGATGTTAAGAACTCAGTGGTAACTGATATTTCGGTTGTTACACAGTAAAAAAAGCATCTGTCTCAGAAATGTGCTAGACAGAAGAAACAAGCACAAGGCTTCTAATTCAATTCTTCCCTTTGCCAAGCATCCTCATGAGCACTGGGGAGGCAAAACGCTAGCTTTGTTCCTTAGCATAACAGCAGAAGTCCTTGGATGCTAACACAGCAACAGCCCATGCGAGAGATCTCTCTTACAGATTTCTTCCTACCAAGACCTGTATTACTAGATAGAGCTTGGCAGCAAACCTCAAAGTGATCTAGAGTTAAAATTCCTCTCCAGAAACAGTCATTTAAACACCCAGAGGAATCGGGAAGGCTTAAGTGTGAAGTAATGATTATGAGACTATTCTAAACACAATCTGGTGCAAAATGACAAGGCCTGAGCAAGCACACACATACACACATAGAAAAATGTCAAGAATGAGTCCAATATTTGAAAGGTGAGACTGGGGCATCTTTTGGTATTTCTCCTGCAAAGAGCTTTGGGATGAGTCAGGAAAATATCGTTACTCCATAAAACTCACTGGTTACAAACATCATAGTATATAGCTCAAAAGAGCGAGTCGCTCTAGTGTAGTTCAAAAGAACTTTCTCATCAAGCGATGATCTTCTAACCCAGACCAGTAATTCTTTGTGCCCATATCAGCACAGGGTGAGCTCCTCAAGATATTTCCTACTCCTAACTGCAGACATTCGTATTTGAATTCCATTCATGTATGACCTTGTCTTTTATTCTTGGTTGGGGTTGGTTTTGTGACCATGGGATCTAAAGCAGGGAGCAGCTAACATCAGAGAATACTGAGAAAAACATAGATGTTGAAGTCTGAATGTCCCCAGTAGGTTTTCTTCTCAGGTTTTACAATCGTCAAGCTTGAGAAGACAAATGCTGTGATGCTATCATGAATATCCTGTTGAAAACCAACCAGTGAAGCTCACATTTCACATTCCCTGCCCATCCATCAGGCTCAAGGACATGGTCCTGCATTCCTTTGGGCAGTCTTTAGCTATTGGAACACCTGGCTGCAAAGCTGAGGTTTCAGGGTTTTCTCCTCTGGAGTTTCTATCTTATACCTGGTCCAAATGGCTCAACACAGTGGTGGAGAAGCAGAAAAAACTCAAATATAGCCCCAAAGGCTTATTTCCTCAATAGACTATATATATGTGCATATTATTTTTTATTTTAAATATACAAAGAAAAACGAAAATGTGCTCAAAGTCCATTCATGAATAGCAAAATAAGTGAATGCAGAGGATTAGATAATTCATGTATAAATGATTTGGTGGTATCTGAAGAGCCTCTACAGCCTCAGATAAGGAACACCCAGCCTTCTTGGCAAAGAAAAGGCTCTGTCGCTTCACTATGAACTTGTATTTCTCTGCTATATGCGTTTTGTCACATCAAGGAGAAACTATTTACAGAGTCTTGGAACTTATCTCATCGAGCCTGAAAATTCAACAGCATATTAATTTCCCTGTAGGATATTAATTTGGGTTTAGATTCCTTATGAATGTTGACAACTACATACACTCTCCAGGCCAAACCAGCTGAGTTTACTGATCTAATTTGGGCCTCTAGAGTGGATAAATGGAAGGTTTTGACAATAATAAGCTTAGATACAAGAATAGCCTCACAGCAAGGGGTTAGGTTTCCTTAAAGATGTAAATCTCAGATCAATTTAAATTTCACTATTTCTATATATACCCCAAGATGAAAACAGAAGAGTCATCTGTATAATCTCCTGCCCAGAGAGTCTCTTTTCCAGAGGATACCATCCCAAACAGAGACACCGTACTTGTGCCAGAGCATGTGACAAGCAATAAACTGCTCATGTTAAAAAGCCTAAATGGTGTGAAAAGCCAGTATGGCAGCTCTGCTTCTTCCACCAAGTTCTCTGCACACATTCTCTTGGTCTTAGGGACCCAGAGTTCCGAGTACCTACTTTAAGTTCCCTCTAAATAATATATATATAAATAATAGTGTATATATATAAAATATGAGACAGAATCCTTGTTAGCATCACCCATGACTAGTCGCTGTCTTTGCAAAGCCTTTCTTTGTGAAACATTTCTAGCTGAGATGTCCACAAGGAGAGACACTGGCTGGTTATTCAGTTGATGAGCTGCCATGCAGAAGAGCCTTCAGATGTATTTGCTAGGAAGTTAGGTAGAAGAGAGAAGTATGTAACAGGGCAGAAAGCAGTTTACATAGGGCTATATGAAAGAGCATGGGCAAATATAGCTGTAAAGAAGTATCGAATTAATGGAAAACCATTAGTGACTGGCTAATGGTTGGCGCCTACATCCATGTTTAATTGATGGATAAAGCAACCAATTAAAAATGCATGATAGACTCATGACAACCAACAGAGGAATGCATGATTATTAATGGTAAGTATGGATAAAGAGGGAGGAGTAGCTTGGATTTAGGGAGGTGGGGACTGCATCTCCCTGCATGGTAGTGGGTCACTAGTACAGTTAGACCCACTATCTGTCATACCCTCCTGCAAGTCGGACTGAGTCAAGCAGTAATACAGGCAAGGCTGAAAGACTCCTACCCAAGAAGAGGATAAGGATGACATTCTGGAAGAGCTGCTGTGGCCAGCAGATGCTCCCTGGAGTCCCTGCTGTAACCACTGACAGCAGCAGTGAACTAGGACAGCAGAGGGGCAGAGCATGGAAGAAGCAGAAGCCAAAGGCTACCCAACTCTGTGGTCTCGATGCCCATTGACCTTCTGGGGCTGCTTTCAGCATAAAGTCCCAAAATGTCCTGAGGACAAAGGATACTGAGGCCTTCTATAGTGCGTGCACCATGCTTATCAACTGGGGTGAGCACAATGAGCCAAGGGAGCAGATGCAGTGGAAGCTGTGAACACCTTTCTTGGCTGCAATGTGAGGCACTTGTAATACAATATTTATGCTCGGAGTGTGTCCCTGCAGTTCAACAAGGTCCAAGTGCCTATGAATTAGTCATTTCCACTGGTCTAATCTCTGAAAGGTGCTGTGTGAGGATTCAGTGATTTCCAAGAGGTTTGCAATCACTCCACACCTCTGAGGATCAGAGACAAGCTAATGGGAAAGATAATGTTTTCCATGGTCTCCAAAGCTCATACTCCCCTGGACAGATTCCTCCTTCAGCTATATATATTTCTTTTCAAACCAAAAGCAAATTCCTATCAAACTAGAACCAGGCAACGATGTATTAAAAATGAGCCTGGCTTCTGCTGTGAGAGTTTTCTCTGAGTGTTAACTACATACAAAGATGGTTTTGTTTGATGCTGGCAGCAAGGGTTTTCTCTGGAGCCTATGCTGGGGAGGGGGACTGGGATGTGCTACATCCTATGAGACTGCAGAGCTCTGGTATGATAAGCAGGGGAGAAAACAGTCTTGGCATGAGGACAGCCTTTCTAAGAATATCAACAGGCTCCAAAGGAAAGCAAGAAAACAACCCCTTGTTCCTTAGGAATGCTCCATACAAGAGACAGATTTCAATTATTCGGAATCAGGAGCAAATATCTGCTGAAGACTAATTCTGGAGTGGTATTGGGCTGACCTGAAACTTGTACTTGTAGATACACAAGTCTGACATGGTCCAGCATATTCTCAGTATTTAAACCCATGCTCATTAACTGGCTTTTCCAGCTGATGGTGACGAATTAAGGGAGAGCTCCTTGGTGAAATGAAATTAAAGAGGACTGAAAGCTCGAATCCAGCTTAATTGTGTATCTGACATGTGAAGAGAGAACAATACCTGGCATCCCTTCACAAAACTCACTGTCCAGAGAAAGGATAATTAAGAGAACAAAGCCCTTGTGCTGAATGTTAGTCATGTCCTTTAAGGCACATCTGGGGCACGCGTTATGAGAATTCAACCACAGAGAACAAAATAAGGAGGAATAACTGCAAGAAGCACCAATAACACCATGAACAGAGAAATTTGCCAGGGTGCATTTGCCACTCACTTGTTGTAGAGGACAATATCTGGCCTCCAGATCAGCTCAGAGGGGATTCGGATGGAGGTGACGTTTTCATACTCTTGGGGGTCCCAGCGTAGCTTGTAGTCGTGCCACTCCTGCAAAGACGAGGCAGTTACAAAGCTGGCAAATTCAGATTGCAGAACTGAAAAGGAACGGGGGAAAGCACAGATTTGGGTGCACCCACCTGCTTCACCCACACGTTCGTGGTCATCATTTGGTTTTTCTCATCCTGCAATGCAAGATCAGGTATTGGTTATAGAAGCAGATGGAGCGGCCCAAGGAACTCATTACATTGCTCTTGCTTGTACTTCATTTCTGTAATTATAAATCGCCCCTGCAATAGATGTAAGTTCCGCCTTGGAAATAAAAAGCAGATGTTTCTGTCATTCAGCATAGGACAGGGCACAGCTGCCTGATGCCACTGAACAGCTGAGCCTGCACCGAAGCAATCCTGGGAGCAGACAAACATGAATTCACTGGGATTTTCCTTGATGCTGATGGATTCAGCCTGGGACGATGGGGCCAGGCAGAGGAAAATGCTCCACAGCTTGGCTTTGATCTGGGCACTGAAGGAATGGGAGTGATGGATGCATACATCCTTACTCACACATATGCATGGATTACAATGCTCAGCTTCTTCTGCAAGTCGAGTTTAGGATTTCTACTGTGAAACGTTACTCCTGTTATTCTAGAAACAGGAAGCTCATTTCTCCTACCAAATACATCAGCTTTGAGCACTATGGATTGGGTTTTCTGAATAATCCCAAGCCACCATGCTGACACATAACCCTCAGACAGACCAGTCTATACCCATGCTGTCAACTGGTAGCGTTTTTCCCAATTCAAATACTAGTATGGAAAGGTAGAATATATATACACTTCTAAATAATGTAAGGCAAATATAATGCTGACAGCACTGTAGTAGGATTAATTGCTTCTTGCTGCTTGCCTTGCCTGCTTGTTACAACCCCTCTGTAAATCACTAAGATGAATGACATGGGGCAGAACCTAGCGCTGGTCTGATTCGAGCATCACACCAGAGCTCAGAGCTTGTTTGCATGCTTGTTTCTTTTCAATCTCTCTTTGGTTGGCATCCAAACCAGCTCAATTGACAAGGCTCATTTGGAAGCAAAGTGCTCATCATTAACCTTGCTCTTATGGCAGTTCAGGATTAATTCTGAACATTAGAAGGCAGAAGATGTGCCTCCCCCTCACTGCTGTTGTGGCACCAAGTGTAAAGCCTGACCAGAGATACCCTCATCCAGGGTTAAGGACCAGAAGCACATGGAAGGAATACAAAAAAAACATCAAATGAGCAACAAAGAAAGGGGAAATACCCAGCTACATCTTTGGGTGTTGATGGCAGTTGAGGAATGTCATTGGATGAGTCTGCCATGCCCTGGACTGGACCAAACCCTGAACATCTGCTTCTCTTCCCCCTTTGCAGTTCAAAGCACTGGGAAACCCAGTCTCCAGAGTGCTACCATTTGCTGGAATGTTCTCCCCTTGTGGGGTGCAAACCAGAAACTCCTGCCCATTGCCACACATGAGGGCTGTGCCATCCTCCTGACCCAAGCAAAGCACGACTCCAGCCCCCTGGGTTTACCCCATAGGGGGTTTGCAATGTGCTAATGCCTGTCTGCCTGCTCCTGCTGCACGGCTGACTGCTCCTGCATGGAGCCACCCCAGCGGACAGCGGGTGACAGCAGCCAACAGGGGTGCTGCGCTCTCTGGCCTCTTTCCTCAAGGAGAACACAGCACAGGGCGATACAGGCATAGGATTCCAGGTGTGTTTCTCAGTGGCTGCTCCTAGACACATGCTTGATCCCGTACCGCTTTTATCCGCGCTCAGAAGGGTGAGGTAAGGACACACAGGGATGTCAGACTCCACATTGACTTTTGTTCCCCAGTTTTTGCCAGCAGGAGCTGAGGTTTGAATACAGCTCTGATTTCTCTTCCAGACTTCTTTCATTCACAGCCAAATGCTGGGTCTAACAATTGCAATGGGGTTTGCAGCAAACCAATGCCACTGTCGGGAAGGGGAAAGACAGCAAAGGGGTGTCATCAGTCCCCAGCCACTCAGACTGGGGTGGGAGGGGATGAGAGCTCAGTACCCACCAGTCCCGACCTAGCACTGCCTGCTGGATGCAATTCTAACCATTGACATGACTCTTAGATTAATTCATTTTAAGTAAGCTGGGCAAAGCACTGTGAAGCAGGTATATCGATCCTGCATCCTCACAGGCCAGCAGCAGCGTAATGGAAAGTCTCTCTCCTGCCTCCACAGTCACTAATGTCTCATCTTTAGTCTCATCAATTATTCAGATGAGAACCGTACAACTTCACCATTAGCAACTGCAAACAGCCCTGGATCTCTCAGTCTGATGAAAGAGAGAGGAAGGGAATGGAGACCATTTCTGTGCTGCAAAGCTGGAAGCTGAAGGCTTGTGCACAAGGAGGTGCAACTCTCCAGCAACCCATGGCTTTGATTTCCCACCTCCTGCCCTACCTGTGTCCTCTGCATCTCAAACCCCTTATCTCAAAATATAGAACATTGTGGAGTTGTTTCTTATGACTGTCCCACGCCAGGAATGTCTCCTAGTTGCATTACACTTTCCATTATCACCCCTTTTACTCTGCCACATGAACACACTGTCCTGGGGAGTATTATGTGCAAGCAGGGATGGGGGAGAGAAGCATCTGGGAGCAAGATCTGCACCAGCTAGGAAGCCTGTGCATGTGCTTAACATCTGCAGCCCTGCAGGGATCTCCTTTGGATTCAACACTTGACCCCGACACACTGTGATAGAGTAATCCCGTAAATACCATTTCAGTCCGCAGTGTAAACCGCTTTGGTTCGCACGTAGCACATGCAGCTTGCTCAGAAGCTATTTTCTTGTTATTATCTGCCAGATTAGTTAAAATAACCCCAAAACATTCATTTGCAGATAGCTCTTCAGGTAAGCTACCACCCAGAGATGTGTGACCAC
Source organism: Lathamus discolor (assembly GCF_037157495.1). Taxonomy (NCBI): domain Eukaryota; kingdom Metazoa; phylum Chordata; class Aves; order Psittaciformes; family Psittacidae; genus Lathamus; species Lathamus discolor. The sequence goes on along the minus strand of NC_088894.1, from coordinate 2,218,162 downwards.
TGTTTCTATTACCTTGTGTAAAGTGGTGTTAACAATTACAGCTCAAATTCCAAATCAGCCATTTGGGATGTTTTCTCAGCCAGGACTTTGGCATTTATACCAGTTGCTTCTCTGCTCTGCTGTGATCAGTTCCACAGGTTTTGATGGGAATTGGGGGTTTTGCTTATAGTAAATAAGGAATAAAGGATCCATTTTGACAACTACTCACAGTAGTCATCCCTCATTCCAGCAGAGCTGCCTGCATGATAACACTTCCCAACCTGACCAAACTATTCCCAACCCGACCAAACTCTTCCCAACCTGACCCTGGAGCAGCTAGTAAAACCCACATGCAACAGGAACCTCTCTTCAATCCCCAGTCCTTTAATCTTGGCTGTTTCTTGTACAACTGGGTTGCACTTACAACATCGATGAGCTGGGCGATGGACAAGCCAAAGCGGACAAGGACCACGTCTGAGATGTTGGCGACGGGGCGAGACCACTTGTTATATCCAGAGAAGAGCTTCTTCAGGAGACGCTCCTCTGCGTGTGCCCGGGTCTCCACGTGTCCAAAGGCTGTGGGGAAGGGATAGGGCACGGTGGTGTGAAACACACGCGGCTCCAACTGGCATAGCTGGAGCTTTCTATGGGGGGGGGGGGGAACCTGCACTAACGCCAGTAATGGGTAATTGGGGATGCATGGGAGGGGGTAACCCATCATCCTGATGACTTGCTTCCCCTGTACCCCAGGCATTGCCATGAATTTGAAAGAAAAAATCTTCACTATGAGGGTGCTGAGGCGCTGGCACAGGGTGCCCAGAGAAGCTGTGGCTGCCCCATCCCTGGCAGTGCTCAAGGCCAGGTTGGACACAGGGGCTTGGAGCAAGCTGCTCCAGTGGAAGGGGTCCCTGCCCATGACAGGCGTTGGAGCTGGATGAGCTTTAAGGTCTCTTCCAATTCAAACCAGCCTGGGATTCTATGATTTCTCACCTTATTCACCCACCATGGCCAATTCCCAGTGTAAGGTTTCTATTGCAAAGCAGGATTGGTTTAAAGAAAGTAGGGGCATCAGTAATACCATTTGAAAAACACTACATGGGCCATCCTCCCCTGAATCTGGTCTTATTTTGATAGCCACTCGGCCACAAGTTTCTAGCACTGAAGTCTGCAGATGGGAAAGAGGGATGCTGGAACGGTGAGCCGAATAGCAAAAAGCAGCCTCCTGCTGGGAGATAGGGATTTGGGATCAGATTTACACAATTTAGCTCTTCAAACTAACCTGCATAGCTGGTCTTTCACAAAAGTGATGGGTGAAGGAAGAGGATGGGAGAGTGCACAGATTGGGTAACAAGACCACAGTTTTCTTCAGTAATAACTTTAAAAGTTGGAGGCTGCAAGGAGCAGCCCTGACCCTGCACATACAACTACCCGAACCATCAGAGGTGCCTGTTGGTTATTAAAAATTAAAGCTGCCTTTCTAGTAGAGGGCTGGAAATGCATCCTCTGTCATGGACAGCGGGGACAAGGAGCCGGGGGCTCTCCCTGCATCCCTCATGGAATATGGCTCCTATTTAGTCTTAAACTGCCCTGGATTATACAAAGGGAAGCATTAGCTGAGCGCTGGCTGTGCTCTCCCCAGCCGGAGCTGTAGCCCGGAGACACATTAACACACTTTACCCAGGGAAGAAAAACCCAGGCAGGGAGCAGGATGCTGAGCTCCTGCCTGTATTCTCCCTCCTGTCCCCTTCCCGATTGTGGCTTTAACCCTTTCCCCATCAAACCAGGCAAGAAGCAGAAAATAAAAGCAAAGCATCACTCAGCAGAGGCTGTAATTTTGGGGACCTGCAGTGATGGGGCAGGAGTGGGGGAAATCCTGTGTTAACAGGGACCGGTCTTTGCAGCATGCCTTTGGGAGGGATAAGCATGAAAGAGCTAAAGAGCAGAGCAGGGGTAGAAAAGCTTTCTTAAACTTACCAGGGAAGACACAGGCACAGAGGAAGAGGAGGAGGTTTCCTTTAGACATGAGAAATCCCATTGTGGAGCAGAGCTCAGGCTCTAGTACTCAGCGTCTCCTGTCAAGGCAACTTTTCCTCTCGGAGTCTCTGGATCCTCCAGCTTCATCCCCTAAACTCCTTCCTCTCCCTCCCTCTCACCTGCTTCTGGGAAGGAGTAACAGCTGGTGGTCGGTTTGGTTTCTTTTTTCTGACCGATTTCCAGCTCTTCCTCCTGAAGGATGCTTTTCCCTGGGACAATGCCGCACATACACTTGCGAGGGATGCGAAAGGGCTGCAGGAAGCTCCTGTGAAGAGACACGAAATGCAGAGCTTCCTTGGGCTATGCTGCTTGCTTCTCTCCCCTTTCCTACAGGCTGGTTTGGCTGCTGGGTTTATTTGTTGCTGCTGATGCTGTGCTCACCCTTCCCCCAGCCCTTTGGACAGCCTTCGCTCAGCTTTTGCTTGCTGCTGGACCACTGATGCGAGCCCTTGGTGGAGCAGAGAGGGAGTATGTTTGTATATTTAATGTAGTTAGACCTGCCCACCTCCTGCTTAGGAGGAGGAGGAGGAGGGAATCTGTGCTTTCCACCAAACAGGCTGCAGGGAGAAAAACTTTAGGCATGAGAAAGAAGAAGGGGGAGATGCGGACACCAGCGGCAGCCAGAGGTGGTGGATACGGAGCCATCTGGGATCTTTACAGCACCTGAAGCCCAAACAGTGTTTAATTAACGAAAGCTGTCTGTTTGATCTTGTCCAATTGCTCTTCAGAATCACTCCTCTACACTAACAGGGTCATTAGGGATTATGTTCTGGCCTGAGCACGTATCTTTGCTGCTGACAGTTATTGGGCTGATGAACCTGCCTGTGAGAGCAGGGCTCTGCTGCGCTAGGTGCTGTACAAATATTAGTCTCTGTCCATAGGCAATATGCAATCAGAGGTGAGACTTGAGACAAAAGGCTGCTGGAATGTATCTCTAGAATTGAATGTACCAAAACCATACCACAAATAACTCTGTTGAAATCATTAAGACCTTTTATGGAGGAAAAGGTAATTCCATGTGTTAGGAATTGCCACTCCAGCCCTTCATGTCGCATCCCTGATTCCTCGCACGGGAGACATGGAATAGATCCCTCTCTGATTCATTTTGAAACTAATTTTAATATTATTACAATTACTTCTATATGGATAGCAAATGGGTCTCATTTGCAGGCAGCGGTAATGTTGCCAGCTGCAAAATTAATCAGTGTCTGTTCTAACAACACTTCATAATTTCCCTACTCCAGAAGCATCTCAAATACCTTCCAGTACAATAGATTACTGGCTGAAAATGGGGAGGATTAAAGCCACAAGAGAAACTAGGTCTGTAGTGAGATGATAAATGACATCAGTGTAATATCAAATCCGTTTTATCTTGTCTTTTCTTATCTTTTCTTCAACAGTTGTCAGCCTTTCAAATGACAAACCCTACCATACATTCCAGTTGGTGAATGGATCCCTATATGGGTTGCCTGCTTTAGTTTCAGTGTCCTGACCCTCACTGCAGCTCCCAAGCACCTGTGACATCTTATATAAGTCTGTAGTGCATTCAGTATTAATAAACAGCAGATGTGAGATCAAATTAACTTAACGCAGAAGCACAGGTTACATCCTGAGAGCCAGGATGTGCAGCACTGAGCACTGAGCCTTCCCACAGCCAGCAATAGGGTAGCAGAAGGGCAATCGCTCCTTCGTCAGGGTAAACCCGGCATCACTCAGTCTCTTCACACATTGTAACCACACATTCCTGAACATCCATGCAGCAGCCAGGAAAACCTATTAAAGAAATAAAGAAACCCCTTTGCCCTACGAACTATGGAGCAGGGTGGACATCACAGCAGTTTGCGTGTTCCTCTGTACCTCGCTGGGTCCAGCACTGCTCATTTCAGACCCAGCAGCATTAAATGGGGGAATATGGGGCTCAGCCTATTTGGTACCAGCAACAAGCACCAGATACAACAAATCTCACAAATTCCCAAAGGCTCATGGTGGGAAATGGGCTTTCTGAAAGGCCATTTTTCAAGGAGGCTTATACTCTACACAGGTCACTTGTTGGGCGACCAGACCCAAGGGATGCAAAGATGAGCTATTCCCTGTTGAAAACCTGGGCTATAAATAATACAGGCATCCTTGACTGCAAACCCTCCTGCACAGAGCTGATTCAAATCCCATGGACAAAGCCTATCCATCTTCACCTTAGCTCGGTTTCTGTGCTGGGGAGCAGGGGAGCTGGCAAGCAAATGCTGCCTTTGGATTAACCCTATAAATAATCTTGATTAAAAAAGGATTTCCTCCTTTTGGAAATTAATCATAAATCACCATTTCCTATCAGTGAAAGGTTTATCCCTCCCCTCCCTGGCCCTGCTTTTATATGAAGCGGGAAAGGAGCATATTTTATAGAGGTTTCTGTGCCTTGAAGTGACCTTGTTAAATCTCACTGCCAGTTTCTTTCTGCATCATTGGGCCATAACAAGATTTCCATCAGCTCCTGTGTGGATTTGGAAGGCAGCATCTCCCACTGGTACATGTGCAAGAAACTCAGCCTGGCTGGGACAAAAGATGCCATTTAAAGGTTTAAATGATTTTTATTATGGGAAAGAGATGCAACTCCAGCCTGAGCTTCCTCATTATTATTATTATTATCTTCCTTTGTTTGAAAAAGACATGGATAATTTGGGTAATCCAGATGTTCACACAAACTGAATGCAAACATCCCAGCTATTGAAGATTGCAAAGTGAATGAAACAGAACTAAGGCACTTTTTCCCTCAAGGGTTTCAATGAAATCACAGATTTACCCTTGGAATAAGGGCTAGCCAGTAACAAGCGTTCAAGTGTTATGGGTCATTTAGAAGAATTCCATGCTTTTGCAAGGATCTGGTAACTCCTGAACCCACTGTTTTGCATCCTGTAAATGAGTTTTGCAGGATGTAATTCCCCCATTTCATCCTGTTTGCAAATCATTTTTATCCTGTAAAAGGCACTGACAGAAGGGGTTTGAGGGTCCCTGAGACTTGGGTGCCTGCATATAAGCTATGCCTGAACCCTCTCTCCTGCCATCACTTGCTCAACATGGAGTGAATTCAGCCACTCAGGGAGGCAGCAGCATGCTGCACTAACAGGGAATCCTAGACTGCAGGTTTTCTTTGACTTTGCCCTCTCTGGCCACGATCTTGCCTTAGACGTCAGTGCCAGCTCTCCAGGGCATGCCCTTGGCTCTGTTTACTTTGTCATCTGCACGTTTGAATCTACAGAAACGGGACATAATAATGATAGCGTCTCCTTCCCCGTACCCTGTATGGGCTTGACACAGGGGGCAAAGACAGTTAATGGAATGCTGAAGAAAAACCATCCAAAGGTGGTCTCATTTTTCTCCTTGCCTCTGTTCCTGGGATACAGATTCCTCTGTCCTGCCCCTAATTGCTTTGTCATCGACAGAGATTTGAGGTGGAGCAAAAGCAGTAGGAAGAAAACCCCCAAGAAGGGGCAGAGATCTCTTTTCAGTGGAATGTGCACTGAGATGAGCAGAGGGATGTGCAAGGCTGCTTCTCAGAAGAGCAGGCTCAATGTGCCTCTGGGGAGATCTGCAAGTTTCTGCTGGCCTCACAAGAGGGACTCGGCTTCAGTTGTATTTATTTCAGCTTGTCTGCGAAGCGCCACAAGACTTGGAAAGGCATTTTTAACTAAATCAAACATTTTTACCGTGTAAGAGACTTTTGGGCCATGCAGGAAGCTGCGACTCCTGTGTGAGACTAAAAATAACACAGAAAAAGTGTAGCAGTGATTATTTCCAGAGCAGTAACCACAGTTATGAAGCCCAGGCCTCTCCCATGCTTCTCCTTGGAATTTCGCTATGGAATAAATAAGGCTTCCAACCATACAATACTATTATTGTTTCCTAGAGCATCCTCATGGCAGTGATCAGACTGTGGCGACAAAGGCATTGCCATTGCTTTACAACACCTACAGCATCCACAGCAAGAAACCATCTTTCCATTGGTGGTGAGCAATGCATCTGACGTGAGATGCTCCGAAGCTGCGTCATCCACCTGGTTCGTTTCGGGACCAGTTTCCATCCCAAAGTGCTCACAGTGAGCAGACAAAACTGTGTTAAAACAAAGCAACAAAGTGAGCAAACCACTGAAAATTGAAAGGAAGCAGAGCAGAGAGTCATGGTCCCATTAAGACTTCCAGCTCTATAACTATTAAAGACTTCATGCTACAAATCACATGAGCTTCTACATCTTATTTGTAAATGACAGATTTCATTGTAAAGAGCCCGTGAAGAGCAAGGAGGCAGCTTCTGCTTCTCTTGAGATCCAAGATGTGTTTTTAAATTAGAGCACAGAAGCACATCTCTCCAGACAGGTTTGCTTGCCAAGGATAGCTTTGGTTTCACTGCTCAGCTTTGTAGATCTAAATTAGGCTCTTGTCCTTCCTCATCAGAGGGCAAACGCTGCCCAGTTTATTCCCTAAAGAAATCTGGAGTTGACTGATTGACAAATCCGTTCCCTTTTCTCCCCATAATCAGCACCAGCTCCAGCGCACATCTTCCCAACCAGCACAAACCTGTCCAAGCGCACTTCATGTTACAAGCAAAGCAGAGCTTCGGGAGACCCACAGTGTAATTAGCCAAATGAGGTGGCTGAATTAGTTACAACCTCTCCTGAGCTCCTGGCCTTATGTATTAATGAGGAGTGTAATAAATCTGCTCAACACCCTGGGCTATAAACGTCAGGGACTCATTTGTGCACACAGCACCCATCCAGCTGGAGTGCAGGAGCTGGGATCCTCTTTGGCCACCCCATGGTTGAACTGGTGAAGTTCAGGAGGTGCCACCCTCACTTGGAGCCCTTGATCCCAGCACATAGACATGATGCAGAACACCCATGCCAGGCATTAGCACCCGGAGCAGAGGTCATTTTAGCCTCTGGACCAGAGCAAACTGATCCAGGGCTGCAGTGAAGGCAAGGATAAGATTTTCCAGAGATAGACCCCACTCCACTTGAAGTCTTGATGACTTCAGGCTTCAGTTTCATGCCCACATCAGTGTGAATGCGATCTGTGTCCTCTGTGCAAAAATGAGCATTAAAAAACATGCAGTCAGTGCTAAAAACTTGGTCATAAATATTGTGCTTGGCACCCGGCTTTGGCCATAAATATTTCCTTGGTTAACCAATAGGAAATGATAGTCTTAAATCTCAATTATCGTTGAGTAGCAACTGGCTCACACTCATAAGGGCAGCTTTCCCACAGTGTCTGAAGCAACCCTGAAATACTGATTTCTGGTGATTTCCAGAATTCAAGTGCATTTTGTCCTTCCTGAGCTTGGAAAAGCTAGGATAAAAAATATAATAACAAATATAACAAATACATATATATATATAAACACACATATATACTTCTTTAAGGTCTGTCCAAAAGCTTCCTGTGGTAGATGTTGTAATGACAGTTCTGTTCCAGCTTCTTATTTTTCCATCAGTCTCTTCATTACTGCCTGGATTCATTCATATATAGCTGATAGACAGTTTTAGGATGTGAATCTTCAGAAGTACTGTCCCAGCAGGGGAGGAAAGAGTATTTTTAGGAAATCTATGGAATTGGGAGCTGTTGAGATTCTACCATCCCGTCCTGTAGATAGGCTATGATCAAGCCAGTTGAGACAACCTTTGGTACCTGCAATAAGTCTGTGGTCAAAGTTAAAACATGAATAAAAGGTGGCTCAGAGCATCTTCCTTTATGGGCTGCCAGGCAAACTGTGACTACAGTCACTACACTGGTACTTGGTCTGGGTGCTGCATCTCTCCAATGTGCACCTAGGGAGATGGAGAGGAAGCAACCCAAGAGCTCAAGAAAAAGATGCCATAATAGTCTGAATTAGAGCCTAAGATCCTTTCTACTTCACATCTCACTGAGCATCAGATAACAAAGCCTTTCAATAACCAGGAAAGTAACACCTGCTTTGTCTGCATCCGTCTCCCACGTTACTGGTACCTTCAGGCTCACAACTTCTTTCTGCTCATTAAGACACTCGGTTCTCTTATTTTCCTTCTGACTGGCCCACATGAAAAGAAACATCAGCCATCTGTTACTCCCCCAGTTTTCTGGATCACAAGGGGTTTGTTGATTAAGGAGGAAGTGTTCCAAAAAGGCACCTGATTTCCAAAACCTACACTATTTCCCCCTAAAATTATAGTTTCTTTGCTTGCTTTCAAAGCAGAAGTCCTACATATTAATAACACACCGGCCTTTACTTGGGTCCAGATTCATGTAGAGCACATGTATTTGCACAGCAGTTATTTACAGCACCACACACTGCTCAGCCTGAGGAGCATAAATGCTTGAGTTCAAGTGGCCAAATATCTTGGGAGATCTGGACCATGCCCATCAATATATTGTCAGAAAACCACAGCAGTTTCGTGCTATTTAAGATCTCAGCTATTTTTTGCACTTCTCTGCAAGAATATTTCATCATGATGCCTTCAGGCCTCATCCTGTCACTCTAAATCTCCAAAAGTGCAGGGATATTTATACCTGTGCTGCTTCTTAGTTTGTCAATGAAAATGATTGGGCTGGCACAACTACAGCAAGTCCCCTCCCACCATGGTGTCTGTAGAGCTTGGAATGAGCATGATGACACTTTGACATGTTTTATTCCTGATTCAATTCTTCTCTAGTTGGCATAGACTAATGACCCATATGGGCCTATTGTTGGACCCTACACCAACTGAAGGGAAAGCATCTTTGATTGACACTCACAAATATCAAGTTGTGCCTCTGGGCTGGCTCAGGCTGAAAATGCTCTTGGCAAATGGAAACAGTCATGTCATTTTTGTTTCATTGCTCAACAGGAAGAAGATATTTTCTCCACTGAGCAATATACATTAAAGTTGATTCTCTAAGGGGATAAAATACTCCTCTTTTGATCTCCTATAGCATACTTCCAACTGGAACTGGTTTCAGATCAGCCATTCAGCTCTGAATGAAACTTGGGGGTGTAGAAATCCATTCTAGCCTCCAGGTTTAAAATCAAATGGTTCCTTCTTTTACAGAACAAAACTGTTGGTCTACATAATCATCTACTCCACGGGTTTGAAACCCTTGTGTGGGATACCCATACCCAAGGTACACAGGATCTACCACTGATACCTGGAAATAAAGGGTTAACATTGTGCCTGCTTGCTTAAGCAGTCGCTGTGCTTGAAGCAGAACCGTAGGAGTTAAAGTTGCTAGAATGCTGAAGCAGAATTGTAGGAGTTACAGCTGCCAGGCAGAATTGTAGTAGGTAAGATTCATAGCTTAAGATTTCAGACATTCTTGTTTAAATAGCATCTTTAGAAAGAAAAGGAACAAAAGATAGCCAGAATAACAAAATTTGCAAACTTGACAGGTTTCTGCTTTAAGATACATAAAACCGGCTTGTACCGAACCTGCGGTTTGGACAGGAGCTGAAACCCCATTGAGTCTGTGTGAAAGCAAGAGGTTACTCCCAGTGATGAAGAGGAACTAGAGGCCTTCATCCTCACGACCCTCTAACGACCACCACCAGGAGGCACTGCGCAGGCGCACCAATGGGACAAATGCCAGAAAACTAATTATAATACTAGAGGGGAATAGGTTTTGCATATGTATTAGGTGTGAAGCAATCTCTCGTTTAGATAATCGTTATATGTAATATAAACGAGCTGAGTGACAAAGAAAAGGCGTGCATGCTTTTGGAGGAGCAATCCCCATGAGCCTCAGCACTGAATAAAGCATACCTACTTTACAACTCTAACGAGTTGTGGAGTCAATCCGCATATCACCACCTCCTGCCATCTGTGATGATGGAAATTCAACCAGACTCTTTAGAATAAACTGGGAGGGAGAGATTTGGAGGAATGGACCATCTCCAAAACCACAACGTGTCTCTACTTACTTCCCTTGAAGTCTTCAGGGCTATCTGGATCACTCATTCTTCCAAATGTCAGCATTATGGACTTGAATAGAAATGGGAAAGGACTCCCCAGACTATTCCACACAAAAATAGGTATGGATAAAAGAGCAGCAAATAACAAACCCCTTTCTTGTTCATAGCAAGGCTTGTGCTAACATTATTTTTCTTGTAATCCTCATGAAAGCATTTCAGTGCAGTCAGAGAGGAGCTGACTAATTTGTGGGCTGCAGTAAGATTTGTGTAAAGGAATAAAGAATGTATGAGCAAATGACCCCCACTGCATGTCCAGAAAGTGCTCATCATAGAGTATTTGCAATCCTCAAATACTCTTAGTCATGATCTTGTTACTTGCGACAGAACCAAATCAGTCTTTTGGAAGAGGAGAACTGATTCACAGATGATGTCCATTTTGTGGGATGAAAATCCGGGTGGATGCAAAGCTGTTCCCATGTGGGAGCAGTTGAGTTTGATCACTTAGCTTAGGTACATATAACACAGGTATAAACTCCATGAGTAATGGAGGCTTTAAATGGATATCAGACAGCTCCTCACAGCAGAGTGATAAGAAAATCAATCAACTATAATAGCAAATCCAACAGGCTGTGCTGCCAGGACACAAGAACCATTTTGCTCTCCATACTCAAACATCTCCAGCAGAAAAGGTTCCTGTGGCACATCCTTTCTGCCTGAAGGTGATTTCTTATCATTGACCTGAGCTTTCCTTTGTGCAAGGAAAAAAGTGCTGCCCACTTAACATAAAAACAAAAGAGCCCACAAACACAGTCCAAAAAAGCAGGAGTTTTACTTACAAATCGTAGGATTAAAACAGCTATAAAGGTTCTTTTCAATCCTTATTTGCCCTATCCTACAGAAAACATACACTTCACTTCTTGACTAAGGCTTTTTACAGCTGTAAGAAAAAGACAGAGCTTCCTAGGTGCTTATTTAACATCAGTGGCTGAGGCTGCTGATGAGACATCACAAGCCCTCTGATGTGACCCCAAGACAAGGCAGTCCCAGCTCCCAGCCTTTTACCCATCATCAGTGAGAGCCCTCTGCCAGTGCCTCTGCCCCAGGGCTTCAGGGGTGAAGCCAGCTTAGAAAGCCAAATCTCTGCCCACATTTCAGCATGGTTTGTTCTGCTCTGGGAAATGTTGTTTCTTGGACCTGTGGAAAACTTTGTAGGTTTGAAAACCCACAGAACAGCAACATTTTTATGTTGCTGCTGTCACTGGGATTTGCTATTTTTAAGTTTCTTCTCTCATAAGTGAAGGAGCTTTGGAATTCATGAAAGGGTTTCGTTAAGGGATATTTGCTTCAAAGAACTGCCTCTGTGAGCAGACCCAGCCATTGTTTGCTCCTTTATTCACAGAAAGCAAACACAAACGTATAAATTATGTAGACATAAAATCAATGCAGCTTCTGAAGGGGGGATTCAATGAAACTGGATTTGAAGGCAGAGAGCAGCTCAGCTCAGCTATGCCGGTGACTCACAAGTACCACTCACACCAGCCCTGCCACTGATTAAAAACCAAGTCAGGTCCCATGCAGAAGTGATGCTATTCTAATATCACAATCATTTCTTCTGCTGGCTTTGGCACTCAGCTAGGGTTAAGCCATTTTGGCAAGGTGTAAATTGCTGGGTTGCAAGGAATGACATTGCCCAAGGCAAGCTCTCAGTTTTGAAGAGCAGGGCAGGAGATCATTTGTGCAAGAGACAGCACAAGAGCAGGCAAGGACCTGACAGTCTGAATATTTCCATCAGGATCCCAACAGTAGCAACCAAAGCTTCAGTCGAAGACAATCATTGCTAGGATACAAGAAAATCTGTCCAGAGCCATAGCAACAACTTATTACAAGCAATGCCCCAGACACTCGAGGGGATGGTTCACCCTAGATCAGCACCTCAGCTTCCTGGTGTTTATCCAAAATACAAACATCTTTACCCAAATAATCCAACTGGCAACAGCCAAAAATCAATTCAACGGGAAAACAGATGCCTGCAAAAATGGTCCCTGCAAAGATCTCTGTTGAGGTGAGATCCAAGGGGTCAGCAATGTCACTCCCACATCAAGCTACACAGCCCTGGCAAGGCTCTCCGTGCCCCTCAATTGCCATTGCTGCCTTTGGTGGAGACTTTAGCCACATTTAGGGACACACTCGCCAAAAGGGTAAATTTATACCACATCTCCAGGGAAGCTGTTGGGTGTTTCATGCAACCAAAGCTAGGGATGACGCTTGGCTGGCCAGCGGCATCCCTTACAGGGTACACGAGGGTATGACTTGGCCCATCACGTCCTCCTGCATGGCACTGCTGGACACATGTCCTGCATGTGTATGCAGCTGGCAGGATCAGCAGCTCTTAATGCCAAGCCCCTAGAGCAGTGAAAGTACATCAGAGGCAGAGCCAGAAGAAATCAGTTGGAGAAAAAGACATTTTCATATAAAAGCTGTCCTTTTTCCACTTTGAGAGAGCCAGGCAAACCTTCCAATGCCATTTTGTCCTGCTTTTTCATGTGCTGCTGTTTGCTGCTCCCTTCCTTTGTTCGCTGCAGGTAAAATCCCCTTCAGACCAGCACTGAGCATCACCTGATAAGGAAGCGCAGAGCAGCGTGTCCACCATGATATCATCTGTGGTTCGGCTGCCACTGAAAAGGTGTTTGTACTCAACAAGAACGATCCTTAAACCCAGGACTAACTGTACCAGAGCAGCCTTGGGCTTTGGGCATCAGCTGTCAGGAGGGATGAGTTTCAGGGTTTGTGGCAATCCCAAGCTCTGTTTTACCTTATGGTCCAGGGTGCAGTGTGTGTTGACTCAGACTGACTCAGCAAGATGCTGACTCTACCAAAGTGGCTTAAAGATATTTGTACCGGGCCAGAACAAGACACTAATTGCCTCTGTATCCACACAGTCCTGACCAAAGGTGAACCTGGTTTGAAATCAAGCACAGGATGTTTCAAGCAAAGCAAGTGAACCACACACTTCTGAAGACCCTCTTCTAAAGGCTTCAGGGCTGGAGCCACAGCAGAAAACAGAGCTGAGACTACAGGAAAAGGAGCAGGGTTACAAACGCTTGCCCAGAGCTGCCTGCTTAGGTTTCTTTTAGGTTTTAAAAGGTTTCCTTGCTAAGGAAGAGTCCATGCAGCTGAGGTGTGATCCACAGGATTCTCTCTACCTCCTTCATCAGCTCACAGGCCTTTTAAAACCAACCTTTAAAGTAAAATATAGCATTGTAAAGGATATGAGAATTCAGGGGAAATGATGCCTACTGAGGCAATCAGCTTTAACTCCAAAGGGCTGTGAAAGCTCAGACATATAGAGATCCCACCCCTGCTGTGCGCAGCAGCAACACTGACCCTTTGGAGCAAGATGCACGACCTGGCCTTGGACTAAGTGGGGTTTGCTGCTACTTCCCACATAGCTCCAGGCACTGCTTCCATTATCAGGCTATTGGATGGAGTTTTTAGTTGTTTTTCTTCCTGCAAGGCCTTCAGATACTCATTAATCATATAGTGATGGGTAACATTGCCATTGCTGGGCAGGGGCTTGACTGGTTGCAGCACACTGAAGATACAGAGAAGCTGATTGCCCTGTGTGAAAGCCCAACAAAAGAACATGGAAATGCCCAGTGTTCGGTGGTGCTGGTGGATGTGGTGAGAAGCATTGCTAAGGACTGGTGACTTCAGCCCTTCCTTGGATACAGAAAAGCCAGGTACAGGGGAAAAGCTCTCATCTAAGAAGCACAAGTTGCCATATGGAAGTTGGATGGGTGCTGCTACCAAATCACCACCCAAACATCAGAAAGTGCCCAGCATCATCCTGGGACACTTAATTCTTGGGAAAGTAAGATCCCATTCCAAGCAGGGCAATGATTCCCATGAGGATCCATGTTTTCAGACTGAACCCAGATGGTGCAGTCACACTCTCCTCCCAGCTCTCACTGCTGGGATCAGCTCAATTTCCCTGTCTTTCCCAGACTTGGCACTGGTCCCCCATCTCCAGCAGGACAGCCCCTTTCCCTCCGGCCCCATTTTAATTTACCACCTCCCTTCCCCAGATCCATTCTCCTGGCAGAGGATGCTGCGAATGATGCCATGTGTGAAGGAGCCGAGAGCTGCCCTTCAGGGGAGGAATAAAATGACAACCAGAGAAGTCTGAATTAGTTAAGTGTGCACAAGGGAAGCTTTGTAAGCATAATTAGAGGTAATTAGAAGTCCTCCAAAGCCATTCACCAAAGCCCTGCTGAATATTTATTGCCCTATTAGGGACTGTTCACAGGTATTCACTAAGAGAAGTGGTAGTTTTGGGGGGAAGGCAGTGATGTATGTAGTCTTAAAGCAATTCTTCCCCAGAATTACAGTGCTGTGGCACTTATATGATTTTTATATATATATATTAACTTTACAGTGAAGGACAGTGCCTTTTATCAGGATATGTAGAAGAGGTGACCTGACCTCAATACAAACAGCCATTCACCTGCTCTTTCTACACCAGTTTGGAGATACATTGAGGAATCAAGGTGTTACTTGCACCCTGGGCTGTATGTATCCTTCTGTGCAGGCTCAGGAAAGCCACTACTCATATCAGTCTCTCAGGAGGAAGGAAAAGTTTTGGTATCCAGAGCACACAAGTCAAACAGTGATCTGCATCTCAATAGTCACAGCCGATTTAATGATGCTCACATGGTCGGGATATGGGCCCTGAAACCATTAGGAGAGAGAAGGTAAGGCTGAGATGCTGTGGTTTAGTCTGGGTACCAAAGTAGGATTTCGAAGGACTTCAGTAATATCTGCTGAAGAAAACGCTACACATGAATGAAACTTTCAGAGTCCAACTCAGAAACACCTTCCCTTTAAAATTACAGATTGTGGAGCCATAAAACATCCCCTATTTTATATTCTTTTAATGCAAAGCTGATATTTACAGCTAAGGTAAAAAAAAAAGAGGTGAAGAAATCATAAACAAACCAAACACACAAAAAAAAATCTCTGCATCATCTCTAAAGCCTGAGGATTTTAAGCTTTTCTCAGGATTTTTGAGGAACTTATACATGGGTTTATGGAAAACGTGCTATGCACAAGTCATTTGTCCCTCTCCCACCCACCCAGTAAAAGCAGTACCAGCCCCATTGGCACTGGAAACCAGCACCCACATTCCCACATCAGAAAGACAGAACAACCAACACAGGCAGGGAGCAGAGGGAAGGAAGGAGAAGTTTAATATCTCCAGAAATCCAGGCAAGAATGGAAGTTGCTGCAGGGTATGTGCTACTCAGAGGGATGAGGTGGGCTTTCAGGGGCTTTTGTCCTGTGTTTTAAGCACAGTGGATGTGCTTTGGAAGTAAAGATCATTTACCAAAGTGGGTTTTCATGTTCCTTATCCAAACACCTACAGAGGGGTGTATGAGGCTCTGTGCACACACCAGCTTTGCTTCTGTGATTTCAGCACTGAAAGTGTTTGATACATCTCACCATGAAACTATGGTTAAAATTAGGGGACTTGTGCCTCTGAAAACATGCAGGTACCTTGAATATTCAGCCACTGACATGTGCACAGCACCTATATCCTACTAGGGAGATGAGCAGAACAGCTTATGCACACTCGTGGTTACACAAGCTGCAAATCAAACCTCCTCTTGACATGCATCTCTGGGAGACACACAAGATAAATATAGAGAAGGCACCATCTCAGCTAATTAAGCCCTCGCAAAGGTGAACTGCTGCAAGTTTAATTAGCTCGCCAATGTTCGCATTGCAAGGGTGTTTAAATCAAAGTCAGCTTCATCCGCATCTGATTTGTAATGTACGGGAGTCCAGACGGGTGAGTAGCCTTTACCTTCTGTTGGAAGCAGCCCATCATCACGAGCACAGGGAAAAGAAGGTAATGGCATCAGCAGGGCTCCTCTAGGCAATGTCTTACATTCTTCTGTTAAAATTATTCATCTGTTATTAAGTTTAACATCACACCTGGTTTTACGGAAGATGATCAGCTCAAAAATCCTATTGCTCAATTCATTTCAAGCATCAGCCCTCCTTTGGTAGGAAAATGCTTATAGAGGGGCACCAGAAGGGCATTGGGTGACTCTCTTAGTGAATCCCACCACTGGTGATCCAGCTGAAGGTTACCAGAGCTCCTTCCCCACAGACTTTTGCTTCCCCACAGACTGAGCTTCTCTTAATGGCATTTTAAATAGAGGATGCATTGGAGTTTTCCAGGAAAGGAAGAAATCTGAGGGGGGAGAAGGGCTGTAAGTAAGCACTCCTGATAGCACATTTCACCTTGTAACCACACTCAGAGCTCCTGATCCAAGCCAAGGCTCTTCCCAGAGAAGAGCAGCACCCTTTGCTCTACGTCAGCAGTTTGGTGCAGGTATTTCTACAGGCAATAACGAAACACCATAAATCAATAAAAGTGTTGTTTTCAATGACATCTTGAAACCATCGCCTTATTCTTCTATGCACAGGCAGACTCCTTAGCCAGACAGCAACTATATAAAAGAACCCATTTCTATATGCAGCAGTAAAAAGATCCTTTCCCTCCCCTTATTCCTTTGATTTAAAATCAAAAGGGTACCTTAATTCTGTCTGAACACATCAGCTGTTCTGCTCTGCCCATATGCGAGTAAGAGCTAATTGGAAACACTCTGCCAGGGATGATTCAAAAACGTTCTTCCCAAAAGCAAATCTTGTGAGTCTCAGGCTGTCCTACACTCAATTACAGTAATGATTCTCCCCTTTAATTCCATCTCCTCCACAGTTCTTTGATTCCACTCTAGCATCTTCCAACCAGGATCAACAAACAATTTGTATATTTGCTGAAGCTTTTTTACTCTTGCTTTACTTTCAAATAGTAGGAGGTATGGTTCGTTAAAGTTAAATACATAAAATAAAAAGGAGATAGAATATGTTAGTAACAAGGAATTACATAGCGCCTGGAAGAGAACAATTAATAACTGCTGTGAAGTTGAGTAAGAGCCACAGAATCCATCTGCATCCTAACAGGATTTTCCTTTGTAAAGGAAAACATGAATTAGAAATCAGCGCTTGACATTTCTCTATGGGGAATAAGAGAGAAAGAGTGACACTTGACAGATGGCAGGGAAGTGACAGTGCGCTCCGCGGAGATGTTCAGATCGTTTGTTGACAAGGAGAGTTTAAAAGCTTAAACAAAAATGAGATATTCCTGCTCAGGCATTCAGTGAGCTAACGCTCAGCTGGGTTTGTGATGGAGGCAGGAAAATGCTATTTAAAGGCTCTGAAGATCTGAAGGAGAAAAGCCCAGCTCTTGGATGAGCACTTCCTTTAAAGTCCAAGTTGTGGAAAACCGATAGCGCGTGGGCGTAGCTTTTTCTCTAGGATAAGTCTTGAAAGCCAGGACAGGAAATAGGTTGAATAAACACAACTTCAGTGTCATAAGAAATTATAGGTTTGCATTTTCCCTAAAGAGTCTTTATTTTTAAGCAGACAGCAGAAACTCTTTAAAGCCTCACTTAAAACCCCATATATTTATAGATCTAGACACCATACCTATATATACATGTACACGAAACATTTATGTTTAAATGCGTAGATAAATATAAACCAAACAAATAAACTTTTATGTTTCTTTTTTACATGTTTCTTTTATTTTCTCTCACTGAGAGGGACGCCAGAACCCAAGCGCCACCATTTGCAGTCATTTTATGGATGATGAGTCTCCCGCTGCACCCAAGTTTGCTCCAGGAACTACTCAAACTACTGAGCCAGGCCTCTTCTACAGCATCTGCAGCCAACGACCTGCTACGACCATGTGTAAGAGCACCATCTGGTGACTCTTCCCACAACAGGAGCATCTCTCTTCTTGCAACCTGTGTGCAATCAGCGGAAATGGAGCCTCCAGAACCAAAAGCTACAGGAATGGGCCATTTCACATAGTTCATCACCTATTCTTATGAGTTCCTTCCACCATTTCCTCTAAAATACTGTATTTTTATTCCAGGGACTGACTCTTTTCTAACCTCATAAGGATGAGGTGAAGACAGGAAAAGGCTAAAAAGATGAAGTCAAACACTGTGAATCTTCTCTTTTCTAACCTCTTCATTGATAGTACCTAGACAGAGGATTCTGCCTTTTATTTTCTGCAAGCTTTTCTCCTTAGAACCTATTTTCCCAAGTATTTTCTCTTCGTTAGAAACGAAACAAAGAGAAAGCTCATTCAAAGAGCTGCAGGTGCTCCTTGTCTGGTGGAGTCAGTACAACCCAAAGCCCAGGAGGAGGAACAGCCACCAAGGAGACAGTTTGTAGGGTGCGCTGTGTGAAAAAAGGTCATAAAGAAATGGGTGCATTTACAACAAGAAAGAACAGACTCTGATCCCCTGTTCTTGTGGCTCAGCACAAAGTTAGAACAGGCGGGCTGCTAATGGAAAAATCAACACTGCTTTCACCGCATCCCATCAAGGTGGCAACCATCAGCCTGCTTTTCAGCAGCACCATCAAAGGAGGAAAGCTGGGAGCATCTCTTGGCACTAACAGGCTGCTGTGCCTGTGTTTACTGCAGGGAGAATGACTCCTTGTCAGCACTAATTCTCCAGCAGGACTGACAACCATTTAGGGGCCGATTGGTGTCATTAGATGTGGCTTGCAGGCTCCCCAAGCTACTTTTGGTTGCAATTTATGCCATGTTGTCTTTCAAGATGTATGGGAATGGATGAGGGGAGCAGGGAGTGCAGTGGGTTATCTATTTCCAAACCTCTCCAACAGTGTTTGGGCAGTGGCATGTTACTGAAGGCTTAAGGATTCACTTGGGGAGGCATGGAGAGTCAGGAAGAAACCCCAGATCTGCTCTTCGCCACAATGCACAGGCCTCTAATGTCCCCTATGTTCCTCTGAGCATCTACACATAGCAATAAACAAGCAACAGCTCTCAGGGGGGAACGAGCTCCTTTTTAGCACAGCAACACACACGAATTCTCACACATTGCTGGATCCCTACTTTCATACCACTCTCATGTTACTTTTTTAGAGCTAACAGCATGAATTTGTCCAGGGCTTCCTTCCTGGAATTGCAGAGGAGCACTGTAAAGCCCATTGCAAATATACTTTTTGACTGACAGCTTAAAACCCCTATATTCTCAAGTTGTCCCCTCATCAAATATTAATCCCTTACCTTGGGAAACAAAGGTTGCGGTAGCGCTCAGATGTTCAAGTCTGAGTGACTGGCACAATACTTCCTTAACAAGAGCTTGACTTTGATCAAGGGCAAACAAAACAGGGAGGCAGAGCAAGCTGCTGTTCGAGCTGGTTTTCCTTACTTTTAGGTCTGAGCTCTGGCTCTCACCCTGAAGCAGCAAACC
Source organism: Lathamus discolor (assembly GCF_037157495.1). NCBI lineage: Eukaryota > Metazoa > Chordata > Aves > Psittaciformes > Psittacidae > Lathamus > Lathamus discolor. Next base: position 2,198,885 of record NC_088894.1, on the reverse strand, counting down.
AGCATGGGGCTTGCTGGAACAACAGTCTTCCCATGTCATCTGGACTGGCACGGGCATTGCACTTGTCATCAGGATAACAAGGCTTGCTCTTCCTTTGGACAGAAAGACACCAATATAATGGGGAGAAATGGAGAGGGTGAAACAGCCTAAGCAGGACCCCCTTGGCTTTGTTTTAAGCAATGAATAGGGTAGCCTCTCCTGTTGGTCCTTTGTGACCAGCCAAAATCCACTTGGTTACAGCAGTGGGAGAGTTGGCTGTGTCCTGACCACAGGTGTCAGATGCCATCAATGCCCACTTGAGTCTTTTCCATCTATTGGGCAGCTTATTTGCTCTGGCAAGAGATGAAGATGTTTTCCCCATGGTGAGCTGGTCCTTAAAACAACTTTTCCCATAGTTACACTGAAAAAAAATGGCTAAAATGCATTGAAACGACTGAATCGATTTGGGGAAGATGGCTGATCATGTTTCATTGCATGACACATTTGAGCCTTGGTGCAGTGATACAGTTTTATGAATCATGTTCCCACTGGATATGAAGGAGTTGCACCAGTTTTATGTAACAGTATCATTGGAACAATAAATCCCCCGCACACTTCACCTGGCTGGCTCTACAGTCCCTACAAGCACTGTACCTGCTGGGGTCTGTGTATTTTGGGGGGATGTTTGGATTCATCTGCACATACAATTAGGAGGGCTGATGTCACCAGGAGTTATTCTTAGCAGAGGGCAGGCAGGCTGGGATTTTAAATAAATACAATGTTCGACAGAATTTGTGTCAATCAAATGCTTCAATTCCAGTCTTGGAAATGAAAAGGCAGCAGATGATTGTTTTTTAGTTGTCAAACGAAAGGTAGGGTTGTACAGTGCTGAAGAGTAGAAGAAAGAGCTGCTGGGTATCTCAGCAGCCCTAAGTTTCCACTCAGCAATAATAATTGATGGCGCTGACATGCCATGGACAGAAATCCAAGGGCAAGTAAGCCCTGTAACGGGAAGGATACATCAGAGGGACGTGAGGTGTGAGGTCCATGGTACTGCGAGTGCTGACACGTGATGGATGGGCAAGAAGCTCACGTAACTGCAATGATGGATTATGAAAGCCGCCTTGACTGCAGGAAGAAGAATTGCTCTGGTGCTGAAAGGAGAAACATCCAGGGTGCCACAGGGAATGAAACCCTCTATTTGTGTCACTGGAGCCAAGCCAAAAGACTGTGTTTAGGATCTGCATGTCAGAGACACTGCACTGTCCAATTTCTTTTCTGTCTCCTCAATGGTGATTGATTTACTGACCTTGAGTCTAACACCTCACCTTATGAGCAGCACACAGCCTTCCCTGTCTCACTATTCTTCATCCAGGCTCCGATCTTTAAGATAGCTTTTCATACATAATCCAGGAATCTCATTTTAACTCAGCACAGAATAAGCTTTATGCTACTGCCAATGTGATAGGGGCTGAGGTTGGTGGCAAGATTCACCTTGCAGCTGAATGAGAAACACCTCCATTTAGGTCTCAAGAGCTGAGAGACGAGGCTTTGCTGACCTGGGCAATGAGAAAACATGTATGGAAAGGTCTCCTGTGTAAACTAAGCCTCTCGTCACTTCTGACGGTTCAGCCACCCCAAAGGGTTTGCTGCCAGCCCTGCTGTGAGCCCCATGGAGGGCAAGCATCTCTCTGTAAGCTGTTTGAAAGCAGGTGGGAATTCTCTGGCCCCCACATCCCCATGCAGAACCCTGAAACAGCAGGTCAGAAGCAGCCGATAACCGGTTCTACCTATAGACCGGGCTATAAGGAGGCTGGACCTGTTGGGCTGTCTGCTGAAACCTTGGCTCCTTGCATCCCCCAACACAGCCTTTTGCCTGCTTGGTATTCATCACCTTGCAATCTCCTCTCTCGCCTGGCTGCCTTGCCTTGCTTCCCTTTCCCCCTCCTCATCTTTCCCGACATCTCCCCCCCCTCCTCTTCTCCCCTTCCCTCTCATCTCAAATCGTCCTTCCTTTCATTTCCTGATCACTCTAAATCCTTTCTGACGTCTGAGCTTTTGTTCTGCTCCCTCCTCACCCCTGCTGGGACCTACTCAGACTTTCTGTTTACACGCAAGTCTATACAAATTCAGTATCTGACAAAGCGTGGAAAAAAGCCCCTCTGAGACCCGCTTTCCTTTTGCGGCACAGACTGTCCTTTATGCCAAAATAATGACTCAGCACTGCCGGGGGAGAAGGGCTTTATTTACTCCTCAAGTGGAAGAGGGATGCAGATGAGCCGCCCAGGCTTTGGGCTGAAGCTGTGCCTAGAAAATGATGCTTGCAAAGGAGAACAGCAGCGAGGCAGGGAGATAAGGAGGAGAAATAATCCAACAACACAGACTCAGCTCTTGGCTTTGCTTCCCTCTGCCTGGATGGACCAGAGGCCAAACAAGCAACCTTCCTACGGCTCTTGCCCACCAAACACGTACAAAGAAGTTCTTAAGGGTTGGCTTGCACCCTTTGTGTGACTTGAAACATAATCCCACTATAAAAAGAAATTGGTGCATTTGGAGCTTTCAGCCAAGTGTTCTTGAATGGTCACTCATCACCTTGACTCAAGCATCCCTGATCAGACACTTCATGCCATGGCATTTTACCTTGAGGACAATCAGCTGCATCTTTCACCACTGCCCACTTGAACTGGCTGCCAGTTTCTCTCTGACTCACAGCATTTTATTTTAAGCTAAAGACGTCTGGAAATGTTTGTCCTTTTGGGGGGAAAACTGGAAGTTTCGGGCAAAAAATGTAACAATTTTACATTTCTCTCCCATCCTCTTCTGCCCCAGCTCCCCGTAAGAATTGGGTCGTGACACTTGGTTTAGTTGGGAAGCTGTTGAAGAGCACCTATAAACAACCAGAAGCCACACAAAAGATGGAACAGAAAGGGGATCTTGCAGATAACCAAGGGATAACGCTTCAAATGCCCGCGGCAACCCCCTAATGGGCGGAATTAACGCCCGGCACGGCTTCAGCTGCTGGGCTGGGACGGGGCCGACCCCGAACAGCAAAACCTGAGCCTCCGGGGAAGATGAGAGAACAAGACCAGTGAGACAGGGCAGAGACACTGGGCGGCAAAACGCATCTAAACCCCTCCAAGAGAACTGCAATTGCGTGGGGATGAAGGCTGGAGGGATGCGTTAGCCCCTGGCATCCCCAAAGCCGGTATTTAAGGGCATTGAATCGAGCCTGGTGAAGCACTGGAGAAACAGATAACGCTAGGAGGAAGCGGAGTGTTTTAGCTACTCCAGCGCCTGTCCCTAGAAGAGGGGCCACCAGTCCCTCTTCTTTTCTCAGGAACTGTAAGAAATCAAGTCAAACAAAGAGTAAGGTCCCGAAAGCGGCAGCTTACCAGGATCTGGGTGATGACAGCCCATATATTTGGCTTCCAATTGGTCCGCAGGGTCTATCAGCACGGGAGCACGCATTTCCGTGCAAACACAGCGAAACGCCAAGCACGGGGGTGCGCAAGCTCGCATTGTAATCGAAAATCATCATGAACATAGTCGAGGTTTCATGCGGTTCTTCAGCCCCAACACCTCGAAAATCACGCCTGCTTTGAAGGAGCAAACCACCTCCAGGACCAGCTCTATATACCTGACCTGTCCGGAAACCAGGCGGGAGGGGCTGTTCAATCATTATCATCACCTGAACACCAATACAGCCTCACCAACATCGGCTCTGCCATACGCTGTGAACTTCACAGCTACTTTGCAAGTCCTGGGTGGTTCTCTTGAAGGGGGAGGATAAGGAGATGTATTTAGCCAACTTTACTTACGACCTCATCAACAATAAGGCCACAGCTTTTGTCTTAACTATGCACAGTGCTTTGATTTACACCGTATACCAAGTCACTGCCCTAAGACTAAATCACAGTGGAACTGCACTCTATCCATTCGAGCATAGAATATGGACCCAATGAAACAGAAACAAAGTCAAACTGTTAATATTAACACATGCATTGTATGGGAGCAGTAAGGGTTTATTTGTGAGAGTAGCACATTCAAAGCCCAATACGTTTATCTTGACACTGAACAGAAAGTCTGTCATTTTGAAATACATCTCAATGAAACCCCTGAAAAGATACTTGTATATATTGGGAAATGATGTGTTTGTATAGGAATCTGTTGTGATTTCTTCTCTTATGTTAAAAGAAGCAGTAAAACCCCTTGTGATGAATTTGGAAACCCAAAACCATCTACTCATCTTTTGTGTGATTTATCTGCTCTTGGCATCCTTTACAGATGGATTGCCCTAACCTGGCAGCAGCAGGAGAAAGGAAAAAGCCCTACTAGAGTTTCCTGGAAGCCCTGCATGGGGATATACTAGGAACAAGCTGATTTTACCCACACAAGATAATAATAAGCCTGTGGGAGGAGGCGATTAGTGGAACAGATTCCAAAGGCGCCCTGTTGAGTCTAATCTGTCTGTTGGCATTCTGCTGCTGCTGTTAGGTCTAAACAGCCAGGGAGTGAAGTAGCCCCGAATTTCCATGGGGTTTATGTCAATCTTCTTCAGACTTTTCATTTTAGTGGTGTGGTTTCTATTTATTTAAGGTACAGCGCTGAGCCTGGGCTGGGTTGTGGATAATCTCCGCTTAGAGCTTTTTGATCCATTTTCCTAACAGATTATCTTAATCTCTTCTTCCCTTCCCCCAGCCCATCCCACCACACCAAAGGACAATTATTTATCCTCTCAGCCCACCTCGCTTCCACGAGGCCACTGTTTAATACTGGCCAGATGCTAGAGGCAGAGGAGCTGGGATCAGGTTTTGTGCAAGGGATGCAATATGGTACAGTAGCAGCGGTTTGAGACAAAATGAATAAATCCCTACTTAGGTAAACTATTGCCGAACACAGTTTTCTCACTGGTCTGTACCCCGAGACAGACCCAGTTTTGAGCAGTCCTTGGGATGCTCTGGTTTGCTGTGTAAGGTTGTTCTGCCAATGAGTGAGCAAATCCTTCAGCCAAAGCCAGGCAGGTCCCCAGCACCCAGCATCATCTCCACTGCCTACATTTTGCCTGCCAAAGGCGGCAGCGGTAAAGACCTCCTGCCCCTTCAGCTGCTCAGTTTGAACAGCCGTGAGTTTGTTCTGGAAGAAATGACCATATTCATATTCAAAAGCCCTAAACTGTCCCAAAATGACAGTCAAGTGTTATTTCCTTCAAAGGCTGCTCTAAAACCACATGCTCGAAATGGCTGTTTGGTGTTCAAGATGATGATTAGGGTGAATGTCACCAATCTAAAAGCTAGAAAGCATCTCCAGGCTGATAAAGGGAATTGGAAATCCCATCAAAAATATGATCCTGATTATTTTCCTTTCCCTCTCTCCTGCTTTTGTCTTTAGCAAATCTCCTCTTCCTACTTACCCCATCCAGGAGGGTAATTTGTCTCTTCATGGCTTGTGGAGGCTGCTTGAAAAGCTTCAATCAGTGAAGAAAGGCTCTGGCCCTGTATTTGCAGCACTTCCATTGCTTGGTTTTGCTGAACCTCTGTCTTCATGGAGATTACACACTAATCTTAATTAGGAAGTAGAAGAGGAAGAGAGAGGCTTTTTAGCCTGCATTATTCAACTTTGATCCTACTCATTCCCTTTCATTCTGGAAGAAAAACATTTTAAAGGCTTCCAGGAGCCTTAGTCTAATGGCATTGACCAGAGGCACTGTCAGTCTTGCTGGAGAAGAGAATAATGCACTGATATTGCAGTTTCTCATGGAGTGTAATAATGCACTTCTGAGCAGCCAGCTCTGATTAGACATATTTTTAAGGTTATATCATTTTCCCTGAGTGGTTCTCATTTAAAAATCTATAATACGTCTCACTGTATAGCTTGATTAGCTTTTTAGCCAGTGAAAGAAAGATTCGTGGTCTCTTCCTTTAGGTTTCACAGGCAGTTATTAAACACACTTAAACACACTGTATACTTTTAAGAAACCTCAGGCACTTTATCCTCTTTATCCAACCTTCCTTCCTTCTCATGTAGCACTGACATGTTGAGTGAGTTTACTTACAAGGTGGTCTGAGCTTGTCTCATCCTGCCCATTAATATCTGTTTAAGAAGTATCATAGATACAACTAGATTGAGTTTTGAAAGGGACAGGGGAAATGGGGTAAAAGAAGGGAAGTCGCTTTGACACTTCTTAATAACGAGTAATGCAGCATTGTAAATGTAATCACATGAGTGAGGAAACCAGCTTCACAGGCTGTCCAAAATGTGGAAGATCTTACAACCCTGTCAAAAACAGCTCAACAACATGCTCCAGGGACAGGCTAGCACCGGTTTTTGACCTAGGGATGCTCGGGCAGTTCCAGAGGCTGGGACAGAAGCTGGGAGCAGCCATCTGAAGGGTTAGATGAGGATCCTATTTATAGGAGTGTTCTGGTAGCAAATGAAACATAAACCCTGCCTGGTCAGGGCTGAGGGCAGAGCCTGCCCAGGAGGGGCTGTGCAGAAGTCTGAGTCCCTGAGGATGCTGTCAGAGAGTCCTCAACTGAGCAGCGTCACCTCCCACCCCTGCAGCTCCTGCATCCATTGCCAGCCATAATGAATAAAACATCACATGAATACATTCATTCTACCTGTAGAGCCTGGTCTGATTTGTCTGACATCCTGAGAAGCCAGTCAGATGCATTTAACAAAGAGCTTCCATTGGTGTTTCAAAGGACCTAGGTTGCATGAATCACCAACCTCTTTCAAAAGCAGCCTGAGATTTTACTTACTTTCTTTTTTCTTTTAACAATACCCAACAAGAGGAGAGATGGGGAGAATCTTGAGGTTGTGCTGAATTTTGCATTAGTTCCTGTAATACATTTCTAACTGTAGCAGGAGTGATTTTATACTTAGAAAGGGGCAGCAATGAGTGATTCTAAATGTAGCCCAGCCCAAGATGGACAATTTGGCTGAACTGGACAAATTAGACTCTAAAACTCACTCCTGTATTTAACTTCAGTGCAACATTTGGGTGCAGGAGCCTTGCTCATTCACTGGTGCTCCTTGCTCCAAGCATTGAGTGTGTTTCTGTATTTTATTTTAATGGGATGCTTTTTCCCCCTGCTGAATGAGGCACATCCAAACCAGGTTTATATCTGACTATTATTCAGCTCCTTCAGCATAAGATGCTCTCCCTCTCCCCTCCTTCCCTAAATGCCTCATTAGCCTCTCATTGTATTTTGCTGTTTTAGCTGGCTTCCAATTCTCTTGGAAGTATCATTTTGATTCACCTCAACTTCCACAACCGCTCTTCTGCATCACACCAGGCAGAGGTAGGGCCAGATCATCAAAGGGGTACGACCCAGCATCATTACAGTGAAAATGATGAAATCCAGCTGCTTTTGGACAACCCGGGGATGTGAGTGAAAGATCCTGCTGGAGCCAAATGAGGTTCTGATACCCCTTAGATTGTGCGTGTCAGAGTGACTCAGCCTGTGGAGGTGGGAACAGCGACTGGTGCAAATAGAATGCTACTTTTTGTTATCTTTGCTTGAGATGAAAGAATGAACCCAAAATCCTTTTCAGTACTTTTTCCCCCTCATATTATAATTCTTCTTCCCATAATGATTCTTCCTTCTAGGTGTCAATAGCGGCATCCTTCCCAAAATACCAATCACAAGGATTCCAGTTAACAGTTCCATGCAAATCCTTAGAAGCTAAATAAACCAATTCACTGAATGGTTTTAATTCTGTTTTGCTTTTTCCTGTTACGGGTTGGTCAGTACTTTGGGATGTTGTTGATAAGCTAATAGCTGATTAGGACTCCAATCACGTGCCGCCCGGAATGAAAAGGAAATGCCAGGGAGAAGTGAAATACAGATTCAACACTTCTGAAGGAGAAAGCCGCTGCAGTGATTGCAGCGTGCCTGTGGAAGTGTCTAAGCGTGTGATGGCAGTGACTGTCAGGCAGGGACAAGGATTGGAACAAAGACAAGGATGGGGACAAGGATGGGGACAATCCCTTTGCTGCCGTCAGTGGAGGCAGATCGCGCTTTCCCTCCCAGTCAGCTTCTGCTGCAGGCGCAGGAAAGGCAGAGCTGGTTTTGCTGCATGAAACCGTTACCACTTCTCTTTGAAGTGTTCAGTGAATATAATCTTGTTTTTCCAGACTCTTATCAACCTCGCATAAACCAAGGAGTGGCAAACATTCCAACCCTGCTTGGGAAGGTGTGAGGGGAAGATTAATACATCTGTCTTTTAACCCTAAGATGGGTCCTGCCTCACTTTTCTGAGGCAGGATTTGGGGTTTTATACAGTCACTTCTTGACTCAGTGTGTGACTGTAACCCATGGACATAAAATCACAGAATGGTTTGGGTTGGAAAGGACCTTAAGATCATTCAGTTCCAACCCCCTCCCATGGGCAGGGACAAAAACCAAGGACATCTGAAAGTCTGACCTCTACCAGCAAATCACAGCCTTCCTCTGGGCCGACTTGAATGGTCAGGACCCAAATGCCATGAGTTGAAGGCAATAAGAACACCCCATCCTCTTTCCCATTGCTTGCAGTGACTGTGGTGGAAACCAGAGCGATGTGCCCAGCTAAAGCATTGCAACCAGGTGGTCCCTACCTCTAAGAGGACAGAAAGCTGCTCTGAGTCAGGACAGAGCACAACAAGGCAAGTACTTTGCCTTGGACTTGTTCATGAGGTGGAGATGGTCTCTGACACTGTAAAAATAGCTGTGAATTAGAAAAAAAACACTATTTTGGGTTTTTCAGCATGTGTTTAAGGAAGGATGTGCAAGGTGGTGGCAGCATCCAGGCATCTGTAGGTGTGAGGGATGGAAAGGCACTGACTGCAGCTGGAGCCCAATGATAACAAAGCCCCATTTGGGGATCTGCTGTTGATGGGAGCCATTAGTGACTGGAGGCTTCATCAGGGATATCAGCACCATTCCTCCAACTAAAGGCAGGAACAGAGACAAAGGCCTGGGAGCTGCCTGTCTGCAACAGATAACTCTTCTTTTAGATTGCTCTGCATGACCAGACAAGGCTTAAAGGATAAGCATAGAGGCTTTGTGTTCAGGTAACTTTATGCACGTTTAAAACCAGCGAAGGCAGTGGTATCAGCCAGTGGCTTTCTCCAAGCTCTTAATGAAGGCAGGTTTTCTATTCCATACACTTGCATTTTAGCGGGTAAAGGAGAGTATCTGTGCATCTGGACAGCTTATTCAAGCAGACCTACTGCCTCCTTTCTCTTCCCCCTCCTACCCAGAAGATCTCATCATCTCACAGCTGAAGGGTGGCTGGAGAAAAACTACTGTTTTCTTCATACAGGGAACTGAGGAAGAGCCCCCAACTCCAAATCCTACCTTGTGGGTTATTCTTGCTCTGTATGTCTTTAATAAGAGCAAATTTGGACCTAGAAATCAAGCTACATTCACGCTTAATGCAGCATGAAATCCTCCAGCCCATACTACATCTCTGGAGATTCAGGTTGCTTGCATGCAAGATCTGGCTTTCAGTTCTGGCTCCTGATTTCAATTTCCCGTCATATACAGGTGCTTGGCTTGGGAGCCTGCACTGCTGCTGGTCCTGAATGCTAATTCCAACCAAGCTGTATGAAAGAGCTATTGTATATGTGATAAGGAAGCGCTGGGAGCTAGTGTCAGAGTCTCAGCTGATTGTAAACCGATATTCCTCCCTTGTTTAAGTGGAAAATTAGATGGAAAAAATCATTAAAATATGGTAGACATTTTCTTCAGGCTCTTCTGAGGGCTGCAGTTTCTCGATGCATTCAAATAAGGCCTGTATTCCCTATGCCCTTGTAATAGAGAGCAACTGTCAAAAAGTACATGACTAACTGCTATCTGTTCTCTCTTCTATTGTAATTAAGGCACCAGGAATGTTTATGGGATTTGAGCCCTTGCGTTTAACGAGTGTTGGACTTGTGCCTCCATTTTAATCAGGTGAGGGACCAGTTATAACTAACGTAGGACTTTGGATGCACATGGCTGCTTATAGAGTTAATGAAGATGGATTCCTTCGCCAGAATAGATTACAAGGGTCCTGCAACCATTCATTCTAAGGTGCTCTTGGTGAGTAAATCACTGCAGAAAGTCAAGAAGTGCTGCAAGATGCCAGAACTCTGAAGATCAGCAAGAACTGCACCTGCTGGGAATGCTCTTGTGGTGAGAAATTAGTAGGAGACCAGTGGGATGCTCTTGCTTTGGATTGACGTTGGGCTGAGAGTCTAGAAGACAAAAGACTGCAAGAGATGAGTCCTGGGCAGCACCAGCCATTTGGAACTCTGCTGAGTCAATTTGTCCTGGGCATCAGGATACTCAGGGCTTTGCTGTGTGTACTCCCCATCCATCACACCCACCAGCATGTCTGTGACTGTATCCTCAGACACAAACTCAGTTCTCATTTGTCACAGTCTTCCTTCTTCTTGTGTCCCTTCTGCCCTTCATCTGCCCTATTATGCATGGATCTGTACTGCCATGTGTCTCCAACTGCAAAATACAGTGCTATTTCTTAGTTTTCAGGCAAATCACATCTTTTTGCACAGTGGTAGATGATGTTAGTTAGCAGTTCTTGGATGCGGGATAATACAAATACTAATCGAGTGAGAAAGAAATGGGAAAATAGGCAGGGATAAAATCCACAAGGTCAGGGATTTCAGGCCATGGCTGGCTTGATCGAGTGCTGGCAAAAGTCCTGCTTCAAGCTGGAGCTTGAATTAGATTCTTCTAGAAGCCTCTTCCAGCCAACGCTGCTATAATCTGGTGATTACTAATGAAGTTAGAACACTCTGAATTTCACTGGTTTTAGAACAGAGCAGTTGGATGAATAAACCTACAGCTCCCGAGACTTGTGTCTGAGCTGCATTGGAAGAAATATCCTTCGTGTTTCATTTGTTGTAAGGCAACTCTGCAGCCCCAAGAAGCTCACAAGGGACAAGCTCATAGATGGAGCCAGACACGGCAATAGCCTCTTTTAACTTAAAGATGAAGTCTAGGATTCTGAGTTAACAGAAGGGGTTGCAGCATCGCATTTTAGGCTGAGAAACCAGGATTGAAGACACCTGAGACCTTTCTGGACTCTTCTGGCCAGCTCTGAAGTGCTGTGGATGCTGTGTCGATGCCAGCAGCCAGTACAAGTGGAGGGGGAATGTCAGTGTGTTGGTGCCTTTTGGACATTTTAGGGCTGGATGTTGTCTGTCTGTCAAAAGATTTTCTCTTCTACTCACAAAGGGTGAAATCTGGCTTTTGATGCCGTTCCTTGGGATTCCCACTGAGAGCAGACCTGTCAGCTGTAGTGTTGGGAAAGGATTTGAATGCAATCACTCTCAGTGTGACAAAATGACTGTGTGCTCATTATCAGGGCCTGAAATCACACCATATCGTGGTACTCAGGACAGTAAAGTATCTCCTTCCCCTAGCTGGCTGGCTGAATTACATCATTCGTATCCAGATGCTCTCATACTACATCAGACTGTGCTAGTAACAAAAAACACGGAATGAAAGCTCCCAAACCAAGGTTTACTGCCCACAGACTATCTCCTACTGCCAAATTCAGTGCTGTAAAAGGGAATAGCACTGACTTTTCCCAAGATCCTGACACCTGCATCGATTTTTGCATCATTTGCCTTAACTCATGTTGTATAGAGAGAAAAATTGCAGGTTTCCATCCATAACCCTAGCCTCCACATCAGCATGGGCCAGTCCAGGGTGCCAGCTAGTATGATCACATTAGACTGGCTCAATAGGAGAAGCTTAAGCAAATACATTTCACTGTCCAAAGGGATGAAAGCATGTGTAAGGTTTTCTGCTCTGCTCATCTGGCAAGCTTAAGCTTGTGCCATAACTTGATTTAGTTCGATTATGTGCTCACCTGATTTGGCAGAAAACCTGAAAAGGGAGAGTCTATCACTTGTGGATGGGTCTAAGCAGTATTGATAACTGAGTGCTGTCTCTGATAAGACCAGCCACTATGGGGTCATGATCAGAGTCAGCTTTGTGTCTACCCTTCTGCTGCTCAGAGCCCTCATGTTGCCCAAGGAGGCTGCGAAGTCTCCAACCTTAGGGACATTCAAAACCTCATTGCCAAAGGACCTGAACAACTTGGTCTGACTTTAAAGGTCAAATATCATGGTCTTCTCTGCTCGAGGAGGAGGGTTGGAGCAGGAGGCATCCAGAGGTCTCCTCCAGCTTCAGTGCCTCTGCATTGAATCTCATGGGGAAAATGAGCTGTGTTTTCCTTGGGGAAAACACTCATTTCAGCACTTCAGTGGTTACAGCAACAGGGTCTGTGTAAATAACAACATCAGGAGAAGACACCCAGGGATGAAATCCCTTCTTCACCCTGAGTGTATTGGAATTGATTCATTTTCATGAGAGATGTGCTCACACTTGGCACTAAACCCTTTCACTTCTCCTTCAATCTGCACTGAACACCCACATCAAAAGTTGCTTTTTTCTTCCCAATGTTTTTCTTTTACATGAGTTTCTGTGCAGGTTTGCCGTAACAGAGGGACCTGAGAGCTACAATGAGTTATTGCAGCCAACACCCCTGCAAAAGAGAGTGGTGAAATACCCTTTAACATCCCATCTGGCAAATCTGTCTTCATACTACAAGCAAACACGGGTGGCTATGTGCAATCAAATCCTTATTTTCACATATAAACTGAATGTAGCTGGTGTAAATACATCTGGGAACATGCTGTCCCTTTGACAGTTTCACATTCCAGGATATTCCCACACTGAACCGGGTGTGAATCCATATTTCAGGTTTCACCTAAACTTCCAAACCAGAGAAGAGTTTTCAGCATAAATCCATTGATATTAGCTGGCCGTAGCACAGCACCCACCCTCCCTAGGACATCACTTATTTGATTAGAATTGTTGGAAGAACCTGATATAAAGAATCCTCAATCTTCTATTATTTCTTCTTTATTCTCGTGGTGCTCTGTTTTCAAGCAAAAGAGACTATGTCTCTTTGATCATTTACATTAGATCTTACTGTTATTGCAGGATATAGTCTTGGTAGAAGCAGTTCATGTTGGATGACCTTCTGTTCTTACATGCTTTTGAGAAAACAGAATGGTTTGATTACAGCAACCAAGCCACAAAACAAGAAAGCAAAGAGATTAGGAATAGGGAGCGAGCCAGAAATGGCTGTTTTCCCCACGCACCGGTTTATGAGGACTGAGTTTTCCTTGTTGGAATGAATCTTGGCAGCACCCAGAGGGCAGCATCATCCCTCTACTGAGGCGTGTCAAGAGCTGCACATCTTGAGGACATGGGCAAAGCTCCCAGGGACAACCTGGTGTCTCTCCAATGCTCCTGTAAAATCACACTGAGTCTCTATAGCTGCAGAGGGGGTGGCAACGGAGTTGAGGAAACACAAACTCATTTCAAATGCAAATACCAAGGCAACAGTTTGCATTGAAAATCAGCAGCTCTGAATGTCAGGGAAAGTTTTACAGGCTTCATCTGCCTCATTTCAGGCAAGGTGTACAAATGTGGGCAGGCTGCTATTTCCAGAGATTGGGCTGGAAAGGGAAAAAGGGGCTGGAAAGGGTCTCTAATGGTTTCTATGGGAGCAGTGAGCTGGGGGAGCTCCAACCTTTGCAGGGATCCAGGTGGGATAGGAGGTCCCAAATGATGACTGCAACAGCAGAAATCAACAGAGGATGGTCCAAGTTTATGGAGACAGTAAGGGGATGATTTGAGAACTGGCTACAGACTTGCTGAAAAGCAGCAGCAGAAGGGGTGTCTGGCAGTGCTGGAAGGCTGAGGTTTAAAAAACAGGAGGACAAGCACCAGGGGTGGACCAGGATTCACGTTGCTTTGGAAGAGTTCGAGAGTCTTGTCTCAACTTGTGACCTGAAACTTCTCCCTCACGTGCTGTAAAATCTCTCCCACTCTTTTTTAGCAACAGGATTTTCAGGTTAAAAAAGAAATGAACACAGCTTTCAAATGAAACAGAAGCTGATGTTATCCCAACAGTTTCAGCCGTCACTTGCCAAGTTCTGCTCTGGCACAAATGGGTCTCTTCCATCTGGTGTGTATTTCCAGCTCTCTAAATTGAAGTTCAGTCCATGTGATCCATTTGCTGAAACAGAAAACTTCATGGGCCATTTCTAGCAGCTTTCTCTGCCTCTCTGTCCCTCATCATGAGATAATGAGCTTTCTTCTGCCACCAGCATAGGCTGCTGCGTGGTGGCTGCACTGAGCACGTGGGCTGGGACCCCATAGATGTCCGCGGGTACCACTTTTGAAACTACAACCCCAAGTGGAACAGCATCTCCAGCACACAAAGAAGCTGAGATTCAAGATGCTTGATCCTCCAAGACACTGTGCTTGCATCTGGAAGATGGGGTTTAGACCTTTCAAAATGGTACCCAATTTCTGTTCCTTTTAGTTTGGTACCTTGGCCACTATTGCAGCTCATAATAGCTGAAACTATTGTTGTTACAGACATTTTACCCACATATCTTTCTTTACAGAAAGGCAAACTTTCACAGAACTTTTCTTTAAGAAGATATTTCTATGGGAGAAAGACCGGAGGCACTGGATAACTGTTTCTTTAAACTGTGCAATTAAAACTAAAGTGTCCAAAAGCTTATAACCAAAGCAGATGTTAGCTCCAAATCTAAACCAATTATTTTTAATATCTCCTCTTGATGGACTTATGCTAATGCACTCTTTTATTATCATGAGCAATTGTAGCTTGTGCTGTGGTTTAACAGTCTCATTACAGAGATAGCACTTGTTTTGTGTGCCCATGATAAGGGCAGGCTTTTAGTTCACTCAGCAAATAGTAGCATGACAGAGATAGGGCAAGGGTTTGCATCTGCTGCTCTACAGAGGGCAAAAACCAGGAGCTCTCAACATCTGAAGGAGCAATGAGGGTTTCTCTCTGTCTCATCTACATGGGGAATTAATGAGAAATTAATGAGTGTCTTCAGCAAAGTATTTTCTATGTAGACCCCAAAGAAACTTGCTTGGCTGTGCCTACAGCTGGTGACTGGGGATACTAGGACTAACAGATTGAGGATATTTATCTGTGTTCTGTGCCCCTTTTACTGCTCCAAGAGGGACATAGACTGGAGATAGTCTCTTTCAGAGGTGTAGAGCAGGCTGTGATGCTGTTCTGTTGGCTTTGGATTTCTGAACAGGCAACTCATTAAATGCTTTTGAAACATCCTTGCAAAGAAAGCAGATTCCTGTAACAATTCCCAGCCAAGGGGAAAATCTCTGTGCCTGGGAGGGAGAGGTCATGGCTCAGTTTGGAGCTTTCTTTCCAAGCCCTCTGGCTGCCTGCCCACCTGCCCGTGAAAAACAAGGCTCGGGGTTTTGCCTTCTGTTTTGCCAACATTACTACAGATACTTTCGCCAAAGGCAAGAGAACAGAACCTCTTCTTTCCTCTGCAGAAATTGCTCTTTCTTTCCTGCTCAACACAAATAAAGCCTTGCACAAAAACGAAAAGGACTCACAAGAGCAAGAATTTCCAGGAATCAGCTCCCGATTTCCGTAGCCACCATGTCTATGAGATGCTTGGAAATGCACTTGGCTACACCTTAGTACAAAGCCCATAACCAGAAAGGTTTCTTAAAACCTGTTCCAAAACCATGTGAGCAAAATCTGTGCATTGCCTTCAGCAGACTCCGGCTATAACAGATGCTCCCACTAGATCACCAGTCTGTGCACATGTCTTGTGGTGCTCTTCATGTACCACTATCTAACAAGGATGTACCTGGTTTACTTAGTGGGACTTGAGCAGTGCTTGGGAGCATCTTCATTGCTATCCCACAACCCACATGTGGCATTGCAGAGTGTCCCTGCACAAAACCCAGTTGTGTGGCTCCTGAGAAGGATGCTAAGCATCCCACAGGATGTGGATTAGAGGAACTTATCTAGGAAGGGATAATGGGGACCTTATCAGCTCTTACAGATGTGAGCAGCTCCAATGGAGATGCACCCATTGGCCAGCAGACAACAGAGAACCACATTCACATAAACCAGCACCTCTGAGCCTCTGTCCAAAGGGCTGAATAGGACAAATAAATCACTGTATGCCCTGTGGAATAAGTATTCTCCTGATTACAGAGGCAAGTTCTGCTTGTGATGCCCTCCTGCCTCCATCAGCTGCCTCCCTTCCAGCTCCAGAGCAGCCAGAGAAAATTGCCAGGCTACAATACAGTTTTCAAGTGACTCCAACCATTAAATACATGTGAAGGTCGTGGCGCTGTTTTTCCCCCTCCTTCTTCTAAAATCCATATTTATACAGATCAATATCCATGAAAATTAAAGGACAAAACAGACTTTGGGAAGCAAACTTTAACTGCCTGGAAACAGGGCAAGAACACGATGCTCCCCAGCAATGTTTTGTTAAGGAGCAGGCTGAGGTTGGCTTCTCTTCCATTCTTCAGCCCGCTCCTTCCTTTCACTCTTTCCCAGTACAGTGACAGTAGTGAATAAAGCTCAGCGCCCAGCACATCCATTGCAAAAACCAGTTGCATTCCAAAGGTGTTTTCTCCTTGCACCTCACAGGATGAGCTTTCATCCCATCAGCTGCAATGCGCAGTTTCTGGTTACTGGAAATCTTGGAAATGAAAGGAATGGGAAAGGGTCTTGCTTTCTTGCTTTTTCTTTCCTCCTCCCTGATTTATCTCCCTGGTATGACCGAGATGCAGTTTCAGGATTCAGCCAGCACAAACCCTACCTCTTTCTCTCTGAGCCATGCCATTTCTGTGTCAAACACCCTATCAACAGCCATCACATAGCATCTCCTTCAAAGACCAGCTTCACCCTCCCAATCCTCTCTCCATTAAGAAGTGATGGAGTAAATCAGCTCTCTGGCTGGTCCCAAAGGCTTCCTCTCTGTAGTAGAAGATAAATTGCACCATTGCCTTTTATGACTAATGCAGAGTAATCACACTAAAGCCTTACAAAGCGCCATGAATCTTCAAAGAGCTGTATGGCCATTAGCTAAACAGCACTGCTCAACACAGGAAAGCAAGCAATAATGCAAGATGGGGAAAAATGGTGCGCATTTTCCTCCCTCTGAAATACAACTGAATGTATAGGAGCTTCATTCCTTTTTCACAGGACAGTACCACAAGCTTTTGGATACAGATGAATTGTGCACAGCCCCCGTAATCTGTGGGATGCAGTGAAAGGGAGAGATGGCAGGACAAGATTGCTGCCACTGCACAGGTCAATATCCCACATTCACGAAGTGATGCGCTATGGGCTCTGGAAGTAAAGCTCCTGCTCCCTCTACTGGGGAGAGGCTCCCGACGGCACAGCCTGGCACATCGACGCTGTCCTGGTCAGATGCTGCCGCTCCACAGGAGGTTAATCCCAAAGTGCTTATTTTGCCAGTGAAATATCCGCAGGGATGTGGCTGAGCTGCCCTTGCAGGGTCTGCAAACCCCAGACCCGAGTCCCTGCCTAATCCCCTCTCCCTGAATAATGCATTTGATGCTATTTTGGTTTTCCTATCCCCTTCCTTACAGCAGTACATGTTCTGCCCCATTTAAGAAACCAGTCTCCCTTTATTTTTGCCAATAGTGCCACTTCCACCCTACAAACAGCAAGGCTGAGACATCCCAAGTGGAGCCTCCTAAACCTGGGGAAGACCACAAATATCCTGTGTTCTTCCCTTATTTAGGAGACATGAAATCCAGATGCTTAGCCCTGCTGAGCTGGGGTTGTGCATTCTCTATTCTAGAACCAGTCTCCTGCTTCTCCCCATTAAAACCAGCTCTGAGGTGGTTGGGTGGAAGTGATGCTTCCCTGGGAGTTCCCAGAAACTCCACTCTATCCGACTGTTGCTTACCTATGGTTACCAAGCAGGTAGGTGGGGTTTTGGACTCTGAAGGACCCAGAAGTTCAGCTGGGAGAGGCAGCAAGTCAATCTGCTCCCATTCAGGTTGTGCTCTGCAGTACCACGAAGGTTTCCAGTGTGGTCCTTGGCCGCGTGTTCCTTCCGCTCCATGGCTGGTGGTAGAAAGCCCTGAGGGTAAAATATCCCAACCCAAAGAATCTGAATAAAAACCATTTTCCCTTGAGCTTGAAGGCCAAGAGGCCAGGAGACATTAAATACCCAAGGTTTTGGTAGTTGCCCACCCAGCAGCTTAGCACACTGCAGAGAATAACCCCTTTGAGCTTTAGCTGTGAGATCAGGTAGTTCCTGACAGCCAGGACAACTGCAACCCTAAGGGAACTGGATGATGTGCATTCATGTGTATTTCTTCTAAGGCTTCAACATCTATTCCTGCTCCACAAGGAACATTTACCACTGCAGGGAAAAGGGTCGTCCTGATTTTCCCTCTGGACCAGATCATCAGGGCACTGGGGGTTAATAGCCAAGAAAAAGCAATGCCTCCCTGCATGGTCTTCCTGTTGGCTTGGGGAATGTGAGCAAGGACTCTGGGTCTGCTGGGCAGCTCAGCTCTACTTTGGCACAGTGGGTACCACATCTGGCTCCATCAGCATTCCGGTTTGGCCAGCTTAAGGGCAGCATCGGGATGCAGCCCGCACCAACACACGAGCCTATTCAGATGACAGAGGAATATGATTTAGCAAACTGAGAATTTTCTTGCTTATCACATTGGTGTGAAATATAATGAGATAAAATATAACAATGCACTTGAGTACGCCTTAATGTGTTGTATCCATTGGGAAATGCTCGCACCTGGCTTTCTTTAACAGCTCTGGGGAGGAAGGGAGCTGCTGAAGGCTTTGAGCCAAGTAATCTGGTACAAGCAGAGGGCTGCTGTGCCTGAAGAACACTCTTTATTCTGCCAAGCCTCTCTTCACTGCCTTGTCCAAATGACTGGCAGGCTATTCAAAATCCAGGCACTGGCTCAGCTACATGCTGGTATTTCATCATTCTAGAAAAGGTATCAGCGTGGATAGAGGGATTTTACTTTTTCCTTTACTCTTACAAAACTGCTGCTTCATCACCAACCTTGCTATGGAGAACAGCATCCACTTCACTCCTGGAGAGCTCTCCAAAATCTAGCGTGTGCTTTCTTAATTTAGGACTGATGCCTGGTAAGCAAGATAATTCATGGAACAGTGTAAGGCCCCTTTGCAGTGCTATTCCTTGGCTCTGAGCCCACTTCGGTGCCACCTGCCTCAATGTTGAGCACGGTGATAAGGAGATTGCACAGGGAGGCAAAGAGCTGCAGTAACCATCCTTTATCTGTCAGGATGCAGCTGATGTCTAACCTTAAGAAAATCAATATTGTTAAAGGACTCTGAAGGGACAGCGTCCTTGTAACTGAGGGCACAGGTGATGTCTGAGCTTAATGTTATACATCAGAAGGAAAATGCTGCCTAACGTTAGAAGAAAGGGAGGTGTGAAGGTTTAATGCCAGGAAGGGTCAGGCTCCATCCCACTCTTCATCTACCTTTAAGTATGTCCCCAAAGCACCAAGACATCACCAGAAATAAAGAAACGAAGCGAACAGAAGAAGTGCAAAGAAAAATAAATGTGTATTTCATCTCATGAAGGTTAAATCTCTGGTATTTTTACTGAATGCAAATTTTCCATTCTGATGCTTTGAGGCTTAAATTAATGCTTGTGATTATTCAATTCTCCTCCATTTCCCTTCCGCTTGCAACCATCGCGGTTGTTTGGCATATCACACATAGACAGTTTTGCAGCTGCCACAGTCATCCATGTGAAGGTACACGCTGTATCATGCTCAACTCTTCAGTTTAAAAGTCTGGGCTACATTGCTAGTGTAAAAACCATGTGTGACTGTGTCGTAAAGCTTCTAGCTATTCCCTTGGCAAACTACAGGTCATTCCCTTGGCATCTGTCCCGATCAAATGTACATTGCACAAAGTCATGGTTGAAATGTACAGAGGAAATTACACATTCACCAAAAAAAGGAAAAAGAAGAAGAAAAAGAAGTCCCATTGCTATTTTACAAGTGTGTTCCATTCAATACATACAAAATGTTTTCAAATTGTACAGAAGTACCAAAGGCATTATGAGAGATTCTTTGGAGATGAAACGAAAGTGCAAAAAAGCCAAGGCAACAGAGCAAATGAAAGGAAGCAAAGCAGCAGCTGTCTTTGCTTTCTAAAGGACAACCAAACTTCCATGCTCAGCCGAGCCCTGGGTTTTTCCAAGCAGGAAGCGAGGGGTGAAGAACCTGCATTCACACCAAGGATGAAGAGCCCGTCCCTGGGTGAGATTCACCTCTCAGCTCACCATCAGGACAAACCCATGAGCCGTCTTTAGCCTAGTTCAGCCCAAATGAGCCAGATGCTGTTATAAACCATGATAGCTCCATGGTATCTCAGGGAAACGGCAACATACTCCAGCAATGGATATACCCTTTGCTTCGAAACATAGTTTAGACCTGAAGTGGCTCTTCCAACTGATAACTTCGGACCTAGAGATGAATTTCAGGCCAACGCAAAAAATCTGATTACTCTTTTTTCAATGGCATCCAGCAGTATAGAACTGGAATAGTTAGCTCTTCCTGCCTTTCTTTATTAGATTAAACACTGAAGGATACGTTCTACCCAACACAGATCTTATATCTGCGAAAACATGGGCAACATAACATCCTGGAGGATGATTCATTTGATGAGGTTGGTGAAATCTCTGCGTAGGGGCAGTCAGAGTGTGAGGGCTGTCCTGCTTGGAAAATCAGATTTATTGGTTATAACTTTGTTATTTCTTTCATAACTCTAAGATCAAAAATGGGCTTTTGATGACTCTTCTTGAATATCTCTTACCTAGGGGCTTTTTAAACGTATAGGCAAAGGTAAGAAGAGGAGCCATAGGGCCTTTGCCTTTGGCTCTCCAATGGTGTAGGACAACTGTTTGGCCACATGTCCTGGGAATGGGCTTTTTGGCACTGGCCATTATGTTCTTTTGTTTGTTTGAAAGGAAGCCAAATAAATCGTCATTTAAAGCAACTGCATCACCGCTGCATGGCCTGTGCTGCCTTCAGAGGTGGGATTTCTCCTTGGGATGGTGGTTACACATCAATCCCCTTTGCAAATCTTCCTTTTTGATAGAAATATATTATTAAAACAGTCTTTTGGTTTGGTTTTACCCATTCCCCTCCTTCCAAAAACCAGAACTTTTTACCCCTGTGCATCTCAGTTGCAGCTTTATCTGTTTTAAAGCATGTGTGTGCACATGTTTGTATGCACATGCATGTACAGCAGTACGCATGTACAGCAATATGCATGCACTCAAACAACATACCCACACTTTTGCAGCCAAAGTCGTGTTGTCCTTTCATCTTGCAGGTTATGACAAAGATAAATTGTGAACTTCATTCAACCTGTACAGAATTTACAGTTCAGATGAATAGCAACGAAGAATATCTAGAAATACAGCAGTTGTTAAGTGGATTTTTGGCTGTGTTTGCTTTGTTCAGGTATTTTTTAAGTAACATTGCAGAGGCAATCTCGCTTATTTTAGATTCCTCATAAAATCTGTTTAAAGAAGCATCCAAATGCAGTGTATTCCTTACCAAAACAGGATCCTCATTTTTTTCTCCCTGTTATTCAAGTCACATCACAAACTAGGCACGTAACCTTTTGTTTGGTGTCTGCTCAATGCACATAATGCTTATTACACGTAGTGATACCCATCAGCATTTGGCATGTAATGTGCAATCTGTGTGCAGTACATGTGGATAGTGTGTCCAAGTGACACCAAGCAAGATAAATCTCATAAATACAATGTCTATAATACTGGAGAAACAGGAATATACTTTTAGTGTGTGGAGCATTGTTGTGTAAGAACAGTGGCACCCACCTATACGAATTACTGAGAAAAGAATAAAACAGTTATAAGAATCATCTACTGAATCTCCTAAAGCATTCGATCTACCACGCAGCAACTGCAACTAGGTGTAAAGTCTGCTCTTGATTTAAAATCACAACATCTCTCTCATTTGTCAGCTATATCTTGTTTTACCTCAGTGTTTCTGAAAGTCTCAGTCTCTGTGTGTGAGGTTTTTGTGTGAAAAAGTGAAGAAATATCAAATTTTAGGGTTAGGGTTTTTGTGGTCGGAAAGAGTAACCAGCACAGAAGAGTCCCCATCCTGCCTGCTGACAGGAGCATGGCGCACCTTCAGCCCCAGGGAAGATACTGGACCAGTGTGAATAGGCAGGACAGAAAAGCCCTGTCACCAGTTTTGATGCCTTGTCCTCAGGTCATCAGCAACATGGTGTCTGCAGTGATGCTAAAGGGCTGATCCCCTCTATATCCACATCTGTAATAAATCCCTTTCATGAGCATCACCGCGAAACACTGGGGCATGGCCACTGTGTTGGTCAGGTTTAAGGGATTACCATGAAATGCTGCTGATGCCCATGGCATGCTAAAATAAGGAGGCATTTCCACACCTTGGCTTGCAAGGCTTGTGCCGACCTTTTCTTGTGTGGAACAGGAAGGAGACAGCATCCCCCCAGGTCCATAGCCATCAGTGTCAAACGGAGCTGAAATTCCAGGGGAGGCTTCACTGGCAGCATGACATTCAGCCTTGGTTTTGGGCCAGAACCATCCAAAGTGGAGATTTTGGCACGGCTTCTGCCTGAAACCATTAACCCTGCCCTGTAATTATAGGCGTAGCTGCAGGTGAAATGTAGCCTGAGCTTGGCACTGAGTTTTGGGAAGCTTTGCAGTTAGCTCAAGTTTCTCAGAACTAGGCAAACAGATGCTGCTTGAACAATTCATCTGCGGTTGTATTTACAGGAATTCGGAGAGGGAAAGATGCTTCCAGGTTCACTGGAAGCTTTGGAAATAGCACAGCTTGGACCAGCTGCTTTCCATGTCTCCCCATTAGCAAACTGGAGCCTGGAATGCAAAGCCACATGCTTGGACTGCTGAAGGGGATGGGGTCATGAAAGCAGCTCTTGCTGCAGGGAGCAAAAGCATCAACACTGTTAAGAGTCTGTGAGCTCTTCTCTGAGATGTTCAGCTTGACAAGAAAACCTGAACTGAACTCTCATCCCTGCTTCATCACAATCAGCTAAAGCCAAGGGGACGAACCCTTACAGGGCGCTGTAAATAGGCTCCAGCCCTGCACTGAAAGGCTCCAGCAGAACAAATCAGGGATGCTGAGGCCACGGTGGCTCAATAGGAGAGCTAAAAACTGCCAATAAAAAGCAAAACAGCCATGCTAACAAAACATGAAGGCTCTCTGGTGCACCTAGTGATGCCAGGCCAAAAGCCAGTCTCAGAGCAGAGTTCTGGCATTACATCGTCACTTGCATATAGTCTGGACAAGGAAGGTGAGGATACGGGACCAGTGTCAAACTAGGTTATGGCAACAGCACAAAGAGATACAACAGACTGCAAACACCAGCACAATGGGAAACCCTGAAGGCTTCATGACAGTCTGGTGTTACAGTGGGGAGAACATTTATGGACATTTGAAGGTAGCTTAGAGCCTCTCCTTAAGAAGAGCAAGAGGTGCTTCCACAAGGAATGGCTATGGCACTGCTGCAGGGTCCCTGAGACCCCCAAGGGCTATAGACAAGGGTGAGTGACATATCCAAGGGTTTCCAAAGTCTAGGAATCACATTCCCCCGTGCCCCTCGGGCTGGGCTGCAGGCATGAATGCAGATGTACACCAGAGGTGGATGCAGGCGAGAGAACCCCATGAGAATTAAATCAGACATATGGCAAGCCCCCCAGATGGGGATTCAAATGGGTTCTCCAAATGAAGACAAGGCATCCACCTTTGGCACTGCCTGCTCCTCAAAACCCTCAGAAAGGGGTAGTACCTGGGATGCTCTTCTTCAGAGGCATCTGGATGCAAAGGAGGTTGTTATACACAGCCAACACTATTCGTATCTCTTCCTCCCCACGTACACACTTTGAGGACCCACAGCTACAAGCGTAGTTGCTTTTACCCCTTTAGTTACAAGCAGTAGAAGTGGACTTTGTGCATGCTGTATTAGAGGGATGGGGCAATGATAAGTGGCAGCATGAAAGACACTTGGTATATCAGTGTTACCTACAGAAGCACCGCAGCACCCTACACGATGGGAGGACGGGCTCTCCCAAAAATGATGCTCTTGGCAATGTTACCTCATCAGGTACTACAGCAATCTGGGAGTGCAGATACAGCTGGAGCATACTGCTGTCTACTCATCTCAGGCTGCATGCAGTAGCAGGCAAAATTGAGAGTACAGTCAGTGAGAGAGTCCAGAAAGCACATTCATATGGTAAAAAAGGACCCAGCTGCTCCCTCTGCAGCAGCCGCTCCTTGATGCTACCTAAATTAGAAGCGTGATTAATACTTTATCAAAACGTGTGTAATCCCTCTCCCTCTAGACAAGCAATATAAGGCAAGCAGTATTGTGTCACTGGGGCATCAAACACTAAGATATACTAAAGAAGATTCCTATGTATTATTATTATCCTTATTATTAAAAAAACCCCTATTGTTCTCATTAAAAACCCAACAATCCCACACCCGTGCTCTAAGCAGGTTTTGCTCTGTGACGCAGAGAAGTCGGGGTGTTTGCGTGCTAAAAGCTTTTCCACCACCGAGCAGCATAGGGCTGAGAGGAGGATGCTGCTCTCACCCCCCTGCCACAGCCCTCTCCATCCCAGCCTCAATGTTACCTGCAATTGAAGGAGCTTTTGTATCTGATTTCCTTGTTTCTGGTTCAGGAGAAGGAAGCTGATGGAAACAGAAGATGCTCACCCATGACGGAGAGCGGATGAAGAGGATGCAGGCGTGCGAGCATGGGTTGGAGGATCATGGGTGCGCCGGGAAGAAAGGGATGAAGGTTCAACATGAGGGTTCACACAAGCATGGATGGAGAAACAGAAACCCTTAGCCTGCTCCTGGGCTTTTTAACATTCCCAATAGAATACTCACTGCTAAAGGTCTTTTCATGGGACAACTCTTTGGCAAATTCCTTAGGAACTTCAGTGTCTTTTCTAATCCATTCTGGGTTTAGCACTAATGCTGCTGTGACCATAGTGATCTGAGGGAAATGAGCTTTGCAGCAGCTCCCTCTTGAGAAAAAATGGGTGAACGTACTTTGCTTTTCTCTTGGGTTAGGAAGGGGAGCGTTTGCATCTGAGGCGATGCTCTGGCTTCTCCAGTACATTATACAAACTTGTTCTAAAAACTCACATAATTTAAAATCTTAAAAATCAATTAAAAAAGTAAAAATATACCCATTTACCTGTAAAGAGCAATGATCCTGCAGAATTTATTTGGATCTAGTAAGCAGCATTCGATTTATCTGATGTATCCCATAGTCTGTCTAAAGAAATAGAATGGCCTTCGGGGCTGGACACGGGTTGGTTTCCAGTGAGTTCCTTGGCATTTGTGTTTTAAAAGTTATTAACAAGAAAATGAGCCAACAAGGAAATTCATATACAAAATCTGCACTTGAGTAACATCAAAGTCCCTTCCCAAATATTGGGAAATTCGACCTGTGGCTAGTGCTCTGCTCCTGTGTCTTGGGGTCACATATGAAAGGTCACCTGCACACAGACTACAGCATCTCCTGTTTGAAGACACGAACTCCTCAGACAACTTGAACCCACAACTTAGACCTGAAGCATCCAAAACCTGTTGGTTCAGGTCCCAGCCTCAGGGATGCTCCATCCCACAGCTGGGGCCATTTGCATTGTTTCCTTCCACACCTAGACCCAGACCCTGAAAAACCCAAGCCCAAAAGTTTCTTGGAGGCCAGATCCCAGGCACTGCTCCAAGGCCACGGCTTCACATCCTGCACAGATGCACCTCGATCCTAGGTTCTATGCACACAACCATGCATGGGCACGGGCATCCCCAGAGCAGTTCAAGTTGGCCTGCTGGAAATTTGGCTTCTTCAACTGTTTTTGGTCTCCCCATTCTACACTAAAACTTGTTTCTGTCCTCCAAATCTATAGAACCAAATTTGGGAGGAACAGGGGAGCAAAGACCAGCCCGAGAGAGGCTTAGCAGAGGGACAAAGTTTGCCTGTCCATCCTTTAAAAGGTCTTTATCATTGGGATTGCCGTATTAGCAAAATAGAACTGATTTTTGTTCCTTTTATCTAGTGGTTGAGACTTCTTTGGGGGAGATCACCACAAGGAGTATGTGATACAGGCATGGGGGAATAGAGCGACTGAGAATGAAGGCTTAACAGGGAGCATTTGACTATGATTTAGGGAAGGAATGGAATTATTTATGTCAATAAGCAATGAGCAGGCTCTGATATAGTTTATGCAGGCACAACTCATTTCATAGAAATAAGAAGCATGACTTAGAGTTAATTCTAGTGCAGGTTAACCCAAAAATCCAGGTCATTTTGCCTGGACGAATGAGAAGTGATGACGTATGGCATGGCTCTGGGTTGGAGGCGTGTGTCAGAAGTTCTTGGAAATGGTGACACAGATAAAGGTGGGATATTTCTTACACCTTGCAAAAAAAATTCCATGTGGAATTTGTAGCAGCAAGACACAATCTGTGCGGCCTTTATATAAAGCCAGTTTTCTGGAATCAGTGATTGTGGGACAAATCCAACTCCTTTTAAAGCTACAAGTCAAAAGATCTTTATAAACTCTGGTGTAGGAATTTGAGGAGGGAAAACAACTCTTCCCATTCAGTCCCTAAAGGAGGTGAGACTGCTGGGATTTCAGCCAATGGAAAACTCAGAGGGCACTGTCAGCATCTGCTCTCAAGGGTCTAACATCATCTGGGAAGGAGAAAGGGATTTTGCAATAAGAAATGGAGCCAATAGGGCTTTTAAATTAGGGCTAGAGAAAAATTACATCCCACAGCAATTGTGCCTCGATGTCCTGTTGACTTTGCCTCCAATAGTAAAGACCTCATCTTTAATACTGCATGACCTCATCCTCACCTGATGTTCTGCCTTTATATCATGCCCTGTTGTGCCAGATTTCCAGCAGGCCTCCCTCCAAGTGCAACTGCAAACAAATAAGGTAATGAATCAGTGTTATCTCTGACTTGGACAAGAGCTGCAGGGAGCAGCTGGCTGGAGCAGCATTGACTTTTGCCTCACCCGACATGATTTCCATTCTGTGGTCAATACAAAAAACCATGCCACCAAGTCTGATCGGGGACCTGCTGACACTTCTTGCTCTTAACAAAAGACATCTCATTTAGCAATATGCCAAGGGCAAACCTGCACAATTTACAGCGTTTTCGCACTCAAAGATTCCTCTGTATGGAATTCAAGGGCATCACTGGGTTCGCTTTGCACAAAGAAATCTGGAGCCAAAAGGAGTTTGGGAGCAAAGCAGAGAGGGAAAAACTGCAGGAGACGAAACGGATCAAATGGGAGAGAAAGGAATGAGCATGGTTGGGAGCCTGGGTTCCCTCTGAGGAAAATGTTCTCCCCTCCTGAATGGTGAAAAATGGCAGGAAAAACTGTGTAGAGCCTTTCCTCAATCCTATGTGAAGACCTGCATGTTGGTCCTGAGCACTAGCAAAAGGATGGGTTTATTTCCTGTCTGCACCCACATCTTCTCTAAGGCCCAAATAGTCCTGAGTCTCCCCTGGTTGCTGCCTCTAAAAGAGCAAACAGGAGACAAAAGGGCTGTGATTCTCCATTCACCCCAAGCAAGCCAATGTTCAGCCTCTCAAAGGCCACACAGAAATGAAGCTGCCACGTAAACATCCTTAACAGGGTCTTGCTATAACACAGAGGAAATGTGGAGATAGGGTCTGAAACCACAGACATGGCACCAGCAGAAAACCCACATGGGATTTGGGCCATAGATGCATGGGAGGATTCAGAGGCACAGTGCCAGCCATGGTGTCCCAGCCCTGGAGATGGATCCCAAACCCAACTTTTCCTGATTAACCTCCTTGCAAAAAAACCCCTTTCCAGCTATCTATGTAAAGTGACTTCATTTTGGTCCCAAAAGAAACTCTGAGCATCACTTTTCCCCTCGCCTTCCCCCAGCTGAATACACTGCTGAGGCTCTTGGTAAGGATACAATGACCTTTCAAAGAGAAACTACTTTAACCACACCGAAACGGGGCAGACTTGGATTGGCACAACTTGTGGGCAAGCACAGGTAAGAGGCTTCTGAAAGACCATGAAGAAACAAAGAAGCCCCTCTTAACTCAGCTCGAGGGTCCAAACAAAACCAAAGGATGTCCCGAGAACATGGGTGTGGGATTCTTGGCAGGGCAGAAGAAGAAAGGGAAGGTTTTCACGGGGCATAGTGTGTGCAAAAGTGTTCAGGCACAATGCAAACTGTAGGAAAAGTGCCCCCTCTGACCAACAGGGCTTCAAAAGGATGGAGCTCAGCACTTAACTCACAGCAACGCAAGGACCACTGCATCTTGCATATGCACCCTCTCCCCTTGGCCTGGTGGCTGTGGTGCCTCCACAATAGCACTGCTGGCCATGAGAATGGCTTCACACCATGGCAGCCCTGCCACGGCGAGGGGTTGCCTTTGGTTTGCCTTTGCTTCCAAAGCACCTCCAGGTCCGTTGTCAATGGGAGGAGAGATAATTAAATATAATACATGGTTTAAAACATAAAATTCCAGCCCCACAGTCTCTGTTCCTCCTCTGCCTCATTTCTCTGCCCTCTGGGTTTTGTCTCTTCTTTCAGTGTTCTAAGATGGGATAATTTCCAAACCACTCTGGTTTAGAGCAGTATTCTAACCTGTCCCACTTTAAGGCCACGTCTTCTGCTCATGCAAATATTCCAACCATCATCCCTCTCCTCCAGGGGCCTACGCAACACTTCCATGTATTATACTGGAATTATGCCACCTACCTGACAGTTAATGAGGAACCACAGAGTAACAACCCCCCTGTAATTACCCATGACCTGAAATCTAAGCCAGGAACAGACACGAGTTCATTCCGCAACTCCAAAATCCCTAAAGGCGGAATCACCAGTGCCACGACATGGCAATTCCCACCTCCCACTTGTAACTGTGACCTCCAAAAGCCCTGGCTGGGTGGTTTATTCCTGCCCCCGCGCTTCCGAAGGATCCCAAGAAATGCAAGTTGCCTACGCTGCGCTATGAAATAATCTCACCCAGTGATCTTAGAAAGAGAGTATGAAAGAAATCTGGACTTCACAGCTCCAGTTTGCTCACCACTGTGACCTCTTCCACAAAGGCAGGCTCCGACCTGCTCATTCCCCCACCCCAGAGTAAGAAAGTATCTGCCAGCTAAGGATGTCCTAGAAGGAGGAAAACCTTAGCTGTCGATCTCCTTGAGAAGTTCGATGCATGGGCAGCTGCCAGCGCTCGGATGTGGCTCGGTGGCAAGAAGGCTTCACTGCCTGGAGGCTGACCAGCCCATGTCACTAAAGGGTCCCTCACCCGTGGCCGACCTGGGAGGAGGACCGCAGGGCGTGCAGAGGTCAGAATCGGTGTCTGACTCCCCTTCTGCAATGTAGGGTCTGATTTTGGCCACGGCTGCATAGCAACCGTTGTTAAGGATGTCCAAATTCTCTTTGGACTGGGAGATGCTAAAGCCACTGAAAGAGCGCTCCAGTTCCTCGTGGTCTACCGAGGGGATGGAGATGGACGTGTCGCTGTCTCTCATGGCACTCTCATGGTGTTTGGTTGTAATGTCTTCGTTCCTCAGGTACTCCGCGCTCGCCCTGTGCCCGCCGCTGTACGCTGACAAGGAGCGCTCGTGGGAAGGCGGAGGTGGGATGCGGACCAGCGAGCCGGGGTCTCCGACGGGAGACGAGCCGTGGCTCTGCCGCTGGCATGATGTCGAGGGCGGGCATGTGTTGGTCGGGACTGGTGGGGCAGAGAAGTTCTTCTGACCCATGGAGCTGGTGGACCTGATGATCTTGATGATGCAGCCATTCTTGTCAATGTGCTCCCTGCTGCCTTCGGGGCTGTGGTAGGGAGGTGCTGGGTCTGGTTCTTTGGACCCAAAATAAGCCTCCGTCTCCGTTGGTGGGATGCCCATCCGCTGCATGTAAATGTTCACCAGGAAGTCCAGCTTCTTCTCCATTGACTGAACCTGCAAAACACCACAGTTTCAGTGCTACACGCTGCACATGGTGGAAGCACATTAATATACTGACTACAAACAGCTTCACAGATGCCTACACTGACCCACACCACACTAAAACATTTAGTAAATATTTAATCGTCCTGTTCTAAAGCATTTAATTCTCCACCCTGTTGCAGGGTTTCCCTTAAACTCCTATAAACTTTTTGACAGGCACCAATTCCAGGAAAGCTGGAGCAGCCTCGCATCCCTTCTGCTCCTTACTGCATTTGACACTTGCCTGGCCTCAGACGCCATGGGGATTTCTGAGCATTATCCTCTAGGGAGACTTCAGTACAGCCAGCAGCTACAGCAGCCAGGCTCATGGCCTCATCTGAAACATGTCTAGTGTGGTGGCAAAGAAACCCATGTCCCATTTTCAAAAGTAATGTTGACTTTTGGTAGACTACATGAGGAGACTCCAAAATACCTGTTCTGAAAGTAGTACTTCAGCTTCTAAATACCCTTTCACAACATCCACCTTGTTTCATTTGCCAAACAGTCTTAGCTCTTACTTCTAAATGGTAATGTCCCACTGGGGGAAATTAAGGCAAGAAGAAGCCAGCAGAAAGCATGCAACACAAAGCATGCACCACCCTCTGATAAGAACCCATTCCTGACCCAATTCACCTGTTTTTCCACTTTCCCAAGCCTGCCCATCATGCTGGGGTCTTCAGGCAGCTCCCCTTCCGCTGGCCCTTTGGTCCGATCCTTGTCGGTCATGGAGGATCCTCTCCCAACGATCTGGTCAACTCTACCGGGATCAGAAAATCCCCCCCCAGCCCCGGAAAAGGACCTGGAGTCAGTTGGAGGCAGCCGGTGAGGAGGGCTCTGCTCGCGGCACCTCCATGGGACAAAGCAACAGCCTCTCTCCCAGCCAACACTCCAGATCACTCACAGACACGCGGTGGCACTGAAGTGTTAATTCAGATGCAAAAATTCAGAGCGGTATTAGCGGAGTTTGGAATTACCCAGTTCTGTTTGTACAGATCAAACCTGGCACATTATGCATAGTAAGTTTACCCACTGCAAAGAATTTCTTCCAAATCAATTCACTTATTTGCACTGAGAAATTACTCTTTCATTGGGGAAGATCATCTGTCTGTCTAGCGTATGTCAATGGGGTATTTCAGTCTTTGCAGCAGTTTTCTCTCCTCAGTGCAAATGTAAGTGTGTAATTCTCATGCCCACGAAAATGAGCCACTTGCCCTAAGATACAAAGAGGTGAAGCGCTGTTTCAGAGGAATTACATCAGGGCTGAATTTGGTTACAGCTCACCAAACATTACCAAATTGCCTTCATCTCAATGCTACTGCAATTCATACCTGTATCATTAGGCATTTTCTATTAGCAGGCCTCCAAGCTGGTAAAAGCAGAGGATGCTCCTGCCAGTAGCATGCTGTCTGGCACAAACTTCTTTACACACATTACATTTGCAAATCCCCAGTATAGAAACACAGCATAGATACAGCTCTGTATGCAGAGGACGAAGGAGGGCAGAGCCCTTTTGGAAGCTGGAAGTCAATTGTATGAGGCATCAACTATAAGTTTTCTAGAATAAACACCAGAGCTTTTTTGATCCGTCAAAAGTCAGTTTTGGAATAGCTTCTTAATGGCAGCCCAGTTTATAACCTAATTCTATGCCAGGCAAACTTTACCCTTGCATAATGCACCGAACGTAAGGGTGGCAGGGGAAAAGAAGGGTTAATTCATCTGACTGAAACCAAGTTGAGGATTCTTGAGCAGGAAACTCAAAATGCTCCTTACGCAGTTCTGCCGTGTGGGCCATGGGTCCATGCACCAGGAGGAGGAAAAGGAAGAAGCTGAATACAGACAGACAGGGGAAAATGGACAAACAAAAACCAAGGAAAGGAATGAGATGTGAGGCTATTTCCAACACAAGAGCTACCTGTCTTCTTTACACTGGACAGGGACTTCATACATATGTTGGCTGTTGACATTAAGGGACAGGTATCAGTGGGTATGGACCAGCGTGGCTCCCTTAGCTTATATTAGAGCAACAGCAGCTTACAGCACCAGAAGATCTGGCTCAAAGAGATGAAGTGGATGAGCACATTACACCGAAGACAGGAAATACAAGCCAACAACTGTTGTGGAGTTTATCTTTGATCCCAGAAGATACTTCATTTGGGCAGGGATGTGACAGAATGCTGCTCTGTTTAAGAAGTCATGTTTGATCCTTTGCTTAGCAATATAAGCACAGGAGTACAAGGAGCACCAAGTGCTACAATTACAAGTGTGAGGAATATGCATGCCTTATTTCTCTCTTGTAATGGGAGAAGGAAATTACTGACATGTACAGGAACTCCCCACAAGGGATGCAATTACTGACATGACATACAGCACAAGAAATCCTATGACGATGTTGTTACCATATAAGCAAAGAGGTATTAAATTGGATACCTCGGTCTACCTTGGTTTGGAATCACAAGTCAAGGCGTAGTACAGCCACTGTACGAACTCCTCTCCTGTATGCACAAGCAAGTAGACTAGTAAAACAATGATCATGAGTTTAAGGAGGCCCAAAGTCTAAACACTACTGAATATTGCATGAGGCCAAGACCAGTCGGGGGGTCCTTGTGTCCCATCTAGCACAGCACTAACACTGAAATGTGTCCACTGATGTAAATGAGATGTCCTTCAACAGTTGCTGAGTAGAGCAGGGAGGCAGGACAGACTAACACAGAGGAAAACTGCCATGCTATGGTGTATCATAACAGCAGAGAGAGCCTTGTGCAACCCTACTGCTAATCTGTGGAAACTGAGGAAGGACTTCTAGTCTTTTCCATGTCCTTAACAGAAGAGCTATCCAGGAAGTGAACCTCACTTGACCCATGTGAAGCACAGGAGGCCAGATGATCACTAGTATCATGTAGAAGAGCACCAGCTTCTTAAATCACTTTCAGGCTAGACACTACTTGCCTGTGAACCTGCTGTGATTTAAAAGCAGGATTGCAGCCCTTCACAGAGCTCACTATAAAGCATTCAGAAGCCCGTGTCCATACACCATTGACACCAGAGCCCAGGAGAGTTCCTGCTTCATTCATTCCCTTCGTGTCTATACTTTAACACAGTTCTGACTCCTGAGGTGGTCATCTTCCACACCTCTGAGTAACCAGGGAGCCAGATCTCACCCTGGAGGCAGGCTCTGCACTGAGGATGGTGCGGGGGGCAGCTGTGGGCCACTGACTTCAGTGCAGAGAGAGGAGAAGAAGGTGAACCAAGTCCTTCTCTTTTGATAGGAGAAACTAGGCTCAAGGTCTCGCAGCCCTTTGCTTCCCATGGCAAAAGTTAAACCAGAGGAGAGTGCTCCTACTCTCAGCAAAGCACAGAGATTTCATCTGTGCCTTATCTGATACAAGAGAGGAATTTCCTCTGTGCTTCTAACCCATCCATACCTCGCTGAGCACTGAAAAGAGCAAGAGGTTCTTTTAGCCATTATAAAAGACTTTGAGGTTCTGTCCAACTTGAGCAGCAAAGCTCAAAAGATGAAGAGGGGAGAACATATTCCACCTTTGCAAGCAGAGGGGGATAGTGACAAAGGACCACTTAACTCCTGAGATACCAGACCCCACTTCTGCACTACATCCCTTGTGTCTTCCCAACGCTAACTCTGGCTGTATCAAATACAGAGCAGAGGGAAGAAATCAGCTGAGGCTCTGGAAGAGCCAGCCTCATGTTTTTCCCTTTGTGGTAGAAGAAGATGCAGAGATTTCTGCATTGACATGACAAACTGTGCCATCTGCTGTCCTCGATAGGCTCTGCGGGCCTCAGTTTGGGAGGGAGAGAGAAAAGGGGGTTGCTCCTTACAGTAAACTTTGGTATCTTTCCTTCTTTCTAATGATACAAAAAAAATGTAAGGTCTTGCATCAGCCACAGTGCAGGTTTTCTCATGCTTCATTATGCTTCATGCTAACAGTGCATGCAAAGAGGTGTAATATGTCACCCTTGGGCCAAAAGCAGACATCAAAAAGGTCAAACGGCTCAAATGAGATAAAAATGAAGTGTTTGGGAATAGATATTCAATTCTTCCCCCTTTTTTTTTTCTTTCTTTCTTATAATTTTTTGTGCACAATCCAGGCATTGAAGCCAAACCCCCTTCATCCACGTCACAGGACTGGCGACTGACCTCCTCAGTTGGGAATAAAGCTCTAGACATACTTCGACCAATATCTGCCATTTAAAAATCAGAGGTTGCACCTCTTCTATTTCAAATCGAGGGAATTTAACCCCAGTTGTCTGTGTGTAGAGCAGGGAGCAAACACCTTCAGCCAAACCACAATGGACGCCCGCCAGCATCCAGCTGCCTTAGCAGAAACCTTTTGGCTGAACTGAGCCCTTGTCGCTAGAGCCCCGCAATGCAATCCATGGGGTCAACATAGCTCATGGGACATGAGCTTGTTGTACACTTAATCTCATAGGTTAAATACAACAAAATCATTAGAATATGCATTGTAATTTTAAAATCAAGGTTTTTCTGGAGGGAAGAAAGTGATCTCACTTTTACAGACTACTTTTGGGCCTCTTCCTTTGGCAGGAAGGAGAAATGGGAAAAATGCTTTTCTGAGAGCATCTATTTTCCAAGCATAAAGCTTGGGGCTTCTGGAAAACTCCCTCTCTTTTAATCTTTGAGCAGGCTGAGTGGGGAAAGGTAAGCTTTCAATATATTTTTACTCACATTCCTCTAGTGGAGATTACTCAGAGCAGCTTAAATCAAAATCAAGAGCTTTGTCACATATTAGCTCTTAGAGAGGGCAAGTATATTTAGAAAAGAATATCTGAGACTAAGCTTGCTGCATTTAAAAATCACCTACTATTTGTGCATGGAAAATTACCTTCTGGCAAGTACTTATACCAGCCTTGGGCTCCAGTGGTCTCAATACAAGGTGAAAATAGAGCTCAGCTCATGGCCCTGCTGATCAGACCTCAGAATGCCCTAAAGACAGGTAATTCAGTGAGGATATGTTCCTTGTGGCATCAGCTTCAGGTAAGGTTTTACCTAAGGAGGGACTTTCATAAGGGCAATGAGAAAAGTCTCGCTGTGTGACTGAGGGCTGAGTTTGACTCCTGCTCTTTTTGCTTTCAAAAAATCAGGATTATTATTATTATTATTATTACATTTATTGTTATTACTATATTTTAATATGAGTCCATGGTTATAATATTTTAACACATTTTCCCTCCCATGGTCAGTAGAGTTACATCAGCAAGGACGAGACCACTGTGTTCACTGGATATGAAACACTTCATTCTTACTTTGCCCACTGAATTAAACTCATTCCAGAGTACAAAGAGCAGCAGAGGCTCCTTTGCCTGTGTGTGGAGCGTTTTGCCTTTTAGAAAGCAGATTGTTCAGTTTAGATTGGCTTTGTGGGTAAATATTCCACCTTTTACATTTAAGGATAGCCTAACAAAATAAGAGATTCTAAAACATATAGTTTTGCTTTCTAGCACCCAGAAGGCTGCAAATAGAAAACACACTTGAAGAAACTGATGGTTACTGATGGCTCTATGAATGCCCTTTGTCCCCTTTGGCTTGCTTAATGTGAAATCTCATTCCTGAAAGTAAATCAGAGCACACCCAGAGTAGCAACCCCTTCCGAGTCATGATTTAGCAAGCTGCTAATAAACACCCAAGTGATAAATGCCGTCATATAACTGGCATGAAAGGGGTTTGACATAAAGCAAATGAAAAATCCAGAGAAAGCGGCATTTTGGTGAATCCTAACCTAGGCGAGTATTGGGGAGATTCTTTGGAAGAATACATGGGTCCTTTGGTTGGATACTTCTTATGCCGGGGAGTTGAAGGGGGTGGGGGACCCACAATCATATCTATCCTGGCAAAGTAAATAAGAAAAAGAAAGACACCAGCAAAAATGCATAATGAAGCAACATGGAGAGAAAAGTTGGTCAGAAAAGGCTGCAGGAAGAAACAACTGCAAAACAGAACGACAGAGAGAGAAAGAGAGAGACATTGAACACAGACCCCACTGGAAACAGAAGGCTCTCTCCTACCACTTGGTCCTCAGTGAAAGCCACAGTCTTCCCTCTTCCGGGTAAGACTTGGGGATTCAGGCACCACTGAAGCATTATCAGGAGGTCCCCCCACCCCAGATACCCTCTGGAATGTATTCGCATGTGTGTAGCAATATCCCATTGAGGCAGTTGGATACGAAACAACATATATTCATTCTCCTTTCAGTTCCAGTGCTAGATAATGCATCCTCAGCTAGGTCAGAAAAGCACTAGCTGTTGGGAGTCGGTGAGATACACTGCAGGATTGTATACTCAATGAATGGGAGACATCCATGGTTGGCAAGATGTCAGGATGAGACACGAGACAGTGTGAACACAACGCTGAAAAGAGCACATTACAGACACGGTGACAAAGGCATTAATGATTAAAGAGGAAAGTGCATGTAAACACCCCATCAAGCTGCTTGAATGCGGCTTTAATCCACTAAAGCCCTGGCTATGGGAGGTCCCAGCCAGCCCTGCTGAGCTGAGCTGAGCTGGCAGGGAGAACAAGCTGCTTTGATTGCTGAAGGAAAGGGCAATAAAGATATCTCTTCTCCAAGGTGCCCCATGACAACCTCCCTGGGCTCCCCCATATGGGTGCACTGTTCTAGGCCACTTGGTCTTGGTCACCTTATCGAGAGGGTGACCCTTCCAGTTTCACTGGGCAGGTGACCAGCCATGGGACCTCTTAGTGCCCATCTGGCTGTGATGATGAGTGCTCTGAAGGATGACCCAAAAGGGGATCTGCTCCCATCACTGATCTGCTTAGTGGGGATACTGAAACCACTGAAGCTGCCTGGTAGCCCTGGTTGAACCAAACCCAAGTTCTTTTGAAGCAGCTCTTGGTCCTCCTGATTTCCCTGCAATGGGGTGGGTGGCAAGCCTAGCCTAGTCCAACCTTAGTCATGCAGTCCCATAGATACAGCTAAAGGGAAAATTCAGTTTGGTCTTTGAAAGCGGCAATTCCTTACCTCAACCTCCCCAGTTAAACAGCCAACCAAACTCCTTTGTCTTTGCAGTAAAGGATAGGTAATGGGAGACTTGGGTGTTGAAAACTTGTGTCCCAGCTAGAGCCA
Source organism: Lathamus discolor (assembly GCF_037157495.1). Classification (NCBI taxonomy): domain Eukaryota; kingdom Metazoa; phylum Chordata; class Aves; order Psittaciformes; family Psittacidae; genus Lathamus; species Lathamus discolor. The sequence goes on along the minus strand of NC_088894.1, from coordinate 2,161,803 downwards.
GTGGAGATGACAACCCCAATGGCTCACTCCCTACTGCAAAGGCAGCCTGGAGGCTTCTCATTTCATAGAATCAAGAATAGTTCGGGTTGGAAAGGACCTTAAGGTCATCCAGTTCCAACCCCCCTGCCATGGGCAGCGACCCCTCACACTAAACCATGGCACCCAAGGCTTTGTCCAACCTGGCCTTGAACACCGCCAGGGATGGAGCATTCACAGCCTCCCTGGGCAACCTGTTCCAGCACCCTTCAGTAAAGAACTTCTTCCTTATATCCAATCAGCTTATTAAAGTCAGGAAATATCAAGCCCTTCCTCCTCCTCTTCCCCCTCCAGATTCAGCTCCATGTATTAGGTCTATAATCACTGAATTTGTATGGAACGGGGGTGAGAGGCTGAAAGAGAGGAAATTCTCCAGGATATTTTAGTCTCCACCGCGAGGGAGAATCTACCTTCTGGGAACTGCACCGCATGAAGCACTGCCGAGAAAGTTCTCTCTGCTGTTTGAACATCAAAAATAGCAGAGTTAAAACGGTCCCCGAGAGATTCACAGCAGAAGAGATTCCTCTTTTTCCTAACACCATTTTTCTGTCCTGCCAGGGCCCTAGATGGGTTTGAAATGAAAGGAAAACTTCCCCAGTGGTTTCCAGAGGAACTTGGGCTGCCACAGCCATCAAGGGAAATCATTCCTTTCTCCAAGTGTAAAAGTAAATGGTGTATTGTTTTGACTGGAGATAGCCTACGGCCAAGCCCTGCCTCTATTCTAGGCATCCTTCGAGCTCAGCACAACTGGGGCTACTTCTGCTGAGCCGACAGAGCTGGGGGATAGTGGGGGTTTGGGGTCTCCTTTTCAATGCGGGACATCATCTGAGTGGTCAGACAAAAAAGCTTAGCTCAGATCCCCTGTTCAGAGACAGAATTGATCTGGTTTGGGGGTGGCTTTTAGGAGAAAATGAAATTTTAAATGCCTTTTTGGGTTCCCTTTGTCCCTTTTCCACATTTTTTTCCCCTGTTAAAACTAACTCATCTTCGCCTACAGTTTGAGCACAGAAGTTGGAATACAGCACCAGCCTTACCTATGGGACATGCTGCAATGATAGAAACTCCTGAAGCAAAGAGGATGATGTCCCTGCTAAGAGCAGGGGGTTGGACTGGATGACCTTTGAAGGTCCCTTCCAACCCAAACCATTCTATGATTCTATGACAAGCTGTGATTTTTGTGTGTATATGCTGGAGTGCACACTAAGGCCCTTTTAGTGGCACAGCATCACCATTTGTAGTCCCTGCCCTGCTCATTCCTGTGGGTTCCAGCCACAAGCATTGATGTTTTCCTTGCTGTTTCCTCTTAGGAAGAAAAAGAGTAAGTTGTAGCTGCAAAGGAAAGTGTCCCTCTCCTGGAAATACCTCCACAATGACCAAAAAACAGTGAAAAACTGAAGCAAAGAGAGGGGTCTCTTGCCTGGCCTGAAGGTTTTTGATCCGGGAGAGCATGTCCAGGTGACCAGCTGAGTACTGCTCGATGACATCCATCACGTCGTAGGGCCGAAGGCTCTCCTTAAACTTGCGCTTGGAGACCAGAAATCTCATAATGCTGCAGGAGATGGAGAGGAAAGGCAAAATATAGTCCCTGGGCTGCAGCCTGACCTGCTTAGTGGCAGATAAAACATACCACAGGGAGCTGCTTTGGAAGGAAAACGGAATAAATCACAACCCTGTGGGTCTGGGAGAGGATGCGGCAATAGGAGAGGAGAAGGGGATGCAGGGGTTTGTGGTCCCCCGATGCTGCTTGGGCCATCAGCAGTACATCTCTCTGCAATGCTTCTGTGAGTGTCAGCATTAAACCTCAAAGCTGGCGAGAATGATCATTTGGATGCATCCCTGCAGGGGATTTTCCTGTTTCTCTATTTATTCCTTCCCTCAGCAAAAACTGCCCTTTCTGGCAGCATTTTCTGCAAAGGAGGGCAGGCCACCCAGGGGAAAGCAGCCTGCAGCACAGCCATCTCAGCATTTCCACCTCTGCCTGGACTTGAAATTCCTCTTTTTTCCCCTATTATTTGGTTTTCCAGGCCGCTTCCCCCCTCTTCCTCTCTTACCACACTGCCCTGATGCTGACTTTCAGCCCTGGCGTCAAATCTTCTGTCACAAACTCGCAGTTGCAGCTTTTGTTCTCATCAGGAATGTCTTCTCCGGGGAGGCTTGCTTCTGGGTTTAGGAGAGGGAGGAATAAAGACAACCCATTATTATTTCCTGGTGCCATGCTAGGAAAGATGAGTCAGATCACAAGCAGCAACCCCGGGGGAAGCACCAGAGATATCTTTGCTAAGCATCCAAATAAGAGCGTTTCCATCAACGTGTTAAGGTGACATCCAGCAATGCCAAGTGCAGCTCATCCATATCTAGATTACAGAATCACAGGATGATTCGGGTTGGAAGGGAGCTTAAAGCTCATCCACTTCCAACTCCCTGCCACAGGCAGGGACACCTTCAACTAGAGCAGCTTGCTCCAAGCCCTGTCCAACCTGGCCTTGAGCACTGCCAGGGATGGGGCGACCACAGCTGCACACATGACCACCATATGTCAGCAGGAGTTCTCTTATCTCTTATTATACTTGCTATATATAGGAAGGGGAAGGAGACCCATGTAAGCACCCCGGCTGGCAGCTCTGCTCGTCATGGGTGAGGATGGAGAGGATTTGGGGTCTGGAATGGCACCCCCAAGCCCTTACCTTCCGAGTTCTGCCGTGACGCCGCTCCCTTGATGCGGAAAGCTTGCCGGGCTCGGCTGCGGTCTCCGAAGCTCCAGCTCTTGGGCACTTTGCTTGGGCTGTCCTCGATGCTCTGGTCAGCGCTGGGGGACCTCCTGATGCCCTGAGCCTGTGGAGAGCCTTTCCCTTTGGTGCCAGCACCGCGGGGACTGGAGAAGACACGATCTTTCAAACTGACCTTCTGACTGTTCAGAGAAACACGTTGAAACAAAGACAAAAAGGAGACAGCAGGAGGAGTCATTCTGGAAACCACGCAGTCCTTCCCCACCAGCCATTAGAAACCAAGAGCACTTCCAAGCAGCAGTGAGATGCAGTTTTGCTGTTGGCTTTTTAATTTGGTTTTTTTTTTTTTTCCAAATATATATATTTTAATGAATTTTTAAAAGCATCGTAGAAATGTTTCCGCCATAATGAGTGAAATGAGAATGGTTATTAAGAGAGAGAAAATAATGAGGACTTGAACAGAAGCCCCTTGTGGGATGCCAGGGCTGGCGGGACAGAATGACGTTAAACAATGAGGTTATGAGTCCTTAAATCACTGATCGGCTCCAATCACGAGCGAGGAAGCTTTTCTTTCACAACTGCCTTCCACAACCCTGTATCTAGTAAGAAAATACCAATTCAGAAGAGCCTTTAACCTTAAACTTTGAACTTGCAAACACTTCACTCTTGGTGCTCAGCCCCTGTCCTTTCCCTTTCTCCAGCTTCTCTATCTCCTCCCACTTAAAACATGATCTGCCCTTTTTAGATATCCTAAAGAATTCCACTTTTTCCAGTTATATATTTAAATGCTTAAACACAAACACTTCGATGTGCAGCTCCTTTGTCTCCTATAACGATTCAATCCGTCAGCTAACGTCTATCTGCAGGTCTGCTATGGGTGTCATAAACGTGCAAAGCCAAATTTGACAGCTTCAGAATATGGCATTTTATTGCTGTTCTTTTCTATTAGAATCCCATTTCTTTAACAAACACCTTGTAATTCTGGCTTGAAAAGATCTCTCCAGAAACAGAGATGGTCTCAGTGAGCAGTAACCTGGTGACAGCCCTGATTACTTCCCAAACCCTGAAATTTGTGATTAGAAACTTTCACCCTAAGAAAGATGCTGAATTTTCACAGGAAAATCGGAAAACTCAAAGATTTTGTGGATCTTCATGAAAGGGCGAATGTTATAAAGACACCGTTGGGGAAACCCAACTGCAAACAGTATCGGATCATTTGCTGCTTTCTGAATAGCAATTGATGATTAAACTGCACTGACAGAGGTTAGACAATCAGCGCAAGGCACCGGTGCATACAGCCAGTATTATATATAGGTACCTCAAAAGTGAGTAAACCCAGGGATTTAATTCCCAATACTCTGCTCCATTGCAGTAGCCACTTACTGCTTTGCTGCAAATGCTCTGACTCAATTTACGGGAAGAACATTGCAGGGATTTTGATTTCCACATCAAATTTCCAGGTCACCAACCAAAGAACTGTGGTTTTTCCTCTGTCTCTCAGCAATGCCACCTGAAAACTTACAGCCAAACAGTCCTGCTTTGCCTTCAAAGCCAGCGTGAGGATCTTCAATCAGAACTTAGCTGATATTTGAAGCAAAGCAAAATCCACCTCCCTTTTCCCCAGCTGTACTCTGCTGACAGGAACAGACATTTGGTTGTGTCAGTAAGGGAAGAAGACGTGACTCAAAGACACACAGGGAGCAGATTTGTCGAGTAAGAAGGTGCTATTTATACAAAGTCACTTTACATTGCGGGATGTTGAACGTTTACAGGGAGGGAAAGGTGCTGAGGCAGCATTTTCCAGTTGCGCAGCGTGATGCCTGGATGCAGCATCCAAAGAATGCAGGGCAGGGTTATCTGTGCCCATTGGCTGGGCAACAGCTTCACATTGGAAAATACATCTGAGATAAAACTTGCTCATGACCAAGTTAGAAAAGGCAGAATTATTCCAATTAATGTTGTATTTTAACTCAGATAAACACTGGAGATTCATATCCAGTGTGCTGCCCACCTGCAGGGTCTGTCTGAAAGCCATGGGACCAACAGATCAGCAGAGCTGAAAATCAGAGGTGCAAATCCACACAGGTATCTAGGAACAAGCATGTGCCCAGATATCTTTCTGGATACAAGCCTTAGTCACTGATGCTACCAAAATCATCGTATGTAATGAGCCAAAGGCTTAAAAGCAATTCTTGCTCTGTTTCTTAGATTTAAAACCAGATAGAAATGTTGTCATTCAATCCAAAATAGGCCAATTGGATTGGTTTGTCTTTATTTTAGATGATTTTACAGAAGAATATTCCTGGAATCTACTGCATTTCAGTAGTACCAATGCTTTGAACTACCTGGTATCTTTCAAACATCAGTTGTATAAAACTGAATCAGCAACACACCAAGATTCAGAATTCAGAGCAATCTCTCTGTGCCTCATCCTCTACTGAGTTGCTCCCATTGCCGATCTCAGCATAAAAGCAATCCCCTATCACTGAGTAAAGCAGGGCCTTTTCTTTGGAGGCCCTTTTCCATTCCCACAATAAACGTGCTGCAGATGTTTGCAAGGATCACAAAAGGCAAAAAAGAAAGCATTGAACTCAGTGGGGAATATGAGCCAAGAGTTTCAAGCCTGATAGCGCTGCACCTCCTGCTATTTACACATTAAAAAACCTCATAGAAATTTGATGAACAGTTAAGATCTGGGTGAGTTTTGTTCCTGAATACTCACTACTCAGAAAAAAACCCAGCACCTGATGTAACGTCTTTGTTTTAACATAGACAACATGAGACAATATGAACAATTAATTGGATTTTTTCCTTCTGCCATGCAATTCTGTCGTTGGAAATGACACCTGGAATGACGTGCAAGTACAGTCCCTGCAGAGGAGAATGCTGTTGGGGTCTGCAGGAGCTGGTAGGAAAGAGTCCAAAAGAAATATAGACATATATAGAGATATATGTTGTCAGGTAATCCAAGATCATGTTCTCATTCAACCAGAAAGTCATGCAGAGTGGAGTGTCTTAGAGAAGTGGTATTTAGCTCTCACTCAAGTAGATGGCAAATGAGCCTCAGCTCAGTGGAAGATGTATGCATTGGTGACATGACCATGAAGAAAGCAGTAATACAACCACACACAACAACATGAACTGAAGCTTTCGGTCATGATAGCCAAGAGTGGCACGAGCACAGGGCAGGTGCCCTGCTTGTGCCAGGGGATGGGAAGGGAAAGAAAACTGTGGCTTTGCAACCAGAGATGAAGATTATGGGAAGCCATAACAGTGTAACAGGGAGTGCTTTAGTTCCTAGGTCTTTATAACCAATTTCACTTGGCACCTATTAAAAGCATATTCAATAACCAAACAACCAATGTTTCCAGGCTGACTCTGGGGAAGGTTTACAAAACTTTCAGCTTTTGACTTGAATTTAACATAGGATAGAACCGGAGTTAATTTTTCTCTGCAGCCAGCCAAAAATGAGAGCCCACGCTGGACGAACACACAAGGATCAATGTGTGGACCCACAGCTGATAGGAAGATGCTCACTGCTTTAGTGGCCTTTGCATTTAAGTTCCTTTAGGTCCAACAACCCAGGACTCAGCAGCAAAATGCAGAAGAACCAACCTTCCTGTGAGCTGCCATCAGGATGCTGGGGGTTCGAGCTGCTGTTTGAAACCCTCTGGGTTGGGGTTGATTTCACAGTCCTCTACAGTACTAAATCAGCACTTTTAAAAAATGTGGACTCATTACATTAGCAGTAATTTTGGATCAATAAAAATATCAGTTGTAACATCTTGACATTGCTTTTAAACTATGGTTGACCATTATTTCATTTTCTCCTTTCATTTTGTAGGCAGCAAGAATTGCAGTTGGACTACCATGGACTCAGATCCATCTCTGCACGTAAACTCAACCAGTAACAGCATTCACTCTTCCGAGAAGCTATGGAAAGGAGGAAGAGGTTATCTTCTGTTGGGAAATGAAGCTGGTTTTTAACCCAGAGTCTGTGCTGAGCTCATGGCATGTGAGAAATGCTTGTTGAAACCAGGCAGGAGTGCCAGGAGCCAAAGACAGCCTTTGTGGCTATCACTGGGCTCCACTGGTCATTGATGTGAAGAAAAGGCAGAAACCGATTACTGGAGACATGAAGGCAAGGAAGATGCACCTGTATGTGCAAAACTTGCCATGACTAATGCAAAAATAAGAGAAGACCAGGACTAAGCCTGGTTTGTCTCCAGTGACTTCAGGAAAGCCATTGCAAAGGCGAATTCAGCCCTGAGATAGAGGTTGTAGAAGCAGAACCTGGGCATAAGGAAAACTGAAGGTCAGCCAACAGTCAATATCATGGTGTGTAATCCCTCTTCTCCTCATCCAGAACCACTGTGTTAGACTTGGGTTGAAGGAACTCACTGAAATCCTAACAGGAAAGAAGAGGGTTGCACCATCCCTGCAGCCACCATGCCAGCCTAGCCAAGCATGGGGCCTTGGGTGAGTGAAGGGACACGGGAACCAAACGTGTCTTTAACCTTGGCCTTTGGTATTTTGCAGTGTTCTGTTATAATCGCTCCCCTCTTCCTAACACACAGCCTTTTCCTCTCAAACTGATGCTGAGCACGGCCAAACACCACATGAGACGCATCCTGCATCTCACCACCTTTCGCTGTTTGCCAGCTCAGCTGGTTTGCATTCCAGGAGCAAAGCAAAACAGCCAAATTGCACATCTTCGAGCTGGCTGATTCCTAAACAAGACTTTAAGGTAAACACGCTACACCCAGACCCGCAGGCCAGGCAAGTGCTCTGCAAACACCTTTCCTTCACTGCCCTCCATGCCATTTCTTCCCACTGTCAGGTCTCTGTGGTGCCTTCATCTCTCCGAGTAGACACCAGGAAAGTCTCTTACAAAGCAGAATATGATAGACCTGCTAAGCTGGCTTGATACGGTTACATTACTGGCTGAAAATGCTTGCATTATTGCATTTATTGACGAGACATCATTGGTTTAGTGCATTAAGAAACCACGGCTTCTAAGGAGTTTTCTATTAATTTACTTACACTGAGTTTTCTATGATTGACTCATTATTTCCTGTTCTTTTGTAATATGCATCCTAGGCAAAGGCTTCTAGCACTCAGCTTTAGATGCATCAAAGTGCTGGCATGTGTCCCTCAGTCTGTGCAGTGGGGGACTGCAGGCAGGGAGCCCAAGGGTCCAGGAATCAAGACATTTGGACTATTCTTATGTCTATTCACAGTTAACCTACAGCTTTACTAAAGCACAGAGCGTATAACACTATGTTCAGGATGGATGCGGGTAACAAAGATGCCCTTGTAGCTACTCCAAAGCTCAAGACTCCTTTTTGACTGGCAGAACCGAAGTCTGTAATCTCCTTCTCAGGATCTCCAATGGATTAAGAAGATATTGAGATAATCATTTGTATCATCCTCCCTTTCCCTTGCAGAACTTAAGACTGGGGAGATGACATAACAACCACAGTGGGAAGGAATCCAGTAGAAAATAGAAAAACATTATAGTGACTTTACCAATTATAAACTCATGCCTAGGAAGACATGCAAGGAGGACATTAAGATCAGGGTGGCTGATTTTCCAGAGAACAGAACTGGACACGGACAGGTGAGAGGACAGCATTACAAATACCACTGCTTGGTTAAATCTCTGCCCAAACCAACCTCAGCATTAAGCAGTTGAAAGGAGCCTTCTTCCACAGAGGAATCCCTGCTTGCGCTACAACTCCATGGATAAAACAACCTCACCTTGCAAATGGAAACACTACACAAGTTATGATAATGTTGTCCATTATTGATCAAATCTTTGCCGTTTGCATTGAATACTGCCTGTGCAAATGATCACTCAATATTTTAAACCAGAACTTCCAAGGATAAACTTCAAGGAAGGCCATAGCACTGTCAAAACACACAGCAGGAGGATAACTCAAAGATACAGGCTATTTATCCAGGTAGAAAGGATTTCCTACTGTGGAGATCTGCTTATTATGAAGCCTAGGTCATGCCCCATTCCTCTTTGTTACCCATTCAGAAATGGGATTTACCATGCTGCTTCTGGGACACACAAGTCTCAGGCGTAAGTCCCAGCCTTTAGACTGACAGAGAGTAAAAATTGCCAGCAGGGAAATAAAGAGCAAGAAAAGAAAAGATACAGGTTGGAACAGTTAATGGAGAAAATCAGAGGTACATATAGTTTTCAATCTGTAGTTTGTTGGCTTTCTGAGGGATAGAGAGACTGGTGATTTTGAGAATTAAAACGGACTCCAAAAAGAAGAGCATGCAAAAATCCGACTTCACAAACATGCGGCATCACTCAGTGTCCTGCCACTCCTGGGCTTGCTTTCCACCTGCCTGGCTCTAGGGGACGAGCTGATGGGGTTCTCCTGCCAGCATTCACAGCATGCAAACTCCGGGCTTGGTAATTCAAGAAGGTGCATGTTTGCTGCTGAGAAGCAGTGTCTGGGGTGGGGGAAGAGACTCTTCCAGTGCAGGCATGGAAGTCGATGTATTTATGCATAAGGAAAATAAGACACACGTATCTAGGTACCCTTAGATGGGTGCACTAAGGGATGCTCACTGGGAATTCTTGAAGCTACCTAACAACTGTCAACTTGATGAAAAAGATGAAAGCACTGTGCCTACGAAACCCTCTGCTCTAGCTATCTGTTCCCATGGGATCTAGAAACAGAACCATTCACAATGCCAATGTCAATGCTAAGGGGAACCCATATCCCCTCATCTGCTGGGACAGGCTGAGATTAGTCCTTCTCTAGCTGCGTAGTAGAGGTGCTAGATAGGCAAGCCATGGCTTCCAAAGGCCACAAGACTAGGAAAGGTCAATTTGTAGTGTTCAGAGAGCCAAAGGAATGGTGACTGAGCAGAGGTAGGAAGCTGGTATTTCTCATGCTACCGATTTGATGTTGCCGTACTGCGCAATTCAATTCACAAGGATTCCCTGGACCTTGAGAAGGGATGGGATAGGGAGGAAGGGGTCTCTAAGAAGAAAATAATTCAAATTTTTATAGTTTTTATTTGTAATTTTCCATCATTTGATAAACTTCAGCTCCTGGCCTCCTTCCTTGCTGAGCAGACACTGGCTTGCTCAACCCAGAACAAATTCCCCATCCTCGTCTCTTTGATTCACACGTTCTGCATGATGAGCAGACAAGGAAGCAGCTCGTTTCTGAGCAGGCAATGGGGAGGCTCTTTGCACCTTTTGTTTTTTACTCATCTAGTACCTCTATTAAGCAGAGAAGTGATCAGAACGGGTGGTAGCAGGGTAGAGGGAGAATGAGCCGTGCAGCTTTTGATTAGTTTCGTGCGACGCATTTCCCGTGGTACCTAGAGTTTCCTGAGCAGCATCCGCATAGTGACTCTCTGCACGGTTTGCTTTTACTGGAAATGAGGGGAGAGTAAAAATTAGACCTGGAAGCAAATGCCAGACAGGAAACTTTTGATTACTGACTCTAGGTTTAAAAGACAGGCGTTCTGAGGGCCGGGTTCATGACAGGATTTATCTGTTTGAGCGTTAAGTGAATTTCAAGAAGGAAAATCAAGAGGGCCCCTGAAATTTGTCTCACTGTGGTCAATAAATGTCACTATTAGAAATGACACATTCTGCATTGAATTGGTGGCGTCAGTTTATCTACAATTGACTGCAGGGAAGTCATCCGCATCGGGAAAACAAAAAGTATTCTTCTTCCTCTAAATAGATATAAAAAAGACAATTTTAAACTTGGCTGAGTCATGGAGAGCCAAAACTTTACCTTGTTTTGTCCAACATCTAAAAGGGTCAATTTTCTTCTTTAAAAAAAAAAGTAAAAAAATCACAAAAAGAGCTAGTTAATCTGTGAATTATTTGCACTTCTCATACAAGAAATAGCATTATATTAAGCCTGGCGTTTAAAAACATAAAAGTCGATCAAACCAGGGTGTGGTGCAGTCCCTTATGGGAAGGGATTTGAATATGCATGTTCACACATCTGTTTCTCACAGCACTTTTCAGATGGGCCCTACCACTTCCGGGGAGTCACTGGCTTTGCTGAGGTTCCACCACAGCTCCCATGAGCCCTTCCCAAATCACTGCTCAGGCACTGCCCTGCCTGGAGATCGCAACCACAACCAGGGTCCTCCACGCCATGGAGCAGCCCTCTACCTGCTCAAGGGGAATGACGTGGCCCCATCACCCCATGTGGCATCGCTTGCTGAGTTCATGGTCAGACTGAAAAGGCTGAAGGGCATAAAAACCCGACCTCATTTTGCACTTGAACTCGGCAATCGGAGGAGCTCATGGGCACGCACAGAAGGAATTGGCAGGAATTCCTTCTGCTTCGCAGCATCCCATGCAAGCTCAGCCGACATCACCCTCAGCATCCTGGGGACTCCTCAGATGCCCACAATGGGACCCCACAGTCACCAGGCATCCCCGGGGACCGCTGGTGCTACCAGGGCTGTTCTGGAGCTGGGGTCTGAGCATTGCGGTATGGGAGTGGGATGTTCAGCATGCAGAGCCTGAGGGAGACACGGGGGTCACTCTCTTCTTAGTCTCCTCTGCAGTCCCTATGGAAAGCTGCAGTCCCTTCTGTGCAAATAATCTGCTCCCCTGAAGGCAACTGATTATTTCCAGATTACTGTCAGTCCCAGCATGAGTCTCTGACACCAGTTTAGTGGGTTAGACGGTCAAACGCCAACCCAGGCTAACATGGCCCATGGGGCTCCTGTGATTGATACCGTTCTCCATGGGCAATGGTGGTTAGTGACACCTCAGACACTCTACGCTGGATGAGTAGGGGCCTACTGAGTCAACCAAAGGCATCCTCCAGTGCATACAAAAGCCTTAATCACACCCCTGAAGAGAGAGATTCATGTTGTGTGTATCTCAGACAGACATACACAAACACTGAAACTGAGATATACGCACAGATACACAGACACGTTACAAGGTGGCCCAGTCCAGCATTCACTCAATGGCCAAGGTCTTGCTGAGCTTATTCAAGGCATGGACAAACCACAGCTGAGGACAACCTTGCAAAGAGGTTCCTCTCTGTGCCTACAGGACTGACCTCATGCTGGACAAAGTAATCTGAGTTTTAGCTTCCCAGCTCCCTGGAACCCTTCTGTTTCTTTTTCTCTGTTATAAATGCATTATTCTGATCATTTGGCTCAGTAATTTTTAGCTTTTCACCAAATCATAGTTTGGAAAATGCAAGAGGAAGAAATGTGGTCATGGATACCTTCAGATGTTTATCAGACCATCTGCTAAAGAGCATCTGAAGCACACATTTCACATAGGAGCCTCCGTAGTCCTGGCTAGCCATATGTTTGTCTTTTTGACATTACAATCAGAAGACAAAATAAACAGAAATGAGATGCCACAGCAAATTTCCAGCCAGATTAACATAGGAGTAATCAAACCCCGTTATCGCTGTGATCTACTGGCTTTCTGCAGCAGGAGGGGTGAGAAAACCATGGTGCAGCCCTCCTTCCTTGGGGTTACGGGGCGAAGAGGACTCGGACTGTTCATGAGAGCAGCAACCAGCCCAGGGAAGGGCAGGGACCACTTCGGATGACAGAGTGGACACAGCACCCAAAGTGACAGGCAACAGTGGAAGCTTTGTAAGCAAAAGGAGGGAGGGAAATAAACAGGAGGAAGAGGCTGGTAGCACGTAGAAAAAGGCCAGCATCTTTTCTGCTCATCAGAGCCTGGGCTCCATGCCTTGGGGAGGTGAGCTCCTGCCCCCCCTGAGCAGGTCAGCACAAAGCTTTCCTAGCCCTAGATGGATGCAGACAAAGCTCATGGTGGAAAACAAAGCAGAATCAATAGAGAAAGGACGTAACTTGTCTCTCAGATTGGCTGTCCCATTTTACACCACCAAATCTAAAGTCACCCAAGTAATTCTAGGTGACCCTGAGCCTCCACCATGCCAACCCCATCACCTCCTAACTTCCTCCCACCCTGGGCAGCAGCTCCCCGAGTGCTGTCTGGGCAGAAATGAGCACAGCTACAGCAGCACCAGAGTCAAAGGGCAGCATCACTGCTGGTGCACGGGCAAGACCCTGATGGCAGTGGGGCATTTGGGATGTGCCCTGACCTTGCAAAGCAACGCTTTTCTTACACAGCACGTTCCATGAGCTGTGCCAGCATCCCTTCTCTAACTTAAAATAGATGAAGATGAAAAAGAGGGAAAGAGCTGTTTCTATTCTGTTTGCTGTGAGGAATCTGTGGTGCATCAGTTATGGAGAGAGGGATACAGGAAATCAGCCATTCCCTAAACATCGCTAGAGCAGGAGGAAGATCCAGCTATCTCCAGATCCAAGACTATGTTTCCTTACATTGATGGAAAGTGACAAATGCTTTACCAGCTGAAGTGTGGTGCTGGGGTCTGCTATGAGAGACAGCTCATCCCAAGGAGTCTCCTAAGTGGAACAGTCATCAGCGACAGACGGGCATCAGCTGGATGATTAACTGGCGGGTGGGCTGAGAAACAGGAGTTTTCTCTTCCAAGGGCAGGATGACACACTGAGCATCACTGGGAGGCTGCTGGGAACTAGAAGTGGGTGGGAGATTTGGGATACAAATGTAGAAGAACCAGAAGCTTTTGTTTGGGAAAATAGGTGACTGGGGGAGCCCTGAATATCTGGAGGTGCAAAATTCCTTCCTGATGGACTCTAGGACATTACAGGAAAAGGGCAGGGGGAGCAGGTAGAACTGATATTGCCCTAACAAAACACAGAAGGAAAGAGCTTTGGTTCTGCTTTGGCAGCTGAACTGAGCAATATGGAAAGTACTCTAATGCCATACACATGACAACTGCAGACCCTCAGCTTGGGCAAGCTCAAGATCAGCATCTTACAAGAGAGGGCAACAAAACCCAACAGTGCCACAAGAGACAGATAAACTGCAGGGGGAAGAAAGTAGCCTTTGAGAATGACCCTGATGAAGGAGCTACACATAGTAAAGAATACTCTGAAAAAGGACAGTGAAAGGCTATTTTTTACTTCTTTCTGTGGCATAAGATCAAGAAAGCAATGTGAGAAATGATCAAGGAAAAACCTGCAACATCTATAAAGAAATATTATATCAAACCTAGTGTTGTAACTGGTCAAAATGAACACTGCAAGACAGGACTGAGATTTGAAGTAGGAAATTAGTGTAGTGGCTGTGATTGCAGGGATGCTGGCTGCTGTGACCCTACGTTGGTTGTCAGACTTCCTCAGCTACAGAGCTGATTGTGTTGAGCAGAGGTTTTGTCTCATTGTTATATGCAATGCTCCCTGCTTTAATAAAGCTGGATGGACCCTGCCTTTGCTCTACTTATGAGGTTCCATGTAGGGAAAAATAACATAATCTGGATAGTTGAAACATGATCTTGGAGATTTGGTTTCTTTGGCAGGAAAGCGGTTGGAGTACTGCAGAGGTTCTGCTTGCAAAGGAAAAGCTCAAATGAAAGACAGAAAAATGAGTGGGGGCCAGGGGAAAGGAAAGAAGGATGAAATGTTCCTTCCTTTAGTCAGCACCGTATCAACCCAGATATCTTTGGTTGGATTTTATGCCAGGGCAAAATTAAGTTTCTGGCCTTTTATAAGCTAAAAGGCACAGCAGAAAGTTTCATCTGCACAATGCCAGGCTCCAGTTATGCTTCTGTAAAACATGTTATTTACAATATTTAGGCTGTAAGCTACGTTTTGAGATATGAAATGGAAGATCTGAAAGCCAAGGAGATGATCTCCACAGATCATCAGTTCCGCATCCTGCCTCCCGAGATTAAAAATGAGATTCAGTCTCAGAATTACTTCTTAAAAGAACTGGAAAATATAGGACACAAAATGCCAGAATTAGGGAGTTCTAAGGGGATGAAAAGTTTCTGATGAGTACACCAAATACCAGCCCTGCTGCTTTCCCTGGGACGTGTGAATAGAGAAAAGCTCTCCCGTAGGTGAGGTTTATGGCTGGCCTTGGAAGGTGCTCGCCACGTCTCAGAGGGCACCCGCTTGAGCGCGCTCTGCACCATGGACTCCAGGCATGGAGGGAAGACGGAGCAGGGACCGTGCTTCATCCAGAGGCTGTGAGGCCAAAGGGAATGGGGTTGGAGAACAGGGAATCTCTGCCATGCAACGTCGTGCCGTGTCAGAGAGCCCTTCTGTGTCCCACGGAGCAGCAGGTCCACGCAGCCCCGTGCAGTGCCCTGCAGCAAGAGGAGCTCAGGAGAAGTTGCTAACTCGGTGACATGGTGATGGCTTCGTGGTCCCATGTCACTTCCATCCATCACAGTGTCGGGTGATGGAGACACAGGCAAAGCATCACCCAGCCATCGGTGCCCATCGAGCCTCATTGTACTGCTTCAGGTACGACTCCAGCAACGAAACAGAAATAAAGCAGCATAAACCAAAGCCCTGCCATCACCCCAGATAGTGTCTGCCAGCTCTGCCCGTGCTGCCCAACACTCTCTCTAGCCCCCATAGCCTCACTATCCTTGCAGCTACAGCCCAAGGCAGACTGGAAGGAAGATATGATTTAAGGTCCAGCAAACACAGAGATACATTGAACTGCCACAGCACAGAAAAAGCACGGTAATACCTAGAATGCTTCCCTCGATGGCACCACGACATGGTACACACACGCACACACGTACATAGATATCTACGGGTAATGCATGGGGATGGCTTGTTGGCAGTGATACAGACCTTGGCGATGGTTCAGGCTGCTGCTCTTTCCTTTAAACAGAAGCAATAGTACATTAGCATGGTGTCAGGTGGCAAAAGACATTGCTGCTTCACTGTTAAAACATAACGAAAGGACAATACCGAACAATACAACTAGAGTGAAAGTTGTGGACAGAAGAAAGGGAAAGGAGCACTTAATTCCTGGAGCTTCTGGCCTGGACAGAAGATCACTGGAGACTCACACAACCTCAGAGAAGACACATACAACGCACAGGGTTGAAGAGTTTATCCCAACCCATCCTCGTGCCTATGCATGACTGAGACACCCGACGGTCGTGTGATTTGTGTGAGCACAGGAGGACTTCTGTGGGCTCAGACAGCGGCCCCCTTCCTTTGGGAATGCACCGCCCTGAGGTGTTTCTGCACATAGGAAAGGATTTGAACAGCTCTTGGGACCCTGGTGCTTTTCCTCTCTAGCCATTGGAATGGAGCTCATCTCACATCACTTGATGCATGGCTTCATGCTGCAGTGCTAACACATGGTGCTGGGAGGGGAATGTCAGCATGGATCTCTGCCCTGACATCCCGACACCCCAGGTGGGGTTTCTGCCTCCATAGCCTTTGGCAGCTACTTTGCCAAAGGCTACGTGGAGGGAGTGGGATGCCACAATTTTGTACATTATTTCCTACTGAGATCCCAAACCATCTGATTGACATTGAGGACAAAATGAGCTGAATGCCTGCGGAAGGGCAGGCATCACACTGCAAGACAGGCTAAGGCCACACTGAAGTAAATACCTCACCTTCAATGACCAGGCATCTTGGTGGCATTTCCCTTTAGCAATGAGGAGAACCTGCTCTGCCTCCAACTGCTCTGATTCACAGCTTCGTCACACTGGGAAATTGCATTTAATCTGGGTCCCCAAGCAGCCTTGCCCCTGCAGCCCCATAGGAGGGAGCAGGCGGCTTCTCATCAGACAGAATAAGGGGCAAACTAGACTGCAGGAAGACCTGGGCAGGAGGAGCTTGATTCACTCTCAGAGTGATGCTGCACCAGCCCTGGCCCTGCCTCCATCCACCAGTGACCACTAAGACCTGCACAGACCCCATCCCCTCTTCCTTAAGCTGAATGCAGCAGTGTGCAGAGACTACAGCAAAATACACCTCCGCCATCTGCTCCTTGCTCAGACAAGCTCAGAAGCCCAACCTCAGTCACTCACTCACATATTGCCATGGGTCTACAGATCTCTACCCTCTGCAGAGACACACAGCCCAGGGCAGCTCCCATCCCACACCTCCCCAGCTGGCCCTGATGCCCACCGGGCATGGCCAGCACCTCTCCATCCCTCCTTGGGTTGGACAGAAGATTCCCTATTCCCCAAATGGGCAGCCTTGCCTGCTTAAGAAGCTCAAGAATCACCCCTCCCAAGCACAGGTTGAAGCTGCAGGACTCCTGACCTTCTGGGACCATCGCATATACCTTGCCACAGCAAATACTTCTCACCACCACAACCTTGCCTGCTTTGGGGGGTGGAGAATGAAGTAACGCACTGTGGGCCTTAGTCTTCTCTGAGGGTGGTGAAGAACATAAAGGTCAGAGGAGAACTGGGAACACTACCTCGATCAGACCCTTTGTAAATACAACTTAGTGCTTTCAGTCAAGCACTGCAGCATTACCCCAGAGCCAAGCTAGGCTGAAGAAGTTCATGTACAGCATGGGAGAGGGATGGGGAGGAGGTCACTGAACAACCTGTGGGGGACCAACTGCCAAAACCTCTCACATCTTCAAGGCTGTCCATATGCAAAAGGCAGGAAGGAGAAATAAACTAAACAAAAGGAAAAAAGGAAACAAAACAAAAGGAAAAGGTTGCAAAGTGGGTGCTTTCCAAACTCTCAACTCTGCTGCTAACCTGAATGTCAGTCCCGATTTGCTCTTCAGGTTCCTCAGGAGCTCCAGCTGGTTCAGAGGAGGGATTAGTCTAGAGGGAGAAAATAAAGACCATTAATATCCAACCAGAGCTGACTTCAGAGCCTCCCATCATGGAACCTTCCCCTGCTGCCCCATCCTTTCAGCTAGAACCAGCTTAGTGCCACCAAGCGCAACTGGGAGACAGCTCGGGAAGGATGGAGAAGGGTTTGGCTGCTACTTCCAACAGTGTCCTAAGGCGGAGCGGTGGGGAAAGAGAGAAAGGGTGACAGCAAAGAGAGAGAGAAACTTGTCTTCACCATTGGGTTTGGAACCTCCCAAAACACAAGCGACTGCCAGGGGTTCTGAGCAGCGTCATGGTGTTTTGGCAGGAGAGCTGGTTCACCATGTGCAGTCTATCGGTTGGCATTGCTCTGTGTGGAGGTCAGCACTTCGGCTCTTATTAACTGGAGAGAAGCTCCAGTTTTGGAGGCAAATAGGAGAACTCAACCATGCTGCTCTTGGTGATGCCAGGAGGCATAGGAAGGAGCACTTTATGGGGCAGAGAAAACAGGGATCCAAGGTTGGGAGCAGTGTGCTCCTGGGTCAAGTTCAACCAATTCCCTACAGTCCCTGCCAGGTTTTGCCCCGAAATAAGGCAAAACCATGTACATTGCCTTCTAGGAAGGATGGGCTTCCTTCTTTTCTTAGGAAGGACCTGAAAATGGGAATCCTGGTTAATAATTAAAAAGTAAAATAAATGAACACCCTGTCACCTATCGTGATTTTGTGCCATTGAATGAGCTCCCACATCCACTTCAGATTCTTCCTTCAGGCCCTGGGAGACTGGGGCTTGCTCCATGAATATTTAACGTTGATATTCACAGGTTTTCAACCAGGAGAGATGTGAGTTGGAGCTGTTGAGGGGAGGATGGAGAATGCTGCATGTGGTTGGGAAGAGCATCACCTACTTAAAAGCTCACCTGGGGACTCCGCATTCAGGCTTAAGGCCAATGGGGCTCATCCCATGACTTGCTGCAAAATCCTTTCTAGGCCACCAGTGTGCCCGTACCAAACTAAGTCCCTGCAGTTGGGACCATAGCCCAAAGAGCCACCACCCCAAGGCAGTGTATACATATGGCTCTGCTGGAAAATAAGCCACCAAGGTTTTAATTAGAGCAAGAATGACCCAAACTGGCCTAAAATGGCAACTTGGGACTGGAAGGAAAGGAGCACAAGTGCTCACAGACTGGTTTTAGCAGAGGTGCTGTTGCTTACTGTAAAGTAAAGGCAGAGATATTTAGGCCCATGTTTTCTCAGCCATTATGAGACCAATAGTTTCATAGTTTTCCTCTAAGTGAAGAAAAAACCCAACTGGAGAAGCTTTTCCTCTGCATCATGAAACTCATCCTCACAAAACCCCCCAGTTGTTCAGCAGAGCAGACTTGGTGCTCACAAGATTGAGGCAATCAGAACATCTTTCAATCCTAAGAATGGAGAAAAGAGTAAAAATAGGCCTGAAAAATGTTGGCTCGGCTCCCCAGGCCAGCTCTGTTTGCTGCCATCCAGAGAGCACATCCTGATCTGAGGAATTAATGATTCTCTTCACTCAAGAAGTCAGGAGGAAGCTGACCTTGGTGCAGTGGAGCAGCACATGAGTGCTGGGCTGTCTCCTCCCTTCAAACCCACCGCAGGGTTGGCAGGTTCCTTCCAAGATGGGTGAATAAAATCAAGCACAAAGTGTACTTAGCAGCTGATGAAGGGTGCACAACTGTTCTTTGGTGCATTAGTTTCTCATGGATGGCCATATCCAGGATAACAGCCCCACTTTCTCTGGCCAGGATCACACATCCAGGGCTCCCACTGATACAAGCCTCAGAGCTCATTAGCACACAGTATTGAAGGACTCAGGATCCCCAAAGGAGCTCTTTCCTTTGCATAACACAGGTCTACACTGTGTTGAAGGTGGGCATCTCTTGGGCCACCATAGATGCTTCCATGCAAAGGTAAAAAGACACACAAGGAAACACAGAAATCCACTGTTTCTGTGGTAGGGCGATGGGTGGAAAAAAAAGCCCAATATTCTACTGAAACAACGATTAAAAATGGGCACAAACTCATCCATGTACTTGACCTGAAATTCGATTTGAATCGAATGCTCAGCCTAACCTGTCATTACAAGGGAGCAGCTTGGGGAACAGCTACTGCATTGCACCATTTCACCGGCACCTCAGAGAAAAGGCTCTGCTCAGTGCTTTGACTGAGCTTTGCTATGAAACACTGATGGAGGGCACCCTGCACCCCTGTGTGCACCACGTCCTCTGCAGACATGGAGAATGGACCTCTGGGCTGGGGCATCTCATGTTTTCTCTCTCTCCTCCTGGTCCATGTGTCACTTGTTAGCAAGGGAAGCAAGTTTTGGTTAAAGGGGAGCTAGGTGAGAAGATCTGCGCGCCACGGGAACACACACAGCTCATGCTACACACCACAGCAACGCTTGCGAGTCGCCAGCTTCCATCACCCCTCCCAGGACAGCACAAACACCACACTATCTCCAGCTCCCCTATCCAAAGGGAAGGCAAATTCGCTATTCCTGGTAACACAGCTAAGATTCAAGCACTTGGGGACAGTAGGGATATCATGCCTCCAGCCAGGACATCATCCAAACCCCACAACACAAGGAGGGAGCAGCACACAACAGAGGGTAGGAGTATACACAGAACCACACACACACACCACGACATACACAGAAACGATGACAACTTTGAACAGTCCTAGTATGAACGATTAGGAAGGCTATGACAAGGAGATGGATGCTGGAATGGAATGGTGACTTAAATGAGTCTCCATGCTGTGTTGGAGTTCCTATGAGGAGCCAGTTTATACCCTGACAATGACTTTATGTCTCCAACCTAAGCTATTTTTCATAACTAAGGACATTTATGAAAGTTATAAACTACTTTATTATAAGAAATGGGATGGAAGTGGCACATTCTTACTTCACTCCCTGCAGCAGTAAAATGTCCAATTCTCCCAACAGGCTGTTGCTCAGCACAACAGGAAAAGTGCATTCAAAATATTACAAATGCAATTCATTGATGCAATTTGCTGTAAATTAACCCCATAAAGTGGTTAAGTGTGATTTACTAAGGCTGTAAAACTTGCGTCTGTGAAAACTGGAACCAGGTTTGGAAATCAGGCGTTAAATCACATCAGTTTTAAGAGCATTAATGCATCTAGTGAGGATTTAAATTGCTCTAAGAACAGAGGTTGGCCCCCAGTCTTGAAATGCAAGCCATTTATTCCCCACCTTGATACACTGACTTGACTACACCTTCAGACACCAACCTCATCTAAAATACGCCTGTGACTTTTGAATCTACTCTTTTCTACAGAACCCAAGATAATATTATTTATCATAAATCTTACACAGCCATATACAGGTCTTTGTATTTGGATTGACCCCAAAAGGTTAAGTCCCAGACTGAATAACTGGTCAGTCTGGTAAGAAAAAAACTGAAATGGAGAAGTCCTGCTGAAACGGGACATCCCTTTCCCAAAAATTAGATTGGATTATTGGAAAAAATCAATGATTGCTCCAGTTTGCATTCATAGAACACCATGTTGGAAGGGACCTCAAGGATCACCTGGTCCAACCTAGGAATGGAGCGGAACATCGGGTCCAATCTCTTTCCCCTTCAGATGTTGCCTCAAATCAGGCACAGCTACTACTGTGATTTCATTCCATTCTACCACTGATACACCCCATGGTGCTGCAACCCAGAAAATTCAGCAAACCAAGCGTTGCCTGGTGGAAAAAGCTCCTACAGCATGGAGTGAGACAAATGACACAACGAAGGATGGGAGCAGAGGGCTGGAGAAAGGGCAACACGCAGGAGTGATGGCAGAGGGAAAATGGGAGCATGAACGGGGAAGTTTTCTTGTTAAACATTGTATGAATCAGAGAAGGTTGGTAAGACCATCACAAAATAACCTTAAAACACCAAGTTTATCAAGCACTCTCCCATTCTCCTTCCTTAAATCATCATTTTGGCAGATGGTTTCCCAACACGTGTGTGTACCAGTAGCTAAAACATACACAGAGGTGCATAGGGTTAGTCTGTGGGCAGCAGGATGGGGAGTCTGGGTTGGGCTTTCACTCATCCTTTGACTAAACTGATCTTTGGAGGTTTATTTTCCTTTCCTTCATTTGTTTTTGCAATTAAAAGCTTTGCATGTTACAGTCCCAAACGAAGAACAAGGAGTGACATGACACACAGTTTCAGGGTCACATGCACTTCATACCTGGAGGCACCGTACGTTTGCGTTTGCGTGCTTTTCAAGTGTTTTCACCCAAGAAAACCAAAGGGATAAGAGAAAGAAAAAGAGGGATGGGGGGAAGGTGGGGTGGAGGAAAGGGGAAAAGAAACAGAATAAAGAAAATTAGCATATGAACCGGGCTTCGAGGTGAGCACGGAGCGTGGGCTGAGCCTGCTCAGAAGCTCCCGTGTCACCCTCATGTCACCCTTGGGGACAGGCAGTTGGCACCTCACTCTGAAAGCAAATCAGCACCAAAGAGCGGGGAAAATAGGGGGGCCACCAAGAGGCCTTTCATGGGACATCCAAAGCCCTTGGTCCCATCAGCCAGGGACAACTTGAGCTGAGATGATGGCTTGGATGTGCCAGTATCTTAGTGAAGGCCAATATATGAACGTAGTTGAGATCAAGGCCCTGTTCCCAGTAGTGATAATAAACAGCAATATTTATCCAGCAAATCCAGTGACTGATGCAGAGCAGGTCATGGTCTCCGGAAGCATTACAAGCTCAAACCATGCCTGTACATAAAGTGGCTTTGTGCCTATTTCAGATTTGGTTCTACCACATTTTGAATTTCGAGATGAAATCTGAGCTTCTCTCAAGGGGCCGCCTTATTTTCCCCACACGAGTGAGACTAACTCTACTGCAGTGATGTGAGTGATGTTCTGGAGACACGTGAGCTCCTCCAAGGCATGTACAATGATTTTCTCATATCGAGCAGCCAGTCATTTTGGAGATGCCTTGGGAAAACAAGTAAGCTCAAGTCACAGGGCTCCTGCTATGGGGAATAAGCAGCCCAATGTTGAGCAGAAAGGGTGCCAAGGTAGCAATGATTGCAGATCACCCCCTGGCACTCTGGAGGGACATGGGGATACTGTGTTCCTCCAACTCACTTCCTAATCATGCTTTGTGTTGCAGCCACATGTCTGCAGCCATCGCTTTAATGCGGCACTGGGCTTGATGTGCTGCTCTGGCTGCACCAGTGCAAAGCTGGCTTAGTGAAGTGGCAAGGATAGATGCACAGTGTGACTGATGGAAGCTGCAGCCAGAACATACAGTTACCTCGTTTTTAATGTTTTCCCTAATTTATCTGACTGCATCCAAAATATATTCAACAGAAGCTCACTGCTTTGTTGGTAAAAATATCCAATTTGGCCAAAGAGCCGAATACATCACTGCATCCATGGCTCACTCTCCCAGGTGATGCTCGCTTTACCTGCACACACACAGGAGCTGGGATTTAGAGGTGAAACTGGGAGAACAGAGTAATCTGTGCCTAGGGAAGCCCAGGGTGATGATGCTGCTTGGGACTGACCCTGGAGCAGCACCCAACCAGTAAAACTGCTACCACCTTCCTACAACTTGGTCCTGGCTTCTCATTCAGGAGAGCTGGGCTTTTCACCAAGCTGCATTCCTGCCCTTTTTCCTCCTTAAAGCTTTTATTTAGGCTCTTCTGCAGCTCTTCAGCTTTTGTTCCTGTGTACTAGCTCCATGGGAAATACAGGTTCTAACAAGTGGATTAAGCATCAGGTAATTACCCCAGGACATCCTCATGCAAAAGGTGTCACTGTATGTCTGGCTGTGTGATAAGTTCAGCCTTTCAAAGAGCAGTAAAACCCAGCAAAGTCCACCGAAATCAACCCCTGGCTTCCCACAGTTTGCAGTGGACTTTGGACCAGGCACCATCCTCATCCTCTCCTATAGCTGATCACAGCCAGTGCTGCTAATGTACAGTGAGATGGGGGAGTTTCAGTGGGTGAGATTAATGCTATCGGAAAACAGCTTTGTTCTGTTTTGTTGGGTGGTTGTTTGGTTTGGGGTTTTTTTTTAGGCAAAATGTTGAAGCTGGTTCATAAATCTCTAGGGGAAAAAAAAGCAATCAGACACACACTGGGAATGAATCCAATGAAAACTCACTGACCACAACAACGTGACTAGCTCCTAAAAACACGCCAGAAGGGGATGCAGACAGCGTGGAGTGCAAAATGAGCAACAACGTTTTGCTTTTTAGCTCCTGGAGAAGCCTCTGCCTCAATGCCACCAACCATGAGAATGCCCCAAGGGGTGCAATGCTTCCCTGCATCCCAGGGAGCAGTGAGGCATGGCAGGAGAATGTCCTCATCTCCATGAAGCTCCAAATCCCAAGAGGCTGTGAATTCCCAGAGCACTGCTCTAACTTGTGTTGTATGAGCTGAAAAAGCTGCCTGGGGATGATGATGAGTTACCTCTCCTTCAAGCAAGGCAGATGGATCCTGCTAAAACACAGCGGTGCTTTACCAGCATCATCCATCACAGCCACAGTCCTTCCCTACTTGTGTCAACAGATCATAAAACCACGGCCTGGTTTGGGTTGGAAGGGACCTTAAAGCTCATCCAGTTCCAATCCCATGCCATGGGCAGGGTCACCTTCCACTAGTCCAGGTTGCTCCAAGCTCCATCCAACCAGCCTTTCTCATGATGGATAAATGAAATGCAAGACATAGGAAAATGCTCATTGAATCCTGATTTGGTTTTCTTCCTCTTAGAGAAAAAATAAGGAAAGGAAAGGGGGACCCAGGGTAAATGCACCCAGGGAAAGTGCCGGGACAGAAGTTTGCTGGAAGGCAGAAGGACCATAAGAAACCAGCTGGAGCCGCAAGGAGAGCCCGAGTGGGTGAGAGGAGCTGCACACAGGGCGAGGACGGCGTTTACCTATGATCCAGAGCAGCTCAGAATGGAGATCTTCACCCTTGGGCACAGCAACTGTCACAACACAACGCAACTACCAGTGGCCGTGGAGAAATAAAGGTGAAAAGAAGAGCATGTACACACACACAGACATGGAAAGAAAAAAAAACCAACAGGGAAATTAAAATCAAGTCAAAAAGATATAGACAAAACCAACCACAAAGCAAAAAAAAAAAAAAAAAAACTCCAAAAGAAAAAGCATATACCGGCTCTTGAAATCAAGTTTTTTGACCAAAAAATAGATAATAAATGAAACTGTATAACCAGATAACAAAAATAAATATGGAGACAGTGGTGTCACGAGGAAGGTGGTGGAAGAGGGAGAAGGAGGTACCTGTACATGGGGACGGTGACGGTGCGTTCGTAGTACTGCCAAGTGGAGTGCAGGTCCGTCCGGGACAAGTTGGTGGCATAAAATCTCCAAGCCGCCTATGGAGGGGATCATAGTGGGACTGTGAACCAGGTATGGGCAGCACTGCCCTTGGTTTTATAGCCTTTGGCCAACACTGAGTCCTCCTTCTGCTATGGGATGGGTCTGAGCTTCCTTTTCCTTGGTTTAATACACGCCAGATCTGAGGTAGTACCATGGTACTTCTGGCTACATGAGCCCAGCTAAAAGTGTTTCAGGTACCAGGCACCCACTGTCGGGTTGAAGTTAGGTATCAAATAGGTTTTGCTGCCCATCAGAGAGTTAAAACACGTGGAGAGAAAGGAGCAGGGGAATGTAAAATGACTAATTTCACGTCTCCAAGATACACACCAAGACCAACCTTCTGCGCAGACATCTGTTACCACAAAGAAAATGCTCCCAGTTGTAACTTTCTATCAGTATAAATATTCTCTTTGGTGGGGAGGGAGGGGGGAAGAAGTTGGGTAAAACCAGACTCTCCAAATGCATTTGTCTCGCTGTGCCGGGCTGGATTTTGTTCTGTTTCCTACCACGTATGTTCTTTCTCCACGGCTGATTTCCTGGCATTTATCCCCACACAAGACTAGTCACCAGCTGCTGTCTCACACCTTACACACACAGCCCCATTCTTCACCTGCCTGCCTCCTCCCCAACACCTAAAAGACTATTAACCCTCCCCAAAACCAGGACGTGGTACCCCCAGCTGATCCTCACCTGAATCAGGCCTGCTGCTGGGTTTCGCCTCTTCTCAAAGTGTTTTTGCCGATGCTGCTCTTGAACCTTCAGAGCAAACCCTGAGCCCAAGATGCCCTGGGGAAGAGAACAAACATTTGCAGTTAGCAGGGTGTTTGTTAAGCTTTTGCTTAAACATCACAGCCAGCTTTCCCTCCAAAGGTTTGTTCTGGGTTATTTCTTGCTTCTGACGGCCAGGAGAAGGACATCACCCCTAAGAGCAGCCTTTGCAGGAGGTTTTGGTTTTGCTTCAATAAATACTTGTGCAGAGCCAAATCTGGAGCTTCCATCTCGTTTGCCCAATCTGTGGGTACTCAGACAGGGTTTCCCCTCTTCTCCCTCTTTTCTTGACTCAAAAACCACAGAGCTGTTGCAGACAGGAGATCTCTGGATGCTTCGTGTCACTGGAGGATGTGGTTGGTGCGTTGCCACCAGCTCCAGGGGCTTGGGACAACATGGGCCAAGCTCAACACTCTCCCAGCAAGATGCTGCAGCCCCCACTTACAGCAGGAAGGGCGAAGAAGGAGACGCCAATGAGGGTGAACGTAGCCGCCAGCAGCCGCCCATTCCAGGTCTGCGGGTACTTGTCCCCATAGCCGATGGTGGTGAGGGTAATCTGCAGGGAGGAGAGCACCACAAAGCCCTTGGTCAGATTTACAACCGAACCCACACAGACAAACTTCCTGCAGCATCAGAGTGTTCAAGGCCAGGTTAGAGCAAGCTGCTCTAGTAGAAGGCGTCCGTGCCCAAGGCAGGGGTTGGAGCTGGACGAGCTTTAGGGTCCCTTCCCAGCCAAGCCAGTCTATGATGGGCACCTCTGTGGGAAGCAGTGATTTCCCAATGCCCAGGACAGCGCTGCCGCCTTCCTCCTCAATGCACTGAGTTTTCACACCAGTTGGGAGCATTTTCTTGCCTTCAGCGGACACAGGGAGCTGCCAGCTGGTGCAGAGGCTTGCGGCAGCTCGGAGCCTCCCCCGGGAGATGGGGCTGTGCCTTCGGCAGTGGAAGCAAACCGGCACCGTTCCCCCAAATTCCCCTTTGGCTCCTCACGGATGAAGGCAGAGCTGACTGCATGCAGAAAGATCTGATGCTGTTTATTCCCGATTTTCCCAGCAGTGCCTATTAGCCGTTCTCCCTATTTAAAAACAGCATATTATGCCGACAGGAGGAATTATGGCTGCTTCATGCAACCTAATTTAGAGATGGGGTTTTTTTTTCCTTTCCTAAGTATTATTGCAATGCACCAAAAGAATTCTGGAGAGTTTCTGTGTGTGCTGGGGAAGGAGCAGAGAGATTTGATGGAGAAGAAGAATCCTCTGAATTTCAAATTGCAGGAAAAGATGCATTTTCCCACTTTTATGGACTGACACAAAACCTGGAGAGGGGCCTTTGGACAAGGGCCTGCAGGGACAGGCCAAGGGGAATGGCTTGAACCTGCCCGAGGGGAGACTGAGATGAGCTCTTAGGCAGAAGCTCTTCCCTGTGAGGGTGCTGAGGCGCTGGCACAGGGTGCCCAGAGAAGCTGTGGCTGCCCCATCCCTGGCAGTGCTCAAGGCCAGGTTGGACACAGGGGCTTGGAGCAAGCTGCTCCGGTGGAAGGGGTCCCTGCCCGTGGCAGGGTTTGGAGCTGGCTGAGCCTTAAGGTCCCTTCCATCACAAACCTGTCTGGGATTCTGTGCTGAGTATTCCCTTCTGAGAGGATTTGGAGAGCCTGGGATTGGCAGGGGAAGGCAGGGAGAGATGGTCTGATTGGGAACAGCTTGCATACTTCTGCCCAAACTGGCTCCAACTGTGCCAGGTGGAAAGCTGTCCCTATCCCCTAACCTCCACAGACAGAGCCAGCCCCAGGGATGGGAGCTGACACTGTGCTGATGTAGCTCTGGAAACCTCATGCATTCAGCTCTGAATAAAATCACTTTTACACAAATGGAAGAACGATCCCAAAGCGCTGTTTAATTGGACCCACTAAAAGCCCTATCAATTAGATGCCAGTTTGACAAAGTGGTTAGAAAATGCAGCTACATGGCTACTCCTGACTGAAACACAAAGTTAAAGCAATGCTCTCTCCATAATCACTGCAAAGTTGGTTTACAAACTCTTTGTGATATGTAAAGACAAGTACAAGGATTGGATTCACCAAGAGCAGACAAGAGGGATGAGTTCCTGAACCTTCAATTTGATTTAGTTTGCTCATCTGCCTGTACTGCATCTAGGAGCTGGACAATGACAAAACCTCTTTATCTTAATGGAACTCCATGTTTACTCTGAGCTTCTCAATGGCAACACAATCACCTGCGCATCTGCCAAAGGCTCGCACATCCTGGGAAGCAGGAGGGATAAATCCGCCCATGGTTCTCCCAAGACAGAGCTCTAATCTGGGCTGCCGCTTTTTCCTCCTTGTTTATTTTCTAGTTATGTCAAATCAGGCTTTGTTTTTATATTTGTCATCACCAAGGGCCTTGAAAAGCAATTTACTGCTTCATTCCCTTTGTTGGAACAGAGGAGCTGCCTGATCAGCCCATTCCGCCCCAAGCCTGTTATTGGGATTTGATCAGATCTGGGCTTTTCACTCCATGCTTTGTAATCAAGGCCAGACCAGCGCCACAGTGTTGGAGCAGAAGAACAATAACACAAGAAGATTAGAACGTCATTAATGCTCTTTGTTAATCGGGTAATCCAATAATCCACATGTGCACGCACCCCCAGAGCAAACCAGAAGTATTGCCCTTTCCTTCTTTGTCAGCAAAGATGTGAAAGGGAAGAGCTTTCAGTGCTGAAGTCTGTCTGGTACTTAGATCCTATTAATTTCATCACATTTATTGCAGTGTCTTTAGCAGCGGGTTACCCAAGGATCATTTTAAATGATTCCATTTAAATACATGATGATCAAAGCACCTGCGGGGTCTTTATCCGACCTGTTTCTACTGTCATGACAGAGCTAAATCCCACGACTGGGAGCACACGAGTTTCCAGCTTCCTTGGTGCTCCAGGCAATGGAGGGAATGGGATCTCTTAACATTTTCTATGAGGTTTATTTAAGAAAAGAGCTAAATTAAGCAGCCTGAAGCCATTTAATAGAAATGTTAACTAATCCCTAAGTTGACTTCTCACATAGATGATAGAAGATGGAGGGTTAATGGACATTTAATAACCAGCAGCTGCTCTATGGAAATCACTTACCAGACCCCACCAGAGTGCATCTGCGTATGTATCAAAGTGCTCATTTTCTCCTTTCTCGGCCAAATATACCAGGAAAGAGGCCAGAATGAGGCACAGGAAGCCAATATACCAGGCAGTAATCAGCTCCTGCAAGAACATTAAGGGACAGAAAAGAATAACTGCAATCTTGGTGCGCATCTATCTCCAAATGGTACGTTGCTCGTGGTTGGATCTGAACTTTCCCTGCATTACTTTAGGCTTTGGTTGGAGATGCTAATGCAAAGGGGACAATCCCCATCATCTAAACACATACAGCAAGCAGAGAAGGAAATGGAGGGGTAACAGCTTCGTTATTTCAAGGTGTGGAACTGAGGCTAAAGAAGAAATAATCCAGTTTCTCCAGTTCACCCAAGGGAGAGGGGTTAAAACTGAAATGGGAACCCTCAAATCCCTTGTGACTCTGCTTAGGGCAGGTCCCTTCCACTAACTGGGGAGAAGCTACAAAGCTGGGATCTGGGTACAATATATCCCCAATTTCAGGGAAGCTTTAAGTCAGAATTCACAGGATTTCAGGATGAAGTTAATGCAAGGACGAGCAAAAAACACCCACAAATTCCCTGTGATTTTTACGCAGTTCTGGAGGAGCTGGCAAAGCTTTTCAGGGGGAAAAGTGCAGGAAACAGGAGAAATGTTAAATTCCTACATTTGGCAGCAGGAAACAAAGCAATCAACAAACTCTTCCCAATCCAAAGAAAGGCCAAGGTGCCTTACATTGGGAAGAGGCACTCAGTGCGTCTGTGAGAGGCTGCTGCTCGCAGGATGGGCTTTCAGATACTCATCCACTTTGAAGTGCATCCTGGACAAAGAGCTCACAACACCATATGTGCTTAATGAGACTGCTGCTAATTGCTGACTCTGAAATGAGCTCTATCAGTGTGCAGGTGGTCTCTACATTCAAGATATTCCCTGCAAACAACTCAACATCTCTCCCTTCTCTCCTTTACATAAGCTCAATCAAACCTTATGTATCCGACTTTGCATTGCTCCCCATGTTAGCTACAGCATCTTTCCAATCCCCCCAGGACTGGGAGATGTTTATGGTGAAGAAGTGAACCAAAGAAGCATCTTTGGTGGGGGAAAAACATGAAGGGCAACTCAATGTCCTTGCTGGGGACTCACCTTGCTGTGTGCGTAGACCACAGAGCCCAGGAGCTTCCATGTGCCGCCCCGCCGGTCCATGCGGATCATGCGCAGGATCTGCAGGAACCTCAGACTCCTCAGTGCTGAGGTGGCAAAGACGTTCCCTTGGGACCCTGCCGCCAGCACGGCGATGGATGCGATCAGCACCATGATGTCTGCACGAAGAGAAGGCATTGAAAGCTGAAGGAATGCTGCTGACCCCCTACCAAATGGGATGGCAACTCCTCCTGCCACTGGCAGCTGGAGGCTCTGCATCGAAGTGATCTTGTGTCAGTTATAACTTGTGCTGGAAGGACATAGCATCAGTCTTAACCTGGATGTGAAAGGAGCCACTGCACACATTATGGACGTTCTAATTTCCTTCTCCACGCTCATCATTCCATATGATGATTTTTATTCCATAAAAATGGGAATGATGGGTGTCAAATATTGCAAAGCCTGAATTCTGACATGATTCAGTGTTAACACTGTTAAACTGGATTAAATCCTTGCAAAATGCATACCCTTTTTTATCAGCTTCAGAGCTGTCCAGAGATGGGAATTCCCCCATCTAAACTGGGAATTAAAATCTAGAGGTCCACTATAGCATCAGAGGGTGCTCAAGGACAAAGGAAGCCCAAGAAAAAAAGCCTTAATCTATATATCTTAAATTCGAAAAGATCCCATAAACTCCTTCTTTCCCTTTCCCTAGTTTTCTGTGTAAGTTTCATGAGAGTGCTTTTTTGCAGAATAAGCTGAAATCGTGCATATGACCACTGCCAGCTCTGGACATCCGAAAGCAAGCTCCATAGGGAATGGCACAGCCTCCCTGCCCATTCCTTACCCCATTACAAAGAACTGCTGTGCACAGATGGCCTCTCTCACAAGAGGATCACCAAGTACATTACAAACAAGAATTAATTAAGTCTCATAACTCCCTTGTGGGGCAGCTCATCAGCACCAGGGAAGGCGAAGTGAGATGCACACAGACATCAATGGCTTGTGAGAGATGCAATGGTGACATTGGATGCAGGATTGGAGCATCTCAGCTCCTACACTCAGCTTCTCCTGGGTGAACCCCCTCCCCACGGCTGTGGGCAGTTGGCAGCGATGCCTGGGCTACAACAAAGAGCATCCACAGCTTTAATACTGGATGCTGCTTGACATCAATGTGCTTTTCGGTTGGGATCAGTGTTTCGCCATTGAAGATAAACACAGATAAAAGGAAAAGTTTGGGAAGAAGGAAGAGTTTGGGAAGAAGGAAAAGTTTGGGAAGAAGGGTTTTAAAGGCTCCTTCAGAATATTCACAGTTTATCTTACCGATGACACAGAAAGGCTTGCGGGCAAACTTTAACCTCCCCCTCCAGCCCCGGTATCGGCAGCAGCAGCCGGCAGCCCAGATCCTCACGAAGTATTCCACCCCAAACACCACGATGGTGACAATTTCCTGCCAGGGAGACAGTGCTGTTAGTGGAGAAAGATGCACCACGAGGAGCAGGCTCCAGAACTGAGCACAGACCCATTGCCTGACCTCCAAACGCCTCAAAACACATCACAGAGCTGTCTGTACCATTAGAGAGCCCAGGTTTGAATCACTGTCAGATCTTTGCTGCTGTGCCTCCCCGTCACCCTCCCCTAGGGTGGTGGGAGGTACTGCATGCTGTAACCACGAACTAGAGCTTTACACCTTCCCTTGTTGTTTGAGGAGTACCTGGTACCACCTCATCATTAACCTCCAGGACTTGACGAGGTTAATGCTGAGCAGCATGTGGAAGACCAGAGATGGGAATCGCTGGCTGCTCCATCCTAAGACTCTTGGCAGGGGATTCCGGCTTTCTCCCTATAAAATCAGCCTGGTTGTCCCCATGTGCTGGCCTGTCTGGTGCAGGAGTGTGTAGATCCTCCACCCCTCAATGCCCAGCAAGCACATTGATGCTGTGCATCACAGCTCCCTCCACCACCATCCGAACACCCTCCGCATGCTCTCTTTCCTCCAACTTCTTTATAGCAGCTCCTGCCCCAGCTTTCATGTGTCGAACCTGACGAAGCCTTAATTAGTCTACAGCACCTTTTGATGTCGATGTAGGGCAGGCGCTGAGGAAGAGGAAGACAGACAAAAGCAAAGGGGACACGTGGATCTGGCAGCCTGGTGGTGTGTGCAGGATCTCTGCTGGCTCCCAATGGCAGGAGCCACGTTGCCAGTGTGAGGGATGCCAGGCTATTTAAGGAACTAAACTCTGCAGCTTGAGGATCAAATAGTTGCAGGGATGCTGTAGTGTGGGAGAGGAGGCAGCTACACAAGCTGCTCCCTAAGGAGAGCATCCGCAGCTTTAATATTGGAAGGTACTTGACATCAAAGTGCTTTTCAGTTGGGATCAGTATTTTGCCGTTGTCAATAAATGCAGATTAAAAGAAAAAGTTTAGGAAGAAGGGTTTAAGGGCTCCTTAAAAATATCTTTAGTTTATTCCTGATTCCTCCTTTTCATATTTTTCCTATTGCTTCCCTACAAGTACCAGCGGTCCCCTTCTCACAAGCAACAGTTTAAATTCTTGCCTCAGTCAAACACCCCCAAACTCAGGTTTTTTGTGCTGTTTTGAGTTTGTTTTAATGCCTCCCTGAAGGCTTCATTTGCAACCTCGCACTTACCAGGATGTAAAGGGCCCCTTCTGAGCTGTTCTGGTACTCATCAATGGTCGAAAAGACTGACAGCACCAGGCAGGAGAACACTAGTAGAAAACTACATCATACAAGAGAGAGACAGAGAGAGACCATCAGCCTTCAGAGCAGGAACTTCTCACACTTCAGACTAGTCCAGAGAGCATTTATGGACATATTTCTCCAGGAGTATTTACTGTGATGCTGCTACAATGCTATGTAGAATGGGAAAGTCCCTGGGTTTACTCTCTGGAAGGGTTCAGTGTGGATGGACCCACTGGACTGTTCCCAGTTTGGCAGGTTCCAACCCAATTCCCCTCCCAGCTGGCAGCTCTGATGGCATCTGACATTATTTCCCCAAGGAACCATCAGCTCTTCCTGCAGCGTGCATTCCACCAGCATGCAAACAAGCCGGGATATTTATTAATGTGATAACGGCTGACTCGACTGCCTGATGAGCAGGAGCACAGGCTCAAAACAAACTCCACTGGTGCTCTGTGGATGCATTTGCATCCACCAATGCTTACCTGGGAATTACAGGATCAGAGAGTGGAAGGGACCTTAACGCTCATCCAGCATTATCCAGGGACGGGGCAGCCACAACTTCTCTGGGCACCCTGTGCCAGTGTCTCAGCACCCTCACAGGGAAGAGCTTCTGCCTAAGAGCTCATCTCAGCCTCCCCTCTGGCAGGTTAAAGCCATTTGCCTTTGTTCCCCTTGGAATGGGACTGCATTTCCCATCCATAGCAGGCTATTTTGGGGTGGATTTAGCGTTCCTTTCTTAGGCAGGTACTCCAGATTAACCCCTTACTGCCTGGAATGGCTGTTGACTTTCAGACTTGTTGTAGTATCACTGGGAGGTGGATTGCTGTCACTCTGCTTTTCTGCAGCCAGACATGGGACACGGCAGGGGTTTGATCCAGTCCAAGGGATGGGATCTTGATGCTGTTGGTGTCTTAGCCTGAAGCCAGAGGGGACCCAGCTTTGATATCAGCTCTTTCAGCCTCCTATTTACCATGAAACAGGGAAGAATCTCAAAACCCCCTTACAGCTCACATCCAGGTCTCACTGACATCCACGTCCATGGCCTAATCCCAAAAGCAGCCTCAGAAGTGCCCCGCCACCACCATTCCCAGGCTGCCCGTTAAAACTGCCAGCTCTGTGCTTCCCACAGGGCTGGATGTCCTAATGCAAATCAAAAGGCACCAGATGAGTGACAGGAACTTGACCCTCAGCACTCAACACCCAATTCCAGAGCTATGGAGGAGCCCTGGCATCTGCTCATGGATGGAGAAGGTTTCCACTGGCGGTGCCCATTGCTCACTCCAACAAAGGGAGGGAAATTAATTTACTAAAGATCAATTTACTGATACCCTAAAGGAGGCCAGTGCAAGGAGAAACTGCAAGCTGCATTCTCTAAAAGCATTAAATAATTCATCTGTCTGGCTTTGTCTCACAGTCCTACAAACTGCGTTCTGAATATTTATAAGGCACGGTTGGTGGGTGCTGCTCCTTTCTGTTGCAGAAAGAAAAGGGAGTTTCACGCCACCCAGGTCGTGCTTGCGGCTTTGCAATGACCATTAATGTCACAGTAACGAGTAAAAATAGGGGGATTTGGAGTATTTATTCGAACCACAAGCTGAAACATCCCTCCCTGTTGTAGGTAAGAGACCTTCGGAGCCATCTCCCGAAGGCTGAGCTTTGGCAGCAGCAGGATGAATTCAGCACAAACCAGATAAGGACAACTGACTGATTTCTCACTGTAAATTTCCTCTTCTCACACCAGGTCTGGTACCCACGGACTTGAAACAACCTCAAGAGAGTAAGAAAACATCCCTTGCCATCCCATTCATTATGTCCCTTGCTGTCTTCCATGGGTCTTAGAATGCTTTTTCTCCCCAAGCTGGTCTTTAAAACCCTTGCCATAAAAAAGCAACCTGCCCTGCACCTAAATGGGCTCCATCCATTCCTACATTCACCAGGTTGTCTGGGCCAGGCCCTGGGAGCTACTGCCCATGCAGTGACAGGGGGGAATTGAGCCCTGCACTGCTGGAGGGAAGGAGCTGTGGGTGCATCAGGCAGCCCTGATCCAGGGTGGCCCAGACTGCGCTGCAAACTCCGATGCTGGAGTGAGAAACAAGTGAATAATCAATGGGAGAAGAAAGAGAAGAGGAAAACAAAAAGCAATTATAAGGGAAAGGGATCAGTGGGAAAGGAAATCCTGCATATTCCGGTTAAAGACGTAGAACACGGGTTGTATTTTTGTGCCTGAGGAGGTGCTGAAAGCATCAGTGTCAATTCAG
Source organism: Lathamus discolor (assembly GCF_037157495.1). Lineage (NCBI taxonomy): Eukaryota > Metazoa > Chordata > Aves > Psittaciformes > Psittacidae > Lathamus > Lathamus discolor. The sequence goes on along the minus strand of NC_088894.1, from coordinate 2,126,978 downwards.
AGTTGCACATTGTTTGCTAAGGTGGCCACCTTGGATGGACCTAGAATAAAGCCACACTCAAACAACGAGTCCTGGCAGGGACAACATCACAAGAAAGAGGATTCCTGTGCATTAAATTTGTCCCTCAACATATACTGATGAAACAGAGAGAAGGAAAAAGGAATGGCTTTATCACTTCAAACCCCAAGGGTGGACTGTGGCAGCAGGGGTTACGTGGGGAGAGCCAGGGCAGCTCCTGGTGCTGCTTCTTCCTTATCCCAGCGTATGGCTGCAGCCTCATCCCTATTCCCCTCAAGTCCCCAGGGCCAGCTCAGTGCTGCTGTAATTCGAGCTCTGCACTCCTCAGGGCTCTCATTGCCAGGGAGACCTGATGCAGGTCACACTTGCAGGGTCAGCATTAATTACAGCACTGCCAAGCATGGGAGGCAATGGGGAAGGCACCAGCTTCTCCAAGGAAGCGTAGGAGCTCCATGGCCAAATCCCACATGGACCAAATCTCCTCATCTCCCTCCCAAAGGGGATGCTCAGCCACGGGGTAAGGAATGGTCCTGCCAGCAAGGGATGCAGGCACTGGCTCATCACAGGGTGAGCTGCACAAGCATCCCAAAACAAACCCATAGTGATGCACAGATGCTTTGCTTGGTCCACAAACCTTTGGGAGGCTGCAAAAGGAGACTATGGGAATAAAACCTTTCTGCAAGGAATCTGAATTCAGGGATTGGGGTCTGTATGGCTCTTGGGAAGCATTGAAGGATCTGCAGACCCACTATGGATAAAGGATTGGCATAAGAAAGCTCAGAGGTATGTCCACACTGGAGATAGTGTGTATCCTCTGAGCTGACACAGAGGAAGGGCAGTGGGGAACAGGAAGGTTAACTCCGCTTTAATTTCACCTAATCTACCCAGACAGCACAGAAAAGGGCTCCATATGATAATGGACAGCTAGGGAAAAGGAAACAGGCCAGTAAATAGTGTAGAGGTTGGGATAAATCTAATTTTTAAAGCCACACATCTAATCAAAGCAAATTACGCCGGCAGCCTGACTCTGGATAATGTTAATGTGCAATAAGGAACATTAATTATACCCCATCTAATGATTTTTACATTAAAGATGCCAATTCTGCATAGAGCTATGGAGAAGACTGCGTCCTGAGCAGACAAGAGCTGGGTCCTACCTGATGCACAGCTGGGTGGATGCAGAGGGCAGCGAGTGGTTTTGGACCACTGTGTCCTCCATAGAGTGATGGCATGGGGAAAGCTGATTCCTCATGTCACTGCATCTTCTCACCCACCACCCATTCCTATGGGCAACCCAGCACCATCTGAGGCTCCAGCATCCCCCATGCCTGTTGCTTAGACCTTTAAGCTCAGCCAAGACTCAGCTGTGCAAATCTGACTGCTGCTAATACTAATAAATCCAAAGTCTGGCTTTACATCCAAAGGTTATGTTGACTTTAAACACCCGTGCAAGCTTCTTATGGCAATTTATAAATCCCAGCTCAAAATCTGCCTATCCACATTTCATGTGCACTGTGCTTTGGGTTAGCAACAGCAAAAGAAATCACTGAACTCCCCCTTGGAAGAAAAGAAATACTTAAAATGGCTTGAAAGAGGTAAAATTGTCCCCCTTTTTTTTTATCCTCCTCAGTAAAAGCACATGATGGAATCATCATAAAGCTTTTCAGGTTAATCATCTCATTTGCCTTCCAAAAGAAACCCCCTTGGATTCTACACACCCATTTACATAAGGATTTAAAAAGACCTTTAAATTTATTCCTGAAATAGTTGTATTCAAATCATATTTCCCTGACATGCAAAACCATTGGGCTTCCTGCGAGGGAACACCAGTAATTAGCAACTGGATTCCTGGATGTGATGGAGATGGATACAATACAAAGAGGTGGCACAAGGTGGTAAGAAGGCACTGTGCTCCCTGGCTTTCCCTGGAGTTGGGAAGGGGCATTAAGGATTGGTTTAATTAGAAAGAGCTGGAATGGAAGTTTATTACAGGCGTTGGAGAGCTGCACAGTGGAAAACAACTTGAAACATTTAACGCACTTAAATTACCTTGGGGATGTGAACAAGACATTGATAACTGTGCTAAAGTAAACCCCAAATGCTCATGGGCATCTGTAATCCCCACAATCTATTTGCTGTGGTCTCTGTAGAACATCAGTGTTTAAGTACCTAAAACTTCAAGGTAAATCAAAGGCCATGAAAACGCAGCAACGGCAATAAACCAAGGTGAAAGAACATCCATATCAGAGAGAAACAGAGTCTGCCAAATGCCTTTTACCACTCACAGAGCCTCATAAGCAGAATGGGAGTATTTACAGCTCAATTTAAATCTCTGGTGAATCATAAGCAAAACTGATAATACCATGACTTTTCCAGGGGTATCACACCTACCCTTAGCCAGGAGCATCCCTCATCTTTATTCATGACAGCAATCCTGCTGTGATTTGCCACCCAGCTCCTCATTTACAAGGCTAAACATGAGCCCAAATGCCTCGCTCTGGGTTTCCACATGCCTCAGACTCAGCCAAAAGCATCTCACAAGGCAACTTCTGTCACTAGCAGAGCTGGAACAGAAGCAGGGAATCCTGCCTTTCGGTCCTGTGCCTTAATGCAAGCTCTCCCTTCTAAAACCAGCTCCTGATGGTGCCTCATTACCTGGAGGTTTGGCCATGCCCAGCCATGTCCTCTCACCTAAGATCTTGCTCCTTAGAGGAGCCTGGAGGCTCCTAGAGTATCCATGCAGGGAAATAACATTGCTCATGCGCAACACACAGGCTGGCTCCAAGGCAGGGATTCTCATGGTTTATAAACCTTTTAATACATCTTTAGTAAAGGTCTCTTTGGGACAACATTAATAGGTCCTGTGCTCCTCAGAGCACCAAGATGACAGCTGAACAACTACAACAAGCAGCACTTTGTTTGTGCAAAGCCATAAAGTGTGCTAAGGATGATGCTGTAAACGGAGCATCCCCAGAGGACCACAGCAGTGTCCCAGAGGAAGCTGTGCTGCGGACAGCGAAGCTACCTTAAACAGTGCTTTGGGAAGTGGGAATTAATCAGGATATAGAGGAGCAGATCTTAAAGATCCCAACCATGTTACCAGGGTGGCACTGGGATGGGAAGGAAAATAAGATGATTTCCTTCCCTCATCAGCACTACCAGCACCTGTAAGCACCCAGGACATGCCCTCCAGCCCTGTTTATGGATACAGCAAACATTCTCCCCTTGTTGTGTTCCAAAAAACAGGAGATGGTTTCCCAGGTATTCATTCTCTGGGGTCTTTCCCAGCCATGTGGCTGGAAGCAGGAGCACCATCGGCTCAGCACGGTGCCCAATTCCGTGCTTCAGCTCCCCTTGCAGCTACTGAAACACACCAGCACATTTACATCCCAGGGGGGCAGAGGGAATGAGATCTCCTTTGCATCAGGTTCTGGTGGGGGGGAAGGTCGTTTTCTGCTTTATGGGCAGATAAGGAGCATTCACAGCTCCATCATGCAAGCTAAGGAATAAAGAAGAGCTGGTCACAGCTTTACTGTGTCAGCGTGGTAAAGTGGCACAACCAAGCCACAAAAATATCTTCTCTTCCCCAGCCTTCCTTCTATTTAGGTAGTGCATTTCTCAGTTAGAAAAAAGAACAGGATATGGCTTCACATATATTGTTTCCTTTGACATTCACCACCTTGGAAAGCAGTTCCCACTCCAACAGCTCCTCCAGCCTTTCCCTCTTGCTTATAACAGCATCAGGGAACAGAAACTGCATCATCTGCCCCGACCTGAACGCATGAACCAGAGGAATTTGAGCAGAAATGGGTTTTGCATGACATATCTTGTCCCTCCTCCAGCAAAGGATTGTGTATCTATCCATCCCCACACTTAGAAGCTTAAGAGCTTTTCTGGATTGAAGCCTCGCAGAACAAAAGCTGTCTGGGAATGGAGATCAAGATCTGATCATTTACAGCGGGAAAAGGGCTTAAATTTAAGGAATGGGTTGGGTGTTTTTTGCAGGCATTTAACTCAATGCAGAATAAAAGCCATATTAATAATAATCACTGTATACAAAGTTCTAGCTGCAATGTTCCTCTTTGTCCCCATTACCATGAATCACTGCAAAATGCTTGTCTGTGTGTTCTGGCCCTACACATGCAGCCTCAGAGGAGCCAGATGTCTGGAGGCAAACGCAAAGTATTCATCAAGCCCATGCACCTGCCATATCCTGCACTACCAGGCCGAGCTTTGCTCTTCAAACCTTGGTGGGCAGGAATATGTTCCTGCAGCTGCACTGTAACGGGGCATGGGAGAGAGCCCTAAAGACCCCGGTGCGATTGCGGTGCATTGGGAGGTAAATTAGGAGTCTGAAATATTGGATGTGTAAGTAATTCTCACAAACACCTGCACAGGCATTTACTCAGCGCGTGTTCATTGATTTCAATGTGAGGGAAAGCTGCTGTCTCATGCAATACCCGGATTATTCAGGTTGAAATCTGAGCACTGCCGCTGGTTTCATCCCACAGGGTATTCCCCAAAAGAGCCTCAGCTTCCTCTCTGCCTCTGAGAGATCATTACTGGTGAGTGCAGGAATACAAACCTTCCTTGTCTAACCTTTATCTGTATATGAAGAGCAAGTTTATTTCAGTTTCTTAAGGGCTTTTCTGCAATGAGAAACATGAACTGAAGAAGCCAAGGGCTCTGCTGAACAGTTGGAGCACACAGGAATAAAAAGTCCTCATCCTGAGGTGTCAAGCTCCTTGGACTTACCTGGGTAAGTCACTTAACCCAACTTAGCTGAGCTCTAAAACTGGGTTAAAAGCAAGACGTCCCTGTAAAACATAATGCTGAATCTCATCTAAACACTCCTCAAGGGAATGGGATATACAAAAATAGGTTCTGGTCTAATTGCAGATAGGAAGATTGCCTCCAAATGCACAGGGCTGGGTCCTGCTGCAGACAGGAATAGCAGCCCCGTTTCCAAAGGTCTGTCCCAGAAGCAGTGATCCAGCCTGAGGTTTTCCTGCCCATGGAGGACAAGCTCCATCCCTCCGAGCTCCTTTACCTTCACTTCCCTGACTTTGCCTAAGTTCTACAGCACCAAGAATCACAGCACCTCAAAACCAAGCATCCTCACCTATAGCATCTGCATGGAGCTGCCGACACAGGATCAGCAGCTGCATGAACCATCTCAGATCCACAGAGGGCATCTAAATGGCTCAGAATCCTTATGTCGACTTCAAAACACTCACTTTCCCTATGCCTCAGCCCATGGTTTATGCTCCTGTAAAGGCAGGACCCCAGAGCTTTGCTCTCAGGCTTCCTCCCAGCCAACAGCAAAGGACAACCGAGATTCCAGCACATGTCGGAGGCGCACGGATGCCCCAAACACATCCCAGGATCCATTCCCAGCTTCATGCCTTGATCATCAGAAGACAGCAATGTGGCTTCTCGGAGCCAGAGGCTAGTGGCTAACACGGAAATGGAAAGCACAGCATTCCCGAGGCATTGCTGATTTCATTTGCTCATCAGTTTAATTAACTGAGTCTTGGGGAGAAGAAAGAAGTATTTGCAAACTGCCCGTCTAATGTGTCTTAGAGCTGGTAATTTCACCATCTGTTTAATTTCACTTCTCTTGTCCCAGCTTGTGATTAGGAAGGAGCTCAGAGCCAAGATACAGGAGAGCTGGTTCACAGCCTGGTAAATCCAAACGGCTGCACTGTCATGGGAGGGGTGTCCGGCTCATCCAGGTCCAGACCCTGCGATGCCTGAAGGACACCCAAGTTTGGGATGCAGGAAAAACACAGGTCCAACAGCAAGAACAAAAAGGCCAGTGGCCAGTTTGGGAGCTCTGCATCCTTTCCCCACATCAGTAGGGCAGCACGCTCCCTCCACAGCAGAACACAGCCTTGATGCTTTTCACGTCCATGAAGCTGCTCCTGTTGGGATGGGTTTGGTTGTGCTGCGAGCAGCGCCTTGATGTACAGACAGGCAGGCCCAGAGGAGCTGCTCAGGGCAAAGGGATGCAAAACAACCCCAGCTCTGCAGAGAGCTCAGGCTGCAAAAGGCAGTGCTCTTTAGCCCTAAACAACTGCTGAAACAGGCAGCAGTGCCGCAGGGAAGGGAGAGCAGCACAACTGCTGCCAGTCAAGCTCTGGTTAACTTCGCCACTAATAGAACTATTTGGGCTCCTCCAGGAGCTGCCACTCTGAATTCTAAGTCCTTCTCCACCAATCTCCCCTTTACAGCAATAGAGTTTCCCTGAGCTGTAGCCGGATTTGTCCCAGCCAAACTGCTCCCTAGGAGTAATGGGGGCATCCTCCTGCAAGCATCTCATCATAGAATGGTTTGGGTTGGAAGGGACCTTAAAGCTCCTCCAGTTTCAACCTGCCACTGGAGCAGCTTGCTCCAAGCCCCTGTGTCCAACCTGGCCTTGATCACTGTCAGGGATGGAGCAGCCACAGCTTTTCTGGGCACCCTGTGCCAGCGCCTCAGCACCCTCACAGGGAAGGATTTTAACTCAATTTGCCATTTTCACCCAATTTGCCATGGAACTGAGATGCCCAAAGTGATGGGCAGCAAGGAGGAGAAGCACACCCTGGTTTTGCCCCTTGAAGGAGGCTGCTGTGTGAGCTCAATGGGTCAGCACACCGCAGGGAGCCAAGGCGAGCCACAGAAACCAGCTCCCCCGAGTTCCCCTGCTCATCAAATGACAGGTTTGTTCCCTCTCCTGTTTTCCCTGCGCCAGTAAACACAACAATAAATAGCAAGCTGCAGAAGGCAGATGATTGTGTGGTGAAAGGTGCAAAACATCTAAAAATGATTTAAAGCAGGCAGGAGAACAGGAAGAGAGGGCTGCGGATTGTGTTTGCTGAGGAGGAGGAGGAGCTGTTTGGCTGGTGGAAGGCAGCAGAGGCAGGGAAGGTTTCCTGCCCACCCTGCAGCTTTCAGGCTCCAGAAGATGCTCAGAAACCTCTTTGCAAAGGTCCCCAGATCCAGTCTTGATGTGGGACCTCACCAGCTCCAGCCCCAGGATGGGACAGGAGCAAGGCCAGTGCTGCAGGGGCTGGACCCGTGGTCTTTTAAAGCTCCTGAGTAACAGGGACACAGGACATAGGCACACAAAAGCTGAAGAGAGATTATCTAGCTGCCATTTCAACACGCTGGTAAATCAAAGTCGATGGAAGCCATATGCTCTGCTGGGAAGCATCCATCTCGTTGCCAGGGAAACATCCTTCCCATTTAAAATGGCAGGCAAAAGCTTGCAAAAACCCCGCTTTTAACTCCCTTTTCCCAGGCACGATCCAAGTCCCGCAGCAGCTCCCTCAGCATCATGCCATGCTGCTACCACTGCTGTCACCGCTTAACTCGGGAGCGTGAGAAGGGGATGGCACCTCTCCCATGGGGTCCAGAGGGAATCAGACCAGCCTGACAGCAGCGGGACCCCGCTTCCCACTTCCAGCTCCTTCTTAAGCCAGTTTCCATGGTTTATCCCGCGGGGAAAACAAGAGATCACCTGCATAGGTCACATCAAGCAGCTTCACTCAGGGATGCTACAGCTGCATGGTACAGACAGTGCCTGGGCAGGCACAGATGTGCCCAGCCGTGGGGCAAGGCACTTCTACAAGCAAGGGACTAACAGCAGCACCATGGCCTGGGTTACTGCTCAAATCCAGCCTCTTGCAAAGCAGCAGGTCCCACCCGACTGCTCACAAACAGGGAGCAAAACTCTGACCTTGGAAATGAGAGGAGCTGCAGGCAGGGCTCCAGGCTCGCAGAACTAATGAGCCCATCGCTGAGCTCAGCAGCTGGCCACGGGTCTCCTCCTCTGCATCCCCACCTTCTTGCTGCTCCCGCTAAGCCAAATGTACCGTCGCTGCTCAAACACGGCCCGCCTGCTTTGAGGGGTCTCTGGCAGCTGATGGAGAAGGGGGTAAAGGGGGTGGAAAGGGGCACCCCCAGAGCACAGTCCCTAATCCAGCACTGTGGATGCCACGGCAGCAGGCACTCTCCAGCCTATTAATGCTAATGACTCTGCATGTGATTTTGCTTCAGACAGAAGATACAGAGCAGCGACATAGAAAACTGGGCATCTTCTTACAAAGATGTCACTGCTCTGTGTTCACTTCCAACCTCAGCCTCTCATGAGGTTTATTTTGCCCCTTTTTTAACTCTTCTCTTTTATTGTAAATGCCACAAGCCAACAAAGCCAGTTGTTAAAGTATGGAAACAGAGTATTTTCTATTCTAAGTAGCTGTGCGACTTCATAATGGACATCAGAGACAGTATTTAATAATTCAAAGCATATGAAGGCCTGACGGGACAAGGATACATGCTGAAGTCACCTCTGTATGGGAAACGATTACTGCTGAAGGGAGAGGCCAGGGTTACAGCAGAGCGAGCAGGGATGCTGGATTACTCCATAGGCATCCTGTGTCACCAGCAGCTCCAAAATGGGAAAATGGGAATAATAATGCAGGGCCACAGCTGAGGCTAAACCCACACACAGCTCAAGACATGCCCATGGCCCTCAGCCACCATAAATCCTTCTAGAGTAGAATGAATCCCAGCACAAACACCGCAAAGCACACCATGGACCAGAGCCAACAGCAGCATCCTACATGACAGCACCAAGCCACGTAGGAGCAAAGTCCTCCAGCGCGCAACACCAGGACATGCCCAACACCACGGCCAACACGTTAATCCTCCCCTAGAGGCCATCTCAAGGCAGTTGCAACAGTCCTAACCCGCTTTCCTGGCTGTTAACTTGGCTCCTAACCCAGGCGGCAGCAGCCGGTGCGGAGCAGATGCCGCAGCACGAATTCTCCATCAGGGCATCCTGCTCCTGCCAGCGCCGGGAAGGAGTCACCTTCACTTGGTGGCACCGCAGCAAGATCTCCCCGGCGACTCATCCGCCGGCTCCGAGATGTGCTCGGGCTGTCTGGGAATTATGTCACCAGGCACTGTGAATATCAAATGGCCCTTTCATGATCCGCGCTCTCCTTCCTCCCTCCCTCTTGGCTCGGAGCCTCGCGAGTGGTCCACGCTGTACTTGGAGGACACCGGCAGTGATAAAAAGCAATGAATGGATAATAGCCAGGTAGTATTTTGAGTTACAGCCTCATCAGCCTGCTGCTAAACCAAAAGCAGCTCCGTCCTGGTTGTGTAACCCAGCCTCACAGGACGTTCCCAGTAATTACAGGGCCTTTCCCTGCAGTCCCATGGGACCAATATGCTGCATTCAAGAAAGGATGCTCAGAGCCTGGCTTCCTCTCTTTAGCACATTTTTGCAGTCTTCCCTAGAAACAGCAAAGAGCAAGAGGAAGCAGGAGGGAGAGGAGAAAAGGGGTTTAATTAATCTTCATTTAATTTCTGCTGCTCTGTTAGCAAAGCTAAAATAAGCAATGCAGCCCATCAGGTCTGTGCTACCTCCCTGGGCTGCTCTACCAGCCTGTTTCACACATGGGTGCTCATTCCTCTGGCCCTCTGCAGCTGGCAGGGAATGCCGCTGCAGGGTCAGGCTTGATTCCAGCCACTTGCATCCCATGGGGATGTGGCTGCAGGGTAGATGGGCCTCCCTGGCCACAGATGGGGGCTGGTAAACCATTAGCTTAATGAATTTCTCTGGGGTTTTTAATAGCCATCTGCTCTCATGTGGAAAAGGGCCAAGAGAACAAGGTTAGGTAGGACTGGGACTCATCTTGGAGGTTCAGCCCCTTTCTCTGCAGGGAGCTGAGGTTTGGGCTCTGTGCCACACACACACACCTATGGCAGGCTTATGGAGTTCAATGGAGTTGCTCCCCACGTGCCCAAGTTATTGCATATGAATGGATCAACCCCAGGCAATATGCCCTGTCCTACCAGTAGGTCTCCCAGATTTGGCTTTTGCAAAGCACAGGGTAGACACCCGACATTAGGATGCATCTCCCTTAGTTACTCTACCACAAAGAATCCCAGGCTGGTTTAGGTTGAAGGGACCTCAAAGCTCATCCAGCTCCAACCCGTGCCATGGCAGTGGTCCTTTCCACTGGAGTAGCTTGCTCCAAGCCCCTGTGTCCAGCCTGGCCTCGAACACTGCCAGGGATGGGGCAGCCACAGCTTCTTTGTTCCCCATCTCCCAGTAGAAACAGTGGGACAGACACATCTTTCAAGTCCCATTCACTCGTCTTATTCAGGCACTTCCACCACCTTTCCCTATACTCGCACCCTCAAATCATTCCCCCTATACCAAGTCAGGTTACTTCATCACCAACTTAAACCCAAGTTTCAGGCCTACATGGGGTTTTCTATCCCAGGCTTAGGTGGGAGACCTGACGATCCACAGACTGACCCTCAAGCAGCTCACTCTGTGCCATTTAACGTGACTCAAGATGCTCCCACCACCCACAAACAAGCATCCAGGGGAGCGCAGGCTGAAGGCTTAGAGGGACAGCACAGAAAATGTTCCCAATTCTATCTGATTTCTATTGCAGGGAATTAAAACAGCAGCAGCAATAAAAGGTCAATGCAGAATTCTTCCTACCCCTCATTAGCTGGAATGACAAAGAGAGAAGCTGCTAATTAGGAACAGCATTAAAAACATCAGATGATAAAGGGGAAAACATGGAAAAGCAGAAAAATGGAATGCAAAATCCCATGACTCGTGTCATGCCTGACAAATGACAAAGAGCTCTGGAATTTCTCCTTTCTCCAGGTCTTTTTCCTTCCTTATAGGAATAGCCACAACCAAGAAAAAGACAACCACAGTGATGAGCATCCAGGAGCCACAAGGACCGAACCACGAGGTCACGCTAACAAAGTTTCTTTAGTGCTGATACGGATTAAATGCATCGGTCCCTCGGGCTATAGAGACAGAGCCTTCATGAAGTGCCAGCAGTTTAGTTCAAGACATGATGACATGAGGACTTGTCCCTCCGGCTCAGAGTGATGCTTAATTGGGTGTGAAGTCAGCTTTTGGATCAACATTGCCATTAGCACGCTGGCTTCTCTGCAGCTCCCCCAAGAGCTGTTAGGTGAGGGGCTCTCCTTGCATCCCTAAAATCACATGCAGTGAGGCAGCTTCCTGCAAGGCCACCAGGCAAGAATGGGATGGCTCTCAAAAGGGCTAGCCCAGGAGAAAAGGCACTGAAATGACTCCAAAGCTGGCACCTCCTGCACTGGCAGGGTCTCAGAGGAGCCTGTCTCATTCATCCATGGCACCTCCAGACACTATCTGATACCTACGGAGAATTACAGCCACTCAGAACTATCTCATCTCTCTTAAGGAAGGAACATCCCACTGACCAAACAGCCAACAGCATCAAGAAACCAGCCTCAGGGGAGAAAAGGAGGTACAAATCATGCTTTCCCCTTAGTCATGAGCCTCTATAGTGCAAGAGCTGCTCCTGGACATGGGCATGCAGTACACTGTATCCCTACAAGCTGTTATAGCAGCAGTGCAACCCCGAGATGGCCGAACACCCCATGCAAGCTCCTACCCATGCTCCGAACGGCCATGGTCCTTCAGCCAGAGAGATGGGATCAGCAGCACGGATCTTCCAAACGATGGAACCAGTTTGAGGGTTGGTTTTGCTGCTCATTCAAGCCTGGAGCCTTTATATAGAGTCAGGGCAGGCTCCAAAAGCGGAAGAGACACCCACTCCCAGGGAGTGTAACACACACACACTGAAATAAATAGCTCCCTGCCTCAGGAGATGACTCAGGAATTTCACTAGTCCTTAAAGCACGAATCACTGCTAATAAACCCCAGGAAACATGGAGGACAGCCCAAGGAGAGGTTAGCTGGACAAGACATGGCATTCCCAGCCTTGCCAGGCTCAGAGGAAGGATGCACAACCACAGGATTAAACCAGCGTCCAACACTGAAGCAATGGCTACACCAGCCTAAGCCCTTGGTGCAGTCTACCTGCTTCAAGAGCAATGAGGAGTCCTTGTTATTGGGGAGAGGTTTTGGTCTTCACTGCTCCTTCTGGAAGCACTCAGGTTTAACCACCATATGGCTTGAAGCAGCAGGAGGCAACAAAGCCTTCACTCCCTGATTGTCCAGCTATAATATTCAGGTATTTATTTAACTCCTTTGCTCTCCTCTTGAGTAAAAGGTGAAGAATTTCCTATGTTCTTCAGAGCAGGTAAAAAAAAAACCCAAGTGAGCATAAACTCAATGGCCACTTTGCGACCAACTTGCAGACTCCCAGTGCTGTCATTTCACTGCCACATAGAACACTCAGAGAGCTGCTAAGACCAATTCACAGCCCTCTACATGCTGCTGTTGTAATGAACAGCAAGATCCCAGCAAACTGCCCCAGTATGGGTGATCCACATCCCAGGGAAGATGTGCCTTCATCCTCCCAGCCCAGTGTTCACCCTGCTGAAGTCCCCAGGATAAGACAGGCTGGGCCCATGTCTCTGACAGTCTGCTCCAGCCAAAACCAACCCCATTTTCTTGTGCAAATCCAAGAAGCGCAAAAGAAACCAACCCACCAACTCAAAGGCAAGGAAAAAACTGGGAAAATACTGCTAAGAAAGAAAAGTGGAGCAAAGATAACATTTACCAGCAGTCCCCTGACAACTACTTTACACCTTTCATGCATCTCCTCTGTTCAATACAGTCTTGCAGCAGGACTGGCTCTTCCTGGCTTGATGTACAGAACAAACTTGTAGACTTCTACTTCCATTAGGGGTGCTTGCACTCTGCTGTAATATTAACAGAGAATTGCTTTCCCCTTGGTATTCATTTTACCTGCTACTTGACTGAGGCTTTTCCTGTTTCGTTTGTTTCCCACCGCATCAAACCGAAGTCGCACCAAACACACACAGCAGGCACCCTTGTGCGTATGGTACGGCACTCACACAAGAGAGGGCATTCACACAAGAGATAGAGGAGTATATGAATCACACCTTTGAGTCAGGATTTCTGCTGGGGTTTTTGTTCCAGGCATCATAACTTCATAGGGAATGACAGTACACGTGTGGAAGCTGCATCGGGATTGCCTGCCCCGCTGCGCTCAGATGCATTTTGCTTTGACACTGTCATCTCCTCCGGCTGCCAGAGCTCTAAACCAGCAAGCAGGACTTCCAAACACATCAGGGCTTGTTTACAAATGAGGAATCAGTGAATCCCTGGGAAAGACCCTCTTAAAGGCAAAATCTCTGCCTCTTCCAATAGCGCCCTGAAGAGACCAAGTGCCAGCCACAATGGGCTGCCAGGATGCTCAGATTGAGCGCGGCCACCTCCTAACCCAAGCAGAGGCAATCCTTCCCTTTCACCTTGCTTGTCCTCCTGTTTCTTTTGCTCAGTTCCACCCTCCCAGGGGAGGCATTAAAAAAAGGAGGAACTCTGAATGAAGATTGACCACAGGAACTCCCCTCTGAGAGCCTAAACACCACTGTTGCTGCTTAGGAGCTATAATCAGTATTAATGAGGCTTGATTACCTTCTGATTTCCCCTGGGTCTTGGGCTGCAGGTCTGCAAGAGTTGATTAAGGTTGGCTGTAAAGGTTTTTCTCAAAACTGTTTCTCAGACATGGCTGAGTCAATGTGGATCTCAGATCCCGGTCATCCCATTCTGGTGTGGATCGGCCCCATCTATCCTGACCTGGCAGTGTGATTCTGGCTCTGAACATCCCAGCTCCTACAGGCAGGAGATGCCTCAATTCACTACAGTTTTCAGTTAGAAATCGTGCCAGGCTCTGATTTTGCATTGTCTGGATTCATCCCACCCAGCTTTCAGCCAAGGGAACTTGGACTCCCTTGGTCATCAACAGAGATGGGAATCTCCAGAAGGCAGACCTGCACTGAAGCTCCTGTGGGTCTTGTGTGAGAACCCAGCAGGTATCTGAGCATCACCACGTTCAAGCTGAAACCAACATCTGGACATTGTATGTCCCAAAACAGACCAAGTGACTGCTCAGTCACAGGGCTTGCAGAGCCAAGGCTGCTGCTGTACTCAGCAGTCCCAGTGACTACTGGTTTGAAGGTACCACTCTCCGTCTTTCCCAGCTCTCTACAGGAGTTACATAGCAGAAAAAGGGACGAGCACATCTCCCCCCCACCACAATGTAAAGAGGAATCTGTCCCCCAAGAACTAAGAAACCAGCTAAGCATTTGGGCTACCTTAAAAGGGATTATGCAGGGCTAAGCTTTTGCTGCTTAAACCCCCAAAGCCAAATACCAAACTTAAGGGCATTTTATCCTGGTAAGCCCCACTGATGCGCAACCAACAGGCAAACCCTGTGCCACTCACACCCTGCCCCACCAAATAAATCCCAGTGTGTCACCCTGCTAGTGTCCACTCCCTCTGCTGCAATGAAAAAACAACATCAAGAAATCCAATTTTTTGCTTAAAAAGATGCAATTTTCCCTTTAGTACAGGATTTGGGGGCTTGCTTTTGGGGTTATTCCCTCTTATAATAAACAGAGCCATAGTGAGACTCATCTGGTTGAGGTGTGTTGCAGCACAGAAAGGAGGTCAACTTGTTTTTCATTTCCTTAATGTCAGCGTGGGGTGAGTGTGGCGACTGGAACGTGACACATTAAAGCGACTGAAATGAGGTTGCTCCCACCAAGCTCTGACTAAGCAGCTGGAGAGGAGCTCGTGAGGCATCCCACTGTGAAGGTGTCCCTGGTCCCCAGAGCAGACACAGCCACCAGGTTAAAGCCCAGCATGGGATACCTGTATCAGCCCTTTCATCCTATACACTCAACCAGGAGGTCCGTACATGTCACTGCTGCATGGGCCGAGTTGGGTGTCATCATTGCTGCCAGCAGCATCCCTGTTTGTAGGCAAAGGCTTGCCATGAACCACCACCCCCCAGTGCTGAGGGATGGATAAATGACACTGACAAACTAAATTTACCCCTAATGAGCAGATGCCATAAAACAAGTATAAAAACACCAGTGGAAAACAAAACAAAACGGAAGAGCTGCCTAAAAACCCAACCAAAGCAGCAGAAAAAAGGCTGGAGGCTCCTGGAGCTGCTTAATCAGATGCAAAAGTTTATCCAGGAATGGATCTACATGAGATAACCATGGTTTTACTCAGTCCATGACAATTGGAAGGACTCACTAGAGAGCCATTGAGAAACCCTGGACCTTCAGAGATGCAATTGCATCAACTCTCCATCCTCCTGCAGCCATGGCCACACCAGGATGCGGGCAGTGCAGAGGAGATGTCCTGGAGAGAGAGGTGGCTTCTGGCTGGGTTAAAAGGGAGGAACAAATGGGATGGGGATGGCACAAGCAAAATTTTAATAGAATTAGACACAGAGGAAATGTCCTTCCTTATTATAATTTAATTCCGTGCACTTGCTTAATTAACTGGATGTATGGTGCACCGAATGCAGATGAAAAATGCACCCAAACTATTTTTAACGCACTTAAAAAGACGCATTAGGGTTGTAAATTCCAAGTAGGAAATGCAGGAATTGTGCTGCTCCATAGCGCACAGCTTCAAAAGTGCCTCCATGTGGGCTGTTTTCTTGCTACTGCCCCAAATCCATCACCCCCAGCTTCACCCCCTGAGCAGCTCATTCAGGGGATGAGCAAATGTGCCTCCAGATGCACTGGGCTATGGGGGTGTCCAGTGCAAGTACCTTGGGCTGGCACAGAACACAGTGTGCCATCTTCATCTCCAGGAATAAGATGGTAGTAGGGACACAAATCACTTTCCAGTATCCCAGCACTTCAAACTCAGCACCACTGAGCACAGGACGGGTTACAATAACCCAGGTAAAAGGACTAGAAAGAAAGGAGATAACTTAAACGATTGAAAGAAATCAAATGGAAGCATCTTGGAAGCAAAAAGGCTCCCTGTGCAGAGAACTACCTTGAGATCCAAATGATGCTGCATCCCTCAGAAAAGCCTGGCCTGCTATTGCGACAGGGCCCAACTTCCCAAGTTTCAGCTCGGCCTTGAGCAGAATGAGGCCACGTGCTGCATTGCTCAGCCTCTATCAAACAAAAGGTAGAAGAACAGAGAAGAAAGGTGCAGAGAGACATATTGGGCAAGAAAGAGAGATAAGGAAGGCTCAGACCTCTGGGAGCCAGACTCAAACATGGAACCCACCAGGCTCTGTTGCCCATGGGGTTGCACAAAATACATATATACAATGCGCATACACACAGAGCCCCCATGAGCAGGTCACCCAGTTGTGTCAGTGTAGGAAGAGCTATTCAGTATGAACATGAATCACAACACCGAGGTAGAAAACACTGCCGCTCATGGAGCTTTTACAGCGGCAGCATCTGAGATGAGACCATGGTAATGGGTGTGGAGGGGTGGGAGTTGCTCTGAATTTCCCTGGTTTATGCATGAAACGATGCAAAGGGGAACAAATGACAACAGGAAGAGGTGGGGATCGAAATCAGATGGATTGGATCTAGGACGCGGCACTGGAAACAAACGCAACTTGCACAAACATCTCCAGGCAGCGCATCAATCACCCAGTGCAGAACCAGCCTGGAGATGGGCCTCTGCAGACAGGCAATTGTCAGAGGTACCTATGCAGAGGTACCTCTCATTTATTATCCCATCTCCATGCTGGAAGCATCTCCATGGTTTGTGCCTTGGAATTCAAGTGCAGAAAGGCTGCTTGAGCAGCACAGCAGCTCCTCACCTAGAAATGCGGCTTACGAGCATCCCTACAAGGTAAAACCCAGCCATGCAGGCTCACAGAGTCACTCACACTGGAAATAGGTCCTAAATCTTCATGCAAGGAAGACCCTGTGACTAAAAGGAGCAGAAAAATAGGGGTTCTGGTAGATGGGGGCAGGTTGGGGGGGCTGGAAGAGCAGCAGGACAGGGCTCCCTCATCCACAGTCTTCCTCAGGACTCGCACTCCTGCAGTATGAAGCTAAAGGTGCTTTTCTGCTCAAGGCTTCGGCACAAAATGGGGTTTGGGGCAGGAGGATCCAGCAGGAGCCCAGCAGCACAGATAGGACATTGCCCCAGCCATTGGGACATCAGCTCCAGCTCTCCCATACAGACTTTATGGCCTTAAGCCAGTATCTTCACCCGCATCTTTGGATGAGCAGCCACTAAGATTTCATGTGTCCTGTCTGTTTGGATTACAGACTTCTGGTTCCCTTCCTACTCCATTAAGGCACACACAGATCTGGCAGCACCATGCCAGGCTCGTTCAGGCACAGGGCAGGAACAGTTCCATGAGCTTATCTGGTGACTCTCTATGATGTTTACCATATCCTTCAGTTCTTTAAATGAAGTATTAGCAAACCACCAAGGCTAAACCTATGACATGTATAGTTCACAAGGCTGGAGCATCCCCACCAAGGTGATCAAGGGTCTTCAGAAGAAGCCAAAGATGTTTATATAGCCCTTGCAGTCAGAGCAACCCCTGCCACCTGCCTTTCAGCTCCTTCCATCGCCATCATTGCCACCCCAGGGTCCCGAGGCTGGGGTCACACCTGTATTTAACAGCATACAGTGCACATCGCACACACAACATCCCCATCCTCATGCACACGCAGGCAAGCACCCAGCTCATGACGTGAGCACTCGGCTCTTCCACATGAGGCTGGAGGATTCTGTGACACAAACCAACTACAACTGCTGGACTTCACGCTCCTCTTTGTAGCTGCAACTGAGCTCCATAGACACTCCCTCCTCTCTTATTTCCTTGTATTATATATTTACTTACAGTATCTACTATTATATCTACTTACAGTATCTATTATTATATCTACTTACAGTACCTAAAGGGGCTACAAGAAACCGGGGGGGCTTTGGCAAAGGCCTGTAGGGACAGGCCAAGGGGAATGGCTTTAACCTGCCCGAGGGGAGACTGAGCTGAGCTCTTAGGCAGAAGCTCTTCCCTGTGAGGGTGCTGAGGCGCTGGCACAGGGTGCCCAGAGAAGCTGTGGCTGCCCCATCGCTGGCAGTGCTCAAGGCCAGGTTGGACACAGGGGCTTGGAGCAAGCTGCTCCAGTGGAAGGGGTCCCTGCCCGTGGCAGGGGTTGGAGCTGGATGAGCTTTAAGGTCCCTTCCAACCCAAACCATTCCATGCTTCTATGATGATGTGAAGGACCCCAACTCACTGCAGCCCACAGCAAATCCCCCCATTCCAGCCAGCCAGCATTCCACCTCTCCAACTGGACTCTCCAGCACCTCCCTGGAAGACCTCAATGTATAAAATGGCTGAGCACCAGAGAGCATATCCCAGAATCTTACCCGAGAACAGCAAAAAGATGGGGAGGGGGGAAGGGAAAACCCACAAAAGGCCCCAAAAATCCTCTTGCTGAGGCTGGCAGAGGCCTTAGCCATGGTGAAAAGCCCACACACAAAACAAACCCATCAGCACCAAAGGACGGAGCACCCCATCCTGAGCCCAACCCTGCAGAGGAGCCTGGTGGGACTGTGGAAAGTCCCAGAGGGAAGGGAGTTGCAGTAACACAGCAATTTATCCTGACCCTCCCTTTGCAATCCTCCGAACAACGGGAAGTCATCTGCTCTCCCTCTGCAGCAATGCCTTCAGAGGTGAGCATCCTTCTGCCAAACGGCGGCCGAGATGTGGCCATTTCTGCCTTCAAAACCCGGGGTGGTGGAAGGGAAATGTGCACCCCAGGATGCTCCTTTGTTTACCGCTCCATCGCTGCGCGGCCAGGAAGCCCCAGACGCTGATTAGCATTTCTTTCTAGACACATCGCCAATTCAGCCGCTTCCCACGGGGGGATCTAAGGAATACCTCCAGACCCCGGTGCAGACCCACAGCACCGGCCCCACCGCCAGCCCCACAGCAGCCACAATGGGGCTGGAAGGGGGAGAAAGGGGA
Organism: Lathamus discolor; assembly: GCF_037157495.1. NCBI lineage: Eukaryota > Metazoa > Chordata > Aves > Psittaciformes > Psittacidae > Lathamus > Lathamus discolor. The sequence goes on along the minus strand of NC_088894.1, from coordinate 2,108,190 downwards.
GAAGGAGCGATGGAAGAGGGGGGGAAGGGAAGGAGAGACAGTGCCTGAGCAGAGCTTTTTGTTCCTCTGCTCGCAGCATTGCTATGGTGATTTCAAGCGAGACGGCGAACAGTCCCTACCCATCGCTCCCGCTGCACCGACCGCATGAGCAGCCCCTTCCCCCGCAAGCAGGAGCGGGTATGGGGGGGGGGGAAGCAGGGGACCGGTGCATTGCATCCCTCAGGAAGATCCACCTCCCTTATCCCCTTCTCCCCGGATTGCCTCCACACCCGGTGCATCCCTGGCACCGACCGGACCTGGACCAGGGATGCAGCGGATGGGCTGTTCCCGGGAGGGGGGGGGGGGGCGGTCAGCATACCCATCAAGCCCCAGCACCCCCTCCCTGCACCCGCAGCATCCCTCCTCTTCAGCATTCATTTGGGAAAGGGAAAGCAGAGGCAGATGCGAACCGGATCGGAGGTCCCCCCGCCCGGCCGGCTTTAACCCCCCACCCTTTTACTCACACGTATGCGTGGTAAATGAAAGCCCAGCCCCGCGGTCTCTCCAGCACATTGTAGAGGAAATTCTGCAGCTTGCGGTAAAAAGCATTCCTTTTCGGGGGCTTCCCGCTGCCCGACACCCCGGAGCGGGGCTTGCTGAGGATGCTGCCCCGCTTGCTGCTCTCGGAGCCGGCGATGAGCAGCGCTCCATCCCGGCTGGAGTCCGGAGCGCCCGGGTCCAGCCCTACGAAGCCCACCTTGAGCTTCTTCTCAGCGGCCGGCCCCGGGTAAACGCCTCCGTTGCGGGATTTCTGCACCATGGTGGCGGCCGGGGGGCGGCGGGGGGCTGCGGGGGGGGCTCCGCCCGCGCTCCCCGCCGCTGCTCCGCGCCCGGCGCAGGCGAAGCCGCAGGAGGCGGCTGCAGCCCAGCCCGCCCCGCCCGCAGCCCGCCCCGTTAACCCTTGGCGTTCCCCCGCCCCGGAAAACGCGGGTTGCCACCCCCCGGCCAACGGAGAGACAGCGGGATCGGGCCTCGCCCACCAAAAGTCAGGATCTGGCACCGTACCCGCAGAGCGGGTTCCTGCATCCCTCCGCAAAGAGCAGGCTTCAGCATCCCATTCCCCTAAAAGCAGGCTCCAGCGTCTTATCTACCCAAATACCAGGCTCCGGCACCGTATCCCCACCCCAAAAGCAGGCTCCAGCATCACATCTCCCCCAGAGCAGGCTCCAGCATCATAGTCCTCCCTCTGAAAGCAGGCTCCAGCATCCCCCTTTAAACTCAAGGTCTGACACCTTTTCCCACCGGCATGCCAGGGGTGCCCATGCCCCAGCTCCACATGCCCGTTTAGGCACCAGATTTGCTTAATCTCACTGCAAACACGCTTGTGCAACACCATTTCCTTCACCCACACTCCCTCAAGGTCCAACCTGCCCTCTTAAGATTCAAAAGGCCAAACTCAGCTTACTTCACGCACCAAAACTCCACTGGGATGTGGTCACCAAGCTGCCTGGAGACCAAGCTCTGATCTTAGGAAGTCCATCCCCAGATGCGTTGGCCCAGATCAGCTCTTCAACACACCCTATTGGTTATGGCCCAGCATTACCCCCCATAAACCACGGCTGGCTTCTGCCCCAAGGAGTATTTCCTCTTGACAAACCTTCACAAGACTCACAGGCTGCAGAAGCCTGAGATAAGGTGGAGGCACTTGCCCCACACAATTACCCTTAACGGAAAAGGGCCGTTGCAATGCAGTGTGAAGATCTGCAAACAAACTACATCAAATTCAGGTCCACCAGCTCCTACTGCAGTGAATCTTCTATTCCTTAAACCCATGGATGAGCTGCGAGCTGCTGGTTCTGTTGTAAGTAAACAAGGCTTTAGGACAAGGCTTTTTGTATGTAAAGAAACTTGCAAGCTCCAATGAGCTGCTTCTTTCACCACAAAGTACCTCCCCACCGTGCTGTTAGGAGGAAAGCAGCAAAATAGCTGCCTTAAGTTTCAGGGCTGCAGAAAGCACACAGAGAGATGAGTTTTGGTTCCTCCTCTTGTGAGGGGCAGCACTTGGAAAACCGATCCTGCTGCTCTGAATTATTTAATTTAAATATATTTATATATGTTTATATATATATATATATGATATATTTAAATATAAGACTGACAAGATATAAAAGAAAACCAACTTGGTTCTCTCCTTACGCCTTAGGAAAACTCCAACAGCCAACAGACAAGAGGAGCATTGAGACTAAGCCTGCTGCCAAATCCTACCACGTATGATAAGGGAAAAGCCAGTGCGGAGCAGCCCTACATATTTATGGACAGCGTGTTTCCTGTGACCCATATTCTCCCCAACATATGGCTGAAAGAGAAGGAAAAGGAAAGGCAAAGGCAAGTGGGAAAGTAAAGCTGGGTTAAAGACGGGAAAACCAGATCTGCAAGTGTGGCACTGAATAAATTCCTCAATTCAATGAGAGGCCGCTCTATTCATTATTTGTGAGCACTTGTAAGATCATTAGTGTTCGTTAATAGGGCAGCCGATTACAAATGTGCCTGGCACTAATGTACAAAGTGCATTAATACAGATCCAGCAGCAGGAAACATCCCCCTCCACAAAAAGGCCGACAACAAACAGAGAAAGCAATTTTCAATTAACAAATTCAAGATTACCAACAGTCGGAGAGCCCTAAAGAGGAATCTCAATTCATTGCACTCCTCTTTGCCTAATTAGTTGGTCATTTGCAGTGTCACACTGCAGCACAGCTTCGGGTATCATCTATCTCCAAGCCCATCAAAGACCAGGAGTGGGACAAGGGAGGGGATGGGATTTTGTGGGATTCAGGAAACCTGGAGAGGGGCTTGGGACAAGGGCCTGCAGGGACAGGCCAAGGGGAATGGCTTGAACCTGCCCGAGGGGAGGCTGAGCTGAGCTCTTAGGCAGAAGCTCTTCCCTGTGAGGGTGCTGAGGCGCTGGCACAGGGTGCCCAGAGAAGCTGTGGCTGCCCCATCCCTGGCAGTGCTCAAGGCCAGGTTGGACACAGGGGCTTGGAGCAAGCTGCTCCAGTGGAAGGGGTCCCTGCCCATGGCAGGGGCTGGAACTGGACGAGTTTTAAGGTCCCTTCAACCCAAACCAGTCTGGGCTGCTATGAAAAGGCCTGAAATTGCAGATTAAGACCCACTCTAACCTCACCCCCTCATTCTCCTCACCTCAGGCTCTTAGGGCATCTCTAACTCCTCTACAGACAGTAGGAGGTATTTCAAATATGAAGCTGGTTGTATTGATGCTTCTGCTGGGTGCGGAAGAAAAGGCATAGACACCAACACCCTGGGAATTAATGAGGTATATAAAAGCAATACTGGGAAGGTGCTTTTATTCCATCCAAGGACATTATGTCTTCACAAACCAGAATTACTGAGTCAGTTCTTTGCTTTCAGCACCACTGATGGTTTTAAAACACAAATACCACAGCAGATAGCTTAGACCCTGAAGGCAAGATGAAATCTATCAAGCTCTGTTAAGATACAGCAAGTCCAGGCTCTGTCCCTTGGCAGCTTGTGAGCTGTAGTAGGAAATGACTGGTGTGAAGCATGCAGAATGACTCCAGGGGATGTATTTCTGTTTGAAGCACTGAGGCAGAGCCCTTCCTCCATGCCCAGCCAGCTGGTTTGTGTGAACTGTGCTACCCGTAGCCTGGGTTTTATCACTCTCAGCTTTCTCCCAGAGCCCTTTTCAAAGCCTAAAGCAGATGGGTTTGCCTCCCCTTGTACACAAGGTTACACCATCCCAGCAAGACTAACCTGCCAAGTGGAAAGGCACAAAGAGCCCCATCTTCCTGCCTACCCATTTACCTCCTTTGCTTCAGTCACCCCTCACCTCCCCATCATCTTTCTCTTCTCTGAGCAGCAAAAAGACCCCAGGAACCCATAATCATCGATCAGACGTGTGTATTCATTGCTTGGCTACCAGGGACTCTTTCCAACATGTACTAAACCACTTTTGGTCTTGAAACCAAGAGCCCTGATCCAAGAGAGAGGTTGGCTCCATGCAGGGAACTCAACCTGGAAGGTGATGCTTCTCCAGCATTAAGGTTTGAGCCCACAGCAATCTCCCCAAGCTACACTGAATTAACCCCAAAGGAAAACACATGCGTCCCCTTCTCTACTAGGAAGTTTGTTTCTCCCCTCTAAAAGTGAGAGAGGAGAAAAGTTACTGAAGTCTAAATATTAACCTTTTCTACGGAGGAACTGCTTAACTGAGCACTTGGAAAGAGAAGCAAGGGGGAAAAAGCAAAATCAGGGTGAATTCTGCAGAGTTAAACAGCTTTACACCCAGAGCATCCATAGAGCTGAAAACAAGCCCTTTGGTCACACAAAGACCAGCATCCACCCCATTTCCCCCGGCACCTTGTGACCACTTTGCTTCTGCACTGCTCACCCTTCCACAGACCCTTCCTTCCCCTGGCAAAATCCCCACGGATCAGGTCTCCTTCCCCATCTCTACACCACATGCTTCCTTCGTTACCTCCAGCGCTGCCTCTTGCCCAGCCTCCTTCTAGACCACGCACAATTCCCTCTCTTCATTTATGGTGTTACCTTGAAGGTATTTTTAGCCTGTGACCATGCTGCCCCTGAGCCTTCCTTTTCCCAGACTCCATAAACTCAGCTCTCTCAGTCATTCCTCATGTCTTCAGCACTCGCATTCTTCCTCCTGACCTCCTGGGTTTGCTGCCTCCTCCTGCACCCACAAGGACCACAAGCTTGGGTGACTCCAATTGCTGTCACATCTGTGCTCTTATACCTCATTCCTTGAGATAAGGTGCCTTTAGGACCATGTCCCTCCACCTTTAGGCCACCATGAACTCCTTGAGGTGACCCTCAGGGATGTGGATTAACTTGGAAGGCTTCCCACCAGTAACACTCTCCCAGCTTCTCCAAACCAGTGCTTTGCTCTTCACAACACAGATCTCTAGAGCAATAAAACTAACCTGTTTTCACATGGGAGCACTTCCAGCTTCCCCAAATCAGTGCTTTGCTCTTCACAATATAAATCTTTAGAGCAATAAAACTAACCTGGTTTTACATGGGAGCTCTTCCAGCCTTGCCAACTCTCAGAAGCTTGAGGTTCAGCTCTGCGTGACTCTGCTCTGCAGTAAAACACCTCCAAGGACCATGACCGCATCCTGGCTGGGACCCAGCTCCACAAAGCCCATTAGGTGCTTTATTCCCACTCAAGCACCCACCTCCCACCAACTCCAAAGCTGAATTGGAACCTATATGAATATTTAGGGCCTGAAGGTTGTCATCGGGAAGAAAAAGCCCATCCTGAAATAGCTAACAACCCTGACATCTCTTATGTGAGAGATGCAGAGCACAGCTGTGCTTTAATCTGTACTTAAAATGAATAGGCTCCAAATGGTCCCAGGTGTCCTGGGTTAGGAGGGGAGGCACCTTCCAAACTTCGTGATTGAAAGAAAGATGTAAAAAGACCTTCTAAATATAAGAGTCTGCTTTTTAAGTCTTTTATGTAACCTTTTCCCTTTTAAAAGGTGTTAGAGGGAGGATTAGGGTTTGGGTTTAATTAAGGGGGTTGCTTTTGACCCAGGTTTCAGGTTCAAAACTGCAAGTTAGGAAAGTGTCAGGGAGACGTGGCTGTCCCCAGGCTCCTGTCACGGCACAGAGCGTGTCATATGCAGGAAAACTCCTAAAGTAACTACATTCATAGCTCCTCTGCACCATGAGTTTTGCTGCAGGCTCGCTTCACTCTCCCAGCTTGGGCGCCTGGGAATTCAAGAGAACATGGAAGGGTGAGGGTTTATGGTTTAGTTATCTTTAGCCCGAGGTCCTGAGGGAAGCTGGTGCGTGCATCTGCCTCTGCCTTCCCACCTTTAATAACTGCAGAGCTTAAGGGCAACGTTTATCTTAGTTTATTAAATGCAGGGGGGACATTTCAGCTTGCTACAAGTTGAGGATATGGGATCAGAGAGAGGACAGAAACCCTGGTATCTCCTCACTGAGGAAGCTGCTGATGCGGGCACACAACTGCATTGGACATCAGAGAATGCACCGATGGCTTTTCAAACCATGAATCCATTGGAAACTGGTTCTGCTGCTCATGGAACTGGTTCTTTGTGGGCTCCCTTTGGATCCAATGTGGGGAGCACCAGACTTAACAGCAAGGCTTTGCTAAGCATCTCGGTGGCTGGGTGTTTGACACTGCAGGCAGGGCTGAGCTGCGGTGAGGGGATGCTGTGTCTGCAGGATGACATTCCTCACTCCCGGCCTTATTTTCATGCAGCTCCTGCTTTGTTCTCCCAACTTGATCTTGCTCACCCTGCTCCAAAGGATGTTCCTGTCCTCTGGGCATCCAGACACTCAGGCTGTGCCTGCAAAACCTCTCATTCAGCATCTCTGTGTACTGGCTTGTGCACGCAGCCAGTGTGCAGGGCAGGGGAGGTGGTGTTAAAAGAGAGCTGTGGTTGTAGCCTGATAGCAAGCTGCTGGCAATGGCTCAGTTGCCCAGGCCACCCTGCAAGAGGGACTTAGCTCCGCCTCAAGATGTGGCCAATTTCAGCCACCCCTCCCTGTTCCCATTCCCTGATCCTCCTGGAGATCTATGGCTGGAGGTGTCCTGAGGCACCAAAGCACATCGACCTGCAGCAGCACGCTTCCTTCCCAGCAATTGCTCTAATGGGAATTGCTCAAAGCATCCAAGAGGCCAGTGCAGCTCCATTAATCACAGCCACCTCCTGCCTGGCACAGGCTGCCCTCACTTGTTACCATGGTCCTTCAGGTCTGTGCTGGGGAAGAAATGAGTGCCGTGTCCTTGGAGCTGGCACACATCGGAGAGGATCTTCCTTTCCCATCACACTGATGTGTGAGCAGGGGCTGTCACAGGTGACAAACCCCTCCGTACTCCCGCTCCATACCAAAACACAGGCTCAGAAACCAGCAGCCTTTGCCCAGTGGCTGCTGTCACACCATAGCCACCCTGCAGAGGTGACATGTGGAGGTCATCCTCCGCTATTCCCATTTCTTTCATCCCCATCCCAAAGGCTAGCTGCTTCCAGACTCATCACTCCTAAGTGCTCGTAGGGCAGGCACTCGCTGCAGCTGGCTGGGGTTGTCAAAAGCATTTAGCAGATATAAGGCATGGAAATAGTGCCAGGCAAGGGGTGATTAGGGATCATTTATACTGGGCATAATCAGACCACCCTAAATGTACAGGTAGCAAAGGAACGTTTGTGAATGAGCTGGAATTAATCATTTGAAGGTGCTGCAGTACCTCTCTGATGGAGCTATGGTTAAATGACACCCCACAAGGAGGTCTGGCTGGAAGCTGCGGCCTGAGCTGTGCTGTAGCTCAGGTTTCTCCTTCAGATCAGCAATATCTTTGTGCTGGGGTGAAAGCACAAGCCAAGAAGAGGATGGGGCATGGTGCATTGCCCTGGCCAGAGCTGCTGCTTTGTGCTCCCCTGGCTGCCAAATGAGGCTCCCACTGAGAATATGAGTCTTAAATGGGGAGATGCAGAGGTCTGAGGTTCTTCTCTGCCCCCATCAGTCTTTTCCCCCCCTCCTGTTTGCTCCTGTTTAGTGTATAGAAAGCCAGTCCCAAGGATGAAAAGCCCAGGGAGAACAAAACTCCTGCCCAGGTCAGTGCGAGTGCCCCAACTCCATCTTCTCAGACTCTGGGGCTCAGCACCATGCAGACCTGCCCCAGAACAGAGGCCGAGCCCAGCAACATGAGGAGCAGAGCAGCAGTGATTTATGTCCATGCTGGATGGATGGAGAGCTACCCACCGGCAGAGCAGCTTAGTAATGTGAAACATGCTGTGAAACTGCCCAAGGAGAAGGCAAGTGGTTACTGTGGGGACACAGCCATAGGAAAAGGTATTGGTCAGTGATGAACTCACTTTCTGAGGTCACATAATCATGGTCTTCAGGCTGCATCCGCATCATTTCCACCTCTGCCATAGGTGATTCAGCACCTCCGTCAGCAGCAGGTGATGGCAAGGCTCACTTGGGTGACGTCCTCTGGTGATGCTGGTGTTGAGGGGGCTGGAGTGAACCTCGGCCTCCCTGGAGCCAGTGGCATCAGCTTCCAAGGTAGTAGGAAAGGAATGGAAGGTCAGGAGAGCTCCATTTAGTCTTCCCCCATATGTGTTTTCATATGCTTTTGAGATGCTCCAGATGTCATCAAGACTTCAAACTCAACACAGGACAGGCAGGACCTCACTGCCCATGTGGGGTTAAGGTCCAGCAAAACACACTGGGCGAGTGATGCCAGATGAAGGGAGCAATGGGAAATGAAATCCTTAACTGAAACAGCTTTCTTGCATGTCCAAGCTGCCATGCGTGCCTGGTGATGTGCTGCCTGCACTGAGTTTGTGCAGGGATGTGCCCAGGGGTTGCAGCTGATGCTATAACTCGTTTCCAAGTGCGGAAGGGCAGCGTGCGGCTCGAATTCCTCCAGCTCAGCATCCGCAGCACAGATTCCACTTGCGGCCTTGCAAAAGCCTTATAAATGTTTCAGAGCATCCCAAGCGCCTGCTGAGTTGGCCAATCAGCTCCGGTGGGTGAATGAAACCTACCTTAAATTATTAACAGCACACAGCTACAGGGGTAGAGGTAGGGAAGGAGAAGTTACTCATTGCTCCTCCTCCAGTGGGTGCCATGAGAGCATCCAGAACCAGGCTAAGGATAAGCAGAGGTGTCTGCTCATGCTTTGGTGGATGGTCCCATTTGTGGGGTCTTTCCTTCTCCATCAGGAAACCCCAATGAGTTGTCAGGGCTTGCATTGTGGAGATGATGTGCTTTTTGGAAACTGGATGCTGGTTCACATCCACCCCCCCTGCACATCCCTCTCCTTCCTTTTCCTTCCAGCTCCATTGGTTTCCCAAACAACCTCTCGAGCTGATCCGCAGGAGGAAAGCAGAGCCAGCCCTGATGCTTCTTGACTTTCCCACAACCTCTAGTAACTTTCGCCTTCGCAAGCTTTAAGTTTCAGGTAACACGTTTGCAAGCTCTGGTCCCCACAGAAACAACAAGCACTTTGCAGCTCCCTTTGCGTCGCTATGGATGCGCTGCCTGCCAGGGCCAGGTTTTGCAGAGGTGGGACGTGGGACTGGATTTCCTCTCCTTGGCAGCTGCTCCAGAAGGACTTTGTCCCTATTTCCACGAGATGGCATCGCTGAGACTGCTACGGAGAGGAAGCATCCTCGCCTGCAGGGAGGAGAGTGATAGAAAATGCCTCCAAAAGCAACCAAGCTGCTAGGAAAAATGCCTCCAAGTTCTCACTTGTGAGGTCCTGGCTCTCCTGGCCACGGCAGAGGGGAATCAGAGGAGAAACCAGTGCTTTAAAACGCATCTCACCAGCACTGCCCTATATATCACCTATATGTCACCTGCCACGGACCACGCAGCACCCACCTGCTCTCACATGGTGCTGATGGCTCTCAAATCGACTTGAGTTTGCTGCAAGGTTTGCCAGAAGCCATCTGTGACCCACTTCAGGGTAAAGGAGGGTTGCTTATCCTTGAAGTAAAACCCCAAAATGAGTCACCTGTGCCAAGCAAAGCATCATCCCCTCTGTGCCTGCAAGCCTGGTGGGGTCAGGCAGTGATCTGCACATGATGGGGCACCGATCTAATGGCAAAACCCAGACCTACAATGAGTCTTCAAACCCAAGGTTTGGGTGGAGGCAGGTCCAGGATTCATTTGGCTTTGATTTGAGAGCCCCAGCATTCAGCATCCTTGATGTTCTGATTTGAGCTTCATTCTTTGCAGTGGGTCTAAATCAGAATATTCCTGTTAATTCTGTCTCTCTACAGAGCTTGACCCAAACCCCCCAAAACAAGAGAAGATGATGCTGCTGCAGACATCTCACTGTAGGCCCTAACTCTCCTTTCCAATCCTGCAGATTACCTGGGGTATTTACCATACTGAAATCAAGCTGAGAACGTGGACCTGCTGTGAGCCATCAGCAGGTTTGAGTTCAATTCCTCTGGGGTTTCCATTTCCCTCTTCTGCAGTCACACCAGTGATTACGGCACCGCTTGTGCATTGCTCCCTGAGCATCCTTCCCAGCTCCCCTGGCAGGTTTCTATGGAAATGGAGCTGTGGGTTTGTCAGACCTGGGTTTGCTTTTGAAATAGTCATAAAGGACCAGGTGTGAACTTTGTACCTGCTCTTCCCCATCCTTCGCCTCACCCCAAGGTTGTGCCCATTCCTGCTGTGTTAGGGACCGGCTTCCACTGGGGATCAGAGAGCTGGAGGTTCCTCAACAGCATAAGAGGGATGCTCCCACAGGCGTTCCTCTTCCTGCTGCTTTGAAGGATGGAGATCAAACACGCACATGATGATGTTCTCCTGCCCTGCTTGGAAGTACCCAGGAAGGGGCACAAGTCTGCTGGGCTGGCTCAAGGATAACATGCCTTTGGGAGCTAGGAAATGCAGGAGGAGCTGGAAAATGAGATTAAACTATGAGTGGGAAATCAGCCTTCTCCTGCAGTTGTGCTGTGCCTATAGGGAGCCCCAGGTCCCTTTCAATTTGTGGCATGCCAAGGACATGGCACTTCATAGAGCCCAAATACTGCAAAGACCGTGGGCATCAAATCGATTTCTTAGGAAGAAGCTGGTTGATGCCAGGAATATGAAAAGGGGTGGAGAGCCTCAGTGGCCTGTGCATAGAGCTTTGGGGAATGTGGCTTGGTAAACTGGTACATGTCTGTCTGCTGTCAATCCAGAACATGGGATGGGGATGGTGCTGGGGGAGTGGGCAGCAGTGGGTGACTTCATGCAGCGCTCTCTGTAGTTCAGCTTGTTGTCTGCTCCTTGAGGCTCTGCCTGGGGGCACTTAGTGCTGCAGAGCATCAGGTGTTAATAAGAATCATTAAGGGCTCCTGCAACAAAACAGTGATGATACTTGTGCTATGGAGCTCTCCTGGGAAGATGCATGATGCCATGGTTCCATGGGCATCCACTCCCAGCGCTGTGGCTTCTCCTAAAAGGAAAGTCATGAGCACTGACACCCTCGGGATGCTCCAGCATGCTGCTGACCCCACCTTCGGGGAGGAGATGTCCCTTGGAAGTGTCCCTGGGGTGCCGTGGCAGGGTGGGAGCAGCATCATCACACTTCCTCCCTCCATCTCCCTACCCTGCTGTACCACATCCCGCTTCCGCTCTTTCCCCCCCTCACAGCTCCTATTGCATTTGGTCAGACCCAGCCACTTGGCAGCCGCAACCCTTTGGACAGGGCCAGTTGCCACTAAGGAGATCAGGGAGAGTTGCACACCTCAGCCAGGGCTGCAAGTTCGCAATGGGAGCCAATGCACCATCTTGGGTGAAGACCATGAGTTTTGGGGCTTCTTGGGAGCCCTGAGTCACATCTGGGCTCCGGCACATGGCTTCAGTCAGGGAGAAACCTTCCTGCTGTGGTGTTTGGAAAGGGCTGAGGGGATCCATCATGTATGAGGTGAGGAAGTGTGTAGAGAGAAGGCAGCTTTGGCCACTTCTCCCAGAATGATGGGGTATTATAAAACACCAAAGGAATGCTCTAGCCCTTCCATGAGGATGGGATATATTTTCTTTCTCTAATGGCATAACTTTAGGAGGTAACTTAAGCTTCTTTTGCATGGAAAAAAGTGTAATAAAGGCCCCGATAACTGATATTAGAGGGTTGAGCAGGTGAAGGAGAGCATCAGAACTGCTGTAAGAGCAGCCCCTGCTCTAGGCTGGGGAAATCAGCCCAGATACCTCCACTGGTCAGGGCAAGAGACCTGCCTTGGTGCCACCCGGAATATGGGTGCCCAATTCTCTTCCTTCCTCTGCATTTCCATCCCAGCCCTTCCTGTGCCCATCCTCACCTTCTACTCTAAGCGGGATGGGCACATAAGCCCCACCAAACCCAGCCCCTCTCAATGACAGACGCACACACAGAGCTCAACACCTTTTGGGTTGGTTGGTTTGGTTTGGGGGATTTTTTGGGGAAAAGGGGGGGATTATTTGGGTTTGGTTTTTTTTTTCCACTGTGGATGTTGTACCAGTTTTATTGGTAAAATTAACATGAAGCCTCACAAACGCTGGAACATGCTTTTCCTTTTAAAGAATTTCCACTGGACCTTAATGGTGAGCATCCAGTCGTTGACATATAAACTCTTACAAGCTGATGTGCACACGTGTGCCCGGGGGAGACGGTGGCAGCGTCCTGGTGTCAGGGATGGTTTCTGCGCGATGCACTGGGAGCCCACGATTCATTTCCCAGCCTTCTGGGCCTTCTGGGCAGACTTGGTGACTTTCCCAGCCCCACCACTCTTCTTCTCCACGTTCTTGATGACGCCCACAGCCACGGTCTGCCGCATGTCACGGACAGCGAAGCGGCCTGTGGGGCAGAGAGCGGGGGACATAGCATCATGGAAGGGTTTGGGTTGGAAGGGACCTCAAAGCTCATCCAGCTCCAACCCCTGCCACGGGCAGGGACCCCTTCCACTGGAGCAGCTTGCTCCAAGCCCCTGTGTCCAACCTGGCCTTGAGCACTGCCAGGGATGGGGCAGCCACAGCTTCTCTGGGCACCCTGTGCCAGCGCCTCAGCACCCTCACAGGGAAGAGCTTCTGCCTTAGATCCAACCTGAACTTCCCCTGTCCCAGTTTGAACCCATCACCCCTTGTCCCTTCGCTACAGTCCCTGATGAAGAGCCCCTCCCCAGCATCCTTGCAGATGGGTATTGGGTAGATACTGATACAGACACTGGAAGCTGCTCTGAGGTCTCCACACAGCTTCTCTTCTCCAGGCTCAACAGCCCCAACTGTTCCTGGTTTTTCTAAAGCTTCCAGATGTGCAACACCATCTGAGCACCTTTCTGCTTTAGGAGGTGACCTCTCTGAGCAAACTTCCCTCTTTCTTCTCCCGACCAGTTGTGTTTTAGGGCAGAGATGGGGAAGCTGGAAAATGGTTTTGCATTCAGAAACGATCAGGGTTTAATAACCTTGAAGGAAAGGCCCTGTTGCTCCCTGAGGGAAAATCCCAGCCTTGCCTTCAGAAACCCAGCTCAGCACAGAGCCTGTCCCATCCCACCAGCCCTAAGACAGTTCATGCATCAGTTTTGCACCCCTAGATTATGGGGGAGCAACAAAACCTCCTCGGCTCCATCCCCAGTCTAACTGTTGGGGATACTGGAGCAGGCTCAGCACATCCGGTGTGAGCTCTACACCCACAGACACTTCCTCCTCCTTCACAGGACACCTCCAAAGAGCCATTCCCTTACCAAGGGGTGGGTACTGGGAGAAGCTCTCCACACACATCGGCTTGCCGGGAATCATCTCCACAATGGCCGCATCACCCGATTTCAGGGACTTGGGGTTGTCCTCCAGCTTCTTGCCCGAGCGCCGGTCGATCTTCTCCTTCAGCTCGGCGAACTTGCAGGCGATGTGAGCGGTGTGGCAGTCAATGACGGGCGAGTAGCCGGCGCTGATCTGGCCGGGGTGGTTCAGGATGATCACCTGGGGGACAGAGGGGTGTCAGGACAAGGCTGGGAGCAGGGGGACAGGGACAAAGCACGCACGGCGCTGTGCTGACCTGAGACGTGAACTGCGCTGCCTCCTGCGGGGGGTCCGACTTGCTGTCCCCGCACACGTTTCCGCGGCGGATGTCCTTGACGGAGACGTTCTTCACGTTAAAGCCAACGTTGTCCCCAGGCAGAGCCTCGCTCAGGGCCTCGTGGTGCATCTCCACCGACTTCACCTCGGTGGTGATGTTCACGGGCGCGAAGGTGACCACCATGCCGGGCCGCAGGATGCCGGTCTCCACTCGGCCAACGGGGACTGTGCCAATACCTTCAGAGACAAGGGCAGAGCAGAGCAAGATGGAAGCTGCTTGGAATACCCCTGGACCAACGCCTGACTGCAGCAAAAGCAAGACATCTCCAATGCTTTTCATCATGTTTGCTTCTTGTCCCCAAACCCCCCAATTTTTAGCTGCAAGATCAACATTAGGGTCTTCAAAAATACCTTAAGTCCATCCTTTCTACCAAGTGCTTTGTAAAAAAGGAGCAACACCATCATCAGAAGGCCCTGAGCAATCCATGTGTCCTGAAAGCTCTTCCTTCATATATGTAGTGGCATCTCCTCCTTGAAAAGAGGCTGGGGAGTTTGGATGGACCCATCTGCTCCTCTACATCCACCCTGCTGCTGCTACCTCCCATCTTCCCATGGTGTCTCTGCTCTCTAAGGACCTGCCTCACAGTGAAACCATCTCTCTTTGTCCCAGCTGAGCGAGAGGAGGACACAGACCTTCTCACCACCTTTCATCTCCATTGCGAGCAAAATACTGTGTTAAAAAGCCACTTAAACCCCATGTTCATACATGTTCAATCCTTGCCTGGTTTCCGCAGCACACGTGTCCTTGGAAAAGTGTGGAAAAGGGCTGGAAACGGCTGTGCCAGGGAGTCAGCGGGGAGAGAGCTCACGGGGTATTTATAGCTCAGAAGAGTGTTCCCATCACTGCTCCAGAGGGATAGGCAGACGCGCTGGGCGCTGTGCTCCCTACATGGCTGGCACTGGGTTCCAGCTCAGCACATGGAGGTGCTGATGATGGACACCAGCATTTGGGAAGCAAGCAGACCGTGGCCAAGCCATCACGCACCAGCCACCCTTCTCCCCAGAAGAGTTTGAAGAGCTCAGTCCCTCCAGTTTCCCAATACCTGGAAATGCCATTCCTAAATTCCCACGGAACAAAGACTCCGGTTAAAGCAGTGGCAAAGCTTTTGCTCACCTCCAATCTTGTAGACATCCTGGAGGGGCAGACGCAGGGGTTTATCTGTGGGGCGGGTTGGGGGCAGGATGGTGTCCAGGGCCTCCAAGAGGGACACCCCACTGGCGTTGCCTTCCTTGCGCTCCACCTTCCAGCCTTTGAACCAAGGCATCTGCAAACAGAGGAGCAACAACATAGAATCCCAGCCTGGTTTGGGATGAAGGGACCTTTAAGCTCATCCAGTTCCAATCCCCTGCCACGGGCAGGGACATCTTCCACTAGAGCAGGTTACTCCAAGCCCCTGTGTCCAACCTGGCCTTGAACACATCTGCTCAATTTCCCCTCTTTCCAGAAACGTGCAAAACATCCATTAACAGGAGAAAAAGGATGGAATTGGTTAAACCCAGCAAACTCAGGGCCCGCTTTTCCAACACCAACCCATGGTGCTGTGCCAGCTGCCTGGATCCTGCTCTCCAGCAGTGATGTCTCCAGCACAGGGACTACAGGGTCTCCAGCCAAGTCCCAGCTACAAAGCTGCCAACCTTCAGACCTGGGAATGAAGTTTCTTCAAGGCAAGCCCCAGACAGATGTGTCTCCCCACTCCCTCCTGCCATCACCCCTCCAGAGTCTGGATTTTAAACCCTGGCTTGGGAGGATGCTGAAAACCTGCTGCTTGCACCAAGGCTGCAGAGGGGCAGGGTCATTTAGCGCAGATGCTCTCTGCTCCTGCTCTAAATTGGACCCTTGAAGCTAAAATTGGCCAGAAAAGGGGCAGAGAGGTATGGAAATGTGCTCAGCAGAGGCCATGGTTTGATGCAGGGAACCACAGTGCTTTCTTGCAGTGATGCTGCACATCACACAGCTGTAGCAACACCTGGGGCTCGCCAGCAAGACAAATTCAGTCCAGGGTCTGAACAGTCTCTGTTGTATCCCGATACAACAAACAGGGATCAGCAAGTGCAAGGTCATTCCCCTGCCTCTGCACAGGGAGGTTTAGACAGTATTTTCCCACTCAGATGTAAAACACTGCCCATTTGCAGCTCCATCACACAAGTTATGGATGTGGCCTTTTCCTTAGGTACCAACACCAGTGGCACAGCGTGATGGGGTTGGGGTAAGGGGTGAAACAGGAACAGGACCCCCAAAGTGCCCCTGGTTTCACAGCCATCCCTGGAGGATATGGCTATGCCAAAGATGGTTTCCTATCCTGCATTCTGCACTGCTTTCAGGAAGGACTGAAGGAAAGAGCTGGGTCCGGCCATAGAATTCAGCCTGCATCAAGCTTGTCCAGGTCAGCTTCCTTTCCTTTCAATGCTTTATCCAGGAAACTTCTGATATCTCAAGAATCAGATAAATTCACACTTTGACACTTCCGGGAAACCCCTGCATGGCCCCAGGTTGAGAAGCATCTGCAAAACCCTCTTTGTGCTGCCTCCTAGGGCCACCCAAGTGAAACCTCTCTTACCCACTCCCCAAATCTGCTTCCCAAAGAGCAATTCCTATTTCACCTTTCCTACGGCAAAAGCAGGATCTGACCAAACCCTGCAGCCAGTCAGGATAAACTGCAGGCTCAAGCTCCCATAAATAACAGCTGAGCTCCAACTCTCTTGCACCCCAAGTGCATTTTACAAAGCAATTGCCCTTCTCTGATTTTACCCAGCCCATGAACATCCCAACACACCCACCCCAGCATCAAGACTTCACTCCCAGCTACCACACTCCTTTGCACTACAGATCAGGTGCATTCGGGCTGCAGCATCCCATGGGATAAAAGTCTCCCAAACCCCATCAAACAGCCGTGTTCTGTCAGCTGCAGCAACAGAAAACGGCTTCCCAAACAATCCCATTCCCCAAAAAGCCCCCAGATGTGAAACATTGATGCTGTTGCAGCCCAGGCACCATTTTGTGCAGTCGGCCTCAGGCTGATGTGCAGCAGGGACGTGGGTTGGAGTGTCCCACGCAGAGCTGGCTCCAGCCTGACGTGCCACCACATCCCCCTCGCCCGGAGGTGACGGGAGCTGTAGGGACGTCACAGCTCTAATCCTCACTTTCTGATAAGTCCCCTGACGGACACACAAGCAAAGGGCTGCGTTATTTCAGCTCCTGCCTTCTCTTGGGCAGCGCATCGCATTGAGGACATGCTCCGAGAGGAAGGAGACCACTGAGCCCCGTCCTGTTCTGTGCCTCCCCTCTATTAATAGAGCTGTTTGGGATCATCTTCCCGGCCTAGCAGCTGCTGACATTTGGAGCCTGTCTGATTTGAGGCACCCCGGAGCTATGTGGCTGCGTTTGGCATGGCCGCGGCTGACCTTTATCCCAGCTCTGCTCCGCAGGGAACAGGAATCTCCCAAGCACCCCAAAAATCCCTTCCTTCCAATCAGCCCCAAGGGACCTGCCCTTCCCAGGAGCCGTATTTCAGGACAGTGTGAGTTTACATTGCAGCTCTCTAGCACAGGCTCATGATCCCTGACCTCCCTCAGTCACTGCCCTACCCATACATTGCCTCTGTGCCTTGTCACAGAGCCCTGACCCATAATCCGTAAGTGAAGCCCTAAATTCCCCTTAAGCATCAGATTTCCTATTAGCTTCACAAGAGATTGCTAAGGGTTTCTGGTCGAAGCAACTTCAAGGTCACCCAGAAGCAGCAAGAGAGCAGGGACCTTTCTTTGGCCACAACTTTCCAGACCATTATTTTTTAGGAGACTAAAGCTGGGGTAGCTTTTCCTCCAAAAAGCAGTGTCTGAGTAACAAATGCTATTGGCAGTCTGTCACTGAGAACCCTACATCCTTCTCTAAGCTCTTCTTTCTTCCCCGCTGTCATATGAAATAATGGCAAGGGCCCACCCTACTTTTGTATCCCCACCAGCCCCATTACTGAGGCACTGTAAAAATGGACTGGACAAGGAGCAGCACCAAATGGATGCTCCAGGAAACCGTGGGTTTGGCATGGGAAACCTGGTATCTCCTCAAGAAAAAGCCACCTTAAGAAGTGAGATGTCAGCACTAGAAGTGGAGGTGCAGCCACCGTAGTGGTGTATAGCCCCGATGGGAAAGGGCACCCGATACCCAACATGACAGAGCCCTGCTGTGTGGTGGGAGCCATTCCAAGCCTGTGACCACATCGTGTTCTTTCCCTCAGAAAACAATGCCCTAAAACCACACACGATGCTCCTGCTGAGTGTGACAATTGCTGCGGATGGTTCTAATGCTACCATGGGTCTGATGATGCAAAACCTTCAAATCACATCCCAGGGGCAGAGCCATGGGGATCATCTCCTGAAGATGCTCATGTTTAGCTGCTGCGGTGTCTGGTCACGGTACAGTACCCAGTGTGCCCATCAACAATGCACCCATTCATCCCAGCTTGGTGCAATCAGAGCTACGTGACAAACACATCTATGCTGGCAACATGGGCCATTACCATGATGGGTACATGAAACGTGCCTGTGGTTTTCAGAGCATGGAGGTCAGCTTCAGCCTGGACCAGGACCCTCTGGATAAGGGGGAGAAGTCTAACACAACACACACTTACATTGGGAGAAGGCTCCAGCATGTTGTCTCCATGCCAGCCCGAGATGGGCACGAAGGGAACTGTGGCTGGGTTGTAGCCGATCTTCTTGATGTAGGCGCTGACCTCCTTGACGATCTCATCGTAGCGCTTCTCGCTGTACGGGGGCTCCGTGGAATCCATCTTGTTGATGCCCACGATGAGCTGCTTCACCCCCAGGGTGTAGGCCAGCAGAGCGTGCTCACGGGTCTGCCCGTTCTTGGAGATACCAGCTTCAAACTCACCAACACCGGCAGCGACGATCAGGACAGCGCAGTCAGCCTGGGAGGAAAGAGCTAATGAATGGCTCCTGCTCCCAGAGAACGATGCTCCTGGTGAGTAAGTCCCTGATGACTCCTACTCATGGCTTGGACCAACGTCCCACCAGTTGCTACCCATAACCCTGCAGATCTACCTCAAAACTGACCTAACTGTGCTACATCAGGTTTGCCCACTAGGCATGGGTTTGCAATGCGGGTTGGAAATCAGAGTGTGTCACTCTAACCAGGACCTCATCTTGATCATCCAGAGATACTCGGACAAGGCCTTATCTAAAACTACTGAAGTCTTGCAAATAATCTCCCTGGGTGATGGATGAGATTCCAACCATGGCAACCCAGAATACTTCTGCACCCGGAGCCCACAGCAGAATATGCCTGGGTTCGACAGAAAGTCATGCTCAGCCCAACTGGCACTGCAATGGGAATCTTACTGGGCATGCAATGGGGCTCATCCAGCACCCATCAATGACTGGGAGATGCAGGAATATTCTACAGTGTGGTGAGGGGAAATTACCCTGCTCTGGATAGGTAGACCATTGAGTTTGGCAATATGATGCTGTTCATGGGACAAAAACAGATGTTTCAAGTAAAAGGAAGGAGGAAAGATCCATAGAGTTTCCTTTAGCCAATAAAACCTAACGGATTGTTGGAATTTTTGCTGGCTAAAATAATGTGGAGGTATCCTCACACAAAAGCCTGTAGATCACAGCATCCCACCCGCCAGAGAGGCCGTATTCATCCCCACCTCCTCCAAAAGGACTCCAACAGCACCTACTTGACCCTGGGCTTGTCAGCAACTCTCAGCTTCCCATCCCCAGCAGCCCCCCATCTCCTGACCACCATTCCTCACCTGGGAGGTGCCGGTGATCATGTTCTTGATGAAGTCCCTGTGGCCAGGAGCATCAATGATGGTGATGTAGTACTTGGTGGTCTCGAACTTCCACAGGGAGATGTCAATGGTGATGCCACGCTCACGCTCGGCCTTCAGCTTGTCCAGCACCCAGGCGTATTTGAAGGACCCCTTCCCCATCTGGCCAACACGAAGGCAAGAACCAGTGAGAAAACCCAAGCCCGTATCCCAGGCTCATGTAGACAGAGGGTCACATTGCAGACATTGAAGGCAAAATGCCCTAAACTCAATGGCAGCCATAATCCATTTACTGACAAATACAGGAGCTGTTATTCTCAATGTGCTTCTCAACCAGAAGAGCTGTGAAGTGAATTTGAATGGGGCTTGATGGGCAAGATCTGGAGCCAGTGACCCATGAGGTCTCCTCCATGGTCCTGCACTGCTGCTGGGAAATGATGATGCTACAGAACTCTACAGCAGCGATGGAAGCTTCTAATTGTATTTTAATCTATTAACTGATGCTGTGAGGCAGCTGCCTTGTGGGAAAGGGAATTGCTGCATGGATGAGCCTAGAACTGGTGGCGTGGAGGAGGAGAAGGGGTTAAAAGGAAATTAAAATGCGAGATGGTTGCTATGAGCAGAATAGAACCGGGACTGATTCTTGCCACAGAGTGTGCAAATTCACACGACGAGCTCCTGCGAGCTGCAGCCAGACCAACTGTCGTTGCCAAATGGCCAAAATCTCAGCCAACATTGTAATGCATAAAACCCTGCTGGGTGAGATTAGCTACAGTAAATCCATCCTGTGATAAAGCACATTCCTTGGTAAAACCACAGTGCTACTTCTGAAGCGCTTTCGCCTTTGGGTCAGCGTTCTTTGACATCATGGAGAGGTGGAATTCCCCCCCCAGCATCGGAGTGATGCTCCCAGTCTGAGCTGGGATCCTGTCAACAGGGAGATGAGGCAGGACAAGACCCCCCTTCTCCTTGGTGACCATGTTGTGTTCTGGGGCAGGCTGGGGAGCCCAGCTGAAGCAAAGGATTAATGGGCATCAAGCATCAGCACTTGGCCTCGGATGCAAGGGGCTTTTTTAAGATGGAAAATGGAATTTAGGTCATTTGCAGATGATTTAATGGGCTCCTACCACTGTGCAAGGACAGAGCTGCAGTACCCAACTCCCACCCACCCATTCCAGTGTCCCCTGCAGCCACAGCTCCTTCTGGAGGATCAATGCATCCTGGCCAATTATAAATCACTGCTCCAGAGGGAAGCGCTTCCCGATTGCGGGCATCTTCAGCGATGATCCGCACCAAGAAGCCTAATGCAGCATCACATCCCACCCCATCCTGCCCACCCCATGCCCCTGGCTCCCACACTCCAGCCCCACATCCGCATAATTCAGCACAAGGAATTAACGTGCTCAATTAATGGTGCCGCCTGCTTTACGTAAGAGCCGAGCGCTGCGATGACTTTGCAGCTTGCTCTGGAGGATTACCGGCAAAATCCTCGAGCCAGGAGCAAACCTCCTCCTCCTCAGAGGGGATGCCAGTCAAGAGGGTGATGCCCCATCTCTGATGGGCAGCTGGGAGCTAGAGCCTGCAGGAAGGGCAGTCCAGGCATGGAAAAATCCAGAATCAAATCCCTGCTCCTAAGCATCCTCCTGGCATCAGGCTGAGTGAGGGGGAAGAGCAGGAGCTTGGGGGTTAACCCTTTCCAGCATGCACATCAAATCCTTCTCTTGCCAAGGAAAAAAGGGAGGGGGTCATTCAAGCGTGCTCATTTATTGCTGGAAAAGGTGGAGATGCACCAAGGATTTTGTGCTTTATAATAGGTATATCTTGGGCAGGAGCCCAAGCAGCACATCCCACGGCCTCCCACCCATCAGCAGCCTATTCCTTCCCTTCTGCATGGGGAAACTGAGGCACAGAGCAGACCCCCCCAGCTCTCCCATAGGAACTGAGTGGGAATCAGCACCTGATCACAGGGACCACATCCACACACACAAACAGCCTCTCATCATGTGAATCCCACCCCCGCCCCCCCCCCCCGAACTGGGCATCGCACGGTACTTGAAGACAAATGAGATCCTTTATTTAGCAAACTGTTTCCCTCTTTCACGGGGTAGATTCAGTTACCCAGAGCTGTTGTTGCAAAAACCAGGGTATTATCTAGCTTTGCACAATACCTTCCCTGTTCAGGGCCAGAAACAGCCTGCTTTTCCTTGTCTGAACCCCAGCACAGGCACAGCTTTCTAGCTGGAGACCACAAATACGGATCTCTTCCTTTATTTTTTCATAGCACAACTAGTCTTTGGGAGATCCCATTACCTTGGAGTCAAAAGACAAGGGGAAAAATCCTTTCTCTTTCATATAAACCCCCCGATCAGCCCCTGGGGTTTTTTGTTGGCTTTTTGGGTGCAGGCAGGCTTCCATTTCCTATGAATGCCACCTAATGGAAGAAAACCCTTCCCCAGCCCTGCACCAGAAAATGGAGTCGGAAAGCTCAGTCAATAGGCTATTAATAGCAGCTCCCAGTCCCTGCATATTCCGGCAAGTCAGTGGAAGTGTCTGTTCCATTAAAATAGCCGCAATCGCATCCACAATAACCTCATCAAGCCATACCCAATCTATAGGCAAAGGGAAGGGCAATCTATGGGGGGATCATTTTGGAGTAAGGGGGAGAAGGATCATTTTGTATGAGGAAGATCTTTGCTTAAAGGCTGGGGAAAAGGGCTGGCAGCGAAGCAGGAAAATGGGGTTTTTAGCTCGGATGTTATCAGCAGATTTAAAGGGTTAAGACAGACACCAAAACGCTTAAATAAGGGTGGCAGCTCTGTAAACCTCCTCTTTTCCATGTGAATGTGGGATCTTATCCAGAAAAAATATGGAGGGATATCTGCATTAAGGATCCCTGGAACGATGACGACAAGCCATCTTCTGAGAGAGCAGATCTGCCCTGTCAATAACAGCCGGGCTTTTCCCGGCTCACCCACCTCTCTAGAATTTACCATCATTAATTTCCGAGAGCTTCCAGTTCACGTTTTGATTCCCAACATTATTTCTTCCTCTTTAATCTCTGTGTTTGCCACATTATAGGCATTGGGTGGTGCTTTATGAGTGACAGCATCCACTATTAAATGGCTATAAATGCCACCATTAAACAAAAGAACTTAATTTAAATGCTCCTGCTTCATGCCAGCTTTTCTGTATTAAAGGCTACCAATCCTGCTAGACGTCAGCCCCCCTGCCTGAGGAAAATGGGGATCGGGCTTTTAAACTGCATCAAAGGAGTGGTCCAGCTGATGCAGGACCTTGTGCCCAGCAGGCACTGGCAGGAGATGCTTCAGAGTGGAATTCAGCGAGCTCTGCACTGGGCAATGAGGGATTATCCGGTTTTCCTCCTTACATGCAATATTTAGAAGGAATTTCATGCTCTGGTTTGTGGCTCTTCCAGAACCCTATTGATGACCACTGGTTCCCTAACCCATCTTGCAGACTTCACCACGTCCATGCCCTCATTACCAGCCTGCAGCATGGAGTATCCCAGCTCTGAGAAGAGGGTGGCAAGCACCCAAATGCCCTATTTTCCCAAGGCCAGAGAAGTCAGGAAGACCCAGGGGTGCAGAGGGAGAAAAATAGATGGGAACAAAGGGAGAAAGAGAAGGTACGAGAAGGGCAGCACCAGGAAAATGCGAAAAAGGGGCACTTTTGGGGGTGTCAGTGTGGAGCATCCCTGCGGATGGGGCTGTGGGATGGGGGAATGCTGCAGGATGGGCTCCTCACCTCAGCAGCTTCCTTCTCGAATTTCTCAATGGTCCTTTTGTCAATGCCCCCGCATTTGTAGATGAGGTGCCCGGTGGTGGTGGATTTCCCAGAGTCCACATGCCCAATGACGACGATGTTGATGTGCGTCTTCTCCTTCCCCATGCTGCTGGGCTACGCGGGGCTGGCTGGGGCGGGCGGCGATGGGAGTGCAGTTGTGGGGTTTGGGAGGCTGCAGGGGAAGAGGCAGGCGCATCAGAAGAGCCCCTGTGACAGCCCCTTCCCAACCCATCGAGGGCAACTCTCCTCCCCTCATCCCACCTTCCTGCTGGACCATGTGCCCCATCCCAGCTGGGGGTGCCCAGCCTTGTCTGGCAGCTCTGCCCATGCTGGGATGGAGCCAGCTGGGCTATTTCTGGCCACCGTGCACATCCTCCAAGTCCCAGCAAGATGCCTCTTCTGTCAACGTCTTGCCCTCCATGGAGACCCCCAGGGCTACGTCATCGGTGCCTCGAAGGTGCCCTTCCCCCCTGGAAAACCTCCCTTTGGCTGCTGCTGCTGCCTTCTCGCTCTTTCCAAACCCGAGGGCATCTCCTCCATGTTGTAGGTACCCCTGGGAGGAGCTGTGGGTGCCCGGCCCTATGAGCTACCCTGACCATTCTCAACCCATGCACGGTTCGGGTGACAACATGGTGACTGCAAAATGCGATGGACAAAAATAGCCCTCGCCTGGTCCCCAGCGCAGGGCTGAGCCCGCAGTGGGGGGTTTGTTATATTCTGCTGCCACGAATCAGGATGAAACAGAGGGAAAAGGATGAAAACACAAATCCAAGGAGCTGTTGTGGCATGCCCCCGCGTTCCCATGGCTCTGCGGCTGCTGCGCAAAGCCGGCGCGATCAGGAGCTTTCATTTGATGTCTAATCAAATCCCATTTCACGAATCAGCCCATAAAACTAAAGGAGGTCAGGAGGAGTTTGATGCTCTAGCGGCGATTCAGTCATGCGGGCAATGATACCCCGCTGCGAGAAGCCTCCCTGGCCAGCGAGAGCTCCGTCCCTGCGCTGCCCTTGAGCGGCTCCCGCCTGGATCTGGCCATTTTGCAGCTCCACAGGGATATCCGCACCCGGGTCCGGGTCCCTCTGCCCCGAGCACATCCCAGCACCTAGGGTGGGAGATACGGGATCGCTTTGGGAAGCGGGGCTTTATTTTACTCTGTTATTGTTGTTGTTTTCCTCCTCCTCCCCAGGGCGCTAATGGCTGGGCGGGGGGGAGCAGGGTAATTTCCACCTGCGGGAAGCGGCACCTGCGGGATGAAGGAACGGCCCAGCCCCATCCTCTCCCTCCCTACCCGGGGGTACCCACACCCCCTATAGCAGCACCCCATATAGCACACAGGGGTGATGCGCATCGAACACCCTGGGGCAGGACCCCCACCACCACCACCAGTACCCGCTGTCCCCCTCCCCTCGGTGCTGAGGGGCCCGATCCCAGCCGGGGGCCCGGAGCTCTTACCGGAGCGGCGGTCGGGGCGGCAGAGGCTGCCAGCTTGGGCTCCGGCGGCTTTATCTCCCCGGGAGGGGCCCACCTATTGACGGCGGCAGCGCAATGCAGCGGCCCCCCCGCACTACGGCAATGCGGTACCGGGCGGGGGAGGAGGAGGAGGAGGAGGAGGAGGCGCGCCGGGGGGAGGAGGAGGAGGGAGGGAGCGGGGCGAGGCGGGGAGAGAGACGGAGGATGGGGATGGGAGGGAAGGTGGAGGGATGGGAAGGAGGTGGAAGGATGGGTGATAAAGGGATGAAGATGGAGGGATGGGAGAAATGAATAGGTGGGGGAGAGATGGAAGGGTGGAGGATGGAGGGATGGGAAAAACAGAAGGATGGGAGAAATGGAGGGGTGGAAAATGAAGGGATGGAAAGAAGGTGGAAGGATAGGTGGTAAAGGGATGGGAAGAAGATGGAGGGATGGGAAAAATGGAGGGATGGGTGATAAAGATAGGAAGATGGAGAAGGATGGGAAGGAGGTTGAAGGATGGGAGATAAAGGGATGGAAGAAGATGGAGGGATGGGAAAAAAATGTAGGGATGAGAGAAATTGAGAGGTGGGGAAGAAATGTAGGGGTAGAAGCTGGAGGGATGGGAAGATGAAAGGATGGAAGACAGGTCAGAGCGAGATAGCAGGATGGAAGACAGAGGAATGGGAGGAAGGTGGAAGGATCAAAGATGGAGAGATGACAGAGTTGGAAGAGAAAGGCACGAGAGGGAGATGGAGATGTTGGAGATACAGGGATGGGAGGAACAGAGGGAGATGGAAGGAAGGTCTTTTTGGAAGACAGGAGATATGACGGAAGCGCTGGTCCAGGGGGAGTGGCACAGATGGAGGCCAAGTGGGGCCTGGACCCCCTCTGGCACCCTGAGGGTGAAGGGATAGGGCTGCGGTGGAGGCCCAGGACCACCAAGTACCCAGCCCTTGCTCTGCCCTCCTGGGACCAGTGGTGCAAAAGGGCTGGTTTCCCACACGCACTGTGAGGAAACGGGGGTCCCCACATGGCACTCAGGCCAAACACACCTGCAACACATATATTGGCTGCTCAAGCCTCAAGAGTTATTAAGAACATCTTATTTAATGGGCTTCAAGTCCTTGGAGGACCAGGAAACCATAAGCAATCTCCTTCACTAATACCATGAAACTTTCTTTGCATAAAACCAGGCGACACGTAGTGGTCAGAATATTTATCCCAGTGTCAGCTGCACAATCATAAGGCTAACGCAAAGTCTTCTGCGTCCCAAAATATAGGTCAGGAGAAAGCTAATTCTGCATCAAGCTATGTAATTTTATGGCCCAGACCATCCTTCCAGTGCATACAACAGCTCAACCAGGTACTCTCAGGTGCTCTTATGAAGGGATTTACCTTCATAATCCAAGGGTTAAAAACTTACACATCAAGTAAATGCCACTGACCTCTCAACACTAAAAAGGAGACTTTAGGAAAGATATCTTTTCCTTCCACGCGGCATTCCTTGTGCAACATGAATGCGCCGAGTGCCAGGAAAAATAAACTTCCAAGAGGAAGGCTTTAAGAATTTAAAGGGATTGACCCAGCCTTGTGTTGGGATAGGAGCAGTGGTGTTACCCCAGGTCTGGATGTGCTGGGGCGGGCACCAAGCGTGGTAACACAGAAGGAGGGATGGGTATAGGAGTCCCCTGCTCTTTCTATCCATATTTCAGTGCTTCGCCAAGAAATAATGCCCCATTTTTATACAAGAGCTACAAGCAGCCTGGGAACTGCCCTCAGCAGGGCTGCATTTGCTAATGAAGGCTTCACCCTTAGTGGAGATGGAGTAAATCCCAGATCCCTCCGTGTTTGAGCTATGTGAGCATGTGATGGAGCTCTCCTCTCTGCAGCAAAGGGAATGTGAACTCTCACCCTTTTCCCAGGCAGGGATAAGAGAAACGGGCAGTGCACCATGCTTTACTTGTACAACGAAACACAGCCCGATGGCCCACGGGACTATAAATAGTATGGACACGAGTAGCAGAGCGGGCTGACAGACCTGGCTAATCCTGGCTCTGTTAAGCCACTTTACTCCCAGCCTCCAAGAAGCTTAAAGCCACAGCGGTGCGCCCAGAGAAACGGGTTCCACCAAACACATGTGATCCCTATGGACCATCAGGATCAATTTGCACACCCGAGTGGAACCATCTTTCCTCTTGGAAAACAGTGGGAATCTGTCCTTAAACGTTCAGCTATGTAAAAGAAGAGACCTGAGCAGGCAGCATCTGAAGGCGGCTGAATTTTAGCGCCTCGTCCCCATCCATCTGGCTTCAGATTCAGGTCCCAGCTGAAACGATTCCCATGCATCCTATTTAGGCTTCATTCCCCCATCCCAAAAACCATCACCAAATGGTTTGAGGTCATTTAAGAAAACAGAATCCCCCACCAAAGGGATGGGCAGGATGCACACAGAGCAGGCACCTCATACCCCTTTCACCATCACTTCAACCCCATCCAGCCCCACAGCCCCAGGGTTAGGATCTGATGTTTTAAGGTAAAAATTCCCTTTTCCCAGCCATAATAATAGGGATTGCTATTTTTTCTCCCCAAAGAGGCCCTGCACAGTGAGACTGGGAGTGAGGAATCCGCAGTGCCGGTAATTTGTATGTATCTGGGATATGAACACCCCAGGCTGTCTGCCTGGATTTGCCTTCACACCGGGGGTGTTTCCTCCCGCGAGTAACATGTTCAGCTGAAGCACTCATGGCTTGTCACTATGAAATGCAGCAGGTCTGCTCTGGAGGTGGGGGTTTGGGCAGAGAACACTTCCCAAAGGATGCCTGCACTGATGCTGCTCCCAAAGCCCTGCTCTCAGGAATAGCTGTAAATTGGTATTTTTTCCCCTTCCTTCCCATGCAAAGCAATAGAGATATTTTCCTTGAAAGGAGGAAATGCAGCTCCTCGTGACATAGCCATTGGAAAAGCGGATCAGAGGCATGTGGGGTAGCGGCTGTCCTCTAAGGGGCAGCTTTATGGAAGCGGGGGAATGCTGTTAGGCTGTCAGCTCCTTCCACACCAGCTTTGGAGGCTTTGCAGAGACTTTGCACCCACACCAAGATGCTGAGCATCCTCTCTTCATCCATCACAGTGGTTTGGGTTGGAAGGGACTTCAAAGCTCATCCATGGGCAGGGACCCCTTCCACTGGAGCACCTTGCTCCAAGCCCCTGTGTCCAACCTGGCCTTGAGCACTGCCAGGGATGGGGCAGCCACAGCTTCTCTGGGCACCCTGTGCCAGCACCTCAGCACCCTCACAGGGAAGAGCTTCTGCCTAAGAGCTCATCTCAGTCTCCCCTCGGGCAGGTTAAAGCCATTCCCTTTGGCCTGTCCCTATAGGCTCTTGTCCAAAGTCCTGCTCCAGGGTTCTTGTAACCCCTTTAGGCACTGGAGATGCTCTAAAGTACTCCCTGTAGCCTTCTCCAGGGTGAGCAAGCCCAGCTCTCTCATGAAGCTTTTAATGCCAGCAGGTTTTTCAACTCATTTTCACACTGCAGACCTGAAGAGGAGAGATGAAGGCAGAAATGATGGGAGCAAAAGCCAGGGGAAAGAGGAGGAAGGGAGTATTTTGAGGGCCTGCGCTCAGCACATGCTGCTACCGTTAAATTGGAGCCAGGGGGTTAAAAATAAGCTTTGGAAGGGATAACAAGATGTCCAAGCCCTCCATCCACTTGGCCAGCTAGGGATGGTGTCTGGTGTCACCCCTGATGGGACAGCAGTGTACCTCATGCGCAGCATGCTGCACCCAAGGACCCACCATGGTGCACAGCGCCGGATGTGCCATGGGGGTGCTCCTCCAGAAACCCTTTTTCTACCAAATGGGGTCAAGACAAGGAAACCTCTCTTGTGTAGAATAGACACATCCCTTCCCTAGTGTCTGTAAACCCCTAAACCTCAGCTCTGCCAAGGGAAGCCTTTGGTGCCATGGGTTCAAAGGCAGCCCTGGTACCCACATTCCCCTGAGAGCAAAGCAGGACAGCTTCTCCTTTTAGACAATTTAATAACAGCCAGACATGGGGTGAAATTCCTCTTCCCGTGGTAACTCCGTGGCTTTAATTACTCACCATCCTTTATTAAAATACCACACATGAGCAGAGGACGCTGCTAAGGCTTAGCTGACTTTGGTTTATTCTCCTACCAAGGTGGCACTTGGGTCACTTCGCTGCATATACCCCAGGCAGGCAGGTAAAATATGTTCCTCAAGTGCTGTGCTTAAGGAAAGCTTCCCCTTGCATTTCCAGGACATCCCCTTTTCCTATTTAAACATGAACAGACAAGGGAAGATGCCCAAGTACCTGTGTTGGGTCACAACACAACCATGGGTTTGGCCTCGCAGTTGCTCTTGCTGCGTCCTCTGAGGCTGCAAAGGCACTGGGGAAGGAGGAGGAGATTGTCCTAATGAAGGACCTAGGGTGAACATCTGGGCTATTCTTCATCCATAGGTGGCAGCAGCTGCCTGCACTGGATGGATGCTTCCACATCCCAAACCTAGCCCTGAGCAACACAGGAACAGCCAGGAGAACGCAGCCCAGGAGGAGCAGGAAGGCTGAGCACAGGTTGTGCCTGCTCCTTCCTCTGCAGAGAGAGCTCCTCCACACAGGGGGAATTCAGGAACCCCGTCAGTGGTGCAGGACCAGGCTCTGCAGCACTATGGGGAACTCAAGTGGGGCTGTTGGGCAACTTTCTCACCATGGACCCAATTCCTGAAGCCATTGGGATGCCACATCCCCACATGGAATCCTGTAGCAGCATTACGCCTTGTTGGCTGGGCATCAGAGTGCCCCAGCATCCCCAACATTCACTAACACCCATTTGTGATGTCCTGTGAGGGCTGGTGGAGTCCAGAGGCTGCAGGCTGTTCACCTTTGAAGGCTTCCAGATGTTTTGGACAAGTACATTACCAGAAAAGGTTATTTCCTACAGCACATGCAACCAGCAGGTAACAAAAGCCAGGTGACAGCTGTGATATGGAGCCCAGAGAACTGGATTTAAAACCAAAAGGCAGAAACCAGAAACCCAACAGTAAATTAAGGACAGTTACAGACAACTCAGAGGCCCTAAATAGAGGAAAATCAGAAAGAAAATCTATCCAAATCTTGTCACCTGCTGGCTTTTCAAACTTCCGATTCCTGATCCATACAGATTAAATGTATTTTCCTTTCTTCAACACACACAGGATAAGCTTTGTCTTGGGAAATCAGACACAGCCTTTCCTCACACAGCTGCTCAGTCCTTGCATCACCCTTGTGGTCCTTCTGTAGACCCTTTCCATCCCATCCACATCTTTTCTGTAGAACAGGGACAAAAACTGAACCCAGTATTCCAGGGATGGATGGAGAAGCACTGAGCAGAGAGGGATGAGGATATCCCTATCTCTGCTGGTGATGCCCTTATTGATGTAACCCTGCATCCTGTAGCCTTGCTGCAGGCTTTTGCCCTCTAAAATAAAGTATTTTCTCCCAGATCGCTACAGCCTAGCACCCCTACGAATACATCGGTATTTATTTATTCCCTTTTACTCTAATTTTAAAGGTGGTATCGGGTCGCTACCGCTAGAATCAGCTCTTACCCCAGTACCACGGAGGGTGTCCGTGGCAGGACAGGGGATACCGAGGAGAGACATCCTGCCCTCGGTACCACTAAGCTCGCCCCTCCGGTGCTCGGCGCTACACACACCCTGCCGCGAAAATCCCGTTTCCCGCGGGAAAAGAGCATGCCCGGCCGCGCCCCCACGCTCCGATTGGTGAAGAGCTCCTATGGGGCGTGGCCATAAGCCATATAAGGATCGTTCAGGGGGCGGGGCCTGCAGCGCCGCGGCTCAGGCCGTGCGGTGCGGAGCGGACGGTAGCGCCGCTGCCAAGCGGCCCCCGCGGCCCTAGTGCCCGCCCGCCGGACCCCGCCGCCGCCCCAGCCCAGGTACGCTGCGGTCAGTAGTGTAACCTCCGTGTAGGGGGGAAAACGGGGCGCCCTGAAGCAATTTTGGGGTGGGACGTTTGGGAGGGATCAACTGCAAGGATGTACCGAGTCAGTGTGGGGTGAAATTTATGGGAGATGGCTCCGTGCCTCAGTTTCCCCACTAAGGATCGCTGTATTAATGGGGACGCGGGTGCGTGGAAATGATTCTATAGTAGGATACCTAACAAGTGGGTGCATCATTAGAGCAGGGGAAAGCCTTACCAAGAGCTGGGGAGGAGCTGACGTTGGTGAGGGTGCTGGGTGCCCCCCGCATCCGGATCACAGCCCATGTCGGTGCTTCCGGGTGGCGATGGGGCTCCGTGTCCTCCTACAGGTCCAGGACTTCTGCTGGCAGATGCTCCCTTTGGCTGGCTGAGCCTTCTTGGAACTTGTTTGGAGAGGAATGAACCAGATCATGGGGCATGGGAAGGGTCAGCATCTTGGCAGGAGGGTGCTTTGTGCCAGGAGGGGGAAAGCACTTCCCCAGCTCGGAACTGGGCCAGGGAGAGAATGTTTTTTCCCGTGCTGGAGGAGGCCTGCGTTGTGCTTGGTGGTGCAGGACAGGCGGGTTTGCCCCGGTTCGGGGTGGTGAGGTGCTGCTGGGGACAGGCTGGGGCTGGAATCCCTCACATGAGAACCCTCACGATGTGCCCCGAGCTAAACACTCCCTTGCTCCTTACGCAA
This sequence comes from Lathamus discolor, assembly GCF_037157495.1. NCBI lineage: Eukaryota > Metazoa > Chordata > Aves > Psittaciformes > Psittacidae > Lathamus > Lathamus discolor. The sequence continues at coordinate 2,076,849 of NC_088894.1, read as the reverse complement.
TCCCGGCCTGAGGTTTCGTAACTCCCAACTGTTGATCCAAGGAAGAGAACTGGATTTCTGCGAGGAAATCAAACACCCGGCAGGGAAGGGGTTGGGGATGGTGCTGTGCAAACCTGCCAAGCCCCTGCTCTGTGCGAAGGGAAGTATTTTGGCTTTGCACGTAGCTCTTGGCCAGAGCTCTAGGGCTGTGGATAGCACTGTGAGTGCTACCCTTCATCCCCAGTGCAGTGCCGCTGTGAGCGTCCCAAGAAGTCATACTGGTACCATTTAAACTTTCCAGTAATGGTTGCCCCTTGGTTTTAGATCTGCACAAGATCCAAGATCCGGGACCATGGCATCCATCCCATCGAGCGGCTCGCTCATGGCCACACACAACTACTACAGAAGTAAGGATGGGTGCAGGGGTGGGCTGGGTGCTCGGGCAAGCTCAGGGTGATGTGGCTCCAGCAGGGATGAAGCCTTCAGATGATGCCCATAAGCGCTCCTTGCTGAGGAAGGGCGGCACCAGAAGCCACCCCCCTGTACTGGAACCCTCCTCTGGGGCTCGTGCCCCATCGTACCAGCTATAGAGATGGGGCTTGCAGTCTCCTTCCCTTATCATTAAGGTTGTAGGTGAGGGGAGGTGATGGCTTCAAATGTGTATGGAAATGGCTTATAGGAATGAGCTGCAAAAACAGCCTGGGCAATGGCACCTCTCCAGGGGAGAGACTTTCTGGTTTAATGGATTGCCTAAACCAGAGGGCATTAAAGTATTCCCCTTGAGCTGAAAGTAGTAACAGGATTCATGGAAGCACAGAATACAGGGTTGGAAGGGACCTCAAGGATCAAGGCTTGTAGCAGTTGGACTAAAGCTGCACGAGTACTGGATCGAGGTGGTGATGAGACAGGAATGGCCACACCGAGGCTGTGCTTTGCTTCTCATGTCAAGGCTGAGGGTCGGTGCTGGCTCTGATGGCTGTGATTGCTCCACAGGGCGCCTGAGCTCCACATCCAGCAACAGCTCCTGCGGCAGCTCCGAGTACTCAGGGGAGGTCATCCCCCACCCCCCGGGTGAGTGCCACCGTCCCAGCCCCATGCAAACCCCACTGAGCCTCTCCTATGAGATGATAGAATCCCAGGATGGTTTAGGTTGAAGGGACCTTGAAGCTCCATCAGGTTAAAGCCATTCGCCCTCGTCCTGTCCCTACAGGTCCTTGTCCAAAGCCCCTCTCCAGGTTTCTTATAGCCCCTTCAGGCACTGGAGCTGCTCTGAGGTCTCCCTGGAGCATCCTCAGAGCATCTCTATGGGCTTCTCTGGACTCACTCCAACAGCTCCACATCCTTCAGCAGGAAGCCTCAGGATGACACTGGGGTAGGTGGTGGAGCTGCCCTGACCTCGACTTTCTCTTGCACTGTCCTCTAGGTTTGCCCAAATCTGATCCAGGTCACTGGTGGGCCAGCTTCTTCTTTGGGAAGGTGACTCACCCAGCCATGACAACTGTGTCGGAGTCCCCGGAGAGGTGGGTGCTTTCCTAGGATGGAATAACATGGGAGAACAATGCAGCAACCCAGGGTACCTGGGAACATCCCTAAGGTGCATCCTGACCCAATGGGTGCTTTTTTCGTGCCCAGAGCACCTATTCCTTTGCTGCACAAACAAACACAGAGCACCAGCACAACACCTTGGCATTACCCTGACCCTCTCTGTGCTCTCTTACAGCCTGGGAGCACTGCAGGTGACTACAGGACCGGTGGCTTGTGGCCTGGAGCCAGCCTCAGGAGGGGGACGGAGGCGCCACATGAGTGAGCCCAGCTCCGGGCCCTTGGCGTGAGCGGGTCGGTGCTGGGTGCTGCTCCCACCCCGGCGGGCACATCCCCTTTCCCCCCATAGAATAGGGTGGCTTCTGCAAGGCAAAGGTGCTGCTTTGTGATGGTAAAACGCAACAACCCCCTGAAGATTCCCACACCAGCCTTTCTACTCCTCAACGTAACGATGCCCTTTCCCACACAGATGTGGTGACTTGTTTGACTTACCTTGCACTCACACAATGGCAACTAATAAACTTGAGCAGCCTTTGAAACCAGTGTGGGCTGTTCTTCACCCAGGGTGGGAGAGCAGAGCGATGCTGTTGATGCTGGTGGGGTTGGACCCGCAGCGGCAGGGTCTGGTAATGGCAGTGGTGCCAGTGTGATGCGCTGATGCGTGCGTGTTGGCATGTGAGCAAGCTCCGGCTGGCCTGTGGTGATGCTGTGGATGCCTCCCTCACCCTCGCCTCCTTACTTGGCTGCACAGCCCGTCCCTGCTGGCACTGCTCTTGTTTAGCTCCTCAAGCACATTGCAGCCCTGCTCCAATGCCTTGTGGGGTGGGAATGAGTGTCTGGGACTGAGCTGGGTCTGGTCAGGGCTGTGGGAAGGATTTGGGTGCGGAATAACAAGGGAAGGAGATTGCAAGACCCATCTCCAGCTGATACAATGGGGCAGGGTCTGCCAAAGGAGCCCCCAGTAATGAGGGGAGAGCTAAGGCTTGTTTCATGGGTCTGATGTGAGTCTGGAGCTCATGGTGTGGATGGCAGTGCCAGAGCCCAGCAGGGCAATGTCCTACAATGCCCTCAGTGGTGTTTTGGTTGATTTTTGCCTGGTATTAGTCAGCTTGCCTGTTTGACCCTGCTGTGATTAGCCTGATAGCTGGGGAGGGCTGCTTGATAAAGCACAGGGAAAACAAGAGCCTGCAGATTCCTGCCTGGAAGGGGGCAAGGTCCCAAATTCCTGCCTGAGGCAAACAAAATCCTGGCAGGGGCTGATTTAAAGGTGCCAGATCTCCTGCTCTGGTCTGCTTTCAGCCCCAGCCTGAGATACGGAATGGTGACTGCGTGCATTGGTGCTGCAGCCCTGATGGCAGCCAGGGGTTACAGACTGAGAGAGCTGGGCTGGGTCAGCCTGGAGAAGAGAAGGCTCCTGAAGGGGAGACCTGAGAGCAGCTCCAGTGCCTGAAGGGGCTGCAGGGAACCTGGAGAGGGGCTTGGGACAAGGGCCTGTAGGAACAGGCCAAGGGGAATGGCTTGAACCTGCCAGAGGGGAGACTGAGCTGAGCTCTTAGGCAGAAGCTCTTCCCTGTGAGGGTGCTGAGGCGCTGGCACAGGGTGCCCAGAGAAGCTGTGGCTGCCCCATCCCTGGCAGTGCTCAAGGCCAGGCTGGACACAGGGGCTTGGAGCAAGCTGCTCCAGTGGAAGGGGTCCCTGCCCGGGGCAGGGGTTGGAGCTGGAGGAACTTTAAGGTCCCTTCCAACCCAAACCAGGCTGGGATTCCACTATCTCCGAGTGATGACTTTGACTTTGTACCTGTGTGGGCCGGGGCAAAGGGCAAGGCTGTGCTCAGGCAGCTGCAGGAAACGTGGCTGCTCCACTTTTCACCCGTGCTGCAGAGGCATCCAGGGTCACGTCCAGCATCGCTCCTTGCTTCTGGTAAGGAAAAGTGTTGTGCTAGCTTTGTCCTGAGCTCTGTGGCTCCAGGTTGCGGTCCTTGTCCTCTGTGTCCCTCCTGTCCTTAGGAGTGGCTAGGGCAGTGCTGGGACCTCTGCTCCTACTCTCTGTTTGCATCCAAAGGGAATGGCTCTGTGGGGGTCCCCAGGACCAGCAGTCTTGGACACATTGGTTGGATCCGGTGGTGGTGGGTGCTGGTGTACACATGTTCCTATATTGCAGGAAGCACATGGCAGCCTTTAAAATGTCACAAAACACGTGAAAATCAAGCAACCCCCCCACTTTCTGAGTAAGACAAGAGGAGGCATTGGCTGTACCAGCAAACACCTTGTCCATGTCCCAAAGCCCTAGGATCCCTCAGGGAAGCGGTTGGGTCTCATCCGCTGCTGATTCCCAGCAGCAGCCCCAGGTTTTAGAGAGACAAATGTATTCCCTGCAAGCCTTCAGCCTCCTGGCCTGCAGACTGAAGTGTGGGCACGCAAAGGTAAAGTCAATAGTGCTCTATTTGCTTGTTGGCCTCGTGATCAGAGGCAAACTGCCCTCAGGCACCCCCGGGGGAGGCTGTGGCAGGGCAAAGGCACTAATCCTGCATCCCTGGTTTTCCTGGAGGACCTGCTCTGGCTCTTGCTGTGATGCCACCAGCTTTATGCACCATACCCCTCCCTAAGCATCCCCTCTTTCCATCAGCCTTGCTGTTGGAGGGGCAAGCACCCGCCTCCCATAGCACCAACCGACAGGGACAGACTTCCCCCTCTCTGCTCCAGGAGATCCCGTGTTTTCCCTGTTGAGTAACTCACATATTTGGATTCAAGCAGCCGGTGCATTCTACTCGCTTTCGGCCCCTCGCAGCAGCCCTGGTGCCCCCCCACTGCCTCCTCCAAGGAATATTCCCTTTCATTGCCTGTTTTTTGCTGCTTGGGGCCACCCCCCCCCCCCCAGCATTTTGCTTCCCCCTCACCCTTTCAAAGGCCAATGTGGGCCCTTATAAATAGAAACAAACTCTGCAGCACAAATGCATCGCATTAGCCTGGCACTGATTTCAAATGCCAGCCTGAAACCAGAGCAGGCGAATGCCTCTACCAACAGCATTTGCAGCGCCCGTTCCAGAGGGGTTTGGAAGGAACTGGGGCTCTGCCTTGGTGGGATGAATTTCCCCCTAGCAGCTCCGATTTGGGGGGAAGCTGCAGTGTCCTGCCCAGGCTGGGATCCTGGGAGAAGATGAGAAAATCTGGGCACCCACCCCAAATCCATCGACTTTCAGTAAGCAACTTATGACTTAGAGGAATGCCAGAGCCCAGCAGGCCGTGCTGGAGGGCAAACCCAAGCAGCACATCAGCTTTTAATGCAGTGGACGAGGAAGGAAACACTGCTGTGGGCAGCACCATGTCCCCATATCCCCTCTCCACACCACCCATCATGGTATTGCTACAGCAGAGCGAGATGCTTTGGGATCTCATGTCTGATGGGGCCAGTGGAGCTTCTGAGGGGCCCCATCCGTGGACCACCTCATCCCCCCACACTCCCCCTTCGCCTCCTGCTTAATTTTTAGCTCCATCTGCTGGCAGCCAGACCTGCAAGTTTAATGTCTTTATGGCTGCAGCAAGCGTGTCCTTGCCCATCACCTTCTGGACATGCCTTCGGTCTTCAGGCCAAAGGGGCTTGTTAGTAGGAAATCAGCATCCAAGCTGTGCCTGGCTGCCTTTCACCCTCAGCACATCGTGTTCCCTGCCACTGGAGCATCACTTGGCTTTGTGCTGTAAGACTGGTAAAGAGCAAAACATGGTGAAGCAATGGTTCATAGAATCATAGGTGTTGGAAGGGCCCCTAAAGCTCATCCAGTTCCAGCCCCTGCTACGGGCAGGGACCCCTTCCACTGGAGCAGCTTGCTCCAAGCCCCTGTGTCCAACCTGGCCTTGAGCACTGCCAGGGATGGGGCAGCCACAGCTTCTCTGGGCACCCTGTGCCAGCGCCTCAGCACCCTCCCAGGGAAGAGCTTCTGCCTAAGAGCTCAGCTCAGTCTCCCCTCGGGCAGGTTCAAGCCATTCCCCTTGGCCTGTCCCTTGTTCACACACACACAGAGGATTAATGCACTCAAGGATGAGCTAAAGGGACTCTGGTTCTATCTGTGGCTGCAGAAGTGGGACTGGTGGCAAACCACCGCTTTGCGGGCAGGGAGAGGAGCAGCATGGTGAGGGCAGAGCATCCAGCAACGGATGATGCACACACATTTATTGATGAACACACCAGACACACTACATGAAGCAGAGCCACAACTGAACACAAACTGCAAACCTTCACGTTGGCACGGGGAGCAGCAGGGACCTCCCACCCTACTGCCTGAATGACCATGTAAACTCTGGGTGATGCCTTCACTACCTGGCTTTTTCCAGGCTGCTACACAGCCAAGCACTAGCAATGGGTTCTCCACCTCTCATTGCCTTTCCCCTTGGCCACCTCCCTGCATCCTGACCGAGAGGGACCACGGTTCTGGAGGTGGAACATGCTTTCCTTGGAGCCCTGTTTGAGGGCAAACCAGAAGGAAGGAGCTTCTTGGCAAGAGCTGGCCTGGAGGAGCTTTGTGCAGGAAGGATGGTGGGAAAGGGTCCCTCAGGAGAGGGAGCTGAGCAGCCGTCTGTAGATGAAGCCCAGCTTCTCCCGCAGGGCCAGGAAGGTGGGACGCTCCTCCGTGTTGCCGCTCCAGCATTCCAGCATGATGCTGTAGATCTCGGGAGGGCAGGAGCTGGGCCGGGGCAGGCGGTAGCCCCTGGTGATTTGCCGCACGGTTTCTTGGTTTGTCATCCCTGCAAGGAAAAGGAGAAGATGCCCCTGAATCTGATGTCCCCAAAGGATGCTCTGAAGGTACAGCTACAGTGGGCCAAGGTGTCAGCTTGTGCTGCTGTGGCGTGCTCTCTGCCATGAGGCTGATAGAGGAGAGGCTATGGGAGATCATCCAGCCCATGCCTCCTTCCTGCAAGCACTGGAAATCCATCTTAGCAATCCCCAAAGTGGACGAGAAGTTGCTTATGCTCTAGGAGCTGCTTCCACATCCCTTGTGGAAAGGACAATAGAACAACTCATGACATGTTGGCTTTTAGGGACCATGGGCGAGCTGCCCAGCATGTGGATGGAGTGGCACTGGAACCCTACCTTCATATGGAATCTGTCCATACGTGAAGACTTCATAGAGCAGAATCCCATAGGACCAGACATCGGATTTGAGGGAGTAGGTGCGGTAGTTGGCTGCCTCCGGGGCTGTCCATTTCACCGGGATCTTAGTGCTGCTGCTGGTGGAATAAATGTCATCCTGAAATGCAGGCAGAGATGGGTCATGAGGGATGGTGCAATGAACACAGCCTCTGCTTTCGCAGCTTTGAACGGGGACAGGCGATGGTGGCGGAACGGGATGCCCCATGGATGGGGCAGCTTGGTGGCCTGTGGTGACAGGAGGGAGCACAGCATCCCACCGACTGACCTTGAGGAGCCGGGCAAGTCCAAAATCAGCAATCTTGCAGGTGAGCTCCTCTCCCACCAGGATGTTTCTGGCTGCCAGATCCCGGTGGACAATGTGCTTCTCCTCCAGGTACCTCATCCCATCCGCCACTTGGCAGGCGATGTTGAGCAGGTGGGAGGTGCCCAGGGACTTCCCTTCAGGACCTGTTAACAGAGATGAACCCAGCGTTGGGGGCAATGAAGCAATATCTATTTTGGGTGTTCTGGTTTGGAAGGAGACCTGGTCCCATGTCACCATCCCATGTAAAACCTCGACCTGGAGGTCGTACCTAAACATCATGGTGGTCCAGCATGGGAAGTTCAGCACAGCCATGTGCTCCTAAGGAATGGGACTGAGGTGAGCTCTGAAGAGCACCTTGTGCTGCAATGATGATGCAGATGTCCATGGCTTGTTCACAGCTAAAGGTGACCTTCTGCCATGCAAATCCCCAACCAAGCTTTTCAACTTGTCCTACCTGTGAGCCCCAGTTCCTCCAGCACCAGATGCTGCTGGAGCTCCAACCAAAAACAAGGTCAGTGTGGAGGAGGAGGAGGGTACCAGTAGAAAAACAGGTCTTGGTGGGAAGCGGTCTGTCTTGTTTCCCTTCAAAACTGATTACTGGGTCAGGAAAAGAAAGGCCAAGCAAAATAAACTGATGCCTGAGTGGACCATGGCCTGGTACTAGCTCTGCATAATGAACACAACCATGATGCCAGCTCAGGTTTGGCCATTTCAGTCATAACAAAGGCAAGAGTTGCCCATGCACAGCAGAGGGGTCTCTGTGCACTGGTGGGAGATGGCAGATCATGGGTGGATGGAGAAGGAGGGATGAAGGTCCCTATCAACATGCTTGGGTCCCAAGGGACTGATACAGACCCAGCCCACACAGACACCAAAAGGATCACATCAGACTGGATCTTTGGGTGTTAAAGTCACCCAACACCATCTCCACCAGGCACCCATGGGTTGCTCTGCCTTACGAACAGGACTGAAACCAGGCTTGCTCTTAGGCTCACCCTTGGGTTTGTAGGGCTAATCTGGGACATGGAAAGCATCCACACAGCAGCACTGCCCCAAGACCCTGCTCCCTATGGTGTGGGTACTCACTGTTGAGGTAGGTGTGGAGGTTGCCTTTCCGCATGAGCTCAGTGATGATGTACACGGGCTCATCCAGCGAGCACACAGCGTGCAGCTGGATCAGCTTCTCATGCCGCAGGCGCTTCAGGTTCTGGATCTCCTTAGTGAAGTCTTCTGCCTTCATGTCAGCTGGGGGAGAAAGCCAGTATGACTGTTGTGAGCTGCTTTCTCATGTGGATGTTAGGAGCTCTGCATGTCCAGCTATGAGCTATGAGACCTTTTTCCTCCTTATAGCCCACCACTGCTTTCAAAGTTGATATCTGCACATCCTGTGTCTCAGATCCAACACCCAAGAGATGTTTTCCCATCAGGATCCCATTTTCAGGATCACTGTCCCATCAGGACTTGACTTAGCACAAACCATTTGATTTGGTTTGACTTGATATGACTTATCACAAACCCACTGGATTAAGCCATTTTATAAACAGTCATAGAATCCCAGACTGGTTTGGGTTGGAAGGGACCTTAAAGCTCATCCAGTTCCAACCCCCTGCCATGGGCAGGGACACCTTCCACTGGAGCAGGTTGCTCAAAGCTCCATCCAACCTGGTATCCAAGGTGTAGCCCAAGCTTAGGTGGGTCCAGTGGCTACTTGCCAGGTCCTACCACAGTTCACTTGGTAAGACAAGACACAGGGACCAAGAAGACTGGGAAACGAAAGGAGTGACCAATGGGTCAGTGAACAAGAGCCCCGTTTGGCCACTATTGACATCTCCTCCACCTACCTTTAATGATCTTGATGGCCACCGGCACCGTGTTCCTCCACAGCCCTTCCCACACCTCTCCGAAGTATCCCTCTCCCAGCTTCCTCCGCAGGGTGAACTCCCAGCGTGGGCGCTCCCAGCCATCCCTTTCAGGGGGGGTCTGCAAACATGGACATCGGGTGCTCGGACCAACCAGCACCAGGACCTGCTGGTGGAGCCTGCACCGGCTTCTGGTGCCCACGGTGGCATTGAGGAGAGAGCAGGACATGGTGCTCCATCACCCGCATTGCACTGGGGCTGCCTTTCCCTCTCTTAAATGTTCACTGGGTGCACAAAGCATGTGGGGCACCCTCTGCATTAGCTCTGCTCTCAGCCAAAGTCTGCAAGGGAGGAGATCTTCAGAGCCTACATGAAACATCAGCAATTCAAGTCATAATTCACTCCTCATTAGACCTCAAATATGGCTTTTCTCCACTTCCACCAATAAATAATAATGAGTAAATGAATATTACTGCACGTTATGGCTGATTTAGACTCCAGCTCATTAAGCATTTCTTTTATCTTATACCTTTCCATTTCCCTCTCACATTATTCATGTGTTTAACTGTTATTTCCAAGTCCTAATCGGTGGATGGAGCTCTAATCAGGAAATGAGTCAGCAATTTGGGATTAAGACTCTCATCGGACTTATGAGTGCCATGTTAATTGACATGAAAGCTATATAAAAGCAATGTGGTCTTATTATAGTCTAGGAAAAAGGATTGGAAGTGCGGGTATGTCCAGATCCAGTATTGAAGGGATTTGTAACGATGTGGTTTCTAGTCTTTGAGATGGAGAAGATGCCTGTTGGCTGGTCAGAAACACCTATAAATGCCATGCCTGGGTTTAACATGGCTGATAAAAGGTGAAGCTGGCAGGTATACTAAGGGTATAGTTTAAATTTGGCTTCATAAAGCTCAAATCCCAAAAGGATAGGCTGATTATATCTATTTTTCCCTAATGTCCCCTATTTCCAACCCGGGGACCTTGGCCGAGCTTGCCATTGGCGTACGCACCGCGGGGCTGCAGGGCTGCAGCAAGGGGCTCTGGATGACTTTCCAGTGCTCCGTGTAGAAGGCGAGGAGCTCCTCCATGTCCGGGAAGGGATGTCCCTTCTGGATGTAGAGGCTGCCCCCCGGGCTCTTGCAGATTCGGAAGTGGCTGACCTTCGTGTGGTTGCGCACTGCAGGGAAGCCCAGGAAGGGGAAAATCATCTCGTGCCATCCTCAGTCCATTCCCAGCTCCCGGCTGACCCTCACCCTCTCTCCTTTCCAGGCACCTACTCTATTAATTCACCCTAAAGCAACACAACTTACCCTTGGTGTGTTACCTCCCACTCCACACCATCCCGTTTGCTCCCAGCTCCTGGCTCAGGAGATTCCTGTCCATAGGCGAGCAGGGCTTGTTTGTCCCAAAGAGATGATGCTTTGTTAATGGAGCTAATCCCCCATACAAGGACCCTTTACTGCTGCTTGGGGTGGACCTCCACAGCCCTGGGGACCGATGCGTGGATGTGGGGTTCACGGTGAATATTGACATGGATCAAACCAGACTGCAACAGCACTGCCTGGTCTGAGCCCCCTGAATTCAGACATGCGCGTGGGAGCAGCCCAGCCCCTGGTGTTCTGCAGTCACAGCATGTTTTCAGACAACTCTCAGCTGACAAAAGCGGCTGGAATGAAATCCTGGGAGTTGGTGCCACGAAACCATCATTAAGCCGCTGTGATTTGTTTACGGCTTTCCTACCCTCGACGGGAGCAATGGACTTTCCTTTGCCGCAGCAATTCAGCAATCCATACCTGCATCCCTTAGCTTTCCCCACGCTTTTAACAAGCTGTCAAGTCACTTTAACAAGACGCTGTAAAGTGCTTTGAGCATATTTCCTTGTTTTTCACCCCACGCTGACCAAGCCAGGAGCTGCCCTAAGGAACGGCTGCTTCCTTTTTCCCTGTGCTAATTTGCTCTGGATAATTGCCATTAAATTACCTGAGAGAGAGTATTCGCCCTTGCTGCTCTCGCTGTCCCGGACGAGGAAGGAGCCGTGCTGGTTGGGAGGTGAAAGGAGGAGCTGCTCCGCTTCGTTTCGGCTGATCTTGCTGAAGTACCAGCTAAGGGGAAGAGTACGGGGGTTAGCGTGGGGCAAGGAGATAGTGCATGAACAGGGCTGCATCCACACTAAGGGCTCCAGCATCCTCTGAGCCAGGGATGGGAGGGAGCAGCTCCCTACCACCATTCACTCGGGCCTGCTTGGTTGGAATAGGTTTAGTAGGTCCTTGTTGCATTTTATCGCATCTTGTTACCTGTTATTGATTTCCTCCTCCAGCTGTGTCTGCTCACCGCTGTATGGAGCTGGCCAGGTCTTAGCTGCATCCCAAAACCAGTGCTGACATCCCAAAACCTGGGCTGACAGCCTGCGCGTAATGGAAACACCAACCACCAACTGCTGCATAGAGGATGCTCCAGTGGGGTTGCACCCATGTGTCCTGCCACAAGAGCAACGGCTACGCTTTGTCCTTCTTGACCTGCAGCTCCTGGACACAACCAGCTCCCGGAGCCCAGGGGCAATGAAAACATCCCTGGGAGTTGCCCTTTGCTGCTCCAGATGTGGCAGCGCTGGTGGGGATCTCAGCAGCACCAAGCCAGGAGAGAGGACCCAGCCAAGACTCTCTCCTGTGCCTCATCAGCTCTGAGATTTGTCACTGAATCTCCAGTATGAAAAGGCAGGATGGGTCCTGACTCAACAGGATTCATAGGAACACTGGGAAGAAGCTGCCTTATAGAATCCCAGCCTGGTTTGTGTTGGAAGGGACCCTAAAGCTCCTCCAGCTCCAGCCCCTGCCCCGGGCAGGGACCCCTTCCACTGGAGCAGCTTGCTCCAAGCCCCTGTGTCCAACCTGGCCTTGAGCACTGCCAGGGATGGGGCAGCCACAGCTTCTCTGGGCACCCTGTGCCAGGGCCTCAGCACCCTCACAAGGAAGAGCTTCTGCCTAAGAGCTCAGCTCAGCCTCCCCTCGGGCAGGTTCAAGCCATTCCCCTTGGCCTGTCCCTTCATCCAGCCTAGCACAGCCAGGACACAAGCAGCTGAGGGTTTCATCATTAGCTGGGATCACCAGCGTCTGAGAAGCCGAGCAGCAAATTATACGTGATGGGGTTAGAGCAGCTGAGCAAATTAACACCCAGCTCCGACCTGCGGCTCCGCGCAGTCTGTGCGCTCCCGGCTCCCTGCGGCTGCAGAGCCGAACGTTTGCTGCCCTCCTGCGCCACGGCATTGCCCTTGACCTGTCCTCGGGATGGGGCTGGGTTATGCACAGACCTGTGTGCACGCACAGGCACACACACACTCAGCGATAGCCTGCCCAATTGCTCTGTGCAATGGGATGAAAACAGCGAGCTAACTCCACGGTCCTCACTGTTGTGATCCCAGCATAGTCCAAACCAGACTGGATCTGCCTTGCCCCAAAGCACATGCAAGGAGGGAGGGAGGGAGGGTATCTCCCATCCCACTGGCTGCAGTCACTGACCCTGCACATCAGGGCCCCTTCCCAGGCTCCCCCTATTCCTTTCCTTCACCCCTGCTCCTGCGGAGCACAGGGCGAGCACCGGGATGGTTCTGCAGGGTGATTACACCCGCCCCATCCCATCACTTGCATGACTCAGGGCCTGAAGCACAGGGAGCAGCCGTGTCTTGAGGCGCTTTCTCTAGCGTGTCAGGACCAGGCTGCCTTATGCAACGATGAGCCTGGGCTTTCCCCAGCGGAGGGCGGGCTGACACGTCAACCCGAGCTCCGTGTCCCATGGGAGAGGCACCAACAGGGGAACCCCCGGCCCTGGATAAGCTGGAGCCGGGCAGCAGCACCACCATGGCTCGATCCTACAGAGCTTCCCAGCAGGTCTCAACCCAAACTGCTTCTCCCTGCACTCCTAGGCCCTTTACAGCTGGCAGGGCTCAGGTACAAGCTTCTCTTCTTCCCCTTTAATGCACAGCAAGAGGGAAAGGAGTCATGGCAAGCAGGGGCCCATGTATTCAGCACTACAGCTGCGCCCGTGCACAGCATCAGACTGCATCCCAGCACAGAGCTACCCCATCCTATGCTACGGTGATACATCCAGGAATGGGTATCAGCATCTCTGTCCCTTGGTGCACCCGCAGCCCTTGCTTGCTGTGCTGAATACCTCCACCCCACTGCTGTGAGCTGCAGGAGCAGAGATGCCCAGGGGAGAGCAGATCCCCACTCAGCCCCACCACCACTGATGGCAAGAGCCAGGGACAAGGAGCTCATGCTCCTCCTGTCACAGAGGATGAGCACAACATTCCCTGGACACTAACACGCTACCATGGTCCAGCCTCCATCCCCCTGCAGTTCCAGAGCATCGGATACTTACGGTCGATGTGCAGAGGTGCCCTGGCTGAGGTTGGCCACGTAGGCAGCAGGGACATAGCCCATGGCCGGTTCCCCCAGCAGCCGCCGGGCAAACACATACTCTCCTTCTTCTCTGAGGACACGCAGTTTGTCCCCTGCGCTTACACTCAGTTCCTCCTCACTCCGGGCTGTGAAAGCGTATAAAGCGATGAAAAGAGAGGACTTGGGGATGAAGGGAATGGAATTCGCCTCCGAGTGCAGTGAAACGGAATCGGAACCGAGATACCCCAACGAGCAGCTCTCCGACACGGAGCGGGGACGGAGCTTGTTCCAGAAGGATGTCAGGAAGGTCAAACGCTTCCGGACAAACTGCTCCATCCCTGGAGGATGCGGTGGATGCGGTGCTCTACGCCACCGCGCTTCCCGAGGCCGTTGGAAGGGGCGATCCCGGGCTCATGCTGCCGGCCGGGCAGCTCATGCCGCCATCCCGCGTCCCTGGCGCGTGTCTGGGCGCTTGCCGGCACTTCCCAGAGAACTTCCTATTCCTGAAAGTGAAACTGGTTGTTCTGGTGGGACGAGTCTGCAGGCGGGAGGCCCATGCTCAGACCCACGGGCACATCTGGGAGCCGGGCACAGCTGGAGCCGCACTCGCTGCGCTCCAAGAAGGAGCAAGAAGGCTTTTGCTTGCTCTTTAATTACTGCTGCGAAGCTCTCCTGCTTGTTACCGCAGCGCTGGTAAACACAGCTTTCTGCTCTTCAAGCAGCTCTTGTGACAAGTGGCTGACTCCAGTTAATAGTCTTGATCTCACTTGTGTGGGAGGGTTTGGGTTGGTTTTATTTTCCATAGGAAAATAACTGCATCCACAAGTGTGCGAGAGTTCAAACGGAAGTGGGGGAATAACCTTAGAAAAGAGGTGGTTTGGATCCTTGTTGGGTGGATCGTGTGGGGGTTGTAACATAATCCTTTTCCTTTTTGGTCTGCAGCGACCTCCCAGTGTTACCCTGCTAAAGCATTTACCTTCTCCCATTAATTCCCCATTGCAAGAACCCGCTTCCCAGATCCAGCAGGATCTGGTGCTTGCTCAGCCTCCAGCAAAGATGTGCCCCTCTCAGCATTAGGAGGTCCTTGTCTGATCAGTCTAAGGATGGAGATTTCCACCTTGCACATGCACTTTAAGCCACCTGAAGATGCTGCTCTGGTGAGAAATCCCAGCTCCAGCCCCCCCAGCCCCTGCCTGGGTTTTGTCATTTAACTGTTCTATCTAATTAGAGGGAGTTCTGTGCCTGGCAACCCTGTTCCTGGCCTTGAGCCCACTGTTTCCATCCTCCTCTGGTTATAACTGGTCTGGGTGGCTCGTTTTGGGTGTGCAGTTGGGTTTTCAAAGAGGCTGCTTAAAAAGAAAGATAATGGAAAAATCAATGGTAAAGATCTAAGCTGCAGATTGAAGAACAAACCTGGACCCATCCCTGGGTCAGCAGCTTGATGTGCCCCACTATGCCCAAACCTGCAAAAGCTGGATTTCAATGTGGTTTGGGATCAGCTCTTTCTTTCCTCTCTCCCAGGCAGAGGGCAGGAGCACACAGTGCTCCGTGAGCATGCCCCACACGTTGCTGAACAGACGGGAGCTAGGGAAAAAGGGAATCTTCGATAAAGCATCTACTCCTTACTTACCAAATCACACCTGAATTATCCATAGGATAATTCCACCAAGGTCTTCCCCCACCTGGTGAGGAATGTCCTGCAATGTCTCTGGGTGTTTTTCCAACTTCGGCATGGGGAGGGGAACAGAGGATGGAGCACAGAAGGGTTTTACAACACATAGAATCATAGAATAGTCAGGGTTGGAAAGGACATCAAGATCATCCAGTTCCAACCCCCCTGCCCTGGGCAGGGACACCTCACACTAAACCATGGCACCCAAGGCTCTGTCCAACCTGGCCTTGAACACTGCCAGGGATGGAGCACTCACAACCTCCCTGGGCAACCCATTCCAGTGCCTCACCACCCTCACAGTAAAGAACTTCTTCCTTATATCCAATCTAAACTTCCTCTGTTTAAGTTTGAACCCATCACCCTTGTCCTGTCACTACAGTCCCTAATGAAGAGTCCCTCCCCAGCATCCCTAAAGGCCCCCTTCAGGTACTGGAAGGCTGCTCTGAGGTCTCCATGCAGCCTTCTCTTCTCCAGGCTGAACAGCCCCAACTTCCTCAGAATGTCTTCATTCATGAGAAAGGGACATCCCAACTGCTGCCCTTGTGCAGCGCTTCCAACAGGTCTGCTCTTCACGTCATGCTCCATCAGGAGGAAAACCAAGCAGGGGTGCTCGGTTTGCATTTAGAGATTATCTGATCAGATCAAGCACTGAACATTTACGCCTTACTGCTTTGAATGAGGACTTGGGAAACTTCTGGTTTGCAGGAGGAGATTGGAGCCTGATTTACCTTTATTGACCTTTGCCAGGCTCTCTAGTGGTACAAGCGATAGACAAGTGCAGCTGATTTAGAACACGCAAAGCTTCAGATCTTGATTTGCACCTAAATGAAAGAGTACTTCAAAATGACAAACATCCCTGAGGACTAAATACTGCCTCTGAGCTGAACTTCCCAAACATGCATAACACACGCTCATCACTGCAAGCCTGCGTCTGCATAGGATACACACAGAGCTCAGAGCCCCACGCCAGGAAATAGCTGATAAATCACAACCTTCTTTATTTTCTATTCCTTTTTATTTCCTATTCAGTTCCAGGAGCATCCCTGCTGCTTTGTAGCCCTTTGGTACTATAAAACACCTAAAAATAAAACAGAAGAAAAGAAAAAGCATGTTCGTAACAGTTTCTGGTCCTTGCAGTGTGGGAAGGTAGGTAGGAGGATGCAGAAGTGAGACGGATAAGGGTGGCACAGATATCTGATGGATCAAGTATTTTCCCTTTTGTCCCTGTGACCAGCTTATAAGGATGTATTAAACCCACCCTGCCCACTGATGTGGGGCTCTGGTGGATACACAGGGACTTTAGTTCTAGCACCACTAAAAAGCACCTTCAAGGAGCAACAGAACCAGAGGACCTGTTCAGAGGAGCTGGTGACATAGTCCTGGCTTAGTTACAGAGCTCTTAGGAGCGATAAACACTAACAGCACTTTGCATTTATCTGTGTGTCACGCACTGCACATCGTGTTCTCCTGCACCGACAGAAACCAGCAGCTCCCCTCCACTAATGAGAGTGCCCATTACATGTAATTATTGGAGGTTCTGTTCAAGGTCCTGTTACATTTACACTCAAAATACATCTTCCAGCAAAGAGCCTTTTTTTTTGGGGGGGAAGACCATAAATACAACATAAATCCCGAATGGGGCAGAAAGTTGGAGAATGTGGGTCATGCCAAGGAGAATGTTTTTAGGCATTTAATGGCAGGTCACTTGCAGGGTCATATAACTGAGGATGTGTCACTCATCACCCAATGGCTGGTGATGTGCTATGGCTTATAGTGGGTGTCCGTGGTCTGCTGGCTCTTCCATCCCATCCTGGAGCACTCAAACACCCAAGAGACTTCCCAGACCTTGTGTTCACCTCACTGCTGCTGGCAGGGACTGCCCAGACGGTGCTTGCCACGACCCTGAGGTTCCTCTTGCTCTTTCCCTTGGCGGGCAGAGATGGCTGCAGGTTCGCTTTGGCTTTCATCTTCATTTAATTCTATTTGTTTTCTCTAGGCTTCTCCAGATGCCTTCTGGCACCGCAGAGAAAGGTTTTGCCTCTTAATGAATTGTTTCAGTTGGGTGCCCATGGGACACTTGAGACAAGGAGTGGTGGATGACGACAGCATTGCGTGGGATGAGGAGAGCAGAGCAGCGCTAAAGCAGCTTCGGTTGTTCTCCATTTCCTGGGAACTGTAGAAGAAAGTGGCATCAAATCACCACCGAATAGGGCAGAGCTCATCCAAAGGGCAGTGGGGAAGTCCAGGAGTGAAAGGTCCAAGGAGGGAGGGGCTTCTAGACAGTCAGTGCAGAGGGTTCAATACAGGCAGGAGTACGGCTGTCCTGGGACAGGGAGTGGTACAGGAGGTGTGAGAGGAGGCAGAGCATCGTGGGGTCTCACGCTGCTGTTCCTGAGCCCTGTAGGAGTGTGTTGGACCGGGTGGTGGAGAGCAGGAGTGCAGGTCACAGGGCACCTGAAATGGCACAAGAAAGCAGATGATCTCTATGGGAGGCAGCAAGAGTCAGAGTGAGCTCTTTGTACAGTGCCTGGCAGGTTTGGGGCATGTGTGACCACAGCATGAAAGCAACCATAGCCACAGCCTTTTAAACCCACAGAGATGCTTTTCAGAGACCCTGTAAACCCTGGAGTGCTCTTCATGGACCTGAAATGATGGCAAGGATAGGAAATGATGGCAAGGAAAAGCCAACTCCTGTGTTGCACTGCAATTTATGTTGAATTTCTGAAGGGGAATTGCTGTTTGACTGGAAGATCTATAAGGACCCACAACAGACCATATCAGACTGGAAATCACTGTGGCCAGCCCACAGGCTTCCTGTCCTGCCTTCTGTTGAGATTATCAGCACACACCAGCCTTTGCTTGCCCTATCCTGTAATCTAACTTCCAGAGGATGCTCCCTTTAGGACAGACTGCCTGGCAGAACAACACTTCTCTGTTCCCATCCCTGGAGTAATCATTTCAACACATGAAAACCATCACACACCTCCTCCAGACTGGCAGGTGCCAGTGAGTTGTTCATCCTCTCTTTCAAGGCTGCATCCCCATGGGAAGCGGGCTAAGGGGGCTCAGTCTACGCTCTGTGTGCCCCTAAACACCAAGGGCCACAGGTCTGGTAGTGCCATGGCACTGCCGAGCAGCAGCAGGAATCCCTGGGCTGGCGAGGTGCTGACAGTGACTTTAAACGGCCTTGCTCCCTTGGCTCAAGCTGAGCCAACAAGTGGTGCCTTCAGAAGAGAGGTGCACAATGACTCAGATGTTGAGGGGGAAATCTCTGCCAGCATGTAAGCAAATGATGGATTGCTCCATCTGCCCAGGTGTCCTTATTACCCTGAGGAGGAACCAGTCCATCAACTCCGTTGCTGAGCCCTCTGATATCTCCCTCCCCACAAAGGTGCTTTGGAGGCTGCTGGATTTGGGGTTGGGGATATTAAGTGTTGTTAGAAGAAACCAACCCAGAGTCCCAGGAGAACAGGCCTGAGAGACCTCACCCAGTCCACCTGGCCCATCCTATACTTATGTCTTTCCCCATCTTTGCCAAACCAGTTCTTGAAAGACTTCCAGGAATGGATAACGCCACCACGTCCCCAGACAACCCATTCCAGTGAGTCACTAATCATCACTGGTAGAAATGAGTGCCTAACCTGATGCATTTGAGCCTATTACACCTTGTCCCATTCATCACCAGGTTGCTCCATTCCCTCCTGCAACAGTCTCTTCCTCATGTGAAGGCTACGGAGGTGCCCCACTGCACTCTCAGTGGCACCACATTGACCCCAGCCCACAACAAACACACTGACCTCATACAAACAGGCAACATGGTCATCTTCTTCTCCATTTATCTCCAGTCTTCTTCCCCCATCCGTGTGCGCTGGTATTCCCATGGTGCCACCTCAGCTGGCTCTCCAGTGCATTCACCTGATGGGAATGAGGAAGAAGCTGCTCTAAGAGGAGTTTTATTGCTTAGATAATCTTTAACCTGCCCCATACACAAGAAGAAAGCATTGGCTCAAGCTACCCTCACTGAGGCTTAAACTTGCATTTTACTCTCTGGTTGCAGAGCTTGTAGAGCTCAGCTTCATCTCTCCCTACTCCTCCTCTTCTCTACTTGCCATTAGTTCCCTTTGATTGCATGGCTGCTCTTTGGAGGACACAGAAGTCACAGAGGCTGCCCACAGCATAAAGATAAACCCTGCTCCTGGGGTGACTCCATTGGGGATCAGAGTTTTACCTGTTTCCGTAGGGAAGCGACTGTCTTCTCCAGTTCAGCCACAAGGGACTCGAGATTCCCTCTGGAGGAAGGGCCTGGAGAAGGCGCCTCATTTCTGGGGTCAGGGATAAAAAGTGAAAGGGATTACACTAACATCAGCTGCCTGGAGGAGAGAATCATTCTGCCTTCTCCAGCATCAGCCTCCAAGTAAGCAGCAATTGAAGGGCCCAACTGCCAAGAGACACCAACCAAACAGCCACGCAGCCCAGGTATTTAAACAGCAGAGTTGGGCTCTGCGCGAAGCGTAGGAGGACTTTGAGCTCAGCATCCATCGACTGCAGCACCCCTGATCCCAGACCTCTGCAGAATGATGATTTCAAAGGTCCAAAGGTACTGAGTTATTAAAACTATTCTTATGCTTCATAAAACGGAGGTAAGAGGAGCGGTGATACTGTACCTGGGCAAGGCAGGCTTCTGCTTGGCAGGGTTCTCCTCTGGGTAGCTGAAGCCAGGAGACCTCTTGCTTCGGAAGCGCTGAGAAAGAGCCCTGAATTGCCCCCGTGTCTGGCAGTCTTGGGAAGGAAGGGAAAACCTGCAGTAAGCACTTGTGTTTAAAGCAGAGCAGTACGGATTGCAGGCAGTGCAAGGCAGCGCTGCCCTCCTTCACCATCCACCCTTGACACATCTTTCATGCCAGAGGCGAGGAGACAACAAAGGTGTGTAACAGGGCATGCATCATGCATGGATTCCCATGTCTCAGCTGGATGCCTATACCCGCACAGACACAACACAAAGGGACCATGGCAGAAACTGTGCATTAACAGAAGGGTTTTACACACCCTCAGTTGAACCTGGAAAGCAATACATGATGGAGATCACCATGCCTATGTCCTGTTTCAGTCTCTCCCTTAGGCATGAGCTCTTGGCTGCTGTCAGAGACAGAAGCTCTTCGGCTAAGTGGACCTTCAGCCAGATTCAATGAAGCTAACAGGTTTCCTGGTCGATGCCCTTTCTGCATGTAAGGGGCACTTGGACAAAGCCCTTAATATGCTTTAACGTTTGCTCAGCCCTGAACTGGTCAGGCAGCTGGACTAGATTATTGCAATAGGTTCCTTCCAACTGAAATATTCTAGTCTATTATATTGTGCACCCTTCTAGTCTGTTCTGGACCTTTCTATTGTGCTCTTTTCTAGTCTGTTCTGGACTCTTCTATTCTATTGTGCTCTTTTCATCCATTTCAGGACACACAGTTCTCATGGTGGAGCATGGAACCATCTCCTGATGGCATGTGACAAATGCCACCCAGGGCCATCCCCACATCAGTCAGTGCTAGAGCAGCCTCTTTCCTCACCCTCACAACAGTCCTGCCACAAGCGGAGGTCCACCGCAGGAATCTCTTCACAGCTGACCATGCCCTGCAGGTACGATGCCACCTGGAAGACGTCCCTCTGGAGCTGTTGGATGTGGTCGCTGTTGTCACAGATGACACGAGCAAGGGATGTCTGTCTGATCTGAGTCAGCTGCGCTGGCGTGAAGACTCCAGGATTCTCATACCAGAACCTGCAGTGGGTTGCAATCACAGCATGACTCAGAATAGGAGAACAGGATGGGGAGTGAGGCTGGGAGAGGGAGAAGAGCTCCCCTACATCTGTTGGCAGCACCACACACCTCAAAAGGAGCTTTTGGTGGCTGAAAACCCAGACTGCCCTTTCCTGAACCCAGGAACCCCCATGAGCTGCTGGCTGGAGCTATAGGGTGCCATGGCCTGCAGGTACAGCCCCTTGCAGGGGAATCCCAAGGCTCAGACAGCTCAGCTCTGCTGTAGCAGGTTGGGACCTGGGTGAACAATGCTCCTGCCCGGAGGGCATCACCAGGCAATGCTGTGTCTCACTCACACAGGCAAAGCCATGTCTCATTCACACAGGCAGCAAACAGGAATTAGAAGGAGGCTCCTGAGGACATTTTCTGGCACTTTCAGGAGACATTTGGCACATCCTCAATGGTGCCCAGTGTCCTGTGGTGAAATGAGAGTCATGACATCAGGAAAGGACACATTGACAGAAACTGTGGCAAGTCCCTTTGGAAATGCACTGGACAGAGGAATGTTCCTCGTATCATCAGACAAGAGATAATACAAAATTACATGTTCTGATCCCCCCAGGTAAGGAGAAAATCCCCCCAAAGGGAATACCAAAGGCTTTGGGATGACTCCAATAAGGATACCTGTCTCCATCCCTCAGCCTTCTGAACTGGGTCGTTAACAGGCACATCAGCGTTGGTCCAACTCTGGTACCAGGGACAAGATCCTCCACCATCAGTGCTGGAAACAGGTCGATGTTTTTGGTAGTTCCATATAAACTGCAGGATAACAGGCATTAAATAATAAGTTAAAAGGCTATCGAGGAGTGGAGATAATATAAAGCTGATCCCATCACAGGAGCTTGCATGCAAGGGACTTATCAGGACAATATTTATAAGGTCTTATCTAAAAGACAATGGGATAAAGGCCTGCTTTGGAAAGAGGCAGCCAGTGCAGATAGGATGCAGTTTAGTCTCTCTGGAAAATAGCTCCAAGGCTCAATCTGCTCCCAAACTACACCTCAGCAGCTCCTGATGCCATTCCACTCAGAACCAGACCGATCACTTGGAGAGACCTCATTTGCCTTATCCTGTTCTTAAACCACAGCTATTACCCTATCTCAGCCTCTGTGGGTAGCAATATCTGGGGAGGTTATTTGATGAGTGTCCTGGCAGGAGCAGAAACTTTCCACTGCCTGATCTCCAGGGATTCTGATGCTTCCAAGTCCAGTACAGTACCTCCTGAGCTTTTCTCTGATCTCCAGGTTCTTTATCTCATTCCTGAGGTCCTCAAACTCCTGTGCAGATGAGAGGTTGCAGAAGACCCTGAAGTCATTGTAAGGTGGGATACCATGGTCTCGCCCTCTCTGGATGTTGATAGCAGCCAAGTCCAATGAGACAGAGTGTGCCATAGAGAAGAGTTTCTCCGTCAGCTCCATGTTGAGGAGTTCAGAGGGTACCCGCATCTTCCCAGGAACCCCAAAGAGCCCACGGAGGAGCGGATCAATCCCACCCTCCTGCGTGATCCTGAAAGGGGAGAAGAAGGCCTTGTGCAGGGGGATGTGGCCTTGGCGGATGGGCTGGAAGGATTCGTTCAGCCGGTACAGGATGGGGTTGATCAAGGTGTGCCCGAAGCGGAAGGCAGCAGTGGCAAAGGCGTTGAGAATCCCTGCATTGACATTGGGGTCGTAGCCTTTGTACTCACCCAGCATCTTCATCCCAGCTTCCCCAAGGACCTTGGGGAGCCACTGGGCGTAGGTGATATGCTGCATCTGGGCACCCACAATCTTCCTTGCCTCGTGATACAGGAGGTCCCCATCCCAGTGGGGATTGAGGGCCGACAGCTCCTTGGCAATGCGGTTGTGCTCCCTGAACCACAGCGTGTGCATGGCTGTGAGAGCCAGCTGCTCATTGGCACGGTGGTCTCCTGCCAGGAAGCACGGCACGGGGCTCTCGTTCTCATCTCTCATGCATTCAGTGGGTGGCCCCACAGCAAAGGGAAGGAGATGCTTCCCCGAGCCGGGCACAACTTGCCCTTGCTTCAGCAGCCCCTTTTGGTTGCTCAGATCTCGCAGCTCCTGCGATTCCTGCTCTGTGCTGCCATAAACATTGGAAGCATCAATGTAAGACGTCAAGTGATTGATCTGCTCCCTGGCATAGACAGAGTTCATCAGTAGGGAGGTCATCCCACTGCCACATAC
Source organism: Lathamus discolor (assembly GCF_037157495.1). Taxonomy (NCBI): domain Eukaryota; kingdom Metazoa; phylum Chordata; class Aves; order Psittaciformes; family Psittacidae; genus Lathamus; species Lathamus discolor. The sequence continues at coordinate 2,053,959 of NC_088894.1, read as the reverse complement.
AGGGCTGGAGCGGACAAAGAACATGCAGCGCCCGTTCCTCACACGGGGGTCATTGGCAGGGACCATGACGGAGAAGCAAGGTGGGTCGTTGGTGCACACCTCGCTGCAGGGTGCTCCATCTGAGAAGCGGGACATGCTAATGGCTGCCACCGTCTGGTCCATGTCATGGTCCAGAAACTGGCCCCACTGCATGAGCATGTGCGTGAACTGGTCATCGGGGGTGATGGTCTCAGTCCCGATCATGGTGGTGGAGACAAGGCGAGGCAGAGGAAGGGGAAGGTCCCTGGCATCTTCTGCCAAGGAAAAACCCCGGGGGAGGTTAAATCCATTCTGGTAGGCTGGTTTGAGGAGCCTTTGGAAGGCTGTGAGGGATGCACCCCACATCGGGTGCTGGAGGTTGTTGCAAGAGCCATCATGGGTCCTGTACTTCTTGTGGAAGCAGATATCCGAGCAGTTCGGCGTGCGGCGGTGGGCAGAGCAGCCCGACAGGTTGGCAATCATGTTCAGGTAGTGAGGGGACACCAAGTCATTGTACCGATAGCCTGCGAAGGGAAAGGAAAGCACGAGGTCAGACGGTGGGTGCTGCAGCCATCAGGTTCCTCTCATCCCATTTAAGAGCTCTGTGCGAAACACACAACAGGGTTGTCAAGGTGGGCACAGGTAGGCCAGGTCTCTGACATGGTGGTGCAGTGTAATTTATAGGAAGCAAACGAAGCATGGGATCATATCAGCCCCACAAAGAAGAAAAGAAGGCGAAAAAGTTTATACTGAACTGCACAGAGGCAGAAATCAGAAATGCTGTGACCTATAGACCAAACCATGGAGGTGGTCTTGGTCCCCATCCTAGGTTTATTTTACATGGGTTATATGGGTATTGCTACAACCCCAAGCACCATCAAGCATCCAAACCCTACGTGCCGAGCAGCAGGGAAGCTGTGGGTGACTGCCAGGGCGCTACGCCACGTGAAAGCGCTGAATAATGCTGCACTGTGTGGATGCTGACAGTGCAAAGAGGAGGAGAGGCTGGCGGTCCAACCAGCCCAGACGAGACCTGCAGCCTGCACAGAGACTCCTCACACCCTGGAATCCATCCAGGCAGGAAAAAAATACTTATGGGCCCCAAACAGAAATGCCTGCTGCATGCTGATTCACACGTAGGGGTAGAAACATGCAGCGTAGGGGAAAGCCTGTTGTATGGAAAGCATGTGCCAGCTAGAGAGATGTAGAGTCCAACTGCTGGATGCTTGGACCTCACCAAGTATTTCTGGTGCTGCATTGCTTTGTTGGCTGCTCTTCTGCCTCGATAAGAGGAACCCGAGTGGCTGGAACCCACCTGAGTTTGTAACTGAGTAGTAGAGAGACAGAGGAATGATATCCCCCCCTCTTCTACAGCATCCAAATACTGCAGAGATTGCAGTGTTTTTCTCATTGCCACTTGGAAGGCAGGAAACATCCAGGCCAGGTCAGATGGGGCTTGGAGCAACCTGGTTTAGTGGAAGGTGGTGTAATTTCATCCTATGCACAAAGTTCAGACGGGAAATAAAACCTCTCCTACCTGTGACGTTCATATCCACGATCAGCCCTTGTTGCACGTGTTCCTGAATCAGCTGCAAGGTCCTTTCGAAGATCTCGCCTGCCCTGGCTGTTTCAATGGTGTAGGGGTCCCGGGGGTAACGGAAGAGAGCCAGCAAGTCATTGGGCGTCTTGGGGCGCCTGTTTTAAGGAGTTAGAAATGAAGCAGGAACATGAAAATAAATGGACTGCTCTGAGCAATGAGACTCTACAGGCAGCAGGAGTCAGGCTCTAAGCCCAATCTGGTGTTTGACCCCAAAACTACTGCACAAGATCAATGTGGCTTCACTGAGTATTACAGATGATTAAAGAAAGGCTATTTTTCCCCAGGAAAATGCATGTATTTAATTTCCTCAGCATCTCTGTTTTATTTCTGCTATAGTAATTCATTTTTTCACTTTTCAACAGCTGAAACCCCGGGGTTTTGGGCTTAATACAAACTATCTATCTTTTCAATAAAAACAGGCATTGGGGTGAAAGAGGAGGGAGTTATCATTCCCTTGAGAAGTCATATTTCATTGAGGAAACAGTTGGAATTATTATATCATTACTGAAACAGTTGGAATCATTATATCATTACTTCTGTTCTCCCTACACAAAGTGGCATTTATAAAATGACTGTGCTGATCATTTTCTATGCGCTGTCCAGCTGACAAAACCTATGTTGCAGATATGAGTGACATAAAGGGTGATATTTGTCTACCAGAATCCCAAATGCCTGTATGAAGTTGTCACGTCCTTGTATCTACATGGTGCGGTTTCCATCTACGACACTTGAAACAATACTGTAGCTTTCATTTGTGGACTGTCAATGGTAAAATGAGGTTTTGGAAAGCTTTTTTGATCTCGTTTCTGTTTCAAGTCTCAGACCGTGGCACTTCACACACTCACTTGCTAAACAGCTCCGTGCGTGTTGAATTGATGGCGTGGTCCACGCTGCTGATGGCTTCTCGTATTGATGTGGCTACAAACGTGTCGCCGCTCCGACCGACATCCGTGGCTTTCCAAAGCAGAAAGCAAGAACAAAACATCCGAAATATACTTTGGTTAAAATGGGAAAATATAAAAATCACAGTGGGTTCACCTGACTTCTCAGAAAGGAAGCTTCTAAAAGTGATGAAATTCAGTCGCAGGCATTGCTTATATGTTAATTTTCCATTTGTGGAACAATCCAGCTCAAGCTCAGTGTCAGCACATCAGACACATCACTTTCAATCAAAAAAGCAAGCTGCTGTCTGAATACCTTCAGAAGTAAATACATGAATTCTTAAAAATCACTGCATTTTATAAGCCAGGGCGTCTGCCACAGCTGAACAAACTGGTTCCCATTTGGCTCCCAGTGTATGCAAGAGCCAGCTGGAAAATGAGGTACCAGCCATGAATAAATCACTGAAATTATCCGAGGAGTAATTTCAAACAACAAAGATGTTTCAGATTAGTCTCAGCTCCTTGCATGCAATCCCTGGATAGAAAGTGATACCAAATTAATCTTATAAACTACTCCATATCCATGTTGGATATCCCTGCGTGCTTGAGGATTAGCCCTTTAACTTATGTTTTTCACCTTGGATCTTTTTTCCTTGTCAGTCCTTCCTTACCCTCTAAGCAGCACAATTCCCACTCTTGACCTCTGGTTTGACTAGCTGCTCTTCTTTATTCATTACAGCTTCCCTAATGCACAGAGCAGTAGCTGGAAAACGAGAGACTCATTTCCCATTCCCCAGGGACTGAGCAAACATCTAAAGCCTGTATTTGTAGCGACGACGTTGTTCTCCTCCTGCCTCCCCTGATGTGCGAGGTTATGGTCAGACGATGCCTTGAGAGCGTGTTGGCACATTTTAATCAGTTTCTCCCTCCCAACAGAGGCAATCACTACACTCACACCAACAGCTCAGCTTGCAGGAGGTTGTTTAAGCCAACACCTTTGGCTCTGCAGGGAGAAACAGCAGCGAGGAGAAGCTGGGAGGTGCATGGGCTTTACAGCTGAGCTGCCCCATCACGTCTGTGAGGGACCTGCCTGCAAAGAAGCTAAAGGAATAAGAGAGCTACTTGGTCAAAGCGAAGATGCTCCAAGCAGCTCTGCTCTGGAGCCAGGTCGAGAGAGCTGGGCTGGTTCAGCCTGGAGAAGAGAAGGCTCCTGAAGGGGAGACCTTAGAGCAGCTCCAGTGCCTAAAAGGGCTACAGGGAACCTGGAGAGGGGCTTGGGACAAGGGCCTGCAGGGACAGGCCAAGGGGAATGGCTTGAACCTGCCTGAGGGGAGACTGAGATGAGCTCTTAGGCAGAAGCTCTTCCCTGGGAGGGTGCTGAGGCGCTGGCACAGGGTGCCCAGAGAAGCTGTGGCTGCCCCATCCCTGGCAGTGCTCAAGGCCAGGTTGGACACAGGGGCTTGGAGCAAGCTGCTCCAGTGGAAGGGGTCCCTGCCCGTAGCAGGGGTTGGAGCTGGAGGAGCTTTGAGGTCCCTTCTAGCTCAAAACAGTCTGTCATTTTATGGCAACACAGCAGAGCCTTATCCAAAAGCAAGAGAAGACTCAAGAGGACCACAGAAGATACCCTACCAGTGATGGTGAGCTGCATAGCGCTGGAGGTGAAGCCAAAGGGGTTTCTTGCTATGCACTCGTATCTGCCCTGGTCAGCCACGCCGAGATCTTGAATGGAAAGGGTCCCATCTTGGCTTATATGGAACTTGCCACTCTCTGTGATCTGGATGCCCTCCTGGTGCACCATGAAAAGACAGAAAACGTGTCAGGGTTTGGGAAGTTTCCCACCATCCAGCCTTCAGCCTCTTCCACAAACCGCAGATGGATGCGATGAACCAATGTGGCCACCAGATGTTAGCATTGCTCTTGCAGAGAAGCCGGAAAGCCATCCAAGGACATCTGCTGCTGCCAGGACCCACTGTGCTGAGGTCCCTTGCTCAGCTTCTTCACCTTGGTCCAGCTCCAGGCACCCCATTTCTCTGCACTTTCTGCAGATGGGCTGATTGGAGCGAGTGCTGTGCCCTGATGCTGTCACATAAATAAGACTAAATGTCTTCAGTTTTGGAACAACCTGAAACTGCTGGATTTATGCTGGCCCTGAACTGCAGATACGAGCTTTTGCTGGCTCTGGACAGTACCACTGGTCAAAGCACTGAGAGCAGCAGCAAGCTCAAACCCTACCTCTCAGCCTGGCTGGTGGCAGAAGTAGCTTCAGGTTTTACTGGGTTTATTCTCCTGTTTCTTAAACCTCTCTCTGCTGCCTTCCTCCAATCTAATGCTTTCTCTGCTGCCCCCCCCCAGGCTCTTTTCTTCTGCTCCCACTGTTGGCTGGAGCCCAAAGCAAGCTACAAGGTCACCTCCCATGAGACCTCTGCAGGATAACTCAGGTTCAAGCATTTCCCCTCTAATTTGTTCTCTGCCTGATTGCACTCAAAGGCAGGTCCCAGTGAAGGTCACAAGCGTTACACTAAAGCACAGCAGGAAGAAGGCTGGAGAGCTTCATCTAATGGACTCTTGAGAAGAGCAGCCAGGTGGCAGCATGATTCTGAGGACTTGTGCCTTTGCCCCATCAAAGCTGGAGCCAACCAGCATCAATCCAGTTCCACCAGTGGGAATCCTGGAAATAACGACAAAATACTCAGAAAAGAAGAGTCCATTTTCAGGTTTTTCCAGGAATAGTCAAATCAAGCGTTTCCAGCATCCTAGAAGGTCACTGGCTTCAAGTTACTCATTTGGAAGGAAAAACAAAAGAAAACAGGAATGTGCGTTGCAAGGCTTCGAGCCTGAGAAAAAGCAACATTCTTTTAGACCATTAAAAACCTCAAATCAGTGGAAATGTTGGTCCTTAAATCTTCAAACACAATTTATTCCATGTGTATTGCACGAACTGAGCTAACTAGTTGAGCTGGGAGAGGTGTTTAAGCCCCCATTCAGGAGCCATCATGCTCCCCAGTGGCTGTGGAGTACATGGTACCATCTCTTACCTTCACCCAGGTTATGGTGGGACGTGGATCTCCTTGAGCAGCACAGGCAATGGACACATCCTGGCCTGTCTCTGCCATCACATCCTGGGGGGGATGGAGGAACACGGGTATCACTGTGAACATGGGGAAAAACGTCAGATCTCTCATGGCTAAACATCTGCACCCAGGCAAAAGCAAAATCCCATCCCACAGGACACGGCAGTTCCCTGTCAGATAGTGTTGTTTTCCTATAGCATTCAATGAATGACGCACATTCAGCCCTTCTTCCCTCACAGCTTACCTCGGGGGGTCACTGACAGCTGTACTGGGAGGGTCCTCACGCCGATGGCACTGATGGCATGGCACTCATACTGGCCTTGGTCATGCAGAGCCACCCTCATCACCCGCAGGGTACCCGTGGAGAGGATGCTGTGCCTCCGGTCACTCGGCAGCGGCCCACCTGGTCAGACAAGCAGTGCACACTGTCCATGAGTTTCTATTCCCGTCACTGAAGGTATCTGTGTGATAGCTAAAAACTCATTCCCTTCCCAACGCGCCATCAATCACCCTGAAGACACCACCTGCATCTTGCTAAGTGAGGCACAGGACAGATGCTGCTTTTCCTTCACCTAGGATCATGACTTTGCTGTCTCGCCTAAGCAACTGGAAAGAAGCTGGTACCCTTTTCCTTTCCTCCTAAGCCTTTCCTTAGTGCAAACTGCAGATTTAATGACCCCAGATGGATGGCAAATCTGTGGTCCATTATCCAAACTAGCTGTTTAATCAAATAAACAGAAACATTGAGCATTGTCTTCTTTTTCAACTCATTATTTTGATTCGCTTTGGTTTGGAAACTATGTTGTTCTGATATTTTCTCTATTTAAGGAGAAAAAGTTGAAAATTGAGATGCTTTACCAAACCCAAACAAAATTATCAGAACTTCCCAGTTTAGTGACTTTACTGGATTTAATATTCCATTTTCCTCCAAATAAGGGCTTTATTTATTCATCCCAAATACCCAAAGGAATCTGAATCCTCCCCACACTGTCAAAAGTGGCTTGGAGATGAGCAATGCTCCATCCCTTGTCCTCCTCTCACCTTTTCCTTAGCATGCCCCTGTGGAAGCACTGTAAAGCCTGGTTGACCTTGAATCACTGAGTGACCTAGCAAACCTGGTTACAGAGCAGTTATTGACTTTCCTTATTGACACACATCTTCCCACATCTCTAAGAGATACCTTCTAATACCTGGGCAGCTGAGGAAATAAGGTTAAAGGAGATGGAGAACATGCTGGTGGAGGAGAATCTCAGTTGGTCTTTCTTAACTGCATGTCAGGGCTATTGCTGTGGAAGCTGGAATACAATAGCTGTGAATTCTCCACAGTATAAACCATTAATTATGGCTTGCGAAGCATAAGGAAAAGTTGGAGGGCCTCTGGGCCAAGCATTGCTGGCTTCTGTCCCAGAAAGTGTTGGATGGGATCAGCTCAGTGGAGCCAGTGCTGACAATCATCTGAGACTTCAGAAGTTCCCCACAACCTGCTGGCCCAAAGTGGATTTTCCAGAGCTAAAAGAAACCTCAGAGGGGTGTCAGCAGTGAACGGTGCTCCCCAAGAGGAGCAACTCAATGCAGTGATGGAGAGCTGGTACATGCAGATACCCACTGGCTTGGAGCCTCTTCAAAGGAGGTAGGAAGCCACTACAGGAGGATGTTTGAGGCTTTCCATAGGTTTCATGCTGATGAAAACCAGCACGCTCCTTCCTTCTGACACGATGATTTAGTGTGTCAAAGACCTCAGTGCTTAACATCATCCTTGGTGATCCACCGCACACCTCCTAGCTGATGAGGTCTGTGCTGATCACCATCTCTCCCATGCCACCACTGCGAGTCATCGCCCTGGGCCATCAGCTCCCTTCTTCTCACCATGGATGATGGCTCGGGAGAGAAAGAAAGCGCGAGTCAAATGAGCAGTACCTGCCCTGGTCCAGGCAATCACAGGTGGAGGGTGACCCTCAGCAGAGCAGGGGAAATCCACGCTTTGGCCCTCAGTTACTGTCTGATCACTGGGAATGAGGAGAAACCTGGGAGAATCTGGAGGGGAAAGCAATGATTGAAAGCAGGAAAATCTCCGGCAGCAAGGTTGGGTTCATTCTCAGTTCATGGGAGCAGAACCAGTCACAGGGTTTAATACACCCCCTTAAATACACTGCATCCCAGAAATGTCAGTTTGGGAACCTCACCTTGCACTATGATCCTTGCTGTGGCCTGGATGGATCCCTCGGTGTTGCTGGCATTGCAGTTGTACTGCCCCTGGTCCAAGAAGGTGACGTTCTGAATGAAGAGGCCTCCAGAGCTGGTGATGGCGAAGCGGGAATCCTGCGGTAAAGGAGAGCCAGTGCCCAGGGTCCAGCTGATGCGAGGGTTTGGGTGCCCGGAGACCCCACACTCCAAGGTGACGCTTTCCCCAATCAGCACTTCAGTGTTCTGCGGCTGGATCACAAAAGTGGGCTTGGCTGGAAGGAAACGGGAGCTTCAGAAACCAGGAGCTCTGCTGCTGGTCAGTTATGGGCAGAAGCTGCTTGGACTCCTCATGCAACCCCGCGAGAAGTCATCCGGCTCTTCCCTCACCTCTGCATCCTTGCTGTGAGCAGCTCCCCAAGTCAACAAGTGCTACTTCTTCCTACCATGTCCTCCCTCCCAGGCACTAAGAGTGCTGGAACATCCCCACTCTGTGTCCCCTTCTCCCTTGATACCTCTGTGCTGCAGAATTCATCCCCATCTCCCTCCCCAGCCCCAAAGCACCTTCAATCTCTAAATCTCAGTTCCCCACTTCCATGAAGGTACCCTAAAGCTCCGACCACGCTATGCTGCTATCCACTCTCTTGCCCAGCACACCACAACGTCTTGGCACATACAAAACTGGGACTGCCTCTGACTCAGCTCCCAACCCAAGCTGGACCTTCAAGGGTAGCACAAAGCTCAATTACATGGGGTGCCAAAATAGCGCAGCACAACTTCTTGCGTCTTGACCTCCCCAGCTACGTTCTTGGCCATGCACTGGTAGACGCCTTTGTCTGACTCCTTGGTATTCTGGATCATCAAGGTACCATCTTGTAACAGGTTCAGGCGGTTGTCATCTTTCATGTCAATCTCGTTACTGAAAAAGAGCCAGGAAAGGCAAAATCTGAAAGGAGTGAAGACTCTTTTGGGTCTCCCCCTGCGCTGCTGAGGGAGTTGAGGGGCCCTGCATGTGCTGCAGTAAGCTGCTGCTCCTTGGAGCTATTCTGAGAAACCATGGGATTTATAGCAAGAGCTCTGATTTACAGCCCTGAACATCAGCTCCAGCTCCGACTTACTCCCTGGGTGAGCTACTTTTGCTCTCACCACTGATTACACATGACATTCACAGCCCATCAGGAGAGCAGAGTGTTCCCGTGCAGGAGCAGGGAGCAGCGTTGCTATTGTCAGGGCATCTAGGCCCAGAAAGCTTGTTCTCATTATTGCCTGAGTGCAAATATAATAATGAGTTAATATTATTGTGTGCAGCCATTTCTATTTGAATGAGCTCTAAAGGCCTCAGGGTGGGGGGGGGGAGCAAAAAGCTCTAAGTCACCATGGGACCCCAACATATCTTGGGCAGCAACCCAACCCGAAAGCTGTGAAACATCTTGCTTCTTTCTACAATGACCTGCAGCTCCTGGATCCCAGCCCACAGCACAAGGTCCCACTGCTGCCTCCCATTTGTCCCATTGTGAAGGAATCTTGGATGGCTGCAGATGATTGAAAAGGGAGAAGAGACCTCTCTCCCCACAGGACAAAGGCTGAATCCACTATGCAAACTAATATGCTTGCTGGGCATTTATTTAATTCCCCTGATGCCTCCTTACCCTAGTCATATCTCGCTTGCGGAACATTTATTATCATTACCCCTCTTCCAATGCTGTCTTTGGGAGCCTGCCAGCATTTCCCTAACAAAACCTTCCTTCCAGAGGGACTTAACTCAGCCATAAACTTTAGCTCTGTGCTGAAGCTCTGCCTGGTGGGGAGTTAGTTGAAGAAGCAAACATTGATCATGGTTATTAACAACCGAGCCCTGTTCAAGCTCCCACAACCAAGGAGCTTGTAAAGCAGCAGCGTAACTTTGCTTCCACAGTGGGCAACTGCTTGAGCACAGAGTATTCAATTGCTCCACACTTCCCAGAAATACTCTTGGCATTTAGCACAGCCAGTTGGGTTTCAGTGTTGCTCTATGGGGTGATAATCAATACACTGCTTTGCAGCGTCTCTCAGTGGAGCGCAGTGATTTTTCCTTTGGAAATAAAAGCCGTTCTCCCAGCATGTTAGGCCTTTAGTGAGACAAACCTAGAGACCAGAAGCATTTCAGGAGTTAGGGAATGGCAACATGAAATACTAATTTTTTCTTTTCCTGATCAAAAGACTATTCCTTTCAGCCTGCAGGGAATGTTTATGGGAATGCTGTAAGCTCTTGGAATCCATCACAAATGCAGAAGAAATGTTTCAAATACAGATAAAACACCACTTGGATTACATGGTCAGCAGAGAATGCTGTTAAAAGGAAGGTAAATACAAGCCATGGAACATCCATTTCTCTTTTCCTTTTTAATGTTGCATGAAACAGCTTTTGTAATTACAACCAGTCACCAAAGAACTCGGTGCTTGAAACCATTTGCTACCCCAGGGCTCCCTGTGTGCGACTTACTTGTTGTGCAGCCAAATAATCGCAGGCTTTGGGTTGCCTTCTGCCCTGCAGGTGAAATAAACTGTGTTTCCCAAGAGGACGTCAACATCGTGGGGCTCTGAGGTTATTCGAGGCCTCTCTGTAAAACACAGTTTCAACACAACTCAGTCCAGAGCAGCACAAAATCATGTCCAGCCCCATTGACACAACACCTATCCTGCAGCAAGCAGGCACCAGCACAGCCCTTGGAACAGCAGCATCTGCTCAGAGCCACCCCAGGGCTTTATTCTTTATGTGCCCAGTTCATCAACTGGTCCCTACTCAGCCAAGCCTTTCACAATGTGCTCCACTTGGAGATGTTCTCCAGCACTAAACAAGTTAAACCCTTAAGGGCTGTGCTAGAACATGAAGGAGTTGATGTGCACTGTCTAGAGCACTTGATCTGGATGCAGCACAATACTTACTCATCTAATAACCTGTCTGATCACCAGGAAAGCCAGCTGGATTATTCAGGAGATTAACTTATCTGCAGGAGCAGCACCAATGTGGGACCAAACCCACCACAGCGCCACGGTACAAAATGCTGATCCAGGACAGATTTGCTCCACATCTGCTAAAAAGCAGTGGGTTAACTCGATGGCAGCAGGCTTCGGACTGACTCAGATAGCAGCTGCCTGCACCATTACGCTGAATTATGCATCGTTTGTCTTTCCCAGCTGGCACAATACCAGTGTAAAATGCCTAATGCCAGCAAAATCTTCCCACCAGGTGCTCTGGCTGATTTGACACACATACATCCCACTGTGCACCCTAAAGCAGAACAAATTTACATTAACAGCTGTACCGTGGCACTGGGTGTATACTGGGGACAGCTCATGGTGCGGCACATCCACTTGTACACACTCCATGTGTCCCCTGCTGCTTTCTCTAAACCCTTCTTATTTCCCTCTCCCTTGAGGCCACAGACCCATTTGTGCCAGTCCAATTGCTTGCATGGCTGCGCCCCAAATTAAGCTGTGAAATGGTCAAGATTTAAAGAAGAGATAATAAAATCATAGGAGAAAAGCTGAATTCAAGGGAGAGCTGATCTCATACATCTGGCTCATAGCGCGGCCAAGCACGCAGCTGGACTGGCACATCCAGGAGGGATGCTAAGAGCTGGCCTGGGTGAGTGGGAACATCTCAGCCTGACTCTACCAGCAGTGAAGTATCAGTGAACAATGCTTGTGCCATCCTGCACTGATGCTTGTGCTTGAACATCAGAGTTCTGACTTTTTCTGTATGAAATATTCAACTTTGGAATCCTTCAGAACAAACCCTTCCATTTCAAACTGGCACCTTTCCATGAGCAGCTATCTAAATTGACAGAACAGCTTAGCAAACTCAATGCACCACCACAATCACACAAAGCATCCAGCTACCTATCTGCTACGCGTTTGCTTAGCTGTTCAGTTGTGCTTCCAGCCATTACAGTTCTCCCAGCATTCCCCTTCTGTTCATTCTGTTAGAGACACTTCTTCTGGTTGCTGGTTTAGCCACTGACAACAGCAGATCCTTTACTGGCCCTATTCTACCCTAGAAAATCAAGAAGCAAGCTAAACCAGAGCTGCCTTCAACCACTGAGCAACTGTCGGCGTTATCCTGTTAACCTGTGTGACTTCCCCATTTCAGCAATGAAAAGAAGGCAAAAGCAGGATGCCAGCACAGGGAAGAGGGAGAAAAAGGGTGGAAGAAGCCATTCCCAGACCAAACCCCAGCTCCACGGAGGGCTTTGCCTTCGCTCACCGCAGTTGAACTCCTGGGCAGTCAGGGTGATGATGGAGCGGCCGTGCAGCTCACGCGGTGCCTCGCACGTAGCTGCAGTCTGGATGCTGCTGCCCTGCTCTGCGTAGTCCTTCAGCAGCTCTGCCAGCCACATCAGGTCACAGTCACAGAGCAAGGCATTGGAGTCCAGCCGCCTGCGGGACCAAGGGAAAGGTGCTTCATTTCATAGCTTCCCCCTCCAGCACACAGGAGGGAACAGGCCTCCAGAACGGAGGATTTGGATGGTTTTCCCTGCTTTTGGTTATATCCTGGATGAACCTTTGAGATATTTCATTCCCACAATGTTTAACCAAGTCGGAAGGATTGCATTAAACACCAACGTTACCCATCATTTTCAAACGCAAATCATTCTGGTTATGCATTTCTGGCTTAATTTGAGGCAGAGACACACTAAATGTTGGGTTTTCCCTCAGGATGCAGATTTAAACCGTAACTAACTTCTAAAAGAACAGTACATAACACTGCTCTGCTGGAGCTTTCCATTCTCTTTTAGCTCCAAAACCCTTCCCCCTGATTCTAGCGAGCATCAGATCAATCTCTTCCTGTGACCAGATGCTCAAGGTTGTAGCACTTCTGCACAGCTCTAAGGGCTTTTATTATTGCAACACAGGCCTGAACCGTGCTGAATGGAGACCAGTGACCTCCCAATGCACCCACACTTCTCCCTCCACTCACTTCATTCCTATGTGCAACGCTACGCACAAGGATAAATAAAAGACTATCAAGGGATTAGTTTATTCCTCCTTCCCAACTGACAGTTTTACAGTAGATGGGTCTGGGCCATTGGAAAAAAACCATGGAAAAAAGGTCTAATGTTTTCAGGGACAAACATTTGAGAATGTGAGACTTCACACGAGGCCACAATAGAGCATTTTATACACACCCCACCTTTCTCTTTGACACATACAGGCACCATTTCACAAGTTATTTCCTGCTAAAGTGAAGCCTTTTACCTGCTTGCAGCAATCACAGCAGGCTGCAGTGGGAAACATTATTTTCTCGTAGTTGGAAATCATGGCAAAACACCAGAATTCTTTAGGTTTTGCTTCCCCCCCCCCCCCAAATGCATCATTTTGTTTCCAGAGATCATAAAAGACAAATGGAGCAAAGCTCTGGGGGGTCTAAGCAAGAAGTGAGCTTAAGAGACAGCCAGGTTATGTGGAATAACACACCAGGCACTCCTGCATAGGAGAAGAATCATGCACATTGGCACCCCTCTGAGTATTATCATCTCTAGAAAGAAAGCCTTTTCTTTCGTGACTGATTTTTCCTTCCATCTTAGATACTGAAGACATGATCAAGGTCGTATCTAAGACCTGGACTCTCTACAGGGCTCAAGGATGTTTTATGGGTTCAAACCGTTGTGAGGACTTTCCAGGCATGTTCCTTCCTGTGGCATTATCGAGCTGGAAGCGGATTATAGTTAGGTTATAATTAGGCACCAGCTTGAACAAACTACTAACTGGTTAAATGAGCCCTCAGGTCCAATCAAAACTGTTTTATAAACTTAGCACTGGCCTTAGAGGTGCAACCATTAAAAGCTTTGCCAAGCAGGCACATTTTTCCTCAGGTCTTGGCCATCTAATCAAAGATAAACAATTGCTCTTTGCAGGCAATGTTTTCCACTTACAGCCGCTTGAGGGATTCCAGTTGAGAGAATGTCCCTGGATGAATCCTGGAAATCTTGTTGTTGTGCAAGAATCTGCAACGGGAGAAGCCAGGCCAAGACATGATTCAGTATTTGCACCGCACGGATAGCAACATCCCGGGTCAAAACTCACTTGAAATGCAAATAATAGAAAAACTCACAAGAAAAACTCAGTTGAAATATAAATACTCCATCCAAATGGAGTTTTTAAATGCACCGTGTTTCTTTCCGTGAGCTGTAGGGATTTCATTCATTCGGGAGCGCAATGCAACACACCAAAGTGAGAGCGGGTGTGGATTGGAAACGGTGACTCAAGATGTGATGTAACAGGTTTAGACTGGAACCTTAAAGTTAATCCACTTCATGCTCTGCAAAGGGAGGAGAAAGGGCACAAAATCCCCATGGACTGGACCCACCCTATGCTTTCTGTGCCTGGGTCAGCTCCAGTTTAGAAGGGACCTTCTCTTTCTCCCCCTGCAGAAAAGATGGCAGTTCTACAAGGGCAGCCGTTGAAATAAGGCTCCGGACAGCTCATGCCCTACACTCAATGTAATTAATAACCCAGTTCCATGAGTAAATCTAATTCAGACACCAACAGCCTAAACTGAGCTTACCTCTGAACAAAGCTGAGGCAAATTCTCACTGCCAGACTCTTAGCACACAGGTTAAGCCTCCCTCGTTCCTACTAAAACCCCCTCATTGCACTAAAATACATCAGTGGGGACCAAGATGGGATAGTCAACTCTCCATTCCCTTAATGAAGCAGGAAATTTAGTTATGCTGGTGACATCTACAGCTCCTAAGAGACCATTGATGAAAGTTAGGAAGTAATTTTAGTAGATGGTGGAACAAGAAAGAGATACAAGGGCAGTACAGCTCGTGTTCCAGTGTCTGCGTACACGCATGCACACCCGAGCTCAGCCTACTTGCCCAGCTTGGATGCTGACAAACCCTCCAGAATTGTTGTTGGATCCGATACAGCGACTGAGGTCAGCCATGGTGTGCTGATCCAGGTCTCAACTTTCCTGAGGGTGTTTGCATCCCATGATTTTAGTTCCCTAGCATTTATGGATATAAGGCACATTTCCACACAGCAAACAAGGGTCTGTTGGCTCCACCACGGAGTGGGAAACACCAGATGAGCTTCTGCTAGAAGCAATCCTGGGAGCAGAAGACACAGGACCTTGTTCTCCGGCTGCTTTCAAGCAGGATGCGTGCTTTTCTGGTTAGACGTTCCCCTTTCCACCCCCTTTTTCTTGTACACTGCCCAACAGTGACTCACGTTGACCTTATGGTCAAGAGTAACGTTTCGGTTGGCCTGGGCAGCTGTAGGGCTTTCTGCAGATTTACCCCTGCTTAGGTGGGAAATGTGAGCATAACACAACATGGGAAATTCCCTTCATAGTCCCTTATAGCACTCTGCTTGGCAAGTACATTG
The DNA here is from genome assembly GCF_037157495.1 of Lathamus discolor. NCBI lineage: Eukaryota > Metazoa > Chordata > Aves > Psittaciformes > Psittacidae > Lathamus > Lathamus discolor. The sequence continues at coordinate 2,038,837 of NC_088894.1, read as the reverse complement.
AATCTCCTTCTTCAAGGATTTCCCCTCCATTTTAAATATCGCACTTCGCCCTGCCAAAACTGTTACACGAAAAGAAGGGCTTTCCCTCTTCTCCTCAACCCCTTATTCACAAGGAAGGTTCCGTCTTTACTTACAGCCTTTCAAGCTTAGGCAGGTCACTAAACGTCTCCGACTCCAGGCTTTCCAGGTTGTTGAAATGCAGGTACCTGTCAAACAGAAATCACAAGGGGCAGGTGTACAGATTGCAGGTTAAAAGACAGAAGATCTCTCCAGGTCATCTGCCAGCTGATCATCACACATCTCAGTGCAGATGTCGAGAAGCCAGCATCCACTTCAGCGTCTCCATTTTCCACATGCAAACACAGAACAAGCACTGGCTTTTCCCTTTCCTGTCCATTATTTGCTCTCTCTTAAGAAACTAAACCACACACAAAAGGGGGACAGATTTGCTCTTCCCTAAAGCCTAACACCATCACCATCAGGCTGAACTGCCTGTTGCACTGTTAAGGGTCAGGATGAATCGCCTGTCCATGGAGTGCCAGCCGCAGCTGCTCACATCTGAGCACCGTATGGGAATGCCTTGGCATTGCCCAACACATCCTTGGATTATCAGGGAGGAAGAAATAGCCTTACTACAAGGCTCTTGTCCCCAGTCTAGGAACTGCAATATTTCTGAGTGGGATCATGAGTTTGCTGATAATTAAATTGCAGAAAAAGGCCCTGAACAACTTGATATACAACTTGGAAATGGGTCCTGCTTGTGGCTGAAGGTGAGACTGGAGACATCCCAAAAGGTGTCTTCCAACCTGCATGTCTGTGATTCTAATAGGAGCTCCCAGCACATGCACCCACCCAGCAAGGGCAGAAACACCTTGAAACAGATGCCATTGGGCTCTTCTGTTTCTGCAGAGGGCAGGTACAGCCTCCAAAGATGGAGACGGTGCAGTCAGCACCGGGTAGAACACTGGGATCTAAACGGCACATTAACAGGAACAGCCCAATTCTTGCTAATAGAAGTTAATGGGTTTAATTCCACTAAAATCTCAAGCATGACCTGCTATTCCAGAGGCTTTGGAGACCTTCTGCACTGCCACAGGCCATCAGCAGAGAAAACGTGGGGTCTGCAGAGCAACATCACCACAACACATCAGATTCCCTTTGTCATTCACCAATTGACTGTTGCTGGAATGGTTTTAACATTGCCTAAACTCTTCCCCTTTATTTTACACAGGCATCAATTTCACAGCGGACACTGATTAATCCCGGACCTACAAATACTCATTCTGCTATTGTAGCTGACTGCACCGAGAAATAACTGCCTAAGCTGCCACATGGCTGTTTGATTTGTAATGGAAAGATTAACGATAAATGGTCCCCTATCAGAGCACAGACTCAGATTCTGCAGTGGAGAGCAACAGTGGGGAGAGAAATACACGCTCTAATACGTCTCAGATGTCTGCTGTCATTGCTTTGGACCTTGAGGAAAGCATCTGATACTGTCCATCAGCCGGGTTATGGCTTTCCTTGAAAAGCTGGCTTTGGGGTGCAGGAAAATGGGGTAGGATTTGAGCAAAGCTAATTCCTTTGGAGCGGTGCCTGCCCGAGATTGGAAACAGATGGGACTTGCAGCGGGATGTTTGTTGGTTTTGTGGCTTTGCTGGGGTGTTTTAGTTTCATTCGTGACATCAAGTCTGGAATGCTCATTGGTAAAATATCACCATGGCCAGCATCATCTCCTCTCGAGCACAGCTGAGCCGGTCTCTGCTTCCTATGCTTTCTCCCAGGCATCCTTGCTGAGCTGGCTGATGGAAAGCTATACTGTATGCAAGGTTGGTAGCACACCTATTATTAAGCTTTCCTCTTATACTCTTTCCACTTTTGCTGTCAGCAGACCCCTACAGACCCCTGTTTCCTCCCATTGAAAGGTCCTTGGTCATTAAGGGAATCAGAAGCACAGCTGGGCTCTTCCTGTGCTCCAGGGCTTTAGGGTCAGGAAGAAAACATATGGGACATCAATAAGGAGAGACCCTGGTATTAACAAACCAAAACCAGTAGTGGGACCAGCTGTTTTCACACGAAGCCAGTGTTGTCTTGCAGAGTTGGATGATAAAACAGTAGAAGCCCCATCCTACACCTTGCAAAGTGTCTGATACTCTCCAGCTACTGGTAACACAACACATGGGTTCAAGGAGCCAGTAAATCAGCCCTTACACACATCACATTCAGCAGCAAACAAGGCTCATCTGTACTTACAGCTGTTCCAGAGAGCGCAGCCCGTTGAAGGCATGTTGCTGGATGCTCTGAATCTCATTTTTATACAGGTAGCTTGCAAATGGAGAGAAGGAAAAAAGCATGAGGCTGATTTATCAGCAGCTGTGCTTTCAAAAGACACCGGAAACAGTTATGAACCTCAACCCAAAGCAGAGCTTGTTGACTGGATTCAAGGGTGATGTTTTATAGCTATGACACAAACAGCTGGAAATTGCAAGCACAGAAAAATACATCCTTGACTGGCAAACCTTAGAAGTGCATTGTTACATTACAAAGAGGAGAAGAAATCTCTGAGTTACTGACTCACAGGTATTTCAGGTTCTCCAGATCTTCAAAGGATCTTCTCACAATGTGCTTTATGTGATTATTGTTCAGCAGCCTGTTCAGATCAAGAAAGAAAACCACAACTGGTGAGTTGAGCATGTGTGAGACACGTGGCATTTCTGCTCCTGGATGTCCACTGGAAAACCCTGAGCCTCTGTCTTGCAACACAGCTTTAACATTAAATGGGGTTAGAAGATCAAGGTTTGGATACTGATGCCAGCTAAGCCAATGAGAAGGTTTCTTGCCCAGAGGTACCAAGTGTTTCCAATGGTCAAAGACCTTTCTTTACGTTCTGCCACAGTGGTTTTCACCCCAACGTTGCAATTTTGGCCAAGAAAGGGATGAGAAGAAGACAGGTAAAAGGAAGCAGAGGGGAAGGAGATATTAAATCATTGCTGCTGCTCTTTTACAACCACAACAGTTTCTGAAGGTGCATGGCTGCATTCAACAACGTGTGAGCAGGGATGTGCAGAGCCAGTTTCTAAGGGGCCAAACACAGCTTCAAATACCAGTTCACAGTGGACTTATAAAATGGTAACGCTTTGTTTTAATCACTTTGTGTGCAAGTATGTGCAAATGAAAGAGAACTACGTCCAGATCTGACTCCTGAGGCTCTTCAGAGGCAGCCTCCCTCCATCTAGAGAGCCTGGTGCCAGATTTTAATCCAAAACCCATGGACAACATCACATTGGCAAGCCGTCTCTGACTTGTATGCACAGTTGCCATGACGGAGCATGCAAATGATGGCTGGTGCCAAGGACCAGAAACACAGCTCGGCCTTGGAATAACCACCACCAGCAGTAACCACGCAGCTGAACACCACAAAACCCATTGCTGCAACCACTGCCAAGCCCAACACAGAGAAAATGGAATAAATCACTTATAAATAGCTCTTGAATGTCCGACACTGAACTATTCATCCTGGCTGCCCAACCGCACTCCTGTGGGGCTTTTGCTGTGGTATCCCACTGATGTTCAGGTCTGGCAATGCTGCTATAAGCTCATGGAGTTCATAGCAGAACAGCTCAGAGCAAACTACACTTACTCTAATGATTCCTAACTGTAGATGTGGATGGAGAGCTGCAACTGCACAGCACAGATTTGCTTTTCTAGTGCTGTAGGAAAAGCTGCTATTCCCTCTGCAAGGAGCAGAGCTTACAGCATTAGGTCAAATTCAACACATGTATCGGATGTGCATTTTCTACTTTACAAGCTCCTACTTGTGATAGTTGTGCTCCTCAGGAATGATCTGCCACCAGGCAGCAGGTGAGAAGACAGGTCAGTGCTTTCCCAGTGGGAAAACCCAATCTTCTTCCCAACTTTGCTGGAAAAAATAGGGTAGGCAGGGCACCAGCCAGCCTCTGGCACTGCAAGCAAAGGTCCCTTCCTGGGAGGAACAGTTTATGCAGGTGAAGGATGGAGAGAAAAGATAAAGAGATGGGGAAAACCAGAGGAAAACATGTGGGAAAAGATGATGAAGATAAAATCAAATGCCTCAGGGATGCAAAGATAAAAGGTGTCAGAAACACACACGAGTTGTGGCAGCTTGACAAGGTACAGCCAGGCATCTGAGTCACACCAGCTTGCTCTCAGGTGGAGCATTACATTAAGGATCCAAAATGCACGTGAGAAACTCAAGTGCAAAGAAGCTTTTGGAATTCAAGGCAATAAAGGTTTGAGGGAAAGCTCAGTATCCTTGATTTGAGCATCCTCCCTTGATTAGCTCCTGCTACCACGGATGTGGGTACCACTGCTCAACTGCACACTGTGGACAAGCAGCTTGAAGAGGTTAAGGCAGAGAGGTGCTGGAAAGTTGCTTCACAGCTGGAGGTGATGGCTCAATACTGAGGTTAAACAACCCGATTTCACTCATAAGGATGCAAGAATGATGTCAAGCCCTTGGAACACAGGATCCTGCTCTGACAGCCAGATATGCTGAGTGGAAATAGAGCCCCAACACCAACTCAAAGGTTTATTTGATGATTGGACACCCAAGGACTGGAAATAACTGCTCGAGAGCAGCACTGGAGAGGGCTTTGGTCTGTTTACCCACAGGACAAAGACAACACAGGCACCAGCCGTGCACGCTTCCTTCCCTGCCCTCTATCAGTGTGCTTTCATCCTCAGCCAGAGGAGGATGAAGGCAGCTTGCTCTCTATTATCTGATCCTTGGCCCCACTTCTGAGGACACAAGATGAGCTGAGAGATGAGCTCCAGTTCCAACATCATTCCCACGGGATGGGAACCCACCTGTCTCCTGCTTTGCAACTGGCATCATCTGCTTGATTCACTGGGGACATGAGACAACAACCAGGTGAGCAGGTCCTGGAGGCAGGGGAACACCAACAGCCCCACACACCACGATGATCTGGACTCCATCACTGACCCTTTATCTTTAAAGCCATGAGTTGGGCCAGGAGTGAAGTCCAGGGGGGGATTTCACATTGCAACATGCCGTCTGACTGCATTTTGATGCTATTTAAAAGCCTTAACCTAGTTTGTTTTGTTGTCTTGGCTATCTAGGACAGTTCTAGGGGGTGTAATCAGTGATCCAAGCCAAACAAGAGGAATTCTGGAAGCAGAGATGGCATGCAGCATGCAGGCCTCTTATCTCATCGTCTGACACTTAACAATTTGGTCATTGTCCCGTTAAAGGTTACAAAGCGTATGGAAGAAGCCATCTCTGTTTCCTGTCTCAGGATTCCCTATTGTAAGGAAGGATGTGTCCTGGAAAAAGCTCAAAAGTGAGATAATTTATGAAGTCGAGCACAGTCCACATATTCCAAACTGCTGCTTTCTGAGAAATCCATAGACAAGACAGCACATCTGGCTCCTAGAAAGACTGGAGATGGCTTCTGCACAACTGTCTGCGCCTTGACTCCTGTGCAATTCCCCAGGCAAGGAAGTGTGCAAAATCCTGGCATGACCTGGGTATTGATCCCAGTGCAACCGACAGCAAAAATGCCCAAATTCCTGCTGACATTAAAGAGGATTCCAAGCTAAGATCTGCTGCTAACCGAATCTGCTGGGAATAGAAGCTCTGGCAGACAGAAGCTGAAAGATCATTATCAACACATGTCTTAAGTATACCCTGCAGCAAAACAAGCTCAATTAAAGAGTATCAGCAGTACGTTTCCTAGCAGAACGATGTGGCATTCCCCTTCATGCCAGCTGATGAACTGGGCTCCAAACGAAGAGGTGGACTCAATCGCAGCCTTTATTCCTACAGAGTTCTTTTGGGAGGTTTAAGATATACAAGCACCAGGAGATCTGGCCCAGATTCACTAAGAGAACAGTTTACATTCAGTTGCCTTTAGGTTTTATGTCCTGGCTGCCTCTCCCTTCTCCTTCCCCACCCTCTCTCTGGGCTGCCAAGCACAGGCTTAAGTTGCATTGAATGAGTCGTTTTCTGTATTGAAGACTGCATTCAACGGTGTGACAGTACAAGATTCATACTCAAACCATCGACTCTTTCCTCTTCCCATTCGACAAACCACATCCTACAGTTGTGGTGACATAACAGCTATTTCTTTCCCTCCCACCATTAATAGAAATCATCATGCAGTGTATTTAAAGGGGCGGGGGGGAGTGAGTTTAATGCTCAGCTGTGCATTTGCCCTTGTTCACAGAATGATCTGGAACAGCCATTTCCCATTTGAGGGAGAAATGTTTATCTGAGACCCAAGCAGGCTCTGACATCTCCTCCTTGCTGGCAGGAACACGTTCTTTCAAGAGCTGATAGAGGTTTAAGACAGAGCCTCATGTAAAGGAGAGATGCAGAGCTCGCCAGAAGTGCCTTTTGCTCTCACCTAAGCAGAGAGAGACTATGACTACCACTTGGGTCAATGTGCAGGGTGCTGTCCTCCTATGGAAACACTTAAGGGGACAGTTATGCAGGGGTGTCCTCATCCATCCCCACCCAAAGATGACCTAAAGGAGCAAGAACTGGGAAGGAAGCAACAAGATGCTATGCCTCACCGTGGGCTCGCAATGTGTTTGCTCTCTTCCATGGTCCATCTCCTGCTGGGAGCTAGCATTGGGTTAAGAGATGCGGTTAAGCGTTGACAAACACCAGCCAAATAGCTGCTGAGGAGCATTCTGAATGGCACACAGGAGGGTTTGTTGCCTCCCTCTCCCCTGCTTTTTTACTCAAGGGGACATATTAAGAGCTTAAAAATGCACAAAGAAAACCCTGACACCAACCTCTGCACTGGAACTGAGAAGAGGCAATAGGAAGGGATGAGGAAACCTTACAACTCTAAGGCCTTTAGCCAAACAGGACCTCTCCAACGCACACACCACTGCAGACAGCCAGCAAGCAAGCTGCCAGCGGTGCAGCATTTAGGATAATTGTTACTACCTGTGGTGCTGCACCAGGAGTCCCCAGCCAGAAGCACGCATTGGCTGGATCTCTTCCATAGGGCTCCTGGTTCTAATTTTCAAGCGATGCTCTGCAATTTATCCACTCTCCCAAACGAGGGAGAGAAAAGAGGAGAAAAGAGTCAGAGGAAGGTTTGAACTGTTGGAAAGCCCCACTGGATGCTCACGGCAGGCTCCCCTTCTGTCAGTCTCACAGCCCACCTCCCTGCAGCCAACACAGGCCACAAAGGTTTCCTTATCAGGGTGGTTTATGAACTGTCAAACATGGATATAGCACAGCCATCCTGCCCAAACGGAGACGCAGAACAGAAGCTTCCCCACAAACCTGCTGCCCTTCCTCTGCCAGGCCAAAACACTGGAGGAAAAAAAGCCCTTTTAGAAGCATTTATTTGCTTAAGGGACGTTGCTTTAAGTCCCATGGGCAGAAAGCTGCAAGCTCAGAGCTCTGCACATGGAACCGGAGCGACTCCATCCTCCAAACCTCTCACTTCAAATATCCCAGCCAAACTTCCCCAGCAAGTCTCTCAGGGATTTTGAAGGAGTTATTCTCTTTATCACTCACAGACCTATAGGAACCCTCAGGCTAGAGTTTACCATGTAGAAACATCAGCAAATTCTTTGGCTCTTGTCAGTTTTGATGTGGGAATTGGACAAACATAAGTTCCTGGAGAGAGATTTGCTGCAGGAGTGCAAGGTCTGACATTCTCCCCTCCAGTTATTTAGCTCCTCACCCATGGGAGTTCACTACCACGAGTGTGAGAATCACTGATGTTTCCAGTTTGCTGGCCAGGCCAGGAAACACAAAGCATACAAAGTGCTGTCTAAAGGGAAAAGTTTTAGTGCAAAACCAGTTGATTTTCAGATATAAAAATGCCACATTTTGTTAGAGCAGTTTTACCTAGCTCAGTGTTCCAGCCCTGATGATGGCTGTAGGACATTATTTAGGGAAAGCAGGAGAGCCTGCCCCACCATAGAATCATAGAATAGTCAGGGTTGGAAAGGACCTCAAGATCATCCAGTTCCAACCCCCCTGCCATGGGCAGGGACACCTCACACTAAACCATCCCACACAAGGCTTCATCCAACCTGGCCTTGAACACTGCCAGGGATGGAGCACTCACAGCCTCCCTGGGCAACCCATTCCAGTGCCTCACCACCCTAACAGGAAAGAATTTCCTCCTTAGATCCAATCTAAACTTCCCCTGTTTCAGTTTGAACCCGTTACCCCTTGTCCTGTCACTACAGTCCCTGATGAAGAGTCCCTCCCCAGCATCCCTATAGGCCCCCTTCAGATACTGGAAGGCTGCTCTGAGGTCCCCACGCAGCCTTCTCTTCTCCAGGCTGAACAGCCCCAACTTCCTCAGCCTGTCTTCATACGGGAAGTGCTCCAGCCCCGATCATCCTCGTGGCCTCATCTGGACTTGTTCCAGCAGTTCCATGTCCTTTTTATGTTGAGGACACCAGAACTGCACACAATGCTCCAGGTGAGGTCTCATGAGAGCAGAGTAGAGGGGCAGCATCACCTCTTTCGACCTGCTGGTCACGCTCCTTTTGATGCAGCCCAGGATACGGTTGGTTCTTCTTACTGCCCTGACATCCATAACCATGAGATAGGGATGTTTCGAGGTACATTCGTGCCTATTCCCATTAGTATCTGCTCATGTACTTGCTGTCCTTGATGTCCCTATGCAGGAGGATGTGGAGACAAAGCAAAAAGAATGGGACAAATGCACGGAGCATCACAGAGAGACAGGTCTCCCCACCTCCGCTGCCTATCTACATCTACCTTTAAGCAGAGCCACAGAGATAGAAGTCTTGCACACGCCAAGGATGTGCCTAGACCAAGGCACTGCCAGGGCAGGAACTGGGATCTCCTACAAAGCAGGCCGGGTGGAGCGTCTCTCCAGTGAAGACCTGCCAGCATCCCGCTTTTCCCTAGGGCTCAGCTGAGGCGAGGCTGGTGGTCCTGCCGAGCTGCTGCCAAACATCTGTCTGCATCACACAGGGATGACCTAATTTGGAACAGTTCCTCTGCTCGACTCAGGGGTGGAAGAGCAGGTCTGGAGATCAAGATGCCTCCGCAGAGCTTTGTGATAAGGTAAAACCCTATGGGCTCAGGCTCTATTTTCTCTCTAGATACTTCAGTCCCATTTATCACCCTATCTCAAATGACAGAAATCCATCCAAAGTCTGCTTTCTCTCTGTTATTCTTGATAATGAAGTACCACATGGTGCTGTTCCAGAGACTAACATAGGCTGTTCTTGTGCTCTGGATGAACAGCATCACCGGCAATAAGGTTTTCTATCAGTTTACTAGTTGACCACCCATCATCCTGTGAACAAGGGCCTGGGTCATGACCAGGGCACTTTGAGGTCATGGTTTGGCCAATCAATCCCACACACACAATGGAAGCATCTTTAGCCAACATTGCTTTTTAAACCATAGCTATTGAACAGGTCTCTGTGATAAGGTCCTGCTGTATTCCCACATTTCTAACAACTTCTCACAGCTGACTGAATGCCTTATTGCCCAGATCTCCCTTCTTCCAGCACCGTCATCCCTAAAGGATCAGGGACTTCAGGTCTTTCAAGGTCAGACAGAATAAGCAACCTGGACTTCCTCTTACCATTTGGGACCATGAATGAACAAACCCAAGAGATACAGATGTCTGTCGTGCAGTGCAGGTTCCCAAGCTGCTGGTTTGCCTCACCAAGAGATTGGAGCTTAGACCTGGAAATCTTAGAGCTGTTAGCACCACGTCACAGCTCGAATAATCAGATTGGAATCCCAACAGGCCAATTACATCCAGCACAGCGCTGTGCTGACACAGCTTCTGTTTCTGATTTGGGAGCTGGTTTGTATTCAACTTCTTGGCTACATGGCACAGACGTCCTCATATCTAACTTCAAACCCTCAGCCTTGCAGCGGCAAGAAGCAGCAAAGGCTCCCAGGATTTCCTTTGAGCAGAGTGAGACACTTTGAGTACATCACACTGATGCGAGAGTGCCGGCTATGGCTGGGATGCAACACTGAAGGAACTGCTTTCTACTCCCATTCCTACCTGTTGTAGGGGAGGTGTAGGCATTTATCCTCAGGCAAGGCACAGGGATAAGATGACATTTGGAAGGATGCACTCTCACTTCAGTCAAACCCACGTAGAGCAACTCATGTGGTTCATGCCTTTGAGGGGGCCATGGAAAAGAAGCTTTTAATGCATCCCTCTACTACCTTAATCCCAGGCCAGAATTGTGTTTAGGGGCTAGTCTTTGGCCAAACCTGCTCAAAAATCCTCAGTCAGTAACTGGATGCATCAGGACTTCTGAAAGGACAGGTTAATTGTGAGAAATGAATGTAATTAAAAGGCACATTTAATTAAAAAGTAGAAAATACAATCCAGAATAGAACAGAGGGAATTTAAAAGCTTCAACTGGATGTGCACAGCTTGGCCGCAACAACTAAAGGACCAAGGCCATCTTTAAGACATCATAGAGGACAGTACAGACACAAACAACGAATGGATATCCTCACTGCAGGATCGTTGGGAGGAACTTACAGCGTGTTGAGGTTCTTCAGTCTTCTGAAGGCTCCGGGTTGGATCTCCTTGATGTGGTTAAAGCGTAAATCTCTAAAAGCAGAAAACACAATCAGTGCACTTGGGCTATAAACAAGCCTTTAGCAATGAGCATCATCCATGGGAGGAAAGGGAGGGGGACTGATGGGAGAGACTATCATACCAGGTCTATGGACTGGAGAAACAGAGACAAAGATTGGGAAGGGAGTGGAGAAGGAATGGGGATGGTGGCTGGGGTCTCCTCTTGTCTGCAAACTCAGCCAATAGTCAGGACAAGCTGACATCTACAAGATTCATATTAATATCATAGAAAACTAAAGGCTGAAAGGACTCAAGTGATCATTTCCATGAGCACCAAACAAGGTCTGCACCTCAGCACCCCAAGTTCACGTGCAATTACACTTGCACCTCATACTGACTTGTAAAGGAATGCACATCACCCCATGGAGCCATTTTTCAGCTCCTTAGCAAAATTATCCTTGCCCTAAAATGGTTAAATCTGACCAAATAACCTCATATAATAAGCATTTCACATTCTGCTCTGCAGTGCTTCAAGACTCAGCACAGCTTATCACTGCCTGCATTTCAAATGTGGGCCAACTTCAATTAGAATTAGTGGAGTCCAGGGGATTCTGGCAAATTTCAAGGGCTGCCCATGTAACTACATCAGCTTGGAACCCTAAAACAGGGGGGTTGATTGCTAATGAGATAAGAAAATTAGAGCTAAGTGGTTTAACTTGGTTAACCAAGTAGAAACACTTCTATAGGGAATGAGCATTGATTTGGCACCTCGCGTGGTCCAGCGTATTATAACAAATCACAACACACTGACAAATGGATTTTGCTGCTAGTTACTATCCAAGGCACAACAACGGAGTTGATTTTTTTGCCTCCTACACTGCTTAATCTATCCCATTTAGAGAGCACACAGCTATTTCTTGCCTTAAGGCAGCCTTTTAAGGGCATTTGCTTTAAGGTGAAATCACACATGAACACGCTGAGCCGCCCATCATTCTGTTGGTGAGCGACAGAGCATTTGGAGGCAGAGGTTGAAACTAGAATTCCACAAAGAGCTACAGGTTCAACACTTATTTTTAGAACAAGAATCACAGCCTTTATAAAGTTGAGATTAGAAAGAGGTGAATTAATTGCAGGGAGCTGTAAGTGAACTGACAGTGAGTATAGTACCCAAAGGGGCTGAAACACCTCTGAGCAACCACTTGCGAAGAGGATACACAGTAAGTAAAGCTGATTTTACTTTATTTACTTCCTCACTAAATTTTCTTACGTTTTAGGCAGAAAATACATGGCAAATCAAACTGAACTATTGAATCTCTGCCTTGTTACCCGCTTTGTTATCACTCAATGCACTCTATTGTGCTTCTTCCTTTATAACAGTGCAACTTTGAACAAAGGAATGAGAAGACTAAAGCAGGAGAAAACTCTCCCCTTTTAGTGCTAAGTACTGCACAGAGAAGAGTTAGAGGGCAGGAGAGAAACCAGCTTCAATATGTCAGAAAAGAGTGGGAATTGCCATTTACAAGCACCATTTGTCTGCCGCAAACGGCAATCCCGAAGGATCACCCTTTGGAATCCCAGTTTTTAACAGTAACTTTACCCTTGACATTTGCTGGTGCGTTTGCCTTTACACACATTGCTCCAAATGCACATTTCTTGCTCGTCTTATTGGAAGGTGTTGCACGTCCCTCCTCCCTGATGATGTGAATTTGAAGCTATCCGCATGGATTTCCCAAGGCAATGGCTGACACCATAAAGCCAAATACAATTAAACACTGGCAAAGGGGACGGCACAAAGTGCTGACTGCTCTCCATGGCCTCATTAAAAGGAGATGAGGAAAGAACTAGACCATGAAAAAAGGTGAAGAAATGCAAACCTGATTTATACACTAACACACAGACACCAACCCCGCTGCCCCGGGGGGCTGTAAAGAGCTGCGTAATTAGTCCAAGCAGCTGGCTACAGGTAATAGGGAACACCACAAATACATGGAAGCAATACACAGGGGTCAGGGCAGAAGCTGTTGATGCTCATGGAAGCCAGCAAGAAACAGGCAGTGAAGTGTAAAACACCACTTTGGGTCACAGGCTGCAGGTGGGGGAAGAAAATCATCAGAGTGGTTTAATGAACAGAGATAACTGCAATCCTGCACACGCCAGCATTCATACAGAAGTGCATGGCTTCCAAGCAAAAAGCATGGTGACTGAAACCACCCCTGAACATAGCTACAAGCTCAGGGTTGTTCTTACTAATGGTTGTTTTCACTAAACCCACAATAGTTCTCACTATTTCCAATAACTCCTTGGAAATGGTCATGGCTATTGCTTGGCTGGACCATTTCTTAGCAGTGCTTTTACTGCTGAGAAGAGCATGGATAGAGAGATGCTTCCTGATAGCTCCCATTGCTGAGTGAGCAACACGGGGCTGGTTCCATGCAGGATCTTCTCCCTTACACCACCCCAAGGAGCATGCAATAAACCTTAGCTTGTGATTGTAATGAAATAACTTGATTTTGCTTGTTTTCTGTTCCAGATGAGACCTTCACGTGATTCCCCGGACCCTAGCTGCTTGCACTCCTTTGGAAAGCTCACTCTCCGGTTTGCCCTCAATCATACAAAGGCAACAGCTTTCCCCACAGACAAAAAAGGGAACTGGAACAGCACATGTCCACTGCAAGCACTTCATTTCAAGAAATTATGTGAATTAACTGGAGAGAATCCAGAGGAAAGCAATGGGAATGATGTGAAGTCTGGGAAATGTGACGATGAGAAGAACTGTGATGGCTTATTTAGCCACGGATACAGTAATTGCATCAGACCTTGGCTACACATAGAAAGGGCAAAGAGTCACCAACTAACACTATAGATTATAGGGTCCATTTAAAACACCTTAAACACTAAGGCTGATAAAACACTCAGGTGGGCTGCAGGCAAAACAGGCATCACTCACATAGGGTTTAGGTATGTGGATCCTGCCCTGGAGGCAGCAGGGTGGGCTAGACCACTCTGCTGCCTGCATCCAAGACAGCAGCAAAAAGACACCAGTGTGGATGTTCCTACACAGCAAAGCCCCTGGGGAGACAGAAGAACCCACTTCTTCCTCTGTACCAATGCATTAAAATCCCCCAAACAATATTTTGGCCCATTCATAACGTTTTTAGTCCAGACCTTGCCTTAGCCTGAAGCTGGTAATGAATGCCTCATAGGGCTGCAGAGGGAAATTCCTGGCTTGCGTGTGTTTGATTGAGCACATTCCCTACAGAGTTTGTCCCTCTTACACAGAAACTCTTGTTTCTCTCTATTCCCAGGGCATTCAGTCTGGAAACCTTGGGTTTCTTTCCATGAACAAGTGTGTTTTATACAGGGACCAGCATCCCCAGTGCCAGCCCCTTCCAGCTGCTGTGTGCACCAGCAGCTGAGCTCCCTCTGTCCCTCCTTCTTCCACCTTGGAATTTGCAAAATGGGGGAAAATAATGAAAATAAATGCCTTGTGGTTTAGCTCACACACACACAGTTTCATGGCTGGAAGTCTGGGATTACGTGGTACCTCTCCACCAGGAACGAATGGGATGGCTGCTGCTAAAGGATCCCAGATCATAGAGTCACAGACGGGTCTGAGGTGGAATGGACCTTAAAGCTCCTCCAGCTCCAACCCCTGCCACGGGCAGGGACCCCTTCCACTGGAGCAGCTTGCTCCAAGCCCCTGTGTCCAACCTGGCCTTGAGCACTGCCAGGGATGGGGCAGCCACAGCTTCTCTGGGCACCCTGTGCCAGCGCCTCAGCACCCTCACAGGGAAGAGCTTCTGCCTAAGAGCTCAGCTCAGTCTACTCCCTAAGAACCTCTTCTACTTTCACACACAGAGTGCACACAGGAGCCATAACTGGCAGGAAACTGGGCTGGAATACACGGATAATCTAGGATCTGCTATTGAAACCACTCGTCTTTTCCAAACCTGGGAACTCCAGACCCCACGGCAGAGGCTTACTGGGAACACCAGAATTTGCACATGGATGGGGAAACACATCTTCACAGAATGATACTTGAATCTTCCTAATTCTCTCAGCTGCTACAGAACAATCAGTCCTAAAAGCATTGTGGTAAATAATTATCAGCGATTACTCTATAAAGCAATCAATGGCTTTTACAAGTAACTTCCACTTCTGTTTAATGTATTTAGGCTCTTGCAGAGTCATCTATTACCATGTTAACTAAGCAGATAATTAGCTCCAAGAGGTATTTTACTGCAGTTCCATGGAAATTACAGGGTTTGTTCCACTGAAGCATCCTTTGTGTTCCAAAGGTTGTGCGCAGCAGCGATGCTGACAGTTCTGGACCATTTCACTCAGAACTGATTGAGTAAGCGGCAGCTACCCCATCATTATCGACAAAGACACAGAGTGAAGGTGGTTTTACAAAGACATTGAGGTTCCTACAGAGTTTTCTGGGAAAGGGAGGATGTGAAAGACACCCTAAACACAGTTTTTAAGTCAAGTTTCCCATATGTAAGAAGAGTCAGAACACTGATCGGAAAGAGGATCATTCCTCTTACTTATCCACAGACCATCGGAGTCAGCCCTGCAGGTTCTCCCATCCTGCCAAACAAGCTCCAGTCCCGGCAGGAGGGAACACAGCCTTGCTGAGATGGAAATGAAGCCTTCCAGACTCACTGTCACCACCTCCCCGACTCAGGAATGTCCCTTTCACACACGAGTCCCCAAATGGCTTTAATAAATGACAGCCTTCATCGAATCCCTGCATGGACAGCGGAGCACTGCCATCGCTGCTACACAGATGAGGAGACTGGGGGGAGGATCAGGGCTGGGTTATTTTCTTGTCTATTTTAGGGTGTTCCAGCTGAGGACGTCAAGATTTGACTGTTCAAAGAGAGAAGAGGATGGAAAATATGGAACACCAGTAAATGAGATGATACGATCGTGGTTGAAACACTGAAGAGTGAGGCGATGCGGACACACGCTGCAGGACAGGCTGTTGCTCTCTGCCACACTGATCACATTTTGAAGCCTTAGGGATGCGCACACTGATTTTAACTAAGGAACCACCACAGGCATTCCTGAGAGCAGCTTTTCAGGATTTCAGCTCACACAAACAAGAGCCAGAGTTTCAAAGGGGTCCCTTCTGCATCAGCTGGGGCAAGAACTTGAC
Source organism: Lathamus discolor (assembly GCF_037157495.1). Taxonomy (NCBI): domain Eukaryota; kingdom Metazoa; phylum Chordata; class Aves; order Psittaciformes; family Psittacidae; genus Lathamus; species Lathamus discolor. The sequence continues at coordinate 2,023,108 of NC_088894.1, read as the reverse complement.
AGTAATTCAGCTGCCAGCATCCTAGCCTGGCTTGATCCCACCTTTTCCATGCACGTAATCTGGTCCCAAAGGTACATTTGAGAGCCTGGCCCTGAAGGCAGTGCCAGGGCAGAAGGGATCTGTTGGTGCCTCATCCCTGCTGGAATCATTTCATCAACTGCCACACGAATCCTTTGAGCTCCTGCTTGCAAAGGCAGGTAAAAGGAACACCTCCAAAACACAGTTTTGGCCCTGGACACATTCAAATAGGGAGATCACACAAACCCCCTGTTGAACTCACTCTTAGATAGTTTATTTGAGCTATTCTGTACTAGCAAAGGGTATGGAGGGCAGAGTCTGATCCTACTCAAACCAGCTAAGTCTATTCTTGCACATTCATTTCACCAATGAACAGGACCCTCTTAACCTAACGCATACTTCCTTTGCACCATCTATGGAAGATATTGCCCACATCAGATGAAGACAGCGTTCCCTCCTCCTGAAGGGTGTTCTGACCCAAAGGAAGCAAAAGTAAAGTTCCAAGTATAAAGATCCATTTACCTTTGCAATGAAGTCCAAGAAGCAGTCGCACCACGGCAGCTGAAATGAACTGCTAGGGCCTTCTTTAACAGCAAGGCTCATGTACCATAGGTGTCAGCTTTTTTCTTTCTTGAGAGCATGACCATTGGAATCTTTACCCAGAATACACACACATTCCATCACCAAAACACACTGACTTCTCCTTAAAGTGCATAGGAAAAGAACCCTGGCATGCCTATGGGGAGAAGGATATGTCGAGGTCAATGAAAATGCAAATACTCCGGTGGCAATCAGGTGATGGAGCACTGTGAAGATCAGCGAAAGCAGGATTTATAAACCCTGCAGGTAGCTACAACAGTTTGGATGCTTTCATCAAAAGACACTGGAATGGAAGAAAAACAGGTTTAAATGCCTTCCTTCTGCGTCTTCCTGCCAATGAAGGGACTTCTATGAAGAGAACATAGAGAAGGTTTTGTTTCACCTCTGAAAGGTTTAATGAGGATTAAATATTACAGCAAAAGAAGTGGAGATCCCACCTGGCACATGCAGAACGCGTGGGTGTGCATTTAGTGGCTGCATCTAAGATTATCACAGGCAGAGGAAATGAGTAATCCATTCTTCAACCCAAAACACGCGACAGAGACCACAGAGGGAGCAGCATTTCCAAGAACTCCTTTGCTCAGAAAACCCCCAGCAAATGTACAGGATTCCTTCTCTAAGCTCTGCTCCTTAAGACAGAGGCTGCTCCATGTCCTATGCTATTATAATGACCTGCGGGAGGGAGAAAGGAACCAAGCAGCCACCAAACAAGCAGCACAAGGACGAGGCGGAACAAAACTCATCAAGCTGGCTGTGCTTCCGCTGCCCCATTAGCAACCAGGTCTGTGAACAACTGGGTCACCTTCAATTCATGCCAGCGATGATTGCAGATTGCAGACACTGCGCTGGCTTTGCTTGTGCCCTCAGCTGTGCTTCTCTAGAAGTCCTCATTCATTACGTGCTCTGCAGAATGAGGAGGAGAATAACCCCATGGATAATTGGGTTGCAATCCATTAGCTGCCAGCCAGAGGGGAACTTCTTTCCATGAATTTCTTCTGCTCATGCCCACACATTGCAGAGTTCATTGTTCCGAATGCCACACTGCAGAACAAATCGCTTTGAAGGTTAAAGCCCTGTTGAAATGTTCTGGGTGTGTGTTACACAGCTGTTCCCTTCTTAGGGCTGCTGGCTAAAAGAGCTGCTTGAGTCCCAGCGGCAAGCAGCAGATCACATCTGGATAATCATGTTCCAGTCGAAGAGACGGCAGCCAAACTACGTTTGCCGTTATACATCATGAATTTTTATAGCTGACTTATCTGTACACGTGTTCCTGCCATCCTATTCTCCGCTCAGGATAAAACTTCATTACCAGAGATAAACAGTCTATTGCTATAACCAGACATTGGGCCAGATCCTCAGCTGCACCCAGCTGGGATGGGGAAGGGAGGAGGGAAACGGTGACCAAAGAGGAGCCAACAACAGCTCATCAATCCTGGAACTGGTTCCATGCCAACCCCAGCATCGCTCCAGGAAGGCCATGGGCTGCTCCAAGGGACGCCAGCTGGCTGCAGCCCCAAGGGGATCCTGCCAACAGGGCTTGTTGAAGCCCAGCATGTGCCGGCTACAAGAGCTCCCCACTCTTCAAGGATTGCTAGAGAGAGGGTGGCACGGAGTCATGGAGGTCAGAGAGTCCCAAACTCCCATCTCCAAAGCAAACTCCATCTGGATACTGCAGCTGCGAAGGAGCTGAGCTGGAGCCTGGGATGGCTGTTTGGAGCTGCAGTCACACACTCAGTCCTGTTCATACCAAAGGGTGAATGTGGAAAACATCACAATCCCACATCTTCTACTCAGAGTAATTCCAGGATCAAGACTATTCTTGCTATAATTGGGAATGTTCACTGACACAACGATGCTCCCAGGAGGAAGATTAGCATACCAAAAAGTTGGCCTAGATAGGGGCTTGGTTAAGAAACATTCTTTGATCTTTCACAATTAAAAGTTGAATTATTCACATGCTATTTATACAGATACAATGGGATGCTGGCTGGCAAATGCATTTACATACAGGAGATCTTCAAGATAGCCAGAAAGTCGGGAGTTTCACTTGCCACACACCATACAAAGGCACAAGATCTGCCAACAGAGAACGCTTCCCAGGCTCACGTTATCTATCAGGATCTGCGCTCATCAGTATGGGTTTGCTTATAATTATGCAGAGAGTATTAGAAGAGAATGAACCAGACAAATCTCCTTAAAAATACTGGTCCCTAAGGATAGTCATAATATTTGGAATATTCCTACTTCTATATCTCACCCCTATACCATATAGTTAATGTTTAAAGCCCAGTTTCCCATTGGAGGTTGTGGCTATCGTGTTAAACTAAATAAACCAGATTTCCAAATGGATTATCAGGAAAACATGGACCATTTAACAAGCAGTGTTCATGCGAACTAGTTAGAGCAGGGGAGAGGGAATTAGGGTGACTGTATACACTGCACTGGAAAATCTGGTCACCTTTCCAGATTTAGACACAAGTCAATGCCACCTGCATTGCAGCAAGAAACTACCTGGAATTCGACTGAAGCTGCAAGGAAAAGCCATGGAGCAGAGCTGGGATTTGCCCCTTGCAGCACAGAGGATGAAGCTGCTGTAGCCAGAGGGCATTTGGAAGTACACTCATCTGGTACTGAGAAAGAGCCGGTGACCACAGGAGGTTTCCCTCCTGCTGCACTCAAAGAAGCTGACAGGAAGCACGCTCAGGCTCTCCAGTGTGACAGTAAATGCTGCCTCATGTCAAACAGGGAACAGAAATGAAGCTTTACTGAGCTCAGAACTATCTCAGTTCTATCTATTACTGAGCTCGGAACTAGCTCGGTTCAGCCAAGGAAACAAACCTTTCCTCCCCGTAAAAACCTATGTCTAACCAAGGAGAAACAAGATCTTTCGCTAAACTCAAACAGTGGAAACGTACTTTAAACGCTTCAGTATTCCAAGACACAGGGGAACAATGGGGGAGAAAAGTTTGGTGACAGTTTGGAGAGTCAGAGTCTGCACTCTGCTCTAAGAGCAGAAACCACTACTGTATCCCAACCAGCTATACAGTACTACCCAGTTCCATGCTGTAGAACAACCACTCCATCACTAGCTTAGGGAGAGAGAACACATCCAGACTCTGATCGAGATGTGGTTTGTTACAGGCACAGGGAAAAGCCTCTCAAACTAGTGTTGAAACAGTTCTACATTGCAGCAGTTTAAGGAGGATGAGCGCAAAGATCACTATGCGACAAGTCCTTCCTACTGCTTAAAAAGCAAGCCTGCGAACCCAAAGGACCAGCTGAGAGTAGCACAAAGGGCAGCATTTTGTCACGTAAGACTGCATTTTAAAGCTACTTTTAAGAGCAGGATTCATTTAGAATCGCAGGGAAGTGCTCTCCTGGACCTATCAGTAAGAGTTGCTCAGTCTCCAAGTGTTCCACGTCCTTTTCCTTCCCCTTCTCTGTCGGGATGGGCTCGGTCAGCAGCTCCCTCACCAGCAGGTAGTTCATTTCTCAGGGAACCTGTGGGTTACCCCCACTGCTGCTTTCCAGAGAAGCCTGAAGTTTGGTTTGCACAGTTCAGACAGAACCTGGAAAACCAGTGCTTAAAGCTTAGGGAACAAATGGTGTTGTATGTGCTAGAGAAGTGTTTGTTTCAGTGGAGACTAAAGCCTGAACTGCTGGGTTTCCTCTCCCCCCCAGGCTCATATCCAAACCCCTCTCAAACATAAACTGTGTACCTTTCTATAAGCTCAGTTTAACATTGGTGACCTTTAATTCTCCACAAGTGGCTTCCAGTGATCACCCTGGCATTATTCCTACTGGATTTTTCAGTTCCCTTGGTTGACCTATTAACCATTAACTGATGGCAAAAGAAGCAGTTTCTCGTTTACGCTTTCAAAGCATTAAACAGTTTGTGATGCAGATGGCAACGCAGGAAAAAAAGGAGGATAAAAAGCACACCTTTGGGTCTTTCTAAAGACCAAACAGGCAAGCAAGGCAGTGAAACGAAAGGATTTACTCACAGGATGCTTGTCTGGGGTGGGATATCGGGGATGGTTTCCAACATCAGATGCATGCATCTCACTGTGGTCCTGAAGCAGAGGCAGCGACTAGGACAGGAGCAGGAGAACCTGGGCAGGAGGAGAAAGCACAGCAAGCCTGGCAGAGCAGCAGGTCTGAGCAGCATGGTGTGTGCTGGAGTGTATTTGCCTCAATCCTGAGCTGCAGGGAGCTGATAAAAGAAGTTTCCCAGCCCCGAGGTCCAGGAGGAGGGGACTCATCAGCATGTGTTTGCAATTAAAGCAAGGCAGTTTGACAGACCAACCGCCCACCCTCTCTGTGCCATGATGTACATCGCTGGAGATCAGGCTGATCCCACCCCTCTGGAATTAAGGCGCTGAAATACAAACTCTAGGCTTTGATTTATTCTGACCGCCTTCCTTATTTCTAACAGGGAATTAACTCCTCACCATCTCCTCAGGCATATGGGAATGCACCTTCATGGACAAGTGACACCCTGCTTCCAGGGCTGGGCTAGGATACAGATGGGTCAAGGTATTTTATGCACACTGCAAACTAAGGGTCGCATCTTACCTAACAGCCTGTCAAACACATCAGGCAGTGAGAGCTTTAGGATAGAGGCTGTCTCCTACTACACGTGGTTGCAGCATCCGGCAACAATAGGTTTCCAGCCTTTGATGGGATGTGGAATGCTACAGAGAAGTGATTTTAAAAGGGATAAATAACCTGCAAATAAAGACAAACCCCTCACTGATCTTACACACTGCGTAAAGTTTCTCATGCAGAGTAAAGGCTGATTCATTTCAAGGACCTTTTAGCTAATAGAATTTCTTCCTACCAGGAAGTCATTTGGAAAAACATCAGGATTTTGGAGAAGTTAAAGGCAATTGAGGAGCGAAAAGGGGGAAAAATAATGAAATCAACTAAGTTTGAACTCTAGGAAATGCAGACCTCAGTCTGTTCCTTCCACGGGGTTATAAAATAGAGACACAAAAGGGAGCACTTATTTCTGGTTACATTAATCACCTTCTACTGTTATAAAGAAGCTTAGAGGGAAACCAGCTTGTGTTAGGTTTGAAGTTATCACTACACAAGATCCTCAATGTGTGGGTTTAGGAGCGAGGCATTAGTGCTCATTAAGATATAAAGACACCTGAGGAATCCCAAACATGGCACCACTCCACGTTACCTGGAAGATTAAATCAAAGCATCCCATCAACCCCACATCTGCTTTATACTGTGAACTATAAGGTGACAGCAAGACGGCATTTAACCTTGCGCAGCTCTCCCTTCGGATTCTTTGTCACTTAAGCATTCGGGAAGTGCCGAGTTTTAGGGTTTCACTTACAGATTTCATAGCATTAGATGATTAAATGCCTCTATTTCCCCCCGTTATAAAAGCGCTTTGCACTGCGGGCTTCCTGCATCTCACCCTCAGGCAATCCGCTGCGGTTTTATCCCGACATCCCTTTGAAATCCCAGCGAACTCCTCCCCGCTCCCCTAAGGACCCAACTCAAGGTTTGGGGCAGAGCGTCCTCTAGTGGCCCCCCAACCCTCCCACAAACACAGGCTGCGTGAGGCGGAACGAACGCTTCAGCCTTCACCCAACGGCTGGCAGCTGAGAGCGCGCTGCCCCCAGTGACTGATACCTTTTCACCCCAGCTTGAGAAGCGAAGTGCATCAGAAGCGCATCCTTCGTGTACATCAGGAAAGACAACGTGGATTATGGTGAAGTCTTCCAGACTTTAGCCCCGTGCTCCTGATTGCTCCCCATGGCACTCACCTCTTCCCCAAACACACGGAACTCTGTTGGGACAGGGCAACACAGCCACTTAGGAGCTGCTGTGTAATGAAGTATTCATAGGAAAAGAAACAAAACCGCTCTCTTCAAGCCATGTTCCAATGTTTAGGAAGGTCATCAACACCTTCCGCAGCACATCTGGCCACCTTACAAATACAAGGCTTCTGCCTCCAATTACATCCCTGTGCATAAACTCTGAGCCCTAAACCACCTGCAGAGTAATAATCCCTCCCAGGTTTATTTATGCTGCTAGCAGGAGAACTGGGCTAAGCACCAGGCACGGTTCTATACGTACCATCATTGGAATCTCGCCCCAGCGCCTGGAAGGATTGATGGGTATCTGTCGACTGCATTGGAGAAATGGGCTCTGCTAAATGGAAGCAGATTTAACAGTGGCCGCACAGGGAACAGCTCGAGTGCAAAAGGGCAAGTTCTGCAACCTACGCATTGACTCAGAAGCAGATCTTCACGTGAACTTGAACCACACGTCTTCTACCGGATCTCCCCACATGATGAATGGGATGCTCGTGAGATGTTACAGCACACGGCAACCACCACTCCCTTCCCCTCACATGCGTTTATCTTATTTTCCATCAACATGATGAATTGTTTAGAAAGGGGTGTGCAGCTCTGAGCAGGAACCAGCAGTTAACTCCTAAGCAACAGGAATGAAAGCTCACGCTTGTGTTCCATGGTTAAAGAGCTCCAGCCTCTGCTAGACTGACCCTTTCACACCCAGGGAATGCAAGGAGACTTTGGGGTTGTTCTTCAGGTGTGGGTGTTTTCCCTTCCCAACCCTTCCTTGTTTTACCTTTAAATTCCCCTTCACTGGAGGAGCTCATCACTACTTCCCAGGGAATTAACCTCCCATATTTTACCATGGAGTGAACATAAACCTTACCTGATCAATTTAACTTACTTGATACCCTTTGTATGACACATCCATCGCTTTCCAAAGCAGAAGAGGAGTTTTCCAGCATCACATGAAGGAAAACATTAACACAGAACTACCTGATGTTATACTTGGTAAAAGGACATCATACACAAGGGTGAGAGGAAGGAACACATCCTACAGGCAGTTATCCTGTGCAATACAGGTGGTCAGATACAAGTACCACTGCTGCTAATTAAATGTATCATGATCAGTTTGCTATTACAGCTGAAGTATTATTCTCAATGCTAGTGAAAAGGAAGCTTTGAACACCAAATCTGCATTAACTAAGCACTGAAACAGCACAGGAGACAAGTTTAATGCATTCTGTATTGATACAGAATGCATTAAACTCCTGACACGTTCAACAATTCCCTGAGGGACAGAAATGGACTAAGTGACCTCTTGGTATCTGCTGTCTCCAGGTCTAACAGCCAGGTAAGTGAACTTACTCTTTAACCATCTTGATATATAAAATCTGGATCAGTTCTACGTGGCTAATCCCAAAACACATCTTGCACAACTTCATTACATAAAGATTTATGGGCAGGTTTCTTTTGAGAGATTATATTCTAAGGAGTTAATCTAAAACTATGCGCCTGCACCATGTTATTAAGTGCTTTCTCTAGCATCTTAACCTTCACTTAAGGAAATAAGCACCTATGTACAAAGTATTCCAATCACAACATGATGCAAAGCCATGTTAACAACACTAAAAAGTCTTTACTGCATTTATTGATACAGAAACACTTGGGAATAAAGGTTCAATTGCATAACACTTCTGCAGGCCTCAGGCCAATTCATCCCTAGTTTCTACACAGAGATTCTTCCACTAATGATGAAAGCGGCTTGAAGTTCATTTCTCTTTGCAGATTTGCTGCTGTACTGAAACCTAAAGAGAGCCAAATACAATTCAAGTGAAGACTACTTGGAACACAAAGGGAAACAGAGCAGGTAAAAGTTCCCAGACAGCTTACAAACTATACAAGAACAGTTATGCTGCAGTTACTCTATGGATGCATACAAAACTACAGTGCAAGTGCTTGTGCACAGGGAAGATGTATTTACAGTTCCCCTTTATTTACAGGCTATAAGCAAATGCTATTTCACAATTATATTACACAAAAGTCTCTATCATGTTTGTCTGGATTTGTGGGGTTTTGGACAAGGGGTCAATTTGACAAGCTAGAACATAGATTTATTGCATATATATTTATTCAACCTTATGCAGGAAAAATAGCAGTATTCTATGTATCTTCTAGAATGCTATAAAAATCTAGCAAATGTAATAAAAAAAGGCAAATCTGGTGAAAAAACCTCAAAAGTATCTTTTAGAATTGAGGGATAAAAACCAAACAGGGATAAATGAAAGGGAATTCTCCCCCAGCTGGCCAGCTTTAGCAACCACCTCAGCATGGCTCATCAATACAAACCTGGAGCTTAATGTCATTTTTAAAGCACTTTCTTCCAAAGTGGTGTAATTAAACTGAAGGACAACCCTGTACTTTGTAGGGTATGGAAACCGTGCCACAATACAGAAAGGCACATACCTGGTATGATGGCCATTCAGCAGAAATGGCTAACAGAGGCCAGAGCCTTTGGGGAAGCACAGAGATGTGTCACACGTGGATTATATTAAACCTCTATTTACCACCACAGTCAGGATTTTCATTTGGAGAAAGAAATCCATTGCAGTTGCCAGAATTACAAGGTGGCAACTTGCATGTTTACAGGAAGCCATCAACTCAGTGGCCACAGAACTGCCCCAGAAAGAAGTTAAAATCTGAGGGAGCACAATAGCTTGGGTACCATTTGAACCAGAAGGAGAGACTTAGAAAACCAGAGGCAAACCAAAGCCTATGTGTTATGTGCCAGCAGCCACACACCACCACATTATCAGATGATGTTCTCAAACACGCACAAAAAGCCTGTTAATCAAGGAAGAGTTCTCCACCTTAGACATACAAGTTATTCCTTTATTTCCAAAGCCACACAGGAACACTGTTTATCATTAAGCAAGTTGTGCAACTCAGTACCACAAACCGAAAACCCAGCGTGTTTTTGGGAAGACAGTTTTAATTCATTCCCCCTCCGAAAATGAGGAGACAGCATAAAAACAGTAAAAGATATCAAAGTGATACCAACTTAAGTGTTTCTGATGGGGCAACACCTTAACATAGCTTCACTACCTACCGAGAGCAGGTTTTCACAACCTCCCCCAGGTTTAGGAGTACTTCACATCACCACAAGCCCAAGGGTTTCTTCTCTAGCCCTTAGTAGTTTAAGTAGATTGTTTTCAAACAGGCTGAACCAAGTAAAACTTCCCCTTGTAAACCATGGTGTCTCCTTCCATCGCCATCCCAGGAAGACTTAGGAATAAAAACGAAGAGTTCACATCCACAGAATTGCATAGTATAAAGTCCTTCTATACAAGCCTGTTGAACCATCTACTTAATAGTTGCAGGAATAAAATAACCTACCAAGTCAATCAGCTCCATTCCACCTACAGTACACGGACCGTGTGTGCTCAAGTTGTTTTCAGGCCACCTTGCTACAGCAAAGCCACACACACGAACACTCAAGAACCGCATCAGTTTAGCTTTCTAGACTGTTTTCAGGTTCCTCAAATAACTACATTCAGCTGATGTACCAGGACACAAACGACTCTGCTCAGGGTGGCACTCTGCACTTCACTGTCCAGCCCAGCAGACAGAACAGCAATCACACAACAGCAAAATCCACTGATGCTGCTTTGACAGTCAGTTCTCACAAAGCCACCTCTCTAGCATCACCTCTCCACTCTCTTCCCTATTCAGGATTACTCTGCTAACACTCCCAGAGACAACAGTCACAACCCTGCCTACCCCAGCATCCTGTCACAGCCAACCAGCTTTGCAATTCTTCACTTGCCTCCATTGCTCTGAAAAAAGCCAAATAAAACCCAACAACTTTGCATCGCAGACTAATTCATCAGAATAAGAGTCTCCCATTGATAAAACCAGTATTCTGTAAAATAGTTAGACCTTTTACTGAAAAAAATCAAGTATCGTTTCTAAGCAAAACTGAGACCAACCAAGGGGGAGCCGACACTTTTTCTCATTCAAAACCTGGATGCCCCAAGGGTAATGCCAAGAATTCTGTTGTGCTTTTTCAGATTACTGGAGGAACTAAGATTTGCCAGGTCAGTTTTTACTAATAATCCTCTTTCTCCATTAAACACACACCACGGAAAACACATGGCAGGTTTAGTGGGAGAGAGCACAGACAGCAAAGGTCTTTGGGGAACTGCTAAGGATATTAAAAGCTGCAATTCAGTAGAGCAGCCACGAGATTGAGAGCATCTCTGTGCAGTTAGTTCCAGGGACTGAAATCCTGCTTTCCATAAGCAGCTGAGCATTTCACCAACTTGCTGCCTCAGTAATCCCTGCTGTAGGATAAAACTATAGCACACAACTGAGAAGAAAGAAGAAACTCAAGTAAAAGCTATAATGTTTAAGTATACAGCAGCCGCATCCCCCAGCTAGCCTACTGCCTTGGGTGGTCGTATTAGCAGGCAAGCAAGTGGTATACATTTGTCAAGCCCTAAGTAGTACTTTATTTTCTGCCTACTTCCAGCTTTCTAGAAGGAGGAAATTACTTCTCCCTGTAATAAAGCAGGTAATACTTCAAGGGATCAGGCAAAGGCAGACTCAAGACCTTTTCCCTCAAAAAGTTTACAGGGGGATCTGGCTTTAGTTCAGAGGGTTTAGTTTCTTCCTCTTCTTGTGCATCATCCTCGATATCCTCACTGTTGTTGTTATCATCTGATGGGTTGGAGATCCGACTAGCAAAGACCTCTTTGTCCAGAAAAACAATGGTTTCCATGCGACGGCGCCGCAGACGTCTTCGTTTGAACTTTGAGGGGCTCTTGAGCCCATTGCCACTTTTGCCCATTGTTTCTTGATGTATGAGTTTCTTGATGGTTCCTCGGATGGCAATGCGAGCCAGGTCCTGCAGGCTGCGAACAGCCACTGGGGCTGCAACAAAAAGAAAGCCATAAGCAGATATGGAGAAAATCCCCCTCCAAAACACTCGCAGGAAAAAGTTGTATTTGCTCAAGTTAAATCAGGCCACTTGAATTCCCTGCTGCGATTACAGAACCAGCTCTATTCAATCCCTGTCAACTCGAATCAACTGGATTGTAACTTCCCAACCAAAATTTAATCATGCATTTCTCTCATTAACTGAAGAAAAAGAATGGGATGAAAGAAGCTTGCTATCTTCATGTCAAGTCCCCACAATTATTTTTAAGATATAACATCTTATAGATTATAAGAATGAAGACTTAGTGACTGAAACTGTGACTGTTTAATAAAGGTATTTTCCTCCTGTATGTAACTAGACCTAAAGTCTATTTAACTCCTCCATAAAATCATTTTTCCATTGTAAAGTTCCTTCAGCTTTGCCAAGTTCCTCACTTATAAAACATGAGTGCTATTTATGCTCTTCAAAAGCTGCTTTGGCCTTAGTGGTGAAAACAGGCTGGAAACCATTTGGTAAAAGTAATTACAGAAGCACACAATAAGTTATTGTATTAAAATACCTCCCACATTAATGGGTTGGAAGACTGTTCTGTCATCTGCACTTACTTGCTGCCAGCCCATAAACGCACAACGTAATTCATGCAGCATAAAGAACAAAATTTATTGATGCACACACATCCATGTACTGAAATGAATTCAAACTGAAACAAAACCCCCTGTCTTCTACTGACAAGTCCTGTGACCTGAAGGAAGTAGGGAAAAAAGTTACATGTAATATATATACAGGTCTCACTACACAGCCACCACATGCTGAAATGTGCTTGATGGACTTCATAGCACTGTACAGTGTTAGTGAGCTGCTTTTTGTCATGCAAAGACACCTTTCCAGAATAAGAACAAAGCCCAACTAATCTCTTTATGGAAGTATCTCTGTCTTCTTGTGTTCTTAAGAGGCCTCTCTACACTCAAGGATTAATCTAAAGATTGAGGCCACTGTGTACAACGTGTATTTCAAAAGAGCTAACCAAAAATTGCACAACTTTATCCCTCAAGCATTCCAGGCTCAGGATAATTCTGAACTGTTGGGCGGTGAGAGCTTTTGAGTAGATAGGTTTGTTCACAGGTACTGCTGGTGTATTTGCCATCACTATGGCACCATGGCTGGGAACCATAACAGTATGTAATTCAGGCTGTTTGCATGCGCAAAAACAAATTACCAAACATCCCACAAAGTTCAGGTGTATTTTCACAAGAAATAATTGGTATTTACAATCTATTTTATGCAATTCTGATCCTTGCACCAGGCCTCACAGATATTCACAAAGATGAACTGGGATGAAACACAAGACTTAAGCAACTGTTCAAAGAAGGAAGCAGTTGGAGTCATTGGCCTTTGAAGGATTCACAGAGATGTTACATCTAAGGTGCAGCTTATAGCCAAACAGCAGGAGAAACCTCCCCCATACCCAAGAATGTGTGTACTCACGCAAGTGAACAAGCCTTGATTTTCCTGAATCTGCGTGGTTAGGCTGAATCAAAGGAGCAAAAGAAACAGCAAGAATCTTCTTGGTTTCCCAGGCAGAAGGACCAGTGCGAGTTATCTTTGTCAACTAAACCAAAACAAAGAGATTACTGTCCATTGTGTGAACTGCAGTAAGATTTCTGAACAAAACCAATATGAACAAATGACTTAGAACTCCTTAAAGGATTAGCCCCAAGTGATTTCATCTGTTGCAATGAGCACGGGCAGTTTGGGTCACCCTGCTCTCCCAGATCATCCTCAATTCTGAACTAGAACTGCTGCATCTGACCACTCGGAAACTGTCAGTCACTGAAACATCCACTCTTGAAGGGAGTCTGCAGATCACTGGGTTTCTGTTCCAGCTCAAATCTCTTACACTACCTCACTGTAGAGTATCTTAGTGGGAAAAAACTCTGCTCATCAAAACTATCCTGACAGAGGCAGAAGGTCTGATACCTACATCTCAGCCACTCAAGTCCATTACACGAATATACCTTTACACTGAACAGATAATCTGAATTACCATCCTGAGCTCACACACAGGGCAGTTACCCACCTTTCACTAAAAGGAATCCACTGACACTAGTAAATAGGGACAACTTGCTCCTTCATAGCCACTCAGGGTGTAGTATTTTGTATTTTGCCATGAAGTACAACACTATACGACTCAAGCAAAGACTTGCGAACACTTTTCTGCAGCATGAAAGCAAGTTTGCAATTAGCAACAGATTGGAATATGTGGGAGACCTGTAGAACTATGAATTTCTTAGATATTATGAAGTGTGCACAGTTCAGTTTTCACTCACGGTGAGAAGTGGTGCCCTTAATACTTTTTTCAACCTGCCCCAAGGTTGCAAGCTGAAGGAACAGCTATTGACTGAACAGAGATCAGGATTAAGAAGAACTGAAAGAGAAACACGAGTAGAAAAGCACTCAACCTTCTCTTCCAGAGGCATGACGAGAATTCCCCCAACTTTCAACAGGTTCTTCATGTAGTCTTCATGTTCCTTCTGTACTCCAGCCCCACAGTAAACCCGGTCATACTGAGTGCAGTCTGGAGAGATCTCCAAGCAATTGCCAATTACAAAAGATGGCTCACAAAATTCAAACCTGAAAAGGAAATAAAGATGTGCAGCACACAAGAATATCACAAGTCAGCAATGAAACCCCCAGTTTCACAGCATTTCTCCTCTGAAGCCCATATACTCTAGACCACAGCAACAAGACTCAAAACCACAGAACAATGAGGTAAGAATACCTAGATGGAAACCTCCAAAGGATAACGATGTACAATTTCATACTTGACTTCCATGTAACTTCAGAAGGGCTATTTTCAGTCTCCCAATGCTGACTCAGTTATAATATGCAAATTTAAATATAAGACCTGCAGTTCCAAGTGTTCAAGCCTTTTAAGCATCACACCAGGGTGGGTTTGGCATTTTCAAAAGCCTTGAAAGGGCCTTCAGATGTTGTGGGGAGGTATCACCTGATTCCCCTGAAAGTTGCTTTGCTGAAGCCAATGGAAGTTTTGCTATTAGCTTCAAAAACTGTGATTTCACCCCTCATAAGAAGAATTTCTGCCTATAGCATTTCTGATACAGTTTGGTAGAAAAATGAATGATTCTATGATGCTTCTGGTTTTTTTTACATGCTCCAAAACTACATAAGGTTTAAGCCCTACATTTAAGGGCTGATTTTGATAGAAGTTGAAGAACAGATCCGTTCTTCTCCTGCTATCTTGTGAGGCAGCTTAATATAGCACCTATCTATTCCTAAACACCTGCTGAAGCTTTCTGCTTTTCCAAAGCGTGCCACACATTCAGAGCAGGCAGCTAACAGTGCCTGTACACGGTGTTCTAACAGCATCACCCAGCAGACACTGCTCTCAGCAATGCCAATTTTCCAATCATGTTGATTCCTGAATTCAGCTCACTTTTCTTCCATAGCTGTATTTGTCTGGAGGGAGGAAAAATAAGTATTTCTTAACACACCTATTCAAACAGCAGTAATGTGACTGAAAAAAACCCATGTGCAAGCACCATCCATGCTGAAAACTGCCTGCTGCCAGCATCAAGAAAATACAGTTCTCTCATCACCAGCTTTCCAGTCCAGCAGTAACAGCACAAGGCTGAGTAGTTTAAACTCCAGCATGTAATGACTTTCATTCTCTTCCTCCTAGGAGAGGAGGACTACCAGCTACCCAGAGATGCTTTACTTCCCTGTTTGAACAAACTGAGACTGATTCCAAAATATGACAGCTACAACTTTTATTGCTGAGGTTAGTATTGGCAATGGTTATCTTGCTGGAGAGGTATTATTTGTGACAGCAGCAAAACAGAGATTCTAAGGAGGAACGTAAATCAAATTCCAAGCACTTTTAGTACCACTAAAACTACCATCGTATTTTAAAACACCGTTTTTCTCCTCAGATAAAACCTGTTAGGCCTCCACTGAAATCAGTTCATATTTCTCTGATGTATGCTCTCAGATCACAAACATAATTATTACTGTTATCTGCAAGTTTCAAGTTGTACCTGTAAGAGTATTACTTTAAAGCAACCTTCTTTGGCTCCCTCTAACCTCTGCAACAGCAGCACTGCAAAAATTCCTAACACTCCCCCCCTAACACACATCAGCTTCAAAGGTCACACACTGCAGCTCAGCCAACCTAAGGAGCCAGAATCCTCAGATTACCCTGATGCAGAGCTGCCACACAAGAGCAAGAATTGCCATGACTAAAGCCAAACACACAAAATGAATCCAAACAGGCATTCCACATTGTTACTTGTCAAAGCTGTCACTTGTTTTAATGAAGAAGTCCAATTTCTGCTTCGCATATTCGATCACGTCGGAATGAAGCTCCACACCGTGGTTAACACCAAAAGGACCTGCAAGTTTAAAACACTAGGATAATATAACAGACAACAACAGCAAGATTGAATAGAGTCTTGGTTACTTCCTACAACAGATTGCTCCTCGAGGGTCTGCCAGTGCTCATGTAAGGTCAGCTACCTTAGTACTACAGTGGGAATTGCAACCCTATACCTGCACTTTCTGGCAGAAAATGAGGCTGCTTTGCACAATTGATTTTGAATCATTTGCTCTTAACTCTGCAGGAAATTCCTCTGTGGGAGAGAAACACTGCTCCTACTGCTGTAAAACTGATCACCTGGAAAAAGTGCCAATGCAGAACAACAGCCTGCATGCTTTAAAGGGTTGTTTGTTTTTTTCCTGAGGAATTTATTGTGTTATTTTTATACCTCCTTGCTGATATGCTAAAAGTCTCCTCAAAGGAATCAGGAACAGTCACCACTGTACCTTATTTAACAGCAAAAATACATTGGAAAATACAGAAGTTGTGCAGCCCTCATGCTTTTTATTCAGAACTGGCTTGATAACTTTTCCAGAAACATAAAAGCCTTGGAGTTAGGTATGAGCATTCCAGGTAATCTCAACAGACCGGGAGAAAGCCATGGCTGGGAGATTGGGAGCAAGGCTCTATCCTGACAACAAATACTTCAGCAGTTAAAATTCCTGACACTCCCACAACAGGAGAATACGTACCCAACAGTCATTTGCTATCATCTATCCCGGCAACACAACTGCTGGCTGCAATACTTAAGTGTAAATTGCAATTGAGTAATTGCACTTTGATGCTTTGCCTTGTGCCTACATGGCCATAAAGTCAGTTCTGATGCACTAACTGCTTTCCAGAGACTATTCCCACCTGTATGCTGCCAAGAGTTAAAACAGGATCTCAAACATGTTTCAGTGTAGGCAGGACAGTGTAAAAACAGAGCAAGCACAGAGCAGCCATAGTTACAGCTCAGCTCAGGAGCAGGAGTGCCTCATTTAAAGGGCAACAAACCCAAGCTTGCATCCAGTCCTGCAGGAATCCCATAGCCATCTGTACAATTACATCCTTGCTTGTTCTGAACTGCCACAGAAATCTAGATCCCACCCAAGCCCAGAGAGAAGGTTGCAAGAATCCTGATAAACTGGCCACTTGGAATAATGCAGTCTTTATTTTCCCAGCTACCTTTTAGTTTCTTTACTTGAGGAATGCTTCATTCCCAATTTCAAAACTCTTTAACAGGATAGTTAACATGATTTGAAAGGTATTTACCCAAGATGAGTCCAACCATAGAACTCAGGTAACCAGTGCCACTGCCAAGATTCAAAAACGACAGCCCTGGTTGCAGATCCAAAGCTTCCATCACCTCAGAGTAAATGCACGGTGCTGAGAGATGGATATTTCCATGCTTCCATGCCAAGTCCTTGTAGGCATTTTCTTTGAACTCTTCCAGGTAGTAATCTGCTCGATCAATAGCTCGGAACGCCTGCTCCACCAGTTCTGTCCTGATGTATTGTGCCTCCTTCAGGTTATCAATTAATTCATCATTATCTTCTCCTGCACTCACTGCACCTCCCATATTCAAGGGCACTAAAACTAAAAGAGTAATAAAGGTGAGGTATAGAACATGCACTTTCACACTGAATTATGCTGCTGTATACGAAGTACTTTGAGACACCTTTGGGTACTCTAAAGACCCCAAGCACAAGAAAAACATCACCTCAGTCAAACAATGAAAACAAAATGCAGCAGATCTGGCATCTGGTATCTGATACTAGTGGGGAAAAAAATCACAGTATACAAATGTGCCCTGCCTGTCTTCAAACACTACCAACATTTTACTAGCACATCAGCTTTTCTGCTGAACCCTTCATACAAAGGATTATTCTGGCTCCTATGCTTCGAGGTCATTTTCCATTGCAAATCCAACCAACAGCGCAAGTTTGGCTTGCATGTTGGAATTCTTGCCACATGCAGGCTTTCTATCTCTAATAGTAACAAGGGGAAATTAAGAGACTAAGCAGCAGAAAGAACCAGAAAACTCTCAAATAGCATTTCCTTGAATATGCCTCAGGGTGCTGATTTCACTGATGTTAAAAACCCTCTGACCTAGAGCACAGCCTTGCTTACTTTAGCAAACGCACTTTCACACAACTCATCCTTATAGCTTGAGCCACCAGCATTAATAAAGCACTTAACAACACAGCAACTGCAGAGAGAATTCCCACTGAAGCCTGTGGAACTTCTGAGCTCCTCTTAAAGCCTTAGAGGAGGTAACTGCCCATTTGGAAACTCTTCGGTGACACAGATGTACGAATTACAAACACTTCTTTCTGACTTCACCAATGTGATCATCTCCAGCAACATATCCAGGCTTGTTGCTGTGGGGCAGAGAAAAGCAGGCACCTCCCCTGACTGTGCATCACTCTAAGCATGGCTATATGCTTCCTGTAGTAAAGTATCTATAGGTTTTAAAGGAAAAGGTGCAAGGGAGGAAACACAGAACTTATTTGCCACTCAAAATTAATCTCTTTCTTCTTCCCTTCCCATTACTTAAACATAAAACCCTTTCAGAATACACATGATTTTTGCTAAGCATTTATTTACTCTGCCTTTCTCTGCTCACAATAACAACCCCAGAAACAGCAGCTTTCGAGTTCATTCCTGGGATCAGAAGATCTGCCTACGGCTAAATTGTTGGGTTGATTTGTTACATTCAGCAAGAGCAAATTATACACTTCCATTTGCAGAGGAAACAAGGAAAAGCTACAGGAGTCTAAGGAAACTTCACAGTTCCCTCTGTATATTTCACAGTATAATAACACTGTTGTTGTATATAACACACCATCCTGATTACCTGTAGGGACACAGAAACGAGGATATACTTAGGCAGGGAACTCAAGCCAGTTTTTTAATACACTCATGTCTCAAACACACCAATCCACTTCCACACCATTAATAAAACTTGAAAGAAATTGCTACCCCTCTCCTTCCTATAGTTACTCCTTCATTTTCTCTATAAAAAATAACTGTATTTATTACTTCACAGTGGAAATGCATCAAAAGTTGAAGGCTTAGGCAGGTTCACCAGCCAACTTGATTCTTTCTCTTTTTTCCTTCCTCTTACATACACAACTCTTTGCACCTGCACACATGAGACTGCTTATCTCTTTGGTCAGTCTGTTTGCTATAACATTATGCATTGAAACCTTCTGCTCCCTCAGGGTGTTGATTCCCTTAACCTTCGTCTATCTGTTCTCAGGCTTATTTGTTTCTTCCACTGATGCTCTTTTTGCTGTTAAAAACCGACGTTTTTAGCTATAAAGCATAAACAAAAAGTTGTGTCTCTAACAGTGTTCCACTTTAGATCCCCAGCAAACTTTCCACTGTACACAAGCCCCACTGGAACAACCGGTCCAACCTGGTTTTGGCTCAGCTTTATGATCACCAGCTGTTCTTCCATGTTCTTCAACATGGAAGGCTTTTTTCTAATGAAACCAAGAAGTACCCAAGTCGTGCCAGGTGTCAGCTTCTTTTGAAACACTTTTACTCAACACTAGCTTACGACAAAACGCATGTTTTAGACGCAGGATATAGTACTCTGATGGTTAAATTCCTCCTTGGATAACTCCTCATCTTTGTTTAACCTTCACTTCTCCCACTGGAAGCTGAAACAAATGAGTAAGACTTACTTTTGACAAGCTTTTTAAAACCAGATCCTCTCCCTCCACAATCAGCCCAGTTGTGCTTTTCACGCTCCTAAGCAAAGCACCGACTGTCACGAATATGAGCAGAGACCAAGGTGATCCTTCACTGGTCACAACGCAGGGAGCAAACCAAGCAGCCCCTCAGTGCTGACGCATCCCTTTAATTGCACGATACCATCTTCCCCTTTAAGAAAAACAAAGCAGAAAAGCAACCAAGTCTGACATGAGAAGCTGCATTCAGGCTCTGAAACAAAACACTTGAGATTAACACAATTTCTTGCAGGGCAAACACCAGCAGATGCACAGGGGAACACTCAGAACAATACACAAGGCACAAACATGCAATTCTTCACCCCGACAGCTTTACAGGGTAATCCCTGCTCTGACATAACATGCTCCAGAAGGAATAACAAAACTGAGGCTATTTACCCATTAGACAAAGTTACAGCGGGCACAGATTTCAATCTGATCCCTTCTAACCCTCCCAGACAACGCATTAAAAAGCCCCACGCCGCTCAGCTCAATCACTGCAGGAGTTATCATGCCGCTGATAAGGAAAGCGATGGAGAGATGGGAAGGAAGCGAAGGCAGCCTGATGCTGCTACCCCCGCCCCGGTTCAACTACACCCGGGTGCGCCAGCTCTCCGCAATGCCCCAGTCCGCGACCGGCCGCTTAACGGGGAGGCGGTGCTGGGGAAGGGGTGAGGCCCCCAGAAGGGCCATGCAGGAGCGCGGACCCCACCGCCGGAGGAAGCCGCAGCCTGACGGGGGCAGCGGCCTGAGGAGGCGGCCGGGGCGAACAGGAGCGGGGTGGGGGGGTTGGGGTTAGTGCTGCAGCGGCCCGGTGAGGTCGGGTCGAGCCGGGACCGGCCGCACCGCAGCGGACAGGGTCTCCCTGCCCCGCGGGTGTACCTGAGCGGCGGCGCGGCTCGGTGTGGCCCGGCAGGACCCGCTCCAGGACGCAGCGCCAGCCCCAGCACCGCAGAGCTGTAAACAGAGCCCAGCTGAGCGCCGGCCGCAGCACTACGCCTGCGCAGCGCGCACCACCACAGCGGGATGGAGCGGGGGGGGGCTGGAGCGTACCACTGCTGCCGGCGCTGTACCACGCAGACCCGGCGCGGAGGGGGGGGGACTGTACCACTATAAGTTGAGGGGGGAGACAGGGTGGTGAGGGTTTAGCCCCTTACGGTGTGGCCGCTGCCGAAGGGGTCCGTGGTCCGGCACAGGGGGAGCTCGGGGTGCCCTGAGGCTGCAATGGGATTGGGCACTGTATGGGGCGTGCTCACAGCGGGGTCTGTCTATAGGGCCTGCATACAGTGCTACAGAGCAGGTCTTACTGCGAACCACAGCACTGAACACGCTGGGCCCGCGGGTTAGAGCGAAGTACAGCCCGGCTCCAGTATAAACTGGGTCTAAATACTGCTGGGACAGCAGGCTGGGCTTAAATAGGGACCTGAGCTACAGACTGGGGCTAAATACAGCCTAGGTCAGCAGGCTGGGGTTAAATAGGGACCTGAGCTACAGACTGGGGCTAAATACAGCCTAGGTCAGCAGGCGGGGCTTAAATAGGGACCTGAGCTACAGAATGGGTCTAAATATAACCCAAGTCAGCAGGCTGAGCTTAAATAGGGACTGGATGAGCTACAGAATGGGTCTAAATACAGCCTAAATCAGCAGGCTGTGCTTAGCTATGGACCAGAGCTACAGACTGGGGCTAAATACAGATGGAGCCAACAGACCAGGCTCTATACACAAACTGGGCTCCTTTCTAGGTTGATGTGGTGTAGTTGAAGATGCCCCTGCTCATTGCAGAGGGTTGGACTGGATGAGCTTTGCAGGGCCCTTCCAACCCAAGCTATTCCCTGATGCTCCAGCTGCAGTTACTCTTGTGCAGCAACTTTTACCCCTTAATGTGTTATCCCAGAGGTGCTGCCACCATTGCTGATGGGTCAGTGTTGGATCCATCTTGGAGCTGCTGGTATTGGCTTCATTGGACATGGGGGAACCTTCTAGAAGCTTCTCACAGCAGCCACCCCTTTAGCCCCTGCCATGCAAGCCTGATACAAGAGACCATGACTAAATAGAGACCAAGACTCTTCTTACCTCATCGTTCCCATTGCACAGCTCCTGGGATCATCTCCCCATCCCAGTGTGGCTGTTTTCCTCCTGCTCTGTACCCTGCCCTAATTCCCAGTTCCCAACACAGGGCTGCATTTCCACACCTCCCTTTCCAGCTCAGCACCCAGTTTTCCCAGTCCTCATCCTTTTCAGGACACCTCCACAGCAACCCCTGCTGTGACAGCACGTTGTCCCAGGATCGGGGGCATTGGGTGGGTGGAATTGGGGATGGGATGGGGGTGGGATGGGGATGGGATTGGAGTGGAATTGGGGGGTGGGATTGAGGGTGGGATGAAGACTTCCCAGGGTATGGAAGCGGATGCGTGGAGCAGCCCAGCAGTGGGAGCTGGGAAGATGCCAGTCTCCAGCTGGCACACGCAGCCCTCACGCTGTACTGAACCTCCTGTGTGAAGCATGGCCAACACCAGATGTTCTGACAGCATGAGTCAGGCGTGGGGTGGGGGGGGAAACCATAGGAACATAGGGATAAACCCATTACTCTGGGAGCTGATTGCTGTTCCTCATCCTGAGCCCATGAGCGCCCAACCTGAGTCACGTGCTGGGCTTTTATTGCTTTAGTTCTGCAACCATAAATGCCAGATGTAAGATTCCGGGGAGGGGAATACGTGAGCTGCGTGTTCACCTGACTGCAGGGGCTGGAAGGAAACATGGAATATAGGGAGAATGACCAATAGCTGACTTACCCTTTGTGCAGTGGAGGGGTCCCTGTCCGCTAACGTGATCTGGCTGAGAGTTAGGCACCTAATTTAGGTTTTACCCACCTGTTTTGGCTTCTTGGTTGGAACCAACATAGGATCATATCAGGTTGGAAGGGACCTCAGGTATCATCATGTCTAGACAAGGTCCCAGCACCCTGTCTGGCTGAGTCTTTAAAGTATCCAATAGCAGGGAATCAGGGACATTGGGGAAAGGTGGCTCCTGTCACCTATCTCAGACTGAGGGGAATTGCCTTCTAAAAGTACACTTCTCTCTTCATCTGTAAGTGATGCACAGAGCACTGGATGAGGCTGAGTGATCTGTGTGACCCCTACCGCTGCAGATGGAGCCAGATGGTCTGAGCTGGCCTACGATCTAGGACTTGATTCTATAAAATGAGAAGGAACAACCACATTTTGACAGGAGGCTGCTTGAGTTAACTTGTCTGGAGGTGAATTGTGGGAGAAAGAAATAGCTGTTCCCTGCAGACACAACAAGCCCACAGTGGAAAAAATAACTACCCTGGTAAATGAGGCTCGGAGAGGAGAAAGTGAATCAGCAAGAGAGATTTATTTATGCTCTAAGTGATTATCTCAGCTCCCTTCATTAAAGCGATAACAGCAGACTCTGCAAATGGGCACGGGGTAATAGTGTAGAGGTCTGCACTTTCAGTGCGCACAAGACAGCTGCCTGGGAGAATGGGATTGTTCGTGGGGAGTGAGCCCTGGAACTCCTCCTTGCTGATTCAACCAAACCAGGACATGGTGATTGCTCTCGCCTCGTTCTGTTTAATACGGAAAGCACTCAGGTGCGATGGCAGCGCAAACGCAGGACAGACTCCTCACATGTGTGATTCTAAGGGTTCCATTCAGCATCTGCTGCCCTCGCCGCTGGAGCGGCTGGAAAAATAGCGCTTGGTTTATTTTTAGCATTAAAATGGTTAAAATGAAACAAAAGCTGCCAAAAAAAGTGGCCCATTATTGCTAGAGCAGCTGTGCTGCAGGCAGAGCTGGCTGCAGCAGAGGGGGGCACTGCTTGTGCCTCCCTGCAGACTGCTCCTAAGGCAGAGAGGAAGATGTGGAGGCAGCAGCTGCTCTCGCAGCAAGTCCTTGAGAAAGCCAGGAGGAGCTTGAGGAGTGTTTTAGGGATTCCTGAATACCTTGAGCCCTCCAAGTTGTGTTCCTGATTCCTTGGATTTCACTGGGTCCGTGAGGCAGCCTCTCCGTTTCTAGATGGAGAATTGCAGGAATTAACTGGGAGACACGCACAGGGAAAACACTTGCCCTCTGCAAATCCCCATCTCCTTGCCTGCACCCCAAACATACCTGGGGGCACAGCCATGGAAAGGGGATAGCTGAAGGGAGATTGTCTCCCCCAAGGGATAGGTTGTTTCTGCACCTCTAACTCATGCACATCTCTGGAGTGCACGGCCCAAATGTGTGCTAACAGAACAGTGCAGCCAGGCTGTGCTTTGCGTGCTGCTCCCCCAGCTTCCCACTGGCACCCAATGGCTCTGCTCCCCTCAAAGCTTTTTCCCCTTTGGCTTCTTTGAAAACACAGTTAATGCTGAGAACACCGCCCTGCAGCTCACAGCACCGGGCTCCAGTGATGGAGGAAACCAAAAGATGGCTGGTAATATCACAAAAATACTCGTAGTTAATGAAACGGAATGGTTGTGTACTTCCTGGGTTTGTGATTGCTGGTTCTTTGCGCTACTTCTCTCCCTGCTCTTTAAAAAGACCTTCCTTTCATCCTTACATCTCTCCTGGGGCTTTGTTATGCATGAGCCGTAGTCAGCAATAGATTCGGAACTCCTCCATCTGCCTTGTCTGCAAACGTGTGTGGCTTGAGGAGCCTCAGCAGCCTCTGAGAGAGGAAACAGCAGAGCAGGGTTAGGAAGCAGGGCCGACAGCACCGGATAAATCCCAGCGTTACTGTATTTCTCATCCACTTACCACAAGGTGTCTCCAGCAGCACAGGCATTGCTGCGGGGCTGGAGAGTGCAACTCAGCATCTTCTCCTGGGCAGGGACCCTCACTGGAGCAGTGCAGCCTTGGCCCTACTCTGAGCAACCTCCAGCTCTTGTCTTACCAGTGAGAATGAAGTGTCCATCCTTCCTTAATGGAGATTGTTGAGAGCAAGCCGTGATTTTTCTTGTTTTTTCCTTTATTTCCCTGTGTTCCCAGTTTCCTCCTTTTATTAAACCCGATTTCTTTTATACATAATTTGAAAACACCAGTTGACACGAATGAACTTCCAAAGTCCATCTTAGTGACAGTCCTTTAAAATGGGATGGTTTTATTTGTTTGAAAGAGCAGATAGTGAAAAGGCATTTTAGCACCTAAGTCAGGGCCCAGCAGCCTAAGCCTGACCTGCAGCTATGTGATAAACGGTTGCTTAAGTCAGTGGAGTAATTTGTGAGTGACAGGATGAGTCACATAGATCAAGACTTGGAGGAGCGTTAAATCATAGGGTTCTATTGTCACCATTTTCTTTTCTTTTTAGTATTTTCCAACATATGCTCTATTGTGTTTCCTGATGAGTTCCAGAAACATATACTATATATGCGTACACACATCTATGCATATATGTATGAATAGAATCATAGATTCAATGTAAATACACTCAGACATAATGCATTTCCACTAGTATTACTAGATTTATAGTTGACTGTTGAAGTCTATGAAGTACTGAAATAGAAAACCATTTTCTGATCAATATGTGAGAACATTGAAAAGTAAAGCTCATTGGCACATGAAGTGCTCCTAGTTTTTGTCTTACAGAAAAAAATAAGACATTCAAATTATAGATAAATCCCCTCATTTGTGTTATATAGATGAAATATATATATTAATGTAGAATATAAATGATATTTCATATATATATTTAATGAAATAAATGCATTTCATACCTTTCTTCTTTGCTTTTCTGTTTCAAACTGTGAAAGCTCCTGTGTTTGCTGTTGAAAGGCTGTTTTGTGTACCTAAGCTCTGCAAATCTGATTTTGAGTTTCAACATGACAGCAAATCACTTGAGATCCTCCTGCCCATGCAGAGGATATAGATGTATGTGTGTGTGTCCTAAAGCTCCTCTTGCCTGACTTCGTCAGAGGGCTCTATGAGTAACTGCTGAAGCAAGAGGAAGAACATATGTCTTGATTTCCACTGTATTGCACTGTGCATAACCACTGCCACTTGGAGAAAGGACTCATAAAGACCTGGATTCATCTCACTTAACTGCAGTGTCAAAGGAAAGTAGTCAGGAGACTGCTCAGCCTGAGAATGGGAGAAAGCATCACCAGAGGTCCCTGCTGCTGGGGACATAGAGTAGCAAGGTGCTTCATCCCTTCTTGGTGCTGCCAAGAGCACCAGTGAGCCCTGTTCAGTGTCCTGTCTCTCTCCATCTCATTATGACCCATCTGCCATGATTCAGGGGAGGACTGATGAATCAAAACGTCAAAAAAACCCAAGCTTTGCGTATTTATGGGGGCAGGAAATGATTCCTGAATCTTTCAAGTGATTCATGGATTAAATAAAATCGATGGATTCTATGGATTCATAAATAATAGAAATACCACAAGACAGCAGCCCCGTCCCATTTTCCTGCTGCTGCTTTGGCTGTGGTAGTCCTGCATGTCCTTACCTGAGATCTGCCTGTTGGGCTGCCCAGCCTCAACGGGTGTCCTTGGGGCTAGGCTGTCCTGCTCAGAAGGTCTTGACAAAACCTCCCTTCTCCAGCAATAAGGAAACACATTCAGATTTCCAATGGAAATTTATTCCTGGGCAAGATGCACCTTATTTGATCTCCCACCCATATTATCCTCGAACTTAAATCATTCCCTTCCTCCCACCCTGAATGTATTTATGAAGAGTGATCATATCCCCTCTTAACCTTTGTTTTTCTGGGCTAAACAAGCCAAGCTCTTTTAATCTCCACTCCTAAGATAGGTTCTCCTTCTGCTAATCACCCTGTCAGTCCTTCCCACACCTGGTCAAGGAGAAATTAATCCTTTCTTTTTCCAAAGAGAAGCCCCAGAACTACCCACGATATCCCATATGAGGTCGTTCCAACTCCAGTACTACTGTTTCTCTATGTCGACTAAATACATAGTTTGATGCATGAGCCTTTTTGCACAGCAAATGGAAAATAGATACAAATCCATAAACCAATACCATCACACAACCTTACTCAAGGAGATCTCTGTTTCCCTTGCAAGGGCATTCTACTGCTTTGCATCTGTGGGTCCTGCTCTTTAGGAGGCCTGAATCAGTGGGTTTCCATATGTCATTTACCTTGGATGAGCATCAGGGCCTTGTGTTAAAGGAGGCACAGAGGGAAGGCTTGTCTGTGTTTCACTCAGCCTTTGCTCTGGCAAAACTGCCTTTGAAATCATGGCTGAGGGTTTGAACGCCGAAGACGCGGAGTTAAGCGATGAAAAGCATTTTGCATTCGTCTCTTCTCTTTTCAAAGTGATTTTCCAGTTTTACTTGGGGTTTAATTAAATCTCTGTGACCCAGGCAGGGAATTCAGCCTTTCTTGATTCATGCTCTTTTAGGTGGCTCTGATAAGAATTTAGCATCAACAATTGAGCTAACAAGCCCCAGTGAACAGTTTATAGCAGGAGACTTAATTCTATTAACACTTTGCAGTGTCAGGACTCCACTTTGAGCTCGCAGCCGAGAGGAGAGATGGGGAAAGAGGGAGCAGATGTAAAATTTGGCAACTAAATCACCAAGATTCAGCTTCTTTGTGGGCAGAACTCATCTGGAAACTATTTTAGCTGACAACATCAGAATTTCACCTGGTCTGGCCTTTTTTCCCTTTCTCTCCTTGCTGCTGCTCTGCACTTTCTTGGCTCATTGTGATAACGCTGGCAATAAGGAGCGGAACTGAACGGTGGCATTGATAAGAGAAATGAAAGGGTAATGTGATGACATGATACTGGGGTAGGTCCTCTGCAGTTATCCTTGCCTGTGGTGGAGGTGTGCTGGAGTACAGCATGGTCAGGATAAAGATGCTTGTGCTGATGGTTGCAAATAAATCTGTTGCAAGGGAAAAATTGAGGTTATCACACTGCAGAGATGGTTCTCTTTTTGGTGGCAACAGAAATATCTTGCAGGTCTGTTGTGATTCGTAAGCATTTTGTCTCTCTCTTTCCCTCTCCTCCCTACCTTGCTTAAGGTACCACTAAAATCTCACCCTATCCCCTGTGCACTGGGTTCAGATGACAGCTCTTTGCTGTCCCTAGAGGAGATGGTGACAAAGTATGCTATGGGCACACAGACACCCTCCCTTATTCACGAGTTCTTCTGCAGCATCGCTGCGAATTGCAGTTGTCAATGGAGAAGAACGCTCATCAGGGGACTCCATCCGTAATCACTACAAAGAGGATGTGTACATCTAAGTCCTGGATGCTGCCCGATATCAGATCACTGCACGGACTGAACTAACACCCATGTTCCCTCTTCTGGAAGTGTGAAGACTCACTGAGAAACCACAGATGAGGGAAGGTCTGACAATGGTCCGGACCTCTCAGGACAGGAGGCAGCCAATGCACTGGCCTCCAAAGGCTCCTGCCGTTGTGATGCTGCTGGGTTCAGACTCGCTGCGGGAGCCACATCATGAACAAGCGGTGAACACTGACAAAGATCCTCCTGCCTTCATGTCTCCAGCTGTTGGGAATGGCCTCGTGCACAAAAGGCAGCGTCCTCATTAAATTCCATGGAGGGTTGCCATGTGGCCAGCAGAACTTCTGTTTTGTCTCATTTCGATAAGCAGCACAGTAATAGATTCAGCACCTCGGAGCATCGTAGGGTGACAGATGGGAGCTGGGCTCTGGCTCTCATAGGAAAGGCTCCTCTCAGCAGGGAGGCAGTAAGTTTCCCACCTAATCTTCTGTAACCTTCAGACTGCTAACAAGTGTAAGAAGCAAAGCAATGGGTAGTTATTAAATTAATGACTTCATCCCCAAGCTGGTAATAAATATTTTGCAGTTTTATCTCTCCACCCTGTAGACTGCTGTAGACAGACTAGACAGTTTATTAATCTAGCTTCTGGATTTATGTTATTTCACTGTTGAACAGCCTCAGCATGGTTGGGCTGGGTTATTGAACGCTGAAGCCCAAGAAGGAGTCCTCTGGCAAACAGCAAGACCTGAGGAGCTGATTCTTGATCTTGGACTTGGTGAGCTTCAGGCCAAAGACAACTCCTCTGTGGTGCTGAGGCCAAGTTAGCCCCTGTTTGAGTCCACTGCCTCCTGCTCAGATTGGGTGGACTCGGGCTTGTGAGCGAGGAAGAGGCAAGGAGAAGTTTTGGCATATGTTGGCTTCAGTAAGGGCATGACCAAGTTAACCACAGCCATGATGCTGCAGGGTCAGGCATCGTATCTTAGCATGGACAGGTCCTCCTGGGATGGTCTGGCCCTTTGTACTAGTCCTGGAGCTCAGGCAGAGCATATGTCCTTGCTTCATCCTTTCATGGCTCGTGTTTCGTAAGATCACGGATACTCGCTGTCATTCAAATAGAAGAGCGCTGCAGTTATATAAATGAAAGCAAGCTTTAATGGTTGTTATACTTCCCTGTTGACAGGGTCGAAAATGTCTTTAAATCTGATCTTACCATTTTTACAACAGTTGGTGATTTATTCATCCCACGGAAAGATGGGGATGAAGGCATCTGGAATAACGAGAGCTATTTGTCTGAAGGATGCATCATCCACGTGCTTTCCTACAGCCTCAATCCCAGGAGCCCTTCTGTACAAAGAGAAGGTCGTTTCAGGATATATCTTCCCATAAAAGTGTAGGAAAAGTGAGTGTGTTAGCCAGTGCTGGCCAGAGCCTTTAATCCAACCAAGCTGTGCTCAGTGCTGGTTGGGAGGGGAGCAGTTTCCACCCAGGGGCTTCTCTGTCGACCGCAGTGTCATCTCCAGCCCATCCAATTGCTCCCCAGCCACAGCAGCATCTTTCTGCAGCCCAAGGGGGGTGAATTTGATGCCAAATAGCATCTCTCAAGAGCCAAGTTTCTCTCTCTCCCTAGCAACCCCTTCCTGACCAGCCAGCTGTGTGTTTCTCAGGTTGTGGGAGCAGGGTGAAATGAACCAAGCATTAAGACTTCACCCAGAGGAGTTCTGGAGCAGGGGGACCAAAACTGAGGGAAATTGAGACTGGGGAAGAAACCCTTTTCTGCACACATCCAAAATCCATTGCCAGAGCCTGAGTCTCTCAGGGAAAGACTCAGTAAATGTTGACAAGAGGAAGGTACCACTTGAGCAGAAGACTAGAGGAATGGGTCATTAGCAGCTACAATTAACAGTGGCATCAGTGAGGCCAAATGATGCTCTTGTTGGTCAATGGTTTATCAGCATGTTTAGAAACAACCATATGCTGACAAGTATCTTTCCACTTACCTCCTTTAAGCAAAAGACCTGCTCTCCTCTGCAGCCAGCTCTCACCCTGTGCATGGTGGAGGAGGCTTAAGAGCTCTCCTAAGCACACCTATAAACTGACAGTGTACCATCTTAAACCAATTCAATTCCCTTCCCTGCGATAAAGGGCTCCAGTTCAGAGAAGATAACATCTCACAGTGATGGCTCCCAAAGCTGCAGTTTAATACAAATCTAACTGCTCTATTATACAGCACAGCAATTCGTTAAGAAAGGACAAGCATGCATGTCTATTAGCTCTATCTTCATAAGCAAATATTGGCACAAGAAGCTGCTCAGTGGTGCAAAGTCTAATGAACCCCCCTAAAACAATTACATGCCCTTCAGAAACACAGTGTGCCAGCCATGGGGTTTTCTCCTTTAAAGCTGTGCAGCCCTCTGTGGAGAGGACAAAACCTCCTCAACTCTCAGTCCTTGCTCCCAAGGCTGTTTCTGCCAAGGCATTTGGGACCACACGGCTTGGGGATGCAAAGCAGGTCCTACATCTGACTGCTCAGAGGGAGGAAAGCCAGATGCTGATAGAAGAACCTGGAGGACCCCTCCTCAGTCACCCCATAAGCCTGTCCTAAGCCTCTGCCAGTTGTCTTGCCCCAGGGCAGCTTGCAGACATCGAATGAAGACAAAGACCTTCCAATGAACACCCATGGCCATGTACAAGCTTGAGGAAAGGCTTTAAGAAATCATCTTTCTACCCCAAACTCTGCTTTAAATTTTTCTGTCTACAGTTTTTACCCTTTTGGCTCCATTTTACTCTGCCCTTCACCTGTGGGTATTTGTGAGCATCACCTCCTGCTGTAACCCAGCAGCACACGTGCCTCTGCGTGGGGACAGTCAGAGAAGTTCAGCTTAGTTAAACAGAGAATTGAACGTCTTGGCACTGAACCTGCCCGAAATTCCCGTTTGGCCCAACTCGCTCAGCTTGGAATGGCTTTAATATGATTTACCTTATTTCACCTTGGAAGCTACAGCTGCAGCACAGCGATTTCGGCAACTTCAGCAATGACATCTCCAACGCAGAGACCAGAGAGGAATCCTCTTCTTTGCCACAGCTTCCAGATGTGAACGCTCACCAGTGAAAAAGCCCCGTTGTTCCAGGAGGGAAATCTGTGAACATTAGAGTCAGGTGGATAAGTGAGGAAATTTTGTTGACCAAACCAAGCCATCTCCCACCATTTTAGCTAAACCTTAGAGAGAAATTTGATGAGGCTTTTTTGTACATCCAGGAGGGGAAAGCATCCGTCTCTGTGTCCCATCCCAGCGCTGGCATTTCCTGCACTGCTCCCGATGGCATCTCCTCTGCTTGTGTGCTTTGTGGGAGTACAAAGCTGTGAAATCTGAGGGATGCTGAGTGCTGGGAGTGCAGGGTGCAGCCCCCCTGCCTGGGGGAAGGGGCTCCAGCAACCTTCTGGAGCACAAGTCTTGTGAAGAACAGCCAAAGGAGCTGGGGGTGTTGGGAGCCTGTTGAAAAGAGGCTCAAGGGAGACCTTATCACTCTCTACAACTACCCAAAAGCGGGTTGTAGTAAGGTCAGGGTCGGTCTCTTCTACCAAGTAACAAGTAATAGGACAAGAGGAAAAGTTCTCAAGTTGCTCCAGAGAGGTTTAGACTGGATATTAGGGATAATTTCTTCCCCAAAATGGTTGTCAAGCATTGGAATAAGCTGCCCAGGGCAGTGGTGGAGTCACTGTCCCTGGAGGGATTTAAAGGACGCGTAGATGTGGTGCTTGGGGACATGGTTTAGAGGTGGCCTTGATGATCTTTAGGCCTTTTACAACCTAAATGATTCTATGACTAAATAAATACGTACCTTTGCTTGCACTTTTGATTCTCCCCGTCGTGGGCCTAGTGTGATTTTAGGTGCCTGCATGGCTGCATGGTGACAACTTCTTATTCTTGAAAGTCTTCAGAGAAACCAAGCCTAAATTTCCCTTTAATCCTGGAATTGAGTCACTGGGGAGAGCCACATTTGGGGTGGGCAGCCCCCATCCAGAGCTCCAAGGTGGGGGAGCACACCAACCCTCTAAGCCACAGTGCCGAAGGATGGAACCCTCTGGGGACACCGGCAACAGCTCGAAGAAAGACCATAGGAACTAAAGTCACAAACAGAACTGGGTTTTATTATGAAATAACCCTGCCAGTACATAAGGAAGTTCTGTCTGCAAAGTACATTTCCTGAGGAAAGTAGATCACAGTATTCGTTTGCACAGAATAACATGTAGCCTGCTATAACTTTCAATGTGACTCTTTATTTAAATAGGAACAGTATTCCTTCACAGAAACAAGTACTCAGTCATCACGTAACCAACACACAAACGACAAAATAAATATACAACAAGAGCACAGGTCAATGCTTTTTTTCCCCCCCTCCCCGACTTAAATATTAAATAAATAATAAATACACGATTCTCATCTCCTGTTATCAGTGCCTGAAACGATAGGAATGGAAAAGAAAGATCGAACTGAAAAGGTCTCTCTTTTGCCCCACCGTCCCTCCCCCCCCTCAAGTGCCCCCGCAAAAAAACAAACCAAAAACTTATCAAAAGGTCTCAGGTATAAAATATCTTTAAAAAAATTCCCTTCCTTAAAAGAATAAATAACAAAATATATAAAAAATAACTCGGTTGCATCAAAATTCCAAGTAGGAGTTGGAGATAGGGGTTCTTTTTTTTTTTTTTTTGCCTTTTTTTTTTTTTTATTTGGAATATCCTTTTGTTTTTTTATGGTCAAAAGTTTTAGATTTTAAGGTTTTATTATTTTTTTGCGTTTCCTTTTTTGTTTTTCCTATGGTGCAGTGTCCAGTTTTTCAAACCAGTAGAAAATTAATAAATAAAAAAAGATAAATAAATAGCAAAAAAAAAAAAAAAGTTAACAGAAGGTGTTGTCAATATAAATTACATACATCTTGCCAAAATTAAATAATTTACAGGATAATTAAACTAACTACTTATGGGTTTTTCCCCTCTCTTTCTTCCAGGAAGTGCAATTTCTCTACTTTTAAATACTAACTGAATTGCAGTCACAATCAATTTGGACTCTATTTACATGTTAAGAACGCTGTGTTTTTAACACCTCAAATTATTATTATTTCTTTTTTTCCCCCTTTCTTTTCTATTTTTGCACTTGGAATGGGTTCTAAAATAAGTGAACTCATGGAGTCTGATCCTGCAAACACTTACGGACATGAGCAAACCCACCCACCCCAGCTGCCCTGTTGAGCTCAACAGGGGAGCCAATATGAGTTGAGTCACTCGTGAGCTCCAAGGACAGACCCAGTGGCTGCTGCAGTCGCTGGGGAGCTTTCCATCAACTCCAAATCATGGATTACACCCTAAACCCCAAATATCTGCAGGATTGGGCTCAAAATGGCACCACAGTCGTGCCTTTAGGAGTGCTCAGCAAAATCCACCCCGGCTCTGCCTGCCCTGCTGCTGGGAGGGATGTGGGATGCAGGATGCGCCCCATGCTGGGACCCATCAGGGGGCTTTTCCCCTTTTTGCTTCTAAAGCATTTGCAGGAGGGGAACAGGGAGCTCCAGATGGGAACGAACATGGGGAGAGCATGTGGGGTGCTGCAGAGCAGCGTCGCAAAGACATTCATTGAGTTGTTCTTTAAGTGCACAGTGGGCTGCATGGACCGAGCTGCTTACAGAATGCTTCTTTGGAAGAATACCCAATACCTGAATACTCTTTTTTTTCCTCCCTTTTTACAGCGCTTGTGCTGTGATTTTGCAGCAAGCGTAGAACACCGAACCCAAAAATACCCATTGCCCTGTGGATACCTGCAGGGAATCAACTACTGATTGGTGGTAGTAAGCACTTTGCTTGGCCTTTAATTGGCATCTCTCTTCTTGTTGGTTTTTGTTTCTTGGGTTTTTTGCTGTTCATCACAATCTCAGCCGTTTCTCTGGCATTCGATGCATGATCTCTGGACTGGCAGTACTGCGCCACTGCAAGGGTGATCCCAACAATGAAAAGAACCAGAACTGTCATCAAACAGACTTCCAAAAAATCATATACACCGGACCATGACACATTAAAGAATTCTTCTGTAGGAAATATCTGGTATTGGCCTATTCATAATAGCTATTCTCATATTTAAGACAGACAAAGGAATACTGTAGTTGCAAACTCCAAAAGCTTCCCTGAGAACCTTTTTTCCA
Organism: Lathamus discolor; assembly: GCF_037157495.1. NCBI lineage: Eukaryota > Metazoa > Chordata > Aves > Psittaciformes > Psittacidae > Lathamus > Lathamus discolor. The sequence goes on along the minus strand of NC_088894.1, from coordinate 1,989,215 downwards.
TTGCGCTTTCCACTGGAGATCCAGAACTGCTCTTCAGATTTCTTTCAGAAAATAAAAATAAGCTACTTTATAATACTTAAAGAGTTCCCATGCCCAGTGGAGATCTGAACACTTCAGGGCTGGGAGGCCCAGCACCGGTTCAGATTTACAGGTGGCTTGCAGCTCCAGCACTTGTAGCAACACAGAACATAATTCATGTGTGAGTAGGTGATCTGGACATAGGACCATAGACAACATGAGGGTTTAAGCCAGTCAGATGCTAGTCTTGGATCAGACAAGACCCTGTTCCTGTAACGTTTTAACCCTTGGATCAACTCTGCAAGAGCATGGCAACTCAGGAAAGATGCCTGCTCTTCACCAGCTACCAAGCCCCACAGCCTGCTGGAGAATTCAGCCTTCCATCCTGATCTACCTCGTGGTCCAGGTAGAGAAAAAAATCCCACTTTTCTCAAGAAGGTCCAAAGTTAAGTAAACGAGAACATTGAGTTTGATCAGTTCCATGTCTCAGAAATGGCCTCTTGGTTACATTTTGGTCCTTTTTTTTTTTTTTTTTTTTTTTGTCTTTTTTACTTTTTTCATTCATTAAACAAGTTTTCTAACTTGTAAACCTGAATATTTGGAGGGATAGTTCCATCTTGCTTGCTCATCTCTGTCCCGCATCTCTAAACCTGGATGCCCTTGACGGCTTGCTTGATGGTCTCCAGCAGGTCCTTGTTCTCTGGGTTCTGGTAGCACTCCTGGTTGGTGTACATGTCAGTCAGTGTGTTCACATATGCATCAAAGTTCTGCTCACTAATTGGCTCCTGCAGCCAAAAAAGCCAAATAAAAGTGTTAGAAGTAGAGCAAGAAGATGCTGAGATGTTTCTTTGCAATTAATCCTTGAATTGGTTTGGGTTGGAAGGGACCTTAGAGCTCAGCCAGTTCCAACCCACTGCCACGGGCAGGGACCCCTTCCACTGGAGCAGCTTGGTCCAAGCCCCTGTGTCCAACCTGGCCTTGAGCACTGCCAGGGATGGGGCCACCAGCGCCTCAGCACCCTTATAGTGAAGAACTCTTCCTAATATCTAATCTAAATCTCCCCTCATCATCTGTGCCTGTACCAGCAGCTGAAGGTCTCCACGTTGGAGCCTTTTAGTGTGTGGTGCTGTAGGTATTGAAATCTCATCATGTAATCCCTGCTCCGGCCAGATCCTAGCTGGGTTCTTGATTATGTGCATTGGCCTCATGGAACTATTAACAGCACCAGGTTAAGCATGTGCTGGCAGATTGACAAGCTTGAGGCTGAATTAAGGCATGGAAATGAAGGGCTGGAGGACAAGAGGACTGCTGAAACATCACAGAGAGAATCAAAGGCAAAGTTAGGACAGAAGCCTGGTCACCTTGGGCTGAATGCTGCTGTGCAGCTTCTGCTTTTGAGGGGCATGGTGGTAACCTTGCAAATGCCTAACTCAGAGTTAATGGGGAGAAAAGAAAGGGAGGAGGAAGAAGAAGAAGAGGACTAAAATGAGCAGATGAGTCTCGTGGGCATTCTTTAATTGGAGTTGCCTGAAACCATGAAAAAAATATTTGCTGAACAGTTTATTTGACCTTTATGTGTCAAACACTTGACAAAAAAATAGCTCTCAGCGAGCGGTTTGCTGCCAGTTAGGCAGCTGGGTGAATGCTATCCAAAACTGCTCTGCTGGAGGATGGCTTCTCTCCAACCAGCCTGGATTTAAATACAACCCCCAATGAAAAGGATTCCCAAAAAAAAAAAAAGAAGAGGAGAAAAGATGGCAGAAAGAAAGAAATCAAAAGCTCGCTCCTCTCATCATTGCCATGGTCTTCATGAGTTGTGAGAGGACAGCTTCTCCCGACAACACGAGCCCCCATCCACACACCTGGCTTTGACAACAGTAATTACATTGCTGGGAATAGAGAGAAGGTAATTAATAGCCTTTTGTGGTTTTACTATTTTAATGCAGGCTTTTCATTTTGCAGTAACTCTATGGTAACATGCTGTGGGCTGTGAGACCTTGTTAAATTAAACAAAATGCACTCTCTTTAAGAATGCTATTCTTTGGCTGCCAGCTATTCAAAACTGAATTGAAACTACCTGCATTATAATAGGAGCTCTAAGATCTTTCTGACGTTGAGATCCAATCCCTCCTGATCTCTGCTTGTGCTGTCTTAGCCTAAAAGGTGCTGGGTGCCCTTGATAAAGTTTCCTATTTTGCGATAACGCTCCCAGATGTAATGAGACAGAACAATAGACACAAAAGCAGATCAGCAGAAAAATGACAACAAAAGGGAGATACAATGCAAGCTTCAGAGATAAGGCAAAAGTACTGATCTTATAAAGGACACGTAGGTGTGCGTAGAGAAATCCTTCCACTCTTTAATTGTATATAACCCTTATTGTGGATTGGGTTTGGCACAGCTGCCTCCATCAGGGCCGGCTGGGGTGAGCACTGTCAATGTTTCTTACCATGTGCGGAAGGCGGATATTGGCAAGACTTTGGATTAGAGCCTGGCTCAACCCTGAGAGCTCCAGGAACAGGGCTTCGTTTTGCTCCTCTATGATTTTGTTTTCCTCCTCAATGTTCTTCAGGTTCTTCTCCATGCTGGAGATCTGCAGAGCAAGGAGCACAGCAGGGTCACCAACCCTCATGCGATGGTACCCACCACCATCCACCCAAGGGGCTTGGCCATGCGTTTATGGGCTTGGATCCACATCCAAGCACACAAACCTGTGACTGCAGTTTCACCATGGCTGCTTCCATCTCCGAGTTGGACTCGTTCAGCTCACTGATCTCCTTGTTCAGCTGCTTGATCTCTTCATCGTTCTCTAGAACTGCAGGAGAGATGATTACGGGGCAGTTACCAACATCACTACTCACAAAGTAGCCTTTGCTTTTACATCCTTGAAACGGGACGCACATCTCACCTGCTTCATATACGTGTGTGTTTTTTGTAGTAAGGGTTTTTATCATCACAGTTCAATGACACTTGAATAGGTCAATATGTAAATGCAAAAGCAAATGACGGTGTAGCAGTTGGGGTCCAGCGCATCCCTTGCAAGGTCAATTGGGTCACTTAAAGATTGGGAAGATGCCATTTGACAAACTAATGCATGTCTCGATTAGAAATTACAAAGTTCATAAAACAAAGAATTATTTATAGAAGAGTGCAAGTATTTATAGGTTCCAAGCTATAGAAGTACTCAAGTTAAATGCCTGAACCTTGTCAGAGACCACAGAAACCTCAGTAACAGAACTGGAAACGCAAAGTGCCATCGCTAACAAAATTCCACATCCAGAAATATCTCAGGATTAAAAGCCCTGAATAGGTGGAAATTGCTGAACGACTGCAAGGGGTTTGTAAAACTGCCAGTGAATATTTGATTAAAAACCCCGCAAAAACCTACTACTTCAGCATCATTTTTTACTTGCCTGGAATTTCACTATGGAAACTCCTTCTTTATCGTGTCGCTCAGGAGCGGTGCTGGTAACCACCCCCCAACACCCAGGAAACCCAAGGAGTGGGTGCTCATGACACAAATCATCCTTGCAAACCTGCGGCCAGATTTGAGTTGTTGAATCCCCCCCTCGTCTGCAAAGAAGGGTGCATGGAGCCAAGACCTTTGTACACTGCAAGGCAAAAGGAGTACGAGTCCTTACCATCGCTGGTCTTGAACTTTGTGTTGAGAATTTCATCCCCTGAGAGTTTTCCTTTCTTCCCAGCAAAAGTAGCTCTTGGACACCCCGACAAACTGAAAAGCAATTAAAAACGGGTTTCATGAACTCTTGGTATTTATAGGTGCTTATGTTCCCAACAACAGCTCATACCATTTGGTGGAGTTCATGCTGTGAGACGGTTCTTGTAAAAGCTTTTTATGGCACAGAGGAAATTGCTTTATGAATAATGCCACAAAACTCCTCGTTTATAAAGCGAGAGCAATTTTCTCGAGCAAAGATTAAAAAGCACACCATTTCCTAGAAGAAGGGCTATGACAGGTCAGGAAGGAGAGATGGGTCTGGTCAGTGGTATGAAACCTTTGTTTGGGGTACCCAAGTCCTGTCTGGCATGCTAATGAAAGGACATTATATTACCAGTTTCCTTTATTTTGCTGAATCTAGTTCCATCCAGGGAGACCTTAGAGCAGCTTCCATTAGCTAAAGAAGTTATATGAAAGCTGGAGAGGGGATTTGGACGAGAACCTGTAGGGTCAGGCCAAGGGAGAATGGCTTTAACCTGCCAGAGGGGAGACTGAGCTGAGCTCTTAGGCAGAAGCTCTTCCCTGGGAGGGTGCTGAGGCGCTGGCACAGGGTGCCCAGAGAAGCTGTGGCTGCCCCATCCCTGGCAGTGCTCAAGGCCAGGTTGGACACAGGGGCTTGGAGCAAGCTGCTCCAGTGGAAGGGGTCCCTGCTCGGGGCAGGGGTTGGAGCTGGAGGAGCTTTAAGGTCCCTTCCAACCCAAACCAGTCTGGGATTCCATGATTGTCACTATTGCAATATTAAAACAATCATGCATTTACTTCTAAGTAGAAAATTGCACATAAAGCTGCAGCTATTGAGCCTTGCATGTAGAGCTGACTGATGCTCAAGTGGCATCTGCACACAGATGGGTTAGTCTATGGCAATGTCACACTCACAATGATTTCGACGTTGTGATTTACCTTCTGTGAGTGAGGAAGCTCCCATTGGCATGGCCAGAGCCGTCGCAGCCTGGGGTAGGGCAGGTCGGGCCTTCGTTCTTCAACGACTTCCAGGAAAAGGAGGAGCCATTGAGTGATCCTTCCTTCTGCCTGCGGGCTGCCAGGGGGCACCCCGAGGCGCTCCGGTGGGAGGCGTATTTGCCACTGATGTGTCCAAGCCCAACGCAACCAGGAACCGGACACCTGGGCACAGGGAATTACAGCACAGGAATGAAAAGGGAAGTAAGGAACCTGGGGAGGAGCAGGAACCAGAGCGCTCAACCCTACAGCAGGTCTGCATGATGTGGGAGCACTGCCTGTGCCCACAGGGACATAACCCTTCCCATGAACTGGTCCCTGACCTGGAAGCCCATCAGGCTGTGCAATGAGGTATCTGAAGGGTTTCTGAGCCTGTACCTCTTAAGACAAGACAAATAGACCCTGTGGCACTGCTCAGCCTCGCTTGCCTCCTCTTCTCGGTTCACTTTCCATGGCTACAGAGAGATAAACTTTTGCTCTCAAGGGGATGAAAGGGGGAATTACGGTCACCAGCCCTCCCATCCTTGTGCTTCTGCCACCGTTTCAAGCACACAGGAGCTGTGAGAGGTGTTGTGGAAGCACGGACACAACTTGTGCTGATTGCCAAGAGGATGAGGACCTCTCTAAAGGGCATCTCCTTCCTCCCTGCTCGCATCCTCCCCACCTAATGGCATACTCACTAAATTCAGCCGTTCCACAAAGCCCTTTGTGTCTATTAGTGTTTCTGCTGTAGCTTGCATTTGTTTATAAAGATACTGGTCAATAAGAAATACAGTTTAAAGTTTATTACTCAAGGGAGGTTGCTCTAAAAGAAGGGGAGGTGGAAATAGGTAAGAAATGGCAAAAATAACCCCCGTCTCCTGGCTTTGAAAGCACTTAGGGACTCAGTTTCCCCAGCAAAACACCCATTGAGCTGCTCCTGCCAATCGCGAGCTGCATTTCACTGCCCTGATTGTTTGTGTTTCGTACAAAAGGGAGATGACAGCAAAAGGATGGGGGGGGGGGGGGGGGGGGCTCTGTACATGCAGCCCTTTCCCAAGATAATTTGAAAACTGCTGATCTTGATTTTAATCAGCTGCAAATGCAGCACAATTCACTTATAATATCCCTGCCAGCAGGATCCTCAGTAAATTCATAACATCATTGCTTTTATATGATCACGAGCAAATTACTGAATCCTCAGGAGGAAAAGGATGGGGAAGGGGGGAGGAGGAAGAGCAACAACGAGACAAACCCCAGCATTTAGCGCGCAGCCGTTACAGCCCACCCATTACATATTTTACGCTGTTAATTTAACTTCCATTACGTTTTCATTGTTAACAGATAAAGCAGAGCCTCGTGGTGCAAAACAGCTGGATGGGCCTTTGCTATTAGTATTGGTTCTTTAATTATTAGCATTATTTAACAGAAGCACCAATAGCGTCTGATCAATTCGGCACCTGTGGATGCTCCTGTTTGATGCCAGGGCTGGGCTGAAGGTTGAGGTGATCTGTTCAGTCATGTCTGTAGGAAATTACTTGAGGGATGAACAGCAAAAACAGCAGGGACTCAGTGACTTTCCCCTCGGTGGTGATGTGCAAATCTCGGCTGGGTTCCAAGTGGCGCCCGGTGCAGGTGGAGGAGGGAATTAGAACCAAAGCTCCTTAATGCAAACCCACACCGGGTGCACCTTGCTGTGAGCACTGGGCTGGGGGAAGGCAGCAGGGAAGGGGTCATTGTGCTGGGTTGTTTTGTGCATCTCAGAGGAGCTCCTGCCTGTGCCATGGGATAGAGGGGGAATGCTTTCATGTCCTTATGCCACTGAGACCCTCACAGCCCACCCGGCACTACCTGCAACCACACTCAGCAAGCAGCAGAGGCACAATGAGCCTCCAAGGCCAGAATCAGCTTTATAGCCAGAAAATCCAACCCCATTTCTTGCCACTTTAGCTTCCTGGCATTTGCATTTTTAGGGTGGACTAGGTTAAAGTATACAGGGTGTTCAGTCTGGAGAAGTCTCTGAAGAGACCTTAAAGCAGCTCCAGTGCCTAAAGGGGCTACAAGAAACCTGGAGTGAGGCTTTGGACAAAGACCTGTAGGGACAGGACAAGGAGAATGGCTTTAACCTGCCCGAGGGGAGATTGAGATGAGCAAAGAACCCAACACTGGGGGAGCCACTGGGCTCATTTCTCACTGGTCCCAGCCCTGAGTGGGGCAGGAAAGGAAGAGCAAAGCCTTGCCTTCCCCATCCCACAGGGCACACGTCCCTGGGTGAGGACATAGAGAGGAACAACCACCCAACCAGGGGCTCCGGCTGCACTAAAAGAAGCAACTGTGAACGGTGCAGCAGCTGGGAGTTGCACAACAGCATTTGCTGCCCTTTCCTCCTTTGTGTCGGTGGTTAATGGCGCAGCATTCCACCACCAGCAGCAATGTATTGGAGCCAAAACCGGAGTTTTTATCCCACAGATTCTTGAGGAAGTTGCTTAATTTTTAATAAACTCGGCTAACTCCTGCTAATTACCACAGGGCTCATTTAACCGGGAGCTTTCCTTCCTGTACGCCGAGAACACAGCAGATGGCTCAAATACCATCTTCTTCCTAAAGGTCCTTCCCCCGGCTGGCGCATCCCTGTTTCCCGCAGGGCTCTTCCGCTCCCACAGCCTCCCGCTCCGGCTCAGCCTCTGGTCCAGGGCAAAACCCACATACACAGAGGTATCCACCGTGTTCTGCAAGGGCAAGACCTGCCCTGGGGCTAAAATGAGCCCAAATAGATGCATTTGGGGACAGGCTGCTGAGCCAAAGGGGTTTGGGCAGATAAGCCAGTGCTCGTGGCAAATGGAAACTCTAATGGGGTTAATAAGGTTTTCTTTATCCCTCTCCGTTTCCTTTTATCCCTCTCCGCCTGCACTTGCTGGGTGAGTGGACAGGCCCTGGAAAAGCTGGGAATGCTCTGGATTAGGATCTTGGAGTCAGTGCTGGCCCCAGCATTGCTGTAAAGGCTTTGATGTCTTGTAGCAGCGTGAGAGGTCAAGACGCAGACCCTGAACCTCACATCAGGCTCTGAATGCTGAGCCCGTGATGCTCAGCCTTGCTAAAAGTCAGGACAAATGGATTTCACAGCAAACGAAAGCTGAGTGATTTAAAATCTCCATTCCCACTAGGAATAAATCCCCTGGGATGTTTAGAAAAAATCAGCCTGAGGCAGAGAGAAAAGCTTTTTGTTTGCTTTGGGTATTCAGCCATAGCAAAGACCCTACAAAACACATGTAAGTCCAAGTTACTGGACCTTAGTTGGACTCAGTTCCTGTTTCTGCTGCATTCCTGGGAGATAAGCACCACCAGCACCCCTCACCTGCCCACTGATGCCCAGAAACCTACAATGGTTGGTTTGTCTGTGGGGTTTTACCCTCATTTACAACACTTTAGGAATTATATAAAGCACAGGTAGGAGAGGAACTGCTTGCACCCAGCAGCTTACCTTTCACATCCACAAAAACAAATACACCATTATCTTCCCACTGCCCAATTTTCCAATCACATTCCAACACCACAACACCATTTTTGGGATTAGGGGAAAATTCCTCCCAAAAACCAACAGAAAAGCTTTGGCTCCAGCGCGGGCAGATGATGCTCTGAGCATCATTGTGCTGCTCCGCATAAACCTGTGCAAGGCAAAAGGGGATAGAGCGAAAGGCTCCACTCAGGAGGTATCTCCAGACTTACTTCATCAGCTCTGGGTCTTCTTTGTCATCCTTTGTCGGGGTGATCTTGATCCCACTTTTCTTGGCACGAGGGCAGCCTGACAGACTGTGGTTAAAAAGAGAAGAAAGGCCTGTCTCACTGGCAGAATCACTGCATTTGCTATTCCCCCGCTTCAGTCAGCTTTCCCTTGCATTTGGCACAGTGTTTTTGATCTCCCTCGTTTTGCAGCTTCACATCACGGGGAGAAGTCAGGAGGAAAAAAAAAAGATAATCAGAAATTGAGGGAGATGGACAGTAATTAATGGTGTCTAGATAAGAAGATCTCTGCTAACAGCCTGCGATGTTTAATGGAATTGTTGAAACAGAAGGCTCAGATCTCTGCTATTAATGCTCTAAAGTGATAATAGAAGTCATAAATAGGTAGCATTATTAACAGGAACATTGCATCAGCTAAAATCTGACCCTTTGTCTTTTATGCTGTTGAAAGGAGCTTCTAATCAGATGCTGGAAACATCAGAAAAAAAGGAGAAGTCAGATTAAAGAGATGAAAATAGGCTTCAGTTGTCAGTAACATTAATGTTTTATTCAGAACTTTACAACTCTGCCCACTGCAGGGGGGAGAAACACACACAAAAACCCCCAAAATCAAAACAGAACAGAAAGAGGCTACAGAAAAACTAATTGAAGGGAGATCTTACCTTCTATGCGATGCATAATTTCCTGTTATGTGACCGGAGCCATCACAACCAGGAGTAGGGCACCTGTGGAGGAAAGGGAGGCTCAGATTAGCCTGGGGATGGGAGCAGGGGATCGGTGCTTTGCAGCAGCTCATTGCAAAGAGAAAGTGAGGGACTGTCAGCACAGAAGCAGGTTTTTCATCCTGCCCCTTCTCCCTCCATAAGAACAAGGCCTGGAATATCCACCGGAGCCGATGTATGATGCATGATGGTGGTGTTGGAGAGGAACATCGGTGGGAAGAGGTGGGATGTCGGGAGCACAGTGGGTGGTGGCTCCCAGCTTCTGTCCCCCCTCCTCACAAAGGGGACAGCTCAGGAGATGACAATAAGCCAAATAAAAGATCTTCAGGGCGATGGATGTCATCCTGAAGCCATAAAGAGACAGCAGATGCCATCCATGGCCGTTGGGCTGGGTATAAGCCTAGGCAAAACCCAGAACAATAGCCTACAGCTCTGGACACCTCAGCCACCACCAAAAGGAAGCCCAACTGAAGGTCTCAGCTCTGGCCCCTATGAGTGAGTGGAGCAGTGATTTCCACAGATGCCCTTAGCTTTGCAGCTTGGAAAGAGCCTTCTAAAATGTCCTTTTGGGTTTTTTTTTTGTCACAAAATACCCAAATCCTCCTCTTTGCACCAGCTCTGGGAAGGGTTTGGCATTTGTGGAGCAATGAATTGTTTCCATTGGTGAAAACTTTCAGCACCTTATAGATAAGGTAGGGTGGGAGAGCAGGGACATGTCCTGGTCCTAGAAGGGTGTCAGGGAGACTAAGTCAGGAGCCAAGCTCAGCATGCTCAGACCCAGGAAACCATAAATACAGACAGGGCTGGTGCACTAAGAGAAGGGACACATCCAGCAGGACCTTAGAGAGGATGCACGCTCCGTAACGCATCTGGAAGTACAGGCTGAGGAGATGACAGTGACATCTCCCTATTATGTGCTGTTAAAGTAGAAAGCAAAACTATTTCTTTGTTGTTCTTGCTTCAGGGCGGGATGGAATTATAAACCCACTCCTTTTGCCTTGCAGGACTTTTAAAGAGGGGAAGAGAAGTGATTTGATTTTCATTTTTAATTATCTGGAGACAAATCATACCGACAGAGACCTTTTATTGAATGTTCCAGCCTGGAGCTATTTTTTTTATACCAGGTATATTAACCCCTGAAATAGAATTTATAATAGAAACACTGACATGGCCTTATCTGAAGTTGTGAAAAGCTCTGTCTACGCTATCTGTAATATCTCCAAATCCTCTTTCCCTTCCTTCCTCCTCTGCTCCCATCCTCACTAGGACACAATAGTCCTTGGGAAATAACATTTAAAAGCTTTGTTTTGTCCAGAATTCCTCTGTTTTACGCAGTAATTTGATACAAAGCACTGACACTCGGTACCCAAGGGGAGCAGGGGATGCTGCCCACCAAGGCTTGGTGTGATGCTCTCTTAGGACCAACCCAGTTTGCTTTCTCTCCAGGTCCTTACTGGCAATGGGCACTGTTCCTGAGAGCTTTTAATATCTTTAACACTGATTGCCTGATCACTGGCTATTCTTTAAGGCTGTTGGAGAAACACCAGTTCAGCAAAGCTCTCTTAAGAGGTCCTTTTCAAAATGTATATTGTCTATAATGCATGATTAAGTGTACTTAGTGCTAATCATGCGAGTCCTTTCCATCCACTAGCATATTCTATTAATATCAACTAATCCAGCTACTTTTCCACCTCTGTGATAAGGAGCAGGCTTTTAACAAGCATTTTTCCTGGCACAAGGATTCACATTGGTGGTGGAGTGTGGAGCACTCCCAGCCCCACAGTGCACTACAGGGCACCAAAGAGGGATTTAGGACTTTACCAATCACCTTAATGCCCAAAGGGGCTCCTGCCTGACTCTGCTATGGCTTCAACATCACTGCCAGCACACAGGACACAGGGCATTATTGGTTTTCATTATAAGCCTATGCAATATGAAGTCCGCCATGAGGTTTTCCTCTCTGTAGAGGCTCTTCAGTTATAGATTTCAGTGTCTAAATAACCCTGAAACTGGATTCAAAGCAGGGAGCTCAGAGGAGAATCAGCCTCCAAAGGTAAGCTGGATCCATGGAAGAGATGTTGAAAACAGATTTAAATGAGGTTTCCCCCAAAGGTGCAGGTTGGGTGGAGGAGATTTAAGGTCCCACCAGTGTCTCCATCTCTTTTAAATAAGATTTCTGTTAAACCTCTCTTTAGGGGAAGCAACCAAAGAGAGCATTTGGGAAACCCTCTTGTGAAGAAACCCCCCTACTGAAAATGAGGAGTTTGGGGAAGATGGAAACAAAGCTGCAAACGGGATTCCAAGGAATACATTTGAATGAAAGAGGCAAAACCAGATTCCTCCCTTCAGGATCGGAAATGGGAACATAGGAATTCGGGTGCCCACGAGCCCTTTACCCCTGGCTCTGGGTCCAGCCTCACTGGAGCCTTGTGTGCAGTTCTGGTGTCCTCAACATAAAAAGGACATGGAACTGCTGGAACAAGTCCAGAGGAGGCCATGAGGATGATCAGGGGCTGGAGCACCTCCCGTATGAAGACAGGCTGAGGAAGTTGGGGTTGTTCAGCCTGGAGAAGAGAAGGCTGCGTGGGGACCTAATAGCAGCCTTCCAGTACCTGAAGGGGGCCTATAGGGATGCTGGGGAGGGACTCTTCATCAGGGACTGTAGTGACAGGACAAGGGGTAACGGGTTCAAACTGAAACAGGGGAAGTTTAGATTGGATCTAAGGAGGAAATTCTTTCCTGTTAGGGTGGTGAGGCACTGGAATGGGTTGCCCAGGGAGGTTGTGAGTGCTCCATCCCTGGCAGTGTTCAAGGCCAGGTTGGATGAAGCCTTGGGTGGGATGGTTTAGTGTGAGGTGTCCCTGCCCGTGGCAGGGGGGTTGGAACTGGATGATCTTGAGGTCCTTTCCAACCCTGACTATTCTATGATCCCTCACAAATCAAATTCCCATGGAAATTAATAGGAGCCAACTGTCACTGTATCCTGAATGGCCCCTAAAATTGAGGGTATTTTCCCAGCTGTGCCTCTTCCCTAAAATTAAGCATGTGCCTTTATCCGGGCTTTGGATTATTTGAAAGACATGCGAAAACACTGAATGAAAAGGCACAAACTAGGGAAAAGAAGCCAAATGAAAAAGAAGGACATTTTCCTTGTGGGAAGGAATTCCCAAAGGAAATCTGCCTGGGGTCCAGCTTATTTCTTATCACTGCCCTGAACCCCGCTCCCAAAAATAACCCTTCCTCTATGCCACTGCCTCTCCTCAATGCAGCGTCTGGAGGTTGGACCCCATCACTGCTCTTCGCAGGTGGATTTTGATCGGCTCTTTGAAAGGAGAAGGGAAGGGATGGAAAAGCAAAAGCAGAGCAAGAGGAGGGGGGGGCAGGGAAGGGGGGAAGAGAGAAAAAAGGGTGGAAATAAAGAAAAAAAAGGAGTTTCAAGTTGAGCGCAAACATACTTGAGGTCAGCAGAGTGGGCAGCCATGAGGTTTCTGAGGCTCTTGTCAGCAAGAGGACAACCAGAAAGGCTGAAAGAGAAGAGATGGAATATCTGGATAAGCCAAAAAAAAAAGGGGGGGGGGGGGGGGAAGGGGAAAAAAAGGGGGGAAAAAGGAAAAAGAAAAAGGGCTGGGGAGGGAGAGGGGCAACAGAAGGGGGAGGAACAAGAACCAAACTAAAGGACAAAAATCAAGATGTCTTTAGAGCCCAAACCATGAGCAAAAGGTTGACCCACCTGCGGTGAGAGGCATAGTTTCCTGTTATGTGTCCGCTGCCGTCACAGCCTGGGGTTGGGCAACTAGATAAGAAGAATAAGGAGGATAAGTGGATGGATTCACCTGAGAGCCATGGATCTGCAAAGCTGGCTCCTTCCATCAGACCTCAGTGTGTGTCTAATGTTTGCACGCAAGCAAATGAGCTCTTTCCCCATCAGCTGCCCTTCCTCCTTTTTTTATCCCCCAAAAGATCACAAACATCCTGAAAAAAAAAAAACTGAAAAAATTGGAAAAACTTGTGGAAAATGTGAAGAAAACATTTGGAATACGGAGCTGCTTGGTTTGCTCGGTGGCAGTGGGAGAATTGAAGCAGCTGGTTGGGTGGCACGGACAAATGGGCATGAACACCCTGTCTGGGTGCTGCCAATGTGGATGATATTTGCCATACTGAAGCTGCAGGAATCAGCTTATTCCTTGAAAGCCTCAGATTTCAGCTTTATGAAATGGTTTTCTTTCTTTCAGCCCTTGTATCCGCAAATAAAAGCTTGGGAATACTGTTCACAAAGGGAATGAAAGTAATCTCCGATTGATGCACCTGAGGGATCCTAAAGTGAGGATGGGCAGAAGCTGCCACATCCCGTCTGCTGCATTCCCCCTTTCCCTTTCTGCTGCCTTCCCTGTGAATTGCCCTTGTGCAGTGATGGAAAAAGGTGCCATTCCTTATGGGTGTCCAGGGAGTAAAACCCAGTCTGTGTCTGAGCAGTGGGTCTCTGGCACAGTCATGCCCTGCCTGCCCAAGGTGTGCAAGAGTGGGGATGTCCTGGGATACCACAGGGATATCCTGGGACAGTTCGGCTCAAGGTGGGAGGAGAAGAGAACTCAAGGGGCTCACCGTTGCATCCTCTTCACAGCCACAACACCCTCACAAACACAGCAAGCCCTAGAGCCAGCACTGATCTGAAGATGCTCAAGCAGCAGTGATGTACGTGGTACCCACTTGTGCACCAACAGGAGAGTGACAGAGGTGAGGAGCATCTTCACAGCAACTGCCATCAGCTACACCCAGCCCTGGACCATCAGACACAGTGGGCAAGTCTGCTGCTGTGTTAACTACAGCTAATTCATTACAGCCCTTGGGCCAGAAAGGAGCAAGGATGCTAAACAGGGAGAGAAGGCTCAGGGCTGCCCATAACACCATTTATTTATTCCAAGGCTCTTTCTATTTAGGAAATTTCTCTACCCTTGTAATTCAATTAAAGCACAGGAGGATTTCAAGGCTCTACCTCAGAAATTGCTGTTCGCATCACTGCTGGGTTTTAAAAAGCCTTTAGAGCTTTGCACAGGGCAGCTGCTCTGTGCTTGGCTCATTTAGGGAAGATGCTGCTGCTGCTCTGCCCCCACGGATCTCTTCCCTGCCTGTCTGTTCCTTCAGCCTCCTGCTGCATCACCAGATAACAATCTATGTTGTATAGGGTCAGCAAAACCATGCCCTGTTTAACATATAGGAAGGTCAAATGCACAGGAAAAGCCAAGAACAGCAGACCTGCTGGGACATCATGGTCACAACCTGCAGACTGATCCCAACCTGCCATTTGGTCAGAGCCAGGTCCAAGCTGCAGCATTTGGGTCAGACTCTAAACATTAACCACTAATTTGGAGATCATTGTGGATGCAGAGCGATACCCCATCTAACAGAACAGACCTGGGTCTGTGTTTCCACCCACCCAGTGCCATAACTACATAGACATGAGCAAGGTCAGGATCTTTCTCCAATGTGAGATGCACCATGACAGCCCCCATCCATGAATCCTGAAAGCACGCATTTTGTCTCCCACCAGCCTGGCTGTGCTGGGTACGTATTTGATAGGTCTTGGGGGCAGAACTTACGTGAGCAGCTCTTTCTTGATGTCCTTGGAGAGGAATTTAAGCTTGAAGTTGGTTAAAGTCACCTCCCCTGGGTATTTTCGTTCTTCAAAGTTTTCCTCCGACACTTCTTGCTCATCTGCTTCCGAGGAGGCAAAAGAGTGGGCAGCAGGCTCTGACTGCAAGAAAAACAGACAGGAAAAGTGGTTGTCGTGGTGGTCATTGCTGCTGAGCAATGGGAAAAGGTGGGATCCCAGGTTCCTCCCAGTTGAGAGTTAGCGCAGCATTACTGACACCCTCTGTGGTACCCACACCAGAGATCCAATCATTTCTAATCTCTAATTTCATCGTTTTAGAGGAGAAATGTGGAAACCATGTCTGTACAGGGATTTACACCTGGTTTTTCACAAGGTTTTGGAGGGATGAAGATGGGCGCAATCCCCCCACGCTCATCCTCAGCAGCACCTAGCTCAAAGGACAAATTAGGGGTTCTGGGGGAAAATAGGACAACCACACAAGCAACCATGGCATTCAATCCCGCAAGAGGCATTATTCAAGCATCAAAAGTCACCTCTCACCTCTTCCGGCTCCTCTTCCCGCTGACGGTTTGGTTTGGTGTAGTCAATGGGCCCATCCCATTCATCCTGGCGGGAGGTCTGGCTGGACTGGGGGGAGGTCATGGTGCTGCTCGTGGCACTGGTGCTGTTTTGGCGCTGGGACACGTCTGGGGACTTCATGCTGGGACTACTGCTGCAGCTGCTGCTGCTGGGAAAGGTGCTCTCCCGCTTGCGGTGCTTGTTCATGCTCAAATCCAGAGTCCCGTTTTCATCCACCTCAATGTCCATGGACTGAAAGGTTGGAAACATGCCCAGCGTTAGCAGCTGCCAGCAATTCCCAGTGCGCATCTTGCCCCCGTTTGTCTTTTGCAGTGCAGGGGGCAGGTTATTCATGTCCCATCCTCTCCACAGTCAGTTAGAAGGAACTGAATGGAAAGGGATGCTCTTTCATAAACAGTTCAGAAACGTGCCCTGTACTACCATCAATGTGGTATTTTGGCTCAGTTGTTGAACGCAGGCATCTAGTGCCATTTAAGATGCCCCATGGTATCTGAGACGTCTGCCCAAGGCTGAGAATGCAACACAGGACTTGTGGAAAACCTGCATTCCTCTGAAAAATAGCTGGAGATCAGCCTGGACACAACTGGGGGATCTCAAATGGCATCAGACACAGAGCAGTGAGCAACTGAAACCAGCTCAGACTCTGGCTGGGAATGATGCTTATCTCAGGTGGGTAATTTGAACCGTGATACATCTCCATAACACACTAAGAGCCAAGATTACCTCCTCCAAAGCGCATCACCCCAAGCAGGGAGCTAAAGGGTGGCGTGATGAGCATCTGCATCCCCTCTATATTTAAACAGCACAATGAAAGGAAGGGTTAAAAAAGGGTATTTCTCCCATCCCAAACTTCACGCTTTAACCCACTCTATGGCAGCTGGAGCCGCTGTCACGCTCAGCTCACCTTGCCAGGGGCCTCTTGCTGCTTGGTGCTGAGATTCTCTGGCATCTCCCAGCAGCGGGTGGAGAGGTTGAGGATGGCCGTGGCAGCCATGTGCGCAGCCTCAGCATCCTGCGAGTAGTCGAAGCCTGTGGAGGAAGATGAAGTGCTCTTCACGTAACTGCTGGAGGGGCTGTGGCTGGGGGAAGAGGCCTTTGGAAAAGGTTTGGCTGGAATGAAAGCAGAAGGAACAACACAAGGTTAATGTATAACCAGCACAGAGAGCGGTGAGAGCTTAAGTCAGTCTGACACAGCCCCTGTATGAGCAGATCCAGGGCAGCCTGTGGTTATTACCGATCCACGGGCTCTTCTGTTGCTTTTGGAATGATGTGAAAACCTAATTCATTAACGACTCTGCCACCAAGTCCCCAAAACATGAGTGCTTGCCTTCATCAAAGCTGCTCCTCAGTGCAAGTGGTTAAAGGAGAAAGCTTAGAGAAGCTTCCCAGCTCTTTCTTCATTGTTCTCTCTATGTTCATAACTTATCTGCGGAGCTGACGTACAGGGAGATTTCTTGTAGCGGCGTTCGAAAACTTACCATTTACAAAATTCCATTAATGGCAAAACCGTGGCCATGAAATACGAGCTTCCAATGATGACACCACTGAAATACGGGCTTTCTGACAGCTGACATGTCATGAGAGTACGCCTGAATAACAGGATTTATTACCCAGCCGCGACGCTGCTCTGCTGCCGTATAACACAGCGCAAGACAGGGCAATCCTGGATGCAATTTCTCTTTACGCCCTATGAAATGAAAGCGAGCGTTTCCCAGGGTCAACCCACCATAAAAGTTGCCCTAATCCTGAACCTGGTCCTGTCTGAGAGGGCCCTGACCCATGCAAAGTCTGTGGTTTCAGAGGGTGCAAACAGGGGATCATCGGATTTTGATCACTCACAGGATTGTATTTTGAATTCATCAGCAAAATCTTCAAATTCTTAATTTTGGGGGGAAAAAATTCCCCCTTCCAGTTGGAATCTCACCCAGCAAAGACTCATAAGCTTTGGCTTGATGGCAGCAAAAGCAGCAAGACAATCCTGGTTGATATGGCTACAGAGCAAAGCGATTTCATTATTCCCATTACAAACTAGTCATATAAGGCACTATAAAATGCTAATCTTCCCAAGGCCTGCTTTCTCCCTCCTTGTGTGCGTATATAATGCATATTGACATTAATGGGAGTTATGCACACACATGCGGGGCAATATAAATCCCTCTGGATGAAGATCTCTTTCAAATAAGTTCTCAGTGAAAGGAACAGATTTCCCTGCTATGATTGGCAATCATATTCATCTTGTCGCTTTGATTAACTCATTGGAGCTTTGCCCGCATGGTTATTCTTGTGCATGGCTCCTTGGTTTCGAGTCCGGTTTAATCCATGTCTTTGCAGCGGGATGCGGGTATTTGCCAGCCCAACCTGACAATATCCCGGATCGTGAGATGCCAATTTCAATTTCACACCGGAGGCTCAGCGATGCTTTTCCATTTCATAAGTATTTCTATCACTAATAGACTCGCAATCAGCAAATTAGTAAAATAAGTGAGGAGAAAAAATAGAAAGGATTATCCTAGTGGGTCTGCTGGAATTATTTTTGTCAGTACAATTACACTGAAAATTCTTTGCTAATATTGCAAATAACACAATCTATTCAGCGAGAGAATCGCTTGTGCTGGGAAACAAATTACTTTTCCATCAGCCCTAACCCAGGATGACAGTGGCAGTTGTGCTCTCTGGCCTCCATCCAATTTCATTGTCTGATCCCGTACAGATTTAGTACTGCAATAAAGGGTGCTTCCATTGTAGTGCAACAACCGGGATGCTTTCAAGTACGAGCACTTTTTAGAGAGCAGCTGCATCAGGATTAAGCAGGATTGTGGAAGTGGGATTAGCCAGACACAGAAGACCCTCTTGAGGCTGCTGACTTCTGCAAACTGGGCTCCTAAATCTAATTCGTTTCCTCTCAAAAAGATGTCTTCAGGTGCACATTTGGTGTCAAAGGGAAAGTGGATTTTAGCATCATCTATCTCTCCGCGCAGCATCCCTCCTGCTCCTGGCAGCCCAGCCCCTGGGGGTTTATTTAACCATTTCATTATTACCCACTCTTTCCTTGCACAGTGCTGTAACCAGTGCAAGGTCCTTGGTACAGAGCAGAAGTGGGTGGCTACGGTAGGAAAGAGCTAGGAGATAGGAGGTGGATGATCGATAGATAGCAGAGCTGGAGAGCGGAGCACAGCAGAGAAGACAAATGTGTGGAGCGGGTCATATATAAGATGGAAGAGAAGAAAACTGTAATCCATTTAGCTAGATGAGGAAAGACAGATCAATAGATATGAACTGCAAAGCAACAGGGATAGACTGAGGACAACTGTGTAACTTATCCCACCTAGACACATCACTCACGTTAATATTCCCAACCATTTCTCCTCCTGTTCTGCAACAGCAGGAGGGATCCAGCAGCCCAGCCCCAAGACTCTCCCATCACCCCAAACCCAGCCTCCCAAGAGCTTTGCAGTACACTGAGAAAGGCAGAATATGCAAAACCCAGCCCATCCCTGCTCCCGACTTACATTTAAAGGCTTTAGGTGAGGTTTCGCTAGTCTGAATCTTTGGGGCAAGCATGCGTTTGCCAAAAACCTGAGCATCAAAACTTGCATAATCGAAGGTGACCTTGGAGTACTTCTCCAGCTCCTTGGCCAAGTTGGCCCGGGGGGTTGCTGGGACCATGTTGGGCCGGTAGCTTCCGTACTGAGGGATCTCCAGTTGCTTCACAAAACACATAGGCCTGAGGATGAAACAATGAGCAACAGTGATTTCTCTTTTCCTTGAGGAGATGGCTGTTGGGAGGGGACCAGTCTCAATGGGCTGCACATTGCCCCTGAGGAGTTACTGGGGAAGAGGGAGCAGTGACATCCTTCTTGCTCTATTGCGCATCTAGCTTGGGTCTCTTGGATTCCTTCCTTTCTTTTTCTATATTTTTCCTTTTTCTCTCTGTTTTTCTCTTTTTAAGCAAAACTCTGAGGTGTCAGTCTCATCCAAACCAATACCCTTGAAGGCTGCTATAGTGTGGCAGCATTTTCCAAGAGCAGAAGACACCTGAGCATCACTCATTTAGGGCACCGATGACACAGGAGAGCACATGAAGGCTTGAGGACCCCAGTTTAGCTCTGCTCCCTGCTGCAGGTTCATTGCAAAGGCACCAGGGTCTCTTCCCTGCCTGCAGAGTCCTTCTTAAAGACCTGTTTCTGCTGAGCTGCCTATCATGAATCAATTTGTCTTGCATATAAATTGTATATAAATGGCCTATTGTTATTCTCCTTCCCGTGACCTCTCTCCACCAGCGAGTCCTCGGAGCAGGAGCTCCTCGGAGCATGGACCATCCTCGTGATGGCTCCGCTGCAAATAAATAAATAACGGCCCTAAATGGCCTTTCCAAAGCAGCGAGAGCTGGAGCACCAGGGTGCTCAGCAGTCCCGGGGAGCAAAGAAAGAAGTTAATCAGACCTTGAAGCCTTTGTGGGAGTGCTGCTCATTGCTTGTACTGCGGGTTTTATCCTGCTCTCGTTGCAAAATAACTAACCATATTACACTCCATCTGTAGGCTCATGAATCACATCAGCTACGGAAGCCAGCAGCTACCAGGGATATCCTTAATGTGAGACAGCCCTTTCTCTCAGGAAGATAGAGATGGGTGGAATGACAGAATAAATGTGACTGGTTTGGAAATGAGTGGCAGGTTCCTCTCCTCTGAACCGTGCCGGCTAAGGGAGAAAAGCGAGTGGACTCATGTGAAACTGCCATCGAGTGATTTATACGGAGCCTAAATCTCCTCCTCCCGCTCCCTGAGCCCACCCTACTTATAATGCTAATATAATAGCCATCATTCTCTGGCAGTTTGCATTGCAGAGCAATCGGCACAAATGCCTTCTGCTGCACTGGTGAAACCCTTTGGCCTGTAGCCTCAGCATTAATTGATGCTACAGAAGCAATTCATTGTCCTCAATGCCCTCCCTGGGATCATCAATTAAATATCTCCCCACCTTGGCGAGACCTATGATGATAATAACAGGACTCAGCAGTATCCAGATACAGCCGGAGGGAGCCGTGAGGGATGCTCCTGTGAGAGTGGCAGCACAGGGAGGGCTGGGGCAGCGTTACCTGCTGTGGTCCCACTTACCTGAGTATCCGGTCGGAGTTGGAGCTGGTCTTTGAAGGATCACCAGACTGGGTTTGTTGCTTTTCATGTGATTTGGCTAATTTCTCAGCAGCAGCAATGGGGCACCCAGATAAACTGCGGGAGGGTTTTTAAAGGAAGAAGAACAGAGAGAACGAAGCCAAGCATGAGGGATGAGCATGGAAATCTTCATCTCAGGCACCCACTGAGCCCATGAGAAAAGTGTTTGCATTTAAAGGTTTTTATTATTATTTAAAAAATCATTAATAACTATTATAATTATCATGTTTGTTATTAATATGTATAATAATTATATTTATTATTACTGCTTTTAGTCTTGGCCAGCAGCAAAGCAGCCAAACACCTCCAGGATGAGCCCTGGAGCATCCCCAGGGCACAGAGGTAGGTTAAGGCAGCAACTCCCCTGAGCTGAGCACAGAAGGAGATGGAGCCGGTTTCTTTGAGTGGTTTTAGCAGTTAAATGGCATTTTTGCAGTTGTATTTATGTGGATCCTTTGCAGGGAACCTTCTGAGGGGCACTTGCAGGGAAGCATTTACACTTCTGATGTGCAGGGCTGACAGCACATCGGTGCCTGGGGGAGGTTGGGGGCTGTAATGGCTTTTACTCACATACACCCTAAATGCGAGCCAGGTTCTGTCTCTTTGGGACAGCTTGGCTCTTACAGCAATTGCTTAGGGAAGGTAAAAACCCCTCCTAAGCAGAGCCCAGATGCTCCCAGTCAACCCTAACCCGTCACAGGCGCCTTTATCACCAGAGCAGCCAGCACTGAGAGAACCCAAACCCAGCCCCGTGTGAAATTCAGAGCTCTCGCCCCAGTGGATCTCACCCCAAAGCTCGCTCCGTAACCCCCTAACACCAGTGGATCACCTCGGTCTCACTGTGATCACTTCTGCCTGCACCAAACCCAGCTTCTCAGTTAACCAAGCAGATTTCCTCGATTCTCCTCCAGCAGCTACAGCGAAGCATCCTCCAGCTTCCTCCACGGCTGAACGAGTCATGCCACAGACTCACCTTGCGCCTGCAAACGCATCAGCACTCACGGAGCTGTCACTCTCTGCCAGTTAAGCTCAAGTGCAGCGAATGGTAAATCATAAATTCATGAGTGCATCCCTGCAGCAGAAGCTGCTCTGGCTTTTTGAAAGGTTTCTAGCTTTTAAGTGCACCATCGCCTCTTCTTACAGCCTTTCTGTTTGTAGAAGTGCTCAAACGTAGCTGAAGCCAGAGCATGGGGCGTAATTATAAGGTCCCAAAGCACAACCCTGTCCCTTCCGGACCACATCTGGGCTGAAGTCCTACAGCAAAAGGACCTAAGTTCCAAGGTCGATAATCATTTCAGCCTAAATAGCATGGATAATCCCAGAAATCCTGTACAGTGCCACATCACTAAACACAAACATCACCCTGCAATCAGCGTCACAGGGCACCCTGTGCCAAACACCTCTTTCATGAACCCCCACCTCCATAATCCCACCTGGAAGCATTGCCATGCCCTATTGCTCAGCCAGAAATCACTGCCCCATCATACTTTCCCATGTTATTCTTTGTCTTGGGATCATCCCTGCTTTCCTAGTCTTAGTTGCCCCATCTCTCAATACAAGAGTGAAGCCAGGGCTTTGGGGGTGGTTGCTCTGCTGCCATCCTTGCCCTGGCCATTAGGGAGAAGAAGTCAAAGCTGGTACCTCCTGTGCGTGTTGCGGTTGCTGTTGACGTGACCCTGTCCTGTGCAGCCTGGCGTGGGGCATTTCAACACGTTCTCGTGCATCGCCAAGACTTGGGAGGGAGAAAGGGAAGGGGAGAGGGGAAGGGAAGCAAAAACAACTTGATAAAAATCAGAGGGAAGAGAAAAAGACAAAATCATCAAGTCTTGGACTTCCTAGAATCCAGGGAATGTGAAATGCTGTGATTAGAATTTGTCTGTGCAAAGAATGAGGGATTTACAAAGCAGCAGCACTCAGGTCAGCACTAGATTAGCATCTCCGCACACAGCTTGGCCTCCTTTGCCTATTGGAATCTGGTTCCTCCCATCCCACCACCACCCTTTTGGAGCCAGGTCTCCCAGTTTCAGGTAGTTTTGAGTGGTTGGAAATTGTCTCTCTGCTTTCTGCTTAGGACTTGTCCTTTTTTTTCTGATTTCTCTATTTTTCTGGTTTAATTTTAATCCTCGGGATTATTGCTTCCTGCAGCACTGACCTTAAAAGCACAGAAAACGCTTTGATTTGCAAGCTTTTCTAAAGCACGGAGCTTGTGTTAGGGGTTTATTAATACCCTTTTCTTGCATTCAAGCTGTACTTCCTCCTCGTTTCCTGCAGTTGGGTGTTTATGGCAGGTCTGCAACCTTTGAAATTACTGATAAGGAAAGGCTCCTTTTTTTGCTGTCTATTATGGCATTATCATAAACATACAACATTGATTTTTATGTACATGCGCAGGGAAAGCTATTTCAGATGCTGGTAGAGAGGTAAAAATAAAATCTCCATGCATCTGTATATATAAAAAGCTGTTATGATGATGATAAATGTTTTCTGTGGAAGAGATGAATCTTGGTATAGCACCTTGGGAGTATTACAGTGACGAGAGCATAAGAGGAGACCGGGCTCTCCTGCACAGCCTGAACAGCTCCTCTCCTTTGCCATACAGCAGCACCTTCAGCACAGTTGGACAGCAAGAAAGAACAGTTTCCCCTTTTCCCAGTGTGATATCCCAAACAGGGGAAAATAAGTGACATTCAGTGTAAGGATGGGAACGGCTTAACACACCTCCGGAGGTGGGTAGGCGTTTTTAAAGCACCTCTTGGATATGCAGAGAAGGGATCTCATTCTCCACAGGATGGTGCTAAAAATCTTTAAGAAGGGTAAGGCTTCTTAGTGAACTCCACAGCCACCAACCATGGATAGAAACATCCCGGAACAGCTTGGAAAGGCACCATCCCATGCCAGGAAATATTATACCCCAAGGATTAGCATCATGCTTGCTCTAGGGCTTCAGTCATAAAAGTCACATCATTTGGGACTATTTGCAGAGTCCTTTGGCCTCAAGACAGCCCTGCCCATCAGGTGTGAAATTCCCCTTAGGAAATAAGGCTTCAGACTAAATTAAGCACCGGGTATCCCACCATGTACTCACTCTCCGGAGGGATCCTGTCTTTGTGCGGACAACCAGAGAGGCTGCGGTGGTGAGGGTAGAGTCCCGTGACGTGGCCGGTCCCATCACAGCCAGGAGTTGGACATTTGATTTCTCTCTTCTCGGGTCTTGAAGGATCTAAGGATTGTGGGGAAAAGGCAGTGGGAAGCAGGTGAGGGATTTGGAGAGGGAGAAGTCAGAAGGAGAGGAAAACTGCTGAGGATGCTTCCCACCCACTTTTCCTGAAACAGGGAGAAACCCTTTGGGTTTGGAGGGTTTCTTCCTGAAGGTGGATTTACAAGACTGGAAACTCCAGAAATTAATATCAGCAAAGCAATTTGAGTAATGAACCAGGCTTGGAGCATGGAGCTGCTCACAGTGATGGAGCAGGCAGCCCAGCTCTGCACCCGGGGGACTCAACAGCCCATGCCAAGTCCCCTGTGCTGTTGTGGCCATTCTCCTGCTACTGCTTTAAGACCCACTTGGATTTTAAACCAGCCCTACTGCTCGGGCTGAGATTTAAGGCCAACAACCAGTTTAGCCAGGCAATTCCCTTGCTGAGATGCAGATGACACCTTCATGTTGTGCATTCAGTGTTGACCTCTAGGATATCCCCATCCCTCTGGGCATTGAGGATTTGTGGCTGAATTCCCTCTGTGAGCCCCCCAAGCAGCCTATTTCTGACGGGGTGCTGAGCAGACAAGTTCAGCTCTTCCACTGGGCATGGGCAGGAAGGAGGCACGTGTCCCCATACCTTTGCCGTAGTAGCTCTTTCGGATGCTGTCCAGGGGTTTGCTCTGCTTCTCATCCACCGGGAAGTGCTTCACGTGCTCCCCCGGCAGCCGGCCGGGCTCCCGCACAATTTTCACCTGCTCGGCTTTCAGCGCAATGGCTTGTTCCAGCAGCCCCAGGTTGCCCCTGGTCATCATGTCGTACATCTCCGACTCGTCAGTCACCGCTGACTTCTGGGATCGGGCATCATCGTCTTTGTCATCATCCGACCGGACCTCCACGATGACCGAGTACTCGGGCTTCGGGCTGAACTGCCCTTCACAGTGGCTTTTCTGGGTGTCCTGAGAAGTGTGAGGAGCTTCTTCACAGATCACTTCCGGAGCCATCTCCTCCTCCTCTTCATCCTCCTCTTCTTCTTCCTCTTCCTCCTCCTCATCTTCATCCTCTTCTTCCTCCTCTTCATCTTCGTCCTCCTCCTCCTCATCCTCTTCTTCTGCTTCAGCCTTCTGCAGTTTGCAGGACTCCTCGCAGTTTGCATCGTCCCGGTGCTCCGGACACAACTCGCTGCTGCGTTCGCTGGTGACCTCGATGACTTCCTCCGCATCCTCCGTCTGGATGATGATCTCCTTGTCGCACTCTTCCTCCACTAACTCCTCCTCCTCTCCCGCATCCTCATGCACCAGATGCACAACGCTGGATGGGGGCTTGGAGCCCTGCAGCTCAGCCTCAGGCAGCTGCCCTTCGATGGCGAGGGTTTCCTCTGCTATTTGGCCTAGGTTTAGGAGAGAGTTGGCGATTATTTCTTGATAGCTGCTATAGTTGGCCTTGCTGGGCCCAGACGTACTTGTTGCTGTGTTCTGTCCGTAGTGGGTTGATTTTGCTGGGCTTCTCTCTGGGAGGGGGGGAAGGAAAGGAAAGGAAAGGAAAGGAAAGGAAAGGAAAGGAAAGGAAAGGAAAGGAAAGGAAAGGAAAGGAAAGGAAAGGAAAGGAAAGGAAAGGAAAGGAAAGGAAAGGAAAGGAAAGGAAAGGAAAGGAAAGGAAAGGAAAGGAAAGGAAAGGAAAGGAAAGGAAAGGAAAGGAAAGGAAAGGAAAGGAAAGGAAAGGAAAGGAAAGGAAAGGAGAAAAAGGCAGGAAAAGGAAAAAAGGCAGGAAAAGGGAGAAAAAGGAAAGGAAAAAATAGAAAAAGGAAAAAAGGAGGAAGAGAAGGAAAAATGAGGAAATGAAAAAAGGGAAATTAAAGAAAAAATGAGCAAAAGAAAAGAAGGGAAAAAAAGGAAAATTAAAAAGGAGGAAAAGAAATTAATTTTATAAGCTCATGAACATCTCTTTGTCTCACTCCAGCTTAATTGAAGTCACAGCCTGGCTGTTATGCCCCTGGAGCAGCCCAATTTATTGCATTAGGGAATGGCAGGTACGAAAGGGATTTCCATGTGGAAGCTTTTGTGGAGCTCAGACGCATGCAGTTTCCCAACCTCCCCGCTGTTGGCAGGCATCTGGCTCCCAGTGCTTCCCAAACCAGAGGCTCCAAACTGGGACCCCAGCTGGATGCCCAGCTCATTTGCCTATCACTCCTCCTCTGGGATAGCAACTGGATCCGTTGGGATTGCACACTCAGCCGAGCCCCTTGAGGCACTGATGCAGGACCCCGGCTGCCTTCCCCGCTGCATCCGAGCAATGCAACGAGCCCCTCTGTGCTTTCCATAGGTCCTTCCCCAGGGAGCATCCCTGACAGAAAAGCTCTCATTTGAAGACACTAGGGACAATCTGTGCATATCATATCCCCTCAGTTAACAAGAGCTTTGCCGTTGTGCTTCTACCAAACATAAGTGAAAGACCCATCATGTACGTAATACAGAGGAGCTATAACTCCTGGTTATTAACACTCCCTGCCCCTTATTCATCTGCAGAGCACAGCCCTGCGATCAGCAATGATAAAACACCTTCTGAGGGCTCGGGGCTGTGGGTCTCCTCCTGCTCCACCACCTCTGCCTCATCCTCCTCCAGCGTCCCCTCCGACTCATCGGAGCCAGATTCCTCCTTCGCCTCGGCCTCCTCGCTGCCGTCGCTGTCGACGTTGTAGCCCTCATCCAAGGCCAGCTTGAGCGGATGGGATTTCCTCTTGGACACCAGATGTTCGGCCTCCGCATCCTGAAGTTTCCTCTTCTTTGCTAGAGGGCAGCTTTGTAAACTGCAGATGGGATCAAGGAGCAGAGTGGAAGCATGTCCGAGTGAGAAGGGCATGGCTATGGCATCAGAACCAGTTAGGCAAAGGCAAGTGGGACAAATACACACTAAAAATACCAGGTCGTTCAGCAGCCCAGGTTTTTAGCTGGTTTAACCCTTCATGACCAGGAGATCTGCTCTCAGACCTTGACTTTGTGCAACTGTGTCAACCTTTTCCAGCACAAGGATGCTGGGCTCATTCCAACAGTCTGGCCCCTGAGTGGTTGCCCTGGGAGCAGCAGGACCAGCAGCTCCCAGCACCGCTATGAAACCAGGCTGGGTTTCTGGGTCATGTCTACCAACTGCTCTGATTTCACCATTATAGGGTGATGACAACCCTCAGTTAAGGCTAGCACGACCAAGGCAGACAACATGCTCTCATTTCCCCTCCCCGTTCACAGAGGTGCCAAGCAGACCAAAATCTCTGCCTGCCAATAGCACCCATCAATCCCAGGCACCTGACCCAGGTACTTCTGCCATGGTTTGGGGTCTGTGGGAAGGCTCCTGCCAGCCTGCAGAAGCAGATCCCCCGGGATCTCTCACAAACTGATGGCGAGGCTGAAACAGGTAGGGTAGATTTGGGGCAGGTGAATGGGGTTGCTTCTGTGAACCAGCCTCTCCCCACTGAATGCCTGTCTATTGGTTTCTTGCTTGCATTTTGCCATCCCCATTACCTCCAACCCGTGCTCACCTTCTGTGCCTTGCATACTTCCCACGGATGTGTCCTGAGCCGTTACAGCCTGGGGTTGGACAGCTTGAGAGGGAAACAAGGAGCCATCAGGAGCAGCAATAGGACTTGGAGAATTCATTTTTAATTAGAAGTATATAGACTATGGTCAGTGAAACAGATCCTGTGCCCAAGGAGCAAAATAACCACGAAAGCAAAGATAATTCCCCTCAAACGGTTCAGCTTGGCCCTTTGAATTCCAAGCGAGGAGGGCAGGAGAGCAGCCTTGCTGTTTGCGAAAAATTAATGAAATTACTCACCCCATTTAATTAAATGAACGGTTCATTATGGTTTTATGAGTATGTTTAATTAAAGATTTGCATGTGTAAGAGCAAGCTTTTAAAAAGCAGACAACCACTGCACTCTGCCTCCCGGTTCTACTCTTCAGCTTCCTTCCTCTCCGGTGCGGGAGGAAAACGTGGGCTTTTCACCTATTTGATGGCTTGTCAGGGAACTGGGGGTCCTTGCAGCAAGAAATGGGTGGCTTTGTGGGAAGAGCAGGTTGCGAATGGAGCGAGATTTTAAGCAGGGCACATGGAGTAGAGCTCACCAGGACAAAAACCCTTAGGAGCATCTCAGAGCCTCCCTTTTAGGGGAAGGGATGGGGTTTAGATGACCAGGTCTCCCAAATCCCCACATTTGTTCCTGCTGCTCTGCAGGAGAGGGTGAGCTAAAGACTTCCAGGGGCTCAAAGCCGCTGCTGCCTTTGCCATACCCCACTCGCTGCATCCCTCAGCACATCCCTGGCAGGGGTAATTAGTCCCAGCTCCAGGAGCTATAAGAGCTCCAGCTAAGAAGCATTAAAGCAAACATTTTCTGGCAAAACCAGATTATGGCATTGATTATAGGATGCCCAAGTGATTTGCCTGATGTCTGAGGGATTCTGGAGTCGTGTACGATTAATAACCTCATTTAGCATCGTATCACCCTCAGCCCGGGAAGTTGTAAGCGCTAATGAAATCTTTTGATGACAGCGCAAAGGGAGAAGACATCGGCAGCCCAGAGGGGGGTCTGACCAGCCTGTTATTCCTGGAGTAAAAGACACAGGACAACATTAAATAGGACCAAGTGCCAAGTCAGGCTTTAGGGACGCAGAATTCCTGCTCTCAGCAGAGAGCTCAGCCCTTGCAGAAAGCGATGGATAAGGAGGATGTGAGTGCACTAATGGATGCAGCAGCTCTGGGTGCACCAGTGGGTTATTAATGACTCAACTCCCCAGAACACTGCAGAAATCAAGTCACTGCGTTCAAAGAAGAGAATTCAACCCCAAACTGTGATGAGAAAGGGCTGCTGAGCTGTCAGGAGAGGAGGAGTCTGACCTTCAAGGAGACCACATTGCTTTAGCTTAGCAAAGCAGCCTTGTCTAGTGGAAGGTGTCCCTGCCTGTGGCTGGAACTAGATGAGCTTTAAGGTCCTTTTCAACACAAACCATTCTATGATTCTAATGCTAAGAGGGCAAATGATGGCAGCCCATCCCTTATGGGGACACAGCATTCTATAAGTGGGTGAGAGCTGCATCTCCTGGACAAGATGAAGCCCCTGCTTTGCTCAGAATCCAACTCAAGATGCTGGCATCCTCCAACACCGTCACTTTGGGGATGGCTCCCAGCTCATCCCACTGAAGTGCACAATTGGAAGAGGGAGCTCCCCCCTTCACTGCTCCCTCTGCTGATGATCTATTTAGTTCTAATTGCCCTCAGTCATGACTGAAGCTGCTCTGTCCTGAGCAGCCCCAGACACCCTCTGAAGTGACTGCACACCAAAAGACAGAGCGGCGTTTATGCTACCAGTGACTTGCCTGAAAAAGCCCTTATTCAATGTGAAACAAGAGCTGCTCTGATGAAGATCAGATATTTGATGTGGAGAAATGCAGCCCGCGGTGAAAAGTAAGTAGGAAAGAGCCAAGTGGGGTTCAGCATCGAGGTTTTCTGAAGCAGGTGGTGATTTGGGATGTCTGAGGCTTTGGAGTGTCAATTTAACCCCGTTCAAAGCACCAGCACAGAGGTGATGCTCTGCATGCACTGGGCTGGGCTTTCCTGCCCCTCTTCTCCTCTGGGGAGGTTTCATGTGTTTTGGCAGGAGTCCCAGCAGAGGAAAGGGGCTTTGAGGTCTATGAAATCCACTCTCCTTCCCCACCAGAGCTCCCACACCGACCTGCTCTCCCCCTCTCCTCAGCCTGACAAAAGGATCTCTTATTGTCATGCAGACGATGCCCTGCTTCCAATTAGTCGATTAATCGTCCAGTTATTCAGGCAATTAGGTGACAGCTGCAGAGATGGCTTTGTGGAGCACTCTGTCCTGCCCCTTATATATGTCACCTGCTCCAATTACCACCTCCACTCGAGTGCTCAGCAATAAAAGTTGGAGAAGTGGCTGTGTGCCGCCCGCTCCTCCCATCTCTCCGGAGTAATAGGGGAGAGGAGCAGCAGAAATGCTCTCAAATTGGGTTGGTTTAGGTCCAATTACTTTTGACACAACACGGCTTTCTAACGGAGGCTGCCAGGAGAGGCATCCCCTGCTATTAGTGCCTGTCCAGGTTAAAGACTCCTACCTCTTGCATAAGCCCTTGTGCAGGGTTTAATAGGAGCTTAGAGATGGGGGAGGCTGTTATTTCTAATGAGAAGCTCTGTAGAGCTGCAGAGACTTGCTCCTGCTCTTTTGGCTGCTGCTGTTGGCGTGCCAGTGCTGCTACATCTGTGACAACAGGACCTCCGTGATTCAAGAGGTGACATAGGGCCAAAGAAGGAGCATCTGGCATGAGAAGTGATGTGGCTCAATGTTGTTTGAGGGCAACTAGAGGATGTAAAATAATACATAGAAAAGAAGCTCTGGTTAGTAGGATGCTGTCCCTAATGATGCTGCAACCTAGTGTGGGCTTCTAGTGTTAGGTTTTGCTGGCGTTTAGGTCTAGGGTGACACAGAGAGTGGCTGGAGGGTTTTCAGTTCAATGTGACCCGTCCAGAGCTCATGTTTTCATCCTGTGGCTCCTCTGATGGTGCTGTCAAGTGGTGTTCTGAGAACTTGGACACAAGGAGGTGCCCACCAACATCAGCCCCCCAGCAAGACCTCCACCCCCTTAGTCCTATGGGTTCACTGCCCTCACCCAGGTTCCCAGCTAGGGGCTTCCCTTCCCACCACCAAGGAGGAGCTGGGTCCTTACCTCACCTCCTGGCCGATGAGCTCCGTGGGCACTGGGGCAGGACGCAGCAATGGAAACAAACACAAGGTCAAAACCACAACAGGGGTGCCCAGCATCCCTCCACCCCAAGACATCGCCCTTCGCTGGGGGATCCTCTCCTGCCTGCAGCTGGGTTTCTATCGCCTTCACAGGCATCCCATTTGGGAAAGAGAGGACAAATCTATCCTGCCATCATTTACTGCGTGCCAGCCTGTAGTTCACTACTGTTTCGCTGCAACAGCCTCATTTACCTCTGAAACATCAACAGGTACAGCCACGTTTTAATTGTCACCCTGGTCTGATGTGGGAGCCCCTGGCTATGCTCGGACACATGGTAGGGGTTGTGTTACCTGGCTTTTAAGCTAAATAACTATTTGTAGGGGGGTTAGGGATTATTCCCCACTTGTGAATAAGAGAACTTCTCACTGCTTGCAATAGCAACATGCAACATCACCGCATCACTGCTGAAACCTTACATCCAGCCGGGAATCTAAATAACCAGGAGGAAAAAAGCCCCAGAACACAAGCCCACATTTGCCCAGGCTGAAAACCATAACACGTTTGCTCAATTTGTTCGAGCTAATTGGGTTTCCTGGGATCCAGCTCCCGGTGGGATGACTCACAAGCCTCAACAAACTGAAGGCAGCAGCAAGTCCCAGGGCCGGTGCAATAAATCACCTTTTCACATCCAGAAACCCAGATTCAGGTGTGGGGAATGCAGGGCGCAAGAAAATAAATAGAGTCAGAGCACTCTCATTAGCGACCCGAGCCACATGCAACCAAGCAATGAAACCCACATACCCTAGCTCAATTCAGCACCATTGCCAGCATCTGGGTTTGGTTTTGTTTGTGAAAAGATGCAGATGCTGAGAAGAGCAAGGAGGAATTGCAGCCAACCCCATCCACTCCTCTCTTCCAGCTACTTTTCCAATTCATTGAATCCAGAGCCACAGAAAGGAACCAAACCGGAGAGGCTGGTCTGTAACCATCACACGTGCTATGGGACCACGTGAGGTACCACCCCATGCTCCGTATCAGAGCATCTCCCCTTCTCGCAGAGAAAGCACCCAAAGACCTGCACGTTTCTTACAGTTGGGGAATGAAGAGCAATCAAGCCTTGCTTTAACAAGCCGTTTGTCCTCACATCCCTGCCAGGGACAGCCTGTTTCCTCCTCCAGCATGCACTACTTCTGCCAGGCGCTCTCAGATGTGCAACTTCAAAGCCGCTGGCAGAGTGTGCATGATGAAAGCCCCAGGAGCTGATCTGAAGCTCCAGTGATTGTGATTCCCCCCGAAAGAACAGCATGCAAAGGGGCTTTTTTAACGTGGTTACTTCACCTGTGTGTAGGGGATGGGGGATTAAATACCAGGAGGACCTGTGAGAAGGTTTGTGGTTGGGAGTTTTCCAGGCTTATAGACGAATTTTGGTGGGGTTGGAAAGGGGGAAGTGAGAATAGCTTCAAATTAAGCCTGGATTTGGAAAATCAAAGCTTATTTGGAACAAGCGAAGCAGGGGGAGCTCAGGTCCCTACATCCCCGTGCTGCGGGATACCCAGCTGCTCACCTCTGATAGACTTGGATCGCGTGCGTGCTCTCTTATCATCATTTTCTAAACTCATCTGCAATAGAAAGAAAAGATAGCCGTTGAAAGACGACATGAAACTTATCATTAAAGGACGCTCTCACGTGTGGTTGTTGTTCTGTGTAAATACCTGGGCCACAGGGAAAGCTTTCCCATGTTTTTGAGGCAGGTTTCGTGCACTGATTTCATTGTTCAACCCACAGTGCCCACATTTAGCAACCTTAAATCAACTTTTACATCCCAGGACGCGAGCACTCTGCCTGTTGGGTACCACGAAAGGACAGCCACCCGGATGCGATGGAAAACAGCTGTGTCTGAGACATCGCCTCTTAAGGGCAGAACTGATTTCTTTGCATTTATAGCACACAAGTGCTGTCAGCACCCAGGTGAATAGCCAGCACATATACAGAAACCTCTGAACATGCAGCTGAGCTGATCTCATGCCCAGGAAGGGCAACTTTTCATGTAGTGCCCTAAAGAGCAACCTTTTCTCTCTGCTTTAAATCTGACACAAAGAAGGTTGCATCTAAATAATCCCTGCAACGTGGACATCAAACAGGAGGCTCTGCAGGGAATATGGGCATGAATAAGTAACATCAGGGACTTCAAAGTGCTTCATATTAATTAAACATCACAATATGCCACAAGGTAGCGTGAGGCTGAAGTGCAGCCACCTCTGGGGTGCAGTGGTGTCAGGGGAGCTTTGAAATCAGGCTGTGCCTGAGGTGGGAGCACCAAGAGCAGGGGACCTCCAGGGCAGGGCAAAAGCCAAAAGCGGCGTAATAGAAATGGGGCTTCATTAAAGTTGTCATTGAAGTTGCTGAAGTGGTCAAGGAGCTGGGTTTATGTCTCACCGTCGATGCAGATGTTGTCTGCACGCAGGTGAATTTGGCAGCAAATGCCAAGCGGGTGCACAGGAAGGTGGATCCCTGTTAGTTTGGGAACAAGACAATTTGGGGTTTATTGCAGCATTGCCATCTGGGACATTTCCTCCTATGATAATAAGAAGCAGGGAGAAAAGGGGAGAAAGGACCATTTGCCATAATAGAAACAAATTCTCTTTGGAGCATCCTCTAGAAGGCCAAGCTGGAGAGGGATGCAGCCAGCTCCTGTGCCAGCCCCAACTGGTGAGTCTCCATAGCTGACCCTCCAGCACCCAGACAGAGGAGGCACAGAAAGCTCCTATCCCAGCTGAGGAGCAGGAAGGGACACACATACTGAGCACATGCTGCTCCGCTGGTGGTGGGGATGATGCACACACGATACATACCACCGCATCCCCCCATGTGCCTTAGAACTTGATGGATGCTGCTCACAGACCCCAAGCAGAAGGGTCTGGGCATCCCCACTGTTCACCCTCAAAGCCTGCAGTGCTTGTTTGGGCCTCACCTGTCCCCCCTGATGTTTGGGGACAGCAACGGGGGGGTAAAGAGACTATTGGGCAGGCAGGGAGAGAGGACCAAAAACACCTCAAAAGGGAGGGATAAAAGAGCCCAGGTGCCTCCCTCCAGAAATGCAGCATTAACACACAGTGATTTATGCGAGTTGTTAGATGGGGAGATTGAAGAGGGGGGCTGAAAAGGGGGGGTGTATCAAAACCTGGAGCAATTTATGCATCCTGTCAGCGTTCAGCTCGTGGCGCCGCGGTGTTGTGCTCCCCGCTTATTGCAATCCTCCCAATAACACAGCAGACAATTACTATAATTTGTATTTTTAAAGCCCCAGTTCCCTGCGGGCCAATGGCTCACGTTTAAAGTGTGGAGAGGAGCAGGTGTCAAAGGGACTTCATTACATTTATGAGCCTTTCAGCGTCGGCGCGCGCTGAGCGAGGCAGCCAACGCCAGCGCTGCACACCGGCGGTCCCACTGATCCGTTTGATTGCCGGGAGCCTGCCTCCAACCAGAAGGGGTTTCAGAGAAAGCTTTCCCCTTTGACAGCTTTCCTAGGGAATTGGCACGTGTTGGGCCTTGGCAGTCCGGGGTTCCTGCAGGGAGTTATTCAGAGGCTGCGGGAAGTGTAATGGGCTCTGACCACATGAAGAGGAAATGCTGGGATCCTGCAGGGACAGAGCAGAGCAAAACTTCCCTAAAGCTGCCCCTCCAGGGCTGGAAGGTGGGAAGGGCTCAAGCCGCTTGTCTATAAATAGGGGAGAGCCCGTTTCGTGCCATGTTTGTCTTTAGAAGGATTAGGTATCGGATCCAGGCTCCTCACTAAACCCACAGCACCTCATAAAGCGATGCCTTCCGTTGCCTCGAGCACTACTTTCAAAGCAGCCTCAAGCGCACCGGGAAGACAGGAGCACACTCAGTAACTACATGGCCAAGCGAACAGAAGCCACCTAAAGCAGGGATGGACCCAACCTTACTGAGGACCCAAGGATGGAAAAGCCAAATAGGGTGCCCAGAGCAGCCTTTAAAGAAAAAGCAGCAGAAATATGAATTACTGGGGCTTTCCCCTTAGGAAGACCCCAGAACTTGGTTAGAGAGCTTAACACAGCCCCACCACTGTGTATTGAGGCGTTTCACTTAAAGCACCGGAGCGATGGAGCGCACTGTGCACTCCCAGACTCTGTTTCCTACCATCAGGCTCCTTTCCTCAGCTTAAACCAACAGCAGCAGCATCCTTCAAATAAAGGAAGAAAACTTCCATTTCCCACCGAAGTGCACAAACACCAAGGAAAAAGAAAAAGATCCGTTTCTGAGCTCAGCCCCTGCTCCTCCCAGGCAACTTAAATTAACTGACATGGCCATTACCGCGCTTCTGGAGCCTCTGTGGTTATCGGGCTCGGATGCATGAAGGTTACATGAAACCACTGTCCTTTATTGTTTGCCTCCTCAGCGAGGAGCCCTCTAGACAGATCGTTTTAATGCGAAATTTCAGGTCACACAGTGCATGTTTGCCGTCTCGGAGGCTGACAGGGTATTTTCATTTGTTCTCTCTCTCTTGCTCACACAATAGCCGGGCTGAGGAGCTATCTGGGTTTCACTCTTATTATTTTAACTCTGAATGGAAAACAAAGCAATCTGAAAGGAAACCTGCAAAGAAATGATTGCTGCCACATGCCAGCCTCGGAGTGGGTTAGCTCAAGCTAGGAAAAGACAGATTTATTCTGCTCCTCCTCCACCTTATCACTGGGTTATCTAAAACAAAACAAGCACCTACCAGGTTTCCTCACCCATCAGCCACAGGATGATGCAGGGGAAAGGACTCTGTGCTGTGTCTTAGCATCCTTGCTCCAGGATTCAACTCAACGCTCTGCCACTGACACTCAGGGTAACCTTGAGAGCATCGCTTCATCTCTGGGTGCCTGGTTTTCCCCTCCTCTTCTCTTTAAAGGCGCTGGGTGCAGGAGCTATTTCTCACCATGTGTTTGCCCTGCACTGAGGAGCTTCCCCACACAACCAAAACACAAACTCTACCAGTGATGTCCCAGAGCTGCAGATCTAAATCAGCGAGGTTCAGACACACTCAAAGCCCAGTTTAACCTGGGCACAATGTGAATTTTAACAGCCTGTTTCGACAGCAGACGTCTTGCTCCGCTGCCACGACTGCAGCGATACAGTGTGAGAACAGCAGCACGGATCTGAAGTTTAATTTCGTGCAGTACCTACAGGGTTGATATTTTCTTCCTCTTTCTTATCTTAATACACATTTCCAATGGAAAACGGAGGTGCTAACATAAAATCACTGGAGCCTTCCATGCTCTGATGCCCAGGTGTGCCTGGGCTTGGATAGCTCTATGCAAATACACCATTAAGGGCCGTGCTGAAATTCCCCACGGTCAGCGGTAATACTTTATATGTATTCAGGAGCACCACGGAGCTCGGAGAAGATAAACGCGCTGAAAAAGCCTTCAGCTGGACAAAGGGAGGTGAGGAATCAGCAGGAAGGTTTATTTTAGCGCAGCTAAAGCAGCAGAGCTTCCATCCGTGCTTATTTGTGAATACAGCAAAATGCCATGTGCAGGAAGCTGTGTCTGAGCTTTCGAGGGGGCAGACGGACAGACAGAGCCTCTATTTTGAGTTAGAAAAGCAAAATTCACATTGGCCTAGCAGCAGGTAAAGCAGGAGGAGGAAAACGCCAGGAGAAATGGTATTTTTCCCTACAGAATATTTGAGAAATGGTTTTCTGCTTGGTCCTTCCCCTCTTCCAGGTCCAAAGAGCCCCTTCAGTAGCTCCTAAGGGAGGAGGCAGTGCTGAACACCCTAATGAGGCAGGACCCACCACCACCATTCTATCCGGGGCAGGCAGAGTCAGAACATCCACCTCCCACAACCCTGATTCAGGGCTGCGTTCAAAGCCAGGATGAAGGAAGGGAAGGGAGAAGGATGCTGTGTGGGAAACCTTCACCATCACCAACCTTATCCCAAACTCCAAGTTCTCACCAGGGAAGATTAATCTGCTGATTAATCCTCACTGTTGTCTGCTGCTCCTTTCCTACCCAAAGATCACTTTATCAGCACAGGCAATGAAGGGAGCAAATCCCCAGGTGGATGTAGACTATGGAGCAAATCACAGCCAGGCAGCAAAACTGCCCCTCAGCACCCACCGACTGGTGATGATGGATTTGAATTTGTCCTGATTTCACCTCCCTCTGCTTTTACTTTTTTGGAGGCTTTTATTCCCCACCCCATGAGAAATCTGCCTTTAAGAACACAATAAATAAGGGGTGGTGGAGGAAGAAATACCCTTGATCAGGAGTTTGCTTCTGCTTATAACAAAGGCTCATGGTAGCTCCCAGCTGCTATTTTATAACCACACTCAGGTTGGGTTTTTCTCTTTATCCTCCTTCCTTTAGGGTTTTCCTTGCTGCTTGATTTAAATCCTTCTGACATTCCACCTATTGTGAGTCCCGTCCTCAGCTGAATAAACCACAGTCTGCCTTTTGCTTTGGCTGCTTCCAGGAAAGGACACCCCATGTGGCGTTTTCAGGCTTGGAGTCAGAGGGGGAGGATTTTGCCTCGACATCTTCAGATGCAAACCCACAGCTTGTGCCCACCTCACATTAAACATTCCAGCTGTGTCACAAACATCCTCCTGAAGCCGTGCTGTCAGCTTGTGTTTGCAGAAAGGGTCCAATTCCTACCCTAAAAAGAGCCCAGTGCTCCAAGTGAAGTGCTTACCGAGCAGCAATGCTCTATAGGGATGGCAGAGGCATCCTCTGCACGAGTGAAGCAGACCAGAAGAGATGCTCCCCAGCATCACATTTGACACAGCCGCAGCTGCACCGTGTGCCTCCACAGCATCAGGCTGGGGTGATTTCACATGCAGTAGTTTAAGTTGACGTATACTTTCTCCTCGACTGTTTGCAAGTGCTACAACACGCAACCCAAACACTATTTAACACACAGAGAGACCTAAAGTGGCTCCATACACGCAAACAGCTCTCAGGCCAGAAGAGGAGGGGTAGGAAATACAAATATCACAGTTCTTCAACCTCACTGTTTTCAAGCGCAGCAATAAGCTGCCTTTTTCCTAAGATTACCCTCAAGTGGCACGATACAAGGTGATTGCTGAAATGAGCTACGTGTGTATCCCCAAGGACCACAGCAGCCAGTGCTCGTGGCAAGGACATTGTGGTGGCTCCATCAACGTCAGCCCTCCCCATCCTAACAGCAGGCAGACTTCAGCAGCAGCCTGCCTGCTATTTAGCAGTACCCCCCCCAGCTAGCTCACCATGGCACAGGAGAAGAGGGAATATCTGGGTGGCAGATTCATTCCTCCATCAGCCACCACGACCCAGGAGCATCCATACGGATGGTCTCAGCTGGCTCTGTGCGCCGAGCACCTCTCTCCAGCACTCTCCAGAGATCCCATTTCAAACCCATCATGGGAAATTTTATCCCATGCCTGGACTTCTCTAAAGGCAAAAGATAAATCAGCAACCGTGCCCCGCATCCCTTTGTCCTTCACTATTGCTCATCCTGTGGATTACGAGCTGCAACTGCCATGAAAAGCTGCATTTAAATACAATATGTATTTTTGTGTTTAAGTGCAAGCATGTACACGTGGTGCAGATCCAAAGGTTAGAGAGGGATTGAGACATACAATATCCAGGGCTAAACTATCCTAACTTCTACCAGGATTTTAGGAAAACATAGAAAACAAATAGCCCGCTTCACTGATTGAAATCTTGTTTAATTTGCCTAAATGGATTTAAAGCAATGCGTGGGGAAACCTGCTCATCGAGGTGGCAATAGCCTTATCAAAGCCTCCTCCTTCCCTCTTCCTTTCAAGTTTAATTTAGCTTTTATAACAAGGGACCAGAATTCCTCTATTGCTCACTCACACCCCAGTCTTGCAGGCAGCGACGCGCAGGATCAGGCCCATACGTACCCTTGACATCCCACAATGTGACTCTGAATGCTTTGCAGGACCAGCGTTACCAAAAGCTGCGGCTTCCCAAACCCTCCTCCCACTTCACAAACCCCCTTCTCACCTCCTCCTGCTGACCCCAGGCCAGTCACTGTGTTAGAACACAGATAAGCAGCAAGAAACAGTCAATATTAGCTATGTGCCTGGCAA
Organism: Lathamus discolor; assembly: GCF_037157495.1. Lineage (NCBI taxonomy): Eukaryota > Metazoa > Chordata > Aves > Psittaciformes > Psittacidae > Lathamus > Lathamus discolor. Next base: position 1,950,648 of record NC_088894.1, on the reverse strand, counting down.
AGGCAGAGCACTAGATGAGCACCAGGTACCAGGAATATTACCTTTTATAATCATTGCTTTATTAACATACAACAATCTCATTAAATCTAATCTAAGTGCTTATTTGGCAGGTTCAATAGAAAAGCCTTAATTGAGCTGGGTTTAAATATAGCAACAACTGCTTACTCTGCTTTCTAAGAAGGTGAGAGCTTTCCTGGCGACACCTGCTTGCAGCTGACAGCTTGTTAGTGAAGAAGGATGAGGTTTAAGGATGGATTTTTGCTGGTTTGGGGTTTTCCCAGCGCTCGGTTTATTTGGGGATACAGGAAGCATCAGTAACATCAGTCTCCCTAAGAGGGCTTCTTCCAGCACCCAGGTGGGTCCGAGATGGTGCCTTACTACCGAGAGGCCAAAATGGGACAGGATGTGCCATTTGCGTAGTGAGCAGCACAGTTCTATGCTTAATTAAAGCTTCCTAATCTGCTGGCAGTGAATCTGCCAGGAGGTTTGACAGCTTTGGCTGGACCCCTTTCATCAGCCACAGCTGCAGCAGTAAATGAGCAGCTCTGTTGAGTCCCCAGGAGCTGCCGGGGTCCCGGTGGGGATGAATGCCCCCCTTGTCTCCTCCAAAGGCATCACAGCTTCACCTGGTGTACAAGGGGCTCCTTCCGACCAGCCGGCGCCTTGGAGAAAGGGCCCATTTTAACAGGCCTGGGACTGACCTAAATACCCAGATCTGAGCCGCCCTTGAAGGATGGGACCGGAGAGGATTTAAATATCTGGATTCAAAGCCAAATCTTGGCAGCTGGAAGCCCCGAATTCACCACGCAGGAGGTTTGGCTGTAGGAAGGAGACAGAGACTTCCAAGCCCTGCCCATCACTTTGGGTACCGGAAAGGCTCCATCCCCCAGGAACCACCTGGTCTATAAGGGATGGAGCAGCACATCCCATGGCAGGGGGTCACCACATTGAAGTACACACTGAGGGGGGGACCGGGTGCTTTCTGCTCACCTTGATGCGTGCGCCGTGCAGGCTGGCGGCTCCCTCGCAGCTGCTGATCTTCTCTCCACAGGTCCACCTCTGGTTCAGCAGCTCACCCCGGAACTCATTTTCTGGGGAGGGGAAGAGGAGCACAGGGTCAGGACACAGAGTGCGCCCGGCACCCCATCAGCAGCATCAACCGGAGCAGTATATATTCCCTGCCTGCTTTCTTTAATTGCCATATAAATCCTGCCTGAGGGTCTCTATGCCCTCAGTAGCACCCCAGGGTGTCTTGCCAAGGCCAAGAGCCCCAGACATGAGGAACTGTGCACCCTGAGCCTACCCTGAACACTGCAATGCTGCTCAGCTTGATCATCAATTGGAGAACAGAGTATTAACGGTGCTGCCACTGGGCTGGGCAAGGAGACTCCCTGTGCCCCTGGCAGCTGGCAAAGGGCTTCCCCCTTGAGCTCTCTTCTTCAGGTTCATTTGCACATCTATAGGGGTGGATGGGACCCATTAGCTGGGCAGCACTGAGAGCACAAGGGAGGTCCCCACAACAGCTCTGTGTGACATCAGTATTTTGGGAGCGAGTCCTTACAGAAATAGGCATTGAAGGTGCAAAACAAGGGTCTCAAAGTTAAAACTCTCAGACACAGAACTGCTTTGGGAGCAAGGGAGAGCAGGCAGAGAGGAGCCTCTATCCAAGGGGAAATACTGTGGGAAATGCATCTTGTACAAGCAGATTTGGGGCGTTTTCCCTTCACAGAACCCCAGACTGGTTTGGGTTGGAAGGGACCTTAAAGCTCATCCGATTCCAATCCCCTGCCACGGGCAGGGACTCCTTCCACTGGAGCAGCTTGCTCCAAGCCCCTGTGTTCCACCTGGCCTTGAACACTGCCAGGGATGGGGCATCATCTAATACAACTCCAAACACCTTTAAGGGGCTGTTACTGGCCCTGCAGCAGCTGGACCAGCACGGAGGAGCTGCCATGGCACAGGAGCACACGGCACGGCTTCCCTGCTGTGCAGTTACCGCTCACAGTGATGAGATCAAGACCATTTGCTTCCAGACTGTGGCCTCCAGGCCCTCAGCATCTTTGTTGCTTCGGGCACCGCTGCTGCGAGCCTCCCCCTGGCATCTCACATTGCAGCTCCCTCTGGCACCGAGCACTGCACAATGTACTGCCTGTTCTCCAAGCCTGGCTCCATTCATCTACCACTGATGCATAGGGAAAAGGAGAGCATCCTCCAACGTGAGGGGATACACACATGCCAGCAGGCTCATCACTTCGGCTGCTAATAGCCTGGGGAAGAGCTCAGGGCAGAGGTTTCCTTTCTGCTGAGCAGGTTCCTTGACTTGATGTTTCTTTATTGGGGTGATCTCAAAGACAAGGGAAGCAGGGAGAAGGATGCTAAAGGAAGCCTGGGAAGGTGGGTGTTTCCAGCCATGGATAACTTGCTGACAGCGTAGGACACCAGCAGAGCAACTTTCCATCTGCTCTGCAACAAAGCAGCTTTTGGGACAATACATAGAGAGTAGTTAGGGAATTTATTCCTCCCCTGCCTGTGTCTGTTCCCCACCTACAAGACATTAAGGAACAACCAGTATGTCCCAGAGTGCTCTTGCCATAGGTACATTGAAAATCTGGGACAATTCAATCCTATGGTGATGTCCAGTCCAAGTTAGTGCCTACCGTAAATAACCATGAAAGTCACCTTCACGTATTTATCCTAAAGCAGAACTGCTCAGATCAGGAGGGGGGCTCTTCTAGGTTTTATGGGAGAAACATCTGCATTAGAAACTTCTCTCCTAACCCTGTCTGAAGCACCTTGTTCCAGCCTGGACCCAAAGGAAAGGCACAGGGCTATGAAACAATATTAGAGATGCCAAAACATGGTTCTGCTCTGGAGAAGCTCTGAGGAAAAGGCGCAGGGAGGGACAGATGGCCAAGGCAGCTGATGGAGCCAAGCAAAACGTGGGGAAGAAGCTACAAAGGGAAAGAGGAAAGAACAGAAGAGGAAAAGGCATCAAATAAGAAGAAATAAAGATGCTTCTATACTATATTCGTAGGACAGCACAGCCTGCCTGCTTATCTGAAGCCTTTCCCTGAGCATCCTTCTCTGGTGTGTTTTAAAGAGGGAGCAACCTCTCTGGGATGCAGCGGAGGCAGGAGCAGAGAGTGGGTTAAACTGCAGAAACAATAGATCCTGGATGCAAGAGAACCCTAAAGATAGCTTAGAAGAATTCTGAAAGGCTGAGAAATGGTAAGATTCAACCCTGAGGAGTTAAAAACAGCATTAACACATACGCACATTCATCCTCTGGGCCTGTTTAGCTCACGTGTACCTAAGTCATAGACTAAGGGTGAGTTCTGGATGCTGCCATGGTAAATCTGGCTCAAGATGCCAGCTTCTCCTTGCCACAGGGCCAGTCCCAGCCTTCTGCACCTTCATCCCTGTGAGGAAGAGGAGGGAAGGGGCTGTGTGTTGGGGTTAGGAGCCTCGGCCAGGCCATGCCAGCTCAGCACCCTCCTGCCTTCTCCTGTCCCTCTGCCCTGCCCGGCTCAGATGGCCAAGGCAGCTCCGTCAACACACGAGTCAGATTTCCTCTGCTCCCTGCTGCTTAAACGCATGTGGTCCCTGGAGAGGATCAGTTTGCACTGCTGGCTGTGCCCTTTCCACCCTGCGCTCAGCAGAAACGAAGCTCACTGGTTATGTGAAGTACACTTCTTTTAACCCCTCCCTGGCCACCCAAGAGGAGATGTAGGATATTGCCCTAAATGCAAGTTTTTCCCCACGCGGAGCAGTTCAGCACATCCTGAGGTCCCCTCCTTGCACAGAGCTGGGACATGAAAGCTCACAGTCAGGAGCGCTTGCATCCATGAATAATAACCTGGATGCTCAGCTGGTCTAGGTCACTATAGATCACTGCCCGATGTTCACATCCCAAAGGAAATCCGCTCCATCCTTGGTACCCACCACCTAGCCAGGACTGGATCACACACTGAGGACCCTCACTAGACAGGCTGCTTTTCCTCATCAGCATTTGTGACAATCCAGCACAACATCAGTGTGTCCTCTTCCAAATGAGGCTCTTTCCCCAAACCTTGAATCAATTTGTCCCCTTCCCTCCTTCAGAAATGCCTATAGAGAGAGATCAGTGGGGGAATGATGCACTGAGATGTGCAGAATCCTGGTGTGAAAGAGCAAGTTCTGTGAAGCCTCAGAAACCCTCATCAACTCCAAACAAGAAAGTCAGGAAAGCTGGGATGGACACGCACAATTCAGGGTGGAAAGCAGACTCGGGTGGCCTTTACTTTCCATTTCACCGAGTATTTAAGCTAAATGACTAGAAGGAAACCAAATCAGTCTTTGTTTGCTCCCCCAAGTGCAAGAAAAAGGGAGTGAGATTGCTCTTCATCTTCTTTTGCAGGCACATTTTCCATTGGAAACCTGAACTCTGTGTTAAGGCAGCGGCAACGTGCTTGAGAAGAGGCTGGGTCCTTCCATGCCCCGCCAGACAACACGGGCTCAGAGCAAATCCAGCAGCAGTGTCAGCGATCAGGGGGTGCCCTTTGGACCCCATCATTCATATGAATTAAAACAACCAAACACCAGACCAGAACCCTCTCAAAACCTAGTTTTACATTAGCTGTTCTCCTCCATCCTCCTCTGATGGCAGAAGTGTTGGTTTAAGCCCCTCTCAGGGCACAGAAATACTGTCTATTCAATGCAATTACAGCTGTTTTCCATGGCACAGCGACGTTCAGGGCTTCAGATTTAGCTTCCCAAACATGCATTTAATTTCAGATCTGATACTGGATGTTAATTGTGTATTGCACAGTAAACGACTGATCATTAAAACATATTAATTGAGGTTTAACAGCTGTGTAATAGTATTACATCTCATACTTATCAGCAAATTTGATTTAATAATCACTTAGGATGGGATGTATGGATGGGAGATGCAGCACGGCCAGCTAGATTGGGGGGTGTTCGTTTACGGACCTAAAGGTACTTGTCCTTAGCTTGTTTGGAAAGGAGCTTGGCAATCACCAAGCAGATGTTGAGCTTTGATGCTCTCAGCTGCAGAGCTTATGTGGGCAAGCCCCACTGAGTTTACAGCCTATAAAGGGAGAAATGGGGGAGCTATGTGGAGTTTCTTCTTATAAAACTGGGGCCAAGCTGCAGGGACCTGGCCCCATGACTATCATAGAATGGTTTGGAAGGGACCTTAAAGCTCATCCAGTTCCAACCCCCTGCCACGGGCAGGGACCCTTTCCACTAGACCAGGTTCATTTTATTTTACGCAAGTTGAAAATGCCATTGCCCTTGACAAGGGATATGGATATCCCAGTCCATATGCCCTTGGCTGGTCTCCAGGGCAGTTTACCCAAGTACTCCATCTCCTGCTGCTCCCCTTCCCGTCTCCATTGCCATGTTAACCCAGCATATCCCACTCTTGCATCCCAGGACTTGCTGCTCCTCATCCCCACATCATTCCCAGCCACGTCCCCTCTAGCCGAAGCAAAGAGCTGGATGGTGCCTTGCTGCACTGTGTGGCCAAGTACAGCCCTGCATGTCCTGGGGGCAGAGGAGAGGAGATGAGCACCAGGGTTTCCACCTGGCTATGCAAAGGGCACAAGGACATTGCTAGCGCGATGCTGCTGTTTCTCCATCTCCAGCCACAAGAGCCTGCCACCCTCCTCCCAAAGATTCCTGCAATGCCCAGGTGCCAGCCAGCAGCCCAGGGAGCATCCCCCACCTCAGCTCCCTTCCCAGCACTGCATGAGGTACAAGTGACTCATGTCCTCCTTGCCAGCCCCATGCCACCTCCCCTCTTGGCTCATCCTGCTTTTGACGCCATCAGCAGCCACGTCAGCCCATGTGGCCACCTCAGCCGTGCCAGCTCATGCTTTGCCCTGCGATACCTGAAACCTTGGGATGATTTTAACTCACTTTGCCATGTCCTTGATGGGAGAGGGGAATCATCCCTTTCCCCACAGCCCTGGCACAGGACACAGAACAGTTGGTTTAATCACAAGAAGAGTCACATTTCCCAAACATGAGAGCATGTTGCAATAGGAAGGGAAGAAGCACCAGAACCCTTGAAGAGGGGGCAAAGCCCTCAGCACTGGGGTTCAGCAGCAAGTTAAAGACCTACAAGGATTAAGGGATAGAGATAACTTTGCCATAGGACTTGGCATGCAGAGTCCCCTGTGGCTGTGGCTCTGCCATCCTTCCCCCAGGTCCCTCTCCATCCCTGCCCAGCAGCTCTTCACCCCGAGTCCAAGTGACAGGACAAGGGGTAACGGGTTAAAACTGAAACAGGGGAAGTTTAGATTGGATCTAAGGAGGAAATTCTTTCCTGTGAGGGTGGTGAGGCACTGGAATGGGTTGCCCAGGGAGGTTGTGAGTGCTCCATCCCTGGCGGTGTTCAAGGCCAGGTTGGATGAAGCCTTGGGTGGGATGGTTTAGTGTGAGGTGTCCCTGTCCATGGCAGGGGGGTTGGAACTGGATGATCTTGAGGTCCTTTCCAACCCTGACTATTCTACGATTCTGTAAGTGCTCTAGGGAAGGACCAACATTTCGTCCCGTTTCTCTCCATCACCCAGAACTAAAGGAGCTGAAGCCCTCAGTGCACCTACAATGCAAAGGAAACAAATGAGGGTACAGCCTCTCCTCATTAAGAGCAATATTCACGCTCCAGTGTTCATGGCCACTTAACAAGACTTTTTATTAGAGTCTTTTTTCTTGCTCTACAAAGCGGCAGAAGCATCCTGCGCAGGAGAAGAGACAGGAGAAGGTGTCTTTCACCTTCCATCCTTGCTTCACTTGTTCAGTCTTTAAGAGAGGAAGGAGTGCTGTGTGCCCACAGCAGCACTGCTGCTTGTGCACTGTTCTGAAGTATATTGATCAGAAAGATTAAAGAGTGAACACTGTTCAACATCCCATCTTTCCCCAGCTCTCAGGTTATGCTGACCCTCTCCAAGACAAGAGCAAGACCCCAGAGCCTCCTGCTTTTGCCCTGCCAGCCTTTAAAAGTTGCCCAAAATGTGAGTTTTCATCCTGCAATAGGAGCTTCATACGAGCTGCTGATTAATTCCCCTCCAGACATACCTGAACCTGTACAAAAGTAATTATTAATAACAGTAGTAATAATAATGTTTTAAAATAAGAAACAAAATACAAGCAAGCCTCCGTTTATCACTTCCAAACAATGAGTGCCAGCATCTCCCTTCTGCCAGGCTTATCCACAGCATGGACCACTCCTGCCACCAGCTTCATCTCCAGCATCCATCCTTATGCGCACACAGAGGGAGCCCTGCTAAGCAGCACTCATCTGCGTGCGCCCAGCAAGTGTGCAAAGAGGCATGTAACGCACCACGCACACAGAAGAGCATCTCCCAGAAACAGGATGCCGCTTCTTTCTTCTTGCACATTTCCCCTCATTATTTGGTTCTAATTTGGCTTTCCTGGTACCTTCTCTATTCAATAGGAGCCAAATGCAAACCGCGTCCCTTAATCTCCGCAACAGCAGCTCACTGCTGAGAAAATAATATAGATGTAACTTCCAGCATCACACACTTTCTTTTCCATTTATATGCAAATGCCGACCTTTCACCCAAGCTGTCTCAAAGAAGTATTTCCTTAAAAAGGCAAATAGCACGTTGCAGGCAGTTACTCTGGCTGAGTCTTTCTTTTATTATTTCTTTTAACCTTACCAGCACTGTAAAACACAACTGCTAAACTGCACCCCAGTCATAATTACTTTTCATACCAAATCGAAATCCTCCGTGGAGCTCGTGTGTGGAAACACCAGCAGGAGAAATCAGGGCAGAGAGATGGTTTTACATAGCCATGTCTTTGGCCAGTGGGAAGGAAGCGGCTCCTTGCTGCCAAAGGGAGTGACCTGATGGCTCTGGGTGAGGTTACAAGAGCATCTTCTGGCTTGTAAACCCCTTTCTATGGTCCTGCTAAAACTCAAAAGCCCTCTGGAAGGGGAAACCAACCTGTGTGAGTCACAGAGGTTTTGGGGTGAGCACAAGAAGTGTGACCCCTGGCATTGCCAGTGTCGGACATGGATGTCCTTCCCCACCCGGGGTGATCGGAGAAGATCTTTACGGTTGCATATGTGCACAGTGTTTCTGTGCTGTACAAAGGGACTCCGGGGCAGCATTAAGTTGCTGGGGGCTGAAGATAAGCAGTGAGAAGGGTAGTTGAAGAATGGGCGACAATGAGATGATGCATACAGAGGAACAAATGACATTAGGGGATTCCAGCTCCCATAACCCCCTAGATCACTGCTTCTTCTCACAGCCATTGAGAGAAAGGTAAACCTCCAGCTAGGCCAGCACGAGTGAATTTGAATCTGCTCTGCAACCTCACCCTAAACCCACAAAGGCTGCAAAACCCACACTGCTTCTGCCTGAAGGCCAAGCTGGGCACACAGGGGTGTTCGAGCAACACAAACCCTTCTCCCCTACAAGACCGGGGTCCAACAGCGCTTACTCGAGCAGATGGTTTTCTGGATAGGGATTCCTACCACGTGTGAAGCCAGGTCAAGCAGAGGAGGGAGACGCTGCCAGGAAAAGCCATGGAAGAGGCTGGCAGCAACTGTGACGCAAAGTTAGATGACTAAATGGGCTACTTCCCAGCTGCCAGCTTGTCTTTACGATATCAAGCCTTTCCTCTCCACTGCCGTATAAGAAGTGAAAAGTTGACACGTAAGCGTGTGTCACCCAGAGTCAGAGAGACAGAAGCAATAAGGCATAAAAGGAGGTGAGATCATCATGCAGCAGCAACTCCCCTGGGGTAAAAGGCAGCACCACACAGTGCCTGCTGGCTCTCAGCCCCCCACCAGCCTCCCCTTACATAGCATGGGCTCAGCACACTCAAACTGAAGCCCATTCCCATGCCAAGCCTCCCGGAGCAGGGGCACGCACAGGGTACCGTGCTGCCCACCATGAAGTGAGGCAGTTTAGCTGACCCTTCAAATGGCTTTGTTCAAAAGGAGCCTCTCCCCTGCCAGCAGTAAGGTCACAGCCTCCCCCCCCCCCCCAGGGTTATCACCACTGAACGGGGTGGCTGCTGTGCGCTACCTGCTTGAAAAGGAGAATCATCAAATACTTGAAGTTTATAGCGCTGCTTTTAGTGCTCCTGCAGACCCCAGGTAACTGAAATTAAAGAGCTAAGTGATACCTTTCTGTCCTTCCAACAGCAGCCTGCACTAGCTTATGACTATGAAGTGGGGACAAGGAGGAGGGATGGGGCAGAAGCTGTGTGCTTCTTGGAGCAGAGCAGCCTTCATCCCCACTTCCAGCCACATTAGGTTTGTCCCAGTACCAAGCCAGGAAAGCCAAAGTCCCCCCAGTGATGCGCTCTCTCGCTGGAACCCACAGCCAAGGATTAGCTCCTATCCCATAAGCGGGAAGTTTCTACTCCAAATCCTTCTCCCAATCCTCCCATTTCCAGGAGCGTCCTGGCTCTTGACACAATGCTCCCTGCACAGCAGGGAAGCAGCCAACCTGCCAGAGCCACTTTGCTTGCTCCACAGTGACCTGCCACCCCAGCAATGGGAGGGAGCCCAAAGTTACTAGGGGATACAGGAGAGGAGCTGACAACTCCATGCTCCTCAGACACTGCAGGCAAAGTTAACTCTATAGACTGTCATGTATTTTTAAAGCAACCACATTGCTCCCAGGCACTATTTTTACTTGGTTTTTTAAGTACAAATAAAACGGAGCAGCTCTCTCCAGAAGGCCATTAATCCTCCTCTGCCTCTTCCATTCTTGGAGAGAGCGTTTCTCTGGGCAAAAGCAGCAAGTTGCTTGCTGACTAATTACATCAAAATATTGAGGGCAACAAACAAACCTTTAACTCCACTTGCCAGAAGCTCGCTAGATGCAAAGCTTCACAGTTATGGAGGAGAGATGAATGCAACAGAAGGAGAAGCCGGGGCTGCAGGCACGCTCATGGCCACATCAGCTTTCAGAGGCATGGGGTTTCTTTCCCCTCTGCAAAATCACTCGAGTTGGGCTCTCTTTGCCCAAGATAACTTCAGCCAGAATATCACCCACCCAAGGCCTTTGATTTCTGACAAAGAAAGATGTTCTACCTTTACCGGGGAAAGGAATGGATTTATCTTCTCTTTCGTGCATAGGCACTTGGGGTTTGGGGGTTGGATGGGGCTTTGAGCATCTTGGTCTAGTGAAAGGTGTCCCTGCCCATGCCAGGGGGGCTGGAACTGCTTTAAGGTCCCTTCCAACCCAAACCATCCTATGCTGACTAGAAACAGATCCTACAGGGAGGCTCTTGCTTAGGCATCAAGCCCCCCCATTCCAAGATAGCTTTCAAAGCACTTTACTGAAATTAGGCAGCTTCTCTCAAAGCCCATCCAACACCTTCACTTATCCCAGCAGCCTCCCCTTTACATGACCCTTCCCTGCCCCAAAACGTCCACCAGCCATTCAGCCAACTTCGTTTCCATCCCATCACCCTGCATTGCCTGTACAGCCAGAATGGGAAGCGCCAGTGCCAGAAGAGGAAAGCCCAATTCTGCATTTAAATGCTAAACCTGATGTTCTTCCAAGAAGGTTTGGCTGTCCAAGAGCTAGAACAGGTGACTCAAAGTCAAGCTTCGGCCCCAAGCCTGTGGCTGCCTGACAGATATCCCCTTCCGCCCCTCAGAGCTGCCTCTTCCAAGCCGGAGAGCACCAGGAGCAGGGAACAACTCCGACTCTGAAACATGGGTTAAGCCAACTGCTGGGGTGGTTTCTCTGCACAAGGTGGGTGTTTTTACACACAGGTAATTGGGTACTCATCACAGAGCTTAACAAGCTGCTCCTGGGGAGCCCGGTGACAAGCGCAGGGCAGGGTTATTCACCATCAAATTGGGGGTTTCAAGGGATTGCTGAAGAGAAAAGAAATTCAAGGCGCTCGGTGTCACCAGCCGGCTTTGCCAGCGGTACCTTGGGTTTTAAACACCGTGTGCATGAAAGCTCCCCCAGCGCCTCCTCTTGTACCTTATAACAATATTCACCGGCGGATCCTCCTAATGCGGGGTTTGAACCCATTGCTGTAGAATGCACCTGACTGCTCGGCTCGCAGAGAGCCTTGAGGTAAGTGTGCCCACGAGCTGCTGCTCAGACACGATTATGGTCCTCAGCACCAAACAGGTCTGATCGCACCCACAAGGAGCGAAAGGCGTCCCTAAACCAGCCACGGCCCCGACTTGCAGGTAGCATCCTAGGGAGAGCCACGCACTTGCCAAATGGTTTCAAATGAAGGAACGAAGAAACCCGAGTCTCTACAGCAGCTTATATTTAACTAGAGGAAAGGCAGCTTACACAGCAGTTTCGGAAACATATTGTCTTACAGCATATTGGATATTTGTATCTTAACAGCTCAACATCGATTTCTTTTATGTAAAGAAAGGGGAGGGGGGGAGAAGAGAACTACGTGCCCTAAGTTGTGTTAGCTCCAAAGAGACGCCTGTGCCGCTTGGACTAATGTTTAGAGTAATCAAAGGCACGAACTCATGTATTATGTATGGGAAACGAGAGTTTTCAGTCTTCTGCAAAAAGGAATCTCCAGCGTTTGGTATTTTGTTAGCAGGCTGGCACCATATGGCTCTCCCCTGCTGATATTCTTTCACACCAGAACTTTATGTTCAGATGCTTTAGTTAATATTTTACCCAGCAAGCATAAACAAGATGCAAAGATTGCAGTCGACAGCAACCTTCTCTTCAACCGTATACCCACGTTACAGGGGAAGGCTTCTTTCAGCAAGTACTTTACCGACCACATGCCTGGCTTTTTTTTCCCTTCCTTAGGGATCCAAGCTGAGCCATTTACTTTAACTGCCTTAGCATCAAACAAAACACAAGCTGCACACCCAGGAAGGACGTTTTCACTCCCTTCCTACTCTGTTCTCCGGCTGATCCAAGGCAGCACTGAACGCATGCAGGTGCCACACACATAGAAGTTGTATTTATGTACAATTTAAGGCTGCGCCTCTGCCTGGGTTTAGTTTAAGACTAGATTTCCTGCCAGGAATCTCCACTATTGATGCACCAAAGCTCACAGCCTGCAGCAAAGCCTAAAGCACCGACAGCCTAAAGCAACCAAGACCAGCAACACAGGGCATCCAACTCGAGGGGCTCCACCAAGACGTGTGTTTTCCCCCCTACCCTGCCCATAGTGAGACACAGAATCACTTTGGCAAACGGCAGCTTAGAGATTTAGCTCCAAATATTAACATTTACCTTTCCTCCACCCACGCCCTCATCCAATATTCTTATTATTCTTTAATATTCTTAAAACAAATAGGAGGCAACAGATGTCTTCCAGCCCGCACTCTTCTTAATGAGAATATTGTAAGAATGGAAATCAGGTCACAAATGTTTAATACTTTGTTTCAAAAGTCTTCAGCTTCTTTAAAGAGTTCCACTAATCCCGACATGACAGATGTACAAGGCAGTTTTGCTCGGGGCAGATTAAAATGCTCGCTCTGATTTGCTCTTTCATTTGGGCTGATTAAAATAACACTGCAATTATTTATTTTATTTCTTTTTTTCCCCCCTCCATGTGCTGACTTCAAAATAAGAGGGAAAGAATAAAAAGTGACCAGGAAAGACCAGAATGATCACAATAAAAGCGCATTTATTGTTGTTCAGATAAAAAACAGCGAGACAAAAGGAACCGAGGGACAACCAGCTCATAGCCAGGTTAGCGTTAAAGCTGTGTTAAAGATAAAAGGGGGTCCTTTCCAAACTATGGGTTTTTTTTTTTTTCCATTTGAAAGTGTTTATTAATCTATTCTCTCTGAAGCAAAAAGTTCAAGGAAAGACAAAGATCAAAAGTATTTTAATTCAGGTGAAAATTCTATTTTTTTATCTTTTGGGGGGGTTTTAAACCAAACAAAATGGAAAGCAGAGCATTGCAGAGCATCGCAGTTTATTCTGCTGCAAGGCTGACACTTGCTGGGGAGGACAAGGGAATCTCAACCATCCTATCATCAACCAAGCTGTGCCTGGAAATTCACTGTTTCCCTTTCCTTTTGCACCCTTCCCTGGACAAGCTTTCGCAGCTCACTTCATTTCCTCACTGCTATAAAACACATGGGACATTTGAGTCACATACGAGCATCAATACACCAGGATGCTCTGACTGTATCAGGGAGGTGGGATGGAGCCCCAGTCACACTCACACCCTTTATCCTCTTCCCACTCTTATGTGTAACCCAGCCAGAGCCACGTGTGCCTTTGCCCTCTTGGGTCTGCCTGAAAACAGCTCCCAGTGCTGCTGGACCAGTTTCATACAGGCTCTGCCTCAAAGACTCACATAGCACAGAGGCATCACTTTAAAAAGCAGGCAGTGATGCTCAAAATGCAGGCATTCCAGTGGTAAAGTCCTGCTTTACAGGAACCAACTTTTCACGCTAAGATCCCAGGCTCTCAGTCTGGACCTTCCGGTCCCAGAAACCTTCTCTGCCTCCCCATCCCCACCTGTAAAACCGCAGCAAGGCCTCCCAGAACTGTTGTGGGGATGAACAACCTTAACAACAGAAAAACACTAGTTTTGCATTGTATTTTTAGTGTTTTAGCTCTTTTTTCCTTAAGAATCCAGCTTGTGCCTCCTATAAAAGAGTCCACAGAAAATCCACAAAACATTTTGAGGAGTTCCTCTATTCGGGTGTTTTTGTCATATTTACAGTCTTTAGACATAAGTGTTCAATACGTGCTCATGCCTGAGATGCCCACACCTCAGGGCCCACCTCCAGCTATCCCCATAGCACTAAAACACACACCCGAGATGCTGCAGCAAAGCAGCTCTGAGAAGCCATGAGATGCCATCCTACACTGCTCCTGCCCTGCAGGGGAAACGCATGGAACCTGAACCAGCAGGAATCTGCTCTTCACCTTCCATGTCCCAGCCCCATCCCACAGAGCCAATCCACCAGCAGCTGCTCCCAAACTCAGCACAGGCAAAGGCTGAACCTCCAGGAATTCCCTCCAATGGATTAACCTGCCAAGAGGGGAAACTTCCTTCTTCCACAAACTCCTTTTCTCCTTGGCAAAGAGATTTGCAGGAGATGGGGCGGCAGATTTCCCTCCCATCTCTGGAGGAAGCAGAAGGGATGTCCCAGCCCTGCTTTTTGCCACTACTCCTGGCTCCCAGATCCCAGAGCAGAAATCTCATTCCACCCTAGGAGCAAGGTATTTCATGGTCTCTCTCCCACCCCAGAAACTCCACAGCATATCCATATCATCCCTATTCCCCATTCACACCGTGATCTCCTCTCTAAGGACTAGGTGCGGGATCAAGTTTCTGCTTTGCAAGGGGAAGCAGCCTTAGAAGCAATAGCGAATATTTGAAGAGGAAAGGAACACTTTAAAATGAGGAAGACAAAAAAGATGGAAAGGAGAAAAGATGCGGAAAGAGCGAGTTTTCCTGAGAGCAACTTCTCCCTGTCCAAGCTGGAAAAACACCTGGGAACCGAGAGGATGGCTGGGAATTAATCCCTGCCTGATAACCCCTTTCACACAGCCGCTGGAGGGTTATGTCCTAAAACGACAAATAAACCTGGAATGTGGGACCACCTGAGCCTCCCTGCTGCTGTCAGCATCCTCCTCTGCACAGCCAGGCAGTAACCAGCGTGAGTAAACAGCTCAAAGAAGGGATTTATTGGGGGAAGAAGAACAACACTCCGTGGTTTATTCTCAGCTCTGGAAGTTTACAGCGTGGATTCTCCACCCTCAGCTCCCATGTATAGGAGGAACAGCTATAAAGTGACGACAGGAGATGTCCTTTGTCATTAAGGAAAGAGCTCTAGCAACTAAGCTACCCAGTTCACAAGTGTAAAAAGAAGTCCTTCCATTTACAGCCCAACACACGCACACAAAGCAAAGGGGAGATGGGGCCTTGCCCCCTCTTTGCCATTAAACACTCCCCTCTGACCTCCCAGCAGTAGAGCAATGTTCCCCCAGCTCCCTGCCTCATTTCCAGGGCTCGTTTCATGTCTTCTGGGAAGCCCGGCCCAGCCGTGGCAATTCCCCCCCCCACTCCAGCCTTTACTGTAAATCTGCTGCTTCCCCCTCCTCGCCCTGCTCTTGGGGGGCACAGGGTCCCCCAAGCTTTCAAGTGAGGGGGACACCAGCACCCCTTGCTAGTCAAGCACCCCCAGGTTGCTCTATTCCCCACCAGACAGGAACCGCTTTAAATTGCACTGATTTTGGGGGGCTCAGCAGTGTAAACTCACTTACCCCCCCCCCAAGCACTGATGCAGAACCAACGTGGGATTTGGGGGAAGGGAGAAGTTTGTATTCCCAGGCTCCAAGGCTGCGCAATTCAGTCCATTCAGGGTGCGCTGCTCCCCCTCCACAGCCCAAGAGCAGCAGCGTGCCCCATTGAGAAGCCAAGTTTGGAAGCATCACCCCAAAGCCCATGTGTCCGGGAGGGGAACGGGGGGGGGGGGACACTTTATCACTGTCTGCTAAGATGGCAGCTGCTCTGACGCTGAACTACGTCTTGCAAAGTCAGCCCTGCCCTCAGCATCCGACTGCCGGGAACCACGGGGGGAGAGAAGGAAGGGGGAGGTTTGGAGTCTCACTCACTCCCAGCCCAAAGGGGAGGGGACACCCCTGTCCCAAAGCCACCAACGCCATCCTTGACATTGACCTGAAGCACTGTCCCGCAGCAGGACGCCCCTCAAGCCGTGCCAAGCCCCAGAGACCCCCCCCTCGCAGGGGCTGGGAGCTGTATTCCTGGCTTTCCTACAGCCCGAGGTGCTCCCGCTCCCCCCCCCCCAGGCACTGCTGTTGGGATGGGAAATCACAGCCCCTTACTCGGGGATGTGCAGGGGACAAGCGGAAGCTGCCTGCTCCGATGGGACCCCCGGGGAGTTGCCACCCACCCCCAGGGTTGCTCCCCCTGCGCTGCAACAGCACCCGGGGCAGACCCGGACCTGCTGCTCTGGGATGCACAGACCCCAAATCCACCGGGAGCCAAGAGGCAGCTCCCGCCTGCTTTCAGGGAAGGGATAAACCCAACTTTGTGGAGTTTTCCTACTCTTCTCTCCTTTGTGCAGTGGGGATCCCACAGCCCCCTGCAGCACTCACAGGAAGGAAACACGAGAAGCAAAAGTGAGTTTGCCTTGGTCTTCCCGAGGGAGGAGAAAGCAGGAAGGGAAGGGGAGAAGGGGACAAGTTGTGGCCGGGCCGCAGCAGCGGGCGATGGTTTGCGCTTTGCACAACACGCGCCTGCTCCAATCTGCGCCGCTCGGGAACAATAAACAGGATCATACAAAGAAGTGGAAAGGCGGCATCTTTGCTTCTGGTTTCTATGACAGCATCAGAGACAAACCAACTATAAACTCTAATTCCTGGATTTCCCCCCCCCCCCCCCCCCCCGCCCCAACCCCCTTTTGTCTGCCATTAATTAAAGTGGCCATATGGAAAAGGCTGATAATAACAGCAGATGAGGCAATGAGAGAAAGGGAAAGGGAAAGAAAGAAGAAATAAATAACTCAAAGTAGCGGCAGGGCGATGGTGAGGATTTAACCAAGGGTTTGCGCTTGTTTTCAGTGGCTGCTCAAAGCAAAAGGACTCAACAGCAGTGGGGGGAGCCGAGATGGGGGGGGGGGGGCAGAGGGCAGCCTGCCCCCTCCCCTGCCTTACAGTTACTCCAGGGGGGGCTGGCATGGCCCAAGCCCCTGCTCCAAAGGGACTGAACCCCTCGACCCACCCCTTTGTGTGGGATGAGCCCCTGAGGATACTGATCCCCCACCCAGGGAGGGTCTGTCCTACCCACCTGCAAACTGCACCCCAAACTCAGCCAAACTCACCAGGGTCAATCACAGCACAAGCACCTCCTCAGGACCCCTCTTCCCTTCATGCTCCCCCCCAAAATCATCCACAAAACAGCAGCAGCAGCAACACAACAACAAAAACTTTGCTCAAATTGATAACGAGATTAGCCAAGCAAAGCCTCTTCCCAGCTAAAAATAAGAACCCGCAGATTTCAGTCGTGGTCAATGTATAGAGAGAAATCCACCAACATGGCACACGGCCCTTGGTCCTCGCTGCTATAAATAGAGAACTCTGAAGTGGTATTGGGGAAAAGGGGGAAAAGGAAGATAAATAAAAGGAGGAATAAAGAGGAGTCTGCCAAGGGCAGGAGCAAACCCCAAGCAGGAGACCCAACGGGCACCACCAGCGCCCCGCACACGCATCCAGAGCTCCCCAAAGACCGAGGAGTAGGAGACAGCAGCCTGGGGTTGGAGTTTCCGTAGTAAAGGGGTTGGGAGAAGGGGAAGGGAGGGGGGCAGAGAGGGACGCGTGGAGCCCCGGCCCCGCACCGCCATCAGCACCTCCGAGAGCTCCGCCGGAGCGTCTTCTGCTAACCCCGCACACGCTTCCCTCCGGCCGAGCATCCACCGAGCTCGCGGTCCACGCACCCGGCAAGCATCCTCTTCCAGGGGGATTCACAAAGTTTCCCGGCTGAAGGCAATGTCCTGCTTTTTTCTTTTTCCTCTCCTTTCTTTTTCTCCTTATCCCCCCCAACCCCCCCTTTAATAAATCTCCTTTCTCATCTTATTCAACCTCTTTCCAGTCAGAAGCGGATCCTGTCCACAAGCGTCTCGCAGCGAGCGAGCAAAGATGGACCTGGGAGCGCGATGATCATGGTATAAAAAAAAAAATCCCCCTCGGTTCTCCGGTGCAGTTTTCCAAACAACAAGCCAGGCTCCGTGCTCTAAAGGCAAAACGCCTGCGTCTGTTTACATCGACTGCGCGCTCCGAAAGCCTTTCCCCTCGGTCTCCATCCAAGGGAGGGGAGGGAAGGGGGGGGGAAAGAAGGGGGGGGTGAAAGGGAAAGAAAAAAGCCAACGTTATCTGCCTTTGTCAGCGAAAGAACATAATATTGACTTACCTTTCCCCACAGCTATTGTCTGCCCCTTTACAAAATGACATCACGGAAACCAATCATGAAATTTACATGGGGGAGGTTGTGGGGGGAGAGTTCTTGGAGGGCAGCCCACTTCCCTACACCAGTAACACGCGTGTAAGACGGGTTGTTGGTGTCAATTAAATATCTGATACTCCTTAGTGTGTGAACTCTTAAGCCTGCTAAAGGCAATGTCTCATTTACTTAATGACCGCTCTCATTAATGGAAATGGCACAGAGGGGGCTTGCTGCGCCTTCCCTTTGTAAATACACTACCCATGAACCCTTGGGGTTGCAATATATCTGTTTACTCTCCGAGGTGAAATAAATTTACAGTATAGCATCAAAGAGAGAGGCAGAGAGAGATGGAGCCGCGGACTGGAGCGCACCCAGAGTTGGGGCTCTCCCGGCCCCTCTTGCCTCCTGCTCCCCCTCCCCGAGCCCCAGCAGAAGGTGAAGGATTTTACCCGAGCTGATTCATAATTAATATGCACGAGGCTCGGGGCTCCTTTGATAGCAGGCACACAAAAGGACGGCAACAAGAGCCGTGGCGTGTGTCCCCCCCTCCGCGCATCCCAGCGCGTGGTACGGCCCAATAATTCCTAATAGCAGCAAGCAGCGAGTGACAGATGCCCTGGGTTAGCACAGCTCCAGCGAAAGTACTTTACAATATTTATTGGTGGTTAGGAAGATGACCTATCACCATAAAGAACAGACTGGGAAATTTATCGCCCCTACGAACCTGGAAGTATTGCCTATTAGCTGATATACATATTCAAAAGCAAGCGGTTAAAAGGTATATAAATATTTTTTTTCTCCTCTCTTTAAAATTAAATAAGAAATGTCAGAGTATTCCCAGCAGACATCACCTCACCCCGGGAAGGACGGATTGTGGCTCAGGTGGTTACATTTTGGACTTCGTGATGGGAAGGAGAATAACACAGGGAGAAGTCCTAAAAGAAAACTGTGACTAAAACAGTTTGGGGATTGGTTCTGAGCAAGTGAAGTGCGTGTTCTTCCATTACATCACTTCCCAGGAGCTGCTATTATGCTTCTGTTCAGTGGAGAGCTGGCCACCCAGGAGGAGAAAGCCCTCGCCAAGCTGGAGGGATGCTCTAGGGACAGACCCCGGCCCCGTGCAGCAGGAAGGGCATTAGCACATCCCCTCTGTCTGCCTGTCCCCTGCCAGACAGGAGCATTAGCACTTGGACTGCAACTTTTTGGAAGCAGCAGGGAACACACAGGAAGCCCCATGGGATACGGGGGGGGGGGGGGGGGGGGCAGGGGGTAGTCACCTTTCTACCCAGTGCTTTTCCCTGCACCCTCACACCACCCCCAGCATCACTGACATGATTAAGACTTTACCATCATCTTAATAAAGACTTCCAAAAAGATGCAGGAGCGCACAAATGGATAGAAACCCCAGGAGCCTTTAGAGAGCTCCGAGAGCAGAGGCAGAACCTGGCACAGAGCTGAATCCTGCTGGGGATGTGCTCTCCTGCACCAAACTCCAGCTCCAGAGCTGCAGGAGAGCTCCAACCACCCCTTCCCAGGTCACCCCTGCCCAGGCCACGTGAGGTGCAATCACAAGGAGGAAAAAACCGCTCGAGTGCCTGAGGTTTCAGCCCATGTGTTACGAGCTTCCTTCCTGGCAGCGTGGGCCATTGGAAGTGCTGCATGTAGCCCATCTCACCCACAGACCATTCTGGGGTGCACAGCAGGGGAGAGTGAGTCAGTTCTCCACCTCAGGTGTTTTATTGAGAAGCTGACAAAAATACTAGTTTCAAACTGTTGAGGCCGCCTTGGAGGCTCTTCTGGTGCCGTTTTCCATGCCTTGTGAGCCTGGTGTGCTCCTAGACCATTAACATAAAGGAGGTATTCAGCGGAGAGTACTCCTGAAAAGCCGCTTTCTATCTCCTTTGGACACACCACAAAAGACAGGGATATTTTACATCCTAAACCTTTGGCATTCAGAAATTCTATTAAACTCTTATCTGCAGGCAGCAGGCCTGGTGCTACACTGCATCTCCATTGTTCTGCACCCGCGATAGAATCAAAGGGAGGGCCGGGTGGACTCAGCTCCTCTCTGCTCACAATGCTGCCTGGTCCCCTCCACCACTACTTCACTTCGAGACGCAATGCTAAAACTTGAGAAACAAAAGCACAACAGACAGGATAGAAGGCAGGAGGGAAGTGTGTTTACGTGCATGTTTCCACACAAATTTATGTACACACACACACTGCACGTGTGTGAATCTGCACATCTCCTGGGGACATTCCATCTGGACACAAGAGGGAAAAATTTCACAGTCAGCCATTGGGATAACCTCCCAGGGAAGTGGTGGATTCCACTTTTAAGACTCAGCTGGACAGGGTGCTGGGACATTTAGTCTAGGTCATGCTTCGCTAAGAAAGGCTGGATCAGATGATCCTCGAGGTCCTTTCCAACCTAGGATTCTATGACTCTATACCTGTGCCTCTCCAGCTGTTAGTACATATTAATTTTTGTCACTGTCGTCGCATTTATTAACATGCAACTCACCAAGGATCCCTAAGGCAGCTGACAGCATTGATACCATTCAATTAAGCTCTGGGTTGCAAGAGAGTGTTTGGTGTTTCTTTGTCCCCAGACTCAGACTTCCTATTCCCCTCAAACCCTTCCAAAACACTGCAAACACCCAGCACCGAACCCACAGTTTCCAATCACCTCCAACTTCATCGGCCAGCAGAAATTCCCATCTCACAGCTCCCAAATCCCTCCTCAGCCCCCAGTGTCTCCGGGCACACATACACCATCCCCACGCCGGAGGAGCCCGAGGGAGAAGCGAGGCCGTGTGTGGTCCAGGCGGGCCACGGGTCAGCACCACGGCGGCGGACAGCTCCCATCACCCCACCGCTCATCACCCTCTTCAGCATCTTGCAGCCTTTTTTGGGGGGGGATTTGGGGGTTTTCTGACCTCTCCAGAGTCACTTTACAGCAGTTTCCAGGGAGGAAATAATTACTGTGTGGTCCCAGGTCGGGAAGAGCTGCCGCTTCCCTATGGGAGCCGCACAGCAGAGAGATATTCAATGCATATTCATGTATTTTCACGTCGAGGCAGGAGCAAGAGGGTCACTGCCTGCCTGTCCCCTGCAGAAGCGAATGCCAAAAGGGTTTGTAAAAGCAGGTTCACTTTGCACACACATCTCTGTGCAATTTATTAACAAACGTAATAATAATCCTGCTCTGCTCCTGTTTTCAGACCAAGCGTTTCAAGTTTGAGATTATTCAAAATAAAGCTGCTTTTGCTTGTGTAAATACAGGCATAAAACCACCACATTGCATTTCGTTGGCTTCTTTGAGGCCGTTTCAAAGCAAATTAGGTCTCAAACTTTATGCATTTGTAATTGGCACCAACTTCTCCGGTTACCAGCTGGGGGTGAAAGATTTCCTTTTTTTTTTTCCCCCATTCCTTGTTTCTTTCTGAAAGCTTCTATGCAGATGGGCTGACTGCCTTAATGCCTCAGACTACAATTAGTGCTGTTGTATGCCGAATAGAAATGGCCAGCATTAATATTGTATATGGAACAGCTGAAGGGTTGCGCAGAAACCTGCCCACTACAGGCCCCTGGCAGATGGAACAACATGCACAGGCACAAAAAAACTTCTAATAACCCTTTGCTCGTTCTCCAGAGCGCCCCTTCCCCCCGATCTGGGCGGCTCCTTCCCGAAGAGGCAACGCCTTTGTCTCACCCAAACCTTGAGCTCTTTTTCTCCGCCAAGAACAACAATTGGAGCAATCACCGTCTTTTTGCTCGCATTATCCCTAAACTTACTCCTTTGTTCCCGGGTTAATTCAGGCACCAAAACACATTCAGATGAGCAGGCAGCAACCAACTTTGTACTTAATGGCATCCTCCTCACCCTTTTATTATCCAGCGGTGTGCAAGTGGGGCATAAAAGTAAACTAACACGCAAAAGCAAACCGAACACCACAGCCCCCGGCAGAAGTGTGGCCAGAAACAGCAGAAAACAGGATTTTCTCCCTCCTCCCCACCCAGTCCTTTGTAGTTACGCGAAACCCACAGCAGCAGGGACAAAGCCCCGCCGGTGCCCCGGAGTGGCAGCATCCACCCCCCCCTCCCCTCCCCTCCATCCCCCGTAGCCCTTCGCAGCTGAGCCCGGTACC
This sequence comes from Lathamus discolor, assembly GCF_037157495.1. Taxonomy (NCBI): domain Eukaryota; kingdom Metazoa; phylum Chordata; class Aves; order Psittaciformes; family Psittacidae; genus Lathamus; species Lathamus discolor. Next base: position 1,928,569 of record NC_088894.1, on the reverse strand, counting down.
GGCAAACACGAGAAACCTGCGCTCTGAAACCTCTTTCCACCGGGGAAAAAAACATCATAAAACAAAGGGGAACGGAGGACTTTGTGGGTCCGCAACCCCCTTTTTTTGGGTGGCTTAAGCAGAATTAAGCTGCTGGAGGGATTTAGAGGGGAAACGGGGCGGAAACCGCTCAGGAACACACATCCACACTCTCACACCCCCTCCCCACTCTGCCGGCAAACGGCTACGAACCGAGGAAGGTCCCGCAGAGCTTCATCCTTGCCGGGAGGCTGCGGGAGCCGTGGCCCGGGCGGGAGCGGGGCCGCCACCGTGGGGTTACTCCATCCGCCCTGGGAAAAGTTGCGTCCGGAGCAAAAACTTATGTGCCGCGGCGGCCAATGGGACCTCGCCGCAAAATCACTGCGGCGCACTCGGCGGCCAATCCGCGGGGGCCCCGCACAATGGCTCTGAGGGGGGTGTGTGTGTTTGACCCCCCCCCCTCCTCGCTATCCCCCCCCCCGGATGGGCAGGGAAGTGGGGAAGGGCACCCATCCTCGGTAGTGTGAGGGGCTCACTACTGCCTTTCACTGGGAGAGAGGTGCAGTGATAACATCCACATCCCGGAGGGGGTAGGACCCCCTGTCCGGGCAAAGCAGCCCTAGGAAGCCTGATCTACATCCACTATGTCAGTGAGACCCCAAAACACACTCTGTGTGCTTGTGGAGTGAGAATCCTCCCCAGCTAACCCTAGGATGAGCGACCGTGTGGCTCTGAGCAACCAGTGGTCAGGACACTGGACCTCTCACATGCAGATGTCTGCTTAGAAACACACAAGTCCAATTATAGCCACACATTTGAAGCTTTAGTTGAGTCCAGGGTGCATGGGGAAAGGAAAAGGGGGAATTGGTTCTGGGAGAGATCTGAAATGGAAGAGGATGTCCCTCTGCCTCAAAGGACAGATGGCAACATTGGACTGAACTCATCCCAGCTGGAGAAAACTGGCTACAGGCCAGTGAAGAACACTCTCACTGGCCTTCCAGATGGAAAAGCAGGGAAAGAGTTAGCAGGAAATAATAATAATAATAATAATAATAATAATAATAATAATAATAATAATAATAATAGAAGAAGAAGAAGAAAAGCAACCAAGATTGTGATTAACATGTATGATAGCACTGAACTTTGTTACCCCATTGGCAAAGCACCCTCCCAGGTTGTGTGACCCACCATGCTCTGCCCATTGCCTTGGATAAAACCAAGCCCATCTCTTTCTGTAGTCAGCCCTGGCCTTCAGAGAGAGCAAAGTTCCCTTTCTGAAAGTAAGGGAGAGGAGGGATTGCCTGGCAAAAAGCTGGATCATCAGTGTCAATCTCAGCATTGTGACCCGGGTGGGCAAATAAGTGCATTTGCAGGGAGAAAGCCCACCCAAGCCTCAGCTTGGGTAATTTGGGAAAGGGGGGAAGGCTGTGCTTGGAGGGACAGGTGGCACCAGTAATAAGGAGCCCAGAACAAAGCTGATATTAACTAAGGAGAGTTGAATGCAATTTATCTCAGCAGGACAAGCCTGTGTATTTGGGGGCTTTATTATCTTATAAACATAAGGGGGGATGCAGTTGGAATAAAGGTCAGCAAAGAAAGTAGAACAAGAGGCTAATTCACTCTTTGGTGCAAGATCCAGAACTCTTTGTTGAATACATCCACTTCCTTAACCCAGATTTCTTTGAAGGCAGAGGGCTGGAAGAGGGATTGGGGAGGAACAGCTTGGCTGGGGCAGAGGGTAGGGGAATATCAAAGTGCACTTTCTCTTCTGCACATCCATCAAGGTCTTCTACTGGTGTCAGCAATGTCAAAGGAAGTAATACATATGATCATCATCGGATTTAATTGAAACTCAGGAATTAGAGTCAAATTAAAAGTGTAACTGTGGAACATGTGGGCTTCTGCTCTTAGCGGGACCTGGATAAGCCATGCTTACTTCAGCCAGATCACTCATCCAGGCTGGATACGGCTCAGGAAAGGAGCTGGAGCCGGCCCCCTGTACAGCTACATCTGCCTGCAGAAGTCTCTGTACCGAAGGGGGTATGAGACAGCCTGTTTGGGGCCTGGCACCTCTTCCGTCTTTGAATTAACAACTCTGTCTTTGCAGAATATTCTGTGCTTTATTGTCCCTTCAATCCCCACCTTGGAAGATGAGAGGTGACATTGCAGAGAGCTCCGCGCTTGGAAAATGACTTTCAGAATGGTGTTCTGGCAATTTGAAACTTTCACTCTCTTATCTTCAGCCTCTTGGGGCTTCAATGGGAGACAGCAAAGTGCCTCTTCCTCCTCCCCTCTTTTCTTTTCCTCCCCTGTTCTCTTGCAGCTGCGGCAGCCGGGATTCAGCAAGGTCACTCAACTCCATCGCTTCCTGCATGCAGGAGATCTCAAATTAAGGGGTGTTGGGAGCAGCCTGTTGAGATGAAACAGCCTTCGCTCAGCTCCTGCAAGCAAGGAAACAAAACTCATTCACAGCAGCTCCAGCCCGGCCCACCTTCCCTGTGCATTAGCAGGGGAAAAAGCGAAGCTGTGGAGGAGCAAAAAGCAGAGCAAAATTAGTCCATCCTTGAGCTGAAAGCACATTCATCAAGCAAAGGGAGTCCCCAGATGTCATTATCAGGCCTTGTGGCTGCAGCCGCCTTGTCCCCTCCTTGGTGTTTTCACCAGCATCTCATCCTGGTTCTTGTTTTCCCCCATATTCATGCTGCCGCCTCCCCTTTGCCCCTTCACTGGTGAGGCAGAACTGGTCCTGGCCCCCTCCATCCCTTGGTCTTGGAGTGCAGTGCAAAGACACGGGAGCTTATCCCTCTGGGCTTGCCAGCAGCGTGATCCTCTTCCCACCAGCCTTAGTCCTGTGCAGGCTGAGGGTACTTTGGTGTTGCATGTGTGTAGTTTGGTATCTGAAAATATGGAATAAAATAAATACAATAAAATAAAATAAAATAATAAAGTAAAATAAAAAATAAATAAAGTAAAATAAAATAAATAATGAAAACTAAAATAAAAAATAAAATAATAAAAAGTAAAATAAGAAATAAAGTAAAATAAAAAAATAAAATAAAGGAAAATAGAAAAGAAAATAAAATACAATAAAATAATAAAGAAAAATAAAAAATAAATAAAGTATAATAAAATAATGAAAACTAAACTAAAATAAAAAAGTAAAATAAAAAATAAATAAAGTAAAATAAAATAAAATAAAGTAAATAATGAAAACTAAAACAAAAAATAAAATAATAAAAAGTAAAATAAAAAATAAAGTAAAATAGAAAATAAAATAAAATTAAATTAAAATAAAATAAAAAATAAAATCATGAAGACATTTCTCTTCAAACACCATCTTCCCAACAGCCTGTGCTATACTTGCCCCCCCACAACAGCCCTGCCTTTTTCACAAAGGGGATAGCTCCAGTCATCTGATGACTGGAATCTGCCTCCAGTCTCTTCCCTCCAGCACCTCTTTCATGGCTGCACCAGGGGAAGCCAGAGAAGCAGTATGCAGATACTGTCAAGCTCAACTTGATAGGTACTGTCAAAACTGCCAGAGTGTGGTGACAATAAACATTTTCGCTGGCTAACAATTTGCTGCGAAGGGGGCTGACCCTGAAATCGAGTTCTGCTGTAATGAACACTCCGACTCCAAATATTTGCATTTTTGCTGACAAGGTTCACTCTCCAGGAGATTTCCTCCACCCGTGAGCAATCTGCCTCAAACGAGACGGAGGATGGATGCGGGTTCCTGAGCCAGTTTGTTGGCTGCTGTGCAGGAGGGATGTGCACATGCCCAAAATCAGCCACTGCGGATGGGTGATGCCTGACCGCGGGAGCTGCTCAGCTCCAGGGTGTTGCTCGCCTTCACTGAGAAAGCCTTTTCCTGTTGGGTTCTGTATGGCAGCGCGATGCTGTCAATGCAAAACTAAAGGTGATGGTTAACCTCACATAGCAGATGGGGAAATTGAGGCACGGGGTGACTCAGGACCCTGTTTGGAGTGGTTTTGTTGAGCCAGACACGGAAAGGAACAGTCAGTGCTGACTGCCCATCACTCAGCGCTGTGCCCCAGCCACACGGTGGGAGGAGGCTGAAGCCCTCCAGCACTCTAAGCAGCTCCGTTTGGTGCTGCAGCTCATTCCAGCACATGGAAAGCTGGGACTGCCTGCCCTCAGGAGCTGCTGCATTGCCTCTTCTTCCACTCTCTTTAGAATGGCAAGTGGTTTGACCAAGGTTACAGAGACCAGCAGAGTGAAGAGCTAAGCATCACGTTCCTTAGCCCAGAGACCCAAAATCCAGCTGGCCCCAGTGTATCAGAGATGCTCAAAGCTCCCTTGCTGCACAGGCAGAGATGCAGTGCTTACGTGTTTGAGGATTGAGTTTCTGAGGACAACTATGCCTGTAAGGATGATCCCAAAATTAGTGTCCATTAATGATGGACAAATGACTCTGCCTAATTCCCCAGGGGCAAAGTTTCCAGCCTGGATAGGCTGAGGATTTACTTGCACAATTCACATCTATGGAATGTGTCCTCCAAAGCTTACCCAAAGTCGAGCACCTCTCATGTTCTACACCAGCACAGGGAGAAGCTGCAGGGCTTGATCCCACAATATCCAAGATGCTGCACATGGAAATGTCCTTTGGGTCCGTGCACACCCGCATGGCTTAGGTCTCACACATCCCACTTGACTCAGCGTCAGGCATGGGGCAGAGCAGCAGCCAGGACAGGATGCTGCTTTCTAGCTTATCCCTTCAGCATCCCATTGCCACAATTAATCTTTAATACCATGAAAATACCCCCAAGCAGGCAGGTTCTCACAAGGAGATAGGAGAGCTGGATGTCATTTCTATTCCTGGCACTGTTTTTTTAGGGTGGCCATGGGGAAATGCCTTCATCCATTTTCCCTCTGGCACTTGGCTTCTGTATTTTGCGTAAGAGGTGCTCAGAGTTCACCATGCCTCTCACCACGTCCATCAGCAGTGCTTGCCACACTGGGGCTGTGATTTCTTGAGAGCCCTAAATTCCTAGACAAATACACAATAAATTGTAATAAAACTTCACACTCCTGCAGGAACGTGGGGGGAAAAAAGACAGAAAGAATCCTTATAGGTTTGCAAAAAGGACATAAAGGGAAGAAAAGCACGGCTTATTTCATTTTTATCTCCATTTCCCTTCCCTACTGTAATGAAAGGCAATTTTCACCAGCAGAGTGTTGTCATTTAGCTGAAGAAAAAAATCACAGTTTTGGCCAGAGAGGATTATTTGGGTTTTTTTTACCCTATTCCTGACAGAGAGCTGTTGTGTTCCTGGTAGCACTGTGCCTTGGAAGGCACCCAGGCTCCAACCTCCATTCTCTCCAGTATGGCCATCCCACACGATGCCTCTTTGCTGGGCTCACCATGGTACTCAATACAGTGAGAGAACAGGATGAGTGCTGCTGTGCCCAGTTGTGCTGCATCCTTGGAATCTTCTCCCTACGGTCCCTCTGTACGTCTCTACTGGGACTTTTTTCCAATGCTTCTTGCTACAAGGGAGTTTCTCAGCACTGACAAACCTGGTTATCATCCTCTCAGCCCTGCTTGGATTCTCCATCTCCAGGTGGGCAGCCTCAGGTTCCTCCTATTTTTCTTTTCCATCATAAACTGTGAGCCAAAAGACCCTGGTTAAACAAGCTGAATTCTCCAATTCACCATTGACTGCAAAGACATGATTCCTCCTTTTCCCTCTTCTTCCCTTCATTCCCTCCTCTCTGGCACAGGACAATTACCATGGCTCCCAGACACACACCACAAGCCCCTTGCCAGCTGAGCCATTTCACCCTGTCCTCGTTGCAAGCCGTGCTGGGAAGCCCATAACGCACAAGGGAGGGATAATTACTAGTCCCAGCACTGCGATGATAATTAATACTCTGCTAAAAGGAGCGCTTGTCAGGTCAGGGAGCAGGAGGAGGGATGGGAAAACAAACAGGCGAAGATAAATCCCGAGCAAAGGTTTGTGAGGAAGGGGCTGGGGACAAGGGGCAGGAAGGAGAGCGGTGAGGTGCAGGTATCCAGGGCAATGGGAATGGGGTCTGTGCTCAACCACAGGCTCTTGGAAAGCTGGTGTTTCGCACCCATGGGTGCGCTACTGAGGGGCTTTACTCCGCATTGTATCACAGAACCCAGCCCCATCCTCCTTCAGCACTAAGAGACAGGAAAACCCAGGAGCCAGCAACACACCAAGCCAGACTGGACCGTATTTGCCCCACTGGGGAGGTGAAAGGAGTTGGGTGAAGCTCCCAGTGTCCTCTCAACTGACAATGGGAAAGCTCTTTGCATGGTGGGTCCTGGATGGGCCGGGGTTTGCCAGCCAGGCTTCTGCGTGCATCTTGCTGCCTGTGTGTCACAAGGACTGGAGGTGAGTTTTGCTCTCCTAATATTCACTTCTAACACAAAACTCTCTTCCCTGTGAAACAGGCACTATTCCATTTTCTGTCTAAAAACTATGTGTGGTATTTAGCAAACAGCTTTGATCTCCAGCCCAAACCAACTCCATCCCTGAGTGAGCATCCCACAGACCTCACACCAGAAAAGCAGGATATCCAAACAAGTCGGAGCATCTACTCATCCCCCTTTGTGCACACAGAGAGCTCCTCGTACCCTAACTTATGGCTTTCCCCTCTTCAAAGCTTTCTGAATTCAATACTGATTTCACCATTTGGGGGACATCAGAGTCCACCTTCTAACTGAGGATGGAGAATCATAGAATCATAGAATCATAGAATAGTTAGGGTTGGAAAGGACCTCAAGATCATCCAGTTCCAACCCCCCTGCCATGGGCAGGGACACCTCACACTAAACCATCCCACCCAAGGCTTCATCCAACCTGGCCTTGAGCACTGCCAGGGATGGAGCACTCACAACCTCCCTGGGCAACCCATCCCAGTGCCTCACCACCCTAACAGGAAAGAATTTCTTCCTTATATCCAATCTAACCTCCTTATATCCAATCTAAAAGGTGGAAAGGTGGAACAAATAGAAAGAATTCCATGGTAGCAATGGGGAGCTTGAAACCTAAACGTCATAAATCAAAACTCAATAAATCTGAGTGAGGTGAAGCGTAAGAAAAGGGAAGGTGTCAGAGCAATGTGGGCTTGGGGTTTTCCTCAAGGAGAGGCTTCTGGACAGCCCTGGGGTTTGTCCTTCTCTCCTTCGGTCTCATCACCTGAATGATCAGCAAACCGCCTCCATAGATGCTGTGTATCAGCCTGTTTGCAACGCAGTTAAACCGAAAAAGACAACCCAGAACCCATGGTAAAGGGTGGGAGAAGCAGAGGAGTGCTGGCAAGGGAGAACAATATGTTTTCAGACAAGCTTTAAAAAGGAATGTTATGTTAATACGAGTTTGGCGTCACACTGTCATAACACCATCAAAATGACATGCTGCCACCACTAATACGACTGTTTAGGGAATAGGCAACATGAACAAAAAAGCAATTCGCTTAGAAACAAACTGGGATGAGTCTATACTGTAAGAAAACAGAAATAAGCTGCAATCCAAGGAAGGACCAGACAAATGCTCTGTGGTTGCAGGTGACAGTGATGCAAATGGGAAGCAGAAGCTCCGAACAGAACTTGCTCCTTGTTTTCCATGACCTCTTAGCCTTCACTGAGATAATCTGCTCCTAAGAGAGAAACAGTTTAAGGACAGCTGTTCTGGCATTAATTAAAAAGCCCTACAGTCCTTCCCTAATAGACCCACTTTCCTCCCAAGATCTTCTTCCTCCATTTGCTTTCGTACCTGACCTTAATTAAGTCCAGTGAGAGGAATTCACTCCTTCAAATGTGTTAAAAACGGATGTTCTCAGGGCACCTGCGTCTGAGGAAACTGATTTTTGAAGCCCGTGAATTACGTGAAGAGGGGACATTTTCAAGCTGAACGCTCCCTTTTGATGAGCACGAACGGGCTGCTCTATGTTAAAAACCATTCCTCACGCTTTTAGAGCTCATTTGGCAAGAGCTCAGCTGGTAGGGTGCTAAACAGTCACTTGAAGGACTACAAACCTACGAGCGCATTGAGGGTGAGTCCTTTAGAAGGGAGATGCAGCATCACTTCACCTGAGGATGCCCTTCTCCAGGGATAGCTATGGAAACACGCAGCCCGGCAGCGCTGACAGAGGCTTGTTGACCAACAAGATTCTGGCACAAGCCCTGTGGCTCAGCCATGGCAACAGGGCTGGTGGCGCGGCGGCAGCTGCTGCTGTGCACAGGGAAGAGCTTTTCAAAATACCACGGCTCAAACCCATGACAGAACACAAAAATAGCAAATAGGAGCGAAAACAAGGCTGCGCGTGAAATAGGAGCCAGGAAGGATGTTAGGTACAATTATAGCTATTGCCTGCCCCAAATCTTCCTGGACTTCTAACTCAATGCATCATCACTATGCACAATTCAAATGCTATTTTTTATTTGGTCAGAAAATGTCGAATTTCCTCTTTATTTTTCTTTTTGAATTCTTGATAATGTGGTCAGAATTAAAGCTGAGCTGTATCCGACTAAGGCCAAAACACTGGCATTTGTTGGTCTCCCAGGGAGAGGTTGCCAGCCCAAGTTTGCCTCCACACAGTCATCCCTTTAGCCCCAGCCTCTGCAGAATCAGCCCGTGGGATGAAAAAGGAGATGCTTATCGCCTCACTCCTCATTTAAATCTGATAGATTTATACTCCCAGGTATAAATCGGATAGAATATGCCTTAGAGCCTTTCTGTGGGGCACCTTTAATGATAATTCCATACCTCTTGTCAGAGCCTGCAGAAAAGGTGATCAATCAAGGAGGGGTGATGCAGCGGGACGAAGCGTAAGCTTCTCCAAAGCCACCCCATCTCCAGCTGAGCCTCGAGCGAGCTAAATTCATTCCCGGTGTCAGTCCAGTGAAGCACACAATCACGCAGGCAAGATTTTGGGCTGTGCTGTCTGGTTCCATTAGGCCACCCCACCAGGAGCTGCAGAGATTGCGGCCAGGAATTTGCTTATGGAAGAATGAAACATTGCCCCGTTCAATCTCTTCCTTCCCACCTGCTGGGTTTTGTCTCTTAAACACCTGAAAAACAAGGCAGGAAGATTTGCTCGGAGAGCTTTGACCCATGGGTTGGTTTCCTCAGCTTGCTAACAGCTGAGCATTTCAGAAAAGCAGGTCTTTGCCATGCGGGATGAATTACCCATGGTACAGCGGATGCACAGCGGTAGGCTGGGTTCTGCTGGAGCTGGGCATTTGCCATGCTTTCCTAGAAAAGCTCTCTGCTGCTCTCCTTGCAACATTAATTCTGAGCAGCAGAGATGGAATGAAATGTACGTTTGAAAGCAAGCCACGAGGCAGAGAGCAATATTTAGCTTTCCTCTCCCAGAGGTCTCACCTGTGTTGGCACTGGTTTAAAGATGTTAGAATGGGATTAAGGGGCTAAATCAGATGTTTTATTAGTTACAGGAGCCCATTTTCCTTGCTAAATAATTGAATGTGTGCGCTTAAGGCAAGAGTCGAGGCTGGCTGCTGAAAGGGTGTCCATGGAACTCCAGGCTGAGATTTCACAGAGGATCAAACGGAGGGTGCAGCATCAGCCTGCCTGTGAAGACATCTGGGTCTTCTGTCATCTGGCGTGGATGCTGCATGTTACTGGGAATAGCAGTTCCTGGGACATTTCTGGCAAGGATTTACATGAGGAGATGCAAAGGTCTGGAATTTCTTTAAAGGAAATACGTTTTCTTCTAAAGAAGAGAACAGGAGCTGAACTTCTGTCTTCAAAAAGGGGTTTTGCTTGTCTTCTTGTGGGCCAAATGTGTCTGTAATGAGAATTCAAAGGCCTGGTTAGCTTCAGGTCTTTATGTAGCTTTATCCAGTCCAGGAGATGAAAAAGCCAAGAAACTTGCAGCAAAACCATTCTTATGAATATTTCAACTCTTCTGCAGGTTTAATAAATTAAAAGTCTTCTGCAAATACGTTGGAGCTTATTCATCTCTGATAACACTTGGTACCTTATTATTTCTAACTGAGCTACAGAGAAAAACACATTATTATGGATTTTGTGGTAGATCCTCCAATTTATCAACCTAAAAAGATTTCCGAGCAATAGAGACTTTCTATGCAAGTTAATATGTCATAGGCTATTTATCACCTGGGGTTTGCTGAGTCCGCATTCCTAATCAATGACTTGACAACCTGAGTTAGGGAACACTTAAAGATGATACCCATGCAAAGTAAGGGATATGGCTAAAGCAGGTTCGGCCTCCAGGAGGGGATACTGGCTACTTTGGTCACCCAAGGTGTCATGTGCATATGTGGTTGCATTGCCCAGGGATGGCACCAGCAATAAAACCATGATTTCCTCACCTGAGCAAGCATTACTCCTGCAGAAAACCACAGCAGCAGGCACAGAAATACCCCAGGACTCAGTTGATGGTGGAAAACTCTGGATTCCAAGATGTATAATCCCATTCTGCCTCCTTCAGCTCTCCCTTGGTCCAGCGGCAATGTCCATCCTCACAGGCATTCATCACATCCCTGCCTCGGTGATGCTGCTTTTGTTTCCTGGCACCTCTCCCAGAGGTGGCTGCCTCTGCTGGAGGTGAAGGATGACAGAGTACACAGGGTGTTATGGGCACTGGGAGGCTTAACACACTAAATAAATGTAATGAATATATATGATTTCATTTCCCTCCTACCCCAGATGCATTTCTACACTTTCATTTGATCTCGCTGATGTACTGCAGCCTCGCTCCAATATAATCTACACAAACTCCATATGCCATGGAAGGGAGCTGGGAAGCTTGGCAGGTTGGAGCTTCAGGTGAAGGAGACCCCAGCACCACGAGTGCATGAACCGGGAGCTGGCAAAGTCCCACATCCCACTGCATACCTGCCCTGAAAGCCACGGGGGCTGCAGCTTCCCATCCCGTCCTGTTTCATCCTGTCCCATCTGCAGTCCCAGTCCTCTGCGCACGTACACGTGCGCTCCTGCTGTGTGGGGTCTGTGTGCTGCAGACCTAGAAATGTGACAGCAAGGCAGGCGTCTCCACACACATTACAGACTCACGGGAGGGACAGGGATGCTCAGTGGATGGGCGCTGCATCCGCTTCAGCAAAGGAAACCCATCCTTCAGTCCATGACGGATTTATTCCTGTGACCCAGCAAGCAGAGGTCAGAAGACCCTGACAGAAAACAAATGAGGAATGGCATCTTTCAGGAATCCCTGCGGTAACTTCTTTCCCCTCTGGCTCTGACACCTCTCCTATCACACAGAGCCACCCACAGTGGAGGGGCTGGGCAGAGAAACACCCTTACTCACCCTGGTGCTTGCTCTTGGCCATCTCCTCCCAGCTACAACCCAAAGTGCTCCTCAAACTTTACACACTGTTGGAGTAATGACTTGTAAAACCACCCGCCGGCATCCCCCATTACCCCTGCGTTGGTTCACGCTGCTCCTTACAGCTCCCGCAGCTGAGCAGTGAGTTACGTCTGAAATAAAACAGATGCATTAGAAATGACTTTGCCCAGAAGCAGAGGCACGGTGCAACTTTGCACGCTCTTGTTTATGTCCCTCTGTCAAAGCCCATGTCCCCCCCATCCCCATCAGCGAGCTGCTACGGGTCTGTGTTTAAACCCCATCTTGGGAGCCCCTAAATACAAGGCAGCACGTCCATGGGTACAAATCATCTGAGCCCCACAGGGCAAGGACTGAGTCCTCTTCCCCTTAACTCTTCCCACTTGCTTTCCAAACTGCCCCCAGTTACAAGGGGTGAACACATTTAGGGGCAGGGTAATTTATTGCATCCATTTGTGACGAGGACAGCGTGCTGTCAGTCAGAAAGCAGGGGAAGAAACGAATTAGCTGCGTTAGTTTTCTTCACTGCTTAATTGTTCCTGAGAGGCTGAGTTCTGGGGAGGGCGATGAATCATTGTTTGTGAAATATTTCTTCCAAGAAGATGACTTGAAAAATACATTTATAATTTATCACAACCTCTCGCGTTCTCGGGGAACGGCAGCCAAAGGAGGAAAGTTCCTCCCTCCCCCATTCATTATCGCTATAATCTTATCTCCTGCACCCTCTCCTCACCCTTTGAATATTACATCTCCTCCCGCTTGTGTGCCGAGGTGTAGCGGGGGGAAGCCGGCGGGGAGGGGGGAGACTGGGAAAAATCATCACATATTTCAGGCTGGCTCTATTTAAATGAGTTTGGGATTGTGCTTCTCTGGAGCAGATGGCCCTGGAGATAATGATGCCTGAGCAGCGAAGGCTGGAGCCCCTCTCTCCTGTTGCCATGGCAGGCCACGGGGCTGAAATGGATTCTGCTTATTAAATTTGCGAGCTCTTGTGTACTCAGGATGAATGGCGTGCAGTCATAAAGAGGCCCAGCCTCCTCATGGCGCTGGATAGTTTTATCTTAGAAAGCCAGGCACTCTAACTCTGCCAGACGAGGGTCTCATTAACCTATTAACAGCAGCCGTGGAGGAGCTCAACCCACAGGGGCTTTGAATGGGGAGAGCAGGGTGTTTCCAGGAACGTGCCACACGCCGGCGTTCCTCGTGGCTTAAAACCCCGGGTGAGGGCGGTCGATCAGCTGTTGGCTCAAAAAGGGGAGAGCTTCGCTCAGCACACAGGCACCCACGTGTTTCCCACACGTGTCTGTATGGGACATAACACCACAGAGCCCAGCGGAGCATCCAGCACCACCGTTACGTCCCATATGGAGTTGGGGATTCACCGAGGCAGTGATGCTCGCACTCAGGTTTGCTTCGTATGGTGTGGCGAGACTTAAAGTAAACCATTAAAACTTCATAAATCAATATAAAACCAAGTTTAGCAGCACTATGAAGCATCGTGTAGTCGGGATTTTGCTTTCCGCTGTACTTTTCTGTAGAGCTGCTTTACAGAAACATGCCGATGGTTTGGAAGAATAGCAATTTGATGTGCAGTGAGGCAACATGCATTACATTAGGATGCAGTTAACTTTGATTAACCAGAGGTTGGTAAAACAGCACTGCACTATATTTAGTTTCACATCACATTTTTTTTTACGTGTTATTATGCAAATTTTTGCACGAGCCTTATTTCAAATGCAACCCAACTCTGTTTTCTTCCCTGCTTAGGGGGAATCTGCATTCCTGCATGGCCAACAAAAGCCCACCTGACCGAGCTGTGCTCCTTGCTCAGGCCCCATCCACCTGCCCAACCAACCCCATGATATGAAATCATCACATCAAAGATTGCCAGCGCTGGGCTTTTACCCTCAGGACTAACATGGAGGTGAGGGCTGCTTGCTCTGGGGCAAATCTTCCCACTCTAAGAGGAGAAATCAGAGACCAAACACTTGCAAACACCTCCATCACATACTTACTGATGGACTTGGTGTGGTCTGTAGCTGTAAAGTTGGTGGGAGGTTTTTCCCCATCATTGGGAAAATATTGATTTGGTGGAAAGGGAAGCATTCATGGACCATAGTTGGGGTTGTAAATCTCCCTTCTTCTACAATAGCTAACAGGGAGCTTGGCCTCTTTGAGGCTTAAAGTATCTTGTCATGTCACTGCAGAGTCACACAGAAGGGGCTGGAAATGGTCCAAAACCTCCTCCTCAGCTTCCAAACCCCTCGTCACAACTGCATAAAAGACAGTCATTGAGCAGCGTTGGTGCAAATAATCACCAGTACTGTGGAAAGATCATCCTGGACTCCAAAACCGAAGCACAAAAGTCAAATCCAGCCAAATTTCTTGGCATTCAATCCCCCTACCTTCAGGCCAGATGTCCAGGTTAATACTCCTAATGAGATAGTGGCAAAAGGGATGTTCACAAGAATTCACTTGGCAAAGCCAGCTGAATAGTTAGATTTAACACTGCTATTCATTTCAGTGAGTGCTCAGTATCTACATCCTGCAGCTGGCTTCAGAAACCATGGTCTGATCCAGGGCCTCTGGACATCTCTGACATCTCCCCCATCAGCTGCTGGCCTCAGAGCGGCTCCTGCAGCCTGTGCGTCTTTAAGCCGAGATGATATGAAATCTAACCCTCGCTCAATATCAGCTATTTAGAAGGCACTGCAGACCACAGGAACACGTGTCCAGATTTCCACAGAGCTCTCAAAATACAGCCCCAGCAATACCGAGTAGACGCAGTCTGCATTTTAAAAGGCTGGTTGGAAGCGCTGGTGTGGTGTTCATGCATTTACCCATTTCCAGCTGTGTCCCCCAGCAGGTTTCCTGACCTGGGCTGGCCACCCACACTGGGCTATAGGCCAGCTTCATGGATGGGTTGGGTGCTAGCATGTGTAAGCCTAATGTAGTCTGCAGGACGTATCCAGGGTCACCTTAGGAGGCTGCCTGAGAGCAGAGGGCTGGAGCCAGGACTCCTGCACATCAGGTTGGTGCTCCCAGCCCTAACCCACCGCCCTCTTTGTTCTGAAATCCCCATCAACAGGGAGGGTGAAGGAGAGGACAGGCAAAACGCTTCTGGGGCAGCTGCCTACGAGTGCAGGCCATAGAAAAGGGATTAGCTCTGTCTTCAAAATGCAAATCCCCTTGACACACGCCAAGCTCGCAAGCACTCCTGGAGCCGTTTGCCCAGTCCTGACTTACAGCTTTTACACAAGCACGAGCTTGCCAACTTAATGTCGGAGGTATGAACACCGGTGAGTTAAAATGGAGCCTACAAATGAAAAGCCGATTAGCAGATATTAGAAGGACATTGAGATGAAGAGGCCACAGTGATGGAGAAAGGCTCCTCGCCCCCACCTTGGTGCATAGCACAACCTCCTACGTGGTCTCTATGATTTTTTTGCCATGTCCTAATCCCCTTGCACAGAGACAAGGGGATGTCAGTGGGAAGAAGGGCTTCTGCAGACTTCTCTGTGTCAATTTACACAGAAATTACACAGAACCACAAGAAGAAAAGGGCATCACGCAGGCTCCTTGCTCTCCAAAGCAGCCTTATGCAAGGTGACTGGGCAACAGGAAGGTTCCCATTGCCATTAAGGAAAATACTAGAGGATTTATGGAGAAATGTGGCTGAAAGGCTTTCAGGTAAGAAGGCAGTAAAGCTGTGCTTTAGCATCACTCTTACAGCCCCAACTTTCGCATTCCTACCCTGCACTCAGCATTTACACACATTTCCCTAACCTGGGTGCTCATTAAACTGGGAGACTTGGATTGCCAAATCATGAGTCAATTGAGAGCTGCCTACCCATCAGATAGATAGACTAAGCTGCTGCAAAGAGGTGGTGTTGGCCCAAGCCAGCAGGAGTTGGGATGGTCAATGAGAAGCTCTGCCAAAGCCGCTGCAGTCTAAGCAGTTCACACAAAGCCAAATGCAAACAGAAAATCTCTTTCCCTGATCTCCGAAACAGGCTGAAATTCAAATGGGTCAAAAGGACTCATAGGAAGGGAAAGACTTGGTGACTTCTCATCAATGTTAGTTAGTCCACTTCCTTCTCCATTATCCCTTGATGCAGCATTGCTCAAGGGAGGCCGTATCAGGTGAGTGCAGGAGTCCTTCCACTCATGGGCTGGCAAGGAACAGAAGGAGTGAGCAGGAGATGCTGAGATTGATGATCAAACATCACTGCAAGTTTCCTGACAGTCAGTTTTACACCTTAGGGTTTATGAAGCGAACAAGGAAAAGCCACTTGAGAAACACTGGCAAAGGCAAGTTTGAAACACAAGGGTAAAGACTGGGCTTTTCCCTCCCTTTGTTACTAAACAGTCAATTTGGAACCCGAGATTTTCACGCTCCTGAATGCCTCTTGTGTCTTCCCAAAGTGGGACATACCCACAAGCAATTTGATAAATTGAAGCCAAACACTTCAGTCACAAAGCCAGCTTAACTTCACAGGGAAAACAAGGCCAGCATTAACCCGGCTTTCTTCAAGTAACGTTGCAGTTTTTTCTGTTAAGAAATAAATTACTGGCTCCGGGAGGAAGAAAGGAATCGCTTTGCTGTGATAATTGCAAGGCACACAAAAAAAGGTAATTTCTGCCTGACTTCCATTTAGAGAATGGCTCAGCTTTCCCCAAACAGCCTTAGTTACCAACAGAAAGCAAGCACTGAAATATGCAAATATTTAAAAACCAGCAAGCAAATCCCTGGAGAAGAAGGAACAAAAAGGAAGAGGGGGAAGGGGTGTCCGCAGATACAGACATTGCAGGCTGGGGGCTGCTTTTCTGAAGCCTCCGGGAAGTTTTCTCCAGGGTCAGCCCAGGAAAACAACGGCAGGGGGACATGCTCCGAGATCCAGCTCCCAAAGCATCCTATACCCACCTGAACCACCAAAGCAGATCGCTCCCGTGCAGGCTGTGATGTGTGCAGAAGCCTCAGCCTGCCCTCACACCGCTCTAAGCAGGATATTCAAATGCTCCTTAGGCTTCGGTAGCAACACCCCAAAGAAGGGACAGCCCACGCCTCTCACCTCTATCCCAGCTTGGATGAAGACCAGGCAGAAATTCCAGCTCTGTTTTACACCTGGCTGGCATTGAAGGTTATGTTACAAGTCATGAGACCTGCAGATTTAATCTCTTTAATCAAACCACATATATTCCAAACCTTTCATCCTAGTAACTTTGCTTGCCCTTGACAACAGGGTCTATGTTAACTGACTGGTCACCCTTAGCCCAAGAAAGGACCATCTGCAAGGTGGTCTCATTTGGGGGTTTTTCCACTTTCTTTGCTTGTATATTGTTAATAGTCTCAATAAATTTGTGCTACCAGTTACACCAAGAGTGTTCCCGTTCCTAAAGTGCTTTATGGGCAATTCAGGTTTTATTCTGTTGGCTAGTGACTCCCAATGTAAATGGGACATGTTGGGGGTTATAGTGCTCCCAGCCTGGGCAGGTTTCAAGTTCAAAAGAGGCAGAAGGAAATCTTCCTTTGGGAATTATTTGTAGAGCTGGGAAGGAAGCTCCTTGCACAAGAAAGAATATGATGCAAATTCACGGCACAAAATATCCCTCAAAACCAACGTTGTGGAGAACACAGGAAATGCTGGAGCTCCAAATCACTGTGATTAAGTAAAGGATTTTGGAGGAAGCATCTTGCTCTTATTCCCACTGCCATTCTGACCTCTACAGCCTGTTCCTACAGGGAGCAGCTCCTACGGATCTATCAACCCCAAGCACATCCCTCCTTCCCCACCCCGCAGCCCATTCCCTGGGTATCCCATGGTGTCGGTGACACCGGGGAGCCCTGCCCGAGGTGGGTGGGTGGCAGAGGCAGGCGCGCGTGCGAACCCGAGGGGCTGGGTGCATTTTCCTCCCCGCACGCTGACACGGCTTCGCTTTTGTTTCCCTGAGTAAATAGAAAAGCCACGGTGGCAGGAAGGAGAAAGGCAAGGCAAGGGCTGGGTGAGCAGCGCCTGTTTACAATGACAAAGGGGCTCTGCCACACTTCGGGGAGGAAATTTTCCTTCCAGACTTCAGGCCTCATTAAGTGAGTGGGCACAGCTAATAGGCTTTGTGTGCGAACGGCCCCAGCCTCGCAAGGTCCAGCTGTCACTGGGGCGAATGTCAAAAATAACAGCGGGCTCAGCCGTTCTCCACCCCGCTCCGGCTCTAAAATTTATCTTTCCAAGGGGGAGGAGCAGGCGCTGAAAAGTAGCAAGCAATTAACGGGAGACAAAAGCAAATGGACCCGCCGGGGCTGATTGCAGGAGAAAGGGGGAAAAGTTCCCCTGGAGCTGGGCTGGAGGAGTTGGTGGGGAAGACATAGAAGAGCTTGAAGAGCCCCCGTTGTCAAGAAGAAACTCGTTGCGGTGATAAATGCATAGGAGGATGCTCAGGAATTGAGGGTCCCGGCGGTCCCTCTCCTGTCTCCCTGCCACGCGTCTTCGCTCCCCGATATCTCCCTCACAGATGGTGACTCCGAAACAGCGAGCACATGTCTTCTCTCGGCTAATCGGGAGGTCAGGCTCCTCCCAGGTTTAGTCTCTCGCTGCCAGCAGAAAGCTGACAAAATTATGCAGAAATAAATATGCTTCTATGTTTAACTTCTCTCTTTCACCCCATCCAATCTCAGCCTGCCCCGAAACAATATTTGCATGCGTTTGGTTTATCCCCCCCACTCTGTCGGCTCCGTCTGGAGGGAGACGCGCAAATGGCTCGTATTTGTGATGCGTGTGATACGTCAATGGGAAAAAGGATTTGAACACCTCCAGAACTTTAATAGCTCATTGGGTCTTGGCATCCACAGTCCCGCAGAACCTGCCTGCTGTATTTTCAGCTCACCTCGAGCTGAGCTTGATTTCAGGCAGCAGCATCGCAAACTCCAGAGCTTGCCACAGTTTCTTTGCTTTGACGGATGTGCCTTTACTCCATACCCGTGTTTTTAAAACACGCGGGGTCATCCCTTCACTTTTACTGCTAAAGAGTGTATTTCCATCAGCCTTTCAGCCATTGAGTCTCTGCATCAAGGCAGATTGTGCCTGAGCAGCCTGAACTCATGATATTTACACAGCTTTTTTCTGCTTCTGGGTAGAACACAAGCTACCAGCAGTGGGTTAAGTATACCAGACAATTTAGGGGCTAATCCATGCCTCTAAAATGGAGATGTGTTTTCTTTGGGAAAATCCTCCATAACCCATGTCTGGAAAAATGGAATTCCTGAAACAAAGGCATTTCAAGGCGTCTGCCTTAGCACAAGGGTTCAGACCACAAGAACAGTTTGGCCTCACAGTATCCCAGAAGAACAGGTTGGGGATTTCCTACCTGTAAGCCCAGGTAGAGCTCCAGGCTGCTGGGAAGGGCTGGGGTGTGCAGTGCAGAGAGGTCAAGGCAAAGGATGCCTGTGATAGACACAGTCCCAGAGTTGCTCAGGGCACCTTCTCCAGAGCCCGGCAGCCTCAGAGAGGAGATGCTGACACACCTGATTCAGTTCTGACTTCAAACAGTGGCTGCACACCTTTCCCGTGCCCCATTTCATTCCCTGTTTCATCGTGCACAGATACGCTGCGATAAAACAGAAAGAAATCACGTAGGAGGAAGTTTCGGGTTAGTTTGAGGTTCAAAATATGGCCACAGAAGAGGTAAATCGCGCCTGGAAACCCCAGAGGGCCCCTGAAAGCAGCACAGAAATTTTGCCTGAATGAGCCACGCTGGTGAGAGCTTGAGCTCTCAAAAGACACAACAATACACCTTGATGGGAAGGAAGCAGCGAGAGAGAGCCTACTCCAAACACATCTGCTCAGATCCAGGGTTCAGCTTGTTGCACTTGTACGGGGAAATCTGTGCAAACAAACAGTTATTGAATGGGTCAACGGAGCAGGGCGGCTGAAGGAGCCCAACAATGGGGCGGTTTATTCACTTAATGTATGCCAAGGCCATTCACCAGGCAAGCACCTCTTAAGGAGCCACGTGACGAACAGACTCAATTTGCCATTTGCCAAGGTCATGCAATTGGGATGCCGTGGACAATCTTGGATAACGGGAGCTACAAGGATGGGGAGGAAGCTGCCCCGTTTCCAGCGCTTCCATGGTGCTGGGGTTTTGTTCTCTCTAATTGCACATTGGAAGGGGAGGAGGTTGCTGGGCTGCTCATTGAGATGCAATGCTTTGTGGTTTGAGTGGTTTACCTTCACAACACTTGGGAAGTCAATGTGTGTGCCCCATGTCTCCACGTGCCCCTCCTCCATTGCCAGTCCCTCCATTGCCAGCCTCGTGTCAAGTGGGGTTTGGAGTCCAACAGCAAAGGCAATGTGGAGCCAGCAGCATCTGGGGAAGGACATGCAAAAAGTAGGTGGTGAGCTCAGTGTTTCATTCATAAGCAACCTCCGTGTTCTCTATGCTGCAAAACACCAGAGATCCAGCTGTGCAAACAGAGGGTTTGACAAAGTCATCCTTCCCTTCTGCCCAAGGACCCTTCATGGCCGCTCACAGCTCCTCTGCATTTATTTGCTCTTCAAACACAATTGATAGATAACCTTTCTTTAAAGTAAAGCAAACAGACTGTTTATGGACCCTGGCAGTCTCCGGTTGGAGTTCCTCCAGCCCTCCTGAGTGGGGGCGAAGTGATTGCAGGCTGTAGTTTTTCTCTGCTTGTTGATGGAGGTTTTGTTCAACCCTCCTTAGCCTGCAACATCACAGAATCCCAGCCTGGTTTGGGTTGGAAGGGACCTTAAAGCTCATCCAGTTCCAACCCCCTGCCATGGGCAGGGACACCTTCCACTAGAGCAGCTTGCTCCAAGCCCCATCCAACCTGGCCTTGAACACTGCCAGTGATGGGGCACTGCTGCTGCTGAATACCCACCTGTGGCATGGGATAGGGACTCAAGGTGGTGGGGATGGGGTTTCACACCATTTGCACAGGCAGATGGGATTGTGCTCTGGGTAAGACAGCGCAGAGCACCCAGAGCTGTTGGACAGCCAGTGAGCAGGATCTAAACACCTGGATCTCCAACAAAGACAGCAGAAGGGGAAAAGCACGAGAACAGGCGGATGAAGAAGAGAGGAGGAGGAGCAAGAGAAGTGGCAGGAAAGGGAAGAAGGAGGAGCAGACAGGCAAGGACGATGTTGCATTTGGGGGACCATCCTGCACCTCCTTTCTTGCTCAGCTGGAGGCTGCTCCTGATCCCACACACACCAGGGTGGATGCGGGACCGCTTTGCTGATGGGTCCCCCAGGCTGCCACAATAAGGTGGAGATTTTGGGGGGTGCACATTGTCCATCCTTACCTCTTTGCCCTCACCAGCGATCCCCTTCCCCCTTGACGCTGAGATCCACCGGGATTTCCTACGCATCTGTATGCAAATCACAGGCTGCCAGCACCAGGAGAGGGACTTTGTTCAGAGCATCCCTGGCACAGCTGCTCTGCTTCCCGGGGCTGGGCAGGAGCCCCTCCGGCTGCCTGCACCGCAGAGCTTGGGATATGGAAACACCAAGTAGGACACTGCATGATGTTAGGGAACGATCCATCCAACAGCCATGGTAAATGAAGCGCTAAAGGTCTTGGATATGGGCAAGGGAAAATAAAACCTGCTTTTGTGAAGCATTGGAATAAGGGAAGCAGGAGGTAGAATCATAAAACAGTTAGAGTTGAAAGGGACCTTAAAAATCATCCAGTTCCAACCCCACAGGCAGGGAGAAGCAAGAGCCAAGAGCCAAGTCTGGGGAACCAAATGTATTGACGTGGCTCCTCGTGTCCAGCTCAGTGCCTGGCTAGGGAACAATCTGCTCGCAGCCTGGAACATGGATTCTTGCAGCTGAGACTTGGTGGCAGGACTTCAGTTCCCTCCAGCCCAAGAGACACAAAGCACAGCTCCCTCCCCGCTCCCACATACGATAGCTTTGCTTTCCTTCAGTATCTCAGCCAAACCCCCCCCTCCTTCTGCCTTCTCCTTGGGTAATCTTTTTCTGTTAGAAACCCACCACGTTCTGAATATAAAGCCCATTGTCTCAAAACCCTGTTTGTTTTCAGCAAGAAGCATTTACAGAGCCCCAGCGAGTTCCCAACAGCCTCTGCAAACACAGAAACCTGAAACAGCCTGGGAGGTGATTTTTCAGTCTCCCAAGAGAAGAGCACTGAAAATCTCTGCCGATGCTAAAATGAGCCATTGCTCCCTAAAATAGAGGATTATGTTAGAGGTGCTGGCCCTGAGGAGCTGCACGGGATGGTTGTCTGCTGGGGTGGGCAAACCACAGCCACCCCATGGCACCACCGAGCTCTCCTGCACTGGGGCAGCCACCACCTCCCCTTCTCACCATTGGAAATCATAGAATCCCAGCCTGGTTTGGGTTGGAAGGGACCTTAAAGCTCATCCAGTTCCAACCTTCCAACCAGGGGACACCTTTCACTAGAGCAGGATGCTCAAACTCCATCCGTCCTGGCCTTGAACACTGACACGGATGGGGCAGCCACAGCTCCTGGAGAGCAATATGAACCCCCCCCCGCCATTGACATGCATGGTGCTCACAGGACAAGCGAAACCAGCATAAGGTGGGCTTTTTACCAGCATCAGGCTGACGGTTCAGCTCCATGCACGGGCAGCTGGGGTGGGAAACCTGTGTGCAAACTCCTTGGGCCTCTCTGGTGCCGTCTTCCAAGCGCGTTGTCATTTGCAACTCAAACAGCCGGTGCCTCAGGGGATCTGTTTATTTCCTTCTTTCTGCTGGACCAGATTCTTTGGCTCAACACTTTCGAAAAGCAGATTTTATTTTTCCCTTCATCCCATGTGACACGGATGCAAATGGGGAACAGTAGGATGCCGGCTTATCTTTTATTTGTGCTTTTAGGTTATAATTGCAGTCTGAATCACTGACTTTTAAGTTACGCAGTGTTCTGCCTCAGCAGAGAAAGGGAGAGGAGCGGAAACAGGGAAGGATCCCTTGAAGTTCAGTAACACCAAACAGCTTCGCCTTCAGACAAAAAAGCATTTGCAAGTGTTCCTCCCATCCGTTAAAGGCACAAACTATTTCCGTGATGAAATAATAAAGAGAGTTAATTGAGATGGAGGGAAACAAAATAATCGAACGAGAAAGGCTGCTTTGGTTCCTGTGTGACCATTGCGCTCACGATCGCGGCATCCTTTTCCTAGCTCTGATTTGGGGAGTTCACTGTGTTTCAATTAGCCCCCAAAACCGTCGTTTTGGTGGATGGCAAAGCAAAGCTCCCTCTCCTTACCCTCCCCATCCATCCCCTGCCTGATGCAGCGAACTGTCTGGCTGCTGTCACTGCATCCATCCCCGTTCCTACTGCGGCTGGCGTGTCCGGCCACGCCACAACCTGCATTAACACATCCCATAGGAGCCAGGACTGCCGGGTCCGTGCAGCCACGGACACGAGAGGCAATAAAGCAATGTCAGCTCCGCTGGCTGCTCCCTCCTTCCAGTCCCCCTGCAGGGATGGAGAGTGTGATCTTGATGTAAATCCCCAAACAACGTGGTCTCAGCCGTGGAAAGGGGATTTTCCCTCAGTGCTGAGCCCTAACTTCCTTTTAAAGGATGTACATGTTTGATTAGCCAACCTCAGCACCCCCATGGCATCAGGTCAGCGTAATTAGAGACCTTGTGTTAATGAGTAAACAACGGCTCAAGAGCCTAATTGACACTTCCAAGCCCATGCGTGTTGCTAATTGCCAGAGCTGAACCCACAGCCCCTGAGTTAACACATAGTAAATCCTTCCTTTGAATAAATTATTCCCTCTATTCCCAACACCCGGAAATCTCCAGCACCAGGACAGGGGGAGAAATACGAGCGGCTGCGATGGGTGCTGCAAAATGCAAAGGGCTGGGATGGGTGCTGCTAAATGCAAGGTGTTGGGATGGGTGCTGTGAAACGCAAGGTGTTGGGATGGATGCTGCTAAATGCAAGGTGTTGGGAGGCGTGCTATGTGCCTTTCTGCCCTGTTAAAAGCCCATCCTGAAGCTCCTAAGCAGACAATACCATCGCACTGCCCCTTGTGCCCCCGGCAATGACCCTGCAGGACCACCCTCCTCGGAGGTGAAGGGTAAAGCATCCACCCTGCTCCACCAGCCCTCTCAATCTTCCGCAGACAAAGGCTGTCTCGGGGGAGCAGGTCCTGGGGAGGGGGCCGGGGCAGGGCTGTCTGGTGGGAAGCAGCGAGGCTGGGTCACACAGGGATAGGTTTGGAGAAGCAGGAGAGCAGAGGGGAAAGGGCAGCCCTCCCTTCCCACCACCCGCCTGCCCTCGCGCACTCCTCCTGGCCTTTGCTTCCCAATCCTGCTGCTCCCCCCAGCCCGGCCTCAGAAAGAAGGAAAAACCAATGTAATTCATGGAGGTTTTCACTCCCAGATAATTTACGGATGCAGCATCTGCCGGACACGGGGCACACTGTACTTAATCTCAGCATCCATGCCCTCTAGCCTCTTTCATGATAAGTTTGGGTATTATTCAGGCCTAGATGATCGTTGAAGGTCTGTTCCCAAGTGAAACATTCTGATTTATATTTTTCCCTGTAAAAGAACCCCAAAAAGCACTAAAAGTACCTCTCTTTGTCTGATTCTAATCTAGCACGTTCATCCAGGCAAACTGCACAGGGAAACTCAGCCCAAGAATCACACCTCATCCCGTGAGAGCTCAGTCTTGGGCAGGACATGATGAAAACAGCCAACCAGCCTTCATTTCTTCCCTCTGCACACAGCAGGGGCTGAAACCTGTCTCATCAAGTAAAGCCTTCTTTAAATTAGGTTGATATTATGGACTTAAGAAGCTCCTGGTGACAGGATCAACACAGACATGCTAAAACAAATACCTGAGCTGAAAACAGAGGTGGAGGCGATAGACAGCAAGCAATAGGAGCTTTGAAATGCCCCATAGTGCACAGCTTGGGTATCTTGGTGAGAGACATCCCTGCAGTTCTGCCTTGATACAAAGCAACATCAGAGGATGGAAGTGGGAAAGGGATGTCTCCTTCTTGTCAAAGAAAGAGACAACCCCCCCAGCCCTTACCAGCAAAATCACCCCCCAGTACATTTACCAGCCAAAAGCTGCTTCACTCCAGCTGATCCCCTGCCCGTGCAGAGCCTAATTGTGAAAACCAATTGTGAAGTGCACTGGATATTTACATATCCTGATGCCCGGGTTAGTGCAGCATCACTCTGGGCTGCACACCCAGTTGCAGACCTGTCCCTGTGTCCCCATCCACAGACTCCGCGTGTCCCCAAGCAGGGGCTGGAGCAGGCAGGCCAGGCTGGGCACAGACCAGATGCATACTTTCATATAAGACTCACTAATGGCCTTTCAGGTACAACATTATTATTTTCCTCTAATGGCTGCTTTTCTCCCTTTCTTCCTGGCTGGCTCATAAAAGGCACATCATAACTACAGAGGGAGGGGGGGAAAGAAGGCGAAAGCTTTGCAAATTACAGCAATCAGAGAGCCTGAACCATTAGGAGCATCTGGGGCTGCATTTTACATAACAGTGGACACTTTCTTTGAAACAATTACAGCTAATAATGAATTAGGATTGACTGGGCTGTAAACGTTTCAAATTGCAATTCAGAGACTGTCACTCCTCACCATCCCCTTCTCGCTGGAAGAAAAACCCTCTTAATGCTCCACACAAGTACTATAGTGGGGATCGTGCAAGATGAGCTTCTCCATAGCCACCAGTGCGAGGTCCTGCGCTCTGGTCTCATCCTGTTGGGCTTGAACAGGAACACAAACCTGTTCGATTTGGGATCTTGCCTCCAAACGTGGCCAGTGGCAGATGCTTCAGGGAAGAGTTTGCTGCGTAAACTGATGTATCAGGGCGCTTTGTCCTTGCCTGTTTTGACTAATCCCAGTTTAGGGATGGATCAGCAGGCTGCCCTTTTCTTCTTAAGGGGCTGCTTTCCAAAGGGAGTTGCTGTATTTTGGCCCATGGGGTGCCCTGCCTCCAGCTGCCCCAGCCCCGGTAAGCCCAGTGCTACCCTGACATCTCCAGTCCAGTCCAGTTCCAGGTTCTTGTCCCATTCCGTGGGGATCTTGGCTGCCTTGGGGCTCAGATCTCACACGTACCCACAGCTGAGACCATACCCTGTTGGTGGCTCAAAGTCCATAGAATCACAACGGCTTGGGTTGGAAGGGACCTTAAAGCTCATCCAGTTCCAACCCCCTGCCACGGGCAGGGACCCTTTCCACTAGAGCAGGTTGCTTAAGCAGCAACCTTAAGTTCTGCCTAGTTTGGGGCAATGAGACCCTTCAGGTGTAGGGAACTTAAGAAGTGGATGAGTTTAGTAAAAACTGGAATTGTTATTGCTCTTCTTACCTTGTCTCTGGGGGTTACACCAGCTCTGCAATGCCATTGAGTGGGAACCCGCCATACAGACATAGACTGGAGCTGTCCCAAAGCTGAGACATCCCTGTTTCCAACCCCCCCCAGATTCCCCCAAGCAGAGCAAGAACAGAGCCAGGGGGGCACTGCAGCTCAGTTCCCCACTGTGGCCTACACAAACCCCTCCAGCTGGGCTCCATCTCCCACCACAGCTGCTTGAGCACCCAGGTACCCAAACACAGAATTAAGCAAAAGGCATCAATTCCTTCACTTTTGCTGGCATATAAACCCTTCCTTCAAAAGGCAACGAATATAGAGGCAGAGATTGAGAGGAGGGAGCATTCGCAGCCCCTCCGCTGGCAGTGCAGATGTGGCATCAATGGGGTGATCTCTACCCTCTCAAAGCCCCCTTCTCTCCCAAGTTGGCAGGTCCTAAAAGGCCACTTGTTTTGCAAGTTGGCTGCTGTGTCGCCCATCATCTCCCGGGGCAGCAGTGTCACCTCAGGTCTCTGAGACCCTCCACACTGGCTGATGCTCATCCCTGTCCCCATCTCACTCCTGTCGCCTGTTCCCAGGGGCGTCACCAGCCATAACCAAAGCACAGTGCATATGAAGGGGCAGCCAAATCCTTCCAACCTCGGCCCTTCTCAGAGGAAAAGCAGCACATTCAGAGATGAAAGGAGGCAAACTCAACCTTTAGTAGAAGAAAGACCACACTACTGGGTCAGATACACCCCGAGGAACTTATTTGTATCTATCCCTCGGTGATATTTGAGTTTTGAAATGCTCAGCAAGCTGCTCCATTGACATCAATCCACAGGGCACATCTGCCACCTCTTGCACCCCAGACCCACCTTTCTCCCACAGCATCTCTTTCCCTTCTATGGGAAACCCGCAGCCTTGCAATAAGCTGCCTATTTCATAGAGATGGCTCACACCAGCCTTAAAACTCTAATTATAGAAGAATAACAAGGCTCTAAAGCTCAGAAGCACTTAGATATTATTTCAAGCCAACCAACGAGGAAGTTACAGCTGCTGTAATTAAACATGACACAGAGAAGTCAAGCATTAAAAGCAGGTTCATTAAGAAAGCGCCGGGACTCAGTGATCCATAAAGGCAGGACCTTGTAGTCATGGGCCAGCCAGAGAGAGATGCAGAGAGGGGAAGTCTCACCCATCTACCCTGAAAAGGCAGCAACAAAGCTACTAATTGTGTTTGCACTGATGATAACGAGCCACTGGCAGGACTTTGTGCAGTACAGCTCAGTCACCGGCTGCAGTGGGGTGCCCTGGGCATCACCCCATGCTGGGACACTGGCCAGGCACCATGCAGAGTCAGCACCACAGCACCCATCACTTTGCTTTTCACTCATGTGCAAAAGGAAGGGGGAGAATGTCAGGTCCTGCTTCATCCTTCCTGCTCCCTCCCAGCTTTGATTTCCCTTGGGATAACATGCTCCGGGTATCCCAACTCTAAGCCATTAACTCTTCTCATGCGCTAATTAAGCAGATCTCTGGGATGGGTGCTCAAGTCCAGTGGAAGCTGGAGCAAATGAGCATCCCAGGGCCATAACTCACCACCAAGCCATCCTGACCCCAAAGGGGAGAAAAGCCCACTGTGTGTGTGTGGGTGGTGGGGGGGGGGTGGTGGTGGAGATGTTAACCATAGCCATAAAACCACCCTCCAAACACCCCCAGACCTGGAGCAAACCCCACCAAACCCCAGCAAGATGAAGAAGAGGGGATGAAGAATAGAAGAAAGGAGGATGAACAGCACGACCCCCCCTGACCCGGAGCGTGCAGCCCTGGCTTTGTGCAAGCCCCTTCCCCCCTAACTCCTGCCTGTACAATCAGGGCAGCTGCCTGGAACGGGGCCGGCTGCCGTGGAGGAGAGGGCAAGGGGGCAGAGAGTAATTTATTTACTCCTTACAATGTGCTGTTTGAACAGACTCCTAAAGAAAACGGAGGAGGAAGCAGCGCTCTGCCAGGAGGGAGGAAGAGGAGGAGGAGGATGGGGGGGGGGGGGGGATGATGCGAGGCTGAGGGAGTTGGTCCTAAATGGATTAAAAATTTACCCTCCAACTGTGGGGCTTTAATTGATACACGGGGAGGGGGCGAGCAGTAAGATTTCCCTCTAATTGTATTAAAGATACACTAATTAGGTTGATTAAAACCAGAGAGGCTGCTTCTTTCTTTCCCCAGAAGGCCTAAGGGATGGCAACAGGGAGGGGGGAGAAGTGCCAACAGATTGGAGTTCTACAAAAGAAAGGAACGAGAGGGAAAAGTGCTCAGCCCTTACGAGAGGTGCACCAGGGAGAGCAGGAGCAGTGTCCCAAGCATGTTAGGATGGCCAAAGCTTTGCCTTCCCCCACGCAATGAAGTGCCAAGGAGGCAGAGGCACCCTCAAAGCTCCAACACCCCAAATTCTCAGGCTTTACTTACCTGTGGTGCCCTAAAAATGCAATTTGCAGTTGTTTTGCCCATTTTGTGATTTTTAATCAGTCTTACCCATACAAATCACTATAAATCCTGGCGGGTATATAGATGTGCACGCATGTCATAAAGCTTTAAAATAGGGACTCTACTTTTCCCACAGAGACTAAACCTAAAGCAGTTGGTTTAAATGCTTAGTCCCCTCCTAAGTGATCCTAACTATTACAGGATGAGCACTGAAAGGGAGAGGATGGACAAGGTCACCTCAATCATTAAAACTTCCCATTGGTCCCTTCTGATCTCTTGTGACGCCAACCCTCCTTACAGCACCCGCTGAGTGGGGTCTGAAAGCCCATCCGAAAACCTCTTCAGAGCCGATGTCATCTTCTTACCTGGGAATTCCTGGTCTGAGGAACCACCCGAGCTTTCCTCTTTCTGTAAGAAAGACAAAAAGGTGCTTTTCAGCCCCAGGAAAGTTTACCCTGTGACAGGTTTTATTGCTCGTGTATGAGGCAGTGGCTAAGTGAGCTTTCCAATGGCCAAGCGGTAAAACAGGATGGCAAAGAAAGAGCTGTGACTTTACGGAAGATAAACAACATTGTGTGTTTTCTTCCCCCCTTCCTCTTCCAAATGACCATTTTCTCCTTAGCCTGAAACCACGGGATGAAGGGCAAACTCAAATTGAGGAAGGAAGCTGATGCTTCCATTACTGCATAATCAGGGACTGAAACTGCCATCAATAGAACCGCCTTTGCAACCCAGCAGCTTTCAGATAAACTCGAGTGAAAGGAAGAGCATTTTCTTTGTGGGTCTTTATGTTCCTGAACCACCACCTCCCTTCTGCCCTTTCCTCTTAATGGTTGGTTAGAAAAGAGGAGAATTGTAGGGCTCCGAGATGTGTGAGCTCAGGATACGCAGCTAAAGAATGGTTCAGGTTGGAAGGGACCTTTCAAGGTCATCTATCCAGAGGTCTGAGCCACAGTGATGCCCGGAGAAGGCAACTAGGCCCAAAGAGACTGGAAGAGTGACTGAATTGCAATCACCCAAGGGATGAGGAGACCGGAGGCAATTTGCCCCCTTTTCCTCTTGAAAGACCTCATCTTTCAGGCTGCCCAAGCCTGGATCTATCCCCGCACCCGAGTTCACCCCTATAAAAGCTGCTGGTGTTTCCTCTCTACATGTGTTTCAGTTGGACATCAATACAGGAAGGTGGTTATCATGGTGCAGTTCGTGCTTGCTAGGAAAATTCACCCTTGAGCATGACTGCATCCCCCAGAGCAGAAGCGTGGGGTGATTTTGGGAAGCTTGTTAGGGTTAAGAGCCAGATCCACTCCCGCCATGTGGGAATTAAACATGCAGCTAATAGGAGAGGGGGGAAAGGGTGTTTTTCCAAACCCAAAAGGAGTTTTCCCCCTTTGCCAGCACCAAAAGGGTGCTCTGCTTGCCCAGCCTGCCTGCAGGATGCTGAAGCAGTGGCTGGGACCACAGTCCTGAAGCCAGCCAGCCCATCAGTTTTCCCAGCAAGCACAAGCTTGGGTTTTCTGCATGAAGACAACTGGCTGAACTTGATTTAAAATCAAACCTGGAACTTTCTTTAGCAGATTAGGATTATCGTCAATATTTCATGGTGCTGAGGCAGCTTCTGGGTCTCACTGAAGCCCTGGGAAAGCCTCCAGCCAGACATTTGTAAGGCCAGAGCATATCTTTTTCCAGGAAATTAATGCTCACAAATTGAACCTGCTCAGCCTTACATGGTTCATCCAAATCCTTGAAACAGCACCAAACTAAGCAGGGACTGGCAAAGACAGAGCTCAAGACACAGGATCCAGCCTGCCTGTGTTTCAGCAGCAAAACCATCTTATTCCATCACTCCCACCTATAACTGGTATTTGCTGGTTTAAGCTGGTGGGGCTGCTGTTTCATCCACCAGCAGATAACTGGGAGGTGCTGCAGCAAGAGAGTAAATGGTGTGTAAACTTGATTTCTCTCTTATCCAGTGACACCAGCCAAGCTATCAGTGCTATTCTGAGCCCGTATTGACCATGCTCATCAAGACCCGAACTCCTGAGTCAGGCGATTTGAAAGCAGATATAAAGACTCCATGTTTTCTGATCTTTTGCATTCTAATTTAGGCAGTCTAAAGGCTTTGGCAGGGCAAGGGTGTGCAATTGCTGCACACCAGAGCTGTGGCAACAAGCACGCACTACAGCAGAGCCTTCGCATCCTTTCATCTCCAAGTGATGGGGCGCAGAGCGGAGCGCGCACTCACTCACTCTCCTCTTGAAAGCATCTCTTGGCTTCAGAAGCTTCCCCGTCCCCTTTGACAAACACCTCCAGCCTTTGTAGGCGACTATCACACTCTGCCACAAGGGATGTGCCCCGCCAGCTATTCCCTCTGCTGCACAAAAAGCGCCACTTTAAAGACGGCTTTTGATTGTATTTGAGTTGGCTGATATTCGAACAGTCTCCGAGCAGCAGCAGTTCGCTCTGGCTGGAGGGACCCCAATGCGTGCCCAGGGCATGCCAGGAGGGTTTGAAGTGTGGTGGTGGATGCTGGCAGGTGAGGAACAACCAAGGCACTTCCCTGCAGCCCTTTGGGTGCTCTGATGCAGCCAGACTTGAACCAAGGGTGCAGCAAGGGAGTAAGAGGAAGGCTAAGGGACATCAGCATCCTCACCCAGCTCCCAACCCGCTCCTGCTTTGCTCCCCTCTACCAGGTCAATGTTTGCATTTAGAATATTCTAACCACCATGATTCTAAGTGAAGAAAAAGCAAATCAAGCTCTCGCTAGAAAATGACTTGATTACACCTTCCCTTTGCACCATGGAAATGACAACTGAGGTTGTAAGACAGCGGCGACCTCAGCTACCCAGGTCTCCCATTGCGCATGGCTTTCAAACTACACAAGGCAGCGACTGGAAGTAGTGCCGCGCTCGCTGGAAAATGAAGTTTTAGGAGGACTAAAAATATGAGCAAATTTAGGTTGAGGAAAGGGGAGGAGGAGGAGAACGGATCTAAAAAATGTCAAAACACTCAGATGCAGCATTTTTAATGAAATGTTTCACTTCGGAAATGCCAAAACATTTTGTTTTGACATTATCAAAATGCAACTTGATGGTATTTTGCGTTGCAACAGCATGGATTGCTTTGTAATAACCCAACTTAGAGGGGGCAAAAAAAGGAGGAGAGAAATGCAAAGGCTTGATGGCTACCAAAACAAAACAAACTTTCCCCCATCCTTCCAGCAATGCGCTGACATGGAAAGAGCATTTCCTTCGCTCCTGCTGCCATTTTGCCAACAAATTTCAGCGTTTTCTGTTTCACTTCACATCGCACTAATGAGCTCCCTTCCTTTTCTGCACTGAAAACAGACTCTTGCCTTCACCCGGCTTCCAAGATCCTCCCTTCTAGAGATGCTCTTCCCAAGTTTGGCCTTGCCACAGGAGCTGGGATAAATCCCTGTGTCCAGGGCTCAGCCCACTGCATCTCCCAGCCCAAAAAGGTTTTAATGCAAGCAGCAACCACTTTCCCTTCCTTGGGAGAGGAGCCTCATTCTCTCTTGCTGTGTGCTGAGCATCCTGCAGAATGAAACCTCTCTCTGTAGCATCACCCATACCAGAAACCACGCTTTCCCTTGGTCTCCTGACACACTTTAGAGGCAGTGCTGGCCTCCCAGACTGGAGGAAGCAGTACATGAACCCAAGGAGACCATAGTTCAGCATCACACCCAAACCTCTTTGGTGGTAGGGCAGAGGGGAGAACTTCAATCCACAGCCAACCAGCAGCATCCAGCATCCTGAGCCCTCCACCCCTGCACAGACAGTGATAAAATGGGCCATGAAAGTTTATCAGCCATGAACCAAATGGCTGTTTACATGTGTTTATTATGCACTTATTTGTGATCTGCAGCCCCGCTTGTAATGCCTCATTCATAATAGTTACTATCCTGGGCTGAGCCCCTGTAGCCTGACGTCAAATGGGTTCAGGGAGCTGGGGATGCGTTTCTGGAAGCAGTCCTCATGAGAAGGAGAAAAAGAAGCATCCGATTAACCCTCAACCCCAGCTGAGGGCTCCAGGTGCCCTCAACGTGCTTTTGGACATGGGGTAGGACTCCTCAACCTGCCACGTGGCAAGGGGAGCCCATCGCATGGCACAAATCCAGGCTGAAGCACAGATGTTAAGGGCCTCTCTGGGTAAATAAAACCCTTGCAAAGGGAGAAACACAAACAAAAAGAGTTGCAAGCTGGGAAAAGAGCAACGGAAAGCTCAAATCACCAAAATGGAACGAGGCAGGTACCTTTTGCAGGCTCCTCTTGTCGTCTCTAAGCCCAGGGATGAGTGGTGCAGCTGAAGGGATTGGAGCTGGGGCAGCTTTTGGCTCCCAGGACAGGAGGATGGATGACTCTCTTCTCCCAGGTTAGGAGCTGAGGCCATTGTGAGCAAATAGGCAAAGCCAAAATAAGCCAAAAAGCAGCAAACCTGCATGAGGAAACAAAAGCAGACTTTGTCAATTCTTGATGGAAAACACACACCCAAGGAGGCAGCACTCCATGGGGAGCCAAACCCAGCAAATCCTGGCAAGCTTTCACTGAGGGAAGGAGGTATCAGAGACCCACATAACCCTGGCACATCCCTGAGCTGTGCTGCATTCGGCTGGCACAGGGTCTAAGCTTAGGAATAGGCCATCAAAGCCTCAAGCAGCCCTTTATTTCGAAGGCTCAGACACGCATGTTTCACTGTGGGATATTGCACTTTACTCAGTGCAGAAGAGATCAAAACTAATGAATTGCTTGCACACCCCCTGCACATGCAGACCTGTATTTACATATGGAAATTAAATCCTTGGCTATGCAAAGCCAAGCACATCCAATGGATTTACAGCAGGCTCCTTACCAAAGCTTGCTTGGAAGTGTCTTCACAGCGCCAAGACTTGGGGGCTGAGCCACAGCTTGTCCCCCAGGTGCCTGATGGCAAAGGGACAGGGAAGTGTTTGAAGATGCCCTTGACCATGGTGCCCTTGGCACTGTGGTTACCCCTGCAGCAAGAGCACGTTGTTGCCCGGCCAGCTCCGCACCTCAGAGGGGGAGGTTGGACCCAACATCCCTCCATTTGCTAATGAGACTTCTGCATCCTATTTAAAGGACAGTGCTGCTTATTAAGCAATTTACTCCTTTCTAATTGAAATTATCCAGTATTCCAGGTTTTGTGCTTGCAGCTGAGTGCTCCCAACTGGCCGCACACTCAGTGAGAGGCAGAGATTTAAATACCCAGCCCCTGCATGGGTGGTGGTACAAAACAGAAAGGGAGAAAGCAGCAGCCCCCCCCCAAATGCGAACTGTCCCTTTAATTCCTGTCAAGGCTGAAGCCCACAGACTACAAAAACAACATTTTAATTTAAATTCTGATTCCACATTCATTCATGGGAGCTGGCTCTGAGCGGGGATTTCATTAAAGGCTTTAATAGATTTTATAGGACTTGTCAGATCCGGAAAGGTTATGGAGCAAATGCATTTTCTCTGCTTCCAGAATTTCAACAACGGCTCGGTAAACAAATTTACCATGAAAATGCAAGGAGTCCAACCTTGTACAGACAAGGAGAAATGAACTTCATCTGAGTGACTTAAAGGCATCAGGATGCACTGTCAGTCCCCTACCCAGCTCGCCTCGCTCCGCTCCTTTCCCTCAGTATGCTGCACAGCTCCAATGAGGTTTCTTTTTTTGGGTGGAAAACCAGAAAAGGAGAAACATCTTTTCCATTTGGCACAGTTGGATTTGGAGATATTAACAAATGTTGGCAGCTTTAGCAGCAATGCATGGGCAGGAGTCTTAGGAGCGGCTGTTAACAGAGCTCTCATCTGAGCATAGCTCGGACCTCGTGCAGCTGACTGACCCAGGGCAGTGGGCTTTGCAAGTAGAAGCTGCTTTGCTAAAAGACCTGGGTACTGGAGCAGAGGCTCTCACACATCACCTTCATTGACCTTCAGCTGAATGAAGGTGGTGTATGGGAGAGTGAACAGGCAAGAGAGCTAACAAGAGCCTCAGCTTTGCTGTTAACCCATCAAGGGCTTCATGACCCTTTACTCCAGGTCCCTCATGAGAAGCCTTTTCCATTCAGCAGGGAGAATCAAGGTGATTTTGATCGCACAAGCTGTGATAAAACATCCCTTTGCCAGGGTTTCTTCCACCTGCATTTTGCCCTTGACAAAATAGCAGGTCCCAATATCAGGCCCAAGAAGAGAAATGGTGGCCCATCATGGAGACACAGTGCTGCTCAGCCGCAGGATGGGCGCTGGGATGGCTGTGGTGATCAGGAGGTGTCGGGCATCCCTGGTTAGAGCCAAACCACAGGAATCAAAGGCTGACCCCTTGGCAACCGAGTCGTGGTGATGCTGAACAAAGTGACCAAAAGGCCTCTTGTTTTTGGATGAGCTCTGTTAACAGAGATGAATGTCAGAGGAGATTTTGCCTGAGCATCCTTTATAGGCTGTATGGTGGCATCACGAGAGAAATCAGCTTGGAGAGAATTATAACTAATGCAAACCCTCCAACCAAAACCTTTTTTCTGCTGGAGGGTGAGACAAGTTGATGACTTTATTATTATTATTATGGCGATGGTTATTTTCCCTCCTTATGACTTTGCAGTTTGAGATTGACAGGGCCTAACACAGCTGCTCTGGATCCTTTCCCAGCTCTACAAAGAGAGATGCAGTGTGAAAAGCAGCCGGGAGGTTCAAGAGCTGGGAGTGGGGATCAGCGGCTCTGCCACAGAGACCCCATGGATGTGGGATGCAACACGGAGAGGTGGAGAACATCTGGGAGTGCCTTTCACTGGGAACAGGCGCTGCAGGTGGCTGGGATGTGGCTGATGGCTACGCTGTAATTATAGGAAGCTGAGGAAAGAAGCAGATTTAAATCAAGCGACTACTGAGCTCAAGCATGAGAATTCCCTATGTAATTTATGGTGCATTAAGTAGCCTAAATATTCTGTCCCCATGAGTTACTCTAATAGCTAATAGCTCTCATTTTGAGTCAGTTTTTTCTATGATTCACCTTAATTTTGGGGTTTTTTTCCCTAGTTGGCATGTATCACGTTAAAATCTCCTCTTTAGGAAGCCTTGGCGGGGCTGTACCTGTGAAACACATACAGATGCAGCCTCGGGGTTCTGCTGACACATCTAGGACACACTGACAGCTATTTGGAAGGTGTCAAACAGACTGGATGGTGCTTCTGAAGACTCATCCATCCCAGCTCAAGAGGTAACAGGCTCTGTGCAATCAGTTATAATGCAAAGAAAAGCCATGTTGCATTAAACCAGATGAGTATGATGAGCACATGCAGACCAGAGGGTCGGAGATCAGAGAATCCCAGGTTGGAAGTGACTTCGAGGATCATTAGGTCCAGCCTTTCTAGGCAAAGCATGACCTACAGGAGATGTCCCAGCACCCTGCCCAGCCAAATCAGGCTGACAAGCACTGAAAACCCCTGGATATCCCTGATTCAACCTCCTGCTTCAATCAGGACTAAGTTCAGCATTAAATCAGGATGTCAGAGCCTCGTCCAGTCAAGCTTTGTAAAGGATGGAGATGCCACAGCCTTTCTGCCAGCACAACTGTTGTTTAGACCGCCTCCTTTCACAGGAGACAGGAGGCACTTTTCCCTCCTGGCTGGGATGCACCGGTTTGTACCTCACTTTCAGACTGCTCTGATGTGCAGTTCGGTGGGAGCATCCCCCTCCTCACTTCCTGGTGCCTCCCATGCACACCTCGCACAGATCACACACAGAAAGCTCTTTTAACCGCGTCCAGCAAACTGGCCTGAAGTCAGGACAGGGCTGCGAGTGTCCAGAAACACCAGAGCCAATGGGACCAGCAGCAGGAGCACACTATCCAATCACAAAGAAATAGGAATACCTTTTTCCCTGCTGCCATCTGCAGTTTGGGCTGCGGCAGGAGGCTGGGAACCAGCGCAAAGGCAGCAAGAGAAAGGCTCAACCCCAGGTAACGAGAAAGCATCTCCAAGCCCGGGCTCCTCCACCAGCACCCGGGGATGTGCTGCCATCTATTGATGCAAGGGACACAGTGTCCTGCTTAGGGATGCTCTCGGCAGCAGCCCTGCAGCAAGGATAACTTCAGTGTCTATGAGGTGCGAGGAGCTGCGCAGACCCGAGAGCCTGGGACACGAGGTTTGGTCCCTGCTTTAAAAGGCTTTGCTCCTAAAAAGGCCCCAAAGCTGGCCTTGAGCGTGATGTGGTGCGAAGTACGTTCTGTTCGGTGGTTTCTCCTCTGGCTGAAGGTAGAGGACAGCGTCTGGAACACCTTCAGGCACTGCTCTGAGCTGGATTTTCCAGCATGACCCTGTTGCTGCAGAAGATGGAGAGAGCTCTGCTGTGCCAATGCACCAGAGACAAGACCCTACACACATTCAGGGATAGGCGGCCAGGAAGATTCCTGCCTTTCCCTTTTCTCTCACGGTGATTTTTGAGCCCAGTCGGTCTCCATCTCCTCTGGTGTTCTGGTGAGATGTGAGGGCACGAGGGGACAGCGTCCTCTCCATGGCATCACCTCAATTGTGAACGCTGCTTTACAAACTCCAGATGGGATTCTAAGCCTGTTCCTGCTCCAGGAACACTGACATTTTTAGCCTCATGCATAACCTCTTCCAGGACTAGCTGATGGCGAAGGGATGAATCCCTACATCTGCGTCTCCTTGGGCACCACAAGAAGCTTTCGCAGCAGGAAAGAGAGGAGGAGGAAGATGGCTGAGTAACCACATGGCTTGGAATCAAAGAATCCTGTTCTCTGTAGCTTTGGCTTCCTCTGTATAGTTTCACATTCACCCTTTCCAGACAGCTTCTTGATTTGCATCTCCTGTTCCTCCTTCCTTGTGCTCCTGGGGTGGTGGGATGGATGGAGAGAGGAATTCAAACCACACTGAAAGGGCACAGCAGAGCTGTTCCAGCCACGATGTGATGCAAGGGGTCACACGGACCTTGCGTGACCAGGGATGCAGCAGGAGACAGAGCAAGCATTTAATCTAACCTGAGCTTCTAATCCAAGGGAGGTTCAAAAAGAACAGTAATAAAAGGCTCTAAGTTAATTTTGAGCTGCTTTATTTTGGGGCACGCAAGGAAAAAACAGTAGAGCCCCTGCCTGGGAAAGATCTGGGGGGGATTGTTCAAACAAACATGAGTGATGATGCTTTAGGATAAATAAAGCAGAGAGGATGCACACTGGTGCGTGCTATGGGGGAAATGAGGTCAGGCTCCGTGAATGGTTCCTTAGCGAGCAAAGACAACTTCAAAGTGCCTCGAACTTGCTTGGGAAAGTTTCCAAGGATAAAAAAGGACCCTGTGAGCTCAGCCCCCTCCCTCAATGCAGCCTTTGTGACGCTCCCACTTCCAGGACAGGCAATAGTCCCTTCCTGCTCCCTCTTCCTCCAGCCCCGGAGCCGCAACAGAGCCAGGTTTGTTGGCTGGCACAAAGGGAGCACACAGCATCTCCCCCAGATGTGCAGCCCTCCTCCAGCTGCCCCTCTTGCAGCACTGTCCTGCTTCTCCTCCCTCCAGTTACAGCCAACCGCCAAGTTCCCAGTTTCAGCCCAAATACCAGCTTAGTTTAGCCCAACGGCCACCATCACCCACATGTATGCTCTGCCCTGACTGCTCTGAGCCCAAACCTGGAGCATCCTTCGTGCTCCACAGAGACTATTGGTCACCCCAGGGACCCAAGAGGGGTGCGAGCACCATCATTTCCTGCAGTGCTAGGACTTGGCAGAGTGGAATTGGCTCCCTCCACAAACAGATAAGAAAGGAACAAGACAATACGGCTTTTCCAAGGGCTACCAAGTAAAAAGAATAAGGGTTATTTGCGAGCAAACTCAGCAGCGCACAGGTAGGCAGAGCTCAGTGGGCTGCAAGGCTTTCCCAGCATCGTACTAAATTATCATGTCTGACATTTACCCCCCTTCCAAAGGGCTAAATCATTCCTTTGCTCCAGATACAGGTCAGTCGGCAAACAAGCTTTCAGACACAATTATTCTGCCCTGAGAGGATTCTGCAGCTGCTCCTCTTTTTCCTCGAGATCAATACCTAAAGGATAATCCTGGAGATTATCCCACAGTTTGGTGGTGTTCGCCCCAGCTCTCTTGTTCGCTTTATTTCCCTTTCAGTATCACAACTCCTTCTGGTGAGAGGGGCATGGGGGGGGGGGGTGTTTTTCTATTCCATATTGCCACAACTGAGACTTGATTTCACAAATTGCTTCTACTTGGATGGAAATCAGTTCTGTTGACTTTTTAGTCCCATTGGAACACAGCAGATTCCAGGCGGTGACTCAACCCCCCTCCGAAAGAGCAGAGCAAACAATAGCAACCACCTAAACAACACCAGAGCAGATTTCTTGCTTCCCAATCTAGCAACTGTGGTCTTTTAAAGCAAATCAAATCCGTGGGAGTTAATTCCCCTCCAAGTCCCGTAGGCAGAAGGCAGCAGGGATCAGAAACACGTTCTTTGATGGGAAGGGTTATTTTTATTTGGTTTTAAGCTGTCACACGGTTCCATACCCAAAATAGCGGCCCATGTCTATTTATTGCTGAGAAGTTCCCAGGTGGTAAACTTGAAGAAACAGGAGCATCTCTAGGTCACTCCCAGGGCAGATAGGCTGCTACTAAAAATCAAGGTTTTGCTCAGAATACTTGCCACAGATTGGGTTTTTACTGCTCAAGAGATCAGATTCATTAAACTCCCCATCCATCAAAAGCATCCTACATGTGGGATGAAGGAATCTTCAACGCCTGAGGGACTTCTGAAAGATTGCTGGTATTTGAGGGCTTCCAAAATCCTCACATCCAGTGCAGGACCCCGTCCATCTCTCCATCTTCACCCTCCCTCTTCATTTCAGCATCGCCAGAGCAGGATTGTGCTGAGCAGCTGCATCCCTGAGCAGCATCATTTCCCAGCAGGAGCTGTCTCCATTTTCACTTGTGCCATGAGTAAGAAGCAGAAGGAGATGCCAGACCTGCCCACAGGCAGTGTGAGCTCCAGGCCAGCATGCAGGTACCCCCCAACTATATCACAGCACTGCATCAGAGCGGGGTTGGGTTGGCCAAGCAGCTCTCTTCCAAAACCAGAAATATCACGCACCCTTCAGTCCTGACCTGCAGCCCTTGCCCTGCACCTCTCATACCCCCAGAGATCCTGTACAGGAACATCAAGAGCACTAAACCACCATAAGAGTCAATGCAAATCTCCCATTTCTTCCAAGAGATTGAACTGAAATCGGACCTTTCCAGCATCAGGCATATTCCCCATGATCATGGAGCCACAACCAAAAGATTTCTAAGGATGTTTTCCAATGCATCGCATTTTATCCTTCAGCTTCCTCTAAGCTCTAAGGTAAGGAAAAGGACCTTTGGGTATGAAACCCACCGGGTGCCAGGCAGGAGAAGCGACAGGGTTACAGTCCCACAAGGTGGCAGAGCTCCATCACTCATCGGCCGCCACAAGGAGAGGATGCTCCAAGCTCCCTTGGAAACACCTCGGTTCTGGGTCGGACCCTGCGACCCCCAACCCGGGGGGACCCCTGCAAAACACTGCTGGTGACAAAGGGCTCCTTGCTTTGCTGCTTCATTGTTTCCCAGTTTTCCCGCAATGGGTATGAACTAGGCATGAAGCTGCTTGGAAAGCAGGAGGAAAGTCCTTGGGGTTTCTGGCACAAGGTGGAGGGGACAGAACAGACAAAACCCCCTTTTTCCTGTTGTCTGGAATAAGGTTTGTAAGGAAATGTTGCTGGGAAAGAATTAGGAATTTCTTAACACAGGGAATTGTAAGGTGGGAAAGAAAATGCAAATTCAAGCAGGCAACAGCTGCTGTAATGCACTATAATACATATATAAATTATATAGATGTGCTTCAGAACAGAGGGGGGGGGGGATTTTGCTGGGGTTTCAGCCCGGAGGCTGAGCGCAAAACACCCCATAAGAGCAGAATTCCTGCCCTTCAGCGTTGTACCTGGTGTATAAAAATGCCCGTCTCTTGCTGGGCTCACACCTTCACTGCCATTTCCTTTGATAAAGCTGGAAAACTGGGCAGGCGGCTGGGAAGCACCATGGCTGTGAGTGGTTACAGGAAGGAGGGATCCTCATGTCCAAGGGAGAGAACTAAGGAGTGAAATCCTGTCTCTTCAGCACCTGATATTAGGTTTTCAGATTCCAAGCTGTTCAGGAAGAGGCAATTCCTCCACTCTGGAGCTGCCCCTGTGCAGTTAAATAAATGGCAATAAACTGGCCATGGATACATTTCAGCAGGAAACTAAGTTAGTTTCTAAGCTTCAGAGCAACCAAACTCCCTAAAAAGTCTGAAAGAACAAAGAAGCAGTAAGAAAAACCATAATAAGCAGCACTATTTTGTTACGGTCCTTGATCACTTTAGGAAGAGCTGCAAAGTAATTGCAACTACCAGTCCTTCGCCATCCTATGCCAATAGTGAGGCTAACCCTTGCTCCACACTGAGTAGAGACAGGGATGGTTTAGCCTGGGTAAAGCAGCGCATTCCTGCAGGCATGGTTTATCACTGATGTCCTTGGACTTTAGAGCAGATTCCTGGCTGTCTCCCCCTTACACTCAACAGGTCTGAAGTCTTTTCTCACTAAGGACTCATTTCAGAGCTGCTGGGTTTTAAATAACCAACAAGGCACAAGTTTGGAGATGTCTTTGACAGAGGGAAGGGCAGTGCAGTAAATGGGCAAATCAAAGCTTCCACGCTCCGAGTGGAAAGCAGAGATGTGACCTTTCCTGAGGATGCTCTCCGAAGCAAAGGGAAGCGACAGCAGGAATTTTCCACTGGAGGAAACCACGCTCAAAGGAACGGGCTAATTTGCTGAAGCCAAATTAAACCTTCCCTGACTCAAACACCCAAATTGACAGCCTGACAAAACAGTTACTGTAGCAACCAGAGGGGGGAAAAAAAGCCACACAAAACACAGGTTGTTTTCCCCTCAACGAACCAAGGAAAATCAACTTCTAATTGCACTGAGCATCACCATGGGTGTCAGTGGCAAGGCAGCCGCAGTGGCTCAGCCGGCGTGGGTTGCATCAAGGGTTGACACTGTGACGCTGTGAAACCAAGGCAAAGCTCACGATCTGTTATTGCAAACCCTTCCTCTTCATCAGCCTGGAAAACGCTGACACCCTGACTGATCTGTTTGCCTCCTTTCTAGGAGGAGAAAGCCCTTAAGGAAGCCACAGTGCGAATGCCCCAGCAAAGGAAAACAGGTTCCAAAGAATCAAATTCTAATAACTGGATTTGGCTCATGGGGCCAAAGAGCTCCAAGTGTGTTATCCAAAGTGGTATCTACCAGCCCTATCCATCAGTTTGAGCTGTGCGGTTCCTTGCAGTAAGGTAGTCAGCAGCCAAAGGCTGACGTACCCCAAAAGCCAGGACCCTCAGCTGCCCTGGGCTACCACTGCCCCAGGGGCTACTCTCAGGCCTCTCCACCAGCTACATGTGGTAGAAAGGATCCCAAAAACTCCACTTTCACAACCGGGACACACACAGCGTCCCAGTTGGTTCAATAATTCTCTGCTATATAAGTGGCTTCTGCTTACACTCTAGTTACTCCTTCACTTCTTTCAAACAATTTGCATTTATGCTGGAGAAGTACCATCAGTCTGGGGCTGTTTCATGGCAGAGGATGCTCTTGCTGTCAGCACTTTGTGGGCCACAAGCTCTGCAGATCACACCATCACCTCAAGGGCTTTGGCTCCTACATCTCTGTGCATCGGCCGCATCCACTGCCCTGAGCATCATCCCTCATCTTGAGGCTCCAAACCCAATGAGACAGGCTTAGATAAAGGCACATTTGTTGCTGGTAAGTAAAAACCTCTAAAGAACCCCAGCACATAAGAATAAGCTCTGCACACATCCCACATCTCCAAAGAGACCTCAGATAAACCCAACAGTGCCCTGTCTTACAATAACAGCAGCTTTCACCCACTCCAAGAGGTAATTGCTGGCTCCACAGATGCCTCCATCATACAAATTATGGATATTTTTATCTTGCCAATAGAAAACCCAGCTTGCGCCAAGGAGCCAGAACTTGCCTGCGAGTCCCTTTCCATGCTGCAGGGCTCATCCATGCCCCACCATGCCACGGGCAGCCTCGCCTGCCTTGCTCTATGCTCCTTTGCTGCCTCTTCCTTAACAAAGCAGCTTTTAACTCTGATGCAGTGCTTCCAGTTCTCAGAAACAGCATGGAAAGGACATTACAGTCCCCTTGGGTTTATATAAACATGTCCTGTTTATTACCCTTTGCAATGAATGTCTGAGCTGAAACACTGTTATTTGGTGAAAAACAGTAGAAATTGGAGCCATCCCTCAATGCGCTGCGTGAGGCTGGGACCATGGCTTGGGAGCTGGTTGAAGGTCAATAAGGTCCTTATTAAAGGAAGAATTTTCGTAATGGCTTAAGAATATACTCTTATACTCTTCAGTGACTTGCTTTGCTCTTCCCAGTCTCCCTACTTGCCTCTAGCCATGCCCCTGCATGACTGAGCACATAGAGTGGCAAAGCCCCGTTGAGCCTAACTCCAGCATCCATAGGGTACTGGTCCCAGCACCATCCCAGACAGAGATTCCCAAACCAGCCCACATACAAAAGAGTGTTTTGCTTCTCCCTTGTTTACATCCCTTCACTGAGTCATCGAGTAAAACACATTTGGGGGTATTTATTCTCCTCAAAACTATCATTTCCAGCCTGTGATTCCAGCTAATTTACAACCCGGCCCTGCCAAGCACCAATGAATTATGGAGAAAGATTCTGGGCAGGTTTGACACCGCTCACGTTTGGAGGAATAAATGGGAGCAGACTGTTAAATATGATTATTCTCGCCTGTCTTTCCTTAGGGTGCCTATCGCAAGTGCCACGTGCGTTAATTAATCGAAACAACACATTTACATGATTAGGGATTAACTCCTGTGCTTCTCCTTTGGCTAATTAGCGTACCTATAGATCTAGTTAGGAAGAAAACACCTTGGGGAAAAACGGGAGCCTTCAGAGCTTATTTCATATAAACTGGCTGTCACATTCAAGGATTAGAAAAACGCTCACTTCTCCCTTCTCTCCCATGACACCTGAGATTTGCTTGTTTTATTTCTCTTGACTCCCATGCAGCATCCACACTTAGTTGTATCAGGAAAACACTGCTGGGTTTGTCTTCCCTCATTTTGCTCCCCTGTTTCTTGTTGACTGTCATCCTCAGGCTGCTCACAGGCTCCGACTGTCAATACACCCAGGTGGAAAAGAATACTTTACAATGGGGGTTTCAATCTGGTGGATTCATTAACTTTCCCTGCTCAGATATGCCTCCAGGTCTCTGCGCTCCGCTCACAGGGATCCGTATATTCAACATGACAAGCACTGTAAGCCCAGCTCCGGGAGTCCTTTCCCTGGCCACACTTTTTGGATACGACCACCCTGCGCATCCTCCGAACCCATCTCCTGGTTTCCATAGCAAATAGATGGGATCATTGAAATCCTTCCAGGCTCCATAGCAACATTTACACCTGGGCTCCTCCACTCACTGACATCCCTCCTTGCTCACATCTCCCCTAGTCCCAAAACTGTTTGCATCCCTGGTTTTCAGCCTGTGATCCCATGAAGCCGGAGGCATCCTGGCAGTACATGGCCGAAGGGATGCTGCACGCCTTCCCTGAGCTACCTGCCTTTCAGGGATGGGTCAAGTTGTCCTCATAATCTCCATCAGCTGCTTTAAGCTTGCAAGAGGCTCTGACCTATTCACTGAGCTGTGTGGAAGGGCTGGTGAAGTAGGGGCTGTTAGAAAACAC
Source organism: Lathamus discolor (assembly GCF_037157495.1). Lineage (NCBI taxonomy): Eukaryota > Metazoa > Chordata > Aves > Psittaciformes > Psittacidae > Lathamus > Lathamus discolor. Next base: position 1,884,573 of record NC_088894.1, on the reverse strand, counting down.
ACAAAGCACTGAAGATTTATTGAGAGAAATAAAGGTATTTAAGAGAATGGAGGCTTTTTGCTGCTGGACCTAATGCATGTACCCATCAACTCAGATTTTAAGCAGGAAAATAATTAGCACTGAATAAACAATGATTACTTTTCCATGGACTTTTGGAAGGAAAAACTTTTCCAGCTTGCTCTTTGGGGAATTCCTGCCATAGAGTTGTGCCTTGACCCAAAATTCAAGGAGGCACCATTGCATTTGCACCTCTCAAGACCATTTTTTGTCTGATGAGAAATCAAGCTCCTCTCAGATGGAGACCTTTTTTTTTCCAGGGATCCTGCATCTGGGCAATCCCTTGGGAACATGTCAAACACTGGGAAGCATCAACAGAACCAGAGCCAAGGCCTCTTAAAGACGCTGTGCTCTAACAAGTGTTAGTGACAAGTGGTACGCAAACGGGCTGCATAGACCCAAATTCCTACTCCTTCCAAGAGCACCTGGATTAACCAATCGCACAATTAACTCCAGAGGAACCTTGAGGAAAAGCAGGGATTCACTTTTCACCACCAGGATGACTGATCCTGATTTAATTCCCCTTTTCCCTTTGCAGGAGACAAAACAAGAGAGAAGAGGTAAATATTCCCAACTCCAGATGCAACACAGGGCTTTGACTGTAACCACAGCCCATAAAGTGCTTCTTCCCCAGCACAAAGGGGCACAGAATGTTGACTTTCAACACCAAGTAACCCTTTAAAGCATTACCTGATTGCACAATAGCTCCCTGCCACTGCTCAGGGGAAAAGAGGCTTTGCGTTCCCTATTATCCCATCGAAGCTTTTAGAGACCTTCCTAGAGGCTTAAAGGCAGCACTTCAAGGTGAAAAAAGCAACAATAAAAACTACTTGTCCCTTCAGATGCTGACTTGTATTTGTTTAAATGAGCCCTGCCTGAATTCCCTATGAACTAACCAGCTTCACCATCACCTCAACCCAGAAGCAGCTCCACTCGTCCCAGGCTCAGGGAAGAGGAGAGTTAATTCATTAATTACCTGTAATTGAGGTTTATTTCTTCCCCCAGCTCTCTCAGTGCAGGTTTCTATGCTCATGGCAGGCTGAGGAAGAGGAGGCTCAGTCCCATCCTGCTGCTGAGCTTCCTTGTAGCAGAACACAGCAAACTTCAATGAATCTTCTCTGTGTTACCCCTTTACAAGGGCCTTCATTTCAAAGTGCACGGAGATGTTTGCTGGGGTTTCTCTGCAGCATCAGTAGATGATGTGTTAATATTCCCCCATGCAGATCTGCCTTCTTCGTATCCTTGTTAACACATTCACATAAACACCAGTGCATGCATGTACTTTACTTACACTGGGAATATTGCCCTAACTCCTGTGTATATCAACATCTGAACATACAGACATTGCACCTGAGCTGTGAGCACCTTTGCTGTGCAGATGCAGAAAGGACCACGGCTGGTTTTTGGTATCTGCTCCCAGGATCCCACCACCCAAGGGTGCCTGGGGAGTGGATCCCCCATGCATTGAACAGACAGGAGTCAATATAAACCTATATAAAATAGAAAAGCTTTAGCTAAGGTGAGATGGGAACAACTCCTGTTGGAAAACCTCCTCCAGGGGCTTTCAGGAGAAACCTTGTAATGCTGCTGAACCGACATTGCTGCCACTCATGTGGCCAGGTCCCCTTCTAGGGCCAAGGAAGGGTCACTGCGCACACCAGCATCAACCAGCCTGTTGCAGGCCTAAACCTGTTGGTTGTGAAACAGATTTAAGAGGCTCCTCCTGAGGACCTTGTTCCCACCCCAACAAGCAGCAGGCAGGGAAAGCGATAAAGCCGGGTCCTGTTATTGCTCCATTTGCAAGCAGCCATCTGGGGAAAACGTCTCAGAGTCTGAGCATCTCAGCCTGTGAACGCGCCTCACAACGGGGACTCATCAGCAAACGGGGTATTTTAGTGATTCACACGGTTTCCCTTATTGAAGGCTCATGAACTCATTTTGGAAACCCAGGAAAAGCGCAAGGCTCACTGCTGGGAGAAACGCTTTATTCTAAGTGCAAAGAGATCCAGCAAGCTATTGCAAATCAAAACCCCAAACCAGCTTTTTCATTCACTCCTGTGCTATGACCCTTGGTTGCCACCTTTAGATGCCTAAATATACAAGGCTTGCAAGCTAATGCAGAGACCAAACTAAAGCTCCCATGAAGCAAACTGCCTTCAAAGGCATCATAGAATCATAGAATAGTTATGGTTGGAAAGGACCTCAAGATCATCCAGTTCCAACCCCCCTGCCATGGGCAGGGACACCTCACACTAAACCATCCCACACAAGGCTTCATCCAACCTGGCCTTGAACACTGCCAGGGATGGAGCACTCACAACCTCCCTGGGCAACCCATTCCAGTGCCTCACCACCCTAACAGGAAAGAATTTCCTCCTTAGATCCTAAACTTCCCCTGTTTAAGTTTGAACCCGTTACCCCTTGTCCTATCACTACAGTCCCTGACGAAGAGTCCCTCCCCAGCATCCCTATAGGCCCCCTTCAGGTACTGGAAGGCTGCTCTGAGGTCTCCACGCAGCCTTCTCTTCTCCAGGCTGAACAGCCCCAACTTCCTCAGCCTGTCTCCATACGGGAGGTGCTCCAGCCCCTGATCATCCTCATGGCCTCCTCTGGACTTGTTCCAGCAGTTCCATGTCCTTTTTATGTTGAGGACAGCATTTCTAGGTCATTGAGGACATCATTTCTATATTGTCTTGAGTTCTTTAAGTGTCCTACATAGGATTCCTGCAGAACAAAATATGATGGCTACAAAAGAACATGTGGATTTTTAGGCTCCAATTCCACTTCTCTTTAACACCACTCATTGCCAAATGTATTGTTCTATTTCATTCACACTAACTCCCACCAAGACAACTGAAATTCAAACAAGCTAAGTGCTTATTTATCTTTTCTTGAACTTGCTTTGAATTTAAATCTCTGCTAAATAAGCTCTGATGGTTGAAATCATTTGAAAACAACACTTTGGCTTAAAGGGAAAAAAAAATCCTGCAGCTGAACATCATCAGTATTATCCCTTCTTCTTGATTTTGACAGGTTTTTAAGCAAGTAACACATGAGCTTACAATGGGGAGGTTCAAGAAGCCCAGGAAAAGAAAAGGAGAAGGAAAAACCCTGCTACAGAAGCGTTTCACTTGACACTCCATTAGCAGTCGGTCCTTCACCACGCTTTAATTAGTGGAGCTGTTGGCTGTGGTCACACACAGTGCTTAAAGTCCTTCCCTGCAAGTCCAAAGTTTATCTATTTACACTGACACCGCTAATGAAGCTGGAGGAGAAGCAGACGGGTTGGTCCTCGGGATGCATAGTGCAGGCTCCTGCACTGGCTAACAGGCAATCGATATTTGCCTGTCAAAAATCTGTGGTGTGACTCATAGGACCAAACTTAGACAGGAGGACAGAGGCAGATAAAACAAAGCAATGTTAACAAGCGTGAATCATGGCAAGAAATAGGCCACTTGGAATGTGTTTTGATGATCTTTAAGACCTTCTAACCCAACCCATTCTATTACTGCATGGTAGGAAAGCGAGAAGCTCTCCTGAGGATGCATTGATCAAGAAGGTCCAGGCTCCTCTCTAAGGATGAGTGCAGTGATGCTCTTCAGCATGCACAAGGAAGAAGAAGAAATCTGGTGTCATGGGGGGACACCAGAGCCTGTTTCCCCCTGCAGTGACCCCCTAGGATTCTGAATTTAGCAGAGAAAGGTATTAAAGAAGCAGCAGCTGGAACCTGCCACTAGAAAACCCACTGTGTCAGTTCAACACCAGCTCCTAGCAGGGAGGGAGACAAAGCAGCAAACCACCAGCTAAAGGAGAAATCCTCCATCATTTGGGAGCTGCGTTCAAACCAAGGGCACAGAGAATCGCTTGCTTTTGTCAGGTGTCTTGGATTTATTTTATTGAAAAGTGCAGCTATTCAAAGATTAAAAGAGAGCCCATAACCCACGAGAAGCGCCGGAGTCTCACAAAATTAGCCCACATCTTCCTTAACCTGATCCAAAAGCATCAGAGCTCGCGTTTGAAAGACTCTGAAATACTTGATAACATTGCAATAGTCTCAGCTTCAGCTTTGAAGCTCTCCCCGAAGACTGGATTTTTCCTGTCTCTGCATGGATTTATAATCACCTGCCAACAACTGCGCCGAGCCTGAGCTATTGGGGGAGTTTCATGCTTTGAAGTGACGATGCATCAAAGCCGGAGCGCAATCGATGCCACCCTCGCATCACCTCCAGTCAAACACCGACATGTGAGGAGGTACCATCGCCAGCTCGTGCTAATAACACCTATTCCCTGCATACAGATAGAGTTGTATCTGCCTCTATCCCTTCCTAGGACTTGGTGGGATTAAAGAGGAAGAAACAATGACATCTGCCCTTCTTGTTGGGTGCGATGTCTCCGAGGGCTCTCCTGCTTGAATGTGTCTGATACAGACAACAGATATTCCCTTGCACAAAACAAAGCTGGTATCACTGACAAATAAGTTTCCTGAACCACAAGGATGAGACTGGTTTATCTCACCCCCTGCTTCATGTGGACTAGGTTTTAAGCAGCACTTTTTCACCCTAAGGGGAAACTGAGGCAGGCATCCAGCACACGACCACCCCAATGGGCCTCAGAAGGAGCCCCAGTCTCACAAACTCCACTTTAGCTGCCTTCCATCTCATAGCCTCATGTAAAAAAGGACCAAATGGCAGGTTTGGTAGTTGTTATGAAAGCCTCAGGTGTTCATTACCCTCTCAGGCCATACCACTACCCAGACAGATCTTGGGACACACTTGTCCTCATTGCCTTAGGGACTGTACAGGGCTTCAGAGGTGAAGGGAGTACATAGCCAGAGCTCTAGCACCAGTTGTTTTAGGTTTCCATTTAAATAGAAGTTATAGACACTGTAATAATTACTAGCACTGATTGAATGCAGCTACAAAATCCTCCTGCAGAAGCTGCTCATCTCTAGTCATTACAACGTATGCACGTGAGGGAAGAGAAACGCAGGCATCTGAATAAGCTTTTCTGCTCCCTACCCAGATGGATGAGACCTTAAAAACAAGCAAACAACCAGCCCTCCCCTCCAAAAACAACCTAAACCAAACCTCTTCACTTTCCTTTTGCTGAACAAAACCTGAGTGCATCAGACTGTCACTAATTTTCCTTCCTGGCAATTATTGATCTGGTGGTAGCGTGACTTTAAACGGTGACAATTATGCCTATAAGATATTGTTCTCTTAGAGAAATCTATAATCCTAATGTTCTGCATCAGTATTTGGTGATTTGCAGTGGGAGGAAAGGAGAAGGAGGAGACTGAAAGGGACCCAGACCTTGGGGTCAGCACAGGGAGGATGGGGAACCATCCAGCCCTTCAGAGGAGAAGGTCATAGAGGCAGGAACCTGGGGACCAGCCCTCAAGACTGATGAAGCTACTTAAGATTTTGAGCACAATCAAGTTATTCCCAAGTTACCACTCCCTTGGGAACCTCCATCTCCCATCCTCCCCCTGCCTCATCCTCTTGCCAGACCCCAGCAAACCCTCAGATGGGGCTGCACAGCCATATACTGGTAGAGAAAGACCCGTGGCTTGCTCACACTTTCCTCCCCATAGGAAAAATCCAGCCTGGGCTTTGCCTTTCTTACCCCAAGCTCACCTCACCCCACAGCATCCGCAGGTTCACTCAACCCAGCATCCTCATAACCCCAAGGACCCAACACACAGAGCATATCCCACAGCACATAACCAACCACCCAGGCTGTCAGGGTAAAGGAAGGGAATAACCAAAAGCCAAGCACTTGCATTTCCGCAGCACAGGTTTCACAGCTGTTTGCATCTGGCGCACGGATGCATCATGCACACGCAGCAGCCAAGCAGTTGGAGCAAAGCACGTTGTGGCCAGGCTTGCCCATGGAAACAGTGATTTTCCCCCAGTGAAGCAGCTCTGATTAGGCAGCAAATCATGAAGAGCAAAATCGGAGGCTGGAGCTAAATAGCCTGGCCTTCGTTACCAGTAATAGGAAGCAGATGGCTCTGAGCAGCAGCAGAGCTTTGATTTGGGGGATTTGAAGAAATTAAAGCTTTCAGAAACAAGAAGTAAAGCCCTTCACTTTTTTGGTCAATTCCTTGTATCCTTGGGCTTCTCAGCCTCGACTTCACGTCCATGGGGAAAGCTTTGTGTTTTATAGGAGTTTAATATGATTTAGTGGGCACACAGGTGGACTAGTGTTTGCTTTTGCAGCCATAATATACAATGACTTACAAAGAAGCCTAAGAGAAGAATAATGTTCCTGTCCTTCACGATGAAGGACTTATTGCTGTTTTCACATTATTTGTACAAAAACCAGTTTGAAGTGGTGCTGGGCTAGAACAGTTGAAAGCAAAAGCCAGGATGAGGATTTAAGCACAGGCACACACACCCTTAGCTGTCCTTGGGCAATTAAATGGGCTCGAGGAAAGTGCCATCTTTACACTATTTTTCTACATAGTCAATGCCATCTGTACAAATGGATGCAACATCTTCTGCTGGATTTCTATCTCTCAATCCCCGTATTAATTGAATTGTCAGGACCATTCCGCTCCAACATGCTTTAACCTGACTTTTTGGTTTCATTTGTGCTGCAAGAAGATTTATGGGCATGATGCTGAATGGTTTTCGGCCCCAGCAGGCACAAATCAGTTTGGTAGAGGTTGGAGCAATCAGGATTCTGGGATGGTTTTGGGGCCAGCTAGGGGTGACCTGAGTCCATGACACAGCCTGCAAGTGTCCATTCCCATTGCACATGTCCATGGCAAAAGTATCCTGCAGCTTCTTGGCCTGGGAATGAGGTTGGGGTACATTATTCAGAAGCAAATGTGAGGCCATGTTCCCCTTCATCACCATGACTAGGCAGATTTCATGCGGGAGATGTTCATTAACATTGATCCCATTTATCCCTGCTCTGATTCCACTTATTGCTGTGCAAAGCCAGGCAGCGTTAGCACCTCATCAATGCCTGTGGCACAGGATGCCAGCTCATTTACTGTGTGTGAATTAGCAATGCAAAGGCTGTGCCAGCATTTATCTCGTTTCCCAGAATATGGAAGGCTCAGTCAAGCAGAGCTCAGCCTCTCAGTAACTCAGCCCCTGACTATTGCAGAGCTCACCAAAGTGCTTAGGAAAATAATGATTTGGTTTGAGAACATTTGGTTTGAGACCAGAGAAGGAGAACTCAGCTCACCCTTACAGCAAGAGAGATGGAACATGGCAGGGTTTGCTAGTGAGACTGCTTGGAGCTGAGTGTGGCTGCTGCAGTGGATCCCCTAAATGGAAACCACAGCTCCAGCACACAAATCCACAGAAGACCATCCAAAGCCAGGTTGGATGAAGCCTTGGGTGGGATGATTTAGTGTGAGGTGTCCCTGCCCATGGCAGGGGGGTTGGAACTGGATGATCTTGAGGTCCTTCCCAACCCTAACTGTTCTATGATTCTATAAGACCAGCACTGAGGCTCTCAGATGTCCCTAATTCCCTACCTCCTCCTCTAACTAAATAAATGAAACAAAACCTCATCCAGCTGGTGCCTTTGCCACCTACCAAAGAAGTCCCATCCTTGCCTCTGAGTCTGGAGGGCTCATTCCCATCTGAGGACCATCCTTAAGGAGGAGAGCGATGGCAGCTTTCATGTGTGCTGCCTGTCACCGGTGCAGCAGCACTGCTGGTCTGCAGAGAGGTCCATGCTGAGCACAGCCCAAAAGCAGCTGTTTGCACTGACAGAAGGAAGGGAGAGAGAAAACTAATGAGCTTCTCTTCAATTGAGACGATTGCTCTGACCTCTTTTTATCAAATATGCCTGTAAATAACCCATTTCCTTCCAACAAGTCCATTGGGGATGACATTTCGCTCCATCACATCACAGTCAGATGTTGTGTTATTAGAGAAATCTTTCCTTTCTTTGACAAATAATTGCGTGCCTTGCAAAACAGTTGCATGTTGATGGAAACGGCATTTTCACTAAGAAGCCAAACTGTTCCCCCCCACGATGCTGACAAGCTCTAATCAAATGGCATTCACAAGCATCCCCTGGTCGGAATCTGTAGCATCATTTGCTGCTGAATCCCCTCCCTGGGCTTTCATAATCTCTACAGCTTGATTTTTATCCTGGTTTCCAAAGGAGATGAGGTTTCTGCACCTGTGCTGGTTGATCTGGATGCTTCTCATGTTCAGTTCACTACCAGTGTTTAAAATCATTTGGTTATGGGTGGAAGGATGGGTAGAATACAGGATGGAAGGGTCTCAAATATGAAGTTTGTGAAAAGTTTGGCCTGAGCAAAGCAAATTGAACAAGCCAGAAAGTTTCATCCATGACATCTTCTGTTGGCAAGGTGCTGCTGGCCAGTTGCCACATGCTGGTGGACCAGTCTGCATCCATGCAGCTGGAGAGCTGCCCTCCCACTGCCCTGCCTTGTCCAGACAGGGATGGCCACAGGGCAAGACACAGGATCAGGGTTACTGATACAAAAGAGGACACGTATGGGATAAAGGATCCAAACCCATGGGACATAAAACCTCATTAGTCCTCCTGCTGTATGAGATGCTGCAGAACGGACCCATGAAAGCAGAGCTGGTGGTAATGGGAGCAGGATGCTATAAAACATGAATCACAGGCTCCAAATGAAAAAGAGGAAGTCAGAACCACACTCTTCTAATATTATTTCCTGACAGCAACAGGAACACTTAGGGGAAAGATTAGAGGAGCTCTGGTACTTGGAGCTCTGCAAAATGCTACAGAGCTCTTCAGGGGCAATGCTAAACAAAATTGCAGTCATAAAAAACCCTGCAATACAAATACACCAACCCCCATTTTAACCAGGTCTGCATGGAGAACTCACATGTCTGGGGGACAAGGAGAAGGGATCACCTCTGGATCTCTAGATCATACTAGGTAGGAGTTAGGTAATGGAGAAACGTCCCTAGTAGTAACGACATTGAGTCAGTGGAGCCAGGGGTGTGGGGAACAGTGAAGTCTCCAACTTTATGTGATCTGTGAAAACAGGCTAGGAAATGATAGATCAGATATAGGTAGATGGAGGGTGGTTTTCTGCAATGTCCTGATGCCCTCTCCCAGCCCTATTTTCTATGACTGCATTAATGCATATATAAGAACAATAGGAGAATTTCAGACTGAAATCCTGGCCCTGTTGAGCTCAGGGGGTTTTGCAGTTAATCCTGATGGCTTCACTTTGATGAAGCTCTACATTCCTGTTAGCTCTACTTGGACTGGTCAAGTAGAGCTTCCACTTGCAGCAGCCCCTCTCTGACCCAACAATCTCCCCAGGGAGCACTGGGCTATGCTAGGTAGCAAAGGGCACTTGGCTGTGATCCTGTGGGTTGGTGTCTTTATCCAGGCAGTGCTCAGAGAGCCTGGAAATGGGGTATTCTTTATGCTATCAGCTGCTTAGGTTTGATATTGTGACTCTACACAGTCCCCTGCACTGCATGAAATGAAGGGTAGAGTTGCTGCCATCATCATCTGGGGTCTTTCCTCCACTGTAGTCTCAGTGTTAGGAACAGATTAAAGACAAAGGGAGAAGAGATTATGTGAGCATTACCAGCTACCTTTGAAACTAAATCAAAGGCAAGGACTGTGGAAATGACATTTGATGATACGGAATTTTGGGAAGAGGTTTTTTTCAAGGTGAGTTGTTTGAATCCTCCATGAAATCCACTAATGCATTGTCGTGCCGCAGAAATTGCTGGTAATTTAATTCCACTTACTCTTTCCCTCTCCTGAACTGCTGTCTCCTCATGTCCTATTCTTCCCTTTCAGTCCGGTGCTCTGTTTTCATAGTTCATTAAGACATAACTAAGGCTCTAAGGCTGAACAAACAAAGCCTGAAATAGGACAGCGAGCTAAAAACCCACAAATATCCAAAGGCTACGTCAAGGCCCTGCTGACTTCTTTGAATTGTAAACAGCTGATGACAGCAACAGAATCAAGGAGCTAACACTGTAAGTAGAAAGGCCCTGGTATTGCTCTAGGTATTGCCAAGATCTTGTTTCTCAAGTGATTTGTGTCCAAGAATGTCATCTAGAGCTTCACCTTCAATAGCCTGCTCTTACCAAAGACTGAAGGCAGCGAGTGAGTTAGAACAGAGAGCTAAGTGATGTTGGCGGATGTATCCATGTAGAGAATGAGGCTCATCTCGTGTAAAGATGAGTCACTGATGTCCATGACACAAGCTCCCTTGACTGCTAAACAAAAGCCACTTATCCTAACTGAGAATTAGGGTCTTCACCTGGCCAGCAACAAGCTTCAGCTCTGAAGAGTCCCTTTAGGCTCATACGCAAGCAAATTTGCACCGACAGCCACGCGGGGCCCATTGGCTTTGAAGGACATGCAGTGCTGCTCAGTCTGAGATGTTTCTGGACCTGTCTTTTCAAATATATCCTTGTTTCTTGGTGAAAGCAGAGCTCTAAGCTGTGGGTTGTATGATGAAAGGAGCCTCTGCAAGAAGCTGGGCGGCCTGGCTGAGTGGGAGCTGCATGTCAGTAGCATTTGTTCAGGGATGCTTTTGAGAGCTGATGCTCTGCAGATCATAGAATAGTTAGGGCTGGCAAGGACCTGAAGATCATCTGCTCCTCCATGGAGCACAGCACCTACTCCCCTTCTGCAGCTTCTTCAGCAGGCAAGCACAGCAAAGCAATTTATCCTCTGCCTGCTTACCCACCAGAGAAAATCTCATTTCCTGAATTCACCCTCCCTATTTGGTTCATTAAATTGTCTTTTCTTATTTACAGCGCTGAGCCTGCGAGGATGACACTTTTGGATGTGTGCAGATATTTGAAATGTACCCACTTCAAACACTGCTCATGCAAAGTGGGTAGTTACACTGAGACACGGTATGAGAAATAATACACCGGGCCCAAATGTCAAATATAATCACGGGTGATATTAACCTCCCCGCTGAAAGGAATACATCCCTTTGTGAAATAACCTGGCTTTAACGCTCAAGATTGCTGCAACAGATTAAACGGCAGCCCCTGATAAGTTGCCTGCACTAAAAGCATCATGGAAATTGAAAACATAATGTACCTCACTGAAGTGATTCACACTATTAATATGTAGAGTTTTTGAAGCGCTAGTTTTATCAAGAGTTGAACAGTGGGAATAAGTGAGAGTTTGTTTCCCCAGGTTTTCTTCTGAGTAACAAAAGGAAACGGATGCATTTATGTCCAGGGAAGAAAAAAGAAGGAAAATTGTTTCTGAGAAATAAAGGTTGGCACTTGCAGCAAAATCTCTTCTATGCTGGGTAGATGAAAAGGGAGAGCGCTCGCTTTCCACTGCCCTTTCCCTGAGCAATGGGTTCACAGTGACATTTCCAACCGTATCTGCACGTGCAAGACGTGTCTCCTTTCTTTATCAAATCACTGTGGGAGATCTCTGCATTGCTCTCCTGTCCAGCTGGCAGCCGGCAGCTCAATTAGCCACTGGGGGCTGATTCCAGCTCTTCCTGTCCAGTTCGTAGCTGCGCTTTCTCAACTGCAAATCCATCCCTCTCGATACCCACCACTGCAGTGAGCTGGGCTATGTGGCATCCAAAAGCACTGTGGGCAAGAAGTGGTGGAATCCACTTTATTAACTCAGTCCGCACAGCAGCAATGGGTCTTCCCATAAGAAACCCCAAACCTTGGTGAGAGTATTGCAGTATTCAGAGGCTGAACCAAACCTTAGCTGGTGCTGACCAAGGCCAGACTCCAAATCTGGTAGAAGATGATGGGGGAGAGATGTTTCAGAGCATCATTTCTCCAAGGAAGGGATGTAAAAGCTGGTTACCTGTAGGATGGAAAACCTCATTGCATGATAAACAAATAGGGATCAAAACCCCAGTTCAGACACGTTCACCCTTCTCCACACAGACAAAAGGGCAAAGTAAAGTAGATCTAATAATTAATAAGCTTATTATTAGGTGTACTATAGTAGATGTAATAAATTAATAAGCTTATTCTAGATTTTGATGCAAACAAGTGCCAATTACTATGGTAATACAGAACAAGATGATCCATGGATGAGTACAAGAAAGGCTAAGCCATTCATCATAGGATGGACACCCGCACCGCAGCATACACAGCCCATCACCCAGTCTGCGCTCAGCCCAGACTTCCAGACCTTGTGAGATGTAACAATGTCAGATTTCCTTTCAATTATGGTCTCTCAGAATCAATTTCAGTGGCAAGCCTCAGGCTGGGTAGCTCAGCTCTGAGAGCTAAACTGTTCTGTTTAATCTGCTTGTTGACTTTTCAGATTTAGTGCTGCCAGACCTGCACCTTTGGTCTACAAAAACATTGTGCAGCTGCTGCTGGTCTCTCAAAGGCTGTTTAATATCCAGAGCTGCTATCTCTTTGGAAACAGTACACTGTGAGCCTAGAAATCCCTTGCCAGCGCCTCTGCAAGCTTGGGATACAGCTGCCTTAAAGCATCCTTCCAAACGGATATTGACAGTGAAGGTACAGCTCCTTACCCACGTATTAGATAGCTCTTGTTTTGTTTTCACCACTGTCCAGCTCCCTCAGGAGATGCTGAAGGACAGAAAAGGCCGAAAGCATTTTCTCAGTGCCAAAATGAAAAGGCAAAAGCCTCGGCACTTCATGATACATGCTGTTTCTCACCGCGTTGACAGCACTGAAGGAACACTGTTTGCACCGATGGGTTTGAATCCAGCCATACAGGATCACTTGTGCAGCCTCGCCTGTTCCAAGTCTGCCATTGGACTACAAAACCCGGAGTTTGAAGTAAGGGAGAGAAGCCAAAGGCTCCAGGAAAGAAATCCCAGTGTGGGTATTTATATATGAGCTGGTGCTGAGGGAGCAATGAGGGACTTGCTGGATTTGTATGGAAAGGCAAAATGATTTCAGGTATTACCTTCCCTGCACCGGCTCTGGCCATCGCTCCCTGCCACAGTGATGCATGTGCTGGGGATAATGCCACCATGTACTTCTTTACTAGAGCCTTCAGGAGAGGCTGGGGTGTGCTCTGCCGCAGACTCAGATCGATTATTTGGTACATGAGGGAGCTGTTCCCATTCCTCCTGGCTGCAGTAATGCCTCTGCTACACCTCTTCAAAAGAAATATTGGGTACCCAAATCCCAAAGATCCCTCCCCTCCCCTTAGCCTGGCACATTGGCAGCAGCAGCGAGGAGGCTGCAGGGCTGGAGCCATAGAACCCCCCCAGTCTTGCTTCACAATGAATTTCACCCCAGGTAATACGCTCTTTGGCCTTATATTTTACAGATTTGAGCTGAGTTATTCATGAAAAGCAAACACTTCATCCAGTTCCCAGCAACTCCTTAATTTAGATGGGAATTGTTGACTTTTGGAAATGTGAGCAATAGTGAGTGATAGGATGGAAGGAGTGATGCCGCTCATCATCCCTGACATGCCTGGCAACGGAGAACAGGACCCGCTCTTTACAATTGATTCTGAGATAAGGTAAAGGTCAGAACATTATAGGATTCCCAACCACAACACTTCCTTGGTCTTTATTCCTTGTCTTTGCAGAGAGCTCTTGGTATACCCAGTGAATAAGAGTCCCAATGCCCCAAAGCAATTTTCAGCAGCAATAGCCTGTGAAAAAAATCATGAAGCATTATCGCTCATTAACATTACAAGGCAGAAAAGGCTGGGGTAGGGGAAAAGCTGAAACCTCTCTGGTTCTTTTCACCATAGTGAAGTGGATTGCTAAACGAGAAGTGCTCAGAGTGAGCCCACAGATGAGAGAGGAAAAAACCTCACCCTTGCATGTAAGTGGATAAACACAGGGTCTGGGGGAGGCTATTGCAAGCTGAAGAAGGTTTACTCATCTCATCTCGCTGCCTGTAAATGCATCCAGCGCACTCCAAGCAGAATTTCACTAAGCCCCTTTCAGCAGCACGAGGGCTCTTAGCACCCTCTCTCATTTCTAAATGCGAGGAAAAAGACCAGATTTGCGTTTTTCCTATGGATTGTTGCTGTCAAATTGAAATCCAGGGACTGCAAATTGAATCCTGCCGAGTTGTGATACCTTTATCTGAAGTTCTGATGGCTGAAGGTATTGAGCAAAACTCACACTGACTTCAGCAATGAAAAGCAGACCTTGTGCTGGCATCCTGTGAAACAGATGGGAAGAGCAGAGCTTACCAAAAAATCAACCCAGTTTTCAGCCGAGGAAATGGAAAAAGCCAGTTCCTGTTCTCAGGTACATTTCTGGATGTCATCTGGGGATCCATCCACTTGGCCACGTGTTTATTTATGAAGATAGAGCATTCTAAAGCTTAACCTGTACTATAGGGGTATCATCTAACTTTTTGGCTGAGCAATATTCTTAATAAGCAAGCATTACAGGAGGCCTCCATCCATATGGTTTTATTCTCTTTAAAGGTTCCTGGCACATCAGCCCTAGGGACCATGAAACATGATTAACACTGCTCTGTAGCTCATTCATGGCGACTGTCATCTTTAGGCATTTAACTTTAAGAGGGAATGTCAAGATAATGTCCATGCAGCTGGAAGTGCCCCCATGTGCTGTCTTTCCTATTGAGAACTAAGCTCTTTTTCTTCTCACAAGAGAACATGAGCTTCCTCTTCCTCCTTTCCCACTTTCCAGCCCATTTGTCATCAAAGATCACTCCAGATTTATGATCCAGGGGCAGGCAGGGTTACTGGGTTATTTTTCCTAGGGAATAGTGATATTAGGGCTCTACCCTGTTTGAGTACTTTGGAAAAGCCCATCTTACTCTGGCCTGTCTTGCTGCCTCTCTAACGCAGCCCTCTATGTTATTCAAGTACAAGAGAGCCTTTCATGGCCTGTAGAAAACACAGGACAAAAGAGAGGGCAGACATCCTCAGTTTTCAAATCACTTCCAGCAGCTCTGCCCCTGGGGCTGCTGGGTCTTTTAGGAATGGCTTTCCATTCCAACAAGATATGTTCCTAGCCTGCCCCTCTCAGTATTAACTAAACCAGCAGTGTGTACTATATAAATAGGGATTAGTTGAATTAACAGCGAGACTACAACAAGCTGTAAAATTCCTCTTCCAAAACAGCCCATTAAACTGCCTGATTTCAGTTCTCACCCTGATGGTTTCATTGGAAGGGTCGTGAACACGCCAATACTTGTTCCTTCCACTCTGAACCGAGAAATGCAGAAACATCTGCAAACAGAAAGGCAGCACTCGTGCAGAAAGCAAACCCAACTTCTTGGTTCAGCTCCAGAGAGAATTAGACCTCTAACAGTCAGCCCACCCATGCTGTGGCTGGAGGGGCCTTTATATGACTTCTTTCCTCCACTTTTGGTGATTTCTTCTGACTTCAGGGTATGAAAATCATCAGCGGGACAACAAATGGATGGGGAATGTCCAGCCTGCACAGGAGCAGGTTGACAGGAAAGAGAAATCCTCTTCACAAGTGAAGGTGTGAACACTGGATGGCAGAAACTGCTTCCCTTCTACCTCCTGGAAACAGAGAACAAACTAACTCCCGGATTTAAGATATACAGAAGAGGGATTTGACCCTTCTCCAGCACTATTCCAGTGAGCCTGTTGAACATACAATAGCAATGATGTTGCTCCTCTGAAGTCAGTGGTTTGATCAGTTTTCTCACTTAAGAAATGATTGATTTTCTCGTATTACCAGCATAAAAGCCAGCCTGCAATATGTAGGTCACGAACCCCTCTTTCTCCACCTTCCGCATCTCTGGGCACTGTACAAGTAGAATTAATGGTAATAATAATAATAAACTCCTTTGGAGTGTAACGATTGTTCATTACCAGGAGTACATCAGTTCTGCAGTCTCCTCTTCCCTCGGCTGCGTGATACTTTGGGCTATACTGCTTATATTGAAGAGAAACAATCGATAAGCACCATGCAGGCCTGGGCTTCATGGGGTGCTAATTTCTCCGTTGCTGAGTTAGGCACACGGTCCCCTTTGCTCCAGCTAACTCCATGTGCCAAGCACAAAGCCCACCCAATAAAACAGAGAAGTAAAAGAAAGCATGTCTCCAAAGGGCACCTCGTGAGAATGGCGATGGCTTGGGACAGCAGGTACAGGCTGTTGACAAGGGGACACTGGGGCTTTACAAGGAAGAGGGACTGGGGAATGTTCCTCAGCAGCCTTCATCTTCCAGCACTTGAAAGCTGACAAACCATATCCATACCCCAAATCCTTCATGGGACACTGGGAGCTTCAGAGCAGGGCAAGCACAGGGTTGAGAAGCCGTCGTTCATCTGCAGGATCGTTTCTCCATCAAGAATCCTGCGCAAGAACCAAAGCAATGATTGAGCCCTCCAGAGGTAGCAAGAAGAGGTGGCACCCCTAATGGGATTAAGCTTTCAATGGGAGGAGCTTTAACCACCAGAGAACCTGTGACTGAAGAGCTTCAAGTCCTGAAGCTCAATTTCTAAGCAGAACATCACACCTGGTCCTAAAGCTTTCATGGTCTGTTTCCATGTGCTTCCTATCAAGCCATCATCCTGCAGTCAGAGAGCTCCGAGCTCTCTGTTTCCAGCCTCTGAATATAATTCATTTAAGCTCTTATGAGGCAATTCATACCCAGATTTTATTAGAAGTGGAAGGTCCTTTATTTCCTCAGTGTATTGAGCACACAGAGCGCTGTGGTTAATTTTATTTCTGTGCTTTCTGTGTTTTAATAACAATCTCCCCAGTTATATTTGACTCTGAATAGATGGGGGAGATAGATGGCAGTTGGAATAATGTAATTATGTACTGCAGGCAGAGAAATAGTGGTAAACATTATGTGTAATGAATATGTGACTGGAGCAGAGGCATGAAAGACTGCTTGAAGTTATAGTTATAAAATCTAAAAGCCAGGTTGAATGGGGCTTGGAGCAAGCTGCTCTAGTGGAAGGTGGCTCTGCCCATGGCAGGGGGTTGGCACTGGGTGAGCTTTAAGATCCCTTCCAACCCAAACCAGGCTGGGATTCTACGAAAGTGTGATATATCTGCACACACAGAGGTACACAAAGTGATGGAAATATGATTTTTGTCAAAAAATAATGTGCAAATACAATATACCCATACAGCTCCGGGGCTACATCTCGATGTGCATTTTCTCTCTTTCGCTGTCTTTCTGAAGCCAAATAAGATAAAGGCTTATTAGAACAACGCCAATCTTCCGGTGACACTGGGTATTCATGTGTTGAACACCAAGAGGAGATGGCACACAGCTTCAAGCTCACACAGGCCAAGGCTTGTCCTTTTTAATATGTCATTGACATATTAAAATGACAGCTGAGCTCTCTATGGGCTGCATCCCATTCCTCCAGCTGTCTGTGGAAGCATCTCAAACCAGCACAAGACATTTCCACCACCCGCTGCACCACAAAATGTGCATCAGAGATTCTTCCACGTGCATCCAGCAAGCTCAGAGCAGCCTCAGTGATGGCAGCCTGAGACCCATGTAAAGGCAGCCAGGCTTTGGAAGCCTTGATTAAAACCCAAGAAGGGATTTACTTACATTTTCCCACTATTCCTGTTACTGATGCTCACAGTTCACATGTTTTCATTAAACTAATGCGCTGCGGTTTCAGGGGGATGCAGATACTGAGACACCTCATGGGGTGTTTCTTGTAAGCCAAGAAATGGGCAAATTAAAATCCATCCATGCTGGATGCTGGAATCCCCTTGGCAGAGTCAGGGAGAAACAATTGAAATAAATGGGGTTAAACACCAGACAATTTCCCTCATGTTTTGGTTGCTGGGGTTTTTTCCCCATGTGAAATTGGCTGTCCCATCAGCAGCATCTCCACATCTGGAAATTGCAGAAGCCTAATACAGGGAAGGCTCCCATTTTCCCCTGAAACTTGTGTATTGCTGGCTCCCTGTGCTTTGACCCTTGCTTTCACTGCCCACATCCTCCTGCCCCAAAGGGCCCAGAAGCTGAACAGGAGCATTGTTTTTAACAAGATGCTGAGCAATTCACTTAAACAGAAAGACCTATCCAGCTTCTCCCAGTAATTCTCTTAAAGTGGGAGGTTAATGCAATTCACTGGAGTTGCCCTTCATCACTTAGAGAGAGAAACGAGCTTTGAACATCCCCAAGTGAAGTGATTCTAGCACAAACCCTCTTCCTCCTCCCCTATCTTCCCTGGCCCCTTCATCCCCAAAAGGATGCCACATCGCAGCACTGTATGATCATCCCTCTCGAGGCTGATTATCCAGAGCTGGAGTTCAGGGAGGTGAGAGCATCAGCATCCTCACAGCGATGTTTGATTGTCGATGGCTGCGAGTGCTCCCAATTAGCCTGGAAACCCTTCACGAACACCTTAAAAATGAAGTTTAACAAAAAGCCAGCTGTGTTGCCTTTCTTCAGCCCTCTCCACCATATCAAAGCCTTCGAGAGTAGCTAAGGATAACTTTTATAGCTGAGAAGGGCCCATTTGAGCATCAGCTTGTTAGTGCCTTGGCTGTGCTGCTCATGGAGCATCCATCAGACCCACACTGCTGGCCCTGCTTCCAGGGAGCACTCGCTGCATATCAGCAAGAGGATTCGGCTGTGAAGTTCACCTCCAAGGGAACCACCAAAGGGCTTTCAAGCAGAAAGGTCGACTGGCTCATCTGCTTCCAGAGGAGCTGATGAGAGACGACTCGTTTCAGGAGCCAGCACTCCCTGCAGCAAGTCCATCCTCTCCGACTCTTTTCTGCCTCCTCTTGCTGTCATGACCTGCAGCTCATCAGAGGGGTCTCAGCGGGGGAGAACAGCAGCAGCACGTGTTTTAATAAATAATATCTGTGAGCTGGCTTTTAAGGCTGCAGCTTGGTGAGGGATCAGATAAAGCACCAGGAGGGAAGATTAAGGCGAAAATGTGTGCCCAGGGAAATGGCTTGTATGCAGCCCTGGCATGAAGGAGGTGACCGTGGTGCCTCACTGGGATGGGTGGTACCCATCCTCTCCATCTCCTCTGCTGTGATTCCCTTGGGGAATGAGGGAATCTTAAAGCTCATCCAGTTCCAACCCCCTGCCATGGGCAGGGACACCTTCCACTAGAGCAGCTTGCTCCAAGCCCCATCCAACCTGGTCTTCAACACTGCCAGGGATGGGGCAGCCACAGCTTCTCTGGGCACCCTGTGCCAGCGCCTCAGCACCTTCACAGTGAAGAAGGGACGTTTCTGCATTGAGGTTTTGGGGCAGTTCTGCTCAGTTTCAGCATATTTCCAAGGACTGGCTGCACTCCTGGCTCTAAGCGATCGCAGGAGACCAGCTCCAGCCGCTGCTCAAGTCAAGGGGCCATACAAATGAGAAATCATCACTGACATGTTTGCATAACAGAGAGTTAAGGGAAGCATTTGCACTGGGGAAACGGGAGGAATATCTTTAGTTATGGGCTACAGCAATTTAGCATGACCGTTAAACACATCTGATGAAAGCAGTGCCAAATACGTTGGCAAGCGTACCCCTACCAAAATCAAAACGCTTCATAGCATTAACCCTCCATTAATGATTTTGTTTTTCAGCTATAAAAAAAGGCAGAGGGGGAATATTCTGAAAATAACACAGTTCCCTTTTTATTCATTTCCAAGCAAGCCCTTGCTTTCCAACACATTTATTTTGCATTATTGTTTCTCGTGGAGCTGGGAAGAAATTAAACCCTTGAAAACAGAACAAAACACATAAATTAAACCAAATGCTTTGATTAACGCAAAACAACTGACGTTGCCTTTCCTGAGTAATCTAAACACGAAACTCAGAAAACCAATTTCTTGCCTGAGAAGCCTCTTTAAAAGGGAATGGCTGGTATTTTGTAACTCTTCTGTACGAGGTGGACTGGTGTCAGCATCTTATTCTTTTGAAGTTAAAAACACTTTGAACCCACTGAAACGCCAGCTCTGAGCTATTTTGGAGCAGACATGTCCTTCCAGCCCTTTCCTATAACCTCTTACACAGAAAAATCCCTGGTTGTTCCTGGAATTTCTTGACTAGGGTATAAATAACTATTTAAATTATAGGGCTTGCGTACATAATATGTCCGATCTTTAAAGGAAAGGTATAACTACAGTGGACCATATTTTTCCCTCCATCCATCACTTTTATGGAATGAAAACACACAGGATTTCTCCATGGAAATAACCCGGTTTTGAAAGGAAAATTAATGTGATTTGCATGGGTGACCACTTCACTTGTTGAGCAGATTTTTGTTAGATTCTTTCACACAGCTACATTAAAACAGAGGAAAAAATGAGCTTCTCTTTCTCTGAATGCTTTCTGTTACTGCAGGAAATTGTAAAACACATTCACTGGGAGCCAAGAGAGGAAATATTGTCCCACAGGCAGGAAGAGGCAACCACAGGCATGCAAAGAGAAGCTGTGTTGGGTGATACAAAGCCCACCTGTAGCAGGACTCCCTGCCCTAGAGCCAGTCTTTCTCTCCCTATCCCACTGCAAGGTGGAACGAAGCTGCTTTACTGACCCATACTTGAATCAAAGGGGAACCCTCAAGCTTCTGAGCATGTCCATTGGGAGATCATTAGAATCAGCCCGCAGTGATGCTTGCACACAGGCTGAATGGGAAGGGACTTGTAAAGTGGGAGCAGATGTGCAAAAGCCCAGCCAAGCTGGGCAAACATCCCAAACATCCGCTCCATTAATGCAGGCAGAGGTTTGGCAGTGAACGACTTGCATTGCAAGCTTCGCTTGGGTTGGCTCCTTGGAGGGTATCAGCTGAACAGCAGCAGGCTGGACTCGTCTTTTGTGTGCTTAGGTACACGGGTGAGCATGGCAGGAAGAGGCACCCGGTCCTCCATGTATCAGAGACATTCTGTCTTAAACTTCTGCCTCAGGGCTTTCTGCACGTTCTGTATCTTCTCCGTGATCACTGTGTCACTGAGGTGATCGCCAAACTTCTGCTTCAACAGCACCCGGATGATTTTGATGCAGCGTTCATCCATCATGGGCTTCGCCTCTCGGAAAGTGTTGCCCCTCCGGCCTGTGATGGAGTGGCTCTGGATGTAGTCGGATGTGAAGAGCTTGTAGAGCAGTGTCTTGCAGGCAGTGCTGATTTTCTGGTCAAAGCGGATGGTCTCTCTGAGCTGTTCCTTGGTGTAGCCATTGAAGAGCTCCACCACCTCGCATGCTTGCCGGTGGGGCTCCTCCTGGAAGGACAGGGATTCCAGCCTCTGCACCTTCTTCTTCAGAGAGAGGACATCCTGTTGGAGGTCCAACACCATCCTCTCCAGCTGCTCTATCTTCTCCATCCTGAAAAGTTAATATTATATGTCTAAAGGCAAGAAGACACTGTAGCCTCACCATGGACATTGCTAAAGGATGTAACCCATCCAGCCAAACAGGGGCAGGACAACTTCACTGTCACAGTGTCAGCCTGTCCAGCTATGCCTGGGTGAGAAGCAAGGCAGAAGAATGACATGGTCTGGACTTTTCAGTAGCTTAGAAATGATAAGCAAAACCCTCAACCCCTCCTTGTCATGCACATATGGAGGCCTTGATATTGAGCCTTCTTCTCAGTTTTAAGGATAGTTATAAGCCCTGTCCTGCCAGCCCCAAGAGGCAGATATATGCGGCACGAAACAACACCCAGGAAATGACAATGCAGTCCTGTGAGATGATTTTTTGACACCTATTTCTTTGCAGGAAAACTGTCCATCACTGGGTACTTATCATCAGAGTAATGGACAAGAAAGCAAGGAACAACACAATCATGTTCAAACATGATAGATGTCATTCTGGTTGTTATAGGCACGAGCTTTGTGCTTTCTGCACTGTTTTAGAGCCTTCTTGCATCTCTAACTCCTACAGTCTGAAAGAGAATCCTGGCTCTGATTACATAGTGATTCAGCAGCTCTTGGTTCTAAAATTACACCATTTTCTCACCCAGCTGTGGTCTCACTGCTCTTTGTTGTAGTGAGGAGGAAAACACAGTCAAGAGCAAGTGCCTTCTTTAGCTAATCACCTTTCCACTTCAGCAGGACCAAAATGCTTCTGAGCTCTCTCGAAGTCGTCTGTCTCTTGTAAAGCATCAAGCTTGAGCTCCTCACAGCTGGAAGAAACAAGCAAGCTAAAAAGCGCTGCCACAGAAAGCTTCATGCTCATATTCATTCCTAAAGAGAATTATCCATAATTCAAAGGTTGGAATTCAAAGCAATTCTGTCTTCATTTACAGCAAGAATAAAATGGATGCAGAGGAAATATCAGCAGTTCCTCCTGCGGCAACCTCTTGTGCACCCCTCTTTACATGCAGAGCAAGCCCTGGGTCATGGACACAGCGGACCTCCCATTCAACCCACCAAGGGATGAGGGCTGCAGAGCACAAGGGACTCAATTGCTCTGCAGTGTGTACCCACACAAACTCCCTTTATCTTTTGCACTTTGGGTTTAAGTCTACATTAACATCTATTCAATGTGAGCACGATCAGGACATGGAAACAGAATGGACAGAAGCCACACTATGAAATGAATATGTACGGTGTGAAACATTCAGGGTCCTCACTGTGCCTTCGGGCAGTACCTATTCAGGCAGATGTGTTGTTGGCACTGGGACAAGGTGCCATCTGACTTCCTCTTCATCGGCAGGGCAACGTAATCTACATGCAGGGATGGGAAACAAGCTGTTGAAAAGGTCCTGAATCCCTCTATCTCCAGAATAGATTATCTACACACTCCTGCTAGATTGCATGGCAACACATTATTCCCTTTGCATAAACAGAGTGATTCAGACATGCTTTCCAAGATTGAACAATGGGGATTGTGTTGTTAGAAAAAGGTGGTATTTCAAGGGTTCTTCTGTTCCCATCACAAAAGACAACAGTGGGCAAGGCAGCAAAGCCAGCGCATCTCTGGATACTGCTGTTAGCCAGCAAGAAGGTAATGCGCTAGCATGTTTTTATAAGCACATTTAATGTATGTAATAGTGGATAAAGCAGGGAAATAGGCAAATCTGGGAAGGTCTGACTAATGGAGACACAAAGCTTTGGGGTATTTCACACTAATTCAGGCAGGATGGATTATTTTTTAGCTTGTGGAGAAAGAGCTGCTAACCTAGGAGACAGAATTGGTGCCTAACAGTGTAGAAAGCATATGCTACCACACAGCATGTCCCTTTAGACAGCCCTCCTGGAGGAGATATCCCGCATGGAAAGGACCACAAAACATCATCTCTAACTTTTGTAGCCCTAGGAGAAAGCATACAGAGCCCTGGAGCAAAGCAGCTCTGCAGGTCTCCATCCCAACCATCAGGATAAGGCAGGAGAGAGCTAAAAGCCAATGTCCTAATTCACAGCCATGGTTACCTGTAGCAGCTGGACCAGCCCCATCCTCTTCACCCTGGGAAGTCCCTGGCACGGCCATGGTGACAAACGTGGATGGAGGTGTGAAGGCACTGGCTGGATGGAGGGGTCCTGCCAATGAGCGGGACCTTGCTGCTGCATTGCCCAGGGCACGTCTCTCCTTGATGGTGGAGGAGCTGCCAGCATCATGGGGCAGGCTGGCCTCAGCCGCCCTCAGCGGGGGCTTTGCAGGGTACGTCCTGTCGCTGTGGTATTTCCTGGGTGCATTCCCTGGGGTCCATTTTGGGAAGGTTTTCCTGGATTTCTTCGGCTGGGGTGGCATCATGCTATGGACGGCCGGTTCTGCTTCTGAAAGCAAGGCAGAGAGTCAAGATGTGTCATGGGGGAGCAACGTTGGGTATCTCCCATCTCCCACCCAGTGCTTGTTACCTTGATTGCCGTGATGTGAAATACATGACAGGACTACAACACAGCATCCTCCCATCCCAAAATCTCAATGGAAGAAGAAAGGTGCCACCTTCCAAAACCTTACTCACTCAACTTCTCGAGGAGCTGTCTATCTTCCAGCAGCTTCTTCTCCAATATATCTTTATGCTCTGTAGGAAGAAAGGATTTTTCAGCACTGAACTCCTCTAAAGGCTGCTCCTGAGCAGCCCCACATTGCAAAGCCCGAGACAGAGGGGTGTCACTCACCACTTATGCCTTCCACCATGCCCCAGTAGAGCCCACTGAAGCCAGGGCAGCGGGCCAGCACTTGCTCCCCCACTGCATAGAGATGGAAAGGCTTGCGGGGCTCCTTGATGTTCTCAATGTTGATCACCCTGCTGCCATCGGGCCAGCTGATGAGGACATAGAGCTTGGTCGACATCGGGGCAGCCCACCTAGTGCAGGGGGAGCAGTGGGGAAGGGTCACAGCACGGCTTCGTGCTCTCCCGTAGCTGGGAGGATTCACGAATGATGCTCTACCTGAGGAGTGCAGCCTATGGATATAAAACACTTGTCCCTGTATCTTTTCCACCAGTTATTTCTCCTCTCCTGCCCTTCTATGCTTGCCTTGTCCTAAACCCCTTCCCTGGGAGGCTGACCTGGGCACTGGCTTTAGTGTGCCCCAGTTTAATTAGAAGAGAAACTGCATCTCCAGCCATGACCCGTGTCACCTGGGGAGAGCCAGGACCAGCTCTCACACAGGATGCACTGGGATAAGACACTGGAAAAGACAATGAATTGGTTTCTGCACCCATGTGAACCAGCATGGACCAATTGACTTTAATAGGTCTGCAGCAATTTCCTGTAGCACAGGATTTTACCTGTGTGATATCAAGGCAGTACAGGGAAGAAACTCAAAAAGACCCAGCAGTATTCCAGGAAATGACCATTCCTTTACCTGCACAGTTATTTTCCCCAGTAAATGCCAAAGTACTTTGATAACGAGGGCAGCAAATTACTACTATTACACACGTGGGGAAACTGAGGCACGGACCAGTGAAAGATATATCTAAGGGAGCTAAGTAGCAAAGCTGCAAGGGACTGGTATCCTGGGTCCCACTGAGATACCCTGCTTCCACCTTGCTGAGCATCACCCCAGGCCATCCTGCTCTGCTCTGCAGCAGGATCTGAGGACTGGGGCTGAGCCCTGCACGGAGAATAGCCCTGGTGTCCAAAGCCAATGGGAGGGAGCTGGGGCAGGGAGAGGAGCCATGGAGCAGGGATAAGCTGGCAGGAAGGGCAGCTACAACCTAATGTAGTGCGGTCTCTTGCTTTGCCTCTGCACCCCCGTTAAAGCCTGGGTTTAATCCCTCTCACTTGGGAGGTTCGGTTCACCCTGGAGAACTTCCTCCTTCTGCTTTTTCCCCTCCACCATCACCATCATCTACAGCAAAGCTCCCTGCGAGGAGCCGTCAGCCTGCTCTGCTGGCACAGACTCAGCCCTGGCTCACTCCAATCCTTTCCTCTTGGCCAAGACGCACTCTGGGGTTTATTTTCATAAGGAAGCACCATGTACAAATTAATTGTGTGGTAACTGCCTGGCTCCACACATCCCCTTCCCTGCAGCATCCCTCTGCAGCATCTCTGAGCCCAGGGAAGGTTACACACCAAGACAGTGGGATAAAGGCAGAGCTGAGACATCACCCTCCCCGAAACACAGCTCTGTTTAAAGAGCTCCATACTCCGACCAGCAAACAACAACCCCAGCCCCAAAAAGCTCTCCAGAGGGGATTTTCACCACGTAAAGAAACCCCACTGGTCTTCAGAGCTGCTGCTGCTCCCTCCTGCCCCACTTACCAAGTGCTCATTCACCTTAACGAATGCAACAAAACTACACACACACACACAGAGAAAGAAAGAGATCTCAAAACCCTGATAGCAACAGAGCTGGGTCCTTGCCTGGTTCTCCCTGCTCCAGGTGCTGAGTCTTGCAAAGATGTCTCCTGTCTATCCAGGTCCCAGCTGCCTGCTCCAGGAGAGGAGGTGATCGGCCACTTCTTTGCCTTGGGCTTGTCCCTTCACCACAGTTCCTTGTCAGGTCTCCTTTGTCTGGCTTAGAAGGCTCCCACCTGCCGTCCCCACTGCAAAGAGAAGACCCTTTGCTTTCTTTTCTCCTCCTCGCTTTGTTTCAGCATTGTGGTTCCTGTTATTTTTGCCATATACATCTATTCCCCCCCCCCCCTTTAGCTTGTTTCAGGTCTGTTTCTTACAGGGAGACAGAGCAGAAGAGAAGAGAAAAAGCCTTGGGTTTTTTGGAGCATGAATAAACCTTGCATTTCCATGAGTTATTCATGAATAATTCATGAAAATGCATGATTAATTCAGGTTCATGAATTATTCAGGAATAATTCTCGAACATTCCTGGTTAATTCATGCTCACACAGCGAGTGAGTCAGGCTCTAGGGCTTGGTGAATTCTTTTCTCCCTGAGACAGGAGAAGAGAGGCTGAGACGGCTGCGGTGTGGGCTTCCTGTTTGCTGCATCCGAGAACAAAATGTATTTTAGGCCCTTTTTGAAACACGGGTTTGAAACACGGATTTGAAGGATTTAAATGCCTGCAGCATCCTGGCCACGGAGGGATAACAGCACCAAGAGAAAGAGAAGGAGACAAAGAGATTGGAGTTGCTTTCAGAGGGAAGCCCAGCAGCACGTTTTCCTAGATTGCAAAGCATCTTTCTAAGTGACTGTGCATTTCTCTATTAGCAGCCTTCCGGTAACTAAAAAGGGCTACAGGAAACCTGGAGAGGGACTTGGGACCAGGGCCTGTAGGGACAGGCCAAGGGGAATGGCTTGAACCTGCCCAAGGGGAGACTGAGCTGAGCTCTTAGGCACAAGCTCTTCCCTGTGAGGGTGCTGAGGCGCTGGCACAGGGTGCCCAGAGAAGCTGTGGCTGCCCCATCCCTGGCAGTGCTCAAGGCCAGGTTGGACACAGGGGCTTGGACCAACCTGCTCTAGACCCCACACCTCTGGAGAGATGTCACCATGCTCTTCCCAGCTCGATGCTCAGCTCTGCAGGTCGCGCAATCCATTTCTATTGTGTTTGCCCCCCATCTCCTCATAGAAGCGTGGCTGTAGCACTGGTCTGTCCATGGGGAGGGGTCTTCTGGTTGATCTGGCAGCAAAGAGGGAGCATAGTGTTGGAAACGACCATCAGTGCTCACAGCGTGCCGCAGTTGGGCTGGAGACCAGCAGGCAGAGCATTGGGACCATCTGCAGACCTGCCTGCCCAACCAGACGTCCAGCTCTGCATGAGATGGAAATAGAGCCAGAGAGTGAATCTAAACAGCTCCTTCTGCTTTAGCTTAGCCAAAAGAAGCCCTGGAGGGTGTTGGGAGAAAAGGAGACTTCAGATGGCCAGGGAGATAGTAGAAAGGGACCTCAATCAGATTCGCAGGGTAAGAAAATGTCTTTATCTCTGATTTGTAATATTTACAGCTCAAAGAATACATCTGTCAGCCCAGGGAGAAGCAGATGTTAGCTGGAGATCCAGCTGAGATAAAGTATCACAGCAGATACAAATATACAAGAAGTAGTATCTGAATTCTATGTAAGTTTGAATGATGTTGCTGAAGAATGAGAACCGCATAGGAAGAATAAATGGAAAAAAGCAATGATGAAGGGAAAAATAGTAGAGATACATGACAATGGAAGTGAGACTGGGTTCTGGTTTTATGCAGGACCTGGTTCCAATCAAATCTGCTTGCTTAAGCAAGCATTGTTTGCTTCCCTTGGAAGAGCCAACAATACGCAAAGCGCAACAGATGGATAATCCTGGGGGTAGAGGTGGGCAGTTCAGCCACAGGAGAGGGAAGATTGCAATGGCCACAGGAGGAGGATGAATTGTAGTCTCATCAAACAGCAGAAAAGTCAAGTGTCCGTGTATAAATATACAGTGTTTGTGTTGAATTATTCCAGGAAAACGCGAGTCTGAAGTGAATCCCAAGTGTTTGACTTCATGGAAATTAGCAAGCCTTGATTACATTTTCCTCTCTATGTTTGAATACAAAATCCCTTGCCAGGTGCCTGCTTGCGGGCTCTACATAGAATTATTGTTTTCAGGAACCTTTTCTTTGGGAGCAAACCCCATCCCTGTCCCCAGTGCCAGCACATTTCCCTCTCCAAGCTGCACTTGCTGAGATTGAGATCTCAGCTGTGACTAAGGAACAACAATAGCATCTTTGTAATCTTATCTGGAGATAAGCTTTAGAGGAACCGTGTGCAGCATCTGTTTGAATGCTGCCCCGTCTTTATCAGGGCAATCGTAAGTGTTGTTTGAAGGGATTTAAATAGCAAACACAGGTGGTTTTAATCTCCCTTTGCTTTTTACCTCTGACAGTTACTCTTCAGCAGGCACACGCTTCACCACTTCAGAATGCAGCTATAGTTCAGTAGCTGAGGGATGAGAGGTACATCACTCATTAATTGTTCTCACCACAATGAAATGACATGGGACCCATCAAACACTCTGATTCAGACCCAAGACTAGCCCCTTCATCCCTCCGTGCTACACGGAGAGGGGTCCAGGGTTATACACCATGCATCAGGAGGAGGGACCAGCATGGCCAGAACACACAGCCAAGCTATAAGGACAGAGACCCAGGCTTTTAGTCATGGCCCTTGCCACCAGTCCCCTTGGGGATGATGGAGTCATTAGGATGGATCTGGGTCATGGTTTTGCACAAAGGCTGTAGAATAAGTCACTGTCTGTACCGGAGAGCGACCACCTGGTGGCATTTTGCATCTTTAATGAAATAAGTACAAGTCCCATCTCTGCTTATGATAAAAGGAACATGCAATGTGATCCGGGCTAATGAGGCTGGAATTAACTGCATTTTAATTATAGACTTGTCCCTTCCCTAATAAAAGAAATTACCCAGAAATGGGGAGCAAAGCATCAATCTCAGGTCAGCAGTCAGCTAGGCTGGTACACCTAAGTCCTGCTTAACCGCAGTCTGTTTAATGCTTTCCTAGATGGGAGCATTTCCATATGAATCCTTGTGTGGCAAAGGCCATAAAGCGATAAGGATATCAGAGCAAACGCACAAGGCACAGCTTTGTAGGGCTGCAGAGCCCGCGTGTGCTCCTGCAGACAGGCCACAGGCCTGGCAGTGCTTCATGTTTACCAATATGAAAGTTATGATTCCTTCTCTTTTATTGCCCTGAATTCATTGAGATATTTTATGGAGGCCAAGGTGGGTTTTTTCCTCTGCAAAAAAAAAAAGGGTTTCCCCTTTGCAATTGCACTCCAAAATCCCTTTGTTTTCACCTATTCAGCTGCCCACCGTTTCACAAAGCCTTTTCTCCTGAGCTCTCCGTATTTATCTGACCCTTGCACTCTACAGCATCTGTTTCCTTATCTGCCTGCCTGGCTGGCTGGCTTCTTTGTGAGCTTGTCCGGGAGACGGCATAAGCACAGTGAGCAATAGAAGAGAAAAAAATCACCAAAGAAAGGGAAGGGAAGCCCAGGGCATCAGGGTGGAAGTGATTCTGATCTAGTTCAAGATGTCCCTGCTCATTGCAGCCGGTTCAGACTAGATGAACTTCGAAGGTCTCTTCCAACCCAAACTATTCCTCAATTCTATCATCCCACAGGAGAAGCGAACAACACAGCAAGAAAGGCTGTGGAAAATTCATCTAATCGCATCACCCCTTGGCACCACATCCCTGGGGACTCATCGCCCTTTCCCATACCATTCCTGGATGGAAAAGTGCTGTAGGGACATGAGGCAGGCGCTTGGAAGTTCCAAATCCAAATGCTCAGCCTCCGTGGAGCCAGCACTGTGCTGCCAGCCGCTGCCTGCGCATCTCTGAGTCACTGCCCCCCGTTACCTTGGCAAACGTAGTCGCGGGTACCAGTAGAGGAGCTCCAGCGCCAAGGAACATGCTGTCTCCTGTTCCTCCACCGCCACAATTCCGACTCCAGAATCTCAACCCTGCTGCTAATTAATTAAATATAATCAGGAGCACGTTAACGGCTGCGGAAGGAGCTCACCGGGTGGCACACGCTGCGTGAGCACCCATGAGCACAGCAGGATGCTGCCTCCAGCCTCCTCCACAGCATCCCTGCGGGATGGAGCTCTTGCCCCCAGCATTGCTTGGTTGGGATTTCCACCCCCTCCCCCCAGTTTTGTCCCGTTTCTGGCAGAAAGCACAAAGAGCATTGGGAGGGGATGGGATCTAAGCTGATTTTGGACAGAAAGCTGCACCAAGTGGGACCAAGAGGCCATAAGGGACCTCCCACCCCTCTTCATGATGTCCCCAGTGCTGTACCCTAGATCAGAGCTTCTGCAGCATCACTGTTGCCTACCAAAAAGCATGAAATCCTCCTTTCCACCTCACACAACCACAGCCGCTGATCATTTCTCTCGGGGCCTTTGATGCTGCTGAGAAATTCATCAAAATTCCCTTTAACCTGTCACAGCTTCCAATGAAAAGGGACCGAGTCCTCACAAGCACCGGTGTGTGGTGCGAGGCTCATTGGTGTCATGAGCAGGCAGTCAGTGTGTGGCAGGACAGTCTCATGAAGGGCATCATCCACAGGGATGCAAAGGGAGCGGAAAACACTCCCAAACAGCCTTGTACCAACACGGTGTAAAATCAGGCAGAAAACTTGTCCTTGACCAGCTGCCTCTCTGGGCCCCGCTTTATGGAGCTGGCATGAGCAAATGGGCTCTTGTGTGAATAGATCTGTCAAACCCCACAGCTCTGCTCAGCGATTCCCAGCCCAGCCCTGCCTACTCACACTGACATTATTATGGCACTTGACTACGTTAAAGGTGCAAGCATATTCCCTCTAGTTTGCTATTTTGACAAATTTACTCCTCCCAGAAGACACCTTCATCTCCACCTTCACCCTCTTCAGCCTTGAACACTCGGTTCGTAACATGAAGGTTTTTTCCCTTAATTTCTTCTCCAGGAAAAAAAGAAATGGGGAAAAAAAAAAAAAAGGATATTTTATTTGTAGTGGCTTAAATTGTCATGTTGACTACAAAAATCTCATCACATCAAAGGATGATCCAATAGTGCCTATTATTCCAGTAATGGATATCTTCTCAGGGATGAGTGGATTAGTACAAAGGGAAGCATGAGTGGGAGAGATGAAGTGACAGGTCTGAAACAGATGGGTCTGCTCCCTGGGAGTGTGCATCAGTGCAAGGAGGCAGAGGAAGCAGCAGAAGACAGTGCTGCTCTGAATTAGGATGTCTGCTGTGCAGGACAAGACAAAACACGACACGTTTCTCATCTTGTCAGGGGATACAGCTCAACCCACCCATCTCCAGCTGTGGGGATGCGGTGTGGAGGCTAGTCCTCACTCGCCTGGTAAATGACACAGCTGAGCTCTGCTGGAACCCTCTGCTTTGGCCTCACAGACTTGTACAGGACGTAACTTGTGTTCGCAATGAGCGCAGCATCAACAGATGGCAGGGGTGGAGGGAGGTTTGCATCCTCATCCTTCCCATCGCCAGGTAGCTCTCTAGTGAAATGCACCTGGGGAAAGGTGGGTGCAAACTCAGCCAAGACCATCACAGAGTTGTCGCTACTTGATTTTGTTCTGTTGTTATTCTGTTCTCCTGAAGCACTTACAGCCAATTGCCAGGGCAGTAGCTAGTCAGATTGTAAGCTGGGGATGGTGCAAAAACACCATTTCCCTCTGAAACCCAACCAGAAACTCATTGAAATTCCCTTTGAAAAGAAAGCCATGCTCATAATGCTGATGGGAACAGTCACCTGAAAGGAAACAGATGTTTTTCAACAGGGTTTACAACTTGGGCAATTGAAAACCCCACCAAGCATTAGGATTTTCATTCCCACACCAGAGAACCCTTCAAAGACCCAAAACCCATTCCCTGGAAAACAATGCCAGCACTTGAAAAATGATCCATGAAGGTCTAACATTTCCAGCAAGGGCAGGATGAGAAGGACAGCATGACTGGGGCTCTTCAAAAGCCAGACCTCAGAGCAGAGAGGATTAAATCCTGACATCACTGTGACTACTCCAGAAAGGGATCAAGCCAGGAAAGACTGCAACCCAATGCGGCAGCATCCAGACACACACATGTGAAACACCACAGTACAAAGGTGCATCACCACTTGTACAGAACAAGGCGGTTTTCACCTGAACATCAAGGATCATTGAACTCCTCTGGGGGTGCAGGCAAAGGGATGTCTCCATGGAGCAGTGGTTTCAATTCTCATTAGGTCGTTAACTGCCGGTTTCATTAGGCTGCCTACAGACAAAACATAACTGCTCAGTGTCTACTGCCTGGTGAATAGCAATTGTGGTTTATTAATGCTCTCCCAGCTGTAAACCTGTCAGCGAAATCAGGTTAAACACGCCTCGTGAAGTTTCCTCCTTCCCAAAGAGCGTGGCAGGTTGATAGAGCAGGGTTTGACATTAACTCCCCTATAAAAAAGGAGGTTTCATGCAGTTTAATAGCACTTGGAAACATGAGAACTTGCCCCGCAATCCAGGCAGACCTTTTCCCATAGGAGCTCTTCGAAACCTGTGGAAGTTATAACTCTGGTGTTCGTTTTACAGAACAATTTACAGCCCAAGAGGCAAGACCAAGGCCATAACCACAGGAAAACCTGGATTAAGGGTCTGTCTGGAGCTCAGAACTACTAAATCCTCCTAAAGCTCAGCTTGCAATGCAGACAGACCCTTAGCTTAATGTGCTTAAATGTTCCCCCTGAGCAGCCATAAATTGTAATTGCCCTGCTAAAACTCATGGCTCATCCACTCCTGATTTACTCATATGAGATGTAGTTATCTTTACCCTAAGCACCATCCTTATTCTTACAACTGTTTGAAGGCTCCCATGCAGATACATGGATTAAAGTTCACCTGCGCAAGAGCTTTACCTTTCTTCTTCTCTGGAGAAGATATTCCAGTTGATTCAAAGCAGCTTTTTATCTCAAGAACAGGATCTTGCTTAAATTAGAGTGAAAGTTCTGCCCAAATCAGCGTTCCTTTGTTTCACTCAACCATTCACTAGAAGCCCTCGGTCACTGAAGAGCTTTTCAAGTCATTTCTAGCATTCACTACACAGTTGTAAAGAGCCACAGACCTGCAGAGCAGTTCAGTCTCTGGCATGTGTTTATGTCTTTATTTCCCTCCATGTTTTCATCAGCAATATCTAACCAAGCGCCCTCCCCCTTTTCATCCCCTGCTCAATCCATTTACTACCATCCTTCATGGCACAGCACATCATGTTTCCACAGCACCTCCCATGCCCGAGCCCGCAGCAGCCGCTCTTCCATGATTCACCCATAAAAGCCAGCCCTCAACGCTCCCATCTCTTCATCTTCCCATTCACGGAGGAGAGCCAAGGTCAGCCAGATGCAAATGAGGGATTTGGAGGCAAAGCGTGACGAGGGAGATGATTGCTTGATGAGCGTAAGAGAGGCAAAAGGTTTTGGCTGTGCCTCATTCATTAAGTCACCGTCAGTTGCGCAAGGAGAATTAAGGGCAGCACAGTGATGCTTCTCTGACCAGCTCCCCCATGTCATCGATGCTGCCACTAAGGCAAAACCAGGCAGGTTACACACATCCTTCGACTCCTGCTGTGATGAAAACATTGGGAAAGAAAAGAAAAACAAACTCAAAAGCAGTGATTTTCATCACAAAAGCCCTGGATTTTCAGCTTTCTTACATAGGGGGAAGATTTGCAGGCAAAGAATATGAGAAAAAGCCTCAAATTGTCCAGATCAGTAAAAACATATTTTTCCTTTGCAAGCCTTAGCAATCTAAGCAAAGCAGGTCTGCCTTTGAGACCCTTTCACACATCCTATTTCCTTATGTGCATCTCACAGCTATTCCCACTGCCGCATCATCCCATCACAAAGCCTCATGGTGCAGCCTGGGTATGGACCCAGGAAGCTGCTGTTGTCCCTCCAAGACCAAGTATCTGCCCTGGGCACCTCTGTGCTGATCAAAACCAGTTCCTCCCCAGACTGAGGCGGTCGATTTATCCCTGAAAATCTGGATAATGGAGTTCTTGTTCTCTTGACAAGAGTCATTGCTTCACACCTATAACCTTCTGCACCTTTATCCCCCTAACGTGGTCAAAGGACATAGGCAGCATCATAGAAGGCATCTGACCGAGATGAGTTTAACCCAAGAGAGCTCCTCACCTCCCCATGAAAGCTAAAACAACTAGCAGTATAGAAAGGCTTAATACTCACATCACTGGCACCAAACAACCACAATGCAAGTGAAAAGTTGAACTCAGAGTGAAGGGAATACAAGAAAAAACACTAAGGAATAAAAGGCAAGACAAATCCATCACTTCAAGAGGTAAATGAAGGCAAAGAATTTAAAGAAAAACTGCTTCTGCACTCTTCTGAAGTTTCTAATCCATTCCCTGCCCACTAGGGTTTAACCCATAGTTTCTTGTATCATGCAATAGAAATCCAGAAACATGAAAGTAAAGGTTAGGAGGAACACGGCTTATTGAGAATAATCCTGCACAGAACACAAGATACAACCTCATGGAACAACAAGGTCATGTCTGGGTAGCGCAACATCTCAGATCGAGAAAGAAGCAAAGAGAAAGAAGCAGAGGCTCAGAAGGCAAAGGGGATTTCTCCCTATTTCCTGCACGGACCATTTCAGACCCAGGCTTTCCATGGCTGGAACGGTGGCTCGGGCAGGTCAGGGACGTGCTGGGGAGCACAGGAGAGCTGCCTCATTTGCAGACACTGAAGCTAATGATGCAAATGATCCCATGCAGTGCTCGCATCTTTAATTGCTGCTTCTCCACTTCCCGGGAAGCCACATTACCCCAGTTACTACAAGCAATATTTTCTTCCTCCTCCCTGCCAAAGAGCAAGCCCTCCCTCACATCAAGTGCTCCCAGGGTTACCTAATGCCCATCACACCCGTGCCAAGGGGAACAGGCTCATTTATCACTTATTACTATGATTAACTTGTGTTCAAGAGCCCCGGAGAGCCTCAGGCTACAAATGATTCCAGAAGGGGAGAGCTCCACTGAATTAAGCCATGGACGCACCAGTCCTCCCTGCCTGTCACATCCACACGGCTGCTCTTCCACTGCCTTGTGGACCACAAGTTATACAAGCCCTCAGCACCCAGGGGACAGCAGCAGGGTGATGCGCAGGTCTATGCTACAAAGCACACTGCGATCTCCCCCTTTGTAAAGGCAGCATCGCAGGAAAACAGCATTTGTCTTGCTCCTCCCAGACCTAAAATCAGACCAAACCTGAACAGCCTCCGAGATGTATTCCTATTCAATACCTACATCTTCAAGGAGAGGAATAGAGCAAACCCTATTTGTTTGCACCCAACACCTGAGAGTCGACACAAGCTCCTAAGAAAGGGCTGCCACCCCCTTCTGTTGTTTTCCCCTACTTAGTGGAACATTTTCTTTCTGTTGTTGTTTGTAGCAGTGTGTTTATGTATCTGGCTGAGGCTGCTTAAAATAGGACAAGATACCAGGCTGCTGGGGATGGAAAACTGCTCTCGCACATCCAGTGTTTGTGTTGTGAGAAGCTTTAAATCCCACCTCTCCGGTGGGATGAAATAGATGCTGCTCAATCCAGTTTCTAAAGTAGCAGGCATCAAGCTGGCACTATTTTAAGAGCGAAAAGGGCCAATTTAATCAAACCGCTGCTATTTTCCCTTCTCTCTGTTCCACGATTTACGACAGGAGGAGGAGATTGTTTTGGGAACAATGTTTTCAAAACTCTAAAAATAATCTAAAACACTTCTGCCACGTTTTGGGCTGTTACAGCCCCAGCCCCAAAGCACTCAAGGGGTTGCAGCAGTTGTGGTGAGCTCTCATCCCAAAGGTACCTAACCAACCCCAGGGCAGGTTGCTGCTTCGCAGTGCTGCTTCATGCATTCCCATCTCCTCTATGGCACTGAAGGGGGCAGAGGAAGAATTGCTTCACCTTGCAGATTTCAACCCCCACAATCTCCCAGAGGCACAACGTGGAGGCAAACCCCAGTCCTCAAACCTCTTCTGTGATGTTGGATGGGGCTGGGAGCAAGCTGCTCCAGTGGAAGGTGTCCCTGCCTGCGGCAGGGGTTGGAACTGGATGAGCTTTAAGGTCCTTTCCAACCTGGCCTTGAGCACTGCCAGGGATGGGGCAGCCACAGCTTCTCTGGGCACCCTGTGCCAGCGCCTCAGCACCCTCACAGGGAAGAGCTTCTGCCTAAGAGCTCAGCTCAGTCTCCCCTCTGGCAGGTTCAAGCCATTCCCTTTGCCCTGTCCCTACAGGCCCTTGTCCCAAGCCCCTCTCCAGGTTTCTTGTTGCCCCTTTAGGCACTGGAGCTGCTCTAAGGTCTCCCCTTAAGGAGTCTTCTCCATGCTGAACAGCCACAGTTCTCTCCAGCAGCCACAGTTCTCCCTCCCCAGGTCTCACCATCACTTGCTGGCAGCGATGCAGCTGCTGTGATTTACAGTGGTTGGCGGCCACAGTCAGCTGGGCTCCTCTTTGTCCCCAGGAGCATCCAGCTGTGTGGCACCACGCAGGGTATCTGTACAGGGGAGGTTACTGCAAGAGCTCCCACGGGATAAGTCATTTATTGCTCTCCTGTGACTAACTGTGACACTTCTGTCAAGCAAAGCAAGCACGAGCCTATTTTAATGGCCCTTGAAATTGGATGTGCGAAATGAAGTACAGCGAATCAGAGGCCAGCTGAATCTGTGATCTGTGAACGAGTCTTCACTTTCCTCCCGGGAAGATGAATTGGAATCACTGTTTTGCCAGTGAGACCGCATCAGCTGGGAATCTGGCTTAGAAAATGGGCTTTCTGCTCCTTGCTGAGCCAGAAGTCCCACTGATCTGTTGCTCGGGTAGGTAAGGACGATGTTTGTCTGAGTGACAGTGAGGTAAAATGACAATCCAGGAATCTATTTTTCTACACATAACCCTATCCGTATGCATGAGTGATTACTCAAAGGAACACACAGATAAGGGAAAGCACCCAAATACATCGCTACACAAATAAAATCATGCTTGTGGAGGGGAGAAAGAAGTCTTGCAGACAGACTGAAAACCTGATTTAGGGAGAGACGGAGCTGTTTTGTGGTTCTGGGGGTGGAAGATGCTGAGGCTCTTCCATGGATGCTCAGCAGCCAACAGGATTGCGCTTGGATCCTGCTCTGGAAACACCAGGAGCTGGGGGAATGATTTAAACTGCATTGAGAGGGGCTGAGGTCATGCAAGAGCCTTTCATCAGAAGCAAACAGCAGTCTGGAGGGTGGGGAGTGCTGGATCCAGCCCCTCTATGCCCATCCTTCACCTTAACACAGAACCACCACAGCTGGGGCTCACCCCCAAAGTCATCATGTGCTTCTGTGTATGTATCTCCTGTCACTTTCATTTCTTAGCAACAGGTACATATGGCTTTCCAGGATGATCCCGGGGGAAGCAGCCGCTCGCAGGCTGTGATACACACAGAGCTGACACTCAAGAAGACACGAACTAGGTTTGACTTACCAGAAATGCCTTCTGATGGGGTTTAGCTGCATCCTCAGGTACAGCCAAGGCTTGGGATCACTGGTATCTTTGCAGGATTGCTCTACAGCATCAGCCCGGGCACTGCGCAAAGGGAGAGGAGGATGGATGCTGCACCGAGCTGCTTTTCAGCTGGCAAAACCTGGGTCAGCACAGCAGACAAAACCAGGAAGAAAATAAGGCACTAGAAACCAGCTCAGAGCAGAGATCACCCCCTCTGCTTTCATTAACTTTAGGTATTTAGGGACAAACCCAGGTCTAATGCTACCATGTCTCCTTTCGGTTTATGATGCTGTTTGCCACCTTCCTGCTGATCGAACTCACTGGTGCCCATTGGGGCAGAGAGGAAAAGCACCACTAGATCCTATGAATCTTCCTTCAGAGACCACCCCTGTCACTAGAGTCCAGTACAAGCACAACACTTAATCCTCCTAATTAAAGGTGTGAAGTTAATCGGCATGAATTTGCTCCTTGGACTTTATAGGGCGGCAAATGTCAGTGCTGGTTATCCCTGTTCTGCAGCCCCTGCTCAGGCACCAAACCAAACCCAGCACATCTTTAATTAGCACCTACCTGCAGACAGCCTCAAGGGGAGAGCGTTCCACCTGCAACAACAAGAGGTACTTTGCATTCACAGGCTGGGTCATAGCTGAAACCAAGGAGAGAGCATCTAACATCAAGGATGGAGGGGTTTAAACACTGAATTAATTCTCCAAGAGAACAATAAACTTAATGAAAGCTTCAGGTCTTCCCATCTGCCTTGAATGTGCATTGCAAAGGTTTCTTCCTGGGTTATGTCTGGCTTTCAGCAGTAGGTTCAGGAAGCATAGAACCATGGAATAGCAAGTTGGAAGGGACCTCAAGGAACATCTGGTCCAACCTTTCTTGGCAATGAATAACCTGGGCTAAACGCCCTCGCACCCTGCCCAGCCAAATCTGACGTATCTGATGTTGAGGAATCCAGCACTTCCCTGGGGAGATCATTCCAGTGGCTGATCGTTCTCACTGGGAAAGATTCTCCTCTTGTGTCCGGCAGGAATTTCCCTGGGAATAACTTGTGCCCATCACCCCCGTCTTTCGATGGGACTCCTTGTACAAAGGACTCTAATATTGTTCCATGGTTAAGATACAGACATAGTGTTTCAGAGCAGGATGAGCTCAGCACAGCTTCTGCAACACACAGTGTGGATTTGCAGATCCATTTAGGCCACGGAAAGCTTTTAACCCTGTATAAAGACAATTATTAGGACATCAGCAATGTGCCATTCCTGGCTCTCCCGAGTCCCTTCGCAGATCTCGCTCCCAAGCTATTACCGACAGCACCCAAGAACATGTGGAATTTCATCCCGACTTTTGCCTTGCCTTCTGCTGCCGAGCTGTCTCCAGACACGGTGTGTGGGCACTGCCTGACAAGCTGACAGCAGCAGCATTAAAGCGTTGCCTTGTTGACACCGAGGTGCATGTCACAACTTCTCATCAGGAGCAGTGAACAGCCAAATCATGCCAGGTCCCACACAGCCCCACGGGGACCTCACATGGCTGCAGCTCCAGCATGGCCTCTGGTACACAGGTTAAACCCGTCCATGGGATGAGGTGGTACCTGGGCCGAACGTGATGCTGCTGGGATGAAGCTTCCACAGGCAGTCCTGCAGTGTGGAGCAGGAGATGCTGGGGCTCTCCTGTGGGAGCCAGCAGTAACACTAAGCTCTGTTTGAGTTTGGCTGGATCTGCACCTTGCATGATTTTACATGGTTTTATCTATGATCCATGGTTCATGTACAATTCCAAGCCCTTAATCTCACAGAGGCAGATTTGGCAATGAGCTAGAATTAACAACAGCGCTGGACTGCAGCCTCACACTGAATAATACCCCAAGAGTGCTTCTACCAAATAGCTTCACCATGGCACAGTGATGCTCCTCCAAGAACTGAGCTCTGACGTGGGCTTCCCTTGTCATCCTGCCTAGAGCCCTAGGAGATGTTCCTGGGCTGCTCCCAGGACAATAAACCTTTCTCCCAGGAAATACGGAATAATGGAAACCGGATGGCATGTGAGCCATTTGTGACCATACAGAAAAAGACCAAATCCACAACAGCTTTTCCATCATTAATTATTCACCCAAGCAGAGATGCAGCTCCTTAACAAGGCCCTTGCAGCATCACGTCTCCAAGCCTGGGGCACAAGCCAAACCCCAAGGCAGCGCATCCATGGGATGCTGTGCCTAAACTCAGATCCATGGCAAGGAGATGCGTGCAATTACAGCACTCTTCAGATCTGAACTAAGATCTGAGCAGAGCTTCTCTGCATGACATGCATTAGTTCAAGCAGAGCTGGCTCAGAGCTCCCTAACACAGCAATTTAAACCCATCCCAGCTCCTGAGGACTCTGAAATAAGTAGATGTCCTTTAAACAACCCCTTGCAACCTGCCCAGGGCAGGTCCTCAGGGAGAAGAGCACTTCATGAACCACCCCAATTGCTGGTACCCAGCCCTTCTGCTACAGGAGATGTGGTCTCATTGCCCAGCACAGCTATGGATGGCTCCTAAACATCAGTGAGTGACTGGGTTGGAATGACAGATAATAAGCAGGAGCCTGAAATGCCCCAGTGAGCTCTGATCACTCTCCAAAATAGCCCATCTTGAGGGGGTTGCTATTAGATACCAGCAGAACAACAACCTGATTGCAAAATGTGGGATTTAATTATCATAATTATAATACAAATATATATGTAATCATTAATATATTTTATTTAAAGCACACAAGACAAAAATACAGCTGGAAATGGCCCTGTTCTCCATGTGGAGATCGGGGCTGTTCAGCAGCACAAACACCGCTGCCCGCAGGGCACTATAGCTTGCAGCAACAAGGGGCAATAGCAGCATCAGGACCCTGCTCCATGGCCCGAGCATATTGCCTGCTTCCAGAAAAGGGATGACAGGAGGCCAAGACAAGCAATATTCCCACTAAGAATAAAAAAGTTATACTAAAAGCATTCATCTTCCTCTGCAGAAAAAGAGCCAAATTCCCTGTGGAATCATTCACGGGAAGAGCTGAAACCAGACCGGGTATTTTTGCCCATTTAATGTTTAGACATTTCAGCTACCTTCTGAAAGGCGTTAAAGGCACATGGGCAAGGCAAGAAGGTGATAAGTCTTTAAGCACTCCCTGCTCAGCAGGATTTCATCCCCATGCCATGCTGGAAACATCTGCTCCCAGTCACCTTCGGACACAAGGAAGGGACAGGCTGTGCTGTTCATCAGGATCAAGTCACCACTTGCAATAATACATTCACATCCCATTGCCATTTACGTAGGGATTTCAGGAGGGGACAGGCAGGATGACACAGGAGGAGTCATCAATTCAAAGAGGCAGGCATTAACTCACTCAGTCCAAATCCCCACCATGATGCAGGCTGCAGTAACCCAGGCACTGCATTTGCACTTTCATCTCGGTGCCTCATTTTCCTCTCTCTACACTCACCATCAGCTCTCCCCATGCTCAGATTCCCAAGATCATTAAAAGCAGCGTTAGGAATGGGGATGAGCAATGTGTGCAAGTCCAAAAGGCTCAGCAACATTTCTCTGCACTGACATTTCCAGCCAAGGAGGGAGGAAAACTTCATGTAAGAGGTGTGAAGTCAAAGCCATAATCAAGTTTAGCTATAATGAGAAAAACTGGAGAGGTTTTTGACATTCAGAACAAGATTAGCAGCTCCGGGCACAGAAGGAAGGCAGCATTTCCCCTGCTTTAATGAGTGCACTGTGCAAATCACATCTCAAATCCTTCTCCCCCATTCTGGGGCCCATTCAGTCGATGTGGTGCTGAATTCTCACAGCAAAATGCAGGTTGGCTTGCAAATAAAATCACAGAGGGCAGCTTGGAAGCACCAGTGCAAAGAGCAGCAGAGCTTGGGTCCAGGGGCACACAGCACATCCCTGAAGCACTAAGATATTAAGGGGTTTGCCACTTGTTTCCCAACCGTAGGAGATACAGAAGATGCTTTACAGAACCTCTGCATCCTTCAGGCTGCATCAGTGTGCAGGAGAGGACAGGGATGAAGAGTTACACCATCTGCTGCTGCTATGTGTTGCCTCCGATGCCTCCAAAGTCTGATGCTCCTGAATCTTCCCAGAGGCCGAGGCAATTTTACTGAGTCCACAATGAAAGAGATTTCAGCTGAATCAGATGCCAGGCAGTAACTGCTGCCAGACCCAAGTGATGGGCTCTGGGGGAGAAGGCAACAAGCAGCAAGGAGGGACCACAGCAGGAACAGCCCCAGCCCTGTCAGCATCCCTCTCCTCCTGCAAACAGGAGCTCAGCAAGTTGGAAATCCTTCCTTTTCTCCCCATGAAAGGGCAATTCAATCCTCCAGTTTACCTCAGATTCAGCCCTACCTCCAAGGATAAGGAGGACACAGCTGGAAGAGGAGTGATTAATGAACTTATAATGAAGTATTCACTTAAGATGAATCATTAGCTCAAATTCCATCCACTCCAATAGGTCCCACAGTGGCAGAGCCAAGGTACAGGCAGTCTCCCCATAAGTGTTATTCCTGCCTGGATCCCCTTTAACATGCCTGCTCCTCCACATCTTTTGGGCTAGAATATATACTTGGAGAATGGAAAAACCCAAATGAACACAGCTCAGCTGCTGGGCCTGTGGTATGAGGAACACTAAATGAGTTCCTTTACATCTATCCTCCACATCCTTGCTGCACGGTGACCCCTGAGTGACAAATACCCACTTGGAAGAGAAAAGCATCCATTCATTGCAGAGAATGAATTAGAGGGCAAAGGTTTATAGCCTCAGAAGGATGATGGGCGATGCCTCATCCTCCAGCATTTAGTGCCAGGGGAGGATCTGCTGGACACGGTACTTCTTTAGGTGGGTGACAATAAGGCCATGGAGCAGGAGCGAAAACTTGCTCAGTTAAAACTGGGCAACCCCAAGCAGTAAGTTTTAAAAGGGACTTAAAAATATAGGAAGGTTAGATTTGATTGATTTTACGTACATGATCCTTCTGCGCGAAAGCAATTGGGAGCCGTAGAACTGCATTTCCAAGCACTAAATTCAGAGCAGCCACAAAGAGCACAGATGCACAGCGAGCAGGCAGGAGGAAAAGCGAAGTCATTTTTAAGGAGATGGGAATTACAGGCTGGGATTTACAGCAACTATAGAAAGTTCCATAAATTATCACCTAGCAATTCCTTCCTTTCACTGCTGTGGCCAACCGGATGACCTTAAGGTCCTTTCCAACCCTAACTATTCTATGTTTCTATAAGAAAACCTCTGTCTAGCTGAAAACCGGGGCTAGAAGGAGGAAAAGTCGCACAAATCTGCACTAATGGACAGCATTAAATGAGCTGCCTTACAACAGAAAGGTACGATGGGCACCATTGATGGGCACCAATAGATGAGTACAAGAACTATTCAAGCTACTGAGACTACTGAAAAATCCCCTAATAACCCAAAAGCAACATTCTGTCTGGCGCAGCTGGTACTGTGTGCTGTAATCTGGACATTGACAGCACACGAAGACTGGTTTGGAGCCCGTTTGTTCTACTACAGCTTCTTTTTCCCCCATCCAGAAAATGCAATTACATCTGCTCTTTGAGTAAAAAATGACTGCTTTGAGTGGTTCAAGGCGCAGAGTTTCTTCCCATTCCCACTTGTAATCAGTCACCAAGAGAAATATTTTCTCAGAGGATCTCTTCAGAAACGTGGAGTTATTTTTAACATCAATAACTTTGTTATTTTGCTCCAAAGGATGACGGAATTCAATCTGGCTCTGATAGCTTTAAAGAAAGTGTTTCTTCCCCCTCCTTCAGGGAAAGGGGCTAAATGCTTTGCTGCAGAAAAATGAAGGGGGGAAGCAGTTTCTTTCCCCCTGAGCTGCTTGATACCAAGAGGCAGCAAAACCCATCCCATTTTCAGTTCTTGTAGTTTAAGGGAAAAACCTGAGGATCAGAGTTGTGGGAAAGAGAGCGGGGGAAGCAGTGGGTTTGATGTGGGGTTTTTGGGGGGTAGATTGAAGAAATACCACTGTGTTAGAATCATAGAATAGTCAGGGTTGGAAAGGACCTCAAGATCACCCAGTTCCAACCCCCCTGCCATGGGCAGGGACACCTCACACTAAACCATCCCACCCAAGGCTTCATCCAACCTGGCCTTGAACACCGCCAGGGATGGAGCACTCACAACCTCCCTGGGCAACCCATTCCAGTGCCTCACCACCCTAACAGGAAAGAATTTCCTCCTTATATCCAATCTAAACTTCCCCTGTTTAAGTTTGAACCCGTTACCCCTTGTCCTGTCACTACAGTCCCTGACAAAGAGTGCCTCCCCAGCATCCCTATAGGCCCCCTTCAGGTACTGGAAGGCTGCTCTGAGGTCTCCACGCAGCCTTCTCTTCTCCAGGCTGAACAGCCCCAACTTCCTCAGCCTGTCTTCATACAGGAGGTGCTCCAGTCCCCTGATCATCCTCGTGGCCTCCTCTGGACTTGTTCCAGCAGTTCCATGTCCTTTTTATGTTGAGGACA
The DNA here is from genome assembly GCF_037157495.1 of Lathamus discolor. Lineage (NCBI taxonomy): Eukaryota > Metazoa > Chordata > Aves > Psittaciformes > Psittacidae > Lathamus > Lathamus discolor. The sequence continues at coordinate 1,840,757 of NC_088894.1, read as the reverse complement.
CCAGAACTGCACACAATGCTCCAGGTGAGGTCTCACAAGAGCAGAGTAGAGGGTTCAAGCAAAACCAGTGGGAGCTCAAGACTGCATCCATCAGAGAAGAAATGCATTGATCTCCAAGGCCAAGTTAGATGGGGCTTAGAGCAACCTGACCTAGTGGAAAGTATCCCTGCCTGTGGCAGCGGTTGGAACGGGATGAACTTTGAGGTCTCTTCAACCCAAGCCAGTGTGTAATTCATCAATTTAATTGCTTGAATTATGCCATGTTCTATCTCCATGTTATTTTCATCCCAGATCATTGGATTTGGTGCTGGCTCAACGCAAAGCCAACAGTTTTCCTGCTGATCCTTTGGATCAAGCCCGTAAAGAAAACACAGCAAAGAAACTCCAAACCAAGGCCCTCGAACAGCTAATAGAATGCTGCGTGCCTCTCTTAGCTGCAGGGAAGGATCAGCTTCCCTGTTTAGTGCTGCCTGTTAAGTCATTACAAACAATTAAAGCAGCAGAGGGGAAGGGGATGGAGTGATGGTTTCCAACTCCCCAACCTGCCTCTCTGCCCCAAAGCATGAACTTCATAAAGCACAAATCTCCCAGTGGAAATCCCTTCAGCAATTGATTTCCTGCTCCTGAAATAGAGCAGGCAGAGTCCTGCCTTTCCTGGGGAGAAAGGGAGGGGAAGGGAACTTTTGCCTCCACGTTTTAATGCGTGGCTGCAATGTCAAATCTCCCCCTGCAGGAACGTGTTTCCATAGGGCGACATCCCTCTGGAGACGCACGGGGAGCATCGTGTGAATGTGACCCTCAATTCCCCATTGCAGCTCCACCTTTGCTTACAAGCAGGTCTCGGACAGAAATGCACAGTGGCTGTTTCCCAAGGGCAGGTAATTACCAGCCCATTTTATTCTTTATCTATTCTGCCTTCCACAAAAGCAGCATGCCTGGGATTGCTTCAGAGTGGAGCAAATAGCTCCATCACCGGCAGGAACACCTAACAGCCAAGACAATACAAACCCACTTACAGCCCGTCCGGCATCTCCTGGGCTCGATTGAATGCTCAAAGGTTCAAAAAGCCACCTTGCTGTGCAATCAGAACATGAATAATGGGTGCAATCAGTTGCCACACGAGCTCCCCTTGACAGGCAAAGGAGCTGGAGCAGCAGCAGAGACCAGAGATGCTCTAGTACCAACAGTGATGCTCACCCACTCTTTGGGTTACTTTTGATGCTTTTATGTTAATGACACATCTCACACACCCCAGTTGTGTTTTCCCTTCTGCAGTCACATGAAAAAGATCCCGTGACCATAGAATAGTCTGGGTTGGAAGGGATCTTCAAAGCTCTCCAGTGATGAAATTAACAGGGGCATCTTCAAGTCAATCATCCGACTTCTCACTTCTTTCTGTTCAATATCATTTTTCTTTTACACACCATCAAAACAGACCTTGTTTCCAGCATGAAAAAAAGCCCATGAACTCTTCTACTGATTTAAATGTGTTCAATAAAACTACAAAAGCTCCACTATTCAGCTTCCCCAGGGTAGCAAGGAAGGGAAAAACGGAGAGATGGGAACACCAGCCATGGGTAACAGCATCATATTCTGCCCCTTCTCATGGATGTTTTCCTTTCCAACCCAGAAAATCCCCTGCCGCTCATAGGGAACCCTGGTTACCCCTCACAATGAGAGGGCAGCTGAGCAGGAATGCTGAAAGGGGAAAACAGGGGAGATGCTACAACATTCCAGAAGCTCTTCTCATCTTCAATCCTGGCCAGGTAACAAGGGAATACCAAAAAGCAGCTCAATTCCTGCACAATCTGGCTGCTGAGCCCAAAACCCCACAAGAGAATAGGCCCTGCCAGTGCCTGATTGCAGCGTGAGGAGCTCGTCATACCCTCCCTGTAAGCCAGGATGTACGGGAGATGTGTAATTGATTGCTGGTAACCTGCAGGGACACACAACTACTCTGCAGTTATCTAGGACTCAGTAAGCAACACGAAAAGGTTATTGATGCACTTGGGGAGCGTTTCTGTACAACATGTGCTCCTGTACCTCCTGATATCCGAGGAGGGGAAGCAGATCCCTCAACATTTACAAGCAAGCAATTTCTATTACAGAGAGAATCGACTTCCCAGCAAGGAGCCTGGGTGAGGGCTTGCAGAAGTCAGTGGGAATGGGCCATTTACAAAGAAATCCTTCGCCTTCAAGTGGAATTGAGAAGAGGATGGAGGTGGGGAGGTCTCACAGAGCCTGCTCCTTGTTGGTAAAATGGCATTAATGTCCCTGAGGATCACTGGTGTTCAAAGTGGAAAGGGTTAAGTGGTCACAACTGAGCTCTCCAATGCCAACCACCTTGTCCTGCTCAGTCAGCTGACAGGATTCCCTGTGTGGTGCAGGGAATTTTATGCTTCAGGAATCATTCCCGGTGGAAAACACAGAGGTTTATCTTTAGTTCTTTTCTTTATCGCGTGTGGAGCATCTTGGCATGGGTCCTTATAATGAAGTTCGCATCAATAGGATATCTGATGGGAACCTCATTTCCCCCAGCTCTCCATGAAAACCTCAGACAGTGACCTGGCACCTTCAGTTCTCCAGGGAATTGGATTCTGGGGCTTAGCCTTGGGGTCCAGATTAGATTTTAAAGAGACAAAAGCCAGATCCCACTGACTGTTATTGCTCCCCTGGTTATTTCTGATGCACACACTGAATCTATTCCCTTCCTCAGGGCCAAATTTCCCAGCTATATCCATAACCACAGGGTGCAAGGAGCAGACAGCACCAGCTGTAAAACTCACTTGGCAGCGGTATCATCCCTTTTCCTTACATTTTGCACTGGGTGTTTCGCAGCACACCATGTCCCACACAGCTCACCTCGGCTATCCAGTTTTCCCTTTCTCCATGATGCTGACACATCCAACACCTATCACGCTCTTAAAACTGAACTTTCATGAGCAGATACTTAGCCACAAGAATGACGATGACCTATTGAAGCGGCGCAGGCTGGCATTCATTGCAGAAGTGAGCTGTGGTAAGTGATTGCAGTCCAAAGCCATCGATAGAGTCAAGCTTCACTAAGCTCAACTCAGGCCTCCTGCTTCTCCCTTTTTCTCCTCAGAGTAATCAATGGTATCATACTTGTACTCCTCTGTGTTTGTTGGCCTGAAGAGTGTATGAAGAGGCCAGCTCTGTATAATAGCACTAGAAAACGTTGTGCCAGAAGACAGATTTCATGTGTTGAGGGGTTTTAAGCAATGAATTTTGTGCAAAATGTGATATCCAGGTGAAGATGAGTTGTTCCACTGCCATAACACAGGAGGGAGCGAACAAAGCAGCAAAGGCATTCAGCAGCAATTTGCCCTCTGATGATCAGGCTTTTAGGCCAGAGGAGCTCTGCTACTTAAGCAGAGGATGTGACACATTTAGCTGTTGCTTAGAGATACTGGAATATATTGGCCAGAGCCTGCTCCTGGGTGAGCATCCCTGAAGGGTTCAGTGCTGCTTTCCCAAGGCTGTGTCATAACCCTATTGCATCTGCACTGTTTGCAAAGCCTCAGAGCTTTCAAAGCAGGTCAAGCAGTGACAGAAAGGGGGGCTTTTGACAGGTCAGATGTCATTAATCAAAGTGACAACTCATAGTACCTGGAAGTGGCACAGACACAAAGGGCTTTAAGCAGCTGTATAATAAGAAGTTAATAGCACTTAAATAACATCTAGCTCCTGCATGGGATGCTTGATGGGTTACAGTGCTGGACCACACATGTATCCGAACACAGCCCTTGTCTGTCATCTACACAGTGGGGATGGGGACCCAGGAGGAAAGCAGAGCTCTACCTGTCGACTCACACCCATTCTGTTCCACCCCATTAGAGCAACTACCACCCTTGTATTTCTCTTTCACTCCAACCCTTCTAAACTAGGATTCCTCCTCTGGAATGGGGCTGTTTGAAGCTGGACCAAGACAGAAATGAAGGTGTTTAAAGAAGCTGCTGTTTAAAGTGTTCCTTCTGCACTCTTTAGGTTTCATGGATACATATAAATTGCAGCGAGAACAACACCATGTCCTTGCTCTTACAATCCCCAGGTAAAGCGCCAGAGCTCTGTTCATCAGCACACAGAGGTGCTCCAACAGCATGGGCACCATGGGGCTGGGGATGTCCAGGGTCTCCAGAAGCTGCTGGAAATGAGCTGACCCATTGCAGGAGCTTCCCAGCCTCCTTCCTGGCTTGCAGGAAGGGAACAAACAGCTCCAGCCGCCCACCGCCGCCCCATGCTACAGCTTTCATTCCCCATCACCTCTGGTCTGAGGAAATTACACAGCATTTGCCTTGATTGCTCCCCTGCAGAGGCAGAGATGGGGCAGTTATAGATATGTCCCTTGCCTGACAAAAACACGCCCTTCATAAGTAAGTCTCATGACTCTGATTTTCAGTACTTCCAGTACCATTTTGCCTTCCCTGCAGCCTGTCAGGCCGTGTCACAGCTGCTGGATCCACTGCAGTGATTATCACCACGCAGCCAAAGGCACTGTCCCCAGCGAGGTGCAAGGAGCTCCTGCAGCTTAGCCATGTGCCAGGCAGTCCTGATGCCCCCTCCAAGCACTGCCAGCACCACAGTTATCCATAACTCCAGGATGATGGATGGCCTTTGTCTGGAGGCAGCAGCACATCAGCTTTATGAAGGCAATAAAGCACCATTGATTCAGCATCACAAGGGATTTCCTTCTCTAATATACCACCTTTTCTCTCTGTTTGCACAGCTGACTCGAGCGGCATAGCGTGAACACGGGTTTCAAAAGGCAAAGTCCATCTCTGTGGGGTGGATTTGCCTGGAATAGAAACTCTGTCCCTCTTGCGCTGTGCTGGCAATGGAGCTGCTCACACAAGAATAAGTTCAAGTAGCCCAGAGGGAAAACACAGCTCGTGTCCTTTGGAACAGCAGCTTCAAACTAGGGCTTGATTTTCCAGGGCTTTGTGCCACCGTCTATAATCAAGTGTAAAGGACACCAAGCCAGAGAAAACAAGATGAATAAAGCATCCCCTCCAGGCACTCTGCTTCTCATCATGCCACTACACACAGTGTGACCGAGCATCAGCTCTGGTCCGACCCAGAACAGACACAAGGGGAAGATTTCCTCGTACTGCTGCTGCAAAGGGATTGCATGGGTGGATTTAGTTCTGTTTGTAATTGTCCTCCCCAAAGCAGGTGAGCTTTACTGCAAAGCTGTCAAAGGAATGAGGCGAGAGCACAGCTTCAAGCAGGCGCTGGGAAATTGTCTGGGGATATAAAAGAAATCAAAGCCCCCCTGCTCACAGCATCTCTGACAAGGTTGTTTTAATCAAGCACATCCTAGCCTATGGATAATGAGAAGGCAGCCAGGGAGGGATGTAGCCCCAGCTACATCCATAGACCTAGCCCACCCTGCAGCCCTCAGGTCCCATCTCCTTATGAGCACGTCCCTAAACACGCAGCACCCAGCACAGAGCCACAGTTCCAATATAACATCACTTAGGGAGTGAAAGGACAGCTCTTAATCTTTCCCATGGACCCAAGGGATGTGCTTTAAGCTGAAAACCAGAAAGCCACAACTGCAAAATACTTTTACCCCCTCTTGCTGTGAGGACCAGTTTGAGATCAGTGAATTTACCATCACCTTCTACTGAAATTCTCCATATTCCGGTATTTTCTTCTCTTTGACAAAGACAACGGCGGCTGCTGGAAAGCTGCCTTCCCCCTGCAGACGTGTCATAACCTCACTTCCCTTACAGCTGCTTCCAAACTGTGCCAGCTCTCCCAAAACAGGCAGGAGGATGGTGAAGCAATGTCATCACATCACCCTTATACATCTTCTTGGGCAATCTTTAATGTCCGTGGCATTTTGCTTAGGCATAAACACCGGCTGAGGTACAGAAAATACCTGCAAGGGTTGCACATGGGGCATGAAAAGCCTTGCTGAAAACTCAGTTACACCTGTGGCCTTAAGGAGGTACCTCCCTGAGTGCAAGGAAGCGTTTGGCTCCCACCCATTCATTGCCAGAACAGGGTAAACGCCTGCAGAAGAGGAGCAGAGTCAAGTGCAGCTCTTGGCTACAGGGCTCATGCAGAGGAGCCGACCTACTCGGTTGAATGACCCATCAGGCACAGCACTGGTGGATGCATTTGCTCTGCCTGGTCTAGAAACAACTCTCAGGCAACCCGCAGGTGGGAAATACATTTAAAAGACCACAAGAGGATCAAAAGACCTTTGTTTCCTTTCCCTCTTGTTACAGGGACACAAAGGTAAAGGGATCTTCCCCTATTGCTGGTTTCATTCTATAACCTGGGGTCCAGCTTCACAGGACTCCTGCATCTCACGATGCACATCTAAAGGATTCAGTTTCATTTCCAAAGCTGGACCAGGGACCCAGCTGGGAAAAAAAACAGCTGAGCCCCCCCCTCTACCCCCGAGCAGCTGAAACCAGCACAGATCTGGCAAGGTACAGCTGCTTATTTGTTCATTTTGAGCGCTGCAATGTTGTGTACCCTCCTCCCACTCCCTCCCCCTGTACACATTTGCGCATCTCCCTTTGTTAAACCAGCCAGTGCTCCCCGTAGCAGCAGTTTAACCCCCCCCTCCTCTTCCCACCCATCCACAGCTCGCCAGCCCTGGGTGCTGCTGTGCCCCTCAGCATCTCCCTCATTCCTGAGCAGCACAGCCCTGGAGCACCAGCTGCTCCCCAGCATCACCCTATTTGCTATTTAAATAGCCCTGCAGAGAGAAAAACTTTTTCCCCCCTCCCTTCCCTGCTGTGAACAAGTGCTGATTGCTCAGACAGGCAACGCACACGCAGAGCCACCGTCTTGATCTGATCACAGAGCCGGGGATCGTCAGCATCCCAGGGACCCTTCTCCAACTCGGAGCAGAGGGAAGAGGCTCAGCAGTGCCAAGCAGCAGGTACCGGAGGTGCGGAGGCAACGGGAGCCGCTCAGCAGGTAAAGGGCTCTTCCACCCTCTATTCCCAATGCTTGTGGTCCTGCTCATTTCATTGCTGAACGCAAGGGGAGTGAGGCATTGCCCTTGGCAGAGCCTGGGGACCAGCTGCCAAATCTTTGATCTTCGCAGGGGGTTGGTTGTTCCTTCACTTCCCTGCGGAGGAATTCTTGGAAGCATGGGTCGGGCGATAGCGGAGGATGTGGCAGCTACCACAGATGGGGTAATGCTTGCTTTGACTTTCAAGGGGATTTGCTTTCAGGGCATTTCTTCCCCCTCTTCCCTAAATAATCCTCAACTTTTGGGATTTCCAGGTTTGTCTGTCCCGTCTGTGCCATGTTCTATGGGCTGCCACAGCAATTTGCAGTGGGGATGAACTTCATTTTGAATAAGATCGTAACCATCTTGCTTAAAAGAATCACTTAAATTACAGGTTAAGCCTCTTTAACCTTTAGCTTGGAAACACTCCTTGAACTCTATTTCCCCCCCTCCTTCTTTTTCCAGGGGACCCTGGGGGTGTCAGGCACTTCACTGTCTGAAATCCCAACACAAGGAGTGGGAACCCGACACAAAGGCACCAATTAAACCCTGCCACGCTTCTGCTCCGGCATGGAAAAGCGAGCGCTATGGAAGTGAAACAGCGGCCGCCCCTTCAGACCTCCTGTGAAGAGCAGACCAGGCACAAAGCTCCCTCTCTGCCCTCCTTGTTCCTGCCAGCCCCAGGAGGACTCCTACTGCAGACGGTTCCACTGGAGCCACTTGACTTCGCCAGCAAAGAGCAGCCAAAGCTCACCGGGATGCTCTCCGAGTTCCTTGACTGATGGAAGGAGTTATAATCCTCATTTCTTTCATTCATGGAGCATTACGTGTGCGTTTCGATAGGGTTTTTTTCCTCCTGATCACTTCAAGTTCTAACTTCTCCAATGGTGGGTGACAGCAGAGGTAAGTTGTGTGGTCCATGCTGCCTCACAACCCACTCCTTGGAAATCATCCACTTCTCAATGGAGTAGCAGCTGCTCCTCATGCAAGAAGAGGCTCTCTTCTGTGCTGGCGAGGCTCTTAATGACCGCCCAGGGTGGTTTGTGACCAGCAGGCATGGGAAACAGCTCTCTTTGGGACGATCCAAACAGCACCTGCAGCAATGCAGGCAACAGTTGCTACCTGGACAACAGCATGAGCTTCAACTTGACCTTCCAAGAGCAGGCAGCCGATTTCTATGTTGTCCTCCCCGTGATTTACTCTGTGATCTGTGCTGTTGGGCTCACAGGCAACACTGCTGTCATCTATGTGATCCTCAAGGCCCCCAAGATGAAGACTGTGACGAACATGTTCATCCTGAACCTTGCTATAGCCGATGACTTGTTCACACTTGTCCTGCCCATTAATATTGCTGAACACCTCCTTCACTACTGGCCCTTTGGAGAAGTCCTCTGCAAGGTCATCTTGTCCATAGACCACTACAATATCTTCTCCAGCATTTATTTCCTGACAGTGATGAGCATAGACAGGTACCTGGTTGTCCTGGCTACAGTCAGGTCCAAGAGGATGCCACATCGCACGTACCGAGCAGCCAGGATTGTCAGTTTGTGCATCTGGATCCTAGTCACCGTCATCGTTCTCCCTTTCATCATCTTTGCCAACGTCTACATAGATGACCTGGAGATCAAGAGTTGTGGCCTCAACTTCCCCAAGCCCGAAAGGTTCTGGTTCAAAGCCAGCAGGATCTATACCCTCATCCTTGGCTTTGCCATTCCAGTATCCACCATCTGCATCCTCTACACCATGATGCTCTACAAGCTAAGGAACATGCACTTGAACTCTAATGCTAAAGCCCTGGACAAAGCCAAGAAGAAAGTCACTATCATGGTCTTCATAGTCCTGGCTGTGTGTCTCTTCTGTTGGACCCCCTTCCACTTGGCCACCATTGTGGCTTTGACCACTGACTTGCCCCAGACTTCCATGGTCATTGGCATATCCTATTTCATCACCAGCCTAAGCTATGCCAACTCCTGCCTGAATCCATTCCTGTACGCTTTCCTGGATGACAGCTTCCGGAAGAGTTTCCGGAAGATGCTGGAATGCAGAACTTCCTGAAGAACGGATTGAGGCTCAGATCCCTTCCCTCCCATGGCTTTGAAGGGCAACTTTGCAGACTAAGGGGGGGGTCAATGAACGCACAATGTTCTTTCTTTCATTTACATGTAATGGATGTGTCTGTATCGTTATCACTCACATGGTTTGTCCTGCTTACTTGCAGCTCCTGCCTTTTCCCCCTCTGCACCTCCCAATGTCTCAAAGCACCGTTTCTATAGTGTTAGTTTTAATCACACACTCTGAAGCATTAAGGGCAGAAAAGGCCCTTTTCAGAGACACATCTACTGCACCGTGGTCCTTTATTGCCATCTGCTGTACAGCACAGACAAGCTGGAGAAGAGTTCTCAGGCTAATATCGTGCTTGGTCCTTAATAGCTGTTATGTAGAGGATTGCTCCGTGGAGCAGAGCTAATGAGCACTTCCAATGGAACATCAATAAACTGAACAGAGGATGCAAGATGGGTATTTGGAAAGCAAACCATTTTCACATCCACATTTGTGCATATGTGTCTTACGGCTTTGATTCTGAGGGATGTCTGGTTTCCACCCCAAACTCCCTTATTCCTGAGCTGTTAACACGAGTGGAATTTAAACCAAAAGCAAGACTTGGGTCTTGTGTGTTAAACACTATGAAAATACTATGGGAATGTGTGTTAGAAATTATTTTTAACTCCTTGTTCCTGTTAAGTGTCAAATATCTATTTATTTAAGAGTGAATAATGAAATAAACCTGACAAGAAAAAGAGAGACTGGTTCTTCTTGCACCAGAGAAAACTGATGCTGCTTGTCCCATGTCTTTGCTATGTGTTACATTCTACCTACTGTAAAATACCATAGCCATAGAGCAGTAACAAAATTAAGGTGTTTTGAAAGACACAAGAAAACCACTAGCAAGAACTACACTGAATGCTCCTTCTCTAACAGGTAAGCAGCAAAAGTACATCCACAGAACCAGGATTTGAAAGGAAGAATCAGAAACACTGTACTAAAAGCTTCAAGGACCACTAAAGCCATGGTGGTAGAGGTGAGCAGGGCTCATCGCACTGCAGGGTACATGTTACTGGTTTAAGGAAGGCTGTCTCAGCTAAAGCTTTTCTCTCCAGTTTTCCCCAGGTCCACAAGCACCAAATTGGGCTCTTTCCTGCCCAAATTCCACCAGGAAAACACAGAAATAAGTAAAACATGGGGCTACAGACAGGTCTAGACAGCAGCTGTGTCACACATACCAAAGACAAGCTACCTCGAGCAGTCATCCAAAGTCCATCCAGAAAATGAAGCTGGAGATAGGGCTGCAATGTGAGGTCAGAATCCACGCAGGAAACAGTGCTAGAAGCAAGGGCCCCTCCAAGAGAGTTGGCTTGAAAGGTGCAGGGCTCATCTTAAATAGCCTCCTGGAGCAATGGGCGAGGGTGGAGACACCATGTGAGGCCCCTCAAGGCAATCAAAACCTATCAGTGCCCCCAGACACCAAAATTAACAACCTTCAACACAGCAGGATGGCCTTTTGCTTCTTCCCCTTTGGAAAACTGGAAGAGATTTGTGCATACACCATCACTTGTGCAGCCTTCTCCATGTTGAAGGGGTTAACTTTGGGATTAAAATGAAGGAGGCATTCCTCCAGATTGAAACTTGCCCCAGAATTTTTGATACCAAATGTGACATTGCCTTGCTGTAATGATCAAGAGCTGGATCCCCAGCCTCAGCCAGCCTCGTGAAGAGCAAACCACAGTGGTGGGACCTTAATCTATCATCTTAAACCCCAGGTTTAGTGCCCACTGAGCCAAGTTTCATGGTTCTTCTCTACTTCCCATCAGCTCCACCTTGCAACTACCAGCAAACCATGTGGAAGATGTCCCTGCCCATGGCAGGGGGTTGGAACTGGGTGAGCTCCAAGGTCCCTTCCAACCCGAGCCATTCCATGGTTCCATCATCTACAATTCTATGAAACACAAGGATTACTCAAAGCCTGGTCCTAGCAGTGTGTGTGTGTTTGCACATGGAGGTGTGTGGAGTGATGCTTAGCGTGCCCCAGCCACAAGAGGAGCAACAGGGAGGCAAGACATCAGCTCTAATCAGAAGGCGCTAATGGCTCTCAAGAGGTATCTACTGACTCAAGGAATGTGGGGAAAAGGAGGAAGACGTGGCAAATAGGGGACCGAGGACCATATGGGTGGTTAATTCCGGAAGGAAAGCTGGGCGCTGTGATCCTGGCTGACCTTTATGGGGAAGGAGGCAGGTCCAGCAGCAGATGAGGGATGCAGAGGTGTTGCATGACCCCCCTGGAGCAGCGCAGGGGACTGAGCCAGCCTGCATGGAGGGGGGTACCCACTGCTTTAGCAGCATTGCCACCTGCTGGCAACGGGCTTCCCACATGGAAAAAGAGCAGCGCAGAAAAGTGGCTCGGAGGATGTCACCTCGCACAAACTGTCCAGTTAGGTCTGTAGGAAAGGCAATATATTTTATCAGGTGGAAAACCTGATGTATTGCATTCAATGGACCTTTCGAGGGTAACTCACCCGCTTTCAGACCTGACAGTATCCCGGTTAAATCAATGTCACGACTGTCACAGAATCACAGAGGGGCTGAGGTTGGAGATCCCCCAGTCCAACCCCTGCTCAAGCAGGGTCACCTAGAGCAGACTGCCCAGGGCTGTGTCCGCTTGGGTTCGAATGCCTCTGAGGATGGAGATGCTACAACCTCTTTCGACAACCTGTTCCAGTTCCTCACCACTCCCACAGCGATTACGTTTAAATGCAATTCCCCATATTTCAGTTTGTGCCTCTTAAACACCACTGAGAAGAGTCTGGCTCCCTTTTCCCTGCACCCTCCATCAAGCATTTACAGGTATTGCTTATATCCCTGATCCCTCTCTTCGTGAGGATGAACAGCCACATCTCTCAGCATCTCCTCTTACAACAGCATCCTGCCTGCATCTGTGCTTAAATAAGATGCTCAGCTCCTCTTTGTCCTTGAGGGGTGCAAGGCGACAAGGGGAGAAGAGTTTTGCATTGACCAAGGTCTCCCCCTGTGCTTAGAAAGGGCTCTGTGGTCCATGGGTGCACCGAGCTAACCGGTGGGTCCTTGTGTTTCAGCCCGACGGCACTAAGCGGCACTCTCTGCTTTCAGCTCGGCATCGCCGGATCTTCACAGCGCTGCTCAGCCTCACGCACAGGTTGGTGCCTGCAAACCTGCTGCAAACAGGGGCTGCCCATGCCTGGGCTGAACCCCCGAGCATGGGAGCAGAGAGCAGAAACCACCTTTGAGATGCTTGTCCGCACATCACACAAGTTCGCCCCAGGGAAAACCTGCGCACGGCTCCTCCGCTTGAGTTTCATCAGGGGCTGGTTTGCTGCGGATCACAGCAGCCCACATCAGCTGCATCCTGATGGCTGGAAGCAGGGAAGTAAATCCCTTTAACAGTTCACCGAATAAAGCCCTGTCTAAACAAGCATCCCTTGCAGGGTCTGTGCGGACCAGGGAGACTGATTCAGGGATGCGCACAGCTCCCTCCCATCCTAACCGCCTTCCCAGCCTCCTGGGAAGCCAGCTCAGCTGCAAAGCCAGGGAAATACCCTTCCGAGACAGTTCAGGATGGCTTAATGAGGGCAAAGGTGCTGGGTAACCTCGCAGCTCCCTGGTTACAGCAGGAGCTGAAGGCTTTCTGCTTGCTCCTGCCCACTGCAGCAAAGCTGCATCCTCCTCTACGGGAAGCACATCGCCTTTCCTGCGGCTGCACCCATGGGGACCAACAGCCCTGGAGGACTCTGCTTCATCATCCCTGCGTGAGGGAGAAGAAGCCATTTTCCACCCCAGGAGCAGGAATTAGGGCTCATACAGGGCTCATATTCCCACTACAGGCTTTAAAGGCAGCTGAGATAAGAGGCAGCGATCGGAAATTGCTCTTGCTTTTTAAGTCTTTGTGCTGCAGCAAGTAATAAAGGTTGTTTCAATCAATTGTCCTCATCCGAGCTGTGCTGCAGCTTGTTCCCCCCCCCCAGCCCCGAAGCTGTAATCCCCTGGTACTTACAGAGTCTCACACTGTCTCCTGCTGTTGGTCACGATTTCGGGTGAGAAAAGAAATAATACCCCACTGAGGGATGCAGATCCAGCTCTCAGAAGCATCTTTAGATGGGGAAAAGAATAAAACCAAAAAGAGATTAAAAATGGATGAGCAAAACCATGGAATAAAGAAGATCTGAAACAGAAGAGTCTCTAGAGGGGACTGTTGAAAGCAATCCAAGAGAGAGAATTTGTCCCTTTTCTGTACAGCCTGCACTTGCCTTGTCAGCCACAGGATGCTGAGAGCCGCTGGATGTTATCTCGATTGGGGATGATCAATGCTAACGTGCCATTGATGCTCCCAATGCAAACCGGAGGAAATGGTGACTCTCCGGCTTTACTGCTGGTTCTGGGAGAAACAAGCCTGGTTTGGTGCTTCAGAGGGGCTCAGCACCCCAAGGTTCATGGAATCATGGAATACCAGGGCTTTGTAGAGTGGGGACCAGAGCTGAGCACAACATCCCAGGCCTGGCAAGTACAGAGCAGAGCTGGATGATGACATCTTTACCTCTGATGGCGATGCTCTTGTTGATGAACCCAGCATCCCATTGGCTTTCTTGGCCACAGCAGGATCATGTCCACTCCTGTTGAGCTTGTGGTCCAAGGTTTGACGTCCCCACCTGATGCTGAAGAGAATGGGACTCCCCAGGCTGGTTCCTGATCTCTGTTTCAGGACATCATCTGAGGACCCTCTGTGGGGACACAGCACTAGCATCTCCCTGTCCCATGTCCAGGACAGACCATGGTCCCATCCCATTCATACCACCCCTGCAGCTGATGCTGGACCCAGGGCTGGTTTTGGGGTGATAAACCCTTGATCTAAGGCAGCAGTGAGGCCTCCAGAACTGCTCCACGCTTGCTGCCTTCATAGGACACCAGACACTCTCCAAAACCCCCATAATCTTTCCAAAGAAGCCCCTCTTGTAAAGCCCAATTGGTGCATTCCTCTTCCCCCACCTCCCTTTTGCTGGGAAGGAGGAAGAGGAGTTAATTTAAAGGCAAACACCAAGAATAGGGACAGCAAACATTGCCAAGAGATGCTCGCTGGCATTTGTGTTTGGGAAGTGAAGATGCAGAGGGAAGGATCAAAGCTGTCTGAATAGCTTTTAATTACGAGCCTCAATTGCTCTGTTTTCTGCCGGAGAAGTACACAATTATCCAACAAAGCTCTCAGAGTGGAGCGAGGCACAAGCCCGAAGCTTCAAGGGCTGTTTAGTGGCTATTTTCCCTTCCTAAAACATAATATTTGATGTCTAGATAAAAACCAGGCACTCCCACAAGTGCCTCCAGCCAAGGCTGGTGCTCAGTGCATAGATGGAGAGGCTGAAAAGCTTTTGCTAAGGGGAGATGAGCAACCCGGGATGCACTGAAAGCTGATGATGGCTCTAAAGCACCCACCTCAATGTCCCCTGGCTGGCAGGGATGTAGGTTCTGGCACATCCACCAGCATCCCACTTGGGAAGGGGGAATTCCCAGCAAGGGGAAAACAAACCATAGTTTGGGAATAAGACCTTCAATCGTCCCCATTTTCCGTTTTCCTGAGATGGAATTTCGCCAGGACTTGCGCAGGTCTCCATCACCTCCCCTTCTCCTGCACATAGAGCAGAGTAAGACACCTTGAGGGTTTCTAAGGTCCAAACCATCCGCTGCACAAAGCCCAGGAGGCAGCTGACTATGGAAAGCAGAGGAATAAGGACTCGGTTTCATAAACTTACCCCTCAAATGAGATCAGAGGCTGGTAATTAATGAAGTCAGATTTCAGCACAGTGGGAAACCTCCCTCGAGACTCAGCCCGCTGCCGCTCGGTATTGATGGAATGCTGCAGATGTAATTACACTTCTCTTAGCCATGCAATGGAGAGAGGGCTCCTCCGTGCCATGGGTCACTCTTGGCTGAGCTCCTTCACCCATGCTGACCAGGAGCCAGGGATATGAGGCTGGGAACCATCCTTTCACAGTGGACAGGGAATTCAGAGCCAGCCCATCCTACACCATCCCCATGGCATCACTAACGCACACTCCTTGGAAGACAAGAGGCAGTTTTCCAGCTGAGCACATTGAAACTAAACCCCAGTGCAGATGCCAAAGCAAACAGCAGGGAGATCAGCCCTGGTTCACTTTCCATACCCATCTCCAAGGCACCACAGAAGCAAGGGAGCAAAGGCTGGGCCCATTGTCCGCTGTTTCACACTTCATCTCTGGAGGCAAGGGGTTATGTCCAGGAATGCTCTCTGTGGTTAAGCAGAGCAGGAGCAGTGCGAGGCTGAGATGAGGGGAAGTCCAAGATGTGTGAACTAATGACCTATGCACATGCAGAAGCTGCCGCTAACGCCTGCCACTGAACAAACTTTAAGTCGCCAAATGACAACACGGGATTCCTCTCACACAGGGGAAATCAAACCAAAAAGCCTTTGCTCTTGATCTCATATTGACTGCAGAGCTTGCGTTTCTATTCCCTGTCACCGAATGAATCAGCATGGCAAAGCACTCACTGTACACTGCGGGCTGAAATCGCACACGGAAATCAATGTCTGTAGAGTGGGCAGAGCCGGTTCAAACTCTGGTCTCCCCTCTGTGGCCATGGAAAAGGGGGTCTGATGCAACCAAACACCAGACGAAGGGGGGATTTAATTCTGTCAGTGGTTTCCTTGGAAAACATCGAGTTTCCTGCTTGGATTCTTGCAGATTCATCCTTCACTACACTGGGACTCTGCTGTTTGGCAGGGCTGGTGCTGCTCGGCTCTTGGCTCCAGCCCGTATTGCCTGGCTGCAAGCCTGGAGGGGAGGGAGGCAGCGGATGCTCTCCCTGGCCACTGCAGGCAGGAGGAGCATCCACACAGGAGGTACATCCCCTCACAGCAGTAACATGTAATGGAGAAAAAACCACGTTCAGCTGCAAGAATGGGCTGGATGCACAGGGTATGAGAGTTCCCATTCCAGTAATAGCTGCCAGTGTGGGCTCTGCAAGTAGGATTTCCCACCCAGCACCTAGATGCTGCAAAAGGCACAAGGATCTGAGAGTAAAGCAGGAGCAAAAGGCAAGGATGCGCACAACGATGCTGTACAGACTCACAAATGATCCAACCTGCTCATTGCTCAGGGAGATCCCAAGTGATGCACGGAGTGATGGGGCTTGTTCCCAGAGGCCCTTAACCACAGAAGGACCAAATTCCCAAGGACCCAAACAATAAAAGATGTTCTCCAGGGGGGTGAAGGTGATCCCAGAGGGTGTTGGGGGTTAATCGTGCGCTTCCGACCCCAAGGAGCCTTCAGTGAGGTTTGGGATTGCTGGAGCAGAAACCTGGTGTGCAGGAGGAGAGGCAGGAGGTGGGAAAGAGCCCCCTGCGTCCCCAGCTCTGCAGGGAGCCGGCATCACTCCCGTGCTGCAGACAGCTGGGATTTCACTGCATTAAGGGAGAGGGAGCAAAGTCGGTTTACATGGCTGATTAGCATCGTCGTTGCCAAGATACATAACCATGTTGCTCTATTTATTGATTATTTCACCCTGTCCTGCTAGCTATCCAGGCTTCAGGGTACTGAATAAAGGAACAAAGGGAGTTTGCGAGTCGTGGGGCTCTTTGACCTAAGTGCACCCACCCCAGTGGATCCCGTTCCAAGCAGTCCCTTTGCTTGGAGAAATCCTAATATTCCTTCTTGCAGGATGAGTTATGGTTCTAACACATCTGTTATCGTGTGTTTGAGCCAAGGTGGGATGCAGCCCAGTCTAAACGGGTGGGAGAGGAGAGGGATGCAGCCACTGTGGACCACTCAAAATAGATGTGCATCAGTTCAGCCATGGCAAGGAGGAGCTACAGATCCCCATCCCCAGAACCACCCTATGCCAAACACCCCTTGGCATCACACAGCATATGCTCTACTTCCTCATAGTCCATCTCTGCTCTTCATGCAGCACCAAGACTCACCTCAAAAAACCTTTTTCACCATAAAGCTGGGGCAGATTTCCCTCTACCTTCCATGGAATTCTGCCCTCCCATCATAACATCCCTCCCATCATAACAGCACAACTGTGCTCTCCTCAGCACAGGAGAAGGCCAGGGAGCAAGAACTGGTCCTTCAGACAGCCCTGGGCAGGGTCTGGGAGGTGAAGATCAGGGATGTGCGTTACCAGCAGGTTCTGCAAAGTCACAGTGATGAAGCTCTGCCACCACGTGAAGCCATGAATGCACGATGAGGGCTGCAGCTCAGGATGTGTCCAAAGGAGGTTCTCCCTGTTGAAGGAAGGAGGAATTTCTGCATGCATGCAGATGCACAGAAATCGCTGAAGGGAAGCACAGGGAGAGGAGGGGCAAAGCAAGCTGGGGTCTTCCTGGTAGACTTTGCTGCTGGTCTGAGAATCCCTCCTCTAAGCAGACAGCAAAGGCTGCGCAGCACCAGGGCTCCTGGGCATCCTTTTTACTCACAAGGAGGTGAGATCCTTACAAGGATCCCTTCTACTCACAAGGAGGCCATAGCTGTGGAGAGCATCCACCTCCCTGTAAAGCATTACAGGGTGAGAGGCACCCATCCCTGGGCACACAGTGTCCTATCCAGCAGCGATGTCTGATACCCCAAAGTACCCAGAGAGAGAGCAGAGCCCAGCTAAAACTCTTTGAGGAAAGGGATTTCAGCTGAATACTCACCCAAACCAACTGACCGCAGCCTGACCTGTAGCCATGTGAAGGATAACTCAGCACCTCCCAGGATGAATTCATCCCACGGCATAAAACCATCCAAACCTCAGTGAAGGTATAAATCGCGCACCTTATTTCTGCTTTCAGCAACTGTTATTTGTGCTGGGGAATAGCTGTTTGCTGAGCAGCCTGGGCAAGGGGAAAGGAAGGGAGATGCGGCACCAGCAAAGCATCCTTCCAAAGCCAGAGATCTGACCAGAGGTACCAGTGCCATGAGCCAAGGAGTGAGTCAAGGGAGAGCTCAGCCCCCGGCTTATCCATTCCTCAGCCTTTCCAGCAGTTGCCTCCGGCCAGCAGCAGCAGGAAGAACATTCAGAACATTAATAAACCTCGTAATACTGAATGAAGCACTTTGCTTTATGGCTTTGCTATAAGAACTCACCCCTGGATACTTCTAATTAACTGAGCTAGGAAAGAAGTGAAGATTTCCTCTTCTATTTCCTCACCAATTTTCTTTTGCCTTTCTTTTTCTAAACCAAGATCCCCACTGCCAATAAAATTCCTCTCCTGATATTTACCCACCCGGGCAGGAATATTGATCTCTGTGCAGAGAGACAGCGCTTCCCTTATTGCACATCGCGCTGGCTAATCCATCTTTCCTGGCTACAGAATATTGCTCCGGCTTTCCTTCCAGAGCAGTCCGGTAACTCGCTGTTTCCATGACGGTGCCTAACCCCGCAGCTCCTCAGAGGTGTGGGGAGAGCATGTGGGAAGAGCTTGTTTTCATCCTGCATCAGACTTGACCTCTAACAGCAGGCAGATGCTGGCATCGCTGCCCATGCGAGAGCTGCCTGTTGCCTGCACAACAGAAGTCCCCACTGACCTCAGTAGAAGGGATCAGGTGCTTCAGTGCTGTTCCATACACCCAGCAGTGGTTTCAGCTGGAAAAATAAGCCCCCATGCAAAGACATGAGGAAGCTCTTCCCTGTGAGGGTGCTGAGGCGCTGGCACAGGGTGCCCAGAGAAGCTGTGGCTGCCCCATCCCTGGCAGTGTTAAAGGATGGGGCTTGGACCAACCTGCTCTCATGGAAGGGGTCCCTGCCCATGGCAGGGGTTGGAGCTGGATGAGCTTTAAGGTCCCTTCAACCCAAAGCAGGCTGGGGTTCTATGATCGCAGCAGATCACCCCCTGATGCGTGCAGCCAAGTCGTTCCGACCCCACATCATTCAAAGCAGAGAGGTTTTATTCTCCTTTATTAAAGCACACAAGCAGCCACCTAGGAAATTGTCATTTACACCGCGGTAACTGGGAAATCAAACCAACACAACCAGTGCAGAAGGGAATTAAAGAGCCTGCGCTTCAGCCCATCGCAAGCCTTGAACTCCAGAGGCACAGTACAATAAAGCTTTTGCTTTCAGGTTTTTCTTGCTCTTCATATAACAAACTCCACCGAGCATTGAACAGAATGCCTACACACATCCACTGCAAGGGCCACGGAATTATCCAAAAGCTTCGTAAACGCACATTTATTGAGTACTCGTTTATGTGAGATCGCTGCAGCATCGTCATTATAACAAAATCAGGAGTAAAAAAATGGCCAAACACTGGTATATCTATATTTTCTTTCCATAGAACATAAATCTATTTAAAAACCCAAGAAGCACAAAGGGAGGGCGGCTGTTCCTTACCCAGCCACTGACAAACACTCTCCTGCTCCCTAATGGCACTGCAAGCAAAGCCCAGTGAGTTCCTCTTCGCATGCTTGAGGGTTGTGTGAGACTTCCTGGTGGATTAACATCCATTGCAAAGTGCTTCAAGTGCCCACATTTCCTTCCTCCTCCTGTATTAATCAAGCCAAGTGCTAACTGCAAAGTTTGCTCTGGGATCCCTCCAGATGCAGCATCAAATTCCTCCAGCAGTTTACAAGGGATCTAGGTCCTATATGCAAGACACTGGAATTGCATCTATCTTTTAAGCCCAGCCATAAAGGGAGACACCCTACATAGAAATATAACATCGGATTCTTTTGTACAGCATATATAAACAACATGACAGCATTAAAATATTGGCAAACCAATACATTAAAAATACAGGATCTCATAGACCAGAGCACAATAAATACATTCACATGAAATCTGTACAATCCGGGTGATGCTGCCAGTTCTCACGTTGGACTTGACCTCCTGTCCCCAAATGGAGATCGTTGCTTTGCTTCCCCATCAGCATCACTGCCCAGGTTGCCCTGGGGTGATGTGCTACAGGCAGAATACAGGCCTGCTGTCCCCACCAGCACGGAGGGCACCCAGTGGGAATGCTTCCATTATCAAATGAAATGATGGAGCATTTCATTTCCCATGAAGCTCCGGCCAACTGGGAGAGGAAAAATCAATCTGTGGTTGGCAGGAGGGTGGTGCCTCAGCAGCTTCTCCCACGTCCTCTCAGCATCATGGATCTCATTCTATCAAATAGATAAGAACCAATAAACCCCCACCTTTTGTATCGTTTGGGCACCACTTATCTCAAGTGGAGCACATGGGAAGGGTTTAGGCTGCCACTCCAACCAGAAATGTCCATGTCTTCTGCAGGAGTTGCCCTTCAGACTTCTCCAAAACGGTCATCCCCTGTACATAAATACATGTATACATAGGCCACTTCATTCCTTCCTCCTCTCCCTGAGGAATAACCCCAAGGCATGCTTGGCAAGATGAAATCCTGCGATACAGCTGTACCTACGGCGCTAGAGATGCTTATATACAGACACATTCTGTTCATTATTACAACGGAAATAGAGGGTTAAAAAGAAAAGTGATAGCAGCATGTAAACAAGGATTCGTGTTCATTTTGTGTCTTGTCTTCCTCCTCTTCTGATCCACGCTCACCAGTTTTGACAGCCCCTTCTCACCACCAATGCACTGGAGGCAGTGGGTTCTACTGCACACCCCACCTGCAGGAGCTGCCATTGTCCTCCCCAGGCTCTCAGCCACAGGGCAGTTTGAATTCCCATTCCATCAGCTCCCTCCTCTCCCTCCCCGCATCCTTCCTTCCACGATGACTCATCCTGGAGCTGATCCTGGGTTTTGTCTGATGGCTGCTGCCCACTTTGGCTTCAGCAAAGTCTAATTTTGGAGCAACGCTACAAGAATGAAGTGCCTGGTGAGCCACATGAGCTGTTTGCATCTGAACCCAGGGAGGAAGAGAGAAATGGAATAGTTTGTATTTTGCCTGTCTCCCAGCAGCAAAAGTGTAAGTCCCAGGAGCAATGCCTGGTTAAAACACTTCATTCCCGAATGCTCAATGATGCTGCAAAACCACCGGGGTTTCGCAGGAATCAAAGGGCTGATTTCAAACACGTTCTTCAGTGCGGGGAGCACAGGAATTAAAAATGCATCAAGTGGGCTTTTTTCCACCTGCTCCTGCAGATTCCGGTTTTCCCAACCCCCAGCATCGTTTCCCTCTCAGGTTTGGAGGTCCTGCTAAAGAGCTGTTATCTGAGTCAGCTCTGACGTGGGGGTGGTTGGACTCTGCTGGGCGACAGCCACCATGGGTATTTCCATGCCTAGTCAGGCCGGATTGTTAGTCCCCTCCGAGTTCTTGCAGGCGTAAGCCACATCCTTGGCGATGCTGCACATCCTGTTGGACATCTGGAGCTCCGTCCTGAAGGCGGTGGGGAAGCAGAACTTCTTGAAGCACGCCTTGAAGTTCTCATCCAAAAAGGCATAGAGCACGGGGTTCAGGCTGCTGTTGGCATACCCCAGTGCAGTACAGAAGCAGGAGA
Organism: Lathamus discolor; assembly: GCF_037157495.1. Taxonomy (NCBI): domain Eukaryota; kingdom Metazoa; phylum Chordata; class Aves; order Psittaciformes; family Psittacidae; genus Lathamus; species Lathamus discolor. The sequence goes on along the minus strand of NC_088894.1, from coordinate 1,819,241 downwards.
TGGCCAGCTCAAGCTCGCTTTCTGCTTTGGCACCCAAGCATTGGACCAGCACGAAGATCTGGATGGGAGTCCAGCAAATGATGAAGACCGCCACCACCACCAGGACCATGCGGGTGATGCGCCTCAGGTTGCGGTCCTTCTCCTTGGAGCCTGAAAGGACACGGACGTTCTTGAGTCGTCTGATCATGAGACTGTAGCAAATGGTGATGATCAACACGGGGATCATAAAGGAGAAGAGAAAGACACAGATGCCAAACACCGGATCCCAGTAATCCACGGGTGAAGGCAGCTTAATCAGACAATCGATTTCTGCAAGGGAAAAACCAACAAGGAAAGGAAGGTCAGCAAAGCCACAGCAAGAAGAAAAGCATCTGCAGGTTCAGTTTAGGCATGTTTAACACAGGAAAAGCAGTAGCAGTGATACAGAAAGGCAAAGGCACAAAGAGTTAGGATGGCTTTGCAGCAGAGAGCTCACCACACTGATGAAAGTGGTACCCCCCTCTCCAACACCGCCCCAAGCCCATGGACTCTCCGGCCACCAACACCTCCCACCCGTTGGATGTGCTTTTACTGACCATTGTTTTCATTCTCTGCAGATCCCATCACCATGGCTGGGATGCCAAAGACGGAAGCCAGTGCCCAGATGCAGACATTGACCACTTTGGCCTTGTGGGGAGTGCGGATGTCCAGCGCTTTGATAGGGTGGCAGATAGCAATGTAGCGGTCCACGCTCATCATCGTCAGCGTGAAGGTGCTTGTGAACATGTTGTAGTAGTCTATAGAGATGGCAATCTTGCAGAGGACATTGCCAAAGGGCCAGAAGCCCAGGAATGTGTCCGTACCCTGGAAGGGTAAGGTCATCAGACACAAGGTATCTGCTAGAGCAAGGTTAAAGATGTAAATGTTGGTCGCTGTCTTCATCTTGGTGAATCTGCAATGTAGGAAAGGGCAATGGTTAGAGCTTCACCTGATCGTGATGGGTAAGACATTGAAGCCTAGTGAAAAGGGCATTCTGCCACTTTAGGAAGGAGATATTCTCTATTTCTTATGTAACAAGAGATTCAACACCCTTTCCTTTCCACCTCCCACATGTTTATCAACACGCAGCTCAACCCAGCTCCTACACCACACAAACAGTGCCTTCACAATCAGTTTCACTGGCAGGAGAAGTATGTTCCTTAGACCACGAAAGCCTGAGGCTGTCAACTCAGACCATGAGCTTTGAAAATGACTTCAGTAAGGATTTCATCACATATGGCTTCATTATTATAAATATAGGTGAAAGCTTTACCCAGTAAGTTCATTTTAAAGGCATCATATGGACCAGGGGTAAGTTCATTAGCCATTTTGTATGGGCTCATATGGGCCAAAGACGATGGCAAATGTGAGCTACCAAATAAGAATGGGGAAGATGGCCAGCCCTGGCCGGTGGCAAAGAACTGGTGAGGAGTGAGGTTTGTATCAGAAATACACCACCACAATGGATCTTTCCAAAGAAAGGGGTACTTTGCACATAGGGGCATCAGTTGAGTCGACTTCAAAGAGTTTTGTCAATGCCAAAAGGACAGAACACAGAACAATGTTGTGTGTTATGTCTGACATCCCCAAAGCAAGATTCACCTTGTTCCAATGGCAAATCATCTCCTTTTTACGCATGGGAAATGATGCAAAGAAAGATGCGATCACCTACCCAAGGACACGTGCAGAGTCTGCAGAAATGGAAACCCAACAGTGATTCTGTGACCGAATCTAACGCTTCAGCTCCAGGAGGTTCCTCTCACGGGCAAAAGAAGAGCTCAAATAGGTATAATTTTAAAACTACAGCTCATCTATCATTTACTACCCTAATGGCCTTTACAGAACCGCTGCCAGATACGGCAGACAATGACGTGTGCTATTAGGGGAGGACAAGTTCATCCAAGGATAACACCTGAGCCCATAAACCACTGCGCTATGTGCAGCCTGATGCGTGTTAGAATATTACAGGGTCTGATTATACCTAAAAAGCTCTTTCTTGTCAAATGGATTCAGAACAGCAAACCCACAACCGTACTCAGCACCGTGCCCTCCCCTGATGATCGGAGCTTCAGCTCTTGATAGACTACTTGAATGCTTAGAGGAACATTATCACTGCCACGCTCTGAGCTCTGCTGAGACGCGCAGAGACATAGCCAGGCTTGCAAGAACAATAGCCAGGGGATCCGCGATCCAGAATACAAAGTCTGTATTTTTACCCCTTTTAGAGCTTGTATTAGAAGTCAGATGTTTGAAAGTGGCTTCAGAAGCAAGAACAAATGATCCTATATTTGACTTTGAAAGCCAAAGATAAGCGTTTGGACATGGACATTGATGGCAACACTTCTGGTCCCTACACAAGCCAGGCTCCTCCTGGCCCAGAAATCCCAGCAGACAGTGGGTTCTTAGAAAGCCAGCCCAGATCAAATGAATTCATATAACCAAAGCAGCAGAGGAAAAACCACCGTTGCCCTTCCTATTGTGAAGGTGTGAACAAGCACTTTGCAAACCCAAGACAACCAGGCAGCTGCCAGGGCTTTAGTGCCTGGGACTTCCTAAGCAGAATTACACAGGAACAGGGAGAGAAGATGGTTCTGTGAATGGATTCAGACACTTCTGGGTCAGCAGGAGGGGAATTCGGATTAAGAAATGAAATCAGTGCTCTTCATCAGCCCCCACAACAAGAGGTATTGTCAGCTCAGCTCCAGATTATTCAGAGCCATCTAAAACTGCTAGCAAAGGTCTCCTGGGAGCTGTTGTCTTCCTCAGCATCTCTCAGACTCAGCTAGGCTTGCTCAAGCTTCCCAAAGGTCAAGTTTGCTCCAGTCCATCTTTCCTAGGGGACTGGACTTGGAGGCAATTCATCAACATTGCCTCTAACCCCCACTGCTTTGACTGATGTTGTAACTTGAGGGAATTGGAACTTGATGATCTGAAGGTCCTTTCCAACCCTAACTATTCTATGATTCTCTGAATAACAGCTGAGGGTTAGAACAATGACGAGCAACTTTACTCTCCAGTGGGAGAAACCAACAGTGATCCACCTACCTCTACCACCCATCCAGCATCCACGAAGGACAACGTTGCCTCCATGCACACTCCTGCATCCCTAGTGCAGAGACAAGTTAGGGGCATCTCAGCTCACCCTGAGCTTGGGGTGTGCAGATTGCAAACCTTCAGCTCCCTCCATTGCAGGGACCTCACTGGTACCTCTCCTTCAAAGCCCTTCTCAACAAGAAGATGCGATCACTCAGCCTGGCCCTGCAAAACCTGCTCCCCCTCCGTGTGGACCCACCTTCAAGTACATTTTAAGGTTGATTTTGTGCTCTTAAAAGGCAGGGAGATGAATTTACACCTATTTAATTACTCCTAGCTCCACTTCCTGTGCACGCTGAGAGCCAACAGCCTGTACCCCATCCAACCAATGTTCCCAAACATTTCCAGTATGTTCAGTACAAACAGAAAATCAATCCATCACTTCTCTGTGGATTAACCTCCTTTTCTTCTCCTCCAGGAACCGAGACTGTTCTCTTTCTTAATCTGCTCAAAGGAAAGACAAATTAAACCCTCAGCACCTACAGCTGCCCCCCATGGCACAGCTCCGATGTGGATAAGGCTGTGGACAGATGAGGACAGCAGCTCCCGGCGGAGCCACTTTCCTGCCCTTGGTCACAGAGGCAATTTCCTAACGGAGCATCTCCCACAGGGCAGTTCTCAACTCTCCATGCAGCTCCAGAAGTCACCACCTTGCTCTGCTCTCCTGTTGGCCCAGCTGCTGAAGCCTAAGAGTTAAAATGTCTGGACACAAGCTCAGAACTCTGCTTCCCCCTCTTTTTTGGCTAAATGGATCTTAAGGAGTATTACCTGGAACAAAGCTCTGCATCAGCAAGGGGAACCTGCAGTCTGGCAGAGGAGATGGGTAGGAAGGAAACGGCTCTTCCACATATGGGGCTTTGAGGTCCTGTTTCTCACGAGGATGGATTTTGTCCCTGGATGAGCCCTCAGGGTTTTGGGCCATCAAACCTATTGTTTTAGCATCACTGCCTCCTTTCCACCCAGCAACCTCAAGGCTGCAGGGCAGCAAGCAGTTCCTGATGCCCCAGGCTGAGGACCAGGAAGTACAACCCAAAATGGGGCTGCAGACACCAGAGCAAAGCCTTGGACCATGAGCACTGTCCCCAGGAGCTCTCTGCCTCTCAGAGCCTCTCGATTTTGATGTTCTTTGCTCATCAGGATGCAGACAGCGCTGTTCACCTTGAGCAGCAGCTTCCATCACCACACCCTGGCATCAATGACAGCCTTTGCCACCATCCTTGGACCCACACAGGGAAGCAAAACAGAGCAGAAAAGGCCCAGAGGGGATTCTTGCTGAGCTGCTCCCACACTGCCAATGGAAATCAGTGCAGCTCACTGCCACCTCTGCGCCCAACCTGCTCTTAGCACCCAGGCTGTAAGAAGGTGGTGTTTGATCTGGCACATCCCGCTGTGATTTGTGTCCCCCCCAGCCATACACCCACATCGCGCTCTCTGTATCCCTGCTGCTCCCGTCACCATCTGACAGCCCCCAACAACACCCAAATCAAGGTGGTTTCTTCTTAATGGTTCAAAAAAGAGACAATTTGAGAAGGACAAATTTAAAACCACTTTGGGCTTTGACCCAGATGCTACAACAAAAGAGACCATAACACCAGCACATAAAAGCCTATCAATTACCTGGCAGGCTGGTGAGTGACCAGCAGGGGTTAAGGGGCTTGGGCCAGCCAGGGTGAGCACCCACACTTTGGACAGATGAATTGCTTGCCCTTTGAGCCCCTAGGTGACAGCAAGGGAAAACAAGCTCTGCCCTCCCTCCTTGAGGTGCTCCCTGGGGACTGGTGTGGATGGGGACATGACACGGCCCCAGCTGCTGCTGTGCAGAGGGCAGAGATCGAGTGGTTCCTGCTGCAAAAGCCTCTGCAACTGGTCCAGGGGCTCACACATCCCTGAGCAGGTCCCTGGCCACCAGGATGCTGCTTTGGTCTTAGAGGGCATTCGTCAGCATCCATCCTGCAGCAAGATGCTCTCATATCTATTCATGGGCCAGCTCTGCCTGTGCTGACCTGCTCATGCCCTGAATGCTGCTAGGAATTGCCCAGACCCTGAAAGAGCACTGGAAACAGAATCCCATATTAACCACCACGGACTTACTGCTCCACATGGGTAACACCCTTACCCCCATCCCACCAGGAGCCCTCCAGCACACACTGCAGACACAGGATCTGTGTTAACGAGGGTCAGACACAGCTACTGTGAGCCTTGTTCTTCCAGGAAAAGCTAACAGAGGCAGCTGTGGAGCGTGCTGAGGTCTTAGATGGCCCCACCAGCACCCGCTGGGTCCATGCTGCATTAAACACTCACTCGATTTCAGCTCCGGGACACGCAGCTGGTGGAGGCTCTTCCCTTAGAAAGCTGTCTATTAGGAAATCAGCATCTCTGCAATGTCCTAATTAACTTCATTTTCCTCATCTCCTCACAGCCAGCTGCCCTCACCCCCGTTCTCAGGGGCTGATGCAGTTTGTAAGCAGAATAACAGCTGGCACAGCCACCCCCAGGCAGGCGCCTGGTGCAGGCAGCTCCCCATCACATCTCCTCTCTCCTCCTAAGGCTTCACCTGAAAGCAGCAAATGGAAAAGTAGGGGCCTGGCAGCCCTATTCTGCCTGAACAGCTGCTTTAAATGCTCAGAAGCAGAGTTCTTCACTAGGGAGAGCTGAGCAGCCTCATTGGGCTCCCAACAGATTGCTTCCATGGCAAAGAAATGAGGCATCGTTCCCATGGGGGCTGGTCCAGGTGAGCAGAGCCAACAGTGAGGGGCTGATCCAGGCGAGCAGAGCCAGCAGTGAGGAAGTGCTCTGGATAATCACTCCTGAGCATCATAGCAGCATGATGGAGCTAGGGATAACAGAGGACTTCCTGGACCAGAAGCAGCGTGTTATCCCTGGTCCCTTCCCTGGCACACTGGTCTCTCACACCCCATCCAGCTACACCAGGGTCAGCATCACCCCCAGCCCCATGGGTCAGCCAGTGTAAGAACAATACATCCCTCTTCCCCTTTAATTCCTAAAAACAAAGCTCCTGGCCGAGCAGCCCTGCACAATTCAGTCCATACCCAAGAGGAATCTCAGCAGCCTGGTTTCCCCCCAGTCTCCCCCAAACCCTCTCTGCTTTGTGCTATTCAACCCCTTGTTTCACATTCATTAAAAAGCAGCACAGGAAATCTATGCAAAAGAGAGCAAAGAGCAGAAGGGGAAGGAGGGAGCGGAGGCATTATCTCCACTGGCAAGAGCTCCACAATGAGCAAGCAGAACAAAGCCACAGACGGGGCAGGTTTCCACAATAGGCCCTTTACTGTCCAGGAAATCATGCTCTTGATGAGAGCCCTTCGTGGTCTCCTCCAATTAGTGCTGCTCAGCACCAGACGGGGATTGACAGTCAGCTGCTGACTGCTCTCTATAGATGAAATCACTCCAGGTAGCAGGGAGGTGCAGGCTGGGCTCTGCAGCAGAGGGGAACACCAAGGAGAGGCTTTGCATTTGTATCCTTGTGGGAAATATGGGGAGATCCCAAACTCTTCCCCTTGGTGCCGCAAAAAACCCATTCAGGAGGAGCAAAACCCAAACCTTCCTCACGCCTCCTCTTTCCTCAAGTGCTGGTATTAGCCTCTATTTCCCAACTCCCGCAAAACCAGGAAGCAATTACTGCTTATGGTACCCAAGCGTTCTGTTCCTGGAACACAATACAGCGTTTTCCTATAGGATGCGGTGTCGGCTTGTCCCTGGTGAAATATAAGCATGGAATGGAAAAGCGAAAACCAGGTTTTGTAGGGTACACCCTATCTATAGATGACAGGGACTCAACACAGAGGCTTTGCCAGTCTTTTCTACGTTAATGGAAGAGATATACCATTAAGAGCCCCAAACCCCATGCTGACTTACCAGCAACCAGCTTCCAACCTACTGAAATAAAGATGCTTTAAAGGCAGGAAACCCAGAAGCACCAATGCTCCAGTTTGGGGAGGAAAACCTGTGCTTGAGAAGTCATCATCACCCTCCTGTACACGGCCAGAGATACTGAGTCCAGTTTCTCTGCTCCTGACTTCAAAAGTAAGGGCAAAGAGGGCAAAATCCTGGCCAGAGATAACCAGAAGTTGTACTTATGGAACCCAGAAGGGTCATTCCCTGGGTATAACCCAGTGTTAGTCTCAGCTTAGTACTGAACCCCCAGGACACACTGATGGGGAGACCCAGGGGGAAACAGCAGCTTCTATAAATGCTGTAACTCTATGGCTTCCCCAGCACACATTATCCAAGGGTGCCCTCCAGGTTCATACAGAAGGCTTTTTGGTGAATCCCCCAAAAGAATTACCCAAATAATTAAACTTTTCCTGGCTTTTTTTGCATGTACAGGGGACTCCAAATAAAGGCGAAAAGGGAGAAATGGCAGAGGCCTGGCGAAGATGGAGATGACATCTTCAGTTTTCAACTGCTTCCAACCAGTAAAACCAGAAGAAGAACACACACAAAGGTTACCTTCTGAGGTTCACCTGTGGGGTAGGGACTCCTTTCCCCTCTGCACACACTGCTTGGCATCCCCAGGGAGCTGCATCGCTGTGGGATAAGGAATTCTCACTCCCAGAGCCTCACTGCTCACCGCACTTACACGTACCCACTATCACCCTGCCTACTCGAGTGACTGCTGCAGCACCAAACAAACATGAGCTCTTCCAGTGGAGCACTGGTGCACTGCAAACCTCTCTCCATCTCCAGGCTCCCCAAGGCTAACGTGACCTCTTATCCCTGCCATAAACTCCTCGGCAGGAAGAACACGGACAGCAGCCTGATGAACAGAACCATCATAGAATGGCTTGGGTTGGAAGGGACCTTCAAGCTCATCCAGCTCCAACCTCTGCCACGGGCAGGGACACCTTCCACTGGAGCAGCTTGCTCCAAGCCTTGTCGCTTTGCCCTTGCAACAGAGATTTAATCACTGTTCACCAACCTGTGATACCAAAGACTTAATCCTGCAGCATCTGCCCCAGCCAAGTTATGTGCATCCAAGGGGAAGCTGCTTTGGCAGGAGCAAGACTTAATCCCATCGGTGCCTGCTAAATGTTGTCATCCTCTGTTGGAGGAGAAAACAAATCCACTCCGTCTTTTCTGTGCTGGCAGCATTCACCTGCACCAGGAATCTGCTCCGAGATGTGTATGAAATGGAAGCTCGCCCCTTATCACACCAGGTACTGAGATTAGGAGTTTGCTGGCATGTGACATAGAATCACAACCTTAACACTTGCATAAACTTACTTGGTACTTACAGGAGGAAACAGGGTTTCTGATTCAAGGAAATAGAGAGGGGTTAAACCACAGCAGAACCAGGCAGGGACACTTAAAATGCCAGTAGAGACGTGCAGGGAGGCTGCAGGACTGTGCTGCTGGGGTGGTGAATGCTCCAAGCAAAGGAGCTTGAGAAGTTGCCCTCAACTCTGCAGCACCCATCGCGTTATTCACATCTATGGCTTCCAAAGAGTTGGGAGAGTCACACCAGTGATTTTCCCCCCTGCAAAAGGGAAGCTGAGCCTCCCAGCAGGCTCCTTCCCTTACTATTAACTTTGGGAAGCAGCAGCATCCCGGTGGAGCATCACCTGCATCCACAGCCGTGGTGCTGGACGTGGCACAGGAGGGAGAGGTCCCATGACAGGTCCAGCGGTGGGATGCTCCCATCACATTGCCCTCCCCGGCTCCCTGCAAAATAAAGCCTCGTTTCTTTTGAGCAGATCTGATCGCTCTGTTCCATTCTCTGGGTTTAACTTTAGGAGGCACCAGAGGGCAGCTGAAAGCTGGTGGGAGCCTTCATCAGAGCCTAGGAAGGGAAAAACACAAACAAAACCAAAGCAATAAAGCAAATGCCACATCATTACCTCTAAAGCACATTGCAACGGCCAGGGAAGCGCCTGCCTGCTTCACCCACAGCAGGGGTTTGGAGCGAGGGGGAAGGTTTGCCCTGCTCACAGCCCTCCCCACAGCCCCCCTGCGTGTCCTACCTGATGATCACATACATGACGGAGCAGTTGCCCACCAGCCCCACGATGCACACAATGGAGTAGACAACCACAATGGTGATCTTGATGCTCAGCGGCAGGAAGCTGTCCCCCGTGCCGTTGTTGAACCAGTTACTGGGCAGAAAGCTGAGGTTCAGCATAGAGGAGTCATTCAGCAGCTTTCTCAGGTCAGGGTCTTCCAAAATGTGGGCAGGGAAGAGCGGGTCCATCCTGAAGCTTGTGCCAAGGACCTGCAGCACTGAAGAGACAGCTTTAAGACCCACTGATCAAACGGGTAGCCCAGGACCACAGCAAAGCATGAGAGGTGCTGGAGGAGAAGGGCGATTCCTTGCTGGGGAGAGCACAACATCCCCCCTCAAACCTCCCTATGGTCTTGGGGGTGCAACCCCAGCGCTTGGTGCATCCTGAGCACGCAGGGAGCTCACGCACGTCTCCACACCGCATCCAGGGACATGCGGGCTGCACCGCGCCAGCCCTGCGTGCTCCAACCCGCCTCTCCCGAGCCGCTGAGTGCCCATATCCGGCTTTGTGCCCCCGGACCCCCCGCTCCGTGGCCCCCAAGAGCTGCCGCAGCCTCCCACCGGGGCGGGGGGGGGGGGGGGGCTCGTCCTGCTGCTGGTGCACAACACGTACCCCCCGCACCCCTCCATCCCCGGTAACACGGCAGGAAAAGCCCGAAGTTGGACCCAAGCCCCCGCTGGCCGCTTACCTGGGTGAGGGTCTCCGGTTTAACGCCGCATCCAGGCAGCGCCGGGAGCAAGGATGGGGATAACGGCGGTGGGGGGCGATGCGCTGCTCTCGCAGGCGGGGATGCTGCCGGCGCAGGGGCTGCACCCCGATCCCACGTTTTTAACGAAAAGGGAGGGATAGGGAGGGATGGGAGGGAGGGATGAGGGCGGACGGCGGCTGGGCAGAGCCAGCCCCGGCTGCTGGCGGCTCCCACTGCGTAAGACACAAGCAGGGGGGGAAGGAAGAAGAAGGGGGGGGGGGGTGATAATAAATAACCAGAGGCACCAAATGGAAAGCGAGCATCCCCCCCACACCCCGGCCCCTTCATCACCCCCCCCTCCCAACCACAGCACTCAGCCGCGGAGGGGACCCGCAGCCTACCTGGGGTGGGCTCCAACCCAGTGGGAAGGGAATGAAGGGAGAGAAGACGAATTCCTCCCTCCGCTGCCACTGTGCAACCTGGGTGCTGTGCTAGGGAGAAACGGGATGGGGAATTTGACCTAGAAACTGGCAAACATACAAGGAGGGCTGCGAAGCACCGAGGGGGGAGTTGTTGTTCTTTAGCGTTCGTGTAGCGGCATTCGCTAAAGGTCATTCATTTGCAAGCTAAAGCATCCTGCAGTTCGGATCAGAGCTGGAGTAGCACATTTATGTTGAGAAGCTGCAGTGGTGAACTCGTTACCTCTGCATGGGGCGACCCACACAGTCCCTGCTCTCCCCATCTGGGACACTGGTCCTGATGGACTCAGCGCCCAAGAGCTGCAGAGCCCCCACGTAAGCTGCCCCCACAAAACAGACCTTTGGGGTCCAGCCCCAGTTTGATCGCAGATCAGGCACAGAGTAACTGCTGAGAACTGGAGCTTCATGGTCTTGTGCCCCTGAGCATCCCTGAAGATGCCGTTTCCCAGCAGTTTACAGGGACATAAGCAGAGACATACAGGGCAGGACCAGTTTGAGGCACATCCCGAGTGCCCAGGACAGGGAGAAAAGGAAAATGAGCTCTTGGGCAGCAAATGCTTCAGAGAGCACAGCACAGACACAGCCCTTTCTGCTTCAGTTGTGCTTTAACAGAAGTCTGGGGTGATTTAGCACAGAAGCTGCACCTTCTTTACAAGGAAGGTAACAGCATGGTATGGTAACATGTTGTACTTTCCCTGAATGCGTTCATAAGATCAGGTCACAGCTCTAACAGGGAACAAGGGATAAAAGCCTGACCCAGGGATGCAGCCTTCTTGCGCAACAGAACAGTCCGGGTGCTTGAAGAAAGGTTGGGGGTTTTTTAGCACTCCATTAACGAGAGAGTGTGAAATAAAGACGAGAGCAGACGTTACTTTAATTGTTAATGGCTTGAGTTTCAAAGGCTGAGGGAAGGACAGCAGTAAATCAGCGCTGGACAGCCCAGGAGCCTACGGGAAAAGGGTGCTTGCGAATGCAGCTCCGCTCCTCTCTGCTGGCTCCCACCCCAAGGAAGGCACTTAGCCCTCCACATACTCACTCTGTGTTAATTCAAGGCAGCAAAGACAGCGTGTTCACCTATCTGTCTTGTTGTGGTTCTTGTTTTGACTCACAGCACAATGCTTTGGAATGACTCCTGTAGAAAGGGATCAGCGTTGCCACCCTGAACTACCGACAGCCAAGACATGTTTAGTGTCTGGAACAAAAGCTCCTCCTCCATCCATCTCCCATCTGCACACTGCTCAGCCCCATCCTCTTGGACAGGAAAGAGCCCAGGATGCTCATGCTGCACCTTCAGTCCCACTCCTGCTGTTTCACCTGATTTCACCCCAATCCCAATTCACCCATGAAGAGATTTGTCCTTCCAGCACATCTCATGGTCTCTTACTTTCTGCCCTCCTCAGGATCCCTGGGATGAGGGGAGGACAGAGTCATCCCAAGAGCATGACACTTGCCAGATTCCTTCCTCATCGGGAGTCCTCCCCTTGTCCATTGGGGTCTACGCACAAAGTCTGAGAAGGAAGGCCACCAAGATTTCATTGCATGACCCAGAAGGACTTCTCCAGCCTATTTCCTAGAGAGCCAGATCAGCTCCTCTGCTTGCAGGTTTCTATGCAGACAGCAAGGAAACAGGAGCCAGAAAAGAACCGGCCTCAAATGCAACCCTTCTTCCAGGTGATGATGGTCAAGGAAGTGCTCACGAAGGCAGCGGGTGACACACCATGAACAGATGCTTGGTTTACAATAAAGCATCCAAAGCATCAATGTGCAAGTCAAAACCCCATTCCTGGTGCAAATACCCTCTTTTTCCTCAGCCTCACTTTCCTTTGAATAGACACAAAATAAGACTGAAAACTACACAAAATTCTGATGAATGGGGTCAGTAGAATATCCGTTAAAGAATTAAAACTTGTATGAAAATGAGCTTTGGGCATATATGGAGGGGATTTTGGCATATTTTCAAAGGCTTATACTATAAAAAAAACCTATATCTGCAGCTCAAGCAGGTTGTTTTCTGCTTGGTTAATGGATATATGTTGGCAGGGGCAGGACTCTGGGCTTCCCCATATACCTACACCATATCCATCTCCAGACTCCTGAGGAGCATCAGTCCGGTCTGTGATGAACAACCCTTATCTATTTCAAGCTAATCCAGCTCACGTGTCACTAATTCCATGCACAGCTGTTCCAACCAGGTTGACTTTGCAGCCGCTGCTCCTAAACGTGGAGGATTTCTGCTGCTTTGGCAGGAACCAGCCCACAGCCACCTGCATTTCCTACCCACAAGGTGCTTTTCCTGCCGTTCCTTGCTGAAGGTGAAGGCAGCTGCAAGTCAGTGCTGGTTTCCTACCTTCAGCCCAGTTTAACCAAGGCCCTCAGGAGCAGAGATTTAATCCTGCAAGATGGGAAATCATTTCTCATGCAGGGAACAAGAGCCCGGGCTGAAGAGGAGAGGGAGGAAGGATGAGGAGGATGTGGAGTGTGCTTGGAAGAGCTGGAAAGCAAAGGTTCAAAACGCAGCTGCCACTCGTGACGGGCACATGGCAAAACTAAATAGCTAAATTGTGCCATGGTGGGTGAAATGTGGTTTATGGACATTAACGGTCATACAGGAGACCTTAATAACAGTCTTCCAATACCTAAAGATGGCCAGCAAAGCTGGACAGGGGCTTTGGACAAAGGCCTGTAGGGACACGACAACAGCTTTAACCTGCCAGACAGGGAGGCACACACCTTCACTTGTCCCATCACTGTCCACACCACAAACACCAAACCCATCTCTGTTAATGCACACATCCTCCACCCATCAAAACTGACGGTGCTCGCAGTGCGTTACTGTTGGCGAAGCCATCCACAGCTCAAGCTGTTTGGTAGGATGAGAAACAGATGTGATTTCCAGGTATATCTGTTATTTGCTGTTAAACACTTAGGCAAAGAAAAAGCACCAAAGCTCTGGTTTTTCTTGCTTTCCAGTATTCTTTTACCTGCCCAAAACCCCCCAGTTTGCCCCTCCAGCAAGACCAGCATCCTCAGAGCATTCCCTCTGGATCCTCATCTCACCCTCTTCAGCCTTGGCACTTTGAGTACTTCCCCGAGCTTTCTGCTTTCCAGGTTTGTGAAGCATCTGCACAAGTCAAGGAGAGCCCAACTAGAGCTCAGGGTAGCTGTGGCTTCCCCAAGGCCAACATTACAACAAGCCCTTGAGCATTGCTGCTCCCTCCATGGGGTCAGCGCTGAGCAGGAACATTAAGTGTATCTACAGCTGAGCAGGCAGAGCATTACACACTAAGGCGAACCATTAAACACTAAGGAAATCAGCAGAGCAGGTATTGGGTTTTAGTGGGGAATGAAAGAGAAACTGCATTACAGCTAGAAAAGTGAGAGCAAGGGGGTATCTCCGGAGCTGGAAAACCTGCAAAACAGGCATGGAAAACGATGTCGAGGATGGTCAAGCCATGGAAGAGCAAAGGAAACTCACTGCTCACAGCCTTGCATCAGCTCCAGAAGAAAAGAGCAAGTGATCCCAGTACATCCCATTTACTCATAGACTGAGCCATACATATAACCCCAGACACTTGCCCACAGCCTTTAGCTGAAGCCAGGAGAGAACAGCAACTGAGCTCATCCATCCCCACATCCCCAGTAGGCAGCTCCATCTGCCTGCTCCTGATGCTCGCTCTGCCAGAGCCATGAGGTCAGTGCCTGCATCTCCCTGCACCCTGAAACCCTAACACTGCTGCTGGCTGATAATTCCCTGCCCACTCCTGCAGCTGCAGGCAAGGAACTGATCCATAGGCACAGGCATATTACACAATGAAACAACATCCTGCAAGAGCCAGCCGATCCCCAGGGGCACCCAACCTGGCTGACAGAGCTGGAGCCAATCGATTCCTCTTTCCAAAATAGCAGGACAGCAAAACAAGCGTAATTCATTCCCATTTAAAGCACAATTACAAAGAAAATCTTTCCACTTCTCTCCTATCCATCCTTTTCCTTCCATTTCCTTTCCAGCTCCCAAAGCCCCGGAATTCCCATGCCAAGAAATACATCAACTGCTGCTACATTCCCTGGGACCATGAAGTGGGAGAAGAAAAAGACATTTAGCTCCCCAAACCTGAGCATGAATTTACAGGAAGAGCTGCTTCAGTTCTGTTCCAGTCTCTCCCATGTTCGCATGACTTGGTCAACACCCAAAGCACAGCAACCACAAAGACCAGAGGGGCTCCAAACCCCACTGAGGTACAAGGTCCATGGTAAGGAGAACAACCAGATGCACTTCATACCAGAAGCCACCTGTCTTTTGAGAGCCTGATCCTCACTACTTGGGAATGATTAGAATGGATCCTGCTTTCACCAAATACTCATTTAGAGCAGAATCCCTCAAGCTCTAACAGAGCTCTAACACGATGCGACCCACTCCACTGGTATTGTATTGCTTGCTACCATTATTTCCCATTTCCCAGGGACTGAACAAACCCCTCCACTCTCTCAGGGCAGAAATCCCACTTTCTCCCTGTTATCCCTTCACCCAGGGCACCGATTTCTTTCACCATTCTGGGAATGAGCTCCCAGTAGCCAGGGTTCACTATTTGGGCATCCCCAGAGCGCAGATGCTGAGAGAAGGGTCTCTGGTTTAGGGAAAGGCAATGGCGGCTGCATGATTTACACAGATACTCGGTAGGAAACAGAAGCAGATGATGAATTCAGAGCCTCCAAGCTCCATCCCAGCACTTTAACCTCTTATCCCTTAGGGAGGAAAACACCTCTGTGCTCAGATGGCAATTTTCACAGAGGTCTTTCAAAGCAAAGGTCTGCTCATCCCCTCTGTACTGCAGTCGCTTTACATAGCAAACAGCTTTGAGAGCAACAAATCCACTGCAACAAGCCTATCATCAAGGTATCCAGCGTCCATTTGCTGCTTGTTTCCTTCTGAACTTGCTTTCCCTGCCGAGACATCCCTCAAGATCTTGCTGTTATTCGGATCAATAGCAGCTGATGCCTGCCAAACCACCCCAGAGCAAGTTGTTTTCCCAGCTTTAACCCACCTAAATGCATTCACAGAAGCCTTCCCTTGTTCCCTGTTCTAGCAAGAGGCAACAATAGCTGTTTACTGAACATTCCAAGCAACTGCAGAGGGAAATATATTCCCAGCAGTTTTCCCAAGGAATGAATATCTGCCTTGAAAAAAGACTCCAGCCTTTAGCAAACCTGTAAGCAGGAAGAGCCATCAGCAAGGCAGAGGATATGCATGTAAATAACAACCAGCACTAGCTTTGTAATGTCTCCTCACATATGCTGTTGATGCGGCTGTTGGGCTCGCTCTGATGCCATGCGAAGAGCCATGCCAGAAGCACTGTGCATCCCAGCTCCCCCTAATTCTAGGTGGGATTGAGAGTCAACAGCCCTGCTGGGAGAAGCTGGTCCCAGCAAAGCTGGGCTGCTTCACAGGAGCCAAACCCCAGGGCCTGGAGGGTCGACAGAACAGGAAAACACAGCTAAAGGTGTGTTACAGAGAGAGCAGTGGATGCACCCAGGCCTGCCTGCCCACAGGACCATAACGACACATGCATTGGGTGTGCAGGGGTGCACTGGTGAGAGGCGATGTGCAGCACCCTGGGCTGCTCTGCTCTCACTCCCAGCTATGGAAATTGCACCATTCCCCCATAAAACCGATATTTAACCTTAACCCAAGCCAAAGCCTTACCAAGAAGCTACTTGGTTCCACCAGAGACAAGCCCTTCAGCACCAAATCCCTTTCCATACAGCCCTACCCTGCCCTTTTTTCCCCTCATCCACCCAATCCACATCACCTGCACTCATCACAGGATGAAACTGTCCCACTTGGGGCTGTTCCTCTCCACAGGCAATTCCAGCCTCAGCAGAACTTGTTGCACAAATGACACAGCAGCAGCTTGGGAATGGGGAGAGGTTTCTAAACCTGGGTCAGCAAAAGAACTGATGCTGGGACTGAAGCGTGTGCAATTGAGACAGGGTTTTGAATGTGAAAGATTGTGTGAAAAGACCCTGAGAAACACATAACCTGCTACAGCTTCCTCCTCTAAAGGTGAGAAGTTGTGTGAAAGGTCTCTAGGAAACAGATATCCTACCAAGCTTTTCACTACTAGGCTCCCAGTAGTTGCTCCCCATCCCCTGCTTCCCCTTCGGCTCAGCCCAAGGAGCAGCAAGCAGTTGAGGAAGATGCTGGTGGTGCTGAAGATGTGCTTAATCGCAGCAGGAGCCTCAGAGGGTTGTATCAGATGCTTCTCAGAGTTGAAGAGACCGAGCCCTTCCTGATGGGTGACCCGCTGCAGAAATGGTCCACCAGTCCCTAACCATCACGTCTCACACTGGCGGGGTCCAGCTGCACTTTGGTACTTCATCCTCCCTTCGGACACATGGAGATGCTCCTGTAGCCTGCCCCCAGCTCTGTCCCAGCTTCTGAACCTCTCATTACTTCTCCTCAGGACCATTTTTCTTCATATCTTCTGCCTTTCCCAGACTTGCACCCTCCATCACCTTCACTGAGGCGGTGTCAGGTTGAGTCCGTCTCCCAGAGCAGCCCGAGCTCAGTGCCCCAGGCAGGATCTGCCAGCTCCTGCCATCACAGCAATGAGGATTGACTTTTCCCACCGTGCTTCTGCGGCAGAAACCCAGACGCTGCTGCAAACCCATCTGTGAGATGGATGGAGGAGCAGAGAAAACAGGAGCCTGGGGCTAAGATGCAGGAGGTGAGAGGAAAGGAGCATCCCAGAGAGGTAAAAAGGTCTCAGCCTTGCAAAGTGCCTTTGCCATTCCAGAGGAGATGCAGTCATGGGAGCTGCCCAAGTCAAGGGTACCAGCATCTGAAAACATTCTGCACTGAGGGTCTGCAGGTGAGAAGAGAGACTTGAGAGCAAAAACACTCTCCCAGAGCTTTCAAGAACTATATATATGTATTTCTAAAGGTCCAAACAATCTAAAGCTCAGTTGAGGTCTTCTCTTTACCTGAGATCCCCTACAAACCGCAGCATCATCTCACGCTATCATTTGGTTTCATGAAAATCCAACTGAGGGCTGAGGAAAGCAAAAAAGAAGGGAAATGGCTTTTTCACCATTGCTCCTGGAGCTCAGGGGCCATCAGACTTCTGGGGCTTCAGGTTTGTGCATTCCTGCAGCCTCTGATCTTTCAGATGAGAGGGATTGGATTTTACAGCATCCTCGGAGTTGCTTCTACTGACTTTAAACGAGACACTAAAGCAGTTCAGTGCCACTGTCACCCAGGGTGGTTGTTAAAATGTGCCCGAGGATGCCTTTTATTGCCTCCTCGTTTTGAATCTGAGTACGACAGCCAAATCTAAATGATTTAACAAGCCTGCCTTGTAACTGCCCTCTTTTCCCCTGTTTTCTTCATTGAAGCCTTGCAGTAATGAGCCATTACAGAGCAGCACCCACGCACCCCACTAAAAACCAACCCCAAAGCCTGGTTTGCGCCTCCAGCCCAACACGCCCTGGGTTTGCAAATCCCACTGGAACCAGCAGGTGATGCTGAAGCAGAAAACATGGAGTTCCTCCTGCTTTCTATTAGGCTTTTATTTGCCTTCCATAAAATTCATAAGTGAGAAAAATAGTGTGATGTTGGTGGGGGATTTAGAAAGTGTAGGATATAAATGATGACATGTACCATATGGCTTCATTCTCACTGTCTAGTCAGCTCTTCAATCCCATAGACATGGGCTTTTTCACATCTAGGATAGAGCGAGGACACCTGAAACTAAATAGGACCTTTTCTCTAGTGGGGTCGAAGCTTTCCTTGAGCCGACCTTCCCACAGCGCTTGCAAAGCCCCAAAGCTGCATTCCCTGACCTCGCTTTGTCATTCCCAGTGTGCGACAGACACCACGGGTCCCCTTCCAAGCCTGCAGGTGTTGGAGTGAACAGCGCAGGAAGCAGCTGAGTTGGGAGCACACACTTGTGCTCAGCATCCTACCAACTTCTAGCGCTCTGGTCTGCAGACACAAGGTAGCAGGTAAATGACCCTGTCTAAAGCAAGAGGAGACGGCTTCTTTCCTTCCTTATCAGCAGTTTATGGGAGTCACACTGATTTGCAAGTCGCCCTGGCAAAATCACCTTGATGGCCTTCCCTTGAAGCTTGAACACTGCAAGGAGTAGCAGCGCTACAGATGCATCCCTCTGGGTTGTGTTTTGCTTTTAGTGCTCGAGCTAATTCTGCATCTAAATATTTCAGCTGAAATCTCTGCCTGTGAGAGAGATTGTGCTTATTAGATAAAAAGGAGGAGGAATAGATATGTCACCATTAAATATCAGCAGAACACCCTGCTGTTACCAGCGTCGCCTGAGAGACACAAATGCTCCAGCATCCTCTCCAGCACCCCACCACTGCTCACCTCCCATCGCCAGCAAGCCACAGCTGGCCAGCCCTGGCACCATCCAGATGTGCAGCCACCACCTCATCCTCCCTATTTCCACACCAGTTGATACCCACCAGTAGGAACAGCCCAGCTGATGCAGTGGCATCCTCACCCTATAGACATTCACACCTAAAATCAGGGCAGAACGCATCCTAGTGCCCTACTTGTCATCCACCTTCTGTTACCATCATCCCAGTGATGTGCAAAGCATCACATGGACTAAGAGGCTTTTGCCATTTAATGGCTTTTGGTCTGCTGATGTAGCCCCAAGAGGGATGACTTGTTTTATTCCCCTGACCATCCCTTGGCTTTTCCCTTCTCTGGCAGCTCAAGCATGCAGTATGAGCTAATTCTGTTCAGACAAAACCTAAAAATCATATCATAGCTTTACCAGAAACACGAAACTGTGGAGCAGAGACACTTGACAGGCAGCTCCCGCTCCAGGGGATGGGAAATGAAGAGATCTTCCTGACAGGCAATGACATCTGCGAGTGTTGCCAAACTTCGGGAGCTGAAAGGGGAAACAAGAATCTTCAATAGCTGAAGGGAAGAGTTTGACACCCTCAGTCCTGCCCCACTCACTGCGAGGACCAAGATCCGAACACCCAGAGGAGCGTGGAAGTGGACACCAGCAAAGTGGCTCCACAGCAGTATTATATTTGTATTATATTGTGTATAATAGGTATATAGAATCACAGAACCATAGACTAGTTAGGGTTGGAAAGGACCTCAAGATCATCCAGTTCCAACCCCCCTGCCATGGGCAGGGACACCTCACACTAAATCATCCCACCCAAGGCTTCATCCAACCTGGCCTTGAACACTGCCAGGGATGGAGCACTCACAACCTCCCTGGGCAACCCATTCCAGTGCCTCACCACCCTCACAGGAAAGAATTTCCTCCTGAGATCCAATCTAAACTTCCCCTGTTTAAGTTTTAACCCGTTACCCCTTGTCCTGTCACTACAGTCCCTGATGAAGAGTCCCTCCCCAGCATCCCTATAGGCCCCCTTTAGGTACTGGAAGGCTGCTCTGAGGGCCCCACGCAGCCTTCTCTTCTCCAGGCTGAACAGCCCCAACTTCCTCAGCCTGTCTTCATACGGGAGGTGCTCTAGCCCCTGCTCATCCTCGTGGCCTCCTCTGGACTTGTTCCAACAGCTCCATGTCCTTTTTATGTTGAGAACACCAGAACTACACACATAAGGTATATAGGTATTATATTTGTATTATATTGTGTATAATATATATATGTATTATATTTCCATTATATTGTGTATAATATATATATGTATTATATCTGCAACACTGTGTGCAAATTGGGAACTAGGGACTGCAACACCTTGATGTAAAGCCTGAGCACACCAGGGTGTGTGCAGAGAGTCCCTGCACACACCAATCCTGAGGGATTTGCACAAGGGATGGCTCAAGCCCTGCATCCCTCATTGCTTTGCCCGCACGAATCCCTAATATCCTTTCCTAAGGACACTCACCGCTGTACCCAGGTGCCTCAGACATAAAATTCACTAAAACCCGGTACTCTGGGGGGTTGCAGGATGTCTTTATTTCCAGCATGGAAACGAACTGAGCTTCAAGGTTTTGCTTAAGGAACACCTTTGTAAGAAGCTTTTAGTTCCTTTTATTCTCCTTCCTCTGAGGATTTATTCAGTTGATGTGCACTGATTTCCCTGAAAGCACCTGCAACCAGAGCATCCAAACAGAACAAAGCCCACAAGCTCAAAGCAAACTTCCATATCCGCCTTTTAACTTCCAGCTCCCCAGTCCCGCAGGAATTTCACCCTAATTTCACCTTTGCACAGCGTTTTTCCCAGAAAGAAACGCTGTCACAAGCACGTTCTTGAAAGTTCCACGTAAAAGAAGAGCCAACCCCTGCGTTAAGATACACAGTGCCCTTAAGTGAACAAAAGGAATGTGAAACAGCAGCAGGGTCCTCCACGGTGTCCTCCCATGGCACCGGTTGCCTCAGCTGCATGGAAGCATCACCTCTGGCAACCAGGTGGAGTGGCCGGGAATTCATTTCCAGGAAAAAAGGGAGAAACAAAGAACCAAAGGAAGAACACTTGCTTGGGTTCCAAGAAACACGAACCACAGCTGCTGCCCTCCAGGAGAGTGGTGCAAAACCAGTCCCAGTTCACTGCTGGGGCTTTTTGCTCCTAAGCCTAAGGAGGGAATGGGATGGGGAACATGAAGCTCTCCAAAGCCAAGAGCTCTGCTCTTTAGGCCCTTGGGGAGCAGGCAGCTGCCTGTTCTGGGAGCATGGTCCATGCGATGCACCGAAGGGCTCCCAGTGCAGGCAGGAAGTCGGGAATGCTGAAGCTGTTTATGGCAGCTGCAGCAGCCGGCAGTTAACACGTGCTGCTATAAATGTGAGCCCTGCTAGCACTGCCATAAACAGGCACAGCAAGCAACTGCTGACTTCCCTCCCCTGCAAGCCAACACTCATCCATCTTGTCCTAACCTGCCTCTAGTCTGCTGTTTGCTTTGGGCAGAAGCATCTCCCCCTCTCCCTCCATGCAGGTCTGCCAGCACCATCCTCTTCCTTGCACCCTAAAGGGCCTTATTCATCCTCAGCAGTCCCCCTGTCACTGCTGACTCTACGTACTGTGTGCAGTAAAGCACCAGGCAGACCTCAGCTTCATCACAGCCTTATGATGGGGTACATTTAAACAGCACAGGAAAGCCTTTAGGGAGTCATTTAGGCAATCGCAGTTCCCAGCTCACTCCTCAGGCTGTGGATCAGTGCCAGGAGCAGCGGCTGTGCCCTCCCCGGCTCTGAGCATCGTCAGAAGGATGCAACTCTCTGCTGATGCCAAACGAAGCTTGTTCCCTGCTGTGCCCAGCCTCCACATCTGGGATGCAAACACAACCACTTGCACATCCCTGTAGGAAGAGCAAAACCTCAGGGGCAGCAGGGTCCAGATAAGCCCCTGTCTGTGTATCAGTATCAGCACAACTGCCAGCCCTCTCACTGTGCCAGGCTCATAGGGCATCCCTACTCTGCAGAGTAAGAAGCCTTGGAGCTCCCTTGTGCTCCAATATCACCAGCTCTAACCCCATCCATCAGCTCTGACAAGCTGCCCCAGGAGCTCACTTACCCCTGAAGAAGAGCAGGGCTGTTGTCCTGATTTACCTGGGACTCTATCAAGGGCTTCAGACAGGGATGGAAATGCCCAAGGCAATTTCTCCTGGGATCACGCGTTACTCGGGGGCCTGCTGAGGAACATCTCTGAGCAGCAGAGCTGCTGCTCTTGCTCAGTTTTCCATCCATCCATCCCCTCAAGGGCATTACACACTTGAAAGGTGCTACACACGCCTCTTCTGGTGAACTCCTGGGGTTGTCTTTCATGTGTAAAGCGAATCCATCTCAGCTCTGAATCACAGCCTTGCACTCTCTTTCTCCAGTCCCTGCCTTCCAGCAAGGCCAATGCGCAAGTCCCAAGGCTCTGGGCTGAATGTTTAGATGGGCTGTTTGAAGGGTTTAAGGCTTAGATGTTAAGATGCAGCTGCATAAATACAGCTCCTAATTTCTCCTTTCTTCATACATGAAAACATCAGTGCCCGAGGTGAGCTGCTGTCCCTCTGACCCATTCAGAGGGGAGAGCTGGAGTTTTCTGCCCTGCCTTCCTTTTGCCTCCTTGCGCAGTGCTTGTTTCCTGGGAGAAAAACAACAGATCAGGATTGCTCCATTACATTCTTATAGAGGCTCCTTACAGGATCCACTGCACTGTTCCACCCTGCTTATCTGAATAGTCATAGGAACTTGAAGCATCCTTCGACCCCTTGACAGGAAGAAGCTTTGCCTACGATTTACCATCCCTGCTAGGAGAAAAGCCACAAATCAAAGGCTTCTGAGCTGCCCCGGAGCTTGTGAGCTGTGTGAGGCTGTGCCCTTGGTGCAAATCACATCAACAGCTCAAGCAAGGGCTCCTGAAGCCTCCTGCTGTTGTATGAAAGGAAGCCCCATGACCAAGCTCTGCTGCAGAGCAGCCCTCACTGTGCTGCCCATGCTCTGCTCCATGACCACGATCCCCAGCTCATCTGTAGCAGCTTTAACACTGAAATCCTGATAGGAAAATCCTTCGCCTCTTACTACATGCTTACTCCATATTCTACGTAAAAGCTTCCCAAACCCAACTGGATATGAGTATTCCCAGTACCACTGATGAAGATAATGGCTCATACTCTGCCATGGATTCTTATTACCCTCCCACTCCTCTCCTGTTAATGACAAACTCTTCAAGGCATGACCCAGGGTTTGGTTTGCGTCTGTGCAGCATCTTCCATGGTGCGGGCTGGGACTGGCCTTGTGGATGCTGCCACTGCACCAGCAGCACTGGGAGTATCCCACCACTTGGGTTGCAAAACCCACTTCACTCCTCCAGTGCCAGGAATGAGGAGGAACAGCTTAAAACCAACAGTTTAAGGGGTTTAACTTGGGAAAGTCACTAAAAGAAGATTCCCTTTACTTTGTAATCTGTTCTTCAGAGACAACACTCAGGCATTAAAATCATTGGCTGCCATGGACTAAAATGTCTCTTCTTTGTCCTCCTGGAAGTGACCTGAAAAGATGCGCTCATCAATTCACCCCTAACATCACTGGACCACTGCCAGAACAGCATTTAACCTGAAATCCTGACTTACAAAACCAGATGGAGGATAAGCCACACAACTTGTCAGTGTTACACAGTAACTGCCTTTAACAGCAGAAATTACTTAAAAGCCTTGGAAGTCCACAGGAATGTCAGAAGCGTTTGCTTGCACCCAGCATTCCAAGCCCAGCCAGACCTGGAATACACCACATCATCTTCCTCCCTGTATCCTGCTCTTCCCATCTTTAGAGTTGGGGTGGGAAAGGCTTTATGACCCCTTTAGGCTCAGTCCAAACCAATTCAGAGAAGGTCTTTATTGTCAGCCAAACAGCATTGGCCGACAGACACCATTTATTGCTGTGCTTGTGTGCTAAGAGCAGCTCTGGGGCAGTGGGACCATGGAATTGTAGGTGACTGGGATGCTCCCTGGGGCCAACCCCATCCTGGCTGGAGATGTTTGCTCTGGGGGCTGAGCACCTCCAGGCTGGAAGAACCCTCTCTCAGCCACCCACATAATCCATTGCTCCCAGCGGGAATGACTCAACCGGTAAGACCCAAGTGACAGCACTTTTGTCCAATGGATGTATTGAGATGCATTACTCATGCCGGGAGCAGGCGGTGCTGGGGGATCGCGCCCTGAGGGCAGCAGTCACCTAGCAACTCCGAAAGGCTCTGCCTGTGCTCACCGGCTCTCTTGGAGCATCTTTCACAGCAGGGATGTGGCCTTTCAAGCGAATGCTAGAGACCAATAGAAAAATGAATAGTTTGGGTCCTGTTTTGGGGTGAATTTGTGTTTCTCAGGGGTTATTGCTAAGCTAAGGTGATGCTGGGAGGAAGAGCGAGGTTTGGGCAGCATCGCTCTCTGCTTCCAGTAGCTTAAAGAGGCCAAATTGCACAGGGAGGTACAGCTCGAAGGCAGGACTGAGCCTGCCTTTGCAAAGTGACCCTGTGCAGAATAACTTCAGATGTGGATGATCCTGGGTGGGGAGTGCTGCAAGGACCATCAGCATGGCAGGGCTGGGGGGAAAGGGGGGAAAGAGCCCTGGGAGCCACAGGGATGGTTGTGCAGGGCTACTGCAGCGTGCTCCATCAGCTCACTTCTTTCAAAGCACAAGCACTGTCCTTGAGGTGCCGTAGCCCAGATGGTGAAAGGGAAGCAAAGGCAAGCACCTGGCTCCTCCGACCCTGCTTCACCCCAGGTAGTGGTTTCCCAGCTCTGATTCAAGTCCAAAGCTCTCCTGAACTGGCAGCTTCAGCTGGTCCTTTTGTCCACAATGACCTCTCAGCATCTTTGGGAGACAAAGGTGAAGATCCCATTTCTTGGGTTTGGGAGATGCTGGCTGCAGTGCTCCTCCGGGCAAGGTAAATGAGGTACCTCTGGACACAGCTCCTGTGTTAGCCATGTGTTTGTAGCAAGGGTTAAGTGCAGGGCTAAGCACTTGCCCAAGTGCCTTCTTGGATGGAGTACAGCCACTTGAAGAGACTACACTTGATGGAGGAACACGCCAAGCCCTCATCATTCCAGCCCCCTAAGCAAAGCTCCCACCATAGGATAATGATCCCTGCCAGCTACCTGCTCCCAGCACCATTCCAACGCTCCTCCTCGGCTGGCTTAATCCAAATGCCATGTGAAACTATGTCGAACACTGTGCAAAACGTCAGGCTTATTAGAGCTACCTAATAACCATGACTAAGCTAATGAATTCAGCCTTCTCCTAAAGGCCTCTGTTTCGTAAACCCATTAGTTTTATTCCTAGCCTTTAATTCCGCATCCTTTGAATTCCCTTTCACCTATACCATTATGTTGCCCGGGATTACCAGCTCGCAGTTATCTGGGATATAATGACAGCCCTTTCAGAATACAAACCAGCTCTTTCCCAGCTTTTCTGCTGCTGATGAGAAATGAACATCTGCAGATCTCAATCTTGTGAGCCAGCTCTTCAGAGACTCTCAAACACAAGTTATATGGACGCTGATTTCTAAGCATACCCCTTGACACCACGGATATCATTTACTACCCTGCTGATGAGGGATGGAAAGGGAAAGATGTTCTCTCCCATTACAGAGATAAAGCACATCATTTTGGCTTTCCAAATGCCACAAAGCAGCACTGACCAGACACTACAGCGCTGATTGAAGCGTGTCATCCAGTGATGAAGCCACCAGCTGGCACCACTCTTTCTGTTTCAAGACACTTCAAGTCTTTTTGTCTTTGCTCTTGATAGCCACAGATTTCAAGCTCTTTTAATAATTGCCTCTCATCAGCAGGCTGAGCCTCCCTCTCTGATACACACCATTTGCTATCTAGTTCCCTTTGCAAACTACTGCTTTTTTCCTTTATTTAATATCTTTAATATCTGCTCTGACCTGGCTCCTGAAATCCAGGGGCTTGTCCATGTAATGACCTCTACCTAAAAAAATCCCAACATTCATCCATCCTTTTCTGCCCATATTTTTAGCTTCCAGACAATTCCAAGCAGTTTTCCCCAGCGCTCAGAGCTGGCCCTTTGGAAGCTGCCATAGGACCTTATGGCCATAAACAAGGATGATATTGATGAGAATGCCCTTTGTCAGTCCATGCTGGATGCAACCAGGCTCTGATCACCAGTTCCTAGGCAACCACAGAATTCCTGTCCACCAGCCAGGGCCAGAAAAAGCTTGGGATCTGTTTTGGTTCAAATAACTCATCATTTTCTAATACAAAAGGTATCATGATGAGAAACCCTTGTGTGGTTTAATTACTGGCTGCAGAGGATTTCCAGCACGTCACCCTCAGTGCCCTCTGCAATGACAGCAGGTTACTTCCTGCACATCATCAGCATGATGTGCAGGAGCCCATCCCAACCCATGATGCAGCATCCCCTTGGGCAAAGGGCCCTTCTCCCATCTCCCTTGGGTTTGTTAGGCAACGCATCCATCCACGCTCATTCTTCACTCCTCCAGCATGACCCAAGACATGCCACAGAGCTGAAGGCAAAAGCAATCCCTACTCCTGGAGGGGGCAATCTCCCTTCCCAGGTAGGGAATTTTCAGCTCCCCAGCATTTCCCATCACACTTCTGAGCAGGCAGTTATTTACAGGCAGGTTTCTGCACCGATCCGCCTGCCTTAGGCCACTTCCGATTTCCCTCCTGGACAGAAATTGAATCTGAATAAAGGAATTCTTGATGGAAAACAACACTTGCAGCCCAGAAAGCCAACCGTATCCTGGGCTGCATCAAAAGCAGCGTGACCAGCAGGTCGAAAGAGGTGATGCTGCCCCTCTACTCTGCTCTTGTGGGACCTCACCTGGAGCATTGTGTGCAGTTCCGGTGTCCTCAACATAAAAAGGACATGGAACTGCTGGAACAAGTCCAGAGGAGGCCACGAGGATGATCAGGGACTGGAGCACCTCCCGTATGAAGACAGGCTGAGGAAGTTGGGGCTGTTCAGCCTGGAGAAGAGAAGGCTGCGTGGGGCCCTCAGAGCAGCCTTCCAGTACCTAAAGGGGGCCTATAGGGATGCTGGGGAGGGACTCTTCATCAGGGACTGTAGTGACAGGACAAGGGGAAACGGGTTCAAACTGAAACAGGGGAAGTTTAGATTGGATCTAAGGAGGAAATTCTTTCCTGTGAGGGTGGTGAGGCACTGGAATGGGTTGCCCAGGGAGGTTGTGAATGCTCCATCCCTGGCAGTGTTCAAGGCCAGGTTGGATGAAGCCTTGGGTGGGATGGTTTAGTGTGAGGTGTCCCTGCCCATGGCAGGGGGGTTGGAACTGGATGATCTTGAGGTCCTTTCCAACCCTTTCTATGATTCTATGATTCTCTCCAAAGGATATAGTTAGAGTGAATCAGACTCTTCCTTTTCCACACTTTTCTGAGGTCATATCCATGCTGGACATTGCAGACAACTCAAAAGCAACAAAGTCTCAAAAGAGCCTCTGCAGCAAGAGATGAAAGAGCCAATGCACACAACCAACCTCTCAGCATGCTTCAAAGGACCTGAGTGCTGGCAGTCAACCATCAGGAGGGCAAGGTGGGAACAGAGGTCACGGGGAGAGCCTGTCATCGGAATCTGCTCTCAGATCCTAGCAGGGCCCCTGAAGAACAATGTCCTGAAATAGAAACGGTCCAGACACAATGGTCAGCTGTAGAACTGCACCATGGCTGCTCAGAGCCACTGTGGCGAGTCCTTCATGACCCCTTTATAGGGTATATTGTCATCACAGTGCTGGTCCCCAGCAGGCAGAGTCCACAGCAATGAAAACCAAACCAACCTCCTGCTCCCTCCATCCTCAAGTTCTTCTAGGCTTAGTTTTAGGGCAACCATCCATGCTCCCTCCTCATCTTCATCACGCCTAAGGCTCTCCCCAGGTCTCCCTTCTATGTCCATTGCCTCTCCCTGTTGTCCTCATTTGGGGGCAAGGGCAAATGTCCTACAAGAACATTTCATACCACAGCATTTCGTACATCTGCTTTCAGACCAACCAAGCCACTCTTTGGGCTGTGTGAAACCCAAACTCTGCATGTCCAGGCATTGCCACTGTCAGTGAGTTGGAGATTCAACCAGCATCTCCTTTGGAAAACAGCTTTTCCAGCCCACTAGGTAAAAAGCAAGACAAGAGGCTCTGTGTCCAAACCCCTCTGCATCAAAACTCAGCTTTTGCAGTGATATTCCAGGTAGGTAACAGCTCCTGGAATCTTCCTTACCCAAAACATCCAATAGCTTTGTTTATTAAAGGATTCAGCTCCCAAGGTGAGGATGCAAAGATGTTTCTGCAACACCTCCAATCACTTCCCACCCATTAGAGCCGTGTTTCTCAGAGCAGTGCATCCAGAAGGTAAAAGCCACCCTGGATCGAGGACAGTGTTATTTATCTAAGCAGAAAGCAATAATAACACAGCAGAGATTTCATTTCCTTTCAGCACAGTTCTCCACCGGGGGGAAAGTGAGATTAAATAATACAATAGACAGAAAGAGAGCAAGGCAAAGGCAGGTTTTCAAGTACTTTCCCTTTGCTAGGAGGGATGAAAACCTTGCAGGAGCCTTCACTTCTAAAGCTCCCTGGATACCTTCAGCCTCTTAACAAAGATGCCCCAAATACTCCCCACACAGACTCACTACCTGCATCCCAGGCGGCTCCAGCAGTACCCCACTTCATAGCTAAGAGAATAGAAGATGCTCTGGTTTGGGTTTTGCCACTTCAACCACTGACTCGGCTCCTTCCTTATCTTGTGAAATGGCTTTTTTGCCTTCGTATATCAGGGAAAAGGCACTCCTTACTCCTGGAAGACAATAAACAGCACAAAGGAATCTAACTTCCTGATACCGTTCCCAGTACAGAATGGGTGTGCTGGCAAGGGCTTTGCAGACAGTATGGGGCCCTGGGGCCTCTGTTCAATGAAGCGCTTGGGTATGTGTTGAAGTCCATTCTTATCCAGGAAAGATGAAAACATATATATATATATATATTTCTCACCTATATATATATGTATATAGGTGGGATTTAAGCATGTTCTTTAGCACATGCATCCAAGCTTTGACAGATAGGGTGGGCAGCTGAGCCCACCCGGAGCTGACAAACTGCAAAGCAACCAAAGCTCACAGAAGTGGAAGGAATACACAAGCAAGATGCACAGAAGGAGAAGTGACATCTTGGCACTCCATTGCAGTCAGAAACCTGGGGTTTGGCTGTGCCTCATGGCTTCACTTGCAGCCAATACAACATGAGATGCCTTGCCTCCTGTGCAAGCTACTGCAAGAAGCCAGTCTTGTTCGAAGCCAAACTACTCCTTATCACCAAAGACTTCCTGAGATCTGAATACGAGCCAAGGACTGCAATGAAATGTAGGACTTAATTATGTCTGACAAAAGCAAGTCAATTAAAGGCTGCTTCACATCTGTGTCATTTGATCAGGGCTTTGCTTTATCGTCTCTTCTCTGCTCCTTTGTAGAAATCTCATATTTATGGCCAGGAATCAGGTCAAAGCCCAGGAATTAATGAATGTTTGCTGCTCTGCAGTGACAGCACAAAGCAAGACACACTTTAATGCCCAAAACGGTCAGATAAAGCCTCTACCAGTAAAGAAAGAGCATCATCCCAGCATGAGCCATACCCGAGCTCTGCAGGAGCAGCGGGACTGGACAAGGCGATGCACAAAGCAAGGCTGTTAGAGCCACAATGCTGCTGCCCATCTTTGGGTATTTGATTTCTCTGACATCCATTAGATTTGCTTTTAAAGCTGATGTTAGAAATAGCCCTTTTAGAAGAGCTCATGTGCTCTGCAATTCTCTGGTTAAGTGCCCGGCCTCAGCGATCTGTACTTGAAGCACTGTTTGGGAAGCGATGCTCTTACAATAAAATCCCTTTGCCCGCATCCCACCACTCTTCCAGCCTCCTCTGGAGGCCCTGTTCTTTCACTTCAACATCCTTGACCCCCATCAGCCACTCAAAGGAACACGAAATGGCACAATTCAGTACCTAGTTACTTACTCAGCGGGGCTTCAAACCAACCAGACTTAGTCTGAATGCAAAGGTAGGGTAAACCATCCGCACAGCCCAACAGCATCACTACACCTTCAAACCTGCTATTCCCCTTGCATTCAGCATAAAGTAAACTGGATAAAATCCACACGAGTAATGTCCCAAGTCACTTTTAAAACCTCAGAGGCAAAAAGTGACAAGACAAGATTTCTCCTTGAAGACTGCTAGCAATTATTCCCCCAAGTCACCTAAACATAAGGTTTGAATCAAACCTGGCATCACCGTTTTAAGTGAATTTATTGAAAGGCAATATTTACCCATTAATCCTTACACCATTCAGGGGTTGTCTGTCTTAAATACTTTCCTTTGACAGTTTAATATCTATGTCTATATTAAAGTACTAATTCTGCTTTCAAGGCATCTTCTACCATCACTCAACGTCTAATATCTTGCTTTCAACAAAACCGGTTCCAGGCACCAAAAGCTGCCGTCAACGGCTGAAGGTTTGGCCCCAGAAATCCAGCAGGAAGGATCATCGTGCTCCAAAGGGCCTTGAAAACCCAGCATAAGCATGGATCAAACCCCCCAGATCACACTCTGCCTCCTGGCTTTTACCTTCTGGGAGGAGCTGATGGCACAAAACTCATGCATCGCGCTGCTGCCGAAGCCCTCTCCGAGTGCGGGACTTGGCTTTACAGTGCCTCGGAGGAAAAGGTGTTGAAGCAGCTCAGGGATGCTGCGGGGTATTCCAAAGGAAAGGAAAGCAGCATCTTGCAAACCCCAGCCCTTGCAGGACCTGTCACGGCAGGGATGCGCAGTGCCCACCACCACCAATGGGTCCATTAAGCTCGCTGTCAAGAGAATAAATATCAAGATGCGTAAGCAACATCCTTCCACCAAGCATCCCACATACCCTGCCAAGATCAGATGGGTATTTTCTGCATCAGTAGGGTTTGTAATGGGCAGACAACGGTGACCATGTCCTTGATGAAGTCATTCTTTCACATCACAGAAGGAAAAGAACAAGCTAAACTTAAGACAGAGCCTTGGGTGCTATGGTTTAGTGTGAGGTGTCCCTGCCCATGGCAGGGGCATTGGAACTGGATGATCTTAAGGTCCTTTCCAACCCTGACTATTCTAT
Organism: Lathamus discolor; assembly: GCF_037157495.1. NCBI lineage: Eukaryota > Metazoa > Chordata > Aves > Psittaciformes > Psittacidae > Lathamus > Lathamus discolor. Next base: position 1,788,329 of record NC_088894.1, on the reverse strand, counting down.
GAGTCTAAGAAAGATCTATCCTTGTAAACGAATCCCAGATGAAATAGATCCTTCTGGAGCCACCCACAAAAGCAGGAAAATAATCCATTATTTGCATGGCATTAACTCCAGCTCTCTGGAGCAGAGGTCACCCTTGGTTAAGCACAGTGGGTCTCTGCATTACACAGTGGGCAAAGAGGTAACAGCGTTGTTGGCTGGCATTTATTCAGCCTTCATTTTGAAACATCAAGGCCAGGTTGGACGGGGCTTGGAGCAAGTTGCTCCAGTGGAAGGTGTCCCCGCCTGTGGCAGGGGTTGGAGCTGGATGAGCTTCAAGGTCCTTTCCAACCCAATCCATTTCAGGGTTCTATGGGACACACCATCCCTGTGTATCCCACCTCCATCAAGGTTTCGTTGCCCGATGGAGGGTATTGCCAGCCCTCAAGGGCATCTTCTGATTCAAGGGACGGAAACAGCACAGCAGGGCATGACCCACAACTGTGCAATTGCTCGCAGCACAAAGGGAACAGCACAGGCCTGGTTTGCAATGCCTTTCCCTTCCTTCCATGCAAGGAAGTCCAGCAAAGCCATTTCAGACCTGCGATTTGCACACTGGAACAGTCAGACCGGATGCAGACCAAGGTTCTGCTCACATCCAGGGTAATTCGACAGTAAAACCAGTCATTGGGATGGCACCTTCATGAATATTTTATGTTTCTAAAACCAGGTTAGATGCGCTCCAAAACAAATAGCCCAGTTCTGCTAAAGTGAGCAAACTTTTCTGTTAGTGATGTACAAAACGGGTCCGCTCCCTTTCAGTACCTGTCTCCTCCAAGCCATAATCCAGGGTTGGCACAGGGCTGGGAATAATCTCATCTGGAAAAAGGACAGGGAATCAAATGCTGCTTCAGCTTCCACAGCATCCCAAGCCCGCGCGATTGCTTCTGCTGCAGAAAGTCCCCAGGTACCTGTCTTTCCAGCTGGGCTTACATCAGAGGCTGCTCACAGGCCAAAACCCATTGGAATAAATCAGATCCCATCTCTGACAGCCAAACTGAAATGCTGAACTCAACCTTGTGAGGGCTGCCAATCACAGTCCTGCCCCATCCCCTGTCCCCACAGCCCTTCCATCAGGGATATTTCAGTCAGAGCCTTGCAGAAGCGATCATCCTGCTGGGATAATTACATCTGTGTTGAGCTAATTCATCTCCTAAAGAGACTGGCAAATGTTAAGCAAAGGCAAGGCAGCATGCTTCATCACCCAAGTGCATCGGACAGGGCTCTCACTAGGCAAAGAGAGTGCTGACAGCAACAGTGCTGACAGCATCGCTCTGCTTCAGAGGTGTTCCTCCCTCCATTTTTAAGGTGCCAAATGGAGCAAGGTTTTATTTGCTTTCAGGAGTGTTTCTGACACAATGATACCCAGGCTGCAGCCAGAGACTGAGCAAGCAGCAACTCATTGCCAGCCCTAGGGACTTGGGCTGCTCCCTCATCCAGCCCCGCATCCCACAGCATCAGCCTTTGGTACCCACTCAGGTGATGGAGCTGCTCCACCGGGCATCACCCTGGAGTGTCTGCACAGGTTAATGGTGCCGGCAGTTTGACAACCTGCTCTATGCATTCAACAGCTCCTTAACACATGGCACAACGTCAGCCTCAGCTGAAATGAGAGCTGTGACCTCCAGCATATTAAATCCCTCAAAGTTTCACTAAATCAGGCATTTGGCTAAAGAAGGAAGCCTCCCCTAATATCCACTAAGCTCAATCCTGTTATTAGACACAAGAGAAACAACAAGGGGGAGAAATGCTGCAAGCATCCCAGAGGTGGCAGGCAAAGCTGAGAAACCCTGGCAGGTCTCAGCTCCATAGGGAACAATGTCCCCCCTGCGGTCCCCAACAGCCCCATTTCATATCCACCTTGGTCTTCCTTGAGGCTCCCTGCAAATGACCTACAGCCAGAGCAGCCCTGCATGATTTATGAGCTGCTCCTGCAGCGAAACCAGGTACAAAGGGAAGGAACTGGAAGGGGAAATATAAAGGCAAAGGGTGTTTTTACCTCCTCTCGCAAGCGTACATCAGCAATACGAGGCGCTTTATTTATGCCAACAGTACGCGAGCACTCGTGAAACACAAGCAAGGTGGTTGGTCTCTTTTTTAGCTCAGAACTAGGTCTCTTACATCACTACAAACCTTTTAAGGGAAGAAAACAATTTTTTCCCCATCTTTATTCATCTCTCTATTGTGGCATTTTCCACCCGTTGCAATTTACAGTTCTCTCCATCCCAGCAGGGTTGGAAATGAGCTCTGCCACCTTGGCCATCCAAAAGCACTGCAGCGCTGGCAGCAAAACCAATTGCCCAATTTTCTTCAATAGCCAACTCCTCTGCCAAGAGGAACAGACCTATTTGGAGCCGTGCTGCCTTCGTGGTTTATGGCTCCATGGGTTTTTCTGCGCTTACCTTGCGCTCTCCCAACCAAACCAGAGTTGGTCCCTAACTGGTGGTGCTGCCTCTTATAAGAAGCGCTCCACAGCCCTGCGGTGACATTGAGGGATAAATACAGCGTGAAAAGGATTAGGCAATGAAAAGGAAACATCCCCTTTGGGGAGAAGATTCCCTCCTTAAGAGCCATTTGGGAGACCCCAAAGTAAGGTATTTAGGCGAGAAAGTGGCCAAGAAGGACTCTGATAACCACTGGTACCAGCCTGCTTCTATTTTGGGTTCCTTCCTGCCCCCAAAGCTCTCAGCACCCCTCTGAAGCCAGAAGCATCGCACCCAGAAGGCTGCTATCAACTCGCGTACAATAAAGCCAATCCAGCTAATGAATCCCCTCTAGAATGTGAATTAGCATCTCTCGGTAATAACAAATCACTCCTGATTTCTGATTGCTCATAAATAACCTACCAATGACCTCAGGAGCTTTTAGGCGAGACTCAGGAGTGAAATAGCTCTGCTGAGTTGCTGGATTCCACTTTGTCCCATGGGATTCACCAGTCCCCGGACAGAACCCAGCCAGGCTGGAGCTTCATCCTTAGGGAAGTCTATTCAGCTTCTTATCTTGGTGCTGGCAAGAGAGAAAACAAACCCCCCTCTTCATGCCCAGGAGCCTAGTGAGGATATTTATGGCAGCACCCAGTAATGAAACTGTTCATGACTTATCCCAGATTCCTCTCCCATACATTCGGCAGATCCTTACAGATTGACAAGTTAAATGGACGCGACAGATCCAGTCCTCTGGTACATTTGCATTGCACAGGCAGCAAAGGGCACCCAGCGCTGCGCATAACCGACCTCCAGTCCCACTTGCTCCCTCTTCATAGAAAACCATGGGGTTTTGCCGAAACCTTTTCACTTCTCTGTCCTGCTGCCTTAATCTCATTCCCCCCCTTAATTAAGTCTAAAAACTGCTTTTGGGAGCTTTTGTATGTAAAAAGTGAAGTCACATTCTATCCTATTCCCTATGCAAAAGGAATTCATCCCTTTAACATTTAAAGGTACTGAGGGGCACTGCCTCAAGATGAGCTGGGTAGGAGGGAGATTACAAGGCTCTGCTATGCTGGGTGTTAGAAAAAGCATCTTTTCATGCTCTTATTTCCATTTAGGAGCCCCTGCAACACAACCTGTCCCCGAAAGGTACCAAATCATCTCATTAATGTGCATTAATGAGGCTCCCCATCCCATTGGGAGCCCCAGTTTCAAGGCTGTAACACAGGCCTGGGCTTTGCCTTGGTCTTCCCCAGAGGCAGAAGCACCATCTTGGCTTTCCCAGTACCACCAGTGGGGTTTTTAAGTGAACCAATCTCTGCAACTGGGTTTCTTTAGAAAAGGCAGTAAACAGAACCACAAAGCAGCGCTGTAATTACTGAAACACTTGATTGTTAATCACAGCTTAATTGTTTTGTACCTTTTGTTAAGTCCTGAACCACTCGGCTGGTGATAACGCTTGCCATTAGTGTCTGAACCTTGCAGCAATATTATTCCGACAGCTTAACATTTGTACTCTCTCGTTAGAGAACAGCATCAAATATGCAGAACAGAAGCCAGGGTGGAAATGAAAGGCCTCGTTGGAATCACAAATGTTCTAATCAGAGCTAACGACCTCCTTCTCACCGCAGTAGAGGACAACTTCAGAGCCGGGCTTGGCACCGCTTCTCACACCAGTGCTCATCCCAGTAGCATCTGCGCATCTTCTCCCCTAGAATGTTGTCTCCTGCATCCTCCAGCACCAGCCCATCCAAAGGAAAGGGGGAAAGGGGACCATCACCACCCCACATCACACCTAAAGCAACAGCAATACAACTATGCTGCCCATGGGTACATCCAGACCAAGGTATAGCACTGGATTAACACCGAGGCACAGCAGGTGAGCTGGTACCCAGGACATGTGATGCATCATGAGTTTCAAGAGCCATATATAGTCAAATGCCAGGTAATTGTTGCTGGCAAGAGAGAAAAGCTCCCTGGGAAGGCCGGTTATCGATCTGATTCCACTTAGTTTGATGTAAGTGTCTTTCATACGCCGTCACTCGGAACCATTTACAGCTAGAGAGGAAAATAACTTCAGGCTTTGGTGAATCGCATCCATCAGCCCTCTAGAAGAGCAGCAAAGCTTTCCTCTCTAGCTCTTGTTACAGCTGTATAATGACCGGTTAAAGCATCTCAGCCCATGTGGTTGCACACAGATCACTCCATCCACAGAAACTCAATGCATGGATGAGACAGGATTTTTCTCTATTCAAATGTGCAAACGGTAATAACTAAACTAAAAGAGGCAGCAGCTTGTTTTAAATGCAAGGGCGAAACAACCAGCTCCAGGCTGACAAAGGCTCTGCATCTAATCACAAAACATGCTGTCAGTGCTCACAGCATGCCACAGGCTCCATCCACAGTGCTCTGCAACGCAGGGAGGGTGCCTGTGCACAGACAGGCAGCTCCACAGTACCAAGGGTGGGAGGTGCAGTGTGAGCTCTTGTTCATCAGTGGGTCAGCACCCCCTTGCAGGGTAGGGCAGCATCCAGTAGTTATCATTGCCCACCAGCATCACAACATTTGGGCTGGGCACATTGAAGGAGGAAAGCCAAGCTACCCAAGAGCCAGCAAGGAGGTGGGAAGGGGACATCTCGGCTAGACTCCTTGTTCCCAGGTCACCCCACTGCACTTCTTTCCTTTTAGGATGACAAAAAGGGATGCCCAGGTGAGAGTTTGATGCAATTTTACCCCTAATCCAGCTGCAGTCACATTCATCCCCATCTGCTGCCATCTGCCTCAACATCCTCCTCCAGAGCACATCTCCGTTGTGTCACCCTTTCCTTAGGACAACCATGACACAAGCCCCCAACACCCCACCTTGCAGCACAGAGCATGCATTGAGTCAGCGAGCAAGCTTTGAGGCCACAACCTGCTCGATCCAACTCCACTCTCTGCACACAAGAGCCATCTATGAAGCCACTGGGCTTCAAGAGCCCGGTGTCCCTGCAGACCTCAAGTGATTGTGCCAGCGACAAAGGACATCACTGAAGGTCTTTCCTTCAGCAGCTTCACCCACTCTTCCCAGGAACGCGCTTCCAGTTGGCTTGTACTTCACCTTCCTTCCTCTAAGACAATAGGCAGTGGCTTTCATCAGCGAAATGCACGGGGTCTGTGTGGTCAATGGCTTCTTCATGACATTTTTAGCATTCTGATCCCAAAGGCTCATGGAAAAAGGAAAAATTAAATGGGGGGGGGGGGGACACACCTAGAGCAAAACAAATGGCTTGTGCAAGGTCCTCCTGAATTGGTTAATGATGCACCAAGGGAAAAGCACAGTCCTGATTACACCCTCTCCATCCTTCTAATAAAGAAGAAATGAGGCTACTGCTGGTAGTTGCCAAACCTTAATGCTCCTTAACTACCTGTATTTACTCTATTTGGTTATTATTGAGGTTTGAAAGGCAAGCCCCTGACTCATAAAGCTCAGGAAACAGCCCGCAGGAGAGCAAATACCTCCCATGCTGCGGTTTCCCTTTGGCCTTTTCTTCCCGGCAGGAGCTTTCCCAGGAATTGAAGGCTGAGCTCCAGCTCCTGAGGGTTTTGCCTGAGGAAAACCGGAATCTTTTATGTATTGATGAAATCTGCAGCTTGCCCTGTGCTGGCTCAGATCACAAATCATAGAACCATAGAATAGTCAGGGTTGGAAAGGACCTCAAGATCATCCAGTTCCAACCCCCTGCCATGGGCAGGGACACCTCACACTAAACCATCCCACCCAAGGCTTCATCCAACCTGGCCTTGAACACCGCCAGGGATGGAGCACTCACAACCTCCCTGGGCAACCCATTCCAGTGTCTCACCACCCTCACAGGAAAGAATTTCCTCCTTAGATCCAATTTAAACTTCCTCTGTTTAAGTTTTAACCCGAAATGTACCACATGCAGGCAGAGCTGGTGGGGCGAGATGTTTCCAGCTAAGCCACAGAGACTGAAATGGCTCAAAACTGGGGAAGGACCAGTGGGACATGTGTGATTCTCATCATAGAGTCTCCAAGGCCAGCTTGGACGGGGCTTGGAGCAAGCTGCTCTAGTGGAAGGTGTCCCTGCCTGTGGCAAGGGGCTGGAACTGGTTGATCTTAAGGTCCTTTCTAACCCAGAGCATTCCATGATTCTAACCCAACCCCAAAATGATCCAAACCTTGTGGCAGGAGCATCACTATCACTACAGGGGCTCAGGAAGGGAAAAGCACTTTGTAGCCTGGGATAAGCGAGACCCAACGACTTTTTCTTGCTGTCATTTTACAGGACCTGGAGGGGACATTGAAGTTTTCATTGCTCTTCTGATTCATAGCACAGCTTCCAAGGGAAGGCCGTGCAGCACCGCACCAATAAAGTTCATTTCAGCTGATTTCTCCCCCGATTGCCATCAAACTCCTGCACACAGGCACTACTGTCCACACCTCACACCCTGGGACCACTTCTCACAACTCAATGTTCCTAATAGCTCAAGCTGAGCATCACTTCGCCTGGAATCTGAAGGAAGAGTCGAAGGAATAATAAAGGGAAAAGTCAATCTGCTGGAAAACAACTTTGAGCTTTCCTTGGCAAGGAGTCCTCTGTCATTGGTGCTGTATTAAGAGCCAGGCATTGTGTTACATGGACCTGTTATGAAAATTAAAATGCTATTGCTACTCTGCATCATCACTCAATAATAAGCTTAAGGGATTTCACTATTTCATCGCGCTTCCCTCAGTGTCTGGATGTTCTCCCGCTCAGTCACAGGTACAAGCCAGAGCCAGTTCATGCAACAGAGAATGTTAATTTGAGAATTGAATGGAAGCCCAGAAATATGTCAGGAATACGTCCCTCAGGCTGGGCTGTTGGGGATGCTCAGCACAGGAGTGCAGCAGCCTGCTCTAACCTTCCCTTCCCAACCTGCTCTCATCGGCAGCTCTTCACCATGGTGCGAAAACGGGGATGTATCATGTAGAAAAGGCACATTTTTGCATCAGACTGCTCTGGCTATTGCACCTCTCTCTATGTAAGACCATTTGATCAATGTCTTGCTTCTTCCCCAGGCCCATACACTCTCAAAGAGCTGCTGCACATGAGAGGACAAAGTTGCCACAGAACATAACTTGCTTTTACAGCCGCTCACGGTATGTTACAGGGTATCTGTATTAAAACAGGAGTATCTTGTTCTACACAGCCAGGAACAGCCCAAGTTCCCCATCACCAGCTGGATTTAGGGAAGAGGCTGGCACAGAAGGGCACAGACCAGCATCCACACAGCTCCCAAGCGCTGCCCCATGGTCCAGCACTACCCCACGGGATGCGGTTCTGCTCCATCAGGATCCATCCCTCCAGCACTGCCAAACCAGAGGGATCAGACCAGGATCCCGCTTGTCTGGGGGACATTCTTCCAGCTGTCCTTCTCCAAAAAGCCACCCCACAAAGCACAACAGCTCTTCCAACCCTGGCTCCTTCACTGGACATGAGCAGATGAGGCTAACCCCTTCCCTGCCTGTTACTGAGGAGGCAAATCTCCTTCCTATGGACTTTCACCAGCTTGGTTTTCATTTGTTATAGTGATAATAATGATAAATAGCCTGGGCTGGATGTGCTTGCAGGGCTGGGAGCTCCAGCCATCCGAGCTGCATCGCTGCTTTGCTCAGCCGGGAATGGAAGTCAAAGGAGGTTTCATAGGGAAGAAGGAAATGGAAGTTACTCATTAACTCACTGAGATCCAAGAGCATTTTGCTTGCAGGGAGTCACCCGGACCTCAGTGGGACTTTGCTTCTTCCTTTGATGGTCTCATGGAGTAACTGAAAGAGAACAAGCTCAGCAAATCCCACCTTCTTGTGGTCCCACCCTCCACAGCAAAGTGCAGCAAGCCTGGATCTGAACAGGGAACAGCTTTCTATTAACAGCCCCTCATTAGCACCTCTGGAGCCTGAGGCTCTCTTAGAGACAGAGCTGTGCCTGGTGAGGTACATCCAGCACCAGCCATCAGGACAGGGCAGAGGAGATGCTGGGTTACCTGCACTGCCTCATCCCAGCGCAGTGCTAGAGAGGAGCCCAGCAGTGTGGGTGACCATAAGCCCCCGTGGACAACCCTCCTCTTCCCTTTCCATCCTCCTTTCCTCCTTCCTGGCCTTAGAAGAGGCTCAGGGCAGACACAGCCATTCACTAATAGCAATTCAGACCGAGATGCAAAGGGAGATGCTCTCTTAATTCAAGCCCTGCTGCAGAAAGCTGTGCTGCATCTCAGATATAGCCCCTACAGAAGCACAGCTGCCTGTTCATGCCACTTAGTGAATGTCTCCAAACAACCCCCACCATCGATGCACCCTGATGTCCAGACTGACCCAAACCACAGGCACACAGCAGGATGCAGCAGGTCCAGGAGGCTCAGACACGCTCCTCCCTCCACCCCATGTCTGTGCCATACAGCCCTGCCTTCCTCTGCATGGGAGCCACACTCATGGATCAGGATTTACTCCCCTTGGAAGCATCCTGAGGGTTCCCAGCCTAAGCCACAGCACAGGCAGCAAGCCCAGCATGTGATTCCAGAGGACACACAGCACAGCTTACATCCCAGCAGCAACCAACCAACCAGCTTGTACCATTCCCCCTCTTCTGGCACTTTGCCTGTGAGATGCAGGAGGAGGTACCAACCACCACAGTAATTGCACATTAGAACCTTAATTAAATACCTGCTCTCCTCCATGCAGATGCAGCCAGTTGGGTTTTGGGTTTGTTTTGCCTGTTTTAAACAAGGACTCCTCATTGACACCTCCAAGGCTCCTTTGGATGTGGAGCAGGGCTGCTCCCACCCACCAGTGCCTGGTAATTGTGGGATGGAGCTCAGGGCTTGCCTAATTAGCTAATTCTGCTCATTCCAAACATCCCAGCAAGGCATCCCATACCCTGTAATTTGCCCTGCCCTCGCCTCAGTGAGTCACTTGTGGATTCATTGATTCGGTTTTATGGGGGATATGAAATAAGAGCTATTGGAGGCAAACAGGAGGTGTGCTCCCCTTGGGGGGAACTCCCTTGTAGGGCAGCACCTTGGAGGTGTGAGATGTTCTCAGGGTCTCTTGGGTCCAGCAAACCACACTTGGTGTCCCCTATTACATGTTTTGGGACATCCTCATTTATCTCTCAGGCACATGTTCTTGCACTGCTTTAACCTGTACTTGTTTCATGTTGGGTCCCTGCAACATGCAGGTATTGCAGTAGAAAGGATCCCACACGTGTGGCATGCACTGGTTAATGCTGGCCACACCACTGCATTTCAGGCCAGAACTTCCACATACCACCTACATGAGGTTGTTTCTACTGTTCTCTACCTCTCCTATACCCATTTTTCTTGACAACCATGTGGCTAAGCCCTAGCACACATTTAGTGAAAGCAGCAATAGATACATACACTTATAAGCATACTTAGCAGCAGCAGCTGAGATGCTGAAGGTTTCCACAAGCACATCTGGTTCTGCCAGGAGCAGAGTCCCTCTCGCAGCAGCTGGAGGAGGAGGAGGAGGAAGGTTGGGGAGCACACACAGACCAAGCAAGAGAGCTGGTGCACAGCTGGAGTGTGAGCAGATCCCTTAACTCACTTGCTGGCCTTCTAAAGAGGTAAAGGATGAAGCAGCAGGGAAAGGCAAACAGAAGGGTATAATCAATCCATCATTACTTTAGCTGCAAATCGTATTTCAATTGTAAATGATTTCCTCTAGGATGAGCACTGGACATGGAGGTAATTGTCCAAACATAGAATCACAAACTGATCTGGGTTGGAAAAGACATTAAAGCTCAGTTCCAAACCCCTGCCATGGGCAGGGACACCTTCCACTAGAGCAGCTTGCTCCAAGCATCAGCATCCCCATAGATGGAGGATGTTCAGCCTCAGAGCAGAACTAACCAGCCTCACACCCCATGCACCTTCCTGGCTGTCTCCTGCCCCTGGGTGACCACTTAATGCAGTGACCTCCATGCAGTTTCACTCGCTGGCAAAAGAGCACCCATTCCATCAACCAGGCTGTCCCTCATGCACAGACAGCACTCGATGCTCTTCAAGTGCAGTTAAGCAGCAGAAAGACTAAAAGAAAGACTCCAAATCCCCACAAGGCAGCCTCGAGCTGATATCATCCAACCCAGGAGCACATCCGAGATCCTGCACTGAGAGCAGAGACAAACCTTGGGAGCTGGCAGCTATTCAAGTGACTGCTTTCATCTGTCTCGCAGGAGGCTTGGAATGTAAATCAGGTACTCCAACCCTTCTCCTGCTTCGTGGCTGTAACTGCATCAAAGAGCACCTCACTGCTGCATCAAACGCCAAGCTTGAGGAATTGCCAAAGGAAAAATGAGGCAGAATCCCAGCCGTAAGTTAACACACATAAAACAGCTCAGGCAGAGGTAGCTTTTCCATACCCACATTCCTCCCACTGGAGCAGCATCACATACGTGTGTGGGTGAGCAAAATCCCTGGGGATGGAAAACCTCCTCAGGCCAACCCATTCCCAGCATCAGCTTTATTAATTATTATTAATAATTCTTTCTAGATTTGTTATAATCATTTCCAGGTTCAGCAACTCGGAAGGACTCTGGCAGAGGTGGAACTCACTGAGCCTTCCTCCCTCTTCATTTGCCAACTGACCCTTTGTTCCTTAACGGCCATTCCTGGTGTTTCCAATTTCATTCCAGAAATGCCCATTGATTTTCTTACTACCTGAATGGGAACATGAGATTTACCTTGGCTGCCTATTTAGGTTTGTACCTTCACAGAGACGTTATTCAATTCACACATCCACGTTACTAAAACCTTGCTCCCACATGAACCAGGGCATCCCGGTGCCATTCCACCTTAATTCCTACTGCCTTTAGGAGCAAACCTTCCTTCAGGTTCATTTCTTCCAGCCACATTTGAAGGAAGAAACTCGAAAGCTGAGGAAATGACCACATCATCTCCTCAGGGTCCCACGTCAAGACCAGGATCTGATTTATCCCATCAGGAACTCCCAGCCTTGGGAAACCCCTCGCTAGAAGCAACATTTCCCCCCAGCAGTCACGGAGGAGATAAAACATTAATGACAGTCAACAAATTCCACCATTTTCAAGTGCTTTCCCTTCCCAACTGCTGCTGTTGGCAGAGGGAAGTGTTTGGGGATGTTCCCAGCTCGCTCACAGTAAATAAATCCCTTTTCTCTCCATCTGCTGTGCTGGAGGCAGCACTGTGGGGCCCCTCTTAGCTGGAGAGCTGGAAAACCCCATAGCACCATTAAACACAAGAAATGGTGTAGGCTGGCCAGGCGGTTAGAGATATTCCTATCCAAGAACCAGACATGTATGGGGCAGCCACGGCCGCACATCCCCCTCAATGGAGGCACAAGTCTGCCTTCATCCCAAACCGGTGCCAGGAGCGATGGCACGCTCTCAGGAATGTGAGTATGGAAAGAAATAATGAGAGAAACTGAATTGAAACCTCTTCAGTGTCTCCTGGATGAATGCATTGCTCTCCCCCCCATCCCTCTCAGCTCAGCCTACGCTGCAGCATTGAAATGCTCTGCCCAGAACACTTGGAGATACAAGAGCAGGAAGCAGTTTCCCACTTAAAGCAGATAAAGGGATGGTTGGAAGAGGCCAGGATGCTCAGTGCTGCATTTATGTGCCACACAGCCACCATCTCCCTACTCAGCACCATGTGTTCTATTGGTCCCACCACCAGACCCCACCAGCACATCCCTATGCCCGTGCAAAGCCAGGGACAGAGCAGCGATTCCCATCTCCCTGAAGGAAAACCTTGAGATTTCCCAGGAATTTTCCTGCAATTGGCCAATCAAAGGAGGACCTGGGCAATTTTACCTCCTCTGGAGGGATTTTTGTGTCCATGTGCAGCGAGTTTCCGGCAGCTCCATGCGGGTTTCTTTAGAGAAAAGACAGGATTGGTTGCTGTAAGTGCAGAGGTAAAGAGGAAATATGGGGGCAAACTGCACATGTTGAAGCATGAAAGAGGCATGGAGATGGGGCATTGTCCATCGGAGCAGTGGGGTGACAAATCCCACTGATTTGGCTGCAACACCACAGGATGATGCTGTGCCATGCGCAGAAATGGCTCCAACACCTAGAATAACCCAGGATCCAACCATCCTCGCCTCTAGAGAGGCTCAAGGCTGGAGTTTACTCGGAGAAGCACCATTTCCACAAGGTTCTTCTTCAAAAGAGCCCTTCTCTCCACACCACAGCTCTGATGTAAATGGACACTGCAGGGCTCTATGCATCCCCTGGCATTTGATGCGAGCAGCTTGTGGGCTGGCGCAATTACCTGTTGTGAGAGCACCTCTCTGTGCTAATTGCTCTTGGAAAGGAAGAATTCCATTAAGAACTGAAGTTCAAGAGGGTTTCAGCACAACACCTTTGAAGTACAAGGCAGGAGACCTTTACCCACCGGGATACACGGTGTTCGTGGAGCATCCCTGGGAACTGCGCGCTGCCGAGTAAGACATTAAAGGTCATCTTTTTGTATTGTTCCTCACAGAGATGCAGCAGAAACAGAAGATTTTTGAGGACAGAAGAGTGATAAAAACAGAGAGCTGCAAAGTCTAAATCACACTTTGGTCCTTGCTGTTCTTCATGTAGTAAAAGGGAAGCAGCACAGCTTAGGTAAGGGGTGGAAAGCATCCTGATGCTACACTGCATGCGAGGAGCTTCATCCCAGCAGCCTGGGGAGCACAAGGCCTTTCTGATGGAGGAGGAGGAGGAGGGTTTTCCTCCTCAGAACTCCTGTTTGGGATAGCAGGGGGACAGGACCACAAAACCCACGCTAGGCATGCAGTGAGGATGGAGCAACAATGGCAACCCAGTCCTTTACCAAGGCATTGCTCCATCACACAGTGCTCAAACCACCATTCTTTCCACTAAGCCTGCACAGCCCCATGTGGGGCCATCCTCATCATCTCATTCCCCCCATAGAAGAGAGGCAGGGAAGGGTTTTCCAAGTCTCTGGGAAGGAGAAAGGCTTTCCCAGCTACAAGCTAGAGGCCATAGCCCATCATGGCATCATTGCCTGCTCTCCCCATGTACTCATTCCATCTCCTTCCCTCCTCGACAGGCTCCCACCTGCGATGTGTTTGCAGGGAACTATTTTCTGCACTCTGTCTGCCACTCGGAGCCATTAACATCCTCCCACCACTTGGGCTGTCATTTTCTCTAATGATGTATTTAAAGAAAATGATACCACAGGCAAAGCATTTCTCAGTGATTACAACACATGGCAAGAAACACCATCAGGCGTGAGTCAACTCGCCCGAGCTGTGTTTTCCCTTGGTGCTCCGGCTGCTCCTCCTGGAATGCATCCCCAGGCACAGCCGTGCTTGGTACCCAAGAGATGCTGCACTCAACACAATGCCCATCGTATGGGGCAGCCCATGGAGAGATGCCCCCTCCCCAAACCCCACCGAGCTGGAAAGGTCCTGCCCCATTCCCAGCATCCTGTACTCCCACCAACCTTATTCCTGAAGGGATGCTGCCATAGGATGTAGCTCGAGCCCAAATGGGATGGGGGCTGCAGGGAAAATCCTATGGGTTTAAACTAGGGCAGGGCTTATGTATGGTGACATTTGATGGAGTTTTTATATACAGCTGCTTGGTGCATTTGCTAGTTTGAGATATACTTTCTCCCTTTATAGCTGAGCTATAACAACTCCATATAACAAGAGCAAAACGCAGGGACCGTACGGGACTTGTAACCCGTCACCTTGGAGCTGCAAGGCAAACAGAGGCTATTTTAACAGCCTGAACCCCAAGAAGAAAGAAAAGAAAGGATAAACCAGCCACCCAAGCAGCTCATAAGCACCACGACGTCCCAAAGTCCTGGGAGTTCATTTATTGCCATTAAGTTGATGAGCAGCTGTACAAAACCCAGAGCCAGGCAGTTGTCATGCTCACATCTCATACAAAACTGGGTTTTCTCAATGGCAGGTCCCCTCAAGAGAGATGCCAAGTGTCCCACATTTGCCTTGTGCATCTCAAAACTACCGGAGGGGAGAGAAATGCTAATTCTCATTTTAGTAGCAAAGACCGAGCTCATTAGGATAGGTCCATGTGGAAAGCCCAGCACATCCTATCCCTGTCACCGTGCAACCTCCTGGTTTGGTTCACCACCTCCAGCCCCATGGGTACCTGCAGCTCCTCAGCATCACCACAGTCCTTCCCTCTTGCAGGTCTCTGGTGCAGTGGCTGCTGAAATCAAGGCACTGGACTGGTCCAGTTGGGCTTCTTCTTGTGCTGCAATGAATGGACCTGTGACCTCCATCCATTTGCCCATCACTGGCTCTGAGCAGACAAACTCTGGAGCAGGAAGTCAGAAAGTAATGATACAGAAAAGTTCCTGTGCGATAAATAAGTCAAATAAAGGAAATTAAAGGAGGGTGGGATCCCTTCCTGGCCTATTTCCAGTGATCTCATGAGGTTTTAGCAGTACCAGCAAGGTGAATCACTGCACTGAGCACTCAGCCGCATCTGCTGAGCGCTGAGTTACTCCGTAGTTTCTCAAAAGTCCTGATCACAAGCACACATTTGGGTGAAAAACCCTCAACTCTGGTTAAAAGAAAGAGGAAAAACGTTGCCATTTCCTCCAGGCATTTCTCACTGAAAGGTCCATTTGAACCATTGTGAGGGGCAGCTCAAGGTGATGACGAACATGTCCAGGGCAAACCTGAGTGCACCCAGCCTTGATTGAAGCCATCGCTGCCTCTCAGGCTTTGGGAGCTGCAAGCTGGTAACATCCCCCATGTGCAGTTTGGGACCAGCAAGGGGAGAGATGCTTCCTCTCCACCCAAAAACCCACCTGGAATCTGGGCTGCTGATTCCGAACACAATCACTGCTCCTGAAAAAGAGCATGGAGTGAGGACACATTTAACTGCTACCCATCAGTGCGGATATCTCCTTTGGCATGAGGTGCTGCCCTGGCCAGGAAAGCAGCTGGGAGCATCCAGACGCACAAGCACCTGGAAGCAAAAGGATCTAAGGACAGTACAAAGACAAACCTCCCTTTGCAACCTGCTCATAGCAGCTCTGCAGAGGTGATGCCTGTGGCAGGGTTGGTTGCACCTAAATCCAGCAACAAAAGAGGGGAGAAGATGGGAATTAGGGATTTCTGGAGCTGCTTCCAGGCAGGATCTTGCTCAGCAGAGGTGGAGATAGGGATGAGCTGTGATCCTGCCTCAGGGTGGATTCACTCCTAGAGAGAAACAAGTAATGGAAGCGGTTAACATTCAGTTTAGGAAATCGTTCTGATGAGTGGCTCACGTCTGCTTCTCCAGCACGGCTCCAACAACCCTTCCCCTCCTGATTCCATCTCCCTTCTGTTGCCTTGGCGAGCCTGGGGACACACATTGCTGGTACAATCTGGGAAGAGACTCCCAGACCACCCAGCACAGATGGAGGAGGGCTCTCCATCACCTCCATGCTCAGCCACCATCCACGCTCCAAACCCACTATGGCCAGAGCATCAAAACCAGGCGTCTCCCTCTGTGCTCACTGCCCTGGTCCTCCTTGAACCATCAGCCAGGCTTGCTCACGGCTTTCCTGCATTCCCCTTCCCGCTATTCCATAAAGCTTTAATTATGGAAGGGGGAGGCAGCAAACTCCGGGGCTGTCACATAGTGTTTGCCCTTCTCAAGTATTACTGTCTAACACACAAGTAATTTAGAAGCATCAATCTGGAGCAGTGTGTCACTAAATAACAACCTCATTCCGGGTGGATTTCAATCACACCGAACCAATTTAACTTGCAAACTACAGGCTGCAGCTCTTGAAGGAAAGGAAACATCTCCCTTTGTCTGAGAGCCAGTGTTAGCATCCCTCACCAGGAGCTGCTGGTGTCAGTCACTGCCATCGCAGAAGGAATTGTTATTGCTAAACACTGTCTTCTGCTATTTTGGGAAGGAAAAGCAGGATTCCATTGGAGTCTGAAGCTGCACAGTAGCTCTGCATTGCTTTATAAGCACCAGCAAAAAGGGGCTGGGAAGCACAAATGCTGTTTGCACGAGACAGACTGCAATGAAGGAAATGCTGCTCTGGCTCTCCCAAAACAGGGATGTCAGGGCTTGGAATGAAGCTGCAGAGACCAGCCCCAAAACAGGGATCAAAACACAGATCCCATTTGGATAGCAGAGAGGTTAGGGGGTGTTTTCCTCCTTTTCCATACTATTTTCACCCAATAAAACACCATGAGGAGAATACCTGGAAACCAAGCAAGGAAGAGCCAGGCACTAAATGGGGTCAGCGCTCCCCTTCAAAGCAGACGCATCTCAGGGCATCACCAGACACAAGCAGGGTCTTTAGAAGCAGGAATTCCCCCCTCATACAATGACAATCACTGACTTCACACCCACCCCAACTCCATCACAAAGCAAAACCTCAGCCAGAACCAAAGATTCACCCAAAACCAAGGAGTGGAGCATCATCTCCATCACCCAGTGGGGACCACAGCATCACCCGCATCCCTTGTGATGATGATTATGATGATGAGGGCTGATGCAGCTCTATTCCTACCCCAAGAGGATAGAGGTTTGTTAAGAAGTTACAGAGGCATCAATGCCTGCCTGAAGCAAACCCACCCACGACACTGGAGTAGCTGTGTCTGCACTGAAAAGATCCAATGGCTTTGACAGCTTTCGCCTTCTTGATGTGCCCCTTAGCAAAAGACAGGTCCGGAGCATTACAGCCATGCTATTGCCAGGGAACTTGGACTTATTCTGCATGCCTGGGGCATGGAAAGATGGAAACCACAAAAGCTGCTCTTGGCATCACATAGGTGGTAGAGATGCAACCCCTACTTCAGCAGCCCCATGCAGTGCAAGAAGGCAGCCTTGCAAAGGCTGCTCCTCTCCCCAGCAGCTCACCATCCCTTCCCCATCTCCCCAGCCCCTGCAGGCAGCAAAAAGGCAAGGAGATGGCTCCACAGCACCAAAGTGATCCAAGTTACAATGAGCAAAAGGCCCAGGAGTCCTCTGCAGCATCTTCCCCCTGCGGACGACAAACTAAGGTGAGAAAGGAGCTTGGAACTGCCCTGGGTGCTCAGGAAGCGATGGAGCAGAGCAGGAGCAGTTACTACTGAAACCACACAGGACACCTGCAGCCACCTCCACCCCACCAGGATTGCTCACTGCTTCACTCTCTTCCTCACCTCCATCTCCTCCCTCCAGCTCTATGCACACCATTCCCTCTTTTCCTGCTGCTTGCATTCGAAGTTAATGAAAGCGATTCCCCAGCAGCTCCTCACCAAGCACCTCCTGGGACATCAGAAACCAATCCGCAGTGTCTGGTCCCGGCTGCAGACTCCCTTGCAATGCAGTGGAATTATTTGCTTTAATTCCTTTGATTTGGTTTATTCTTCTCTGTTTCCTCCAAGATGTCTCTCTTTACAAACTGGCAAAGCACAAACTTCCTCCAAAGCACTCCAGCACTAATTGTGATTAGTGTTTGCATCATTCCCTCATTAGAATAAACTGCCAAGAGGTTCAGAAGCCTCTGGCTGAGCTGAGGAGCACGGACATGCCTGTGCCTTGTTCAGACCCACATGAACCACCACCTACCTCCCAAAAACCCTCTTCAGCCTCTACAGACATGAGCTGGGTTGGAGGCTTTCCTTTTATGCAGCCACTGAAGCTTCCTGGGAGCAAGCACACAGCTCCCATAGGCTGGGAAACAGGTTATTTCCCCCAAGAGCATCCCTGTATCAGTCACACAAAGGGAGGGATGCGTTTGTGACCCCCTGCTCCCTCTCGCAGGTATTCAAGCTGGACCAGACCAAGTCACAGCTTCGACACGGACATCACTGGTTTGGCCACACTGGGTCATCACTAATCCTTACCAAAAGGGCTTTGAGCAGATGGTTTGTTAAGAAAACACAGCTCCTTGCGCACATGATACATCCATGAACAGCTTTTGCTTTTCTCCATGACAGCCCTTAGCAGGAGCAACCTCCCTTTTGCTTAACACAGGTATTTCAGTCAATACATTGCGGGCTCTTTGCTTTGGCAGAGCCTGGTACTCAGCAGCTTCCCACGCATAGCTCAGGACAGGGCTGCTGGTGCTGCCTCTGTGGTGGATGCCATCTTCTGCAGCGGTGCCATTCCATGCTCCTGGTGAGAAGGTATTCCCAGCACTGGGATCGGATGCTTTTCAAAGCCAGATGGCCACCAAAATACTTCTAGCATGGGCAGGAGCTCCACAGCATGAGCATGAACCACAGTCACATCCACTGACCTCCACCAGCTATCAGAGGGGTGCTTACAGCATCAACCCTGCTTTCAGCACAGCCTTGGCACCTTCAGCATCCCCTGATCTGGCAGCACCAGGAAGCTTTGCAACTCCCTGGCACAAGCAGCATCCCTGTCCCCTGTGGGCACAGGCCACATGCCCCTGTGTGAGCTTGCACAGCAGCACACGCATGGATCACAGCCACCTCCAAGGGGAAAATATACCCTGTGCTTTCTCCTTCCATGAATGCTTCTTTTCTTGTGGAAAGGGAATAAATACGGCAAGGGTTTGTTATCAACATCACAAACCACCCACGATGCTGCTACACAGACTGGAGGAAGAATTGCTGTAAATCCTCTTCTTCAGTATCTCATCTTTCTGCCTCCAGGTGGACAGATTTATGGCCAGGATAGTGCAAGAAGCAGCTTTCCCTATCTGCCAGGATGAGCTATACAATGCCAGATCCCTTCTTTATTGCAAGAGATCCTCTTCAGGGCTAATAACTCCCTTCTGCCTTCAACCTCACTGCAAATGTTTTACTGCCACTTAAATTCCTCCTTAGCCCTGACGCTGCTGCTGGCGCAGGGTTTAGCTTGCTCTGGGTAATCAGCAGGCAAGTGACATGTTCTGTTCCCATTCCTGGTGGGGAGGGTGACTCCTGCACCAAAATCACACTGCTGTCACAGCTAATGCAGAAGGTTTCGTACCGGTGCTTCCCCGCAAAGCTCTGCCAGCGGAGCTCCTTCCTAATCCTTTACATCCTCGCTCTTCCCTAGGGATGCGGAGCAGCTTTCAGAGCCGACACAACGAGCAGGGCCGATCGAAATCCCTGCCTCCAGGAGACCCTTCCCCGCTACACTACACTTGGGTGGAATAATACATCCTGACTTTGATATCCTTGGCTTTGAAGATCCCCATTGCTGGAGCCATCTGCCTGCCTAAGTGTGTCACAGTGTGGAAGTGGGCACCTTGATCTCGCCTCCAGTACCCACCTCCCAGTTAGCACTCTACTGGTAGAGCCCCGTTTCTACCCATTAAATAGGGCAGGAAGATCAGATGGCAAGCAGGAAAAAAACCCACTCAATTCCCTTGGATATTTAATATTAATTGAGGAAGTAGATGGGAAAATCGGGTACGCTCGGCACAAACACTTAATATGCCAGATGGGTTGGAGTTAAGTCTAAGCAGCGGCTCAGTAAGTGTCTTAAGAAGAAAATGAACGCAGGCACAGAGCTGCACAAGTGGCATCCAATAAAGACTTCAATCAACATGCATTAAAGACCGGAATAAAGGCTATTTACAAGATTTCAGTAGGTAAAAAAGCCCACTATGATTTTAATGAGACATGAAGGCTAATTAGTAACTGGTACTTAACAAGACAGCAGTAGCTGACAGAAAGAAACGGGAAGTGCCCATTTGCAAGCATGACTTCTGTGTGACTGCTTTTCTCTTGCAGCATTGTTCCTGAACAGTTTCCAACCAGAAAAACAGGCAGGCAGATGGTGGGGTTACTCATTGAAGCAGAAAGCACCACTGCAGTGGGAGAAACGGTCAGATTCTGGCTGCACATCCCTGCCCACACAAGGAAAAGCAATTGGGAAAGACAAGCCCCCAGCAGCCCATATACTCCTTCAAGCAAAGCACTCGTGCATCCTATCTTTAGGGATCGTGTCCTTACTATACCAAACGCCAGGAATACCTTGTGATGTATAGGCTGTCTGATGGGGCAGCTCTGCCTGCACTGTGGGTTGCAGCACATTGTAGAACATCATCCTGGTAGCACCAAAAAGCCTCTCAAAGCAACAGCAGAGGCAGACTCCCAAAAAAGCCCTTCTGGGAAAGAAACAAGTCATTTAAATCCAAAGAACAAAGCCTACAAACAATGTCTCTACAGCAAAGCTGTGATCTAAGCCCGTGAGTCACAGCAGCAGTGCCTGGAAAGCAGCACCAGCTCTGCCTTGGCAGTTCTTCCCTTCCACCGCTTGTCCCATTGACTTTCCAACCCCCCAGCAAAGCCCTGGGAGCTCCCACTCCATCCCTCCCACCCTTCTCTCCCTAGGAATGGGTGCAAGCGGTGAACAGGGCATGTTTTCAGAGGGGTGAATCACAACCTGCATCCTTCCCACATACCCACCGATACCCAGCGCATCACTCATCCTGCCCCCAGTGCTGTGAGAGGGTGCTACAGGCCAGATGCTCTACCAGCAGCCAGAAGCTGCCCACGTGCATCATCCCTCTTTGGATAATGCGAACTTTCCTGCTGATTAATGCCTATTATTAATTATTAATTCCAGCATGTATAAAAGTTATTCAATGAGCAGCAGGATTTGAGTTGGCACCAATTGGAAGAAGTAACACTGCAGAACAGCGAAGAAATGAGCGAGTTTGACAGGAGAAAGCCATCGGGTCACAGGTAATGCCCATGGGGTGTCAGCAGCTCTGGGAGCTAAGCGGGGTGGAACATAAACCTTCAAGAAAAGGTCAAAATTAACATCCTCATTAAGTTACAGCTCACAGAAACCAGCTCAGAGGAACAAGGCGAGAAGGAGGATTTGACTGTGAATGGAGCCCCAGGGAAGGCTTGGGTGTAAAGATTAGAAGCCTCTAATCTTCAACCTCTTCCATGAGGGAAACTACACCAGCAGCCAGCTGACAGCAGTGCTGCATCCCCAGCCAGCTGGCTGGGAGAGAATCCTCCGAGCTGGGAAACAGAGAGGGAAAACTGCTCCTGAGCAGATGGAAGCAGAGGAACATGCAAGCATGACGTTTCTCCACTCCTGGAGCCTTTGCTCTTCAGAAGCCTTTTACATTTAACTTGTAGTGTGACAATTTGAGCCTGGTTATACAGCAAATCCCTCCTGCATCATGTCAGAGACACTTTAGGATTACCAATTCCTTCAGACAGGAACTGTCCTGGCTTTGCTCTGTGTCCATACATAGCAAAGCATCTCACTTTGCTGAGACAGCCGAGAATGGGGCTCCAAGGGGCTGTTCCAAGCCGCCACCACCATCATCCCACACATCACCCTGCCTCACACATGGGGATGAGCTCAATGCGAGGTGATGCATTAGCACTATTAAAATCTCAGCAATTCAGAATAATTGGTCTCATGAAACTTGGTAGAAAAATAGGACTTCGGCAGAATTAAATCCCCTCCTTCCATGGGATATCAGTTACGGAAAACGCCAACTCGGAGTCTGCAGCAGACCAGTCGGGACCAATCTCAATGAGGGAGCGTTACAGGTTTTCATCGGGGATTGTTATGGGATGCTTAATAGGCAGGATTGCTTTCCAGGCAACTTAGGATATTCTAACAAGGAGCAACTCTTCAGTGGCATTATATGATCAGAACACAGACTAGGGATGCTGCACAGGGGGAGACAGGAAGAGAGGGAAAGGAATGCTTTATAGCCAAGCACAGTTATCTATGGTGGCAGCAATTAGCACAGGGTTATGATTACCATAGTGATCAGATCAGAGTGGGATCCTTCCACAAAAGCCCTCAAGGGCTCACAGTGAAAATTCAATAGCAAATTGCAGTGTGGAAGAAAAACAATAGCAAAACGTATAGGCCAAGGAAGAAGTGCCAGAGGTTCCACATATTAAATAAGCCTTATGGAAAGGGCTTTGTGCAGTAAATCCTGAAGCAAAACACACGCACCAAGAAGGAAAAATAAGATGAAGAAAGAGAAATCCTGCTTCAGCCTAATCCCATGGAGCACAAGGGCAGGCACTTGCACTTGGCTTCTCTTCTGCATTGTCTCAAAGCCTCTGCAGCAGTTCACCTTGTCTAGACACCTGCACTCTGCATGCAGCATGCGAGCCGTGCTTATGGCAGTCTGACTTGCATTTCCCATCCCAGTTTGCAGAGCCGTAACTGATGATGCACTCTGCAAGTGGGGAGGAGACCTGGGACCTGCTTCCCTTTTTGCTGCATAGACACGTTCTGAAATGGCTCCAATGGTTATAAGGGCAAGCATCGCATGGCAGTGAGAGGTCCTGAGCTCTGCGGTCCCATGTCCTCAGCTCTACTGTGGCACACAGGGAGAGCCAACCAGCACCGTATGTGGGGAATCATACAAAGCACATCCCCAGGGATACATCTTTCCCTTTCAACATAGCATAGCCTAAGGTGGATGGTGCTAGCAAGATGTCTGGGAGATTTAGGGGTCCATGGTGACCCCCGACACTGGCTTGCACCAAACCATGCATCCCTTGAGCTCCAAGCTTCCCTCACCAACAGCAGTCAGAGCAGATCATCTCCTCCTCTCTGGATGGAGCAAGTTCACATTCAGTTCCCCTTTCCCATTTATCCTGCTCTCAGCAGTCAGAATTAACTGATTCCATGCGCTGCCTCCATGAAGAACGTTCCCTCTTCTGCTCTCTGTGTTTAAGAGCAATGGGAGCTGCCATTTAGTCGATGGGAAAGTAACTTGGTTTAGCTTCTTCCCCTGTCATTAGTGGGCATCACATTAAGAACACAGCAAACCACTGAGGAGAGGAAGAAGCACTTGTGCTAATCAGATTGCAACTGCTGACAGCACAGTGCATCACATCGAGTTACAGGCAGCAGATAACAGATGGCACTCATTCCCTGACGGAAACCCCCGGCATCCCTCTGGATGCACCATTTCCTCACCATCCAAATGCAAAGGCCTCTTCACAGCATCCCAAACTCCCACCCACATCCATGAGAGTTTGGGTTAAATAAGAATTAACACGAATTAGGAGTCTGCATGCAGAACATGCACATTGCAGGCAGCAAACATCAGCCTCGAGGGACAGGAAGGGTCGGCAGAGCACAGCACTGCAGAGGCAAGCGCCTGTGCCCTGAAAGCACAGCAAGGCAAAGGAGGGAGCAAGAGAGCAGGGATTGAAAGCACTTAATGAGGGGCAGAGGTGATACCCAGGCTCCCCTGGGTGAATGGGAGCTGCTCCAGCACACGGGAGAAAGCAGAGCATCCCTCTGATCCCAGCATCACCCACCTGCCCTTGGAAATCAAACAGGACGATGGCAAAGAGCCATAATGGGCTGAGAGAGACCCCAGTGGCCTCAGCACCTCATAGTAACACTGCAGGTGCTATTGATAGCCAGAGACTGGAGATAAAACACTAATTATCCAGCCATGTGACAACACTAATGAGGTGGGGAAAATGCAGATGGAAAAGCAAAGCACTCTCAAGCAAGAGACTGCTGAGCCTGCATGTAAATCCAGGGTGTTTGCAGTGTCCAGCATAAGCCTGATGAGCTAAGACCCATGAAAGGGGAAAACACCCCTGCACCAGACCTCTTATTTCACATGCTCCCTTAGCATCCATCCCTACCTTCCCCCTTCCCAAAGCAGCACGTTAATCCCATCGAGCCCAAACCATCCAGCCAAAATAGACATAAATGTAATGCAATACACTTAATATACATGTAAGACACATAAATGTCATGTAATACACATAAATATGTGTATTTTGGCTGAGGAAGCCCCAACCAGCACCATCTGGAGCTGCCATCACCTAAATTTGAGCTTGCAGCAGGAAACCCAGTTGGGCTTCAGCAAAGAACTGGTGGCATCCCAAATGCCACTAAATCACAGCCCCTTTATTCCCATGCTTGTGGTGACACAGACCCTCAGTGATGCTCCGTCAGCTCTATGGGCTCAGCATCACCCCATCCTCTGGTTCCCAATGCACTTCCCAGCTTCAGAGCAAGCTCCATGAGATGTCAGACTTTGTAACTCAGGGCTGTAACTGCACAAGAGCTCCCAATGTATGGGAATAACAGGAAATTAAAGCAATATATCCTCTGCTATCTAACAGTATTAGGTATCATTAAACCCTCGAGCACAAAGCAATGAGAGAAGATCCAGCTGCAGCTGTGTGTACCCAGCCCCAAGCCCTCCAGCTCCTCACAACCCCAGCCACTGCATTCACCACAGGCATTAAATGGATTGGGAAGGAGCATGGAAAACACAAGCTCTGCAAAGCTCTGCCTTGTGCTGCTTTTTTCAGGTTTCAGCCACAAGGAGCTATTTGCTGCCACTGCAATTACCTGCATGAAGTATCCTCGTTGAGGAGATCCATCCACACCCTGGCTGCAGAGATGCACCAAGATTCCCCTAGGGGGGGATCATCCTTATTCACACACCAAAGGGATGCAAGGCTCAACCATGAGGTCTCCCACTTCTCAGCCAGACCCTCAGCACATGCTATGGGTCGAAACCCCACAAGTACTTCAGACACCTCATGTCCACCCAGGCCCCAAAGCCCTTCTGATGCCAAAACCTCACATTGGTGAGGTCAGCCCCACTCCCTGCTCCTGCTCTCCCACTTGGAGGGGATAAAGGGACACAACTGAGCTGCGAAGCTTCCTGGGGCTGACCTCAACCACGTTCCTTGAATGGAAGGGCACAGGCTGCTCTGGGACCCAGCTTGCTCAGAGGCACAGTGTGGAAATGCTCTCATGGGCTGTGATTCCATGCAGGACCATCACCCAGAGCATCAAGAGCCACCATCCACAGTGACCATGCTCCTCACACAGCCCCCCAGGAGCCCAGCACACCCTCCCCAGCCACCAACCATCAGATCTGAGGCAACCACTCTCAGTCCAGATGCTTTTAAAGCAGCAATTTTAAACCACCAATTGTCCCATCAGTTCTTTAAGCATCATCCCTTGAGGTCACTTGAAGACACAAGGTTGGCTCAGGTCAGCTCAATCATACAATTTCCTTTGGTTCCTTTACTCAGGGCACACAAGTACCTTTTAGTTATTAACCTGAGCCTTTCACCAGCACAACTCATTCACTGGGCTGGGCTATTCACAGGGCTGTTGTTACTGAAAGGTATGCAATATGAGCGAATAAAACACATCACAATATAGGGGATCAGAGGCTGGAACTAGAAACCAGCCAGGAGAGGAAAAGGGATTGTTCTGGTTGGATTTATTATGCTCACCAGAAGGGGTCTGGGCTTTGCTTCCTCACCCAGCCCTGGGTAGGGGCAGAAGGGCTGGTTCAGTGCTTTTGCACAAGCAAAGGGACCCCACTGAGCACAGCTCCATGGGCTGAGTCCTGCTTGATCACTGCACACATGAAACTTCCCAGAGGAAGAAGTCCATGGGTTTCCCACCTGAACCCTGTACATCCCCCCTCTGACACCCTCCTGCACAGGCAGAGCATCAGCCTTTAGCCCCCTTTCCCCTTGGAAGATCACAGGTTTCATACATACCGCAGCCAAAGCGGCTTGGCACAGATCTCACCTGGGGTCTCTGGAGGAGCAGAGGACAGATCCAGGACTCCTAAACCAGGTCCTGGCACTCCCGCTTGTGCCAACTGTTGCAGATTCAGGCTCCAAACCCTGTTGGAGCTACAGCGCACCCACACAACCAGCTTCCACCTCAGGAGCTGCCCCACTAAAGCCTCCTTTATCCTTGACTAAAGCACCCCAGAAGCTTCTCCAGCATCAACCTGGGCTCAGCCCCACACTCACCTGAAAGCCCCTCTGAAGATCAGAACTTCAGCCCCTTCTTCACAGCCCAAGTGACCCAGCATCAGCTCTGCTTCCTGCTCAAACCAGAAGGGATCCACACTTGCCCAAACCAGTTCCTGGCCCCCATCTGCCTTTTATTAAGGGGCAGATGGTGTCCAATTGGGCTCCTGCAGCTCCACCTTCCCAGGGCAGCCCCCTCAGCTGCATCTGCCCCCACTGAGGCTCGGGGTTAATGAACCACTACAAGACTTTCTCCTTCTGACATCCCACCACGAGCCCCAAGGACTTTCTGTGCCCCAGAGATAGGCTGGACCATGCTGCAGCATGGCTCCATCAGCCCTTTCCCCTTTCTCCATCACCCTGCTCAACCATCTCATCCCAGAGCTCCATCCTCACCCAAATACTCCCTATCCTGACCCAAAATATTCCCTGTCCTAACCCAAATATTCCCCATCCTGACCCAAAATATTCCCCATCCTGCTCCAAAATTCTCGCACTTTTCCCCGTCCTCCTCTGTGCATGCACAATAACGCTATCAGGTTGTCTCACGGGGAGGGAGGAGGAAGCAAACCACCCAAGCTACAATTCAAGAGGCCCAGAAGCCCAGGAATTGCTATTCCTGTGGGAACTAAACAGCTGGGAAGAGCAGTGAGGTCATAGGGAAAAGCAGAGCTGGGAAAGCAAAGCTCTTCTTGACTTCTTCTGCCTCTAGAGAGCATTGTTGCTTTTTCTTCCCAGCAAGAGGCAGTCACAGAGGCATCTCCCAGGCAGAGGCACTGGCAGTGCTGCAGTGGCACACAGCAATCTCACATCACAACACCCGTATGGGTCTCCCGCAAGCCCTGAGGACTAACAAAGCCTCACAGAGGATGCACTGGAGTTTCGGATCCAGTTTGTTTCCCATCAGATGCTCTTTGCTGGCTCACAGCAAAACACATTTAGGGAAAGGGCAATAGTTCCTCCTTGAAAACAGCTCCTCACACCAGGGTGAGGGCAGGGAACTGAGAGGATGCTGCTGAAATGGGTGGCAGAGAGGGAAGGAGAAAGAAGAGGAGGAAGGAGAGCCTTCAGGTGCATGTGCCATGCTCACCAAGGCCCTGTGCAGATACAGCCCTTCCTCAGGCTCTGAGAAAGAGAAATGGCCCCTGGTGATGCCCACGATGAGCAGTGATGCTGCCTTCCTCCTGCCCGTGTCCCAGGTACCAGCTGCCCATGCACTGCTTGCAGGATGAGGCTGCCTGCACCCCCTCCACAGGACCACCTCTTCTTCCCACTCCAGCACTCCCCATAAACGCATCCCTCCTCTCTCCCTGCCAAGCCCCATCATTATCCCAAACCCATGCCAATACAGTTCTGAAGGAGCATCACTGCTGTCACAGAGGAAGAGGTTTTGAGTGGCCCAATGTGCTGGGAATAATTAGTTTCTCCCACACAGCGTGAGTCAGGCTGCAGCGACCCGCGCCTTGGGCAGCAGAAGGAGAGGAGGGAGCTCTCTAAGCTGATGGTCTGATAAGAGGGCAGCAGAAGTATGCTGGGTACAGGCTGTAATGATCTGAGCTCACCGAGGCACTCACCTCTCCGGCAGAGCTGCTCAGAGCAGGCATTGCTTCCATCGTTATCCTCTTCAAACCACGCACAGGTCCTCAGCATCCTCTGCTTGAGGGCAGAAGAGGTGAGTGATGGAGTAGGACCAGCACAGGATGGAACAAGAGCAACAAAAGCCAGGCGAAACACAGAAGGGCAAAGCAAAAACATCATTTTGCATTGGTAGAGCTACCACAAAAGCATTCGGAAAACTCCCACATGCATCCAGCATGACTCAGGGGAGGACAAATCAGGACTTCAGCTTCTCCAGGTCACGGCAAGCTGGACAGATGAGAGGGATGCTGGGCTGGGGGGTGTTTTGCATTCAGTGGTGGGTATGTGTGCAGCCAAGAGCTGAATGCAAACTGTGTGGTTCTGCACTGGTTTGCAGAGGAGAGGAAAACTATAGGAGCTCTGCACAACAGTCAATGCCTGTGCTAAGAATGACAGCTGCTCCTCAAACCGCCCCCCTGGAGCCTGCACCATGGATGCTTTCCTGATGTGTCCCACTCTAGCTCAGCAGTTGTACACTGCAAGGCACAGGTTTGGGGCTGGCTCTCGCCCATCCTCTCTACCTGCCACCCTGCAGAGCTGGGATCCTTTGGGATATGAGCCTTGGAGTTCACTGCTCCAGCCTGTAGCTGAGCTCAACCTCCCACTGTTTCTATAGCAATAGGAGCAATATTCTCCCCTGAAAGGGTTAAGCATCCTTTAAAGACTCTATGGGGCTCCAGGAGGGGAAATTACCTGGAGCAGGGAATGGAAATGACTTAGAGCACGCCTGAGCAACCCCTGCGCTGCAGTTACATTCAGAGAGCATCTTCCCGGCCCCTGGAGAGGAGGAACCTGCAGCGAGCAGGCCGGGACTGCAGGAGCACCCAGGCAACCAGAGCCTTCCCAGTAATGAAAATCGACTCCCAAAACCTCTGGATATGAGGAATACATTCAGCTCAAACAGAGACCTGCTGCCTCTCAAGCACGCCATCCAGCACAATAAGAAGCACATAGGTTTCATTCAGCAGCTCTTGAGTGTCTCTCCTTGCTCCCAGCTCATTCCCCAGTTATCCAATCTCTCCCCAGCAGAGCTGGAAACACGAGCAAGCCCCTTGAGGAACAGCAGCAGAGTATTCCCACAGTTTTCCATTCTGTGGCAGGACCAGGGATGTGGGATGCAGGGAGCTGGTGGTCCTGCACATGGAGCCTGGCTGCATGGCTCACTCACACCTGCAGGCATCCACAGTTCCTTGCTTCTCCCTCAGAATGAAAGCTATGAAAGTGCTGGAAAACCTCTGGAAAACCCAATAAACTTGCCAGAAGGACACAGGGTCTCAGGCAGACCTTGCAGGAGGGAGCAGGGGGACGGGCATTAGCAGCGATCCTCAAGCCAAAGTCACAACTCCTCCACGACAGCAGAGGGTTGAGAACAGCAGAGCAACCCCCAGACCCAAATCCAGAGGGTTCTCCCTGCAGGAAAGCCACCATTTCCCAAATCCCATGCCTGCAGTGCACAACCATGGCATTTCACCCTAGAGAAAAGCTTCCAAACATCACCTTTGCCTGGGGAGAGCCCATCACCGCATCCTCGTGGCTACAGGCTATTGCTTCCAGCAGGATCCTGGGCACTGTTGGCAATCCCCACCACGTGTCCAACCATGTCCAGGGAACAGGGCAACTCAGAGGTTGGTTTTGTGACTTTGGGTCTGTTATTGTTCACGGTGGCTGCTCTCCAAGTATTAAACAATTGGCTGAGGGAGGGATTCCACTGCAAGGTCCCCAGTTCCATTGATATTCCAGCTGGGATTCACTAAGGAAGCAGGAAGGATTAAACCCCTCTTTCCCAGAGGAGCCTGTAAAGGAGCAGAGATGCTCCATTGCACAGCCAAACCTAATACACCCTAATGAAGCCTAATCTCCACGCAGAGATTAATGCAGTGCCCAGATGCACGGCTGCTCTGCTGCTTTACGAACGATCGCGATGGGTACAGCAAGCCAGAGAAACACCTTGGATTCTAAATCAGGTGGCCACATCCTAGGAAAAGGTGATTTTCAGCCAGAGAACAGAAGACATTTCCCTCTGTTAAACTGCCCTCTGGTTGCTATTCAAAGCCCCGTGGCCCCTGCAAAGCAGAACAGGAGTTGGAAGGCGCAGTCTTTGCCCTGTGAGCTGTTTGATGCTGGGCTCTGCAGGAGAGCCTTCCCTCCCTCAGCACTCCATAGGGTTTGGCAAGCTCTTGGCTTTCACACCCACTCAAGCAAAAGTGTATTTTCCAGCAAAGGGAAGTGTGTCAGGCCATTGATTCCTTGGGCAAACAGCCCTGCAGCAGCGACAGAGCTGAACTCAGGCCTGTTGGCTGCAAACCAAATGCCTAGTGAGAAAATGCTTTAAAACCTATTTAAATTTATATGTAAAACCTATTTATTTATGCATGTATTCCTGGTGCGTTTGAAGAATAACCTGCCTGCTCTTAGGCCTCCCCTTCTGTCCTTCAAGGACATCCATGGGAGCCAAGGACACGCCAAGGATGCCAAGGATAGGACTCGGGCTCTCTTGGCATCACTTCCCCATCCCCACATACCATCACCACGGGTCAAACCCTCATCATCCACGGGCTCCAAAGCCCTCAGCCCCCTGTGCCAAGGAGCTCAGCACAGGAGCCTGGCAGCTGAAAGGGCTGCAGAAGGCAGCAGACACCTTAGAAGTGGAAGGATTTCCAAGCTGGCTCTCAGCAGCAGCCCTATGAATATTCCAAGAG
This sequence comes from Lathamus discolor, assembly GCF_037157495.1. NCBI lineage: Eukaryota > Metazoa > Chordata > Aves > Psittaciformes > Psittacidae > Lathamus > Lathamus discolor. Next base: position 1,757,799 of record NC_088894.1, on the reverse strand, counting down.
GATAACGTCAGCCCTGGCTCTGGGAAGCAGTGGAGGATCAATATAGAAGAATTGCATTTAATCACCTGCCTTAATAGCTTTGTATCTGACAGAGGCATCTAAGCCACCAAGCAAAGGGCCTAAGTGCTAGTTTAGGAGCTAACACCCTAAAGAGAACTGAACAACCCTGTCTTTCACATCTACACAGCAGTTAACTGTAGGTGTTCACCAAAGTAGGGCTTTGCTGTGCCTCTGATGGAGGATGAAGCTTGGCTGCGTTCCTAACAGGAGCACCAGGCACATCAAATGTCTGGAGCCTCCCCCAAACCTTCCCCCACTGTGTTCCTCCTACTCACCATGTCCTGGGATTTCGGATGCTTTGATGAAGAGCACAGTGCAGTTTTCCCTTCTGGCCTCCAATCCCTCTTGGCAGGTTTGGGCAGATGGAGACACAGGATCACAAAAGCAATGGTTGGCATCGCTTCTCCATCCATTCTGGTTTAGGTTGCAAATGCTGAATAACAGGAAGCAATTGGCTGCAAGACTTGGCCACTATGGGCTCCAGCTGCAAAGAGCAGCACCTAAAAGGCGGTTATCCATCCATCAGAAGGCAGGGGCAGGCCCACCTGCAGCCCCACTCTGTTGGCTCTGATGCTCTACGCATTCAATCAAATGGCAGCAAGTAGATCTATTCCTGTCAAGAGATGCGGAGGCTGAAGTTACTCTGCTTTCATCAGGCAAATTCTACAAATACAGCTGAAACACCCTGGGTTTTCCTTGGAAATCTCTACAGTGGCCAAGAGAGAGAGATCCTGGGGAGAGAGGATGGATTTAGATAAGGAAGAAGCTCTTCCCTATGAGGGTGCTGAGGCGCTGGTACAGGGTGCCCAGGGAAGCTGCAGCTGCCCCATCCCTGGCGGTGCTCAAGGCCAGGTTGGATGGGGCAATTAGATGGATGGATGGATGGATGGACGGACTACATGCCTTGCCCATGCCATCACTGCCCACCTCAAATTCCCAACGCTCCCAGACTCCTCTCCCAAAATCCCAATGCATTCCAGCACCACAGGCTTGCTCACACGCAGAAAACCACTTAGCTGGAAGGGCAAGAGGAAGGTTCTCCTCCAGGCAGCCCTGGTATTGATGATTTCAGGCACTCTTCATTTCTTCAGAGAACATTTCCAGGCGTGCCTGGATAAATTATTCACAAAGAATAAGAGATGAACCCATCTGGAAAAGAGGAGAAAAGGCCATTGGGATCAGGCCAGCTGCAACATTCCTGTTGACTCCGTGAACGAAGATAGCAATTATTTATATTGCTTTAATGGAAAGGGGGTTCCTAACAGGGAATAAACCAGGAGCAGACTGGAGTAGAGAATAACACCGTACTCCTACAGAGGGAAGGCACTAGGAAGGGGGGAGCCCACCTCACCCTCGCAGTAATAAATACAACCAACCCAGCTAATTTGGACTCCCATTTCCACATTAGCGCGAAGAACGTTCCAATTCTGTTGCCATTTTTAGAGAAGAAAAACATATTTCAGGGCTGTTGGCTGGAAATAGCATTAGGAAAACAGGCACCCCCGCAATGCTTTATTGCAGGCATTTACTTCCACGCAGTGATTACTCCCCAGATTACTTCTAAACATCCAAACTACACCGGGAAGGAGTTAGTCTAGCGCTGGGATTGATTGCTGTGGTTTCTCTTGCAAGGCTAATAAGAATATATCTACTTCTGCTACTTAAAGAGGTTCTGGAACATTTGAAGCAGAGTCAATGCTTCTTGCTGACTGCAAAGCCATCCCTCCAGTGAAGCCAAGGAAATCAAAGCAAACCAGAGGGGGTGACCCATTAATCCCCTGTTAAAAAGCCATTTCTCTGCTGTGAATGTATCCAGAATGGGGGGGAACCCCTAAAAAGAAGCATTTACACAAGACAGTTGAAGAGTGCATCTCACAGCAGTGTTAGGTAAGAAACCCCTGCAAGTCCTGCTTCTTGAATCAACATTTAGTGCAGGTTTAATACCGGGTATAAAGAGCAGGCAGGCAAAAGGGGTTTGGGAAGTGACAGGAAAATCAAGTGGATAAATGCACCAATTGCAGCTTTATCTGGCAGCTCCATGTTCTTCTCTACAGCTCCAGAGCTAATATTTATACATGAGGCAGGATGGATTCCCTGGGATAAAGCAAGGCTCCGCATAGCGTGACACGGCTGATGGATGGGCATCACTTCACAGCAAGCCTCAGCAGATTGCTTTGTCCAGGTAAAAGAAAGGCTCCTGCAGCAGACAGCGGATGTTTGCTGCAGGGAAGACTTGGATCTCCCCCATTTCACAACACATTTGAGCAGGGCTGCTTCACATCCTGATGCAGGAATGGGGTTTTTATGTATTTGTGTGTTTAAATCCCTTTGGGAAGCTCCCACCAAGACAATCTCAATATAAATAAGGGGCTCCGAACTGGAAATCTGTATCTAGACCACATCCCATGAAGACAAGAGCTAAACCCAGAAAGAAGGCAGATGCTGACGGATGCAGCCCTGAAGAAGCAGCAGCTCTGCCTTGCCTAGAGCAAGGGCAAGTGGCAAAGCCCACCCAGCTCAGCCCAGCAAGCAACCATTGCCCCCAGCCTAGTGAGTGACATCCTGAGGCTTTAACCATGCAGCTTCACATCTTCATTCACCCAGAGCTCCCTTTGTCATGGATTCAGGGATCGCCATCCCTGCAGCTCAGTATTTCAATGGCTCCATCAATTCAGACCCTGTTAAGCCCAAAGCCTGTTCCCCTGCAGCCAGCATGGATTTGGGCTTTCCTGCCCAGTTTCTCACCAGCAGCGTGTCCAAAGGCGCTTGCTAAAATGTTTGCTTCCATTTAGCGCTCACGCAAAGCAACAGCCAAATCTGGGGTGGCCTCAAGTGGTTGTGCAATGTGAAGGGAAGGCCTTGAGGGGGGCTTCATCCAAGGCAAATCCCAGGCAGACAGCATCTTCCTCGACCGCAGAAACCAGCTCCCTGGTGCTCCGGGTAACCACAGCATCTGCAGACCCCTTCACGCAGCCATCAATCACACGGAGACTCGGTGGCAGGGACCGAGTGTGTCCAAGTTCCTGAGCTCCCACGTTGCCGTAGAGGGCAGGATTTAATGAGGAGAAAAGCATAAACTGAAATAACCAAGCGCAGCCCAAGCGCTGATCCAGCAACTGGAAAGGAACCTTTTTTCCCCCCTCTTTTTTTTCTCTTTTTCCCCTTTTTTTGACAGAAAAGGGTGCAGAAATGGTTGTCCCCAAAGCTCAGCACTGACAAGCTCATCACAGACGCTTCCAGTCCATCAGTGATAGAAAGGAGGTGAAACAACAGAGGTGAAATCACTTCGCCCCTCTGGGTTCTGGGCTGTGCTCCACAGTGGGATTCCTCCCCTTGAGGCCTCACACTGGTTAATCCTGCACTCTCAGCTCCCTGCAGAGCGCAGTCGTGATGAACACATGCTCCTGAGCGGCTGCCAATGAACGTGAGCTACCTAAACCCAAGAGGAACCTAGAAACGAGCCAGCCTCCCCTCCCCAAGCGATTCCCCTGCAACTCCTGCCAACAGTGCATAAAGAAACCCCCCTCAGAGCCAGCTCAGAGCCAGCAGCATCCTCTCTCCTCTCCTGCTTTCCTTCCCCAGCGTGAAGTTGCACCCATTCCCTATGGAAAAGCAGCCAGATGCTGCGGGACGGGGCGGGGGAGTACAGCAGATACACTGGGCACTGCCAAAGCACTTAACAGATCAGCTCCAGCTTTTGATATCTCTGCATGAGCCAAGACAACTGTTGGGCTCCAAAGTGATGCTCTCCTCCTCCTAAACCCGCAGCGGGACCATCACAGAGCCCTGCAGGGCAGTGGGATGTGTCCCATGCAGAGCTGGCCCAAGCCCATGCTCCAATGGGACTGACTGGAGGCCAGGCACAGCGCTGGGAGCTGGCACCTCCGCCTGGTCCTCACTAAGCTGGAGCATGGAGCATTGCAGCGCTGCCAACCCCACCTTGCTGTGCCCACAGAGCTAAGGGAAGGAGGCCAGGCTCTCCTCAGCTCTCCTCCAGTGAAACAGCCCTCATTTACAGGAGCACTGATCACACAGTGGATATGGAGCGATATGGAATGCAATCACAGCGCAGTGACCACCCGTGCCTGCAGCGCACAGAGGCAGGGATGCGCCTGATGGAGCTGGAACACAGCAGCCCCCTCTGCCCTCCCAAGGGTCAGCCACATTCCTACAAACCAAGGATTTTTGCTGGTTTTCCACCCAATAAATCCCCTCCTTAGCAAACCTGCTCCCACAGCCACACTGCTTAGGAATAGGGATACATGGACGCAGGGCTGGGCAACCATCAGGCTGGTACCCACATGCTGCAGGACCGATGCGCAGTGTCTGTGACGTGCCTTGACCAAGGCTTCCCTGGAATGTCCCAGCTCTCCCTAAAATCCCCGCAGGGATCTGAGATGCGCTGGGACCCCCAGCCCCATGCCCTGACCTCTCTGCCTGGTGCCTCAAGCCCACAGCCACGGCTTGCAGCAAAGCAAAGCAGGGCTTTGCAGAGGCTCTCCCTTTCCACAATGCTTCCCAAAGCCCTATCCCCATCCCTGCTCCTCAAAACCAGTTCCCTCCACTCAGCCTCCTGACGCTCTCCCGCTGGGATCCAGGGGAGAAGAGGAGAAACGCGGTCTCCCAGGCTGGGGATCCTCAACCCGGGCTGATTCTCATTACAGCTGTCCCAAAGGAGCAGGGGGGGGGATAGGCCACACAGGCGCTGAGCAGCCCGGAGGGTGCTGGAGTCAGCACCGAACGAGACAAGAGCATTGCTCACAAAGTTAATTTGAACCAAGCGGCGCCTGGCGGAGCAGGCGGGAGAGCCTTGTCCCACAGCGACAGCCAGCCTTTTCCAGGGATACCGCAGAGCCGGGATGCGAGCAGGGAGCGGACAGCAAAGGGCTTAGGCAAAATGACTGGGCACAATTCCTTCCAGAGCGCTGCAGGGCTCTGAGGATGGGCTCTGGCACACGCGCTGTGGATGTGCCCTCTTCATCAGCACACGGGGAAAGGCTGTGGGATACCGGGATTGCTCCGTGGGTGGGTTATGGAATGCTGGGCCTTGACCCCTCCTGTGGACAGTGCCAGTGGCAGTGAAGTGTGGCATCCTACACAGGATCCTGCGGTTGTGCCATGCACATCCTCCCCCCCAGCCTCCCCTCCTTCTCCTTTGGTGCCTCACTGATGGAGCTTTATTCCTTTGCTGCAACGGAGACACAATTACTCTGGATGAACTTGCATTTGGGGGAAAATCTGCTATTTCAGGGCTAGTGAGACACATCTCACAGTGAGTCAGTGCCCAGGGAGCAGTAAGAGGTGCAAAGAAACCAGGTTAAGTAAAGGATGGCAAGACCTGCAGCCAGGCAGGGCTGGGGTAGGAAGGTATGGGAGCAATGCCCAAAGTATCCTCCCAGCTGGGGTAAACAGCCAGGAAAGGAACCCCAAAGCCATGCACATGGAGCTGGGATGTAACAGAGGTCCCCAAAGTGAGTTTCCTCATGGCAATGGTGGGAGATGGAGGGTTTGGGTCTGCCGGGGCAGGGGAACAGCAGAGCCAAAGCCTCAGAGCATCCAGGCAAGGTGAGTGATGCTCAAGGTGAGCCAGGGTGTACCCAGCTGATAGCAGGATCCACACAGTAAAATGCATCTTCCCAGCACCCCTCCTTCCTTCTTCAGCTCTGTTCCACTCCCTTGTTTGTGCAAGGACCCATCCTCACCCCAAGTAAAGCACCCAGCACGATGCTCACTGCGTACACAGAGGGTTTCATGGCAGGGCAGGGGAAAGCAGAGGCCCCTGCTTGCAGCTGCCTGAGTTACCTGGTTCATCCCAGGCTCTCCCCCAGGCAGACAGAGCACACAAGGAAAACCCCAGGGGCTGCTGCAGCTGGCTCTGGAGCCCCGGCCCTGGCAGCTGGTTTGAATTTGCCTTGTGTTTGCAAGAGAGGAATCAAACAAATCTATGAAATGGCCTTTTAATGCCTCCTCAGCATCGCGCGGGAGGCTCCTGGACCCGAACGGAAACCTGCCACCGATGCCTTGCTGGTTCATATTAATAGCCCAAAGGGGACGTAAAGCTGGCTCGGCTCCTGTGTTAAGAGCCCCAGAGAGCTCAGTAGAGGCAGCCAGGCGCTGTGCAAGGGCCGGGAGCTCTGACAGCCCTTTCCCGGTTTATTCCCAGCTTCCCAATGCTGCAGCCAGCTGCAGAGCCGCTCCCAGCCCGGGTGAGCTGAGGATGAAGGTGGCATCTGAGCTCCTCCTCATAGAGATCTGCATGTTGAGACAATCCCAAGCACAGGCACAGGCTGGGCAGGACCGGGGTGCTGGTCAATGAGAAGTTCCCCATGTCCCAGCCCAGAACCTCCCCATGTGCTGGGCTGCACGCCCAGAGCATCAGCAGCAGGTCATGGAGGGGATTATCCCCCCCTGCACCCTGCATCCCGCATCCAGCTCTGGGGCAGCAACGCAAGAGGGATGTGGAGCTGTTGAAGGACCCATCCCCATGTCCTGGCCCATGCACACACAGACCTGCAGCGGGTCAAGTGTTCCTCCAGCTTGGCTTGTTCAGTATCTCGAGGCCACCGGGCTTCAACCTCTCTCTTTCTCCTCTCAGTTTCTGTAAGGTTTAATTAAAATGCCTATACATGGCAGTCCGTTCACTCAGGCTATTATCTTCAGTGCACTCTATTGCCTGCCTCAGCGAGCTCATTTCATTAGGAACCCATCTCCTGGTGAATGAAGCCATATTGAGGAGGCAATACCGGGCCTGTGTTTGAATCTGCACAGGTCTATTCATGCAATCCCCATAAGAACATAGATATCCAAGGACCCATTCACAGTGTTTCCAAGGATAAATTTGGGTTCGGATTATGCATTTATTTCCATCGAAGCAATGCTTTGCTTTGCTGCAGGAAAGGATGCTCAGGAAGGAGGAGATGAGGGTGAACCTGCCCCACTCCTGCATCTCCTGCTGCTGGAGGTGCAGGTCACACTGTCCAGCACGATGCTGGGACCCAGTTGTGCCCACCCCGAGCATCCTGAGGCCACAAGCACCTGCAGAGCTTCTCTGTTGCTCCCTCCCTAGGAAATGAGGCCTGATGCAGAGGCAGAGTTTGGAGCTGCATCCTCTGGTCTCACACATCAAACCTCAGGGGGTTCCACACGGTCCCTCTGATCTGGCAGGTACTAAGCAGGACCAGGTCTGCAGGGGATGAAGGATGAACCCGCCAGAAGAGAGGGAGATGAAGAAAAGCCACAAACAGCTTTCAGAGGAACAACCCCATAGGGAAAAGCAACAGAGAGGCTGAGTCAGGTCCCATGGCCATGGGCAGTTACTCCTCCTGAGCCTGCAAGGCAGAGCAGTACTTCCATACCATGGGTACCAACAGAAGGTCAAACCAACACCAAAGCAGTCCAAGGCCAAGCCCTCTGGACATGAAGTGCTTTTGGAGCCCTAACTGAAGCTTGAGCCCAGAATTCAGATATGATCCTGTCGTGTGAAGCAGCATCAACAGCCCTTTTCCTCCTCCACCTTGCAGTCCCCATCATCCTTATGGACACATGTTTCAGAAGGCTCCTTTGGTCCCCATCCTTAGATATCCCCAGTCCCCCAGCAGCCCCATCCCTGCCCTCTCCATCCTCATCCTCTGCCCTCTCCAGCCCCAGCCCCTTGGTAGCCCATCCTCTGCCCTCCCCATAGAATCACAGAATCAAAGAACCATGGAATGGTTTGGGTTGGAAAGGACGTTAAGATCATCCAGTTCCAAGCCCCTGCCTTGCAGGCTAGCAGCCATCACCTCCTGGAGGTACCCAGCTGGCTCATGTGGCTCCTTCAGCACCTTTCCTACTGCATGCTCCTCACATTTCCACCCTTCCAAACAAGAGCCATGGCTGATCCACAGTGGTTGGCTCCAGGTTCATGCCATGGAAGCACATTGCCTCCTTCAGTCCCCCAGGAGCACTGCAGAGGAGCTGGGCTGACATCTCAAACCAGTCCCACAGCATCCAGCTTCCCTTTGACACCAGCAAACCCCTCCTGTCATGGAAGAAGCATGCAAGGAGGCACTGGAGACTTGGCTCAGCCCCAGCCACCTCTGTATCATCCAGCCTAATGCCAGATCTCCAGAGGCTGGGACTGTCCCAAGCACCCTGTGCTTCCTTCCCAAAGGGCAGCCCCAGTGCAGCACACAGGGGAGCAGGAGGCATCAGTGTGTGACAACAGTGCCCCATGCATGCTGAGCACACATCTTCACCCAGTGCTCCCAGCAGAAGATGTCTCTTTCTAGAGCCTTAAGGCAAAGCATTTGTCTCCAGCCCTACACAAACGGCAAATGATGACCAGGATGGGGAACAAAAGCAACTTGGAAAGGTGAAAAGAGCACAGGGAAAGCACCTGGGAGAGCAGTACCTTTGTTTAGAGCCCAAGCATCATCCCCTTAGCCCACACTTCCAGGCTGCCCTAGCTGAAACACAAGGTGTTTCACAGCCAGGGCAGGATGGAGCTGTCTCAACCAGCACACATGGGTTGCTGAAGCAACAGGGACAAAAAGGGCGACATTTCTATCATTTCATCCCTTGCGCGTGGCTTTTGGGATGGGAGGACCCCTGTGTCTTGCAGGGCCACGCAGGCAGCACTAACCAAGAGCAGGGTGACCCTCCCAGTCCATAAATAGAAAGTTCATCCCCAGTAGTGTTAAAATTAACCCATTTTAGCATTGAACACAGCATTAAAACCTCTTTATACTGAAATCATCTTTCTCAACTAAGATGTGTCTATTTAACAGAAAGAGGGAGAAAAAAGGACAACAAATGACCCAGGCACTTCCTTTGGGGAGCTGCTCTGAATTACAGTGACATGAACTGTTCTTCTCCATTCCGAGCAGCCCAAAACACAGCAAAGATTTCAGATCTCAGCTCAACCCCAAATGAATGTTCTGAGTATTTTTAGACCCATCACTGAAGGAGGAAATCTGCTCTTCATCATCTCGGCTGCTCCCAAAATGAAGAGTTCAAAAGCAATCTCAAATGCAGACTTCATCACCAAGGGAACTTGGGTTGGGTTGGCAAAGGTGGGGGAGAGATGGACCGGCATCAAAGCAGCAAAGATAGGGTGGCAAGAAAAGCAACACCAAAGCAGCCCAAGGCCACCTGGAGCAAGCCAAGCACTCTGGACACGAAGTGCTTTTGGAGCCCTCATTGAATCTTGAGCCCAGAATTCAGATATGCTCCTGGTGTGTGAAGCAGCACCAACAGCCCTCTTCCTCCTCCACCTTGTAGACCCCATCGTCCTTATGGACACACGTTCCAGAAGGTTCCTTTGGTCCCCATCCTGTAAGTGTAGACACCCCCAACCCCCCGGCAGCGCCATCCTCTGCCCTCTCCATCCCCATCCCCTGCTTTCTTCCATCCCCAACCCCTGCCCTCTCCAGCCCCAGCCCCCCCCCGCAGCCCATCCTCTCCCCTCTCCATCCCCATCCCCTGCCTTCTCCAGCCCCCCCCACTTGCAGCAGTAGCTGCTTACTCCTTTTGGCCATTCCCTGCTGGTTCCCATCCCATACATTCCCTTCCATTTAGAGCTATTGCCAGTCGAGACCCAGAGCTCAGCTGTTTGTTATTTCTCATGTCATTCCAAGCCAAACTCCGAGGCAGCACTGTTTAGTCTCCCCTCTGCTCTCATGGCTGAAGTATGGCAGCTGAGTCAGCATTCTGCACTCTCCATAGCGGTGCATTCCCTAAGGACACATGGTAAACTCTTAACTCTTCCAGCAGCACCTAGATATTTTTACTGCTTTTCCCCCTCTGTTTATTTTTCCAGCTGAAAGAAGCAGAGCGATGGGAAAAGAAGAGCTCTCCTGCAGAGCGTTGCATCAGACACCACATTCCCATACGGATTCATTTCAGTGCAAACAGCAAGACCTTCGTTTCTTGGCAGGGCTGAGCTCTGGATCCCCCAGCACAGCAGAGCTGGGTGTCCATGCTGGGCTCCTGGGACCCTGTGGCACTGACTGGAAGGTGAGTGGGGATGGATGGAACCCACTCACCACCCCACTGCTAGGCAGCAATTGCCATTCCTCCTGCACACAGCATCCTCTGCCCAACCTGGATCCCAGCCCTCATCCAGGCCTGCTCAGAATTCTAGGACCCTAGAATCCCAGAATCCCAGCCTGGTTTGGGTTGTGAAGGGACCCTAAAGCTCCTCCAGCCCCAACCCCTGCCACGGGCAGGGACCCCTTCCACTGGAGCAGCTTGCTCCAAGCCCCTGTGTCCAACCTGGCCTTGAGCACTGCCAGGGATGGGGCAGCCACAGCTTCTCTGGGCACCCTGTGCCAGCGCCTCAGCACCCTCACAGGGAAGAGCTTCTGCCTAAGAGCTCATCTCAGTCTCCCCTCGGGCAGGTTAAAGCCATTCCCCTTGGCCTGTCCCTGCAGGCCCTTGTCCCAAGCCCCTCTCCAGGTTTCTTTTTCCCTTCCCAGATTTGTTTCTTTTTTTTTTTTTCCCTGTTTTTCCTTTTTTTTTTTCTTTTTTTTCCTTTTTTTTTTCTTTTTTTTTTTCTCTTTTTTTTTTTCCTTTTTTTTTTTTTGTTTTCCTTTTTTTTCCTTTTTTTTTTTTTCCTTTAAGCTCAATGAACGGTTTTCCTTGTTCCCTCAGAACCCAACACCACAAAGAGAAGCAGCAGCTCTCCATATCCAGCCTTGCCCTTCCATATGCCCAGCCTCCAGCCAGCACAATCTGCCCTACAAGCAGCGGAGCAATGGGAGCCAGTCTGGAGCAAGCTGCTTCCTTCCCTTACGTTGCTTTGCCTTCACACAAGGCATGAGACAGCCGCTGCCTGCACAATGCAGGGCACTTCCCTCGGAGATAATGCAGTGCTTAGCAAGAGGTTTAATTACTGTTATCCTATGTGTTATGTGTCACCAGGTCAGTCTGATTCGCTCTAATGCCCTGAGCAGCAGAACTGCCTCTTGTGACTGGTGAATATTCCTCAGTGTGTGAATGAGGTGCTGATGCTTAAGTAATATCCTGCAGCAATTTATGCATTAGCAAGTGGAAGAACATCAGCAGAAACTTCCCTCCTGATTTCTTCACGAAAGGGAAGAGCTTTGACAGGCATGAGAACCCATCAGCACGTTTCTCCTTTACCTAAGAGGGTGAAGGAGACTTCAGTAGAGGCGAGGTCAATGTGTCCAGACACAATCAGACCTTCTTGGTTCATCACTCAAGATCCTTCAAGCACAGACCATGAGCTAAGAAAGCCCCGTCCAAACCGTCTCAGCCTCTCTGACCCAGCCTTGTGCTCATCAGCCAGGTCACCCTGGGTGGGTTTGGGTGAGCAGAGTGGACCCAAGGAGCTCCCTGCCTCCTGGCCACACCGCAGGACCCTTCCCTGGCTGGAAACAGGCAGACCTGCAGCATCCCTCCGATGGTAACAGGGATTTGGACAGGGATTTCCCATCCAGTGTTTTCAGTGCCTGCTGCAGGGGGGGGCATCACATGGATTCTCCAAACCTGGGGTTGCGTCACCGAGTCGTGTCTCCCAGCAACTGTGTTATGTGCTGCAAAGCAACTGCCCAGGGCCCAGCAGCTACGTTAACCCCTGTCAGACCATGGTCATAGCACAAAGTCTCAGGCAATAGACACCTGATGCTGTGCCATGGCTGAAACGCACTAAAGACAGAGGACAAGTGGAGAAATCCTAGCTGGGGAGGATGCAGGGAATGAGGCAGCAGTGAGGTTGAGTTCCTGTTTTTACCCTTAAAAAGCAGACAAACCGGTAAGACCCCCCTGAATTCAACCCTTCCCCAGGAGGAAACAGAAAGGATCAGGGCAAGAGGCACAGATGTGCCGCTTCACAGCCACATTAAAACCATCCTTCATGTGGATTGCTCCCCTGGGAACTGAAGCACACGGCATGGCCTGGGGGTATGCAAAGCACAGGGATGCTCATCAGCACAGGCATGAGCTGCTTTAGAAACAGGCTCTTCACATCTCAACCTTCAACTCCTGTTGTCACAGACCTGCCTGGCTCCTGTCAGAACACAGCAAGGAGCTGCTTTCATCCTTGTGCGAGAGCAGACATGAGGCTGGAGCCCAGCATCAATACATTAATGGAAAGGGAACTGCCTTTGCTTTTGAACAGAGGCACTGCAGGTCTCCGCAGGCTCATCACAGCTTTCTGCTCTTGCCTCAAGGAATATTCAGCTGTGAGGGAAGCTGCAAGGACAGGCTCTGCCGACACCGTTCCGGGACACCCCAGCAGCTCTGCCCTGGTCCCCTTTGTAACACAGTGCCTTGAGGCTGCTCTGGAGCCCGCTGTGCAGCACATCACACTGGCAGAAGCACCCTCCCCACAGCCCACCGTGGGGAGCAGAGCCGGGAGTCCAGCCAGCTCCAGGCCATCCATCATTTCATTACTGCCCATCAGCACAGCAAGCTCCTGCTGACAGCACAGAGCTTCCAGCCTCCCTCTGTTCATAGGCAAAGGCTCTACCCCCCACCAGCTCCCCTGAAGCACTCTCCCACTGCCAGTCCCCTGTTAGTGGCTTATTTATCCTCTGGGGTAGCTGCACTCCTGCAGCTGGAAAAGCTGCATCCTCTGTGCTTTGGGTCTGTTTGCACTTCAAACCCCATCCATCTGCTGGTCCACCCCAAGCCTGGGCAGCACAGTGGGCTGGCAGCAATGCGTCCAAGTGGATGCAAGCTGACCCGTAGTGAGTTTGCTGAGGCCAGAAAAGGGATATTGCAGCAAGCAGAGAGGGTTGTGATGAAAGAGAGGGTGGGAGCTTCAGCTTTAGGAAAGGTTTAGCAAGGTTATTTGTGCAAGCCCTTGAGGTGGCCAGGATATGAAGACACAGGAGGAGGGCAAGGGATGAAAACAGCACTCAGGTTCTGGCAGATGAGCCAAACCATTAGACACCAAACTCAAGCACTTCAAAGGGGACAGAGCTGAGCTTCAGTCCTCCCTCTGCACACAAGGGGAACCCCACACTCACATCCCATAGGGAAGCCGCAAGGAAACATCCCTTTTCCTTGTCACTGGAATCAGGGTGAGGGACCTCAGAGCAGTGTCCAAACAGGCTGCTGTGAAACGACACAGCAGCTCCATGACCACTTGGCCAGGAACACATGGACTGAAGCTGATGGAAGGACTGAGACCTCTTGGTCTCCTCCTCCAGCAGGATCCCTCCACCCTGATCTCCATCCAGGACCTGGAAGAGCCATCTCTTCTCCTCCCTTCAGGCAGGGATAGGAAGGATGTTCATGGTGCTCTGGGCATGGTACCCAAGCATTTTGCCCCCATGCCTCATGCCCTAAAATGTGGTTAACCTGGAGAGTCTGACCAGAAGGTGGCAGGCTCAACTCGTCCATGGATGATGGCTCTTGTGCAGGAGGGTCTGGCCTTGGGACAGAATCGCTGGTACAGCAGTTCTAACCCATCACCTCAAAAGGAAGCCAGAGCATGAAGGAGGAAGAGGTTAAAAAGGAGATGCTTTGAGCTTCTCTGAAAAGCAACCACGGCTTGAGCTGCTTCTGCAGTCAAGACCAAGGGCTACTGGGGACACAGTTGTGCTCAGCGTGGGGAGAACGGCCAAGCTGGTGTGGTAGGAGACTGCTTTTCTCGGCTCCCATTTTAGATAACGGAGATGAATCAATGGAGAGGAGGAATCCGTCTGCAATTCCAGCCGTCCCTCCCCACCCCCGGCCTTCTGGTCCCTGAGAGAGCATTTGAAAGGCTGCAATCGCTATAATTAGAAGTAACACTCACTTTCCAAGAGGAAACTGTGCAAAAGGTTGACTTCCTCTTTAATGCCACTTCAACTTGTTAACAGCTACATGTCCTCAGCACCAATGGTGAGGGGATGTGCTGAGTAGCAGCCTGGATCACCAGCAAGTAAGAGTTTCCTCCTACTTCCATGGGGATTACTGAGTTCAGGCACAAGACACCAGATACTAAGATGAGGTGAGCTTGTGATACTCTGTCCTCTCCATCTGCAAAGTGCGGAGGCCAGAGGCATTTTCCATTACTCATTATCTTGTCACTATCATGCATTGCCCCTCAAGGCTAATTCACGCTGCTAGATACAGCACCAGCTTGGGAACACCGAAGACATGGGGAACTTCATCGCTGGAGCTTCCAACAGAGCTACAAGTCACAAGCAAGCTCCCTGTGATTCCATACAAGGAAATATTCACAACATACAATAAAAATAGCCTCCATCACTACACGTTATAATCACATCAGGGAGTTTCCAATCTCTGCAGTAATAAATGAAGCCCTCCCTCCTCACCAAAGCATTCGCTTTGCAAACACTGATTAACCCTCCCAAGGATGGGCTGCGACAGCGACGAGCTGAAAGGCACCGCAAGGAGTTTGTAACAGAGCTCGGACTCCAACAACCATGTCTGATAATCTCAGAAACACAAGGGACGTTCGCAATGTAGCCTGCCCTTTCCAACCTTTCTGAGACCTTAAAGTCAAAGGAAACTACTCCATTTTGTCCTCCTTTAGAGTTAGTTTTGTGCTGAGCTCAGGAGCTCGTCAAGGATAGAAGCAGAAAGGTGCCAGCTTTAACTCTTTTACCAAGAGGTAAAGAAATTCCCCCCTCCCCTTTTCAGGGGGCTCCAGTGGTTAAATCTCGTTTCTAATTTGAACTCATCTGTATTTTGCATCCAGACATTGGTCCTTGCTAAGCCCTTCTCTGCCACATTACAGAGCTACCTACTCCTGTGCTGTGCGATGCTATGCAAGCAGGAGCACGATCAGATCTCTTTGCTAAGCTAAAGGCAAAGGCCCTTTCATCTCTAGCTCCAGGAAGACTTCAGAGCAGTTACTGGAAATGCCCCTCTGGCCATGACAGCTCGAGATGATGGAGCCTTGGGAATTTCTGCAACGAACTTCTTTATCCAGACACCCCCCCCAGCCCCACATTAACGCAGACACCCCCCCTAGTCCACATTAACGCAGACACCTCCCCAGCCCACATTAACCCAGACACCCACCCCCAGCCCCACATTAATGCAGACACCCCCCCCCAGCCCCACATTAACGCAGACACCTCCCCAGCCCACATTAACCCAGACACCCCACCCCAGCCCCACATTAATGCAGACACCCCCCCAGCCCCACATTAAACCCACCACATGAACTCAGGCTCCCTTTCAAACCACCACTGCCACAAAGGGCATTGCAGCATGGAGACGCTTATCTTACAACAGAATTGTCTACAAAAAAACCCTTAAAATTACTTTTCCCAACACATTTTCAGACAAGCAATGAGACCATTTTGGTTTCACCCCATTAAACCCAGCCCCAGCAGCCAGTGACATCCCCATGTCGTTCATCGCCTCTGACCTCCCCTGCCACAATTAGATGTGTGTTTGTCAGCCCAAGCTGCTGGTCCCTCCTGCCTCCCCCAAACACATCTGCAAGGCAGCAACAGGGTTCCTATGGAAGCTGTGGCTCCCATACAAGGACACTGCTCTACAGCCAGTGAAGGACAAGAAAGGCTTGACCAAGTAAGAGATTTACTTGGCTGAGCATCATTGAATGCAATGCAATGCAAGAAGGAAGGCAAAATACACCCAGGTCACCTAAACCAGCAAAGTATCACCCCATGTTGCTTGTTTCCAAAGGGCACTTGAGCATCTGTATATGTCATGCTTGCCCCCAGACAAGTAAGGAAGAAACTTTAACTGGTGGTAAGTTAAATGTCTTCCCTTCTCCCACTCACTTGAGAGGGAAGAATGGCTTGGATGGAGAAGTTCCTCCATCAGATCTGCAGGGTTTGCTTCATGGGTTGTATTGCTCCCCCTGAGCAAGCCTGTACTATGGGTATCAGCAGGTACAGCTCTGCAGCATGGCTGAGCATCAGCTCATACCCCGCACCAGGCTCCATGCAGGAGACCCAGGGAAGCTCAGGTCACCCCTCACACCACTGCAGATCTGGCCTCTTAGCATTTCAAAAGAGAAAGGTGATTGCATGTGTCAGGCACAACAGAAGGTTATAAACAAGACAGGCAGGCAGGCAAGGCTGCCTGGAAACAGCCCTCATATTTTCCCCATGACATCTGTCTGCAAGAGTTAAAATGATTCTTTCTTACAGCTGTGCAAGAATATAAAATGCTTAAATCCTTGTAAAACACTGAACTACCAAAGCTTAGCTGGATAGGAGTTTTCAACCCACAATGGAAGCAGTGCACCAGGTTTTAAAGCCTGGAAATACCCTGCACACACTGAGCTCCTCTTGCTATAGAAGGGGTTTGAGGCCAGATTCGGACCCCAGCTGTGCTGAGGTGAGTGCACCAAAATTCCCCCTTCCTTCTGGGTGAGGGATCAGCATCCGGATATGCAGTTTGTTCTGGTTTGAGACACTACACAAGCAGTAACTGATGTAAAGAGCCCAAATGCTGGAAGGGATAACGGAGCCATCATTTCACTGCCTCTCACCCCAGTGCCTGCTACCATGGCCCAGCACTTTTGGGGAGCTCTCCAGATGCAGCTGAGTTCAGAGGGTCTCTGATCTGGAGAGGGGTCTTCAGCCCCGCCAAGCAGTAGCAGCTCTGCCAATCCCCCCCCCTCCATACCCAGACATAAGGGTGATGTTGCAGGTGAGGCAGGCTCCCAAAGGCATCACTAGCCCAAACCTTTGGAAAAGCCCATTCCCAGCATAAACCACAGAAGATGAAGTGCCAGGGGAAACCTTCAGTTCCCGTTAAGTCTTTATTTATCATCTTCCTTAAGAGCAGCAGTTTAACTTCCACCTTCCCATGCTAAGCACAGCACACCATCTGCAGGAACTTCCCAGCTTCTGGCCAAAGATGAAGCACAGGCAGAGCATGAGCACACAGGACACTACAGCAGCTCTGAGACCATCACTCTGCCCACTGCCTGTACTGTGGCCCTGCATAGGATCACAGCCTGGTTTGGGCTGGAAGGGACCTTAAAGCTCATGCAGCTCCAACCCCTGCCACGGGCAGGGACCCCTTCCACTGGAGCAGCTTGCTCCAAGCCCCTGTGTCCAACCTGGCCTTAAATATGGAAGGGGAAGCACAAAACTGCTGGGCTCTGATGAGGAATCAGAGGTGGATCTATAGAGGGTGCAAAAAGGGACAGAGGGGAGAACAGGACCCCTGCCAGGCGCAGCGCCTGTGCCCCATGCAGCTGGATCTGCTTGGAGGGAAAAGCTCCCACCCCCGTGCCTGTTCTGTTTCCCCCCTGAAGACCATCACCTGTGTTTGTTTGGGCTCCTTCGCCTTTGTTTGGGTGCGTTTGGGTTTGTTTGGGTGCGTTTGGGTTTGTTTGGGTGCGTTTGGGTTTGTTTGGGTTGGTTTTGGCGCGCTCCTGCCTTTTGAGAGCTCCTGCGCTGCCCTCCCTCAGCTGGGGAAGGGGAAACCCAACCCTCCGAGGGTAGCAAAAGGTCACATCACAAACCCTGCCCCAGGTCCAATGTGTTGGAACCGGGCAGTGGCCTCCTTCTGCCAGCTTTAACCGCCCCCCCCCCCCCAGCCTGCTGTGGTCAGTAATGAAATGGTGGCTTGGTAAAACTCTGCCAGTCTTTGCTTTGGGTGAGGGACTCACGTCCACAGCGAAAAGCCAGGCTGGTATTGCTGATGAGGGGTTTGAGCTGTGGTGCCCCAAGACCCTCAGCACGAGTATCTATAACCCACATTGATGCCCATAAACTCTGCTCCGATTGTGAGCGAAAAACGCATCTCCCAAGCACAAAGCAGGAAAAGCTTCAAACTGGCCCCTTCACAAGCCCCATGGCAGGAATACTCCTCACGGCGGAATCCCAAGTGTGAAGAGCCCTGTGAGCGGATCGATGGCTATTTGGGGCTGGAAGCAGGAGCTGGGGGTCAACCTCTTCCTCAGGATTCAATCCTAAAGTGACCCCACAGCACCCTCTCTTCCCATAGGGGCATTCTTTTCTTTCCTAGTGTGAGCAGAACCCAGTACAAGAAAACCCTTCCTGCTTCAGAGAGCATTTCTGATAGGCAGAACCACGGCTGAGCACCTCAGAGCCACTTCTCCCTTCTGGAAAGGCAGTGAACGGGGTTAAAACCTGGGATCCAGCAGCATTTTCAGCACTGTTCCCATCCCCAGAAAAGCAGAGCAATCTTTCGATGGCCATTAGTATAAACCAGCAGCCAAGTCATTCACCTCAGAGCAGGGGAGGTCTTCATCAGCCCTATTCAGCAGGAGACTTAAGAAATGACCAGGGCTGCCTTAAAATCAGTCGAACAAAAGGCAAGCCAACCCCCCATATAGCTCCTTTCTTGCTAAAACTATTCATAAACATCACACATTGCGTCAATCTTGAAGGTCAAAGCCATCTTTTTCCCTCATGGAAGCTCTTAGGGAGACTTTTGAGCCCAAATGTGCTCCTTTAATGAGCTCTGCTCAGGTAAAACGCGCTGGTGTGCATCTGCTTCCTGCCCTGGCTGTATTAAAGTTGGGAAATAAAACATGGGAGCTCCTGAAAGGATCTGTCTTGATAATGCCATACAGCCCCCCCCAATACCAGCCATATGAAACAGCTTCAGTACCTCTTTACTGAGCTTTCACTGCACCCTCTTTGCTAATATGAAACGGCACTTCGTTAACATAAAAAACCCTATTTCTTCTGCTAGAAAAGCCATTTGCTTCCAGCTATAACAGGCAAAGGGAACACAACGATGTCTGCACACTGCTGAAGGGCCACAAAGGCTGCCCAGCACAGACACCCCGCTCCACAGCCTCTCCATACAAGTACCCCACAGCTGGGGCATGGAAACCTCGCTGCAAAACTCAATTAAAGCAGACAAAGAGGCTCTTATCTCTGCCGGCAATGAGAGGGCAGCGGGGAAAGTGAGGGATGAGAGGATTTCCAATGAGTTTGCCGGTGGAAATCATTATGAAATAGTGCTGAGAGGCGCCGAGGCCTAAAACGAGCTGAGCCACCACGCTGGGGCCTGCACAGCTCTGGAGGGGCAGCCTGCCGTGCCCGAGCCCACAGACAATCGCTGTTGTTATGAGCAGGATCATGCTGAAGGCTCCATGGAGCTCAGGGCACCAGCGCAAGACCCTGCGGGGCAGCCGAGCCCCACCGAGGGACAGAGCTCCCCTCAGCGCAACCGCCATTTCCCCCTCACTGCCGCCATTTGCTGCCCCCCGCCCCTCGCAACCGCGCTTTTAACACCGCCGGGCCACGCCCCCTCCTCAAGCCACGCCCCCTCCTCAAGCCACGCCCCCGTCGCGCCTCCAGCACGTAGCCGTGTTGCCTAGCAGCGCTGTAGCCATGGCAACGCGTGTACACAGGCAGCATCGGGAGCGGGGATGGGTAAGAGCCGGTGGGGATGGGGACCGGCACCCCCAGAAGGGCTTGGGGATACGGACCTCAAAGGGATCCCCAAATATGTGGGGGGAAGGCTGGGTGTGAGTGGCCATAGCGAGCCATGAAGGCTGCCACAGATACCAGTGAGTGATGCTGGGGTGGGCAGTGTGCTGGGTGGAGTGTTGCATGATGCTAATGGGGTGACAGTCCCCATCCCTAAAATGAGCTTCCCTTTTCTCTTTTCTTACATAAATATATCATCTATATAATGGTGGGCAACAGGCTTTGCAGTTAGGCAGCATTTTAGCCCAATGCTGGCACAGGTGGAGGAACCCATGACGCCTTTACCCAGGACATTGAAATGTGGGGCATCAGGATTCAAAAGGTAATGGCCCAATGATTCTGAATCAGGCTTCTCCATCTGTAATTTCCCCTCAGACTTCCTGGGGAAAAAGATATTTTTTACATATATATAAAAAATAGATAGATTATTTATAGAATAAATCATAGAATGGTTAGGGTTGGAAAGGACCTGAAGATCATCAAGTTCTAACCTCCCTGCCATGGGCAGGGACACCTTGCACTAAACCATGTATAGATATAGATATGGATATAGATATATAGGTATAGATACAGATACAAATACAGATATATAGATATAGATAGATTAGATATAGATAGATTAGATACAGACAGATATATAGATGATATAGATATAGATATAGATATACATATACATATAGATATAGATAGATACAGAGATATATATATACATATAGCCTGTTTCTTCAGTGTCCATGGGAAACTGGGCTCAAACGCCTGCTCTTGGGGTTGTTCCTAGGCAGAGTTCCATTGTTTGAGTCAACAGACAGGCCCGTGAGGTTACTTGTGGTCAGCTCCAGCAACGCATTAGTTACAGAAGTTTTCTAGAGATCTTTGCTGAGGTTTGGTGTGGGTTTTGAGTCTTACCATGTTTTATTTAGGAGGTGTGCTTCTATAAAGGATTTGTGAGAGACAAGGGGCTTTTTGCTGTCAAAAACAACATCACAGAAGCTGTATTTCTGCAGCACTCATCTCTTATTCCCTTTGTAATTACACAATGTTAAAAGAACCTTCAGCAGAAGATGTAGGAAGACACAATCTCTGCTCCCAAAACTTTACTGTTCCGAGTTACAAAAGCAACACAGTGACAGGTAGCAAATGACAGGCTGGGGAGAAGGCTAAAAGAGATCTCTAATTCTATCACATTAATGAGTTCTTTCCTTATCAGCCTCAGCCCTTGTCCAGATCTGCTAAGTGGCTTTTCCTAGAGATGAAATGACTGTGAATTAGCTCCTTTGGTTACACAACTGCACTGATTTTTGACAGTTCAATCTGAAGAGCTGAGCTGTTTTCAAAGCCTGGCTGCTAAACAGCAGCTGAGCCCTTCGCAGAATCAACCCTTGTGCTGAACCAGATTGTGAGGCCACCCAGGCAATACCCAGAGCCTGAAGGGAGCCTCCAAGAAGTCTTCACCCACAGACTTCCCTATGCGGAAAGCCAGCTGTGGGAGCCAGAGCACTGGGATGCTCATGCTAGAAGCCAATATTCAGATTGAACTTGTGTGGCCGCATCCAGCTCAAAGCAGCAGCAATCCAGACTGGCTTGGGAAGTACTTTGCACTAGCCTAGGAAATGTGTTTAGGGAGAAATCCATCTTTTCTTCATTTGGAAAAGTGTTTTCTGTGCAGTGTGCACTGAAGCAATCTTTGCTCTCCACTTTTCCACCCTGGGAATGGATCTGGCATCTTGTGGGGATAACCTGAGCCCCGGGTCTTCCTGCTCCAAGGCTCTTTGATAGCTTCTAGAGTGGTTACATTAAATACTGTGGTGTCAGTCTCCTGAGCTTCTGTCCACAAGTAACAAGCAGCAGCGAGGTGAAAACCTGCATTTTCTTACAGGCTCCCCAATATAATGTTTTAATGACCCATTTATAAGCAAAACTGATGACAAACTATTTTACTCTGAGTTTGGATTTAAGGGCACTGACAGAAACATAGGAGTTTTCAGCTTCATGTAGCTACAGACCTGATTTTAACTGCTTAATGACTACAGATTTGCTGAGAAGAATCCAAGCTGCATTTCCTATACAGTAAAAGCAGCACAGACACCAACTCCCTGTAGAAATACACAGGCACCTTCACCGAAAGCCCGCTGAATGCCTATAAACCCACACAGAAATGCGTACACACAGTCTGTAGGCACATCCATACGCATTACTGGGGTACACAGCTATTCTGAAGTGCATCCAGTAGCAAGTGAATGGAACTGAATCTGTTTTCACCTGCAGCTATCCCAGCAATGACTTGGGGCTATGCACATGCAGCCTTAGAAGCCGCCTGGTGCGACTCCTGTTGAGGCAAAGAAGCGTTGTGCCCGTGCCTTTGAACCTGCGCATCACCACGTCGAGAGTGAAAGGAGAATAAACACACCAAGGACCTCCATAAACACGGATTCTCTTGTTTATTGTCACCGCTTAGAAATAGCAAAAGCAGCCTTGAGTTGTGCGCAAGCCAAGTCCGTTGCCCTGGGTTCTATAATAAGGCCCTCTCATGCTTTGCCTGCTTCCCACATGATGCGTCCTGGGTCAAACAGGGCTCAGGGTAGGAGGAGCCTTCATCAGACAGCTCGGGAAGACTTTGGGAGTTTCAGTTCCTGAACAGGTTTTGTAACAACGGGGCCCTGGAGCACTGGAATATGAGATGGTTTGGCCAAGCTCACTCATGAGCTGCAGAGGCTTCACATGGAGCTGCTCCTCCTGGAGTGAGCTGCTCCTCAGGCAGAGGCACAGAAAGCAGAAGCCGCTCGTGGTAGTAGGAAAACACACGCTCAGAGATGTCTTGCATCCCACTCACAGAGTCCAATGTCATCCTTAAGCCACTTCCTCCCCCTCGTCAGCAGCATCCTGTGTGATTTCCTGCCTTGTTTTGTAAGAGCAGCACAAATGAAAGGATTCCTCCTTTGCAGAAAGCCGGGTGCTGTCTTTAGCTGCTTCTCTTTTAAATCTATTTACACACCCTCTTTTTAAAGCATTTTTCTAAAAGGTTTTCTTTTCTTTCTTTTTTTTCCCCCCTCTTTTCTTATTTTCCTTGGAATTCAAATTATTTCTACAGTCAACCCCCTTTTCCTGCCTTATTGTTTTGCTTTGGTTGCTTTGGGGTTTTTAAATACATTTACTGTTAACATAGAAACCCCCAAATTCACTGTTTCTGTTAGAAAATACATCTTCTGCGATACAGCAAAGTGTTTATTCTTCACTGAAATCACTGCTCTCAATAACTACAAACGTCTTGGGCTTTATTCCAAGAAGAAGTTAATTTCCCTCCCATCTTCATGCAGAATCCACTGTGAACAGCAAACGTATTCAGAGTAATCTGCATGCGCCATGCACTGCTCCTACTATAAGGATAGCACTCCCTCCCACAGGCACGTAAAGCTGCTTACTCAGTGCTCAAGGCCAAACCCTGATACTACTTTGATGAGTCCTAAATGGAGATAAGTTGGCATCTTCTGGCAGCTCCTGAATCTGAGCTTTGGCAGGAATTTCACCTCTCTTACACTCAGTTAGATTCTTTTAGCCTCACTCAAGCTGCCACCCACATTCCATTGTGTGTTAGAAATGCTCCAGCCCCCCTAAACTTTCTTCTTTTGTATTCATATGGAAATGAAAGCAAGTTACCTTCCTGTGTTCGCCAGGGTACAGATCACTCCAAGGAGAGCCCAGCTGAGCAGACTGCTTCCATCCCACCAGGTCCCTCTGCTCTGAACGTGTTCTTTGTGCCTTGTTGGTTGCCTGCTTAAAGTCAAACCCATTTACTCAATCTCTGTGTTTTAACCGAGGGCTGAAACAAGGAGTTAGACCTTACGCTTTATTCTACAGCACTGGTATGACTCCAAGGGACCTGTTTTAGTAGCAAAAAGCTAAAATCACCAATAGCTTCTGGTTTATAGAGTCTGCTTGCAGAGGCTGCTCACCTACCCCTGCCTGTCGTGACAGCATCCCAACCATGAGACCCCTGCCTGTCTGTCGTGACAGCATCCCAACCATGAGACCCCTCTGCTTGTGAGCAGGCCTTTATTCAAGAACTGAGGTTTCTCAACGTCAGGATTGTGGCCGGTGCTCCCCAGTGCTACAGGTACACGTCAGCAGCAGCAAGTGAGGAGCGTAAGAGCTCCTTTTAATAGAGGTGCTGAGGTTTGCAGCCTTCAGTCAGTTAATTACCCTTTGTGGCCTCAGTAAAATGAGGATTGTGCTGCTTGGGCTCTTCCCAGGCTTCTTCTAAGGATTGGTTGGTTAATGTATGCGGAAGGTTAGGATCTACATGATGCTTCCCAGAAGAATTGGGGTTTCTTCAGTATTTGATGCTCAATGGTTTGTACTTTCTCCATCCCTTTCAGCAGAAGCCACCAGCACACAGAAGGCAGCATCGAGCATCTTTGTGCTCTTTACACTTGGCAAGGTCGTGGCAGCCTTTTGTGGTTTTGACTCATGCCCTCAGCTCACGCTGCAGCCTGGGACAGCCACGGGTGACTTGGCTCTTGGACTGAGATTGAACCAGGGTTCCAGGAACACTTCCTGGCCTGGCTTCCCCACTGGTGTGAACTGTGGAGCTGCACTGATTGTGCCTGTGCCTTCCATCTGGTTCCATCCTAGTTTTGGTCTGCTTTAGGTCACAGCCTGCTTGGAATTAAGGAATTAAGGCCACAAATCCCTCTCCATGTACCTGCCAAGCTGGCATGGTCCAAGCTGCTAAAACAAAGCACAACCCATGGCAGATTTTCCCTGTGATCCCTGAACATTCACAGTCTTCCCAGTTTCCTGTGCAGGCGAAATTCCTCCCTGCTGTGGTTCAGTTGCAGGTTTGCAGCTCCCATCCTGAACTGGCTTTTCTCAGAGTCTGAAAGCATCGTTCTTCAATCAGCTCAATTGGACTTTGAATCTCCTGAAGCAGCAGCGCCTGAGCACACTGTGTCTGCAGTGCCCCATCTGTCTTCCGTGAAGCTGCTCAGAGGACCTTTGGGCTCATGAAACTCAACCAAGAATAGCAATTACTGGAAAACAAAGGGGACAACCTGACCACCACCACCCCCCGTACAGCAGCACTGATGTGTGATTGTCTGCATAGCCCTGAACCACACCTGAGAACAGCTTCCAGGGGCTTCCACATAGAGATGCTCGCACAGCTCTGGCAGATGGTGACTCCTTGTAGGAGAGAGGGCTCCTTGGGTCATCCAGGCCCTATCCCAAATACAGACCTGGCTCTTTGGGGTATTGAAGCTCAAATGCCTGCAAAAGCTCTCAAAAGGACCAGACCCAACTTTTTTCCCTGAGAGCAGAGAAACAAAACAGCGAAGCTCTAAATCACCCTGATAAAATAAGAGTGATGCTCTATGTGGTGGTAGCAAAGCCAGTGTAGCTCAGGGTCCTGTGTTATTAGACAGTGAACAGATGTCCTGTGATTCAGGCGGAGGAAACAGGCATAGGATGAGAAATGACAAAGATTTGAGTTTGGTAGGATTAAAGGATGGTCAGCATCAAAGCCACAGGCAAGGTTCATACCTTCTGACCCTGAAAGCAATGCTTTGACTCACTGGCCATATTAAAGAAACTATTGGTACCATACATGAAGGCTTAATGTCAATTGATCTCTTCTACCCACTCCCTTGCCCAGATGGCCTTTATATTGTTCCATGTGAAGTAGAGCAGGTAACTCTAGAAACCTCCATCCTCATGAACAAATATAATTCTCCTGTTATCTTCCTCTTTTCCCCTTTCATAGCTGAAATAAAGATGCCTTCAAGACAGAGAGATTCACACACTGAGAGAACTGCTCCCAGACCAAAAGCATCCCCCCCATTTAACACAGCCCAAGAGAGGGCAAGGTACCTAATACTCACTGAGCCCACTGCTGAGATAATGAAAACCATGCTGGCTTCCTGCATCCTCCTGATGGATGACAGTCACTTCAGAGGGCCTAAGCCATAGACAAAGCACAAGAGAAAGAAACCAGGGTCTGCTGAGAGCTGCAGGAACCTGCAATCACCTCAACCTGAGCCTCTGCTATCAGGGGTAAATTAACCACCAGATGAGCTGCAGCAGTGGGAGGCAGAGCTAATGAAAGCACTGCATCAGTCAGGCTTGTTCAGCCTCACCTGGAATGTCCCTTTTCAGATGTTCTCTGTATGAGCTGAACAAGGAAGAGCTGAAATAAAAAGTCCATTTCTTCTTTCTCTGCCTGTTCGAGTTTCTTTGCTGCTTTTCATGGGGGGCAGCCCCTAATCTGTGCTGTGAAATGGCATTAAACCCAGGGAGAACAGCTCCACAGGGATCAGAGCATGGGGCAGAATTCTCTTGCCTTCCATGAAATGTGAAATGGGAAGTTTGTGCCATAATTCTATGGTCCTTTATACCAGGTTTGAGCACAACTGGATCATTCAGCAGGACAAATTCAATCCAGACCATGCCTGGGCACACAATCAGGTTTCTGTTAAATTAGCCAGAGCACATAATACACCATTTATGCTGGCTTCATGCCGGCAGCAGGAAGAAAGACAATATCTAACCTGGCACCGAGCCTACCAATACAGACTTCATGTCAGGACTTAGGGAACAGTTTTGAATGGGATCAGTGCTTTGGGTTGTGTGGTCCAGCGGTTTGCATCCAGGAGCCCTATAGCCAGAGTTTCTGGGGCATCGATCTATGACCATTTTGCAGTGTTTAAAGGGTCTGTTTCTGCCTATTTTGGGGGCGTCTTGTGCCTCCTCACATGAGCCCCTCATCCCGTTTGAGGCTCCTGTTGAAGTCTCTCGATCCATCTTTCTGATGGTCATGAGTGGCATCTGATTTCTGAAGGGACCTGTGCTTCTGCATGCGGCCATCAGACAGACATGGGTTGGCAAAGACCATGCTTGCAGCGTGGAGAGGGGCTTTGGACAAGGGATGGAAGAACAGGCCAAGGGGAATGGCTTGAACCTGCCAGAGAGGAGACTGAGCTGAGCTCTTAGGCAGAAGCTCTTCCCTGTGAGGGTGCTGAGGCGCTGGCACAGGGTGCCCAGAGAAGCTGTGGCTGCCCCATCCCTGGCAGTGCTCAAGGCCAGGTTGGACACAGGGGCTTGGAGCAAGCTGCTCCAGTGGAAGGGGTCCCTGCCCGTGGCAGGGGCTGGAGCTGGAGGAGCTTTAAGGTCCCTTCAAGCCAAACCAGGCTGGGATGCTGGGATTTAAGTGTTCAAGGTCCTGTTTTCTAAGGAAGCTGCTGAGTGCCAGGCTGTCACTCACTGAGGAACTTCAGGCTCTGCTCCCTGGGCGGTTTTACCTGCTGACACTTCCCATCCAGTCAGTTTTCCTAACGCAATCCTTCTAATTCACAGCAACAGGCTGGGCTTTCTCTGCATAGCCTTTGGGACAAAACTCACTCTGGAAAAGTTGCTTAGTTTAGAACCCACAGCCTCAAGGAAGATATTTTCCCTAATCCTGAACTAAATGATATCATACTTGGCTAGCCCCGTAACCATGGCACTCGAGTTATTTATGACTCTGAAACTAATGCTATAGTTAGCAACACTGGGACAGGGTTTCTTCTATGCTACTGTCCAACTGCCTCCTTCCCCCTGCCTCAGGCTACGCTGGAAAGCAAGACAGAGCGTCTCCAGAGGGTCTTTAACTTGCCATAACCAATGCCAGCCTTTGCTGACCTCCTCGGCTTGGCAGCACACGAGTGGATGCACACAAAGATGTGACTTTGAAGCAGGAGCAAAGCACTTGGCTCTGGTTTGATTGATCTTTGGGGGGGGATTTGTTTGGGTTGGTTTATTTTGGTCCTTAAAGTAAACGTGAAAGGACCTGGAACTGCAGAGGACTGGTGGGAGGAGGGAGCGCTCGGCTGGAGCTGCTCCTCAGCTCTACCATCAGGGAATCACGGCGAGGGCAAAGAGGAGAGGTCAGGTTTTGTGCCTGGGACACTCATAGCAATGGATAGCCTGGGGACCAAGGTAACGTTATCCCAGTCTGATCCCTCTGCAAAGATCCCGGAGAAGGCTGGGAAGAATCCAGCAACAGAAGGAACACAGGAGTGCAGACGATGCTGAATCCCTCCTGGTTGAAGATGAGGCAGCTCCGTGATTCCGGACCACTGAGAGGCTCAGGCAGCAGCCCAGTGGCTTCTCTGCTCCTCCAGGGGACCCGCGCCAGCAGCAGTAGCTCCTCACGCCTTACACAGCTCAGCACCTCTTATGTGAGGGAATGGAGAGAACCATAAAACAAGGCTGCAATAAAAGCACTGCAAATAGAAAAATCAAGGGCGAAACACAGGAAGAAAGGAGAGATCAGAGAGAGCCAAGCGTGAGGAATGGGATACTGTGCTAGGATGCAAGGATAGAAGGGCAGCCCACCCCTGATCCATGACAAAAGGCAGTTTGAGTGAATCTAGGCACCTCATGTCAAGTAGACAAGCCTGTCTCCATCCTCAGCGCCTGCGTTTGGATAGCAGACTGGCAAATAGAGCACGATCACTCACACCACTACCACGCTTCCATTGGATACAACAGTCTGCCTTCATGTCGGTTCTGCTGCCTGAATTAACCTCCTCATGCGGCCTTAGAACACCCATTGATGGGCACTCTAATTGTGCACACCCCAAGAATGAGGAGCCAAATCATAGCCCCCTGCTTTAGGGCTTCTCAGATACCCTGGCCTTGGGCCCAATCTGATTCACAGCTCAAGCTGCTGGAAGAAAGCCTCAAGGCCTTCCCTGGGAGGTATATAGAGCATCCTAGAAGAACTTATTGGCTGACAATGCAGATTTGTTTGGGGTTTCAGTCTTATTTGAGTTTCCAGTCCCAGCTCCTAATTCCCAGAGCCGCGATTCTCCCAGTGCCTTCATGGGATCTATACTGGAGTCACTGGAGCAGGGTTTGCTCTGTCTAACACGTTGCCTGCTTTAGTCCTTTTGGCCTTCTTTATTTTTACTCCTTCTGACCACAGGCAAAGGATATAAATCATCTGATACCCTGCCAGCAAACTGCCACAGGCGCTTTGGGACCGGAGGCATCTCTCCTGCCCTGCGAGAGCATTAAACGCCAAGTGGCTGATGGCTTGGAGCGGGTTCAGGTATGTCTGTGCACATACCAGCAGTTCAACTGATTTCTTCTCCTATCTTATCTGTCCATTTCTGGCTTTCAAGGAGAGGAAGCTTGGCAGGCGAGTTACTCTTGGAATGCACTCAGTAAACCATGGGTGAGAGAAGCAGGGAGCAGGAATAGAAACCAACATAGGTAGGGCAGCTGGGAGCCTGGCTGCTGGCTTCTATTCCTGGCTGTACCCGTGACTCACTTGCTGACCTTAGGAAGCCACTTCTCCATATTCCCGCTTTCCCATAGGCAAAATGCCCCTTTTCCCAGGTCATCCCAGGTAGAGGGACCCTGTGCATCCCAGACGGGTGTCTTCGGAGGAAAAGCCTCATCCTGCTCCCTTTGCCAGCCCTGGGTTGTTCCAGCGCGCAGGAGCAGGGCAGTGCGGACGTGGTGCCTCTCTTCTCATGGGGAGCTGGCAGCTTTAGCCAAGTGCATTTAGGAAGCTTTTGGGGATCCTTCAAGGAAAGGGAAAGCACTAAAACGAAATGATGCCGATTGTGGTGTGACGGCATACACCACGTTCCTGCTCGGGATAGCACTCTGCTATCAGCCACCTTCATTATACATTACCTTTGCCCAGTTCCCGCCTTATCAATTGTGGCCAAAGCACTGAGCAAAGCCAATTTTCTCCTTGCTTTCCATTTCTCCTTAGTCAAGACCAATTCCTTGACAGTGACAGCTTAGACCATGAGACACTGAGCTGTGTCTGCCCCCCCAGCAGTTGTAAACACATCTCTCTGCTTTATTCCTGCCCAGAGCAGATTCCTTGGATGTTAACACCGGATACAGCCCTGGCATCGGATGGGCAGTCCCGTGGAGCAGGATGGAGCTGCAAACACCCTGGAATGGGCCATTGGAAGAGCAGATCCTGGTGTTTGCAGGAGGCTTTTTCATGGTGCTTCCATCCATCCCCACCCCGAGGCTCTAGCTATGGTGCAGCGCAAGGAGGGTCAAATGGTGCTAGCACCCAGGAGGAAAGCTGTAGTAAGAGCCACAGAGCCCACGTATGTTGTTGGCCCCTCAGCACGCGTCAGGACAAGCAGCAGCACAAAGGCATCCTGGATCAACCTAATTTCTATGGAAAAACAGGAAACTGCTTCTCCCTTTGCCAAAAGAAAGGAAGAGCTGCATGGGCTGTGTCTGTGCCATTGAGAAACGGGGCAGGGGAAGGAGCAAAAGGCTCCATCTTATCCAGGAGCATGTCAGGAAGAGGATGCCTCAGTCAGTTTGTTCTAGGGATACTCTTATGTTGGTCCCTAGCATAGGTCTTGGAAAACAGAGTGAGAAGATCTCTGCTCCAACAGGGTTCAGACCTCTCCATCTCCAGGAGGAAGAGCATAGCGGGGGTTGCTACAAGCAGCAGGGCAGGGGTGACTCCCCCTGACACCGAGGGGCTGTATCCCATATGAGCCCTCTGGTTCAAACGCAGTCTGAACCCAACCAGGAGCATCTTTACCTTCCCCTCTGGTGCAAAGTGTTTCCTCTTCATTATAGTCCTTGACTTCACAAACCTTCCCCTCAGATGACACTCTTCCCATCTCTCATCATCTACATCACCTTGCCCTGCAGCCATAGAGCAAAGGCTTCCCGTTTCCCCAACATACCTGCAGGAGCTGTTCCACCCCCCTGTGGGCTTTTGTATGGAGATCAGGCCAAGCCATGCTCATTTTTACAGGTGGAAGGCCTCCCTTTCAGCTCCTTCTACTCCTTAAAAAGTCAGAGATGCTTCTGAGCTATCACAGCACACGTGGGTTGGAACAGGATGGATTTGGTCCAACTTTTCCCACTGTCCATCTTGGTCTTCCACTGGAGCAGCTTGCTCCAAGCCCCTGTGTCCAACCTGGCCTTGAGCACTGCCAGGGATGGGGCAGCCACAGCTTCTCTGGGCACCCTGTGCCAGCGCCTCAGCACCCTCACAGGGCAGAGCTTCTGCCTAAGAGCTCATCTCAGCCTCCCCTCAGGCAGGTTCAAGCCATTCCCCTTGGCCTGGCCCTACAGGCCCTTGTCCCAAGCCCCTCTCCAGGTTCCCTGCAGCCCCTTCAGGCACTGGAGCTGCTCTCAGGTCTCCCCTTCAGGAGCCTTCTCTTCTCCAGGCTGCCCCAGCCCAGCTCTCTCAGCCTGGCTCCAGAGCAGAGCTGCTCCAGCCCTCGCAGCATCTCCATGGCCTCCTCTGGCCTCTCTCCAACAGCTCCACATCCCTCTGGTGCTGGGGACCCCAGAGCTGGACCAGAGGCAGGCTTTGGGGCCGCAGTGCTGCTCTTAGCCCCATCCTCACACACCGGCCCCGGCCCTTTGGCACGTGCAGGCTGGCTTTCCTGGGACCGGCCTGGGGGCTCGAGAGGGCACCAACCCTGGGTGAGGCTTTTCCCACGGCTTGGGCATCAATCACATGTCAGCTCCGTGTGGAGTCTCCGGTGTCTAATAAGGGCTGAGCGCATGCCTTGCTCTTTCTCACTGCCGCAGCCCTGGCAGGGTCATTCTTTACCCAGCGGTTTGTAAGTGCAGAACTGAGCTCTGTTCCTCCATCAGGCTCTGATAAAACAGGCCCGAGGGTTAATAACTGTTAAAGAAAGGAATGTGGAAGACGATGAGTGCGCTCATATACAGTGTGATTGCACAAGCTGTGTTGCATTAGGAAATCAAAATAACCGACCCTTTTCCCCCTAAACGTGATTGAATTTATACTTGCCCTCTTCCTGGCAGTGCAAAATCCCCTCTTAAACTTTGCTCCGTGGAGAGGCACACTCCACAACTTCAACGTGGGGCTTTATCTTCACGCTTGAGCACAGGAGAGACAATCTTGACACTTGAGGCCCCTGTGGGCAAAGTGACCCCAACCAGAATGACTCTTGAGTCAGCACGTGGGCAGTCACAGGGAGCCAGGAGATACGCTCTGTGCAGCACAGCTGATAGCTGAGGTAGGGATCAGCATGGGAAATGTGCCTCTGCCATTCCCTGGGAAGTTCTGAGGGCTTAAAGGAGTAACAAGGGTGCTCAGGGGCTTCTCCAAAGGGAAAAAATGAGCTGTGATGGGGCTGCACGTGTCTGCAGAGCCAGCTCTGCGATGGAGACACAGAGGATGTGCCCTGGTCTCTGCCTCCTGCACCCACTCGTGCCAGCTCTTGGTGAGCATCATCTGGAGGTGAGCATCATCTGGAGGTGAGCATCATCTGGAGGTGAGCATCGCCTCGCCGCGGCTTCAGGCTGCCCTCAGCAGACAGGAGATGCATTTCAGGGATAGAAACAACGCGACCTTTGCAATCTCAGCCGTGCCAAGTGCTTCCTGCAGGGCGACAGCTTCCTGCTTCTCCTGTAACTCCCATTCAGGCTGTGGTAGCTCCGGTGCTGTTGCTTCCTCAGCACTCCAGTCCCAGGCAAATCTCTCCTGGTCACTCCAGTCAAACCATGTTCTGCTGCTTGGAAAGCTTTAAAGGGCCCAGCAGAGAAGGAGGCTTTGCTAAAGCAGAACATCTCAGCAACCCTCATACATCCAGTTTCATTACCAGCCTCTCAAGGAGAGCTGGAAATGCCCTTGAGAAGGATGAGCCCTCTCCCTGCTCCAGTGAAGTGGATGGACGCTGCAGAGTGCTTTGGACGTGGGTGTTGAGCAACTGCTGACAGGGTTTCTGCATCCAACATTGCTTTGCAGGCCCGTGGGGAGCCTTGCTGCACCTCAGTGCTGACACCGGCTGACTCCTCTCACGTATTCATCAAAAGAAGCTTTCTTCTCCCCAGCATCCAGCCTGGACTTACAGGAGTTCTCCTCAAGGAGGAAAACAAGCTCTGCAGGTTCACCTCTGCTCACCGAGCACTGTCCTATGGCAACAGCATCAGAAAAACACAGAAAAGGCCCTTGAAAAGGGCTTTTACTGTGAGGGTGCTGAGGCGCTGGCACCGGGTGCCCAGAGAAGCTGTGGCTGCCCCATCCCTGGCAGTGCTCAAGGCCAGGTTGGACACAGGGGCTTGGAGCAAGCTGCTGCAGTGGAAGGGGTCCCTGCCCGGGGCAGGGGCTGGGGCTGGAGGAGCTTTGAGGTCCCTTCCAACCACGCTGGGGTTCCACGGTTCTATGGAACCCCGGCACCGCCTCCGCTCGGGGATGCCCGTGGGGACCGCAGCGGGTCCGCACCGCGCAGGGCGGTGCGCGGGGGCCCCGGGCCCGGGTGCGCAGCCCGCAGCGAGACCCAGCGGGACCGGCACCGGCCGCTCCCGGCGGCCTCGGGCGGCACCTGCGGGCGGGCCCCGCTACTGCAGCGGCGGGGGCTGGAACGGGTCGGGGTGGGAGGGAGCCGGGGGGGGCAGGAGGGGGCCCGGAGAGGGGGGGTTCGCGTAGCTCAGCAGCGGGTGGCAGTAGGGATGCTGCCGCATCGCACCCTGGTGCCGCTGGGCATGGGCAGGATGCGACCCGACCTGCCCGGGGGTCCTGCACCCATCCCCGCTGAGCAGCCCGGCTGGCACAGTGGGAAGCAGCGTACCCGCCTGGAAGCCGAGTGGGAATGGCACTTCCAGTATCTGGGAAAGACTCTTTTCCCTGCCCTCTGTGTGTGTATTCCAGGTGTGTATTTGTCTAGGCCAGGCTGCGGCACTGCGAGCACACACACTGTGAGCGGGGCTATTCACGGCTTTGCAGGGGATTTGGGGGCTCCAAACATTCCCATAAATCACAGAATCATGGAATGATTTGGGTTGGAAGGGATCTTAAAGCTCCTCCAGCTCCAACCCCTGCCACGGGCAGGGACCCCTTCCACTGGAGCAGCTTGCTCCAAGCCCCTGTGTCCAACCTGGCCTTGAGCACTGCCAGGGGTGGGGCAGCCCCAGCTTCTCTGGTGAGAATTGGATTATCCCAATCCACACTTCCTTTTTAGAAGGTGGCCTCTTAAACCACTCATCACCTTCCCCCCATCAAAGGGAGGGTCTGGCTCCAGGATCCCGAGGAATCACAACCCTGAATGCTCACGGGGGGGTTCTCTAAATCCCAACCCCTCACTACAAAGCAATTCCCAAAGATGTGGGAGCCTCCTTGAGCACTTGTGAGTTTCCAGTGAAATGAACCCTTAAAGCAAACGGGAGGGCATGGAGGGCTGGGAGGCACTGGAGCTGCTCTGAGGATCTGGGAATGGTGGAAGCGGAGGAAGGACCCTGCTTCTCCTACAGAGATCCTTGGGCAGGCACCGTGCAGCTCCCACCGGAGTGAGCTGGATGGGTAAAAAGTGGGAAACGTGGAATATTGGATGGGGTGAGGCACACAGAGGGATGGGGGCTCAGCCCCACGGTGCTGCTCACACAGCAGGGACCGGCTGGGTGTTTTCAGCTGAGCAGGGATGTGTAGGGGCCTGTTTGAAGCGCGTCCCCCACGCAGCAGCACACGCGTCTCGAGGAGGGAGCGAGACGCTGGCTTGATCATTGTCTCAGCCAGGGAAATGGGTTTTAATGAGGTTTTAAATAATAAAGTGGGATAATTTCCCTGGCTGGCAGGATCATGAAATTTTCATGGCTCTTTTCTCTCCCAAAGTTTTATCAGCCTTTTATTTTTAGCCACGCATAATCCCCCCTTTTGAGAAGAGAATAATAGCAGAGAAAGCACTGATTTAGGGAAAGCTGCTCCTGGGCAGGGATGCTGGGCTGGGAAGTGGCTCCCAGGGGACACATCGCTCCACAGAGAGCCCTGCCCCATGCTCCAGGGTGGGTGAAGACCCTGCAGGGACAGAGGGGACCTCCAGCTCTGATATAGGGTGGCACTACTGGGTGCAAAGTGCTGGTACTGGGTGCTGATGCAGGGGTATTGGGTGCATGCTGCTGATGCAGGGTGCCAATTCTGGCTGCCTGGTATTGGGTACCAGTACAAGATGCATAGGGCTGGTGCAGGGTGCAAACGATGGGTACCTGGTGGTGGTGCTGGGTGCCAGTACAGGGTGCTGATGCAGGGTGCAAGTGTTGGGTGCCTGGTGCTGGTAGTGCTGGTGCAGATCAAGTATTGGGTGTCTGATGCTGGTACTGGGTACCGTGACGGCTGCTAACACCGGGTGCTGGCGACGGATGCTAGCACTGGATACCGGGTTCTGATGCAGGGTCCAGTTCTGGTTGCTGGCTCCGGATGCCGGTGTTGGATGCCGGGTGCCGGATGCCGGGTGCCGGTCCCTGTGTGCCTGTCTCCGTGTGTGTGTTTTGACGTGAGGAAGTGCCAAAGCTGCAATTGCTTTAGGAAGTCAATCGCAGGGGCCGGGGGACGCGTGCGCAGTGCAGCCGCCCCGCTCCGCTCCGCTCCCGCTGCCTCTCCCTCTCCCTCCGGTGCCCAGCCCGGAGCAGCGCAGCGCCGGAGCCGGGGGCCGCCGGGGGCTGCGGACGGCGCTGCGCGGATGCCCGGCCCGTGAGTACCCCTCGGCCCGCACCGGGGATGCGGCGGGGCTGGGCGGGGGGGGGACACGGACACACCCGGGCCCGCTGCCCCCTCCTTCTCCCTGCGCCCTCCCCGCTGCCGCTCCCCCCCCCCCCCCCCCGACGGACCCCGCTTTGCTCGTACCCCCCCTCCCGGTGCATCCTCCCTTTTGCGCGCTCCGAGCGCCGGGGCTGATGGAGAGCTCCGGCTGTGGCTGTGTCCGTCTGTGCGTCCGGCGGCTGCCTGTCACCAGCCCCATGTGCGAGGGCTTTGGGGGGGGGGGGAGAAGGTGAAGGGAAATGGGGGGAGAAGCGGGATGCTCCGTAGGGATCAGCTGTAGGGAAGGGGGGGACCCCGAGCACCGAGCAGGGAGGGGGCCCTCCCCGCCGCATCACCCCGCGGGAGGGCAGGGCTCCGGCGAGGAGGAGGAGGAGGAGGAGGATGGAGGGAGGGGGAAGAAGGGGGGCACCCTCCAGCCGCAGGGCCGGGGCTTGCCCAGCCCATGATGGGAGCTTGCAGTGAGGATTTCCCCCCTCTGAGGCCTCCCCTGCACCCACAGGTGGGTGCTAGGGCGGCGATGGAGCATCCTCGCTTGGCCAGGATCCCTCCTTCCCATGCAGCTCCCCAAGCCCCGGTGCTCTCCTCACAGGGAGAGCAGCAGCAATCGGGAGCCCTGACCTGGCTGTCCGGGGCTTGGGGAGCACCGGGGCTCGGGGAGGTCGGCTGAGGTCAGGGCGACCGCGGGCTCTGGTCCCCACCGCGTGGTCCAGCAGCGGCACAGCCGTAGGGTTGGAGCAGGGACCTGGCTCGATGGTGACCGGGACACGGCTCTCCCCATAGGGCTGTGACATCCAAGCATCACCCAACACGAGCCCGTCGCATGGTGCCGTGTCCGTGTGGATGAGGGCTGGAGAGGGCCACCCGGAGCTGCTCCACTTGTGGATCACGGCTCTGGGCACGGGAAGGTTCCCCCGGGAAGCTCCCTCTCCCTGCAGCTTCCATGAGGCTGCTCTGGCGCAGATCCATGGCCTTATTTAAGAAACTAAACAAAAAGTGTTAAGTGAGTGGGAGGGATTTCCCTGCTGCGAGGGGAGTTCATTCCCCTCTGGATGCGCCTCCACCATCCCCATCCATAGAGACGCTCGCCCCATCACGCTGGATGAGCGGAGCCCGCGGCGTTCTCCATCCCAGTGGATATCGTTTTCCTTGGGAATACGGGTCACCCCAGTGGGTACATATTTCAGAATAACTCCCAAGGGATAGCGCCACATCAGATTTCCCTACAAGGATTTTAGCTCCTCTGCTTCAGCCCTTCCCCACCAATGACTCAAGCTGCTAATCAAAATACAGTCGTGTTCTTCAGCAATTAAACAAGCTCCACCTCAATAAGATTATAGTGGGGAAGCAGGAATTTAGTGACATGGAGATACCTCAATCAGGGCGCGGGTGCCTGGTTCGGTGCCATTATTAAAAGCAAAAAGAAGGAGCCGAAGGCGGATGTTGGGATAACGCAGCTCAAACCCAGAGAGGGCGAAGGAGGAGAACACCTTGGCAGAGCAGTGAATGCTGAGCCTGCCCCAGTGCAGGATAAGCTCATCTCTGAAGCGCATCCTCTCCCCTCTTCGCTGGTCTGTGGCTTCAGTCCTACTTTTAGGCTGGACTTGGGCTACAGCATCTTGAGTTGCAATGGACGCATGCAAAAGTGAACTCAGGGCTCTTCCCTCTGAGCAACAGGTTCAGGGTGGCAAAGCAGCCGCCACATCACTGCTCGGCCTCTGCAGAGCATGAGCTCAACCTGCTGTGGCTTTTCCTCTTCTTCCCCCCCCCCCCAGATCTTTATCCTCTGGACAAAACCAGCTTGGAAAGGCAGCTCAGGAGGAGGCAGGAGCCGTGCTCGGTGCTGGCACCGCTCCTGAGCCACCCCATGCTGTGTCCTGCTCCTCCTCCTCCTCAGGCTGGTTCCATGCTCCAGCCCTTTGGGCCATACCCGAGCACCCCGAAAGCAGAGCGGGGCCTCGGGCAGCGCTGCCTTTGTGTCACCACTTGGGGTTCAGCACTTCGGGTCCTGCCTGGCGTAACAGCGGCTTCCGGGTGAGCCGGTGCCCACGGCCTTTGCCGAGACTTCCTATTACTCAGTTCCTTATTCTGTGCACATCTCTCTATGCATTTCCATCACAAGAGCAGTTCAGAGAGGGGTGGACCTGGAGGCAGTTGTTTATATGCATTATTTTATGCTTACCTCTTAATCTGCGGTGAAGGAAAGGTGCTGGAGCTCATCACCGCTTGCTTTCATCCCATAATGTGTTTAGAAGGTGGGTTTTGCCCATGGGGAGGACAGGCTGGGGGAAGAGCATCCAACATCTTCTGTGGGGTAAGAGGGGAGGAAACTGAACTCGCTGACTAATGGGGACTCCAGCAACGCCGGCACAGAGCAGGAAGCTGCTCTGCAGTGGCCATCAGTGTCCTGGTCCAGCGGGATCGGGGCCAGGAGCATCAGGAGTTTCAGGACACCTTTCA
Source organism: Lathamus discolor (assembly GCF_037157495.1). Classification (NCBI taxonomy): domain Eukaryota; kingdom Metazoa; phylum Chordata; class Aves; order Psittaciformes; family Psittacidae; genus Lathamus; species Lathamus discolor. The sequence continues at coordinate 1,720,389 of NC_088894.1, read as the reverse complement.
TAGGGATTGAGCATCTTAAATCCAGCTGTGCACGCTCTGCGTTGTGCTGGTCCATGAGCCAGGGGGTGAGTCCCCTGTGCAGCCCTGGGCCTGCTCCATGGGACCAGGGGACACAGAACTGGTGGCTTTGGGGTCAAGCTGTAGGGAAATGAAAACGCTGGCTCTTGCCGGTGTGAAACAAGGCAGCAACCCCTGCGTTCTGATCCATCGTCACCCTCCTGCAAAGCTGCTCTCTGGGAGCATGGGGAATTCCTTATGCCTGTTATTTTGGGGCAGCAACAGGCAGGGAAACACCAAAATCCTTTGGGGTTCAGCTCAAACATTCACCTTAACCATGGAAAAAGGGCTTTTCCTGACAGCAGGAAGGTGGATGGTGGAGCTCTGCAGCAAGCCGCCCTTCCAGGTCTCTAACGGCTTGGAAACAGCCCCAGTGGACTTCTGAGGGCCCCGTGCTCGGGCTGGGAAGATCCCTGGGTTTGGGGGGCCCGGCTCTGCCACGCTCCAGATGTGCTTGTCAGTGCTTGCCCATTCCAGAGGCAGAAACACCACGGAGCAGCCATGGGATGGGTATCGGGGGAGCGGAGCCCCGCTGTCCCTCGATGCAGGCTGAGGGTGCGATATCAGCCCCTTCGCGGAGCTGGAGTTCCTGCTGGTTCAGTATAGAGGGGATTAAAAGCCAGCAAAGGGGTTTGGGGGTTAAGGATTCGGGTTTTCCCATTGCTCCCCCTCCTGCAAGCACGAACTGAGCCTGGGCTTAAGCAGTTTCCTCTGACAGAAGGCGAATGCCCAAGCAGTGTTTCAGTGCAAAGGGCAGGAGAAGAGCAAACAGGTAGAGATTGGCATTAGCAGGAACCCTGGAAAATGAAGGGAAAGCTTCCAGCTATAGCCCTGAAAACCAGCAGAGCCCAAGGAAAGATGCTGCTGTGGATCCGGTGTGGGTTTGACCATGAGGAGCGAGCTCACAAGGGGGTTGTGGGGACACTGAAAGCAGTGTCCGGCTCCTGTGTCCTCCCATGGTACAGTTGAGCCCTGCAGCATCCCAGGGGCTTGGCAAAGGGCATCGCCATGGCCTGGACATGGGTGAGATCCCCAGTGAGGACCAATACCATGATCTGAGCCCAGAACGCCTCCAATGGCATCCCGGCCTGAGAGCAATGCCCATCCTGAGCGGGATGCAGCGGCTGCCCCAGGGCTGGGGCCACCCCAACAGGGTGACAGCGCTTCCTTCCTCCCCGGGCTGGCCAAGCTGAACCCTTCGTCCTCCTTCTCCTTTGCTTGGGGTTTAAATAAGCAGCACAAAGCTCCCATTGCCTATCATGGCTGGGGCAAGGCAGAGCATCGCTGCTGCAGCGGTGGCAGTGAGGCTGCTGTGACTGCAGCAAAGGGGTCACCCACATCCCTTGGGATGCTCCAGTGTGTTGGGTCAGCAAATCCCCCTTGCCGTGCAGGGCAGTCTCCTGTGGGACTCATTCCGCAGTCCCTCACTGTTCTAACACAGGACAAAAGTCTGATGTGGAAGTTTTCTGACTGGGACAAGTGAAAGCTCAGCTCTGCAAGCTCTGGTCCAGGGATCCGTGGTGTCACTGGGTCTGGGGTGTCAGCCCATCCATGGGTGTTCACATCTACCTGAAGCCAGAGCTCAAAAGGCATCCCTCAGGGCTGTCAGTGTGCAGGCGATGGGGCCCACAGCATAAACCCAGGGTCCTCATTTGGGGGTTGTCCCCCTGGTCCCCAGCCTTTGTGCTGGTGTAACCCCAGCCTGTCTGGTCCCATCACTGGTTGAGCCGGCTGCTGGCTCAGCCCTGCCCTGCCCACATCAATGCTGCGTGGGGCTGTGCCCTGGGCAGGGAGCGTGGCTGAGAGCAGGGCCAGACCTGTCCTTGGCATGACCGGACCCACCGGCTCCCAACCCTCCTCCCTGTGCCTGTCTGGTGGCTCCGGATGCAGCCGGTGGGGTTTGGTTTCGTGCTGGGGCTGAGGAGGAAATCACCCCTTGGCTGCACTGGGGAGCACTCGGAGCCGCAGTAAGTGACCCCTTTGGTCCGCGTTTCCCTTCCTTTTCATCCCAATCCCGGGTTGATTCTCTGCCTGGTTCCTTGTTTCCTTGGAAGGGGCAATTCCTCATCTTCTTATCCTCAGTCCTCCTGTCATCCCCATCCCGAATTACCACTAATGCCCCCTCCTTTGCGCCCTGGTCCCCAGTGGGATGCACTGCTGCCTGTACTGGCATGCACTGGGATGGGGACTCATGGGCTGGCAGCACCCCATGAACACAGAGCACCCCACCACCACCATGGCTCAGCTCTCACCCTGGCCACACCGATGCCGTATCCCTCCTTTCCCTCTTCCCTTCCATCATCTGCTGGGCTCCATCCATGCAGTTTAGCCCCTGCTGGGTATTGATTACCGTGATCTTTCTTCTCCTTACGCATGGATCATTACCAAATGCTTAACAGGAGTTTGCCTTCACAACGCCGCGGTACGTCTGCTAATAGAAACATAATTGTCAGGGTTTGCCTGGTTAAATCCCCAGCCGATTGTGGCGGGTGCTATTTTTATGCTATGAAATAATTAACTCTGTTTCAGTGCAAAAGGGGCCAGAGGGTGGGTGCTGGCAACGCTGCGCCCGTTGGGGCTGTGCTGGGACAGAGCTGTGGGTCCACTCGCCTCTTTGCAGCAGATGATGGAGAGGTTCTTGTGGTCCTTTCGGTGGGATTTGGCTTGGAGGATGCTCAGTGTAGGAATCCGGGTGAGGAGAGGACAGGGCTCAGAGGTCCAGGCCTGAGCATCATCAGGAGAGGTGCCCATGGGGCTATTGGCTGTTGGGAAGGACCAAGGAGATGCTGCAGCATCCCATCACCAGGACCCATCTTTCCAGTCCCAGGGGACAGCAGACAAATCGCTGCAGGGCAGAGGCACCCGCTCGCCTGCGCCACGTGCATGGGCACGTCTGTGGTGTTATCAGGGACACGTGCTCGATGGGTGTCAGGGATGTGGCCACATGAGCACTGTCACCCCTCATCCCGGTGTGACCGAGGGACCAGAGCCCATAGCACCGGGGTGAGCCCAAGCCGGGGGCTGGGGGGGCTCGATGTCTTTAATCCTTCTCTAATAGAATGCAAAAGAGGGGGAAAGACTGGGTTTAAATATAGCTCCTAAAGCTTCCTGTGCACAGGCAGGTGGCTGGGGCTGGCTGTGGGTTGGGGCTCAGTGGTGTCTGCCGTGGGGTAACCCCAGCAGAGCATCACCAGTCCCTGTCACCCACCCGGGGCTGGCCCACATCTGGTTGTGCTCAGTGGTTGGTTTCAGCCAAAGCTGGCACGGGTCTGAGGGGAGAAAGGCAGGGAGGAGGAGGCAGGGAGGCTGCTGAACCCTTACGAGACACTGGAGAATCCAGCAGCGATGTGCAGGCAGCCAGGGCTGCTGAGCTCTGCTGCTCTGATACAGCATGGCCGGTCTCGCAGGGTGCTTTGCAGCTCCTCCGAGGTATGGAAAGGGGCTGGATCCGGATCTGGTGCTGTACACATCAAGGCATTGCTGGTGTGTGGCAGGGGCTGGGGTCTCCACCGCTACCAGGGGCTTTGTGCATCACCCCGGGTGAGCCATCCCTATGGATGTCTGTGACGAGCAACGAAGCTGCTCTCCTTTGGGTGACAGGGACGTTGCCATCCGGATGGGGTGGGCTGGGGACAGCCGCAGTGTGATCCGGCTGGTGTTTGGGTGCTGGGATATGCGGTGTTGGGAAGGGAGGAGATAACAGCTCCGTGTCCACAGGGAAGTGGCTGCGCCAAGCGGGGCGCTGGGCCAGGCTGATAACGGGCACATGGCACAGCCGGGTGCCCCGGGGGAGCGGGCAGGGGGATGTCAGCATTCCCCTTCCTCTTTCTCCCCTCTTCTCCCTTTTTCTCCCCTTTTCTCCCTTTTTTTCCCATTTTCTCTCCTTTTCTCTCTTTTTCTCCCCTTTTCCAACTTTTTCTCCCCTTTTCCACCTTTTTCTCCCCTTTTCTCCCATTTTCCACCTTTTTCTCCCCTTTTCCAACTTTTTCTCCCTTTTTCTCCCTTTTTCTCCCTCTTTCTCCCTCTTTCTCCCTTTTTCTCCCCTTTTCCATCTTTTTCTCCCCCTTTTTCACCTTTTCCTCCCCTTTTCCACCTGCACTGATGCCCATGTGAGTGAGAGGCAGCCACCAGCAGAGACGGTGTCCCATTGTGGTCCACTGATGTAGTGCCAGGACTGGACCCCTCCACCCGCAGCGGTGCCAAAGGCAGATTTAACCAAGGAAGCTGAGGTCGGGGGGCTGATTTCTCTCTGTTTCTTCTGAAGGGGAGGGGAACCCAAGCGAGTTTGTTTGCGAGGCACTCTTGGCCGATGGAGCCGCGCTCCGCAGCCTGGCACATCCCCGGCACCGGGGTGATGCTGCTGGGAGGCTCTGACTCAGCCCAGCCCTGGGTACCAGCCCCTTCCCTTGCTGCCCATCCTCATCCCTTGGGGATGCCTGGAGCACAGCGTGGAAGCCACCAGCTTGGGTGCTGGGGTCCAGGCTGTGCGCACCATAGGGGTGTATCTGCCCATCACTCCTCGCTTCCTTGGCCGTGGGGTTGATGCCAGCACTGATGTGCCCGGACTATCTCTGCGCCAGCACCGTGCTCAGTGCCAGGCCTGTCTCGGGACTGCTTCTGTTGTCCTCATGCCTGTGGAAGCCACTGGATCCAAGGGACGGGAAGCACGAGGATGCCCTGGCTCGGGCGCCGGTGGCACCCGCTGTGCCCTGTTGGGGTGAGGATTGCAGCCGGGGCTTTCCCAAAAAAGGCCTGAACTCTGGGTTGCGTTTGCCACTTCCCTCACCACTCCCTTTCCTGTGAGAGGATGTGCTCGGGGCCATTCTCTCTCCTCTCCCGGCTCCCTGCCCTCGGAGCAGGCGATGCCGCACTCGCCCTGAGCCGGCCGGGGTCACCCTGGCTGGCACCGGCCGCCGCGGGATGGCCGAGGTGCAGGTATGGATGCGCCGGTGGCATCTCCCCTTGGATCCCCCCGCTCCGGCTGTGGCACAGGGTCTGGTGCGCACCCAGGGCTGTGCTGGGGTGTCCTGCACTGGGTGGGTGCTGGTTTGTGCTGGGGATGATGGCAGGGGGGATGCCACACTGCTCACAGCATCATCCCCATCAGCGCGCTCAGGGCAGGGGCGTGCAAGGAGGGGTGTCATCCCCATGGCCGGTACTTGCCATCACCTTGGTTTTGTCTGTGTGGGGACCCTGCTGCCACATCTCCCATGGTGGCTGGCACAGGGTGATTGTGGTGCCTGCTTTGCCCCATGTGCGCAGGGTGCTTTGTGTGGGGGAGAGCCCAATGGAAGGGCAGGTTCCCTCTGAAAGCGATTTTGGGGAGCTCAGTTGCGTGGGGGTCCCCTCTCTGTATGAGGAGAGGCTGAGGTTGTGCCATGCTCAGCGGGGACATCACTGAGCCCATGAGCTGGACACCAGCGCATGGGGACTGCCACTGCGGCCCCGGGCACCAGGCAGTGATGGCAAAGGCTCACACAGGGTTCGGGTTCAGGAGGCTTTTGGGGTGAGGAAACGTCCCCTTTCCGTCACCCTTCCTCATTTCACAGCCTCACGTGTGCGCTTCCGCCTTCCCTCTGCTGCCCCATGGGACTTCCTTATCCGCTGCCCCTGCAACATCCCTGTGGGCCCCGCTGTGTTGTGGGGTGCAAAACCAACCCCGGGGGCCCACAGTGTGGTGGCATTGCCCTTTGGAGCCAGTCTGGAGCTGGTCCTGCCTCCTGGCTGGGTGCTGAGTGCACCCCACATGCATGGGATGGGGATGCCCCTTGCTTGGGGGATGCTGCTCCATCCTGATGCCTCTCTGGGGTGTTTTGGGCTGTGGGTCTGCTCTGGCCAAAGCCAGAGCAATGGGGCAGGGCCATGTGCATTGTGTCCCTGTGGCACCCAGGTGTCACAGCCGGGTGCTTCGGGATGGGCTGCGGGGAAGCACGGTTTTCCCAGCTTTAGGATTCCCTCCTGCTCGCCCCATTCCCGCAGCCTCATCACCGGTGCCTGTAATTAGTGCTGGGGTCAGATGGAGCCGAGGGCAGCACAGGGGGACAGGAGCACAGGCACTGCTGAGCCGGCGACAAGGTCACGGCCACGCTGCCAGCTCCCGGGGCTATAAATAGGGACAATTGGGAGCGAAACGTGGACTCGCTCCTTTTTGGTTCCTGCGGGAGCGATGGGAGCCAGCGGGAGCGTTGGGAGGGCCCAGGGCAGGAGCTCCTGGAAGGCAAAACCAGGGACAAGGCACCGTGGGCTCAGGGGACAGCCCTGTCCCCACCTGGGACCTGCATCCCAGCTCCATCCCCCTTGCAGGGCTCAGACCCGAGGTGATGGACCTGGGGCTGCTCGACACAGGGATGCTGGGGCTGAGGCACATGGGACTGCCCCTGCTCCAGCTCCTTCCTTCTGGCAGGGGAAGGGCTGTGATTGCTGCCCAGGATGCAGAGCCGGACGTGACCACATCCTCACCAGCCCTAGGTGGATGCTGAGCCCTGGTACCCAGCACTGCTCCTGCCCAGGAGCATCCCTGTTCCAGGCTGGACCAATGGTGCCGGCAGGGACAGGCAGCCTATGGGTGCAGTGGGACCATCCTGCAGTGGTGCAGAGCATTGGAGCTGGCACAGAGCGAGTTCTGTTTTGGTGCTCTTCACCCCCCATTTCCTTCCACTCACATGATGCTGTGGAGCCGCTCCGACTTCCCCATCCTGCGCATGAAGGCCCTGGGGGGGGGGGGTCCATTGGTGCTTCCCCATGGCTGGGGGCATTAAGGCCGGTGCTGAGCCCCACACCCTGCCCGGCCCCACTGCGGGGCTCAGCAGCAACACCAAAGCATGGTCGGGGTCCGGGGTGAAGCGTGGGGCCGGCAGAGCACCCACCACCACGTCTCCCCTCCTCCTTTCCTTTTCACTTCCTTTTCTTGCCCGGTGCCTTCGCCCGCTGCCTGCAGGGCAGGGCTCCACTGGGGATGGTAACGCGGTGCCGCTCCTCTCCCTCCCCACAGGCTCCATCCAGGAGGCCGCAGGGACTTTAGCCGGGGGCTCACCCGCGGGCTGGGACGAGCCCAGAGCAGCAGAAGAGCCCCTGGAGCACGACCCAAGCCCGTCCACCGTGTATGAGGCTGGGACGCAGGTGAGGAGGTGCTGGCCCCGGGGCCGGCCAAAGCAGGAGCTGGAACTAAATCACAGCAAGTCACTGCGTGGGGGTCCCTTGTGCTACTCCCATGCGCTTACACGTGGTTGGGGGCCACCGTGCTCATGCACTGTGTGCCCGTTCCAGTACGCAGGACCCGCGTCCGCAGAGACACCCCTTCCGATGTCCCGGCATGAGGCTTCTCCGACAACGGTGCAACCCGCCAGCAACCACCGCCCCAACGCCTGCTGCTTCTGCTGGTGCTGCTGCTGCAGTTGCTCATGGTACGTACGGTACGGTATGCTCATGGGATCCAGGGGTCCATGAGCAGCGGGATGCAGGGGTCACCCGTGAGCTGCTCGTCCTCCGTCCTTCGTGCAGCACCGAGCGCTTGGATGTGGCTGCTGCCCCAGCAGGCGCCTGGGTTTGAGGGAGAGGGGGTCCCACAGCATCCCCGACTCCTGGGTGCAACGTGGCCCTTGGGTGCCGTTTGTGGTACCCACCCCACAGGCAGCTGGGATGGAGCCGAGCCTCCGGGATGCTGCCTGCTCGCGATGGGTTGGGAGCTGAGAGCAGAACGGTCGGGAAGGGTGTGAAGGTGTTTTGGAGCAGACGGGCACAGTGGTGCTGGGGTTGTGTTGCTCTCCTTGGTGGGCTCAAGTTGAACTGGGCTGAGCACTGTGAGGGCAGGAGGGGTTTGCTGCCTGTTTCAGGCAGGGAAGGGCAGAAGGAGGGCTTCATGTCCATGCCCAGCACTGAGCTGCCTTCTCATGGCTGCGGTGCTCTGCCCACAGTGGATGGTCCATGTCCATTGGAGCCCTCCCAGGCAGCTCTGCCTTGGAGCATCAGGAGCAGAGTCCAACACTGCCCAAAGCCAAGGATGTAACCAGCCACTCACCTGCATCTCCCATCCTCTCTGAGGATCCCCAGCTCCTTATTCTCTGGATAGCCCAGCTTTTGGAGAGCCCATCCGCTCCCTCCATCCTCAGCATCTCCCTGCTCCCATTGCCGATGGCTTTGGGCTTTACAGCCACTGACAGCACTGACCTGCTGAGCCTTGTGCTGGTGTAGCAGCCCCATACAAACCCCCACTGGGTCCTTGGGGCCTCATCTCACCTGATCCCATCTCATTACCTTGCATTTACACAGCAGCGAGGGCATCCTGCCCCTAACGTCTCCTTCCAGGATGCTGCTCTGAGCAGGGTGACCCTTCCCTGTGTCCTTCCTCCATCTCTGCGAGGGCCTGTGAGCAGGGATGGGACAGAAATCCCTCCTCACGGAGCAAACAGTGACCAGTGCCAACGGTTCTGGGCCTCACTGAGCGCCAGGGTTGCCGGGAGCAGGGAGGCTCTGCACACCACAGCCACTGTGGGCCAGCAGGAGCGATGGTGTCGCAAGCAGGAAGCGCTGCGGTCAGCCTGGGCACTGAAATTGGAGGGCCCGAGGGAAGTTGGCTGTGCCGGGGTGAGGGATGCGCGGTGCGGGCGCATCCCCAGCGCCCCTGACTACCTTTCCATGTCCCCTGTTAGGAACGAGGACCGGGAGCGAGCGTGGAGGGCGTCCCGGGAGACCAAACTGGAGACCATCCCAAACTGTGAAGCCTGGTGAGTGCCGCGGGGTTGGGTGCACAGCATGGACCCCATTGCCTCCATCCATGGAACCCAGGTCCATATCCTGCCTGCTGGCACACGCATGAGGAGCAGGATCAGGGCACCGGGATTCAAGGGGTCCTGATGCTGTGTCCCTGGTTCCCAGAAGGAAATAGGAGCCTGGAGCCACTGGATGCAGCCCTCTTGTAATAGTGGCCCTTGGGCGCCTTGCACAGGGAAACTGAGGCACGCAAGAACCTCAGGAGCTTTCAGGCCTCATCCTGCCCTTTAAACCCACTGCTGGGAGCACCTTATATCCAGAGGGATAGGAGGGGACGGGCTGTTCCTTTGGGATCAGCGCTGCAGAAGCAGATGCAGCAGCAGTGGACACGTACCACAGGACATGGTGTAGTTACACTGCACCCAGCACCCACCCCCTGGGGCACCCTCCACACACAGCCCAGCACCTGGCCCCGCAGGGTCAGCCGTGCCCAATTGATGCCGACAGTGACTGCTCCAGCCCTGCTTCAGCAGGTAATGAGTGTCTGCTCCCTCCTCCCCGGCTGGGAGCAAAAGCCAGCACCAGAACAGGTCCCAGCCTGGGATATTCAGCTGAGAGACCCCAAGAGCAGCCTCTTAACTAAATGGCCTTAAAGCTCTTCCAGTTCCAGCCCCTGCCCCGGGCAGGGACCCCTTCCACTGGAGCAGCTTGCTCCAAGCCCCTGTGTCCAACCTGGCCTTGAGCACTGCCAGGGATGGGGCAGCCACAGCTTCTCTGGGCACCCTGTGCCAGCGCCCTCACAATAAAGAACTTCCTTCTCTCCAACCTGAACTTCCCCTGTCCCAGTTTGAACCCATCACCCCTTGTCCCGTCGCTACAGTCCCTCATGAAGAGCCCCTCCCCAGCATCCTTGTAGATGGGTATTGGATAGATGCTGATACAGACACTGGAGCTCTGAGGTCTCCACGCAGCCTTCTCTTCTCCAGGCTCAACAGCCCCAGTGTTCTCAGCCTGGCTCCATACGGGAGCTGCTCCAGCCCCTGCTCATCCTCGTGGCCTCCTCTGGACTTGCTCCGACAGCTCCATGTCCTTCTGCTGAGGACCCCAGCACTGCAAGTGGGGGTCTCATGAGAGCAGAGCAGAGGGGTAGCATTAACCCCATGCGGGATGGGCACAGAGGTTCAGGGATGGCACCGGGGATGCTCAGGGATGAGCCATTGAGCGCGGGGAACACTGCGGCCATAACCCTGTCCCTTTGCCCTCTCCGGGGGGACCCGGCAGCGCCAAGCCCACGCCGGAGGAGGTGCGGGGCTGGGCACAGTCCTTTGAGAAGCTGATGAAGAGCCCTGCGGGCCGCAACGTCTTCCGGGAGTTCTTGCGGACTGAGTACAGCGAGGAGAACATGCTCTTCTGGCTGGCGTGCGAGGAGCTCAAGGCCGAGTGCAACAAGCACACCATCGACGAGAAGGCCCGGATGATCTACGAGGACTACATCTCCATCCTCTCGCCCAAGGAGGTACGGGGCAGAGCTGCTGCAGGGCTCAAACAGGGCTGGGAGGGATAGTCCTTAAGAGTCGTCGCATCGATCAGGCTGGAAAAGACCTTTAAGATCATCAAGTCCAATCATTAGCCCAGGCCACCACTAAACCATGGCACTGGGAGAGGGCTCTGGTCCAGCCCGGAAGCAATTTGGGGCTGGGGTCAGTTGCTTCATGCTTATGTATGGATGGCAGTGAGAGCATCCCCGGGGATGCTGCGGGCAGTGGGACCCAAGGGCCTGGTTGTGCTGCGGGGCTGAAACCTCACGAGGGCACCAGCGGGCCGAGGAGATGCCGCATCCCAGCTCTGAGCATCCCTGGAATGGGGGCAGCCAGGGCGGGAGCAGCCTGAACCCCATCCTTGTGCCCAGCAAGGGGAGGACCCGGCGAGCTCCCTGCAGCCCCTGCAAAACACCCTGGGTATGGTGCAGATATAGCCTGGAGCACACTGTGCTCTTCCATGTCTGGCCATGGTGCTGCAGTGATACCCAACGGCATAGAAGCCCAGCCTGGTTTGCGTTGAAGGGACCTTAAAGCTCCTCCAGCTCCAACCCCTGCCACGGGCAGGGACCCCTTCCACTGGAGCCTCAGCACCCTCACAGGGAAGAGCTTCTGCCTAAGAGCTCAGCTCAGTCTCCCCTCGGGCAGGTTCAAGCCATTCCCCTTGGCCTGTCCCTACAGGCCCTTGTCCCAAGCCCCTCTCCAGGTTTCCTGCAGCCCCTTCAGGCACTGGAGCTGCTCTAAGGCCTCCCCTTCAGGAGCCTTCTCTTCTCCAGGCTGAACCTGTCCCTCACCCCCTGTTTCTGCCCAGGTGAGCCTGGACTCGCGCGTGCGGGAGGTGATCAACCGGAAGATGCAGGAGCCGTCCTCGCACACCTTCGACGATGCGCAGCTCCAGATCTACACGCTCATGCACAGAGACTCCTACCCTCGCTTCCTGAACTCTGCCATATACAAATCGCTGCTCCAGAGCGTCTCCCACTCCTCCTCGGAGTCCTAAAAGGGCTCCCGATGGCCACGGGGACACCGGTGGGGACACAGTAGCCAAAAGGGGGGGGGTCTCAGTGCCTTGTCCCTGCTGGCCCCCTCCTAAGTTTTTAGCTTTTTACCTAGGAACCATCACCCCGGTCTCTGGGCCACCCTCCAGGACTGGTCCCCGGGGCTGGTGGCATCTGTACTACTGAACCCCCGCCCCATCCCTGGCTGGAGCGAGCCAGGAGCGCGCCCGGGGCCCGGCTCCCTCCGCATCCCGTTTGGAAGAGGTCACTTTATCCCATCTCCACCACACGTGGGGACGCAGCACGTCCCCGTTTCCCACCTGAGACCCAGTTGGGGGCTGGGTTGGGGGGGTTGGGGTGGGGGGAGGTCGAGTGTTGGATTCTTTTGGTTTGGTTTTTTTACTTTTGATTTGAAATGCGCTTTTTTGTTGGCTTTTATTGGGGTATGGGGGGGGGGGGAGGGGGGAGGGGGGTGACAAGCGTCTCTGTACAGATAAAAACTTGACAGGTTTACATGCTCCGGCCTGGTGGCATTCCCAAGGGATCTGGGGGGCTGGATGGGGCAGGCAGCCCCTGCCCTGAGGCTGTAGCTCCCCTATCTCTAAAGCTGCTGCAAGGGATGGTGGGGCCATGAGGATGCGCTTGGAGGATGGCTGGGGGGGTACCAGGGTACCCTACGCATCCAGAGCAGCACATTCCTGTCACCCCAAAGTAAGAGCATCCTGCACCCTCAGTTCATGGACATCAGGGAAGGGGAGAACATGGATGCAACTGTTATCGCCCCTCCTGCCCAGGCCCACTGGGAACAATCACAGGGAATCATGGAATGGTTTGGGGTGGAAGGGACCTTAAGAAGCTCCTCCAGCTCCAACCCCTGCCATGGGCAGGGACACCTTCCATTGGAGCAGCTTGCTCCAAGCCCCATCCAACCTGGCTTGGAAAACACAGAATATCCATGTGGTCTTGTATGGCACAAGGAATGTGCTCCTGGAGCCCAGAATTAGCACATCTCCACCAGCAGCTCCTGCCCTTCACACTGAAACAAAGCCAACACCACCCCACCAACACTCCGCTGTTCCTAACCCAGAACAACCTCTGCTTTCCCATTTCTCTCCCTCTTCCCATCCTTCCCTCTCCCTCCCTTCAAAGCAAGGAGCACCGGTTTCTTTTTCCTGAAGATACTATTTAAGCAACCAAAACCGCTCAGCTTTTTGGGTTTGGTTTGTGTCCTTCCTTCCCTGTGGCACGGCTGCATGGAAACTCAAGTCAGGAAATGCCGTGTTTGCCAAGCTGGAAATACAGCTCCAGAAACTAGTTTTGAGGGAGACCAGAGAGTTCCTTTGGTCAGGAATGTCAGTATTGTTATTCCTGAGCTCTTCCTGGCAGGTTTTCCCTGGGTCTGCGCCACTGCAGCATCCCCACCCTGAGGTTTGAGTCCTGGGTGCTGGGTTTGCTCTGTAAAGGAAATACCTCATTCCCAAAATGCAGGTGCAGCTCAAGGATCGGAGGTTGAGCATCCCCAGGGCCATTCAACAGCATAGCAGGGGCTCAAAGCCACATCACAGAGGGCTCATCCAGGGAAGACCAAACTGAAGTTGTCTCTTGTTTCCAACCCTGGCACTTCAATACCTGGTACTTGATCTTCATTTAATCTTGTTTCCCTTTTTTCTCACTGAAGTTTATGTAGTTTTACTTAATTTACTTATTCTGTACTTCATCTTTACTCCCCAGCCACCTCTTTCTCCAGTGGCTTTCCCCTCCCTGGCTCTCCCTGCTGTTATCCCAGAAAACAGCACTGTAAAATGCCCCAAAGCAGGATTTTTCCCCTCACTTCCTCAGGCTTCTCCATCCCTACACTTCAGGCTTGTCAGCAAACTGCACCCCAGCTCAAGACCCCTCCTCACAGACACACACAACAGCAACAGCAACCAGGAACACACTGGCTCCTGCTCACAGGGCGCAAGCCAGAGCCTTTGGATCCTGAGGCTTTCAAGCATTCCTGAGGACCCTGCTCCCTCCCAAGCCTGGGTTGAATAACCCCATTTCACCACAAGGCTTGGGAGGCTTAAACAAGTTGTCAGCATCTTTGAATCTTTCTCTTCTTGGGAAACTTGGCTGCACCCCATGATGCGAGAGCCCTGAGCGAAGGAGCCGGTTGGGATCCCTGCCTCTGGAAGAGCACAGCCCTCAAAGGGGCTCGGAGCACGTTTCCCAGCGCTTTCATGTGGCTGCTTGCTCCTCTCCAACCAGCTCCAAGGCCTGTGCTGGAAAGGCAGTGGAAATACTTGGGTTTCGCTCTGGAACAGGGGAGCAATGCCCCAAGATGCAACTGCAAATGCGCCTGAGCTGCTTGGCAGCATAAGAGCTACAGGGCACAGGCCTGCTCCCTGAGCAGCCCCTAAACCAGAGGCTCTGCTGGGGTCCCCTGGAGCTGCATCACCCCAGCTAAGGGATAGGAAAAGAGGGATTTCAGTACCTCACAGAACAAGCCTGATCCTGCAGGGCTCCTTGCTCTGATCCCACCCTCCTTTATCTCACCCCTTCCAAACAAGCAGCTCCAAGCTCACTTCAGACCTCATCTGTTTCTAGAGCCAAGTGCTAACAGCTCCCACTGATGCTGTAATCCATGCCCCCTCCACGTCCAAGCCTCTGGAATTCCTCCTGTATTTGCAGCATTTCCTCTCCTTCAGAGCCTTTCCAGCAAACCCCTCTGAAAACCAAGGCTGCCTTTCAGCTGCCAGGGCAGGAGAAGAGCATGGACAAGCAGGAAAGTGGCTGGGACTCCCTTTAACATTTCCACTGAGTGGATTCCCTCCACCTCCTTTACTGATGGCTTCTCCCTGCAGCAAGTTTCACAGTGCCCAGGATCCCTGCACGATGGGAAGCTGTCTTCAGGGCAGCAGGAATAACAACAGGCTGCTGACCCTCCCTGCTTCCAGATCCTGGCCACAAGGGTCTCCTTCCACAGAGGGATGGAGTGCTAGGGAATGCCCACATGGGGTTAGCACTCTCTCCTCCCTGTCCTTTATGTGGCTGGTGTCACCCTACTTTGTCTGTCACAACCTGGGCAGTGCATTCTCTTTGCGGCAGGGTTTGCTATTGGCATTTCAAGGCCTGTCAGAGGGGAGACTGAGATGAGCTCTTAGGCAGAAGCTCTTCCCTGTGAGGGTGCTGAGGCGCTGGCACAGGGTGCCCAGAGAAGCTGTGGCTGCCCCATCCCTGGCAGTGCTCAAGGCCAGGTTGGACACAGGGGCTTGGAGCAAGCTGCTCCAGTGGAAGGGGTCCCTGCCCGTGGCAGGGGCTGGGGCTGGAGGAGCTTTAAGGTCCCTTCCAACCCAAACGAGTCTGTGGTTCTATAACAAGGTATATCCATCACTGCAAAATCAACAATGCTGCACTCGAGGGCACTGTTCAGTTCCCATCCACCTGGACACTGACCCTCTATGAAGATCCCATTCAGTTCCACACCACAAAATCAAAGTGCGGCACGGGCACAGCTCAAATAAAAGTCAGAAACTGACAAAAATGTTTAATATTAGTTTTGAAGGAAAAAGTGACCAGATTTGCTTAGATGAGAAAATAACAACTACGTGTGTGCAGCGAGCTCCCCCTCATCAGCCTGTGGCTGTGGCTCTCCCCACCAAGGCCCATGTGAAGAAGCCTCCCCATTGCTGCTCTCTCAGTGTGTGACAATGCAAACTCACTTGGGACACAGAACACAACTGGAGCTGGCGTATGGAGGTCACGCTCTGAGCTGCTTTAGGCTGCTGCCCTCAAGCCGTGGCATGTATCAGCAGAACTGCAAGAGAAGGGAGTTTAAACCTTCATTAGAAAACCTCACTGCCGAAGGGAGCTCTGGGGCACGCGTGTGCTGCACACAAGACAGGGATGCAGAGGATGTCTTGTGGGATTCTGAAGCTGGGATTCTGCAGAGGCAGGGCTCAGCCCCTGGAGTAGGGACCAAACTGATTCTCCCAGCCATTGCTCTTTGGCACTTGAATCCTCAATGTCATCACCACCATCTCTCAGGGGTAAAGGGAGCATGGGAAGCACTGTGAGGCTGCTCATGGAAGAAGGGATGTGAGAAGGGAGACAGGGAATGTGAGACTTGACCCAGCTCTGCGGAGATGGGATGAACCCAGGAGCCTCTGTGCTGGGAAGGAAAGATCACTTGCTAGAGGCAGTCAGTGCTTGGCAAACACCTCTGAGGGCAGCCAAGTATCTGCAGATCATGGTGCAGCCACCCAGCAACCCCAGTGCCAGCAACAGCCTTGGTGTGGTACCTTCCAGCGATTCCCACACTCGTTGCACACGACGAAGGTGGTCATGGGCTCATCCGAGCTGCGGGTCTGCACCTGCGGGGACACACAAAGGAAATGAGAGCCAAGCAATTGCCATCACCCCATGGGGGTCACAGGGAGCTCCCTGTCCCTCTGGCCACCAGGGATTCATGCTGTCAAACCAATGAGACCCTGAGGCTTGGGACAGCAAAAGGAGCCTCCTTGTAAGATGAGTCTGGTTATGCTTTACACCTCTACACACACCTCATGGCCCCTCTCTAGCCTGACACTACCCAGAGGGATGTGTTGTGGGGCAGCAGATTTCCCTGCTCACCCCCTCTGCTGCCCATTCTCTGTGTGTGGCTCTAGAGATGAACAAACCCACTGCAAATCCCTCCCTGTGCTGCCCCTGGGAAGGGAGGCAGCAAGACCACAAACCCCTCAGCCCATCAAACACATGCTCAACAGCAACCCATAACAGCAGCACTTGAGCTATTCCCCACTTACAGACCAGTCCTGTGTCCTGGCCTCGCAGGAGCATGCTCTGGGTTACCAGGTCCTGCACATTCCCAGGCTGGTTTGTATTGGAGCCATTCAGGAACTCTGCTATTTAACCCAGATGTGGCTGCTGCCTCTGCCCAGCCCTTGCCAGAAACACATACTTTGCTAAAGATCAGATTTTCATGGCATTTGAATACCACAAGGCAGATCCACACTGGAAACGCTGGCACTCCCCGTGCAAGTCAGGCAGCAGAACTGTGCTGAGGGGTAATTATGAGCTATGTGTGTAATTACCCACTCTGCAAGAGTCACTATTTGCATGATGCACATTAAGCATGTTTTGCAAGCAGGCTGGATGGCTAAACTCTGGAATTCTCACCCAATATTCCTGCCTGGCTTCCAGTGCTTTCATAAATGCCACCTCACCTACTTGGAAATTCGAGCTCCTTCGCCAAACAGGGATTTTATTTACAGAAATACAGAAAACCTGATATTTCTATTTAAAAGACACTGCTGTCACCTGCCTAATTCCAGGCAGCTGCACTCCACTCCAATAAAGGAGGAGACTGAGTCCCATGCGCTGCTGAGGTGAGATATTCCAGGCACTGCTTCCAACTGATTTACTCAAAGCAGAGCAAGGCTGTCGGATGCAAAGCCACTCCTGAGCCAAGGGAAATCCCTGGTCAGCTGCCTGGCTCTCATCTGCTCTTGCACATCAGGTCCAAGCACACACAGTTTGTGCACACCCACTCGGTAGCGATCGTGTGGTTGCTGGTGCATTTTTGAGCCTCTGCACATTCTAATGCACTGACTCACGGCAAAGGCACATTTCTCTCCAGATGCCTGGCAAGAACATGGGAATGAAAAGCACTGGTAATGCATAAGCCCTGCAGCAGCTGCCCATTGAGAAGGAAAATCCCCTTTACCTGCTCATATCACTGCTTTGGTTGCTCCTTGTTTGATTTTTAACTAAGCTGGGATTTGTCTTCTCTACAGCCTTCATTTGCTCTTTTAACACCATCAACGCCCTGGGTTTCTGCAGCCTCTCCTCTACACTCCCCACTGCTTTGAATCAACACATTCCCAGCACCCGCTTTCATGGAGCTGCACAGCTTCTGAAAGCTTCCTTGGTGCTGCTCTTGTACAGAGCCAAAAGAAGCTACACAAGCTCCAAGGAAACGTGCACAAATCACTGTGCAAAAGCAGGACATTTAGAGAGCTTCAAGCACACGAAAGGGTTCTCTCACCAGTAGCAAAGTTTGTGCTGTCACAGAGCAATAAGAGCTCATGACTATGATGGATCATGTCCTTTGCAAGGGTCAATGTGGAGGCTGCAGGAGCAGGAAGACCAACCTGGGTGTAGGTGCAGTTCTTCTTCTTGCACTTGCCACAGGTGAAGAGGTCAGTCTGTGTCCCTCCTGTCTTGGCCATCTGATGCTCCCTGATCGCTTCTTTGGTCATGGCTTTCCTGATCTCTTTCAGCTCGTTACTGGCCATTTCCTTTCGAAAGAAAAGAGCAATATTAATCCCATCTGTCCAGTTTTACCTCCACACCTACCACAGTGCAAAGAGTCAACAGGACAGGGTGGCCTAACAGATGGGTATTAAGACAGAAAGCCTTTCATTCCTGGTGTTCGGTTCATACCTAGGCCCCTGTGATGATCTGAAGGCCCAGACTGCTCCCCACATTGCAAACCCCATTGCTACTCACTCCCTGTGCCCTCAGCACCAGCAGAGCATCCCCTGTAAGCAGCAAACCTGCTCCTCAATCTTCCTCACCTCCGAGGTCATCACTGCGATCTGCTCAGGGGTGATGGCCCCACACAGCACATTCTTCTTCAGCTCAGGGTTTTTGGAGTCCTTCAGGTTGGAGATGCGGCTCCTCACTCGGTTCTTGTACTTCATGTCGGTGTTCTTGACATCCTGGTATATGCGTACAGGGCAGTTAAGGGCTCTGCAATCAACCCAGAGGCCTCCAAGCGCCTTCTACACCACTCATGAGTAGCAAGGGAGTGTTACCTGCTGCCATGGCACAGATGAGGGTGCTGGCACCCAACAGCAGTGTCTGCTCTGGGAGGTTAATGATGGATTTGGGAGTAGGGTAATGCAATCCCAGATCCAAGGCTTTCAATTCTGGCTTTTTCACTGTGCTGAAAGTTATCTGTTTTCAGTTACACTCAGGTTCCTCAACCTGCTCTTCCTCTCAGTACTGTAGTCACAAACCCCTCCACTAAGAGGGCCCACAGTCCTCAAACCAACCAAACTCCTGACTTATCTCAAATCAACATGAACCTGACCCTCACTGCTCCATCCTTCCCATTGCTTGGTCTCTATCAGCACATTCCCCTCAACATGAGGCACAGGGAAGCTGCATGTATTTGAAAGCAGAGGTGAGCAGGAAGTAGGATGTTGATGGGAAGGACAAACTGGGCATTCCAGATCATTATGGTGTGAACAGGAAGGAAACAACGACATCCATCACACCAGGAAGGGGTGTGCCCTGAACTCCCAGCACTACACTGATGGCTCCTCAGTGAGCCAGGACTCAACCAAGCAGAGATCGAATCAGAACTCCAACAAGCAGAACATTTATGCAGAGACAAACTGTCCCGTTTCTCCCCCAAGCACATTCATTTCATGGCCTGGAGGCATGCAGGCCCTTGAGGAAGCCCTGTGCAGTAAGGATATATTCTTCAATCTGGGCTGCTATGTGCTCACAGTCAGCACCAATGGCAATGTAGTCATCTGGAAGACAAGAGAAACATGAGGTCAGTGACTTCCAACGAGGCAAATGGTCCCCAGGCTCAGCATTTCTGAGATACAAACCTAGAGAGCTTTCTATTTGGATGTAGATGCTCTTTGCATCAAATGGCCTTTGCTCTACCTACGCTCCAACCCTTCTGCAAAGGGCAGTGATGAAAATAGGCCAGTCCAGCCAGTCTGTGCCCTCTGGACTGCACCAGACAAACCTAACAAGAACCTTGGCCCCAGAACATAGTTCCCCAGTATATTCCTGGTGCAGTTGAAATCAAACATATACAGGCAGGAACTGAGTCTCCTCAGATACTGGTGTCAATGAGAAGTAGCTCTACTCAGACCAATAATCTGGCAGGGAACAAAAGCATGCACCATTGGAATCAAACCTTCATTCTCTTCTCACTTCAGGACTCTGCCCTCCCTCTTCTTTCACCCATCAACTAAACAGCATCACAGAACGTAGCAACCAGTGCCATAAAGTAAGGACCATAAGCAGAACAGAACTGAGCTTAATGAAAGACTCAAGTGGACTCATTCCCAGACTCCATATGGAAAGGGTTTTTTCTAAGAGGTATACGAAGTATTTAATGCAGCGTAAACACATGCACAGGAAGGCTGGAAGTAAAGACTTGAACTTCTCCATCTGCTGTCTACATTCTTTGGCTCCAAATGAATAAAACTCTACAGGGCTTAGACCCCAGTTTTCCAAAGGGATCTGCAATGTGGAGACAAGCATGTGTTCAGCTTGAGGTGTTTCAAATCTGCCTGTCAGAGACGCTGAGCACCTGCAGTTGCCTTTCATTTTCGACGGCACAGTCTGAGCGCGAGAGAGACCTGTTCCACCCCAGATCCACAGAGGACCAGAGCATTTAAGAGGCTCCAGACTGTAAAGAGAGGGAGGGAGTCTAAGAGCAGATAGTGACTGGGGTAAGCACCATTACCAACAGTCTCCATCTATTGAGTTACAGCTCCACTTTGTGCCCAAGGGTAAGCAGAGATGACAGCTTCGCTTTACAGGCAAGACTGAGAGCTAGAAAGGGAAGCAAATACCTGCATGCCTGAAGATTAAACTGGCCAGACCACCCCAGGCCGCAGAGCAAAACCCCATGTCCTTAACATCCACAACCTGACACAGCGCTGAACCTCTGGCTCAAACCAAGTCCATGTACAAGTGTCTAAGGGATGTATGTCAAAGGGGTGACCAGTGGAGCTGCTGGTAATAACTCCTTGACAAGGCTGCTTCGGTAGAGCATATCTATAGGTACTGACCTACATGCAGAGTGCACCAGGAGCTGTGAAGCACTTCATGCAATGCAGGAATTGCCTCCCCAGCACTTACCATCAGCCTGCAGAGCTGCTGTCAGCATCTCCCTGCATTTGTTGCGGACAGCATCGCAGGTGACAGGCGCCGGGGGGAAGGTGGTGATTTTGGGGGTGGTCGGAGTCTTCGGAGGCTCCTGCCTTTTGTTGGAGCTAAAAGAGAAACTTCACCTGTCAGAATGGCCCAGTTCGGGGCACTGAGAGCAGAGGAGGGATCAGCAGGGATGTGGCCAAGCATCCTGTTAATCACAACACAAAACCAGTCAGAGGAAAGCAGTGCAAACACGTGCCCAAATCAGCACAATACAGCAACCAACACCATCGACCCAGCCACGAGCTCTCCTGTGACTCTGCCGGCTGTAAATGGAAGGTTTAATCCATGCCAACCAACTTGTTATTCACCCACACAACTGCACCACTGGGTATGAAGTGAAAACACTACAAAGCCATTGGACACCATCAGTAACTCAAATGCACTCAGGACTTGCTGTGACCATCTCGGTCTGGTAGTGCAGTGCAGAGTCATGGCACATTAATCCTCTTACTTCACAGGACACTAAGTCCATAACTGCTCTTAGCAGAAAGGGAGCAGAAGCCACCAGTAAAGTGAATCTCAAGTGGTTCCGCATCTCACATCTTTTGCTGCCAAGATGTCAGCAAGAGAAAAGAACTGAACACAGTGCTCCAGCTCTCTGTAGCTGACAAGGAGTGCAGGATGCTGCCTTCGGAGGCAGAAAGCAGAGAAGCCTAAAGAAGGAGCTGCAACGCCAAGGAAGAGAAAGGCTCCTTCAGCTCCAATATTAAGCCAACAAAGCGTAATACATAAGAGGATCTTTTTCTTGTAACCTGGACAAGACTCTGATTACTCACCTCAGAAGAGCACCTCTGCAAGCCACACAGAGCTTGCACAAGACTCAAATACTGGTTCCCTCACAAAGATAGCTTCATTTCCACTTGCAAGCAATCATAGGCACAGACAAGGGAATGCAAACGCTTGCCTGCTGTGGCTGACTCAGGTCATCTGCCAGGGGAGCTGGCTGGGGAGACTGGAGGCACAGAATCAGCACCCAGACCTGCTGCCTGCACCATCACAGTGTGACAAATCACTGCACAGGTTGGGCTTGCACACACTGTGCATGCTGGAGAGGAGCTTCATTGAGCTGTTCAGCTGATGCTACACCCACAGTGTTGAGACATCTTGCCCATAAAGCCTAACATCTGCATGGAGAGTTAGCCCTGCAAACACTGATGTGGGCTATTACGATTCCCAGATGCTTTTATAGAGCTCTTCCCCTCCACCTTAAATCAGCAGAACAGCAATTTTTTCAGCAGACATTGCTCCAGCTTTGGTGTTTGGGTCATAAAATGCAGTGTGTTTATGGCCAATGCCTGGTAACATTAATGCAGTAAAAGAAAGAGAAACCCTGGTATTTCGCCCTTGCCATTCTGGCAACACATCCTTGAAAATCCAAGTGGTTTGACAATTGCTCTTCAGCTGGGTCATTACCACCACTTCTTTGCCAGCAAAAAGAAGTGTTATGACCAGGCACTTCCACTTCACTGTCCTGGAAGGGATTAGTCAGCCCCCAATAAAACTGTGCTAAGCTGGAAATCTTCCGAATCCTGCGGCTGCACAGACTGAGCCAGACAAGTCCAGGGATTTATCCTGGGGGACCCTGCTGCTGGGTTCAGATCCAGTTTGGCTCTGCAGTGCCTTAAAGCCTGTAGATCATCATTACAGCTACTGGATTTCCACAGTTCAAAACCTCACCAGGCCCTCTAAAGCAGCATCCACCAGTGCACCTCCAGCAAGCTGCCCAGGTCAAACCAGAGCAGATTCATTTCTTGCTCAGGTGAAACAGATACACTCTGAGAGGGATTATATTGCAAGCTTAGTGCGGATCTTTGACCAGCAGCTGAATAAAATCCTTTTTACCAGCTTGTTTTACTGGTCAGCACTGCAGGATGCTATTAAGGAACAGATTTGTGTCCAAACAGCTCAAAACACTCAATAGGATTTACACGGCACATGTTAAAGACAAGCATCTTAGCTTGCAAATAAATTAGACCATGAGCTTCTCCCATCTGGGATGTGCAAAGCATCACCAGGTACTTTTGTACCTAGGGAGCTGCTATGCACACATCACAGGCAGTACACATGGGGTGTACATAGCAAAGCATCCACGTCTCAAATAGCTCTGCTTAAAATCACAGCTGATCATGTTGCATAAAACAGCCTGGAAAAACGAGACTTCCCAAAGGAAAAAGGCAAAAAACCTCAAAACCATATCTACAATAAAGGGAAAAGCTGAAGGAACTGGAGTGTCTGCAGCAGGGAAGTCCTGAAATCCTGAAAAACTTGGGATGGAGATTTCCACTCTCTAGAGGTGGGGAAAAAAGCTAAAGATGCATGGTTATCCTACTGCTGTTAGCTGAAAAGACATTCACCTATATACACAGTCTATGTGCCCCGAGATGACAACAGACTTTCAACCATTCCAAAGACTGCACAGAAAGTCTATTAAGCTTTCCAAGTTAGTTTGTAATTAGAAGAGCTGTGAAAGAGCTCAAACACACCTAAAAGACTTGTGTGTTCCTTGTGGTTCACACTGCTGCTGTTAAACAGGCAAAAGAGCTTGTAAACCCATCCAGGCAACAAAAGCTCATACATAAAAAAGGCTATGCTGGAACAACTGGTGGCAAAGCAACAGCCAGGGACTGCACTGGAAGGAAGTCCCACAGAAGAGCTGAATTCAGGCCACAGATCCAAGACCTCCTCATAAAAGGAGTTTAGAGAACCCTGGAAGACAAAAAGCTCATGCTGCCAGAGACAAACATTAGACACAGCCCATTAAAGTGTACTACACTAATGGGCTAAGATACTACAGCACAGCAGAATATGCTTTGGATTACAGTAATGCAGCAATGTGAGTTCCCAGGTGCCAGCTCCACACTGGCTGGCTCCAAGCCCTCAGGTCTTGCAGCTCTCTAGTCACTACAGAGGGATTTCTACATCTGTGCTCCAGAAAGCAAGGCAAGCTTCAGGCCAAGGACTGTTCAAGTTTCTCTGACAGAAAAGAGCAAGGCTCAGCCAAAACCTATGAGACTAAGTGGCTGAAATACTGACTACAAGCTGATCTCTTTGGTGTCTCGAGAGCAGCCTCATCTGAACCAGCTTATCACACACTGAGCAGCTAGTCAGCCTCTCTCCATCACAGCTTGTGCTTTCAAGAACAAAGACTCTTCGCTGCTAATAAATCCTCTTTTTGTCAAGGCAGATTAGTAGTTTATTTTACAGCACTGGAGCATTCCAGTCTCTAAAGAGAGCCTGGCTCAAGCTGACCTCAGGAGCTGGCCACTTCTGCTGGTCTATGCTACACAAATCCATTTGCTTCTGTTCATCCTTCCCAGCCAAGGGCACACTCTGCCACTCAGAAGATGGAGGCTGAATATGTGTAGAAAGCATCAAGGAGAAAAAAAACCCTGCAGTATCTGCCGCACATCAAGGCACAGGGGAGCATTAATGACAAGCCAGAAAACTCCACATACCCCACAGTAACTGACAAAGCAAAGAGCCACAGCGGGGGCTTGCCTCTACCTGCAGCCAGGATGCTATTCCAAGTGAAATGACGAGCCTCAACCTTCAAACCAGATGTCCTAACAGGCCCAGCTTGATTTGCTCATCAAGTGTCTACTGCAGTGTGCCCAGGGAATGTTTCACACTTCCTTCCCCCCAGGGTCTGCATTCCACAAGGTCAAGTTTCCAAAGGTTGAATCAGAAGCTTCCCTATTTCTTTGAACTCATTCCTGGCTTGAGCCAAGTTCTTGCCTTCTCCTTTCCCCATCAGGAACAGCCAACAGGAATTCCAAACGGGCTTCTGCCCTTATCCTGGAGGGGAATCTGCCTCCTTTACCAGTCAGCTGGGGTGTGTCAAGGACAAAGGAATGGTTCACTATAGTGATGTATTAATCCCATCCATCACTTGAGATTGCAAAGACCAAAAATCATCTTCATTCTAAGGAGGTCAAAGTTATAAATAAGCAAAAATAGATGAAAATGCAAAAGAACAGAAGAATTTACTACAAGATCCACACCTAAGAGTAGAAAAATACAGAATAAGAAGTGAGTAAATTCACAACACTCACTAAAGCCACTCTATTTTGTAGCTGTATATCTCTGCATTACACTATTAAAGACACCACACATCATCTCTGAGCAAGTCTTCACTTCTGGTGTTTCTGACCAGGAATTTGACGACACAAAATTCACAACTCACATACTTAAGAGTAAAAACCAATGTAAGCTACCTTAAGAAAGCTCACATTCTCTAACCAAACCCTCTTTGGTTACAGGGAAGCATTACCTTTGGTCTCTTGAGTTACCAGTCTCCTTCGAGGAGGATGTTGGCAAGGACAGGCCTTTCTTTTTCTCCTCACTTTTGTCCTCAGAAGCATCTATATTCAGAAGAAGAGAAATGGATGCTGAAGGGTTCAGTATTGGCCTTTATATGCTACAACCCTGCACACAATAATCAATGTCTTAACACTACACAGTACTGGCCTAAAGCAAGTTATTACTCTCCAAAAAGAATCAGGAGAAAACACCTTTATGGCCTTCAGTGCTTTCCAACAGAGCTTTCGCTTGTCTGAGTAGAAACTGATTCAAACCAAAGCTTTCCTCGCTAGACTGAAGAGCAATCCCCTTCCCTGCCTCAGACACAGGCTTCTCACAAGACAAGCCTCAGCACAAAAGCCTCAGAGACACCCTGTCTGCAGAGCACTGATTACATCAAGTTCCCTAAAGCACCATTTCAAGCAGCATTTCCGGCCAACACCACCTGATGGGCCAGCATGGGCTGGTCCTTCTGGGAATACAGCTTCTGCTGTTTCCCAAGTGCTGCTGAAAGCCAATAACACAGCCCTGGAGAGGACTTTCATTAGGCTGTAGAACAAGTCTGACCCAGAGGTGAAGTGTCTCAGCCTGGCCAATACCCATCACGTGGAAGTGACAGTCCCAGCCAGCGCAGGAAAAGTGCTTCTAACACTCATTTAGCCTATCAAATGAGGAGCCCTGGGGTGCAAAGTAGAGTCAGGCACATTTCACTTGGCCTCAAGCACTACAATGTTCTTGCTCTTTCCACACAGAGCTGCCCAAGAAGATCTGTTCAAATAGGAGCATTTTAATCTCACATTGAGGTACTCTGCCACCAGGACAGAGTGGGAGACACAGGGTCCCACTAGCAGGACACAGGTAGAGCTGCCCCTCCTACCTCAGCACTGCAGATGCTTCATTCTTCTATCACAAAGGAAACCACTAAACCCATATTTGCAATCCCTCCCCCTCTGCGATTCTGACATTAGTCTGTGCTGTATCAGCTTGAAGATCCCTCAGACAGAACTACAAGCTCCTGCTCATGGCATCCATCACCATGAAAGCCTCCCCAGCAGGAAGCAGTCCATGTGAACTTCTCTACAAGATGTTAAACTAAAGTCCTTCTACAACTCATCACCCAAATGCATTCCACCATTTCTCATTCCAAGTGGTTGCACAAGGCTGACAGCACACCCTGTATTAACGACACACAGCACAGAAGCGGGGGCAGAGGGTTCAGAACACAGGTAAGTAATGCTACTACTTATTGTATGGATAAGTACAGGCAGTCCTGAAGCTTTCAATGCTTTTTCAAGGATGAGCTAGCTCAACAGGAGCTACATCTAGAGGAATCCATGGTAGACCTGAAAGCCAGAGGGTACAACTGTAAAGACTGGTTTGCCAGAATATTCTTTTCAGATCCAGAGATGAATGAATCTTAGAAACCCAGCCTGCAGCTGAAGGCAGTTCCTTCCCAAGTCAAATACGACAGGAACATGCTGATTTCCTTACCTAGGAGTTTCTTCCAAGATTTGATGAGGGATTTGGCAAGAGAGATCACTTCTTCATCTGTGCTCTGCTTCCTCAGTGCATTCACTGACATCCCAATGCGGGTGGACTGCAAGTGAACATTCAAATGAATCACTCCAAGCCAGATTTGTTATTTGTTACTAACCCAAACCAGAAACAAGCACGAGGAAGTCAAAGCAATGACCAAGATATGAAGTATCCAAGGAGCTGCAGAATGATTATCTCTTCTTGTCAGAGTGAGATGACTCTCCAGCTCAAACTGACCAGAAGCAGACATCCACGCACCCACAAACACCTTCTCTACAGGTCTGGAAGAGACATTCAACCTTGAGTGAAAACACTCAGGATGCATATCTTAATCTCAGTACTGCAATTCTGTTCACACTCCCCATTGTCCTAAATATTACCATCACAAAGACTTAAAGAATTTCTCCCATGATTGCCCTCTGTGGTTGCTACTTCAATCTGGTCTTTCCTCTTCTTGAAGCTTAAGGAGCAGTTACCCACACCTGCCTCATTAGCTACACACTGTGGCACAGAGCTATTTAACTGCCACTCCAAACCCCAGGTTCAGTACTATTTTCTGTATTTAACACTTATTTCGATGCTTTCAGTGAGGAAAGGAGCAGGAATAAATCTGTTAAGTTTATTTAGACACTTTGAGCTCAGACATCAGCTTTTGGCCCTGTGCAACTCACCTGCAGCAAGTCCAAAGTCATAGGCATACCTTTCAGTTCTTTCAGTAAATCCATTGCACCATCCTGGAGAGGAAAAGAGAAACTCAGTGAGTGCCTCAGCTCTTAATAAAGACATAATGGGAATAAATTCAGAAAGCTGAATCCAAAGGGAAAACCACCAGCGCTCTGCAGGGATTGCTGTTCCGGAGAGACAGGAGATCCTACAATCTGAAGGCACCTGAGATATTGGAATGGGCAGAACAGGAGAGCACTGGAGCACTATAGGTCTTTGCTGCTGTATGGAACTACTGCATCATTAGCTTATTGTCCTTACCTGGCAAGTATTGGCTCACAAGAACAACCTGGCATAATTGCAAGAACTTCAGTCACCCACCTACAGCTGAGAATCACTGTCCACAGCTCAAAGTATCCTCTTGGAACATGAAACTTAGTGTAGCTGTTTCCTAGTTTTCATATGAACACCCCACTCCGCTCAAAACTAGAGCTGATACCAGGAGCAAAGCCGTCAAGCAGTGATGATGAAGAGCAGGTCACTTAAACTCATTATAGGATGTTTCCTTGCATCAGTTCTGCATTCCAGAACCTGGATCTAGAAAAAACCTGGCTAGGCAATATGTAGGTACCTAAAATTGATAGTCACTCAGAAACAGCAGGGATCACAGTCTGCAGTATGCCTGTCTATTCAGCTGGCTCTTTCCTCCCATTCCCTTCTATCAAACAAGGCCTTCTAGTGTTCCCGTTTAAGAGCTCATTTAAAACACCAACCACTCCAAGCCCATTGGCAGCACAAGGCCTACAGAGCCCAGGCTTGCGGAGAAGAGAAGCAGCCTGCACAGACCCTGTCCTAGGATCCCATCCTCCCTACATGCCCAATTCATGGCAGGAAGCAATCTAGCTGCCAAGTGCCACCCTACAGAACAGATGCTGAGAAAGCCAAAGCAGAGTCAAAGCTGCCAGCGTGCACAAAAGCAACACACACCAGCATAAACCACACGTTACCATACCCAGAACGAGCAGCTTCCCACTCAGGCAGCTTCACACCTTCCTGTTCCTCCTGCAGCCAAAAGGACTCCATTAAATCCAGCCCTTAACATACAAAATGACCTGGTGGTTCCTGTCTCCGTTATCAGAAAGGGAGTCACTTGGCACACTGGCAGCAAATGGGGATCCATGCAAAAACTAGAGCAACAAAGAGGTACTCCAGGCAACCATCCTGCAGGAAGAGTTAGCAAATTAGCCGATGTACAACACACACACTATGGTTCAGCACCACATCAATGCCAGCCCAGAGGAAGCACGGCAGACTGCTCTGAAGAAGCTGCCCCTTTCCCAATGAAGTTTGGAAGCGAATTCAGCAAAAGTTGCTCCTTTCCTATTTCAGGAACGGCGTTGAAAGCCTACCATCACTGGGAACAGACATCACAGGCTGTGGTTTAGCCCAAACACACTCTCCTGGGCTGTTAGAGCTACACAAGCACCAATGCTCACCCCAGCCACCGCTGGCAGAGCCTGTTTGGCATTCCAAAGTTCACGTGATGACCGCAGCCAGCATCCCATCACCCAAACACCACACTCCCTCACCTCATCCCCTCCTCACCCATCCCCTCCCGCTCCCCACTGCCGTTCCCCAGCCGTACAGCATGCCACCATCGCAAACCCTCACCACCCAGCTCGCTGCCTTAGCACTCGTGATGCTGTTTGGACTTGTATGAGCACCAATATCCCATTAGGCAGGGAAACACTTCCTAATGCCCCCCACACACACCCTGTGAGACCCCCGGTGTGCAGAGAGCAGCGAGGCCAGAGCTCCATGCTCAAACACCACAGGACAGCGAGCAGAAGTGGTGCTTGAATGGGGCAGGGATGCAGGAGGCAAGTACAGAAGCACTGGGGCTCTCCCTAAGGGCAGTGCTGGGAGGGATGTGCAAGGAACGCTCCTTCCCAATGGCTCCCAACTCCAAGACTGAGGATGCTCCAAGGAGGGGAGCACCGCAGCAGGAGCAGGATGAGCCCCAAGGGTGCTGAGATAAGGGGAGGAAGGGTTCCCATAGCACCATAGGAGAACATGGAGCCGCCCCCCTATAACGGCCGGTGCGTGGAACCCGCAGCACCGCAACGGATGGGGAACGGACGTGGGGCCTGTCCCCCACTGCCGCCCGGTTTGGGAGGGGGAACCGCACCTCGATAGAGGAGGGGGCTTCTGCTCTATCGCGACAGCGACAGTGGCGGGGGGGGCCCACAGAAGGAGGCCCCCGAAATGAGGGCTAGGGAAGGAGGAGACCCCCTCACAACGGGCGCGGAGGGAGAAGCAGGGGGCCCACAGCGAGGACGGGGGCCCCGCGGAGATGGATGCTGCAGCCGCCAGCCCCGGGTAAAGGGGAGGCCGCTCACCCCCGGCCCGCAGCGGGGGCCCGGCCGCCGCCACTCACCGCGCTCTTCTTGGCCACCATCTTGTCCAGCCGCCGGGCGATGCGAACGATCTCCTCCTCCCCGCCCATGGCGCCGCTGCCCGCGGCCGCGGGTCCCGGCCGGGACGGGGGGGAGCTGTCGGTGGCTCCCCGGTGCCCACCACAGCCCCCGGTCCCTCAGGCAAGCGGGCAGCGCGCAGGGCACGACGGGACTTGTAGTCCTCCGGGCGCCAACCAGGCTCTTCACCGCAGTGCGGGGGACTACAACTCCCAGCGTGCCCCGCGCTCACCCTGAGGCACTGTGGGGGTTGTAGTCCGAGCCCCCCCCAACCTCAGGCCCTGCAGCGGAGCGCCGTCCCCATGGTTCCCCCCGGGGTGCTGCCTCAGGAGCTCCCCGAAGCAGTAGGGACACGCCGGCTGTGGGGCACCCCGGGCCGTCGCCTTCTTCGGCCAGGCCGAGCTACCCCATTCCGCAGGGCTCCATCACCCCCAACAGCTCCCGGATGAGCACCGAGAGGGATGCTGAGCACTGCAGCACCGGCCCCTAGAGCCCAGCCTTTTATAAACTGCCCATCCCCTGCCACAGCTGAGCCCCATTTGGCCGCCTGCAGCAGCCGCAGGTGAGTGGGTCCCTATGGAGCCCGGAGCACTGCCTCAAAGGTGGCTGGAATTGGGTGTTTGATCAGCGTTGGAGTCGCTTTTCCATCCCTGATCACGACAGGGGCAGCACCCATGGCTGCAGCCCTGCATCGGGTGACCCTTAGCGCTGTGGTTATCCCCACTACACTAAGACACGGTGATTGCAATGGGTCCAGCGTGGACTTGGGGGTATCTGAGAGAAGGATGGGATGGAGCGGGGCTAGATGCTTTAGGGGTGCCCAGGCGCGGAGCCCCCCTGTAGGTGGCACTCGTACGCTGTGCGAGCGCCCCGCGTCCCCCGGGACCTGCGGTGGGGCTCTGGATATTGTTGTTCCCTCCAGCTGGTTCCTGGCAGCGGGAGAACTTCCATGGCCTCCTCCCGGCCCTGCCTGCGCTGGTAAAGAGCGGCCGCATCCTGCCCCGGCGCGGCTGCAGCGCAGGGGGAGGCAGAGGATGCGCTGCTGTGTGGCCTCAGGCTGCGCCGTCAGGGTTGCCTGTGCTCAGCTCCATCCGTGCTCTGTCCTGCGGTGACTGAGGGCAGAGTTTAAGCTTCTCCAGCACACAAAGGTGGGGAGCATTGAAGAGATCAGTGCTAAAACTGTGGTTGTCCCCCAAACCCACCCGTCAAGCACCTTTGCAGCAGCACACATAGAGCTGGACATGCCCCTCGAGCGAGAGCTGCTCCCCAGATGTGCGAGGCGCGTTTCAATTCATCCCCAAACCAGCAGAGGTGGCCCCAGACCAAACCTGAGCTCCAGACCCTACCTCCTTGCCATGGCACTTGGAGCTACCTTGAAACTTCTTGGCTTGGCCCCATGTTTGCAAACGCAATTCCGTCCAACCCGGCGTCTGGAGCCTCTGCAGCATCTGGAAAGCCTCCATCCCTTGGCAGGAGCTGGCTGGGAAGCGAGGGGATGCCATTTTGCAGGGGCCCACCTCTGCGAGGGCAGGAGGGAACAAGTCTTGACAAAGGGACCTATGGAGCTCCTTGGAAGCGGGACCCATGTGTGGGGTCGGGTCACGCCGGTCCTTGGCGTCAGAGGCACGCTCGAGCGGCCCTGCTGCCACTGGGGCTGCGGTTTGTGCCTCTGCAACGCCAGGATGGTTCCTGACCACAACTATGGCCGGGGACGTGTCTCAGATTCCAGAGCTCCCAGTCACCGACGCCGAGCGCCGTCACCCCATTGCTCCCTGCCTCCGAGTGAGAAACCCACCACCCCACCAACACCAGCCTCCCCCAGGCCCTACAACTGCCTGGTGACGGGCAGCGTATCCCTGTGGAACGCCATGGTATGGAATCCTTACGTACAACCCCATTGCTGCCTGCGGGGACGGAAGCGTGCCCATCGCCCCTGCGGGCAGCCAGCAGCATCACCCTGCTCTTGCCAAGGGTTAACAGAGCGGAGCGGGGAGGGCTCCTGCCTGACCTTGGCTCGGGAGCAGCGGTGGCGTCGCTCAGCCCGGCCCCTCGGCCGCGGAGCCGGTGGCCGGAGCGCTCCCCGCGCCTGGGTGGAGGTGGATGCGGAGGAAACTCCACCTCCGCGGGAGCAGAGCGGCTATTGCAGGAATTCCCAGAGAAATTCCCGCTGGCGGAGCCGTGAACTCTCCGTTACCTCTTTGCCAGAGCAGCTCCTTGAAGGGGCTAAACCCAGCGCGGGGGCGAGGCTGGAGCTGGGCTTGGGGGGCAGACTTTGGGAAGGGGCTTTAACTGACCCTGCGCACCACGAGGCACCATTACGGAGGCAGAGCTTGCTGCTAAATCGAGCCCCACAAAAGCTCACCTGGTTTTCCCACCCGGCTCCTGTGTGTCCCAAGTGATTCTCAGCCGATTTGGACCCATCTGATGGGCTGGATCAGGTCAAATGAGCTTTCCTTGCTTCCAGCGTCCGCAGCAGATTCAAGTCACCGTTGTTCATTTGGAGATGGGCCACCAAACTGCAGCCTCTGTCTTGCTCCCAGCCACCGGAGGCTCTTGGAGAATGCAGAGAGGAGAAACCCTCCTGGACCCAGCCTTGCCCACACACCTATCCCAAGACCAGGGCCTGCAGGATCTCAGCTTTGGGATCAAAGCTCATAGGGACCTTGGGATCATAGCTCATGTTGGTTGTCCCTCATAGACACACTGGGTTCTGAGCTGGTAGAGACACCCCATCCAGGGAGCATCAACCAGCAAGCAGCTGGAATACCCTGAGCCCCCATCCAATGCCATGAACACCAGGCAGGAGGTGGGAGCAGCCGCCATAGGCTTTGCCAACACTGATTTTGAGGAGGGGTTTGGTTCATTTCCCCTCCTTTTCACCCTCATGAACCTGCCTTGTTGGCACCTGAGGGCTCCTGGGTGCCTTGCTTTGGCCTTTTGGCTGTCTCCATTGGCACCGCAGCCACCACAGCAGGACCTCTGTGCATCACTGGTGAGGGTGCCCATAGCCAGCCACCCTCCTGCACTGATGGCCAAGCCATTCCTGACCACGCTGGGGATGGTTATTCTGATGGTCATCCCAAGCATGGGGATGCTGATCCTGCTCTTCTTCCCATCTCAGATTTGTGGGAGGAGGAGGAGAAATCCAAGGGAACAATCCCCTAGACATGAGCTTGTGCCAGCCACAGAATAGAAGCAGGGATCTGCCTTTTGTCCCCATCCTTGCTGCAATTGTCTGGTATTCTCTGTCTCCCAGCCCTGGCACCAGGGACAGTTGACCCTGGAGGCCAAAATCCTCCATCCAACCCCATAAGAAGCCCAGAGAATTTAGTGCTAATGGTGACTTGGCATTTCTGTCTTGCAGCCCGTCCTGTCTTCTCCTCCGAGGAGCCCCACAACCTCCCATTGCATCTGTCCCGGAGCTGCTGGTGCCTGTGGATGCTGCCATCTGGTCCTCCTGGGACAAGTCCTGCACCAGGAAGGGCTGCAGCCATGGAGGGATGAAGGGGAGCGTGGCCAGGACCACCCTGCATTGTAGCCCATGTGAAGCAGGGAACATGGGAGGGAGGACGTGGAGATGTCTGCTCTTCTGGGCTCTGCTCACTGTGAGTGCCAGGGTGAGGTCTGGGACCTCCAGCTTTGCAGATGCTCTTCAAGAGGCCCTTTGGATGTTCCCTAAACCTGGCTGCTGTTCAAACTAATAATGAAGGGGGCAGGAACGAGTGCTGAGCCCATTGCACGTTGTGAGATGCTCTCAGGGGGATGATGGACCAGAAGAGCTGTGCCAACCAAGTGGGTCCGTGCTGCCGTGCCACACCGGCCACCAGCGCTCTCTGGGGCTGGTCCCTGTGTGCGTGAGAGCATGTGTGAGCGCTCAGGGCTCCTTTCTCTCCCCCTCTCTGTCTCCTTTTATTCTCCTCCATAAAACATAGGAAGTCGAAGCCATTCATTTTGCTATTTGTGTCTCCCTCCCCACGCCCCGGTTCCCTCCCTTGCCCCCTGCAGCCTCGCTGCTTGCCCAGCATCCTTGACCCCGAGGAGTCTGGTGTGTCTGCACTTCCCTTTTGGCCCGTGGAAAGCGCCACTCTGAACTGGGGCCTTGATAAGTCTGCTGTGGGAAGGCAGGGGCTCCTGGGCTCTCACACAGGGCTTTCCCATGTAGCATTTCCTATGCTGTCCCTGCTCCATCTCCAGCTCTCCGGATGGCCGTGCCCCACCGTGGCACAGGCTTGGTCCTCTTGTGACCTGCTCTGTGTCAAAAGCCACGGTGCATGGAGGGAGGCATCCTCCTGAGGAGGAGGAGGAGGATGCTCAGCTCCTCTCACCCATAGCAAAGGATTGCAAAGGGGTTTCGCCTCCCCAGCCCATTCTCCTGTTGGTTATACAGAGCTCTGATGTTGTCTCCTACAGAGGTTGGGATTGACGGGACCTGTGTCCTGTGTGCAATGGAGCAAGCACATGGCAGAGCAGCCAGGGCTGGGATTGAGAGCTTAGAGGGGACGGAGACAGGGACTGACTGGCAGAGAGGGAGGGAGGAGATGCTCTAGTACAGAAGGGCTTTTCTCAGGAATACCTTCCCTGAGCTGCTCTGACGATGCACAAAGCCCTCGGGGTTCCATCCATGGGCTGGGGTCTGCAGTGATCCCTCCATCACCACCACGATGAGGACACAAGGACTTTGCCCATGCACGGACACTCACCTCACTGCCCACCAGCAAGGCAGAGGGTGAAATCAGGCAGCGAACAGGCAGAGTTTGGCCTCCTCCATCCATGGTTGGAGTGGAGGCTGCTTTGGCACGGCTGCAGGGAGCTGTGCAGGGCAGATTCCCCCCATGGCAAAGGCGCCCGTGATCTAAAACCTACTGGGGCTTCTAGGGATGGATACGCATTCGTGTACCTGAAAGGGCTGCTGGTTGAACTGGGAGGACTGGGAGGAAGAGTCTGATGGGTGAAGTCAGCTGCATTGTGTCATGCAGAGGGTGAAGGCAGCATGCTCCTACCTCATCCACAGAATCAGCTAGGTTGGAAAAGACCTTTAAGATCATCAAGTCCAATATTACCCCATTGCCTTCATCATTCCCTTTGAAAGCCCTCGCACACCACATGGCAAACCCACTCAGAGCCCCGTCCCTGGGGTTTTACCATACCCGCAGCCACGGCACCGCGGATAAGAGCCTTCTCCCTCTTATCACCGCACCAGCGGCACTGCAGCCGGCTCAGCAGCCCCGTGGCCGAGCCCCGAGCCCTGATCTCATCAGCGCACCGCACACTCGCAGCTCCAACAATGACCTCCTTCCCTGCCCGACACAATTCCCAGAAACACAGAGCCTCCCGCTGGAGCCTCCCGGGGGAAGCGTGCCAGCCGGCCTGTCGGCACCAGCACGGACACCGCTGCCAGCGCTGCCAGCCCCAGCTCCGCAGGGAAAACAAGGGTGTGCTATGGGGAGAGGCTGAGCTGCAGCCCCCCGTGGCATCCTTTAGCTGGTTGTGCTCAGGAAGACCCTCTCGTCTTGATTCACCACCAAGTGCTTTGCCCCATCCCAAACACCCCATTCATGCCTGGCTGCCATCACCCTGCCTGCTCCGAGTGCCTGCTGGGTTCTCAAAGGATGCTCATGGGACCAAGAGGCAACACCAAGACCAAAGCGGCCAGGTTGGGAGGGTAGAGATGGGGCTCATGGCTCCCCTCACCCCAGTGGACCCCCAGCTACAAGAGGCTCTTCTGCATCTCGCAGCATCACTGAGCGCCTCGGTCTGCTGGAGCTTTTCCTCGGCACGTTTGAGTAATCACCACTGCAGCTTCCAGCTGGAATATGCGGACACCAGGCATGGTTGGATCATGGAATGATTAGAGTTGGAGAGGAGCTTAAAGCTCATCCAGCTCCAAACCCTGCCCCGGGCAGGGACCCCTTCCACTGGAGCAGCTTGCTCCAAGCCCCTGTGTCCAACCTGGCCTTGAGCACTGCCAGCGATGGGGTAGCCGCAGTTTCTCTGGGCAGCCAGCCTCTCTGCCCTACACATGCACCAGCACCATCCTGCAGCCCACAGGGATGTGGAGCAGCACCCGGCACGGTGCAGTGGCTGGGATGCCAGCCCGGGTGCAAGGCTGCTGCGGGGTGGGAGGGCCGGCACGGGATGCACTGCTCACAAAAACACATGGGGGATGCTGAGGAGGACAGACTCGCTGGCTGCACCAGGCTTCCTGCCCCCCGGCCACTGGTGACATCATTGCTCCCGGTGGGAATGTCCACCCCAGCCCTGCTCAGCCCCTGACAGCAGCCGATAAGTTCCTGATCTCCTGCCTGGCTTTCCAACCTCCCAAAGAGCTCCATGCTACTACCCCCTGCCACCATGGCACGGCAGCTGGCAAACCTGCATCCTCTCCCTCACCACCTCACGAGGTGATGGGATGGAATCGGTACCCCATGTGCTGGGTGCCTCTTCCCAATCTCTGTGACGTGGCTACCTGGAGACCCTCTGCCTTGTGCTCTGGGCCCTGCATCCCTTCAGCACATTCTCTGTACCCTCACCAGTGTGCAGCACTGGGGCATGCGGCAGCCCTATGGACGCTGCTTCGGAGGTGCTGAAGATAATGGCAGGATGATGGCTCCATCCCACTCATCCTCCTGCACAGCCAACCCAGCCCAGTACTGTATGTTCTCCAGACCCCTCTCCATGTAGATTGGCAGGGGAGCTGCAAACCTGCCTCCTGCCCCTGCCCAAACCTGCTGCCATCAGCACTTTGCTGCAGCTGCTTCCAACAATGCTGCTCTAAGAGCTTTTCCCAACCTAACCCCCCCTCTTCCCCGGCTCCATCCTTCTGGCTCCAGCCCACTGGGGATAGAAGGCTTCTCCTTCCCGAACACAAACATCACTGCAATCTGCTAAACCCCGCTGCTGATCCCGACGGCATCCTCCTGTCCTGAGCTTTCCTACAGCGCAGCCTTTCTACCGGTAATAGCACCAGGCTCCTTCTCCCATCATTGTTGACTCGACAATGAAAACTGTTTGTATTATTGTGTCCCCGAAGCTTTGCCAATAGCACATGTGTCCCGAGCTGATAGCAACAGGTTTTGGCAAGGCTGCGGCTGCATCAGATAAGAGCCTTTAACCTTATTTCTCCAGCTCCAGCGCACCACGAAGGGCCGGGCTGCGGCGAGCCTTTCCCTTATCCTCCCCAGCGCTTCCAGATCCAAGCGAAAGGAGGAGGGAGATGGAGGTGCTCGGGGCTGGCAGCCTGGGAAAGGGCCTTGGTGCGGGAAGAGCCGGGGGGGGCTGGAATCACGGGGCCGCTTTCCCAGGCACTTTAAGGGCTCAACGCGCCGCTGTCCCGGTCCTTCCTTAGGGAGCCGCCCGGCTCCACCTTGGCGCGGCTCCCGCACACAGCAGGAGCGCAGCGCAGGAGGAACGCTGGAACCCGGCGGCCCTCGCACGCTCCCGGCTGGCCCGCGAACAAAGCCTTTGCCTTGGAGCCCTTCCCCGCTGCCTTCCGCCTGCCCCCCGGCAGCAGCCTTCATCCATGGGGGGGGGGGCACGGCATCCTCCCCCTCGCACCCTGCATCCCCCGGCTCCGCTCACAGCGTCCCCAAGCGCCGTCGCTGAGGTGCCCTTTTCGCTCAGCTGCGGCACAAAGGATGCGCTGAAATCAGAAAGCAAAGATGCTGCCCGTGGCAAGCTTTTAAATCATCGTTTTTAGGCGAGTTTACAGGGGGGATGTCGCAGGTCCTGGGGGTTTGAGCTGTAGATGCAGCACCTTCATGAACATTTCCCTTCCCTTCATGTCCACATACAGCACTGAAAAGCAAAAGTTGTTCCTCTGCTTGCAGGGAGGAAAAGCTCTCAGGCCCTTTTCTTTATTCTTAGCATTATTCCTGTAATTATTATTATTGTTCTGTCGCAGGAAAGAAGCACTCTGTGAGAATTAGCCTGCTACATCCTGCCCTTTGCCAGGGAGGGTATTGTCTCTTAGGGGCCAGAGGAGAGGCTGGGTTGCCCCATGCCCTGCACATCACATGGGGAAACTGAGGCACGAAGTCACAGCAACATCTAACCCCTGTCTCTTATCCACTTAGGCTTGGCACTCAGGGTTGCCCTGGCTATATGCAGGTGAGGTTGCTCTCAGCATCACCACCATCCTTTCTGCTGGGCAGTGAAAGCCTTGGTGAAAGAGAGGGGTGGCCACAAGGCCTCATGTGCAAGGAGGTGGGCTGCAAGCTTCAGTGAAGGTTGTCACTTCCAGGGATGCAGCTAAGGGGTCCTCTTCCTCCAGGGATGCTTCAAAGTGTTCCCTTTCTTCAGGGATGCCGCAAAGTGCTCCCCTTCTTTAAGGATGCTGCAAAGGACTCCTCTTCCTCCAGACCTGGCCAGGGTGATGCTCAGAAACCTGACAACCTCCCCCCCACCAGGGTCCTGTGAGCAAA
This sequence comes from Lathamus discolor, assembly GCF_037157495.1. Classification (NCBI taxonomy): domain Eukaryota; kingdom Metazoa; phylum Chordata; class Aves; order Psittaciformes; family Psittacidae; genus Lathamus; species Lathamus discolor. Next base: position 1,682,743 of record NC_088894.1, on the reverse strand, counting down.
CCAGCCCCTGCGTGGAAAAACCCCAAGCAGAAAGTGCTGGTCTCAGGCTGCAGATGAAGTGGGGAGAGGGGAGCGCGGCACAGCCAGCAGCCATCTGCCATCTGCGGCAGCGCGGTGAGGTAATGCCTTGTGCTATGTTGGAACATGTCGGGAGCCACAGCAGCTCTGGAGAACAGCAAACCTTCCCCAGATGGAGACATCCTGGGCTGCTGCATCAGCCCCCATGGTGATGGAGAGGGTGGATGACCCCCCTTGCAGCCAGCAGCTGCCCTCCCCTGCTTGCTTGCCACTGCAGAGAAGCAATAACTGGCTCAGCCCCTCCTGATGAGCAAAGCAATGGAGGTGTGATCTCCATTGCTGCCTGAATCCCCCTCCCCTCCCCTGCTTGAAAGTGGCATCCTCATCCGGGTGTAGCACGAACTCATTTATCCATGGTGCTTTCAGCTGGATGATGCTTGAAGAACAAGGCATGAGCAAACACCCAGCAGAGGTAGGAACCCACAGAGCAGAGCCCCAGCAAGAAGAGAAGGCTCCTTAAGGGGAGACCTCATCACAGTCTTCAATACCTAAAGGGGCTGCAGGAAACCTGGAGAGGGGCTTTGGACCAGGGCCTGTAGGGACAGGCCAAGGGGAATGGCTTGAACCTGCCCGAGGGGAGACTGATATGAGCTCTTAGGCAGAAGCTCTTCCCTGTGAGGGTGCTGAGGCGCTGGCACAGGGTGCCCAGAGAAGCTGTGGCTGCCCCATCCCTGGCAGTGCTCAAGGCCAGGTTGGACACAGGGGCTTGGAGCAAGCTGCTCCAGTGGAAGGGGTCCCTGCCCGTGGCAGGGGTTGGAGCTGGAGGAGCTTTAAGGTCCTTTCCATCCCAAACCAGGCTGGGACTCTGTGATGGTCAGGCAGTGCGGAGCAGTGAGCCTGAGCATGCGGAAAGAGCAGGATCCCAGCTCTTGGCTGCATCCCCTGCACAGACACCAGCGAGCAGCACTTTCTGCCAACCTGATGGAAGCAGCGGATAACCCCGGTGTGCCCAGGGTCTGCACATGCCCCAGGGACACGATGCCACAGGCAGAGCTCCTTTGCTTGCTGTAACCGAGAGATGAAACTGGGCCGATGGGAGCAGCTGAACAGCAGCCAAATCTGCTCCTCAGCGGCTTTTCTGCGCTCTGTATTCATGTATTTGGCATGAGCAGCTCCGCATTGAGGTAATTCATTAACACTCAACCAAAAATGTGTTTATGGGAGCCTTGGAATACTTGGGAGAAGTGTAAGACTTTCCTTCCTAAAAGCCGGGGCTCTCCCTGTGATGGGAGCCAAGCATTGAAGCAACGACTGCTGCCGTGATCAGCTGTAGGGAAGCGACTCTAGCTCCGCGCCACATGGCAAAGCCTTTCCTGGCATTATCCTGGTGGGATTTGCAGCTTGGGAGCTCTGGGTTTCACAGGGAGCAGGTTGGGGAGCAACCATGGGGTGATGTGGGTGGAAATGAGGCACCCCAAGGGACCCTTGGAGTGCAAGAAGGGGAAGGGAGGCAGGATGGCCCTGGTGAGGACCACGAGCTCTGGCTGCTGCCCATGCGGCGCAAGCAGCCTTTCTGGGTTAGCTGTGGGTTTCGCTGCTCGCACAATGGGTACGGCTGTTGTCATTCCAGTTATAATCTTGCACAAACAAGGCCGGCCTCTGGTTATTGAAAAGAGCTGAAAGAGAAAGACAACTCTCTCCGCTTCCTCGGATGCGGTGCCTGATTGCCGGGCTTGGCCGGCACCATGCCACTGTGCCCCAGGGCACCTTCCCTCTGTCCCCAGTGCCCTTTGCTCATCAGATGGAGCTGGAAGCCAAGAAAAAGAGCAAATGGGAAGAAAACTGCTGAGCCGGCCGTTCACAGAATCCCAGCCTGGTCTGGGTTGGAAAGGACCTGAAGCTCCTCCAGCTCCAACCCCTGCCCCGGGCAGGGACCCCTTCCACTGGAGCAGCTTGCTCCAAGTCCCTGTGTCCAACCTGGCCTTGAGCACTGCCAGGGATGGGGCAGCCACAGCTTCTCTGGGCACCCTGTGCCAGCGCCTCAGCACCCTCACAGGGCAGAGCTTGTGCCTTGTGTCTAAAAGAACTACAGAACTTCCCCTGTTTCAGTCTGAACCCATCAGCCCTTGTCCTATCGCTACAGCCCCTGATGAAGAGCCCCTCTCCAATGGGGCTGACCACAACCACCCATCCTCTCCCCGCTGCCCCAGTGTGGGTGGGAAAGAGTCTGGTCCTTGGCCTGGGGCCACGGGGACGTGTCACCCTTGCACAGAGGTAGCTGCTGCCAGGATGCTCCTAACACGGATGCCACAGTGCAGCTGCTGGCGCCCTGCAGCCCCCGGCATGGCCGGCTCTGCCTGACCCACTGAACCCTTTGTGCAGGAGGAAACCGGGCGCTGAGCTGGGCGCTGGAAAAGGGGAGGCTCTGGTGGAGCAGGGAGCGTTTCCCAGCAGATGACTTCAGTGCCGGCAGGGCTCACACACACCCACAGCCCCGAGTCCTTTGCTCTGCAGGAAGCGCCTTTCTTTGGGAAGCCTTTGTTCCACCAAGGCTGCAGCAGCCCCGGGGGACCCCGCAGGACCCGCCTGCATGGGGGCACATCTCGGGGTGCTGGGGGAGCACCGGGCTGGGCAGCCCTGCAAGGGTCCCACATACTCCATGGGGAATGTCCCTGCTCCCCTTGACCACCCCAGAAAAGAGCATCACCCTCGGGATGAAGAAGTGGATGCGGGGGTTGGTCCATCCACCCATCCATGCATGCATCCATCCATCCTGCCTGGCCACATGGTGCTGGGTACCTGTGCGGTGTGGCCTAAAGATAACGATGAGCTGTGATTAACCACAAATATCTCCCTGTGAAATCTCTCATTCATCCAACTGGATGCACCTCGGCACCAGCCCCACACCGGTGATTACGTGGTGCTTGATCCATTAGCGGTGTGAACACCTCTGGAAGCAAGACCGGTCCATGTGGAGGGCTGGATCCTGCCCCTGCCCCACTGCTTGTGCCTTGCACCCTCTGCAAAGTGAGCATAAAACGCTGTTTTCCCATCATGGTTGCACAGCCCCTGGGGCTCCTGCACCCACCCGCAGCCAGAAATAACCATCACGTTCAACCACCAACGCTCATCCCTACCTTCTTCCACCCCCCTTTATCCCCCACCGCCCTTCGGGATGGCCCCGGCGGTGCCACATCTATTTTTAGGCGGCTGGGAGCCGGGCTGGCAGGAATAACCCTCGGCACGGGCTGGGAGCAGGGGGGGAAAGCGCCTTTGTGCCGGGGCGCAGCGCGGCCGTCCCGCCCCGCTTCCTCTCTTAGGTGTGGTGCTGGGATGCGAGGAAGGGAAGCGGGGGCCGGGGGGGGGTCAGCGAGTCGCCGGCCCAATAGAACTGAAGGGGGTGGAAGGAAAAGCAATAATAGGAGAATAAAGCCCTGGTGCCGGGTGCCTGCTGGGGTCCTGCTCGCCCGACGCCAAGCGCGGCCAGGACGGGTCACCCGCTGGTGCTCACCGATGTTATCTCTGCCCAGGGATGTCCAGAGCTTCCTCTCTCTGTGCTGTGGTCAGCGAGGAGCCGGGCCACAGGGTGATGGGAGGGGGTTTCTGTGTCCATCCCCACCAAGAACCTGAGTATGGAGCCCACACAGTGCACCCTGCACCCCGGCTGGTGATGGTGCTTTTGTTCCGCACCAGGGTGGGTGCGAAGCAAAGTGGCATTGCCCAGGCAGGCAGCGCAGCCCCTCCGTGCTGGTCCCGGCATTCTGAGTGCTTTGCACCCTGGTAATGTCGCACCCAAGCATTTTTAGGTGCTTTGGATGCTGCTCCATCCCTCCTCACAGATTTCCTTCCCTTCTTCCCCTGTTTCATCCCTCACCCCTCCTTCTTCAACAACCGTGCCCTTCCTTTTCCTATCCACCACCCTCCCTGGCTCTTTCCCCTGCACTGGGATGCAGCACCAAAAGCAAGTGCTGGATTTGCAGACATGCTGCAAGGCAGGGTTTGCCCTGCATGCATGCTCTAGGGTCCAAGTCCTGGACTTTGCTCCAGGAGGTCCCAAAGCACCCACTTCCACAGGGACAGCAGCACTGCTCTGATCCCAGCCCGTGGCATTCCCTGCAGAGGAGGTCCACGCTTGGAGCGGTTGCATGGAGCAAGCGTGGCAGCAGGCACGAGGCTCTGTGGGTTCGTCCTGGCTCTCAGCATCGTTTCCAGGGCAGGGAAAGGCTGAGCTTCCCCAATCCCACCCCACTGCAGCTCATCCTCACCACATCCCAAACGCCAGCCAGTGCCACCAGCTCCAAACCCAGCTCCAGGCCAGCTCTGAGCCTGGAGGCCAAGGATGTTGCTGGAGCCACGGGGTGGATGTGACCGGGGAGAAGGACCAGGACCAGCAGCAGTGGGATAACCCTGGGCTATCCCCAGCATCTTCCCACACTGACTGCTCCGATGCTGCTCACTTCACCCCACAAGCAGCCACAAGCCCTGGCCTGGGGACCCCCATCTCCCCCCAGCACCCACCTTGCTGCTCCCTAAGGCAGGGGCAAAGAGCCAAAGCCTCCAGCAGCTCCGAGACAGCGATGCTCCGGCTCCCTGGAAGACGGGGAGAGCAGAGAGGAGGCTCCTGCGGCCGCACGGGCTCTCCCATGGACTGGTGCTGATTTGCTCTTGCAAAACATTAATAAGAGGCTGCAGGAAGGTGAAGGGAATCTATCCCGAAGCCTCCGCCGCTCCCGAATAGCGCTTGAGGAACAAGCGAGATGAGACTTTGGTATTTGTATTTCTTTTTGCAAGGCCTTTGTTTTGCTCAGGGTTAACAGTGATCGGCTTCTCCAAATCACTTCCAGACACACAGAAACCATGGCATGCAATACCCCACCGCTGCAAGGAGGCTGCGAGCCGGGCGCTTGCGCAACCCGGTGCCCCAAGTCTTCCTAATGCTGAGGGTCACATTTTGGGCTCGGGGCTTGGGTATGTCCATAGTCAGGGGGGGCTTGGAGCAGATACCCGGAGCTGGGGCATCCTTCCAACATCAACCCGATGGCCTGGGGGGGTGTCAGGGAGCCAGGGTGTTGTGTGAGCACAGCTCTGCTTGCAAACGGGCCCTGCAGAGATCATAACTCCTCTGTGCCAAGAGCAGGAAGGACCTTCAGACCACCGAGCCTGATGCTTGGCACTGGTGGCTTCCTGATGGCAGCGTGCCGTAGGGATGCTGCTGTGCCATGGGGATGCAGCCGTGCCACGATAACCCGCCTGCCGATGGCAGCTTGCCTTAGGGATGCTGCAATGCCGCAGGGATGCTGCAATGCCACAGGGATGCTGCTGTGCCCTACAACTTGTGTGGCAATGGCATGGCCGTGTCAGCCCCAGCAGCGCAGCTCAGGAGGTTTTAGCTGCTGTCCCCCTGCTGCTGGTGAACCCCCAATTCCTCAAGTCCCGGTCTGACAGGCTGGAGTTACGTTTGTTTCCATACGAACAGGGAACAAAAGGAGCAGTTTCTCCCCATCCCGGCGCTGAAATTCCCACCAGAAAATGCCACGGGAAGAGGGTTTGCCCCTGCTTCACCCCAGGGCTGCTCCTGACCCCGGCAGGGAATGCCGGCCAAAACACACACACACGAAATAAAGCCTAAGGGAACTCAACGCCGAGCCCCCAGCATCCCTGTCCGCTTGCAAACAGGCAGCCTGGCAGGCGAATCTAAACACTCCCCTGCCTCGGCTCGGCGGGTCGCAGCCAGCCGGGAAAGAAAGGAAAGGAGAGAAAGGAAAGAAGGCAGCGAGGGAACACGAACAGCCCTCGGCTTGGGAGGAAGGGAGAAGGGCAGAAGCGTCCACACCGGTCCCAGCCCGGCCCTCCGCGGGTGGCTCTTCCTGCTGGCGCCTGGGGACGCCCCCCTTCCTCCTCCTCCTCCTCCTCCCCCTCATCTCCTCCTCCTCCTCCTCCTCCTCCTCTCCCTCTCGTCCTCCTCCTCCTCCTCCTCCCCTTCTCGCCTCTGATTGGTCCAGCCCTGCTATATTTTGCCCCTTCCAGCCCAACATCATCCCAAAAGTTTTTTTTTTTTCGGGGGGGAAAAAAGGGGAAAATAAAAAAAAAAAAAAGAAAAGAAAAGAAAAAAATAAAAGAGGAAAACCAAAAAATCCCCAAGAAAAGAAACCAAAACAAAGCGACCGAGCGCAGGTTTCCCCTCGGAGCGCAGGCGAGGGCGGCGAGCGGCGGGGCTGCTGCGCGGCGGCTGCTGGACCCGGTGGGACGCGGCGGGACCCGGTTCTTTTCTCCGGCACCCGGTCGGGTCGGACACAAAGTGCTGTCCAGCTGGAATGAATATATCTGAGTCTAACTACTGCCGAGAGGAGATATCGCAACCCCGGGGCGACTGTTCATGGGTCACCGCCGCCGTGCCGGCCGCTGAGCCCGGGCTCGCCTTCCCTCGCCCCCCGGGAGCCGCGTCCCCCGCCAGCCGCACGCCCAGCCCCGAGCCCGGCTTCGCCTTCGGCCCCGGCCCCGGCGGAGCGGCCCCCGGCGCGGCCCCCGGCGCGGCCCCCAGCCGCTCGCCCAGCCCCGAGGCGGGCTATGGATACAGCCCCCCGGCGGGCCGCGCCGAGGGCAAGGCCGGCGAGGACTCCCGCATCCGCCGGCCCATGAACGCCTTCATGGTCTGGGCGAAGGATGAGCGCAAGCGGCTGGCGCAGCAGAACCCCGACCTGCACAACGCCGTGCTCAGCAAGATGCTGGGTGAGCGGGGAGGGCTGCGGGAGGGCAGGGATGTGGGATGAGGGGGGTATGGAGTTAGGGACGCGGGGATGAGGGGGGACGGGGCTGGGGATGCAACTGCAGGAATGGAAGGTTGCGGGATGCGGGGGTACGGAACCAGGCATGCGGGGATATGGGATTGGGGATGCGGGGGTCAGGGTCTGGAGATACGGGCTGCAAGAGTATAGAGAGGTGGGATGCGGGGGTACGGAACTAGGGATGCGGGGATATGGGATTGGGGATGCGGGGGTCAGGGTCTGGAGATACGGGCTGCAAGAGTATAGAGAGGTGGGATGCGGGGGTACAGAGCTAGGGATGTGGGGATATGGGGTTGGGGATGCCAGTGACAAGAGTAGTGCTGCAAGATACGGGGGTATTGAGCTAAGGACAATGGGATGTGAGGGTACGGGGCTGGGGCTGCAGGCTGCAAGAGTACGGGGCTGCAGGATATGGGGGTACAGAGCTAGGGATGAGGGGTTACAGGGATGGGAATGTGGGCTGCAAGAGTACAGGGCGGTGGGATGCAGGGGTATGGAGCTGAAGAGGCAGGAATGTGGGGGTACAGGGCTGGGAATGAAGGGATAGGTGGTTGTGGGGCTGGGAATGTTGGCTGCAGCGATCCAGGGCAGCAGGATGCAGGGATATAGGGCTTCAGATGTGGGCTGCAGGGGTATGGGGCAGTAGGATGCAGAGTTACAGGGCTGGGGATATACACTGCAGAGATATGGGATGCTGGGATTCAGGGATACGGAGTTGGGGATGCGAGTTGCAGGTTACAGGGTGTTGGGATGCAGGGATAGAGGGCTGTGAGCGCGCGAGGAAGGGGTACAGGGCATTGGGAAGTACACTGCAAGGGTACAGGGCTGCAGGATGCAGGCTGAGAGGATTTGAGGCAGCGGGACACGGGATACAAGGATATGGGGCTGCGCTAGCCGGGGTGCAAGGGTACAGGATTGCAGGCTGCAGGCTGCAAGGGTATGGGGCTACAGGGTGCAGGACATGGGGATACAGGGGTGCAGAGGCTGGGTTACAAGGATGGGGTGCTGCGGGATGCACAGATCGGGTGCCATGAGATACAGGGCTGTGGGCTGCAAAGTTAGAGAGCTGCGGGATGCGAGCTGTAGGGATATGGCATGAAGGGAGGCATGGATGCAGGGATGTGGGATATAAGGGTTCAGGGCTTTGAAATCAAGGACTGTAGAGTGCGGTGCTACAGGGCTGTGGGATATGGTGTTAGAGGATGTGGGAATATGGGACTGTGGGTTGTGGGATGTGAGGATACAGAGCTGCCTGTATGCAAAACACAGTGAAACGGGTCGAGGGATGCAGAATACAGGGCTGTGGGGTACACAGCTGCGAGGATGCAGGATATGGGAATACAAGGCTGCAGGATGCGGGATACACAACTGTAGGATGCGGGATGTGGGAACACGGGAAGCAGGATATGGGTAGACGGAGTTGCAGGATGCGGGACTACGGGAAGCAGGATATGGCAGCAGGATGCAGAGACACAGGGCTGCAGGGACATGGGGCTCAGGATACGGGACTGCGGGGTTTGGGAATGGGCAACTGGGGCTGTGCGGGGCTGTGGATGCGGGATGCAGGGAATCAGGCACACCAGGGACCGGGCTGTGCTGAGGAGCAGCGGGATACAGGATCCCCAGCCCTGGTTTTGAACCCCCCATTCTCCTGCTGTGCTGCAGTGCTGAGCCTGCTGTGGGGACGTGGGGACATGGGGACAGTCCTGCTTGGGTTCCCATTCCCCAGCCCTTCCTTGTGCCAGCACCAGGACCCCATTTAGGTGCTGCATTGCCCAAGGGAGCCCTTCCCACCCCAAAGTCTCCATCTGCCCTGATGCCCATGCCCCGACCAGCAGCGGGTGGCCGAGCCGATGTGACAAGAGCTTTGCTTTCCCCCTTCCAGGCCAGTCATGGAAAGCGCTGAGCGCCAGCGACAAGCGTCCCTTCGTGGAAGAGGCCGAGCGGCTGCGCATCCAGCACCTCCAGGATCACCCCAACTACAAGTACCGCCCAAGGAGAAAGAAGCAAGCCAAGAAAATCAAGAGGATGGAACCCAATATCCTCCTGCATAACCTTTCCCAGCCTTGCAGTGACAACTTCAGCATGAGTCACCACGGTGGCAGCCAGCCGGGCCACCCCCAGCCTCCCCCACTTAACCACTTCAGAGAACTCCACTCCATGGGGTCGGATATTGAAAACTATGGCTTGCCAACTCCTGAGATGTCTCCCTTGGATGTCTTGGAACAGACCGAGCCGGCGTTTTTCCCTCCGCACATGCAGGATGACTGCAACATGATGCCCTTTCGCGGCTACCACCACCATCACCAGATGGAGTTTCCCCAGGAGAAGTGCATGGGGCGGGACGTGGCCGTGCCCTACGCGCAGACCCCTTCGCACTTGGCCGACGCCATGAGGACTCCCCATCCTTCCAGCATATACTACAACCAGATGTGCTCGGGAACTCAGAACGGGCTTTCTGCCCACCTGGGCCAGCTCTCACCCCCTCCTGAAGCCCATCACATGGAGAGCGTGGATCACTTGAACCAAACCGAGCTGTGGACAGACGTTGACCGCAATGAGTTTGACCAGTATTTGAACATGAGCAGGACTCGTCCCGAAGCCTCGGGACTCCCTTACCATGTCTCCCTGTCCAAAGTGACTCCTAGAAGCATCTCCTGCGAGGAGAGCAGCTTGATATCTGCCTTGTCCGATGCCAGCAGCGCTGTCTACTATAGCCCATGCATCACCGGTTAGGTTGGCCCCACCATCCGATGCTCGCGATGGAGAGCCCCGACTCTCCTCTAGAAACCAAAAGCCATCCTCCTTTAACCACGAGCTCCATCATATTTAGAGTATCTCATTAAATGCATCGCTTTCTTTTTGGTTCTTTTCCTTTTCTTTCAAATTTTATTCCTATTTTTTATGGGTTTTTTAAGACGAAACTCCATGCTGAACTCACTGATATACCATATAACTATATAACACAGATAGACGCCTTTCCCAAGCACTCGCCTGCCTTCCCGCTTCCCGCTCCAGCCCTCGCCAGGGCGTACCTGTAGCTCCCACCAGCTCCAAGGGGCATTTTTAAGCCAATTGCAATAAATCCTGCCTGAAACAACCACCACCAGCATGAGCCGAAGCGACCTGCTCCCAATATTTAACCCAAGGGCAGGAAAACTTGTGGAGGGAGGGGAAATCCATCACTTTTAGGAAGACTTTGCCGAGGCCATTAAAGGGTCGGCGCCCGTTAGGGGTGGGCTTTAGGACAGTTTTTACTGTATTCTCAGCAATATATTTTAATTGGGCAACAAAACTATATTTTTACTAAGCATTTTTATATATAAAATGGTATTTAATGTCTTTTGGGGTGTCGGGGTTGGTTTTTTATTAGACTTTTTCCAAAGAAATCAAGGGATATCCATGAGATCTAAAGCATTTATGTAGCAAAGCTGGATTTAAAAAGAAAAAGGAAAAAAAAAAAAAAAAAAAAGGAGAAAAAGGGGGGAAAAAAGGGGAGAAAGAAAAAAAAAAGGAGATATTTTGTGGCAAAGGGAATGTCAATGTAAATATTGTGGAACAATCGACTGGAATTTTTGTACAAAAGGGAACTACGACTGCAAACACTTTTCTTGTATGGAGAGCAAACTGTTTTATACTGGTTAATTATTAAAACATCTTCATCTAATTGCTCCCATCTTGTGTGCTTGTTGTGTGAACACATATTTTCCGCAAATCCATGTTGTCCCAACCGGTTCCAGATTGCTGTATCCGTTGATTAATGCTCTGACAACCTGGCAAATGGATTAATCTCCAGGCTGCCGCCTGCCCGCCCCGGCAGCCGCCTTGGGCTCGGTGAGCGCGGCTCTGCTCGGCTCCGGAGCGCCGGCAGCGGGATGGGGTGATGCTGCTGGTCTCTTCCCCCCCCCCCCCCTTTTCCTTGGAGATGTGCTCTGCAGGAAAAGCTGCTGTTCCCACATGGAAACACAATAAAACATGCGATATCCGCCTCTGAAAACGGCCTCGGTGTGGTTCTTTTGCCAAGCTGGCAGCGCGGGGTCCCCATGGCTCATCCCGGTATCCCATTGCCCTGGGTTCGGTGCTTAAACCAGTGCTGAAACACCCCCAAAACTGAGCCAGCTCCTCCAGCACCTTCACTCCTATTCCTAGGAGCTGGAATAAAACCCCTTGTGCCGGAGCCCTTCCACCTCTCTCACTGGCTGCTTCCACGGGTCTTGCCAAGAGGTCACCGTGCCCTGTCGGACTCAGCTTGGAGCCACCGGTGCTTTGTCCCATTCCCATGAATCATTTTATGATGCACAGCTATGTTTCTGTCCCATTTGCAGAGGAGCAATGACAATCTGTTGCATAAAAGCCCGGTGGCATCCGTTCCTTGAACGCTGAGTGATTTAAACCAGGCTGATATCGCCAAAAAAGGCTATTTAACAAACTCCCCCCCACACACACCCCCCATCAAATTGAATAGAAGAAGCGGGTTTTTTGCTGTTGTTGTTGGCAAAGAATTGCCTTTTAGGGGAAATGGATATTTAACAAATGACATTAATTTTCGAGCTTCTCCGAAATTAAATTCACATTAGTGTTAACACGACTAAATCCTGACTCACTTCTCTTTTTTTTTTGGGGGGGGGGTGTTGTTGTTTCATGTGAAGCACCAATAAACGGGACCAGCTCCGGGGGCTGGCGGCGCGCTCCCATTAAACGCCAGAAAGGCGCTTCATTGTCTTTCCATATACAGTATGTAAAAAGGGGGAATACATGGAAAAATGACCTCACTACCTACACGGGAGGGCTGGCGGGCGCCCGGCGGGTGCCAGAACCCCGCGCTGCAGCAAACAAACACAACACCAAATGAGAAGCATCCTGTGCCGCCGCCGATGACTATGAAAGGAAGCAGCCGTCTATAGGCTCCATCCCCGAAGCGGCCTGGGAGGAAGGAGATTGGGGACAAGAAAGCACTGACTTGTTTTCCAGCTTCATTCCCACCCCCCCATCATCAGCTTCCAGGTACCTTCCCGGTGAGGATGCGATCACTTCCTGCGGTTCAAAGGAGCGATGCAGACGCTGGTGCTGGCCCAGCTGCCCTGCCGTGCTGGGGATCCCATCACAGAGGAAACGTTAGGTCATTTTTCTGCCGTAGAAATCCCCTTCTTTCCCCATGGCTCCGGCTGTGCCAGCTCGCCTCTGATCGCAGAGCATGGCTAGAAATCCTTGGGGTGGTTTCTTGGCTGCAGTTCCTCGCTCTGGTACGGCGTGTCCTGAGTTTGGGTGCTTGACGGCACAGGCAGCATGGTTGGGAATGAGCAGGAGCTTTCCCAAAGTACTTAAGCTGCACACTTGGAATCTAACTTTGCCATGGGGATGGGAGGGGATCAGGGGTCTCTTCACTATGAGGGTGCTGAGGCGCTGGCACCGGGTGCCCAGAGAAGCTGTGGCTGCCCCATCCCTGGCAGTGTTCAAGGCCAGGTTGGACACAGGGGCTTGGAGCAAGCTGCTCCAGTGGAAGGGGTCCCTGCCCGTGGGACACTCGATGAGCTTTAAGATCCCTTCCAACCCAAACCATTCCATGATTCTATGATGCTTCCATGGGGCTGGGGCTGGTACCAGGCTGAAGAGTGGTGATGGATGCTCGCTGCCATCCATAAGCACACCAGGGATGCATCAGATTGAAACCACTGCTGCTGAGTCACCGTGAAAGCATCGAGCAGTGCTGGACCCTGCTGTGCCCACTCGTCCACAGGTCACCAAGACCCAGCAGCAGATTTGGGTCTGCATCACTCCAACACCGCACGGCTTTGTTACCAAAGCCTTGGCTTGCATCTACACAAAAGCAGGCAGGGCCCTGCCAACGCTCCTGCCTAACCCAGCCCTGGGTGTTTTCATTAATAATAAAGCCTAATTGCGCTTGAGGCTGCGAACAATGTGTGGCTGCCCCGTCCCACTGGCCAGCCCTACCCCAGGTCACGGGGAAATGAGAAAGAAGGGAAAGGAGAGAGGAAGAAAACAGGAGCATGGGTTTGGGTCAGATAACAGCAGGCAGAAGGACCTGTGCCAGACCCGGGGCATGCCGCCTCCCCCCTTTGCTCAGTGTTGCACTGGGCCTTTTTCACCTAAACGTGCAGTTTTGACACCAAATTCATTGTGAAGGGTCCCAATCCGGAGCTGTTCCCCCGGGGCGGCAGTGCGTGACTGGTACTGGGCTTGGGCAGGCACTTTCCATGGCATCAGAGATGCTCCATGTTTTAGCCAAGGCCAGAGCTGGATTTAACCCTCTCCAAAGCCAAGCTTGGACTGGGTGGTTGATCCAGCCCCATCAGGCAGGCAGAGAGCAGGGCAGAGCACGGAAGGGTGCTGAGTCCTTGATGAGCTTTAACCACAACACTCATTAGCTGGGTTTGGTTTGATGCTAATTGCTCACCTCCCGGTTTCCCCTAACTTTGGCTATTTTGTGGTTTTGCTCAGCCCGAGGTCACTTAATCCAAACCACAGGTCAGGAAAGGCGCTGGGGATGGGATGCAACAAGCAGCTAAAGCCGTGCCCATTAGAGCTCCTCAATCCCTGTGCCCATTGGGATACATCCTGCTCTGCTCAGGCACTGGGACCAGGCACAGCCAGAAAGCTGAGCTCCAGGAGTGCTTCTGTGTTCCCAACATCATCTCCTTCCCCTGCCTCCATCCCCTGTGGCTGCGCTGGGGCCAGGAAACCATCCACCAGCGGTGGCTCAGGTGTGACGTGGGGCTGGAAATGGACGGGCTGGAATAGTTTGGGGATGATTTCACTGCCGTTATGGCTCAGGCCGGGGCTGTTACTGCACAGCCCCTTCCGATTTTTATGACTTAATCTCTCCAAAGCTCCAGGCCTGATGGTTTTGGACCCGGGAGGAGGAGCGAGGGGCTTTTAGCAGGTCGTTATGGCAGAAATATGGAGAAGGGATTTGACAGGTATATGTAGACCCTGACAGGCCCATCCTGCGGCTTTCCCGCGTGGCTGTGGGGCAGGGAGAGGGGGAGATGCTGACCTGGGAAGGTCCATCTGCTCCATGTTCCCTGGGGATGTGGGGCTGTGCATCCCTCAGGGGCTCGATGCCCCACACACTGGGGCTGCTTCTGCAGAGGTACCCACATGCATGAGTGACGCTGGTGCCGGGTACACCAAGGAGAGGGTTAAGTTGGCATGAAGAGTGTGTGTGTGTGTGCATCCATGTGTGTGCATCCAATGTGTCCATGTGCAAACACGTCTGAGTGCATGCCTTTGTGTGTATCCACATGTGTGCATCTCTGTGTGTATAAGTACCATCGTGTGCACCCATGCGTGCATGCATTGGTGTGCGTGCTCGCACATCCCTGGGTACCAATATGCATGCATCTGAGTGTGTGTGCGTGTGTGCAGCATGTATATGTGCGTGTGCCTTGTGCATCTATGTGTGCATCTATGTGTATCCATGTATCTGTACATGCACAAGTGTACACATGTGTGCATATGCATCGATGTCTGTGTGTGTGCATCTCCATGCATGCAGGCCTGCATCCACGTCCATGTGCATCTCTGCATGCATGTGTGTGTGCACGTCTGTGTGCATGCACACGTGTGTGTATCGCCCGTGCACGTGTGTGTTCCGCTGGAGGTTCACTGCTCAGGTTTATAGACGTTCTGTGGGTATTATGGCATTATGGAGTGCTCGATGACATCACCCACATATTAAAACAGCATGTGCCAGCCGGCGATACGCCGCTCCGAGGCTCCGGAGCAGCCCGAGCCGTCCTGTCCCGGAGCACACCGGAGCGATGGGAATGCCGACATGCGCCCATGGACACGCAGCCCCGATGAAGTCATCCCAGCTGGGATCTGGAGATGTTAAGGGGGAATCTGAGCCTCTCGATCCATGTATATTGGTGCTCACCGCCACATGTCCCTGCGGTGGGGACGTTGGTGGGAACGGGGCGATGCTGCCGGTGCTGGTTCCCCACCAGGCAGCTGCTCTGGAGCTGGCGATGGGATTATTTTTCCCCTCGTCTTCCACCACTAAAGGATTTATCAAAACCAAACCTGTTTGTGGGAAACGGCTCCAAAACATTTCCTGACTCGAGAAAAAGAGCATTGGAAAAAAAAAAACAAAAAAACTTTCCAGGTTTTTTTAGCTGGGAGGCAAACGGTTTGGAGATGTAACGGCATTGCATGGCGCAGGGGTTAACCAAAGGGAAAAGGTTGAAATGTGAAAAGCGCTTTCCAACGTTCCCAGCACAACCTTTCCTTCCCGAGCAGCGGAAAACTTCCCAAACCTTCCCCAACTTTCTTTATGGCAGCCCAGTTTGGGAAAGGAAATGTTTGAAAATCCCAGCGCTCCTCACAGGACAGGAAAGGCTCCATTTCCTCGGTGGCCGTGCCCGGAGCTGCCGGCCGGGTGGCAGAGGAGCGCGGGGTGATGATGGATGCTCTCCTCAGCTCTGCTCCGGAGCAGTTTCCCAGCCACAGGCAGGAATGCCGAGCGCTGCTCCAGCACTGCCGCAGGGAGAGGAGGGTAAACCCCTGCTGGGACCTGGGGCTGTGGTATCGTAAATAATACAGGTTTGGGGACAGGAAGAGAACACGAGCCAGTGAGGAATCCCTGATGTGCCCTGGGAAGGATGCACAGCCTGAAACTCCTTTATCCTTACTGGGAAGTTCAGCCTCTCCATCACTGGTGGAGCTGTGGCTGTGGTCCCCCAGCTCCTGGCATGGCTCCCCTCACGTCCCTCCCTCTGCCTTGTGGTCACCACCAGCCCCTGGCCCCACATCATCCATCCGCTCACCCAGCATTGTGTGGGGTCCCCTTCAGGCCATAAGAGGCAGGTTTGGTTCTCATTGCATGGGTCATGGTGGAGTTTGGGGCTCTCAGCAGAGCTGAGCGCCACAGGCATCCATCAGAGCCTCTTTGTGCTCCTCTTCTGAGCTCAGCCAGCAACGCTGTGTGGCCAAAGCATCATGGAAGGGTTGGGAGTGCTCTCCAGAGGTCACCAAACCCAACCCAGTTCAACAGAACCAACATAACCAATACAACACAACCAACCCCAATACAACCAACACAACGCAAAATAACCCTACCCAATCCAGCACAACCCAGTATCACCCAACCCAAAAGAAACCAACCCAACTGCAGTCAACCCAACCCAACTGCAGTCAACCCAACCCTTCCTAACCAACCCAATCCATCCTAACCAACCCAACTGCTCCTAACCAATCTCACCCAACACAACCCAACCAACCTACCCCAACCTAACCCAACCCAACCAACTCAACGTAGCCTACGTAACCCAACCCAACCATCCTAACCCAACCTCTCATGCAGAGCAAGTCTTCCCGTCACCTCCCGCGCAGCCCTTCTGGGACATTCCCAGTGGAAACCTCTCCCTCCTCCTGTGCTCAGCAGTGCCGGGGGGGGTCAATCCCTGCAGGGAACTGAATCACGTCCCCCCCACCAGCGCAGGAGCGTCACAGACTGTCTGAGGCTCGTCAGGAGAGTCAGGCCAGGCCGCGCGGGGCCGTTCTGGGAAGCCATCCAGCCATCCGCTGGAGAGAGGAGTCTGCCTAAAAATGACTCTGCTGGCTCCTCTCCACACTCCGACCGTCCCCATATGGAACAAATGTACATTTTCCATCAATTGTTTGTATTTTTCATTTAAAGAAAGAAGGGGGAGAGAGGGAGAGAGAATGAAAAGAACAGGCAGCAAGCGAGCGGGGCTCACCATCCATGCGGAGCGCCGGTGACAGCAGATAGGCCCCATTGCAGAGAGGGAGAAACACTGGCCAGCGTTCAAGAGACTCAAACGTATGGTATGAAACAATAAATTTTAAGTGTGTTTTGACATATTTGGTGGTCTCTGCTTCACGCTTAATGAGCGTTGGTCCACGTTACGGGGGAACCGCACAGCTCGGGGTGGTTGGCAGGCTGTGCTGGAGGGGGTCGGTGGCCAGCGAGGCCGGAGGTAGGCATTGAGGTGGTCCCAACACGTGTGTTTCCTAAGGGAATGGGGCACGGGGATGTGGCATGGGGGAATGGGATGATGTTCGGGCACCGCAGGGGATGAGCGGTGATGCCAACTTGCAGGAAGAAGCATAAGGAGATGGAGTTGGGTTAAGCTTGGCTGGGGGGACACACGCAACACGATGGTGATGCCCCAAGGCAGCATCCCTCACACCGCAGGGCTTGGGCAACCTGTGCTTGTACCTCCAGCCCTCCTGCTGCTCGCTTTGCCTGCAGGAAGAGCCCCGGCCTCCTCCATCCCCATCACCACAAAGAGAAAACCCAGGGGACCAGGAGAGGCGAGCGCAGCCCTCCCGCATCCCCCGCCTCTGTGCCAGGCTGCCCGGCTCCCCCCGTCTGACAGGGTTTGATCAGAAAGATGGACATGAAAGTGGAGCTTGGCTCTGGTTTCTCTCTCATTCAGAACATTCAAAAACTATTAACTGTGGTGGGGGTAAGGGAGCAGCTGGTTTTAATCTTGTGCTCTTCCAATTGTGTTGGGGTTTTTTTTTCTCGCTGCTTTTCGCGAGCACTTTAAGTGACATGGTTACATGTATTTGATTAAAAAGCTGTAATTCAACGAGTGCATTTTCTTGTACTGTACAAAACGCCTTAAAGACACAGGGTTTATTTACGGTGGTCTCCCGGTTTTCCAGCTCTGCCGAAAGACAAGATGACAGGGAACGCGCGGAAGGGGGGACGCAGAGCGGCAGAGGGGGACATGCTATCCCACCCGGCTTTCCCAGCGCAGGGATCACGACCAGATCCTTCCCTCTGCTGTAAGGCTCAGCCTGCTGCCACCAGCCTGCTCCTTGGGTCCCATCCCACATTCACTGAGCTGCTTTTTGGTGTCCCTGAGGTCGGGGCTCAGCTCACAGGGGCTGGCAAAGAGGGGACAAGGAGGAGGGGATGCCTGGTCCAAACTGGTCCCCATCTCGCCAGCAGCAAGATGCTGCAGGACCTGGCGCAGGGGGAAGATTTTTCCATCCATGCCCATGCAGGGATGCTGCCAGCACAGAGGAGACCGTCCCAAGACAGCAGCTCCTTTTCCTAAGGAGGAAAAAGACTTTATGAGATCCCAGCAAGGAGCCATGGCCCGATGCTGCTGAGAGCCCTGGACCATCTCCCGTTAACCCCAACATCCCATGGCATGAACACCGACTGCATCCATGCTCACCCGCATCCTCTGCTTCCAAAGTGATGCGTTTCACCCCGAAAAGCAGGCGTGAAGCTGCAGGGGAGATAAAAAGAGCCGGTGGGCTGCTCTGCATCCCATTGAGCACCACAATAGCTCCATGGCCCCACTCTGCCAGCCCCGAGGGGCTGCAGCACGGCTGTGGCATGGCCTCATGTGTGTTCGTGTGCATGTACATGTGTGTGTGACGCTATCCCCACTGCAGAAAGCAGCTTCTCCTTCACCTCTAACACCCAGATTTGCTCATAGGTATTATAAATCAGCGCAGTGGCACTTGCACCTCACCTATCCCAAAGCCCCCAGTGTGCAAGGACATGGACCGCAACCCCAGCATCACCCAGAACCACCCCTATCCCTGCTTCCAGGCCACCGGCCGTGCTGATCCATGCCTTTTCCCTGGCTCGCTCCTGCCCAGGGATCACCTGCAGTTCACTTGATTTATGAACGGAGAAGTTTTCGAGCTCCATTTCCTTTTCATTGTTGTTTCAGTTGCTGCGCTCGCTTCCGCCCGCCTTTGAATAACTCCTGCCACGCTGCGAGCGGTGAGAAAGGCAGAGAGTAAACACTCACACTCAGCCCGGCAGCCGGGGGGCAACAGCCTTCTCCCCTCCCCAGAACCAGGGGGGGGATGCAGGGATGCCCACTGGTCCATCCCACCTGAGCCCGGAGGATGCTGGGCTCAGAGCGAGCAGAGAGCCAGGGCAAACCCCTCTTTTGCTGCGGCTGTGGCTTGGGATGCGGGAGCAGCATCCCAGCTCCCTGATCCTGGGAGGTGGAAGCAGGCCCTTGGGGGTGCTGCTCTCCCACGCTGCGCCTCCGGGGTAGGGGGGGTTGTGGTGGATGGTTTTATGGAGGGACCCTAAGAAGTGGCTCTGTGGGGAGGTTCATCTCCCCGTGAGAGCAGGGTCCCCACCACAGAGGGCTTTGCTGAGCAGTGGTACCCGGTTTCATCCCCATTCTCATGGCAGGGTGATGGCAAAGTGGAAGGTGGGGGGCTCCTCCAGCTGGTATCACCCACAGCAGCACAGAGAGGATGCTCTGGCGGGGGGGAGCTTGTGTTGATTTACAGCAAAACCCTTCAGGAAAAAAGAAAGAAACAACAAAAGGAAACGAAAGAAACCCCATCCGCAATCTCAGCTCAGCCATACCCGCATCCCCCCCGCTGCCACCTGCCAGCCCCACTGCCCTGCCCCTCTTCCTCCCAACCCTATTCCAGACCATTGAGGAACCCCCACTTACCCAGTAGAGACCCCCCCAGGCTGGGAGGTGGGCAGCTGCCCGTCCCTGCCTGCGCCCATTGTCCTGCCCTTCCTCCCCGCAGCCCCCCGCCGCCGCCCCGGGGCCGGGGGGGGTGAGCAGGAAGCTGTCCCCAGCGCGCTGCTGCGGAAATGAGACAAGCGGGCTGGAGCGGCGGCGGGGACGGCGGGAGGAAGCGGACGGGATATTTGGAACCGACGGCGAATTCTTGGGCTTATCTCTGCGCCGCAGAGACCCAGGAGTCCTTACACAACAGCGCCCAGCTGGAGCGAGGCCCGCGGCCGGGGCCGCGGCCCCATCCCTGCCGGCACCACTGGTACCCTGCTCAGCGGTGGGATGCTGGTGGCAGGGAGAGGACGTGTGCCCGGTGGGATGGGAGGCACTTGTGTCCCATTGGTGGTTGTGGAAAGGACCTGATGCTTTGGGGATGGGGGTGGGCAGCATTCGGGCTGAGTGGTCCCCATGTTGCATGTTCAGTGGGGATTTGGGGCATCCTTCAGCATCCCTAAATCCTGCTGTTTCATAGGTTGGTTCCCTTGCCTATGGGGAATCATTCCCCATCCTGCCCATGGTCTGTATTGGGATACTTTGAGCCCATCAATTCCCCTTCCTATCCCGCAGGCACCAGGAACAGAGCTGGGATGCAGGATGCTGCTCCCCTGCCTGCCCTGCCTTCCATGCCTGCCCATGAAGGGTTACGGGCAGCCCAGCGTGTTCCGAATTCACCCTCCCAGCTGCTGCTCAACTTCTCGTTGGGTTTAATTATTTCTCCTAACAATGCCGTGTTACTTTATATTCAGAGCACTGGGCCTTGGCTGGGGAATAGAAAGCGGGTCTGTGCTGGGAGCACCCGACCCAAGGGCGAAGGTTCCTGCAGCGCTTCCTAACAGCAGGCAGCTGCCCGCTGCAGGCAGGGGAGTGGAGCAGGGATAGTGGCATCATCCCAAGGGAGCTGGGGCTGCCGCCAGCACCCAGGGATCCACAGCTAGGCTTTGGTGGGGTCAGCCCCTAGTTTGTTAACCGGTTGTGATAATTAGGCAGGAGTCCTGCTCTAGGAGTGGGTCAGCTCTAGGAGTAGCTTGAGATGGGCATTGCCTTCATGGAATGTCCCCACACATGGCAGGAACCCCATGGCCAAGGGCACCCAACAGGGAGGCACCTTTGGAGCCAGATAGCGCTGGTGATACGGGTGATGCCTATAGCCAGGACCCACCAGGAGGGCTGCTGCAGCCAGCGGAGCTGAGTTTGGTGGCTGTGGGGGGGGGGGCCCAGGGTGTGACGGGTCACCCTGGCAGAGGCTGAGACTCCTCCTCTGTGGGGAGGAGGACAAAGGATGGAAGCGGCTGCCCCGTTGCAACACATCCCCGGCGAGCACAATGGAAATGCCATCCTCTGTCTTGTGAAACAGGAACCTCATATGATCTCGCTGAAGGCTGGGGACGCTCTTGTAGGTCTGAGGGTGACGCTCCCTGTGCTCATTCCTCCACCCGTGGGGACAGCGGGGACACCCCCAGCGCATCCCTGACATAGAGAACACCCATGTCCGTGGCCATGGGTCCAGTGTCCTGCCCATGGCACACTGGACACACTGGCAGGAGGAAGGTGATGCTCTGCAACCCACCCCAGGGCCAAAACACCCCTGGCTGTCCACCAAAACACCATCCAATGGAGGCACCCACAGCCCCATGGAGCATCCTTCTTCCACCCCTCCATCCCCACTCAAGGACTCCTAAATAACCTCCATTCTCCCTTTATGCTCTTGACCCCAGGTTTAATTAGAGCCCCTTTTCCTGCCTATATGAGAAATCACTTCCCCAAGCAGGTGGCTGCGGTGCCGCGGGGGCTGTTGTTGTTGTTGTGCTCGGGGCAGGGGGAAAGGTGGTAAATGGGGGGAAGAGTTTGTTGTTTGTTTTGCTATTTACAAAGCGCAGCTTTTTCCTGGTGCCGGGCATCGGAAGAGGGGCAGGATGTGACCTTCATCCATCTCCTCCTCATACACACAATGCAGCAGCGAGCGCTGCCGGCATTGTCCCCACTGCAGCCAACGGGCACCTCCCGCGCCGTCCTGCCGGCACCCGGCACCGCTGCCCCCCAGCTGGGCCCCACATGCACCGGGGGGAATAGAGGCAATACATATACGTATATATATATATATACATGAAACATAATAATAGCAGGGATCCCGGTTTCCTCTCTGGAAAACAAGCAGGAGTACCGGAGCAGCGTGGGAAGGAGGCAGCGGGGTCCTGGTGCATCCCACGGGAGCCTTCCCGTCTGTAGGGGCTGGTCAGGACATGCTGCTCCCTTCCTTCACCCTGTGCATGGGGCAAATGAGCCCTTTGTATCCTGTGCATGGGGCAAATGAACCCTTTTCACCCTGTACATAGGGCAGATATGCCTTTGGCCCCAGCTGGCTGCAGCCTGGATGAGGAGGGGATGCAAACCACAGCTGGTCCCCCCTGAGGTTTTGGGAAGCCCACCCAAACACCAATAGGGACTCACAGAGTGAGTGCTGCTCCCCATCCCCATAACCTCTGCATCTGCATCCCCATCCCCATCCCTTACGGCTCCTCCGGAGCATCCCGGTCCCCGCAGGGCTGCAGCAGCCGGCTGGGGCAGCCGTTTGCCGGCTCCGGCTGCCGGCGGAGCTGCGGTGGGCTGCTCGGCAGAGCTGGCACTGCCCGGCCTCCCCGCGCCCAGCGTGGGGCGGATGAAGACGCAATGAAGTGAAATATCTGCTTTCTTTCACCCTCCTCCAGAAGCACCGCGCTGCTGCAGAGAGCGGGGGCAGACGCGCTCCGACCCCGGCTCCATCCCTTAGTGCAGCGGCCGTGGTGACAAAGCTGCAGGGACAAACAGGATGTGACCCCCCCCCCCAGACCATCGCTGGCACTCGTGTGCTGTGCGCTGGTGGCATCAGTGCCCTGAAGGAAGAGGGGTTTGCTGCAGTGTTATACAGGGACAGAGAGCCTGTCACCCAAGAGCATCTTCCCTGGCCGGTCCCTCCGCTGTGCTGCAGAGCAGGGGTGGGCTCAGCCGATGTGAGCCCCATCACCGTGGTGCAGTGGCAGAGCAGAGCGCAATGAGAGGTCACAGGGCTGGTGTGTCCCAGTGTCCTGCTCTAAGCCTGGCCCTGTGGCATTGAGACACGGTCATTGGGGAGCAGAGGGCTGGGCCAGCACGGGCACGGCACAGCACCGGGGTTAGCCTCACACTTACACAAATGCCACCAAGAGATGCCACCACCTTGGTACCATTCGGTCTCGAGCATTTGAAACCAGAGCAGGGACATTCATTAACCTATTCTTTAACTCACCATCACCCCCCCCTTCATGAGCCAATGGGACCCCATCCTGCCCATAAGCACACGTGAAAGCAGGTGCAGCCCCACCAGGGCACAGCATCCATCACCACGGTGCAGAGACCCCCCCATCACAGAACCCCCACCCAATGGGACCCCGCACCGCAGGACCCCCATTAGTGGGCTCTATGGGCTGTGGGTGCTGCTGGGTGCAGGGTTGGGGGGGGGAGCACGCTGCTCGGCACAGTTGGTTATCGTTACGTTTGGCATCAGTCGCTTCCATTGGGCTCAATAGGGGAGGGAAGAGAGAAAAAGGAAAACTCAGCTCAGGGCGATTTAATAAGTTCAGCGTTACGAGCTGGGGAAAAGCTGTGGAACACACAAGTGGCAACGCAGGATTAATCTTTCCTTTAGTCTTGGGAATTATGTTTTCATTAATCCTAATTTTTCCAGATGTTTCACTCCTTATACCACGCTCTTCAAAGCCTCTGTGGCTGCAGATTCGAGCGGAGCCATGAGAACATTTTAGTGTGAAAGATTCAAAGCTTAAATTGCTTCCTTTTTTTTTTTTTTTTTCCCAATTTTTCTCTTTTTTTTTTTTTTTTTTTCTTCTTTTTTTTTTTTCTTTTTCTTGGGGGTTTTTGATTTTTTTCTCCCCCTTTTTCCTCCCCCCCCCCCGGTTTGGGCTGTCAGGGAGTTCATGCGTGTGCGGTCCCAGCGCCTCCACATGTTGTGTTACACAATGTGCTAACAAGATGGAGAAGGCCACTCGGACCGCGTGATGCCGGGGTGACGTCTGTTCCCCTTTGTCGTGTGCATGTGTGTGTCCCCGTCCCCCCCCCCCCAAATCGTCCTCGGTAGGACCCGGCTGGGGAAGGGGGGGCCTGGCCCCCTGCCCACCTCCTGACAGGGTCGGAGCTGGACGGGAGCTTTTAAAGCGCTCGTGGTGCTTGCTTTGACGCCAGGAAGGGTTTATATGGGATCTACAGAGGGGATGGAGCCGGAGCCAGGCGTAGCTCCATCTGGAGCCTGGTTTTCCAGCAGGATCTGTAGGGAATGGGGAGATTCGGGGTGCTCCGGGCTCGGGAAAGCAGCTGGAGGAGGTGATGGGGAGAAGAGCGATGCCGATCCCTCCCCATCGCACTGCTGGGATGCAGCCGGAGCTCCTGCTCTCTCCTGCTGGGGTACCAGCACATTGCCATAGGGTGGAAGTCACCCATCCACGCCGCTGCCGCCCCGGCATTCCCAACCCTCACACCCCTCCGGGCTTCTCCATCCAACCCCATCCCATCCCGGCAGCAGGATCCAGCCACCGCCACCAGCCGGCTGTGCTGAGCATCCTCCTCCTCCTCACCGGGAGCCCTGGTCTGACGCAGGAGGTCAGACAAGACGATCGGAACAATCCTGCCGGTCTCCAGCACCCGGGATTCAGATCCATGTACTTATATGGCCTGCGAAACGCGGCGGGAGCATGACCAACGTCTGGAAATCCAGATATGACTAGATCCCTTCATCAGTAATTTCTTGTACATGACTTTCTAGACCATAGGGATTTGTTAAGCTTGCAGGAGCGTTTTCTCACAGTGCCATGGACTGGCTGTTGCCAGCATATATTGGCTCGGATCTGTCGGATCCTGTTGCCTTATATGACCCTCGGTTAATTCAGCTTTTCTTTGTATCCAACCCTCAGCAGGGAACTCCTTGAGCAGCCCCAGCGTGGATCAGGCTAAAATGGTTCCCTGAGTCCTGCTGCCATAAAACACAGTGAAAGGGGGACGTGGGGGGTGGAATTCCATGCTCCCCTCCCCGCCACCCCAGCCAGATGCTTCCTCCGTCCCGGCTCCGAAAGAGAACTCTCTGTGCCTGGATAATGTTACTGGAGGGACCTGGACCTTCCTCCCTGTGCTGGGTTCTTGCTGTGAGGACCATGGCACCCCTGCACCATGGGGTTAATCATTTGCTGTCCTTGGGGGTGCTCTGGGTCCAGGGGGGACTTTCACCTTCCCAGCGACCTCTTGAAACTTCGCCCTTCTTTTATGGGTGCCATAAAGGTTGCTTTTTAATCTGCATCCCGGTGGTGTTTTCCCTCCCTCTCTGCAGTGGGGTGCTTGGTGCGTCGCTGCTCTTTGCACCTGGTCTGGGTTGGGAAGCGGGGAGGCTAAATGGGATGGCCTTTTTCCCTAAGGGAAGGGGATGTGGTACCCAACAGCTTGGCAAAGGAGCGTGGTGGTGGTTAGTCCCGGTCTCCATGTGCTGGTACGGTTCAGCCTCGTGGTGGATGCAGTAGAGCCAGGTGGTGGATGCAGAAGGGATGCAGGAGGGATGCGAGTGGGATGCAAGGGGCTGCAGGTCAGGAGGGAGCCCCTCTGCTGGCTTCCACTCCTCTGGAGCCTGGATAAGCATCCCAAAGCCCCATGTGCTGCCAGAGCAAGGTTTCCAGGTGGAAAAGGAGCACGTGTCCGAGGACATCCTGCTGAGCCTGCAATTCCCTATCTCCTGCTGAAGGAGATAAGGAGTTGTGTCACCTCCGGGCATTGAGCCTGTGACCCTGCACTGCTGCTTCCCTGTGCGTGCCCCAGCATTGTGCCTGCCAACCCCAACCTCCTGCGTCCCCACATCTCTGCCCCTTGCCAGAGATCTCAGTCAGATCCAGGAGGGCTTTTACATCCCAAACCTCCCAGCTCGATGCTTGTCCTCTCCAGCAGCACTGGGATGCTCCAGCATCTTCCTCTTCCTTCTCTTCACAGGAGGCCACTGTGCCATTGCCTTGAAATCTTCAAAGCTCGGCTTTGTAAACGATCTGTTCAAAGCTTTTTCTTTGAGCATCTTATTTAACCTCACTTAAAAAGCCCCAAACCAAAGCAGGAAGGGGAGGGCTGAGCCACCGTGGGGATGCAGGAGGGGAGCGAGAACACAGCGCCGAGTGCTCAGCAGTGAGCACCCCAGTGCCAGGCACACTGAAGGGAGCCCTGCCCTTGCTTTGCATGCAGCTCCCTTGCTCAGCTGGGATCAAACCACTTCTCCCAGCCCTTTAGGAGCAGCCTGGCCCCTCCATCTCAGGAGCACTACCTGCTCCAGGCATCACCATTGGGTTTTATCTCACCAGCCATCAACCAACGACGTTTTAATGTGCCAGGCTGTCCCCTTGAAAACCCCTTTGTGGCAATGGGAGCATCCTGTCCTTGAAAACCCCTTTGTGGCAATGGGAGCATCCTGTCTACTCATCCCATCCCACCCCCAGCCATGCTGGTGGCAACGGAAAGAGCCATGCAGCACCATGGGGACCTCAGCGTCACATTTCCTTGGGCGAGGGCTCCCTGTGGGAGCATCCACTGCCATGAGCATCCCCATCCATGTGGTAGGGACATGCTATGGGCAGACCTAGAACCATAGAACCATACGATGGTTTGCGTTGGAAGGGGCCTGGAAGATCAGCCAGTCCCAACCCCTGTACGAAGCATCCCAGCTCCCATCCCTCAAACCCCGCAGCTCTCACCACCGCTGGGTACAACACAACCCTTCCTCACCCCCCCGCCATGTTTTACAAAGCACCTCCTCCTCCTCCTCTCCACTGCCCTCAATTCCAGCCTCTTGGGGTTGAAAACGGGCCCGGGGAGGGGTTGGCAGGGGAGCCTCGCACACATTATCCAACAATTGTTTCCCATTTTGCGCCCTCGCCTGCCTCATCCTCCACTAACAATGACGAAGAGCGGCGCGGAGCCAGCGCCCGCGGCAGGGGTGTTGAGATCAGGGACAGCACAAAAATATCTCCTCTCTGGAACAAATATTTACCAACCCCTCTGCCTTTTGTTCTTGTGGTTCTCAGAGATGGCTTCTTCTTTGCCTTTTTTTTTTTTTTCCTAATTTCTTTTCTTTTTTTCTTTTTTTTTTTTCTTTTTTTTTTTTTTTTTTTCCAGACATTTCACTGGCAAAAATGTCACTAAAGCAGCAACCCAGAAACTCGGGGGGAGCTGCTGGGCTGCTCTGCCCTTTGTTTTTCTCTTACGCTTGATTGTTAATGAATTCCCAGCCATTGAAGCCAATGCAAACCTGTGAGAAAATGAGCTTTGGGGTCCTGAGATTGGAGCTCCGGATGATCCAGGCAGCTGCTGGGCAAAGAAAAGGGGCATCATCCCGTAGAGCGGGGTGGCGGCAGCACCAGAGCCGTTCCGGGTGGGATGCGCCAGAGCTGGATTGGGAGTTGGGATATCCGAGCTTCCAGCATCACCCTGGGGGTTTCGGGGGTGTTATCCCTGTTGGCAGGTAGGGATGGGTTAAATGGGGTTCATGCCACGGTACCCGCATCCCTGGTCCTTCCCTGCTCCACGGCAGGTTTTTCTTGTTTCTCCTCAAAATCATCCACGTTTTATGGCGGCCAGACGAGAGCACATGGGTAATTTATGGGCGCTGTGTTTGAAGAAGGGAAGGGGAAAATCTCCTCTTCTGGCACATAAACTCGTATCTTTGGTTAAAAATTAACTGTGGCCATAGAACCCCAGGTGTCGGAGTGAGTGGAGTTCACCCTGAGAGCGCTGCCGGTCACTGTCCCCTCCTGTCCATCCCGGGATGGCCACAACACCATCCACAAGCCCCCGCCGCCTCCTGCCCCTCTCCCTGGGGCTCTTCCAGGCTGCTCTGCTCTTCTTCTTCACCCTCTTCGTCACCTACGATGAGCCCTCGGCGCAGGCAGAAGATGCCAGCTCGGTGGCCAACCGTCTCTACAGCATCTTCCCCTTCTTCCAGGACATCCAGGTGATGCTGGTGGTGGGGCTGGGGCTCTTACTGACCTTCCTGCCCCGCTATGGGCTCAGCGTCCTCACCCACAACTTCCTCCTGCTCAACTTCTCCATGCAATGGGCGCTGCTGCTGCAGGCCTTGCTCCATCGCTTCCATCATGGCCAGGTCCACTTGGGCCTCCACAACATCCTCACTGCAGAGTTCGCTGCTGTGACAGTGCTCATCTCCACGGGGGCCATACTGGGGAGGACCAGTCCCTGCCAGCTCCTCGTCATGGCCATGTGTGAAGTCCCCATCTACCTCACCAGCGAGTGGGCCATCATCACCTCTCTGGGTGTCCTGGATGTGGGGGGCACCATCACCATCCACGTCTTCTCCTGCTATTTCGGCCTCGGTGTGTCCAAGGCTCTGTTCAGGGCAGCACAGCAGCCGGTGCATCCCAAGGAGACCCCGACACCCCGCTCCGACCTCATGTCCCTGGTTGGGATGCTCACCCTCTGGGTTTTCTGGCCCAGCTTTGTGGCTGTTCTCTGCCGACCGGGGGATGCTCAGCACCGCGCCATCCTCAACACCCTGCTGGCCATGAGCGCCAGCGCCGTGACCACCGTGGTGGCCTCCAGCCTGATGGAGAGGGATGGCAAGCTCAGCCCTGGCCACCTACAGAACGGCAGCCTGGCCGGTGGGGTGGCCATCGGCGCGGTGGCTGACATGGCCGTGGCACCAGGGGCTGCCCTTGCCTTGGGGAGCCTCTCAGCCATGATTTGCCTCCTTGGCTTCAGGTTCCTCACCCCTCTCCTGGCGAGGAAGCTCTCACTGCGGGACCAATGCGGCATCCACAACCTCCACGGCTTGCCCGGCATCCTCGGAGCCGCAGCCAGCACCGTGGTCATCCTGGTGGTACCCGATGTCACCGCTGGGTACCACTTCTCCCCCACTGGAGGCAATGCCACCGAGAGGGTGGTGATGGGATGGTTTGGGGGCCGTGGGGCAGGGTGGCAGGCACTGTGCCAGGCAATGGGGCTGATGCTGGCTGTTGGTGGCTCACTGCTCACCGGGCTGCTCACCGGTGCCGCGCTCCGGATGCCCTGCCTGGCCCTGCCGCCGCAGCGGCTCTGCTTCGATGACTCGCTGCATTTTAAGGTCCAGGAGGAGGCTGAGAGCACGGGGATGGGCAGCACCAGTGAGGAAGGGGCTCTGGCAATGAAGGAGCAGGTTTAGGCACTGGGGTGTGTTTGCAGATGAGGGTTCGGCCCTTTCTGTCCCCATCGCTGGCGAGGAGCTGCAGGCAGGAGATGCTGCTTGCTCCCAGCCCCTGCACAGCTTCTGAGGATGCTGGCAGAGCCGAGACAGCACCATGGCACCAATCCCTCCTCCATCATCCCACCCTGTGGCTATGAACCCCCTCCTCTGCACTGGCTGCCTCCAGGACCCATCCATTCCCAGCAACAACACACTCAGGGTGTCCCCCTCTGGATGGACACTAACCTGGATGGCACCACTGCAGGGTACCAGCACCGGCTGCTTCTCTCTCCATGAGCAGCATCACCCATGGTGCCTGTCCCAAAACTCAGCTCCGGGATGGGGACTCAGCATCCACTGCCTGCAGGGTGGAAATGCAGCAGTGGGGTGAGATGGAATAAGATGAACCGGCCCCGAGCGAGGGATTTTACACGGATTTGATAACCTTCGCTGGGCAATCGGCTCTCCAGGACATTTTGCCAAGGGAGGCACCAGCTTTTTCACCACCGCCACAGCAAGCAGCAATGAGGATCCAGCCCAAGCACTGAGAGGACCCTCAGAGAGGGGCAGGAGGCACCCACACCCTGCAGCACCCTCATCCCACCCCAAAGATGGGGCCGGGAAAGCTGTGCCAGCATCCCAGGGTGCTGCGAGGCCCCGAGGAAGAGCCGCAGCCCCATCCTATCCCATCCCATCCCATCCCTCCCCGGGCAAGGAGCCGCTTCCACCCCGCGGAGGACAAAGCCTGCGGTCCATCGCTGGCATGCGGCGAGCGCGGGGCCGCATCCTGCCCGCAGAGCAAGGCTGTGATTCACATCCCCCTCCATGAGTCACCGCTGCCCCTGCGCTGCCACGGATCCCGCTGCTGCAGAGACAATGCCAGGGACAACCCAACACCCCCCCCCCCCAGCGCTGGCCACAGGAGCAGGGGGCTCTCGGCATGGTTGGGGGTCCCCGAAGCCAAGGCGATGGGAGCCGGGCTGGATCCGCTCTGCCCGGCACGGCCGCAGGCGGAGCGGCGCGGAGAGGGAGCGATGCTGGGGAATTCGCCCTCCAATAATCACATCCAGGCCCGGGGGCCCGGCGGGTTTGGGGAATTGTTAGAATAAAACATTGCCGAGCTCTGACAAAGCGCTCCTGCCCCCCCCCCCAGCCCCAACAATGGGCCCCGCGGGCTGAACAGCGGGGCCGGGGGCCACGGTGATGGGAGGCAGCGTGGTCCCAACCCCCCCGGCCTCCAATACAGCCCTCGGGCTTCTCGGCCCCTTGGCGTGGATGCGTCCCTGTGTTGGGAAGCATCGTGAGCATGGAGCAGGGTCCAGCCGGGCCCCTCGCCGCTGCCTGGCTCCTGCTGGGTGTCAAGAGCCATTGGAGCCAGTGTCTGCCCTGGGATGCTGCGATACCATCGGGGACAGGGATCGGGAGCATCCAGGCTCCGAGCGAGCCGGCGCTCCCGCTGAGCCCGGCATCCCGTCCCGCTGCTTCCCCCCATGCCGAGGCCTGCCGGCTCCAACGGCTCCGGTGGTGGCACTGCGGGCTGCAGCCATCCATTGGGAAGCGGCCATGGAAAGGCACCCATGGGTGTGCAGGGACTTGTGTGCACACGTGTAGTCATAGAATGGTTTGGGCTGGAAGGGACCTCATCCAGTTCCAACATCCATGCGCTCACACATGAACACACATCCATGCACACACCCATACACACACATATATGTATTCTCATGCATTCACCCATATACACGCATACGGTCACACATGCACCCATGTACACGCACACACACACACACACACAATGCACGCACATCCCCGGGGCTTGCATCCCTCTTGCTGGCTCCGGAGCAGCATCCAGCATCCCCATCCCTTCCCAGCCTCCTGCCGAGCAGCCTGCGGCACCCAGCGGGAGAGCAGGCGATGGGGATGCGGGGAGGGAGAGCACCCGGAGCTGGGCCGGGGCGCACCCCTCCTCCGGGCTGGCACATCCTGGCGCGGGCACCCCGGCACGGCGCTGCTCAATCTGGTCTGCAGATGCCTCCAGCACCGGGATGTGCTGCGGGGTCAGCGCTTCCCCACTGCCCGCAGAGGCTCAGGCAGCTGGTATCCCATAGCCGGGGGTGGGGGGGGGAAGGCCAGGACCCACCTGGGGCACAGCACGGCTCCCAGCCGTCCCCATCCCATGGGATGCGCTGTCCTGCAGCTGGAGCCGGGCAGCGATGCTGCTGGGTGTGCCGCCCGGCTCTCCCCGCTGCTCTCCAAAGGATGGAGCAGTAAAACATTCAGCAGAGCCCCTAGCGTTTATCACACCATAAATCTGGGCTTTCAACAGCTTTACGATGCTGCAGGGAGATGGGAGAGAACAAAACGCTGCTCTGCTTCGACAGACACAGCCTCGCATGTGCCAGTGCCCCCAGCGCCGGGGCTGCCAAGGGACCAAGGACCAAAGCAGGGGGTTCATAGGGGTAAGGAACCCCCCAGACAGCATCCTGGGGGGCTGCTGGCACCCTGACAGGGTGATGGCTGTGGGGCAGCTGCGTTTTGGTGGGACAATGATGGGGGGGAAATGCGCCTCTGTGGAAATAGGGCAGCCGCCAGCATGGTCCTTGGGCACGGCCCCCCCAGCGCACTGAGAGCTGCTGCCGCCTCTGAGCTCAGCCCAGAGCGGGGTTGGGATGCAGGGCACTGGTCCTGGTGAGGAGCCTCAGTCCCCATCCCTGTCCCCATCAACCGACCCTGCCGTGATTGCAAAACAAGCAGCGCGGGCAGGAAGCTGGGTCCGCGTGTGCTCAGCGCTCGGCTGCATCTGGCCGGGCCATCACCGCGGCGCACGGCCCAGCGCAGGGATGAGGGCGCAGTGACCGCATCCCCCCCTGCACTCACACACACGTGTGTGTGTGCTCAGCCTTCACACCGTGCCCGAGCTCATCGCATCCCCATGGGCCGGGGCCAGCTTGTGCAAGGCACGCACGGCCCTTAGGGGCTGGCACGGCCCTGGTGGTGGTGGTGGGGGGACAGGGGACCATGGCAGCAGCGACTGCTGGAGCCACACGAGAGCGGCCCCCCCGGAGCAGGCGGGAGCGTGCGGTGCTGCCCGCGGAGGAAATGCGCTCACTCCATGTGCTGCACACTTGGGCTCGCTGCTATTTTTATTTGACTTTTCGGGGCCCGTTTCCTTTTTCCGGCTGTTTTCGCTGTGATTCCACCAGCGCCGCGACCTCGCTTTTCCCCTCCCTCCCTTTTGCCTCTTCCTTCACTCTTTCCTTCCTTTCCATGCACTCATTCCTGCCGCAGATGCACCGGGATCCCTTTTCCCTCTCCCCAAAGCCGGTGATAGCAGCAAGCTCGTGGTGAGCTCATGGCGAGCGTGGCAATGCCTCCTCCCCGCACTCAGATGCTGAAGCACCAGCATCAGGCACAACCTCCCCTATTCCCAGTTCCTGCAGCACAGCCTGGAGAAGCACAACACCCCCGTGAGATCACCAGCCCCATCCATGGGATATCGAGCATCAATAGAGCGATTTGGGGATGTGGGTGGGATGTAGGGTGAGATACGTGGGGGCAGTGATTGGGAATAAGCGAAAAACCCCAAACCTAAACCAGTGCAAACCCTCCTGAGGAAGCCTCAGAAAGACAGGAGGAAAAGGCAGCAGTGCTCATGCCCGAAGGATGAGGATGGAGTGGGGAGGAGGGAGCGTGGCCTCCAGTATTGGAACTGCAGCTCCCCAATGAGCTCCTCCACCAGCCTGCCCCATGCCACGCAGGCAGCATCTCCTGGGACCTGATCCCATTGCAGGGACCCCACAGGAGCAACACCCCCTGCTCTCACCCCAAACCGGGGTCCCTGTCCTACCCCATCCAACCCTGCTCCCTGCCTGCATCCTTCTAAACCCCAGGGGGAGCTCCTTCCAGCCCAGTCCTAGGGGTAAGGAGTGGGCAAGGACCCCCGAGCATCCCCCGATGCCATCGGGATGCTGGGAACCCGCAGGGAAAGGCGCCCCGAGGCGCAGGGGTGCGGGTCCCATTGGTCAGCAGCACCCACTGAGCACCCTGCCGGGACCGGGGCCACGGATGAGACCGCGCTGGGGACCGCGGCAGCGGCCGGCTCCGCGCAGCGCGCAGCGCTCTGCTGCCACCTCGTGTCCTCCACGCACGGCCCCGCAGCCCCACGCGGGGCTGGGACAAGGGTTTTACCCTGCCCGAGGGGAGGCTGAGCTGAGCTCTTAGGCAGAAGCTCTTCCCTGTGAGGGTGCTGAGGCGCTGGCACAGGGTGCCCAGAGAAGCTGTGGCTGCCCCATCCCTGGCAGTGCTCAAGGCCAGGTTGGACACAGGGGCTTGGAGCAAGCTGCTCCAGTGGAAGGGGTCCCTGCTCGGGGCAGGGGTTGGAGCTGGAGGAGCTTTAAGGTCCCTTCAACCCAAACCAGGCGGGGGTTCTGTGATGACAGCACCCACCCCGATGGAGAAAGGACTGAGGAAGCTGGGGCAGGGGCAAGCAGCCTCCACCATCATGCATAAGGGTGAAGGATGGAGCCCCAGTAGCCAGGCCTGCACACACTGAGACAGAGACAGAGACACTGAGCAGTGCCCACTGCTGTGCCATGCCCGGTCCATGCACCACACCAACCCCATCAACAGCCCAAGGCCCCAACGCACCCAAAGGGCTTCCAGGTTTTATTTCTGGCTTCCCAGACAGTGTTTGCGACCCAAGAAGGGAGGCGGGAGCCACCCGGGGCGCCGGCAGAGCACGGTGATAAAGGAGGATGCTCCTCAGCTCAACCACCACATCCCTGCAGGCTCAGCTCACCACAGGGTACCAGGGCACGCATGGTGCTGAGCAACCGGGTCCCCCAGTGCTGCACATCCCACGGGCTGAGCCTTGCCCTCAAGCCCCTGTGTCTGCCATGGGTTTTGCTGTTTATCCATGGGCACCAGTGCTCCCCAGGCTTCCCCTGGGCACCCGGTGATGCACCTCGGCTTCCCCATCCACTGTGGGCACCCGGCTGCTCTCTGTGTGCCAGCAGCGCAGCACGGACACGGGTCCCACTCCACAGCCTGGCCCCCCTCAGAGCCTTATGGATACGCAGTGGTCCCGCATCCAGCGACAGCCCCATGTCCTGTCTCTGCCCCCAAAGCAACCGTTGTCCCCCAGAAAGCAGCAGGAGATGCAGGGCCAGGAGCATCAGAGGAATCCAACCCCTCACCTCCTTTCTTTGGCACTTCCCTCCCTTCTTCCCATGTTCCTGGCGTTCCAGCTTCCCACCACAGCCATCCCATGGCAAACCAAGCTGCCAGGGATGCAATGGGGCTGGTCCTTGGGTACCACTTGAACCAGGAGGATGAATTCAACATCTCCGCTGCCTTCAGCATTGAGAGTGCCCCAGGTTTCCAAAGCAGCCACCGGCAGCCGCGATGCCGGAGCTGCGCATCCCTCCGGCACATGGCAAGAGCATCCCTACGAGTCCCGGGGCACCCGGTGCAGTGCGTGCAGGGCATAGAGCTTCTCCCAGCAGGTCACCAGCCTCTGAGCCTTCCTCCCGACCTCCCGGAGCATCTTCCTCCTGCGGCCATGTCCCCTGTGCCAGGGCTGAGCCGGGATGCGAGGAGGGCTCTGCGGTCACAGCGTGCAGAGGGAGCATCACACAGGGTTAGTAAAGGGGATGAAAGCCACCATTGATAGGGTTTGTATGGGCAAAGCTGCAGGATGGGGTGGCCAAACCGCACGGGGGCACGGTGAGGGTGTGCTCTTGGGTCCCCATTGCTGACCAGCACAGCCCAGGCAGGGTTTGTCTCAGCCCGTTGCCCCGGTGATGATGGGGAGGATGAATCCCAGCACCGGCAGAACCCTGGGGTTTCCCCACTGGTTAATGAGTTGCTGGCGGCTGCCATAGGGAATCCTCATGGATGGGGTTTCCCCAGCAGAGCCCAGAGTAGCCCTTTAGGGAGAAATCCCAGTTCCTGCCTGTGAGAGCCCAGGAATGAGAGCAGGACTGGGTGAGCATCCCTCTAGGACAATGCTCTATTCCCATCACCCATGGCATGGGGGAACAAACCCACTTGGGAGCTGGTGGAAAAACCCCACCAGCCTGTCCCACACTGCCACTGCTGGGCATCCCTCCCCAGCCAGTTTAAAGCTCACTGGGATGTGCCATCATCATCCCACACCCACAGACACAGCATGGACCATGGGATGCTGCAGCCGGAGCCTCGATACTCCCTATGGGCAGCCCGAGAGCACACAACGGGGGTGGCTCTGCCCCATGTGCTGGGGGACTGGGAGCCATGGGGGGACTGGGAAGGGGCCGAGCTCCCACCTTGCGGATGCTCCTGCAGCTCCCCCTGAACACGACTTCCGTGTTCCTGGCCACCTTCCACAGCGCCAGCTCCTCAGGGCCGCGCAGGGACCCGGCGGCCGCTTCCCAAAGGGCCATGGTGATGTTGTAGATGGAGAACAGGATCTTCTGGTCCTGGAGAGGAGCAGCGCACGGTGGGGAAGGGGGATCAATGGATCCGGGGGGCTGAGCGCCCAGGATGCTGCTCAGTGCTCACCTTATCCGAGCGACAAGCGGGGCCGGCCCTTCCGCTCCTGTCCACCGACCCACTCAGGGTTTTCTGAGGACATAAAGCATGGTCAGGCATCCCAAAGCATCAGTGCCTCCAAGGTGGGGCAGGAACCCCCCATTTAAACAGCTTCCAAGCTCCTCCTTCGATCCCACAGGGCCGCATCCAGCTCGGCATTCCCAGGAGCGCACTCACCAGGTTCTGGATCTCGTGGAAGATGACGGCGCGGTACTGCCGGAGGATCCTGGCGATGCTGCACCTCTTGCCTCTGCTCAGCACCGTGAGGAGCAGGAGCAGCACAACAGCGCAGGAGAGCGCCCGGGGGGAAATCTGCACGGGGAAGGGCTCGGTGTCAGCCAGGGATGCGCCGGGCTCTGCCTCCATCCCCTTGACACAGCCCCCATTGACCCATCCCCTGTCCCTGAAGATGCAGGATGGGGCTCAACCTTGAGGAACCTTCATCCCAGTCCATACCCATGGCACACACTGAGCTCCCTGCTGCCATCAGGCAGATTCATGGCAAAGAGCTGCGCCAGGATCCTCACAGGTCTGTAGGATCTATCCCTCTACTCTCTACCCCAACAGAGTTCCCAGTAACTCCCCAGCTTGTGGCATCTCCAGGTCCTTTCCAACCCTGATTATTCTAGGATTCCATTTCCAGACCAGCCCCCCAACCAGCAGCAATCGAGGGGAATGGAAATGGATGTGCCCTGCTCATTGGAGAGGGGCTGGGGGTCAGGAACCGCCTGCTTCCCATCAGCAAACCTCCACATCTCCATCCAAACCGCTTCAGGCACCCCATCGGGATGCTCTCTGCACACCCCACAGCACAGCAGCGGCGGCGCAGCATTTCCAGCTCCCACACAGCTCACGCTCACCCTTGGCTCAGGGATCGGCGTCCCAGGCAGCAGCAGCAGCACCAGGCCCTGCTCTCCCCAGCTCTGGAACCCAACACGCGCATCCGAGCTGGAGGAGCAGGGATGAACCCCGGCGCTTTGAAGAGGAGCCAGCGCGGCCTCAAGTGACCGGGGCCAGGACATCTGACCAGCCCCACAGCAGTGGGGCACGGATGGGAACCCCGATGCACACACAGCCTCTGCCGGGAAAGGAGCCAGCAGCTCTCCATGGGCCCCATCCTGGTGTCTGCATCACCCCCCTGACCCTCCTCTCCCCACGCAGGGTCAGGTCTGGGCAGGCAGAAGCAGCTCAGCTCCTTCCAACTATGCAATCCCTGTGGCCAAAGCAGAGCAATGAGGAGGGGACGGGCACAGCTCTGCCCGCCCCAAGCCACAGCTCGCATCCCTGTGGGCTCACCAACATCCCAGCCACCTCTGGCCCTTGGCATTGGCCTTTCGCTCACAGAAGCCGGAAGGAAAAGTCATTCCCTTGTGGAAGTCTGAGCCCATCCATCCTGCCCCGTGGCTTGTAAAACCTGCATCCCGCTCAATGATGGGCTGGTCCCGGCTCCAAAAGAGTGAGGAAACCTTTTCCCACCTTCCCATAGCTCAACAGGAGATGGGAGCTTAACACGAGGTGGAATCCAGCCCCCTGCAAGGCTGGGAACCCACGGACACAGGCATCACCTTGGATGTGCAGAGATGAGCAATTCCATGCACAACCGGTACCAATCCCACTGGGCTCTTCAGCTGCATTCATCACCACGAGCCTTCCAGTAGAGCCATGCCGGGCCCCATCCAGAGGCCAGGAAAGACCGGGAAGAGCCTCCCCATGCTGCTGGCTTTGCTCTCTGCAAGCCCACAGAGGGATCTCGCCCCAGAGGTGATTCAGCATTGAGCCAGGGGTATAATCCTCAGGGATACCAAAGGAGAGCGCTGCTTCCATAAGGACACCCTGTCCAAAGTCTAAGGGTTGCTGCTCTCAGGAAACCTCCTCTTCCAGGAAGACGAGGCCGTGCAATTTCGCTCTGAAACTGGGAATGACTTCCCTGAAGTGCCTTATAAAACAACTGGGACCAAATTCCAGCAGAAAGCACAGCATTCCCAGGCAGCCGAGCCTGGCGCTGGACTCCCAGCGCTCGGCACAGGAGGGAGCACAGCCCCGCAGCTAAAAGAGCTCCATGAGCAGCGGGATGGGGGCTCAGGGGTGCAGTGGGTGCTTCCCACTGCCCTCAGAGAGCTGGGAAGCAGCAGTG
Source organism: Lathamus discolor (assembly GCF_037157495.1). Taxonomy (NCBI): domain Eukaryota; kingdom Metazoa; phylum Chordata; class Aves; order Psittaciformes; family Psittacidae; genus Lathamus; species Lathamus discolor. The sequence continues at coordinate 1,645,513 of NC_088894.1, read as the reverse complement.
ATGAGAGGGATGAAGCCGGCAAATCCCAGTCCTGGCCATTCCTTCCCATTCTTCAGGATGGAGGACACTAAGTTCAGTGGCTGACTTGGGGTTATTCCTTCCCCCTCACCCCTATCCCTGCAGCAGTAAGATACGGGCAGGCAGATCGCTTCCCATAGGGAAGGAGCAGGAATGTCAGAGCCTGTCCCTGGCAGGAGAAGCTAATCTCTTCCTCGGCTCTAATCCTCCAGCAAATACAGGAGATAAGGAAATCACCATTACTGATAGAGCAGCTCCTGGCATACTCCTGCAAGCCCTGGACACGAGGAATAGTTCCCAGGTTCCCATTAGGGTCCCATTGGGGATCCCAGCTCATTCCAGCCACACAGATCCTGTCCCAAACCCCCTTTTACCCAAGGGGACCCAGAGCCTCAGCACATGCCACGGTTCCAGGAAGACCTAATGCTCTCCCCCTTGGGATCAGCCAGGTCCAAGCCCCATTCCAGCTCCATCCCAGCCAGGTCCAAGCCCTTTCCCAACCAACAGCAGCCCATTCCCAGCCAGACCACAGCCCCCTCCCCACCAATTCCCACCTTTACCCCACCGCAACCCTCCCACCCAGCTCCCAGCTCCATCATATCCCTCCCCAGCCCCTTCCGACTGGTCCAAGCCCTTTCCCAGCCGAATCGTGCCCATCCGGATCAGCCCAAGCCCCATCCCGGGAGAACCGGATGCTTCCCAAGCCCCATCCCAGGTGCTGCGGGTCCCAGGGGCCGAACCGCCCCCCCCCCCAGCCCCCCGGGGGTCCCGTCCCGGTGCCGCCGCACTCACCATGGAGCCCCTCGGGCGCGCTCCCTGCGGCGGCTCCCGCGGCCGCGTCCTGCTCCGCCGGGGCCCGCGGTTTGAACTTGGCTCCACGGTGGGAGGGGACGGGCCCGGCCGCCGCGGGGGGGACGGGACACGGCGGCCCGGCCCCGGTCCCGGCGCCCGGGGGGGAGCGGGGACCGGCACAAAGGGAGCCGTGTCCGTGCCCCTGCGCGCCTGCATTCGGTGCTGGGGGGGGGGGGGGGGTGCGGAGCCGGGCACTGCGGCTCCTACCTGGTTGTGGTCATCGGTGCGTTCGGGATCCACCTACAGCCACACAGCAAGCGCGGGCAGAGGTGGCTGTGCAGTGAGACCCCTCAGGGACCATACCCCTGTGTGCAGGCACAGTTCCCCCTCCGGCTTCCCCTCCAAGCTCTCACCATGAGCAGCATCAGCGCTGGACCCTGCCCCAGCTCCGGATCATTTGCTTTTGTAGAGAGGGAAAATAATGGACAGAGAGGAGCAAGGCTCTGCTGAAGAGGAGGATGAGGGCGTTGGAGCGAGAGATAACACCAGTGGCTGAATAATCCACCTCTTCTCAACTTGGCAGGAACAGTCCTCCATGTGAAGAGGAAACTCCAGCAATGTCTGGGTCTCGCCTTCTGCAGTACAACTTGTTTTCTGAGCACTATACAGTTAAAACCCCCAGGTACCATAACCCAGTTTAAAACCACCAAGAAGCCACAAACATGAAGAGGCTCTAAAAGTTGAGTTATTTAAACCAAAAACCAAACCTAACCCCAGAATGTACCCCAGGTACAGAGTGGCAAAAGGAGTTCGGTGCTGCAAGGAGGCCTCCAGCACACCCCAGTGCAGCACTGGGAATAATCCCTCCTCTCGGCACCCACAAGGAACTCCCATAAAGTCCTTCCCATGGGTTTTCTCAAGCCCAGGGCTCTGGGGTTGCCTTCCCCGATAAATCCTTAAGGAATGCGGTGCTGCCATTGGAGTCAGGGGATTCCAATCGATGGCCACACACACAGTATCTGGCTTACAGGAGATGCTCCAAACACAAGGCAGGAATCTCTCCAGCAGGAAAAGCCAGGCCAGTGTGGTTCCAAGCAGCCTTCCCCACCTCAACTCCAGAGCCACTAAGTGAGAGCACTGTGGGGCAAAGGGATCCACGTTTCCCTGGCATTCAGCCTTCCCAAGCACATCACTACCCCAGGAAGCACACCCTGCCTACAACAGTGGGCCAGAGTCCCCACATCCAAGCACTTACATGGATCACAGTATGGAGGAAGAGTAGAAGCCATGTGAGAAGCACGAGGGGCTGAAGGACAGCACATGCTGGAAACTACTTTTAAACATGTTTTCCTCATGCCTGGCTCAGTCATGAAATCCTTGTCCAGGCACATTCCCTCCCCACATCTACCCTCTCCTGCCCATACAGAAAGGATGCCAGTGACAGCACGAAATCCCTGAGCAAGTCTCTCAACCCCCAGTGGCTCTCACTTACCTTTGATAAACTACAACTCCATGGGATATCCGTCATCTACACCCTCCTTAATGCAGCTTCAGACACTTCCACAGCTATTCAAGAGAGAGCACAAGAGTTTCCATTATAAACCCCAAGCAAAAAGAGGCTTGCACTCCAAGACCAACCGTTTCTACTTCAGTGGTAAGGGACAGGCTCCTCATCCTTGCTGGCAGCACAACTTGGTGTAACCACCACCAGCAGATATGCTCCCAGGGTGGTGGGAGCCTGATAAGTTCCAAGGTTTCTGCTATCAGGCCCACTCTTCCCAGCCAAAGGACAAGATCGCATCCACAGAAAACGTAAGGAAACAAAAACCCAAGCTGTATTTTATACGTTATCCAAACAAGGGGTTTTCTCCTCCAACTAAATACATGATGTAATGCAGACAGAGACCTGGACGCTTCTGCTCTACCCCAACAGGTAAGACATTACAGCTTCTCATCTAACAATCACAAGAAGGTTTGGGGAGGGGATTAAAATAATGCAGATCACAAGTGTAGAACAGAGCTGATAAAGGAAAGGGTCCCAGATACAAAGCTTTTCCTCTCCTGAATTTACTGGCTTCCACCTGCATGTGAAGAGCCCATCCCAAACACCCCATCTGACAGCAGTTGCTGCTGTAAAAGCACACGGTCTCTGAATGACTTCAAGATTGCTCCTTCAAAAGAGCCTTCAGGGATGGCTGGATTTTGCCTTACTCTAAGACACCCCTGTGCTTACTGAAATCAGACACAAACAGGGCAGGCTGCACTATATACATTTAAAAACTGAGGAAAAGGGCTCTAAAAATTGCTTTTGTATTTCACAGAATGTTCCCTCTGCTCAGGTTTGAAGAATGCTCCTGAGCTGGGCTGCAGTTTGTCAGCACAGAGACCAGGCTAAGCCAGGCTTGTGGCTACAGACTAAAACAGAGGGGCCAGCCCATCCCCTCGGCTGCTAGTCACCCTCAGCAGAACTCCACTCATCTCCTTCAAGTCCATTCAGTGTATTCAAACAGCAACAAACCAGATCTGCTGACAAGGAACCAGCATCAGATGGGCCAAACACTAAAGAAACTGCACAGAGAGGGGCAGGAGGGGAGTGCATGCCAGGGAAGAAAGCAGAGAAACTGCTAAATCCATCCAAGCACTAAGTAAAGCTTGTATTTACAGGGGATTCAGGCATTGAAATGAAGATGCCAACACAGCCTCCCAAGATCACTCGTCTCTCCTACATGACACCAGCAACAGCATTCAGAGGTGCTGCAGAACCCAATGACTGTGTTGTGTGAACCAAGAGCACTGGGAAGAGAAGGAAACAGCTTTTCTTTCTGGAAGAAAGCTCTTCTGTATCACCCATCCTCCAAAGTCTGTTCCACTGCGAGGGTGAATGCACCGAAAGCAGGTAAGCAGGCAAGTCCTACAGAGATGACTGGAGATGAACGCAAGGGACTCTAGAAGGTGTTTTTAAGCTTGGCTGCCACAAGCATGAGGATCTCGCCAATCTTCTTCTGCCAATTCTCTATGTCCTTGGAGACATCACACCAGAGCTCCCCATGGCGAGGCTCGGCATTCTCGCAGCGCTTCCTCACCTCTTCTTGTTGTTCCTATGATGAGGAGAAACAGCAGTTTGCAACTCTCTCAACAGCTCCAGCACAGAGCCAAAACAATTCCCTCCCCAAGTCCCTTTTCCCAAGCTTATGGTGGATTTTTGCTTTGTTTTTTAAAGGTACGGAGCCCTCAGTGAAAACTCTGCCTTGCTGAGCAAACTGACTTACAGTCAAGCAAGCTTTGGCTAAACTGCAGCAGAAACTTCCTCTGCATTCCCACCTGCATGAGAGCTGTGCAGTGAGAGGTCTCTCTGAAGTCAGGAGATAAAACACTCCCATCATTTCAGCACTATCAGGCAGTAAAAACTGCCCTAAGAGATTAGAACAGACTGTTCCTGCGGCTGCATTCACGTGCAACCTGCGCTTGACACTTGTGGAGGGACGGCACCAGCCACACAAACCCAGCATCGCAATTACAGGCAGATCTATGAGAGAGCTTGCATTGTACAGCAGGGAGATTGATTTCATCGATTTCTGCACGACCCAGCATGACTGCGGACAGCAAAGCAGTCTGAGAGACAGCTCAGTTAATGACAGAGCCTCTTAAATAACCCCCATGCAGGCCTGTTCATGCTCAGTCATGACCAGGCGTGACACCGCAGCCTCATCTGCGAGCCACACAGGCAGCAGAGAGCTCAGCACAGCTCTGCACAACCAGCATCAGCCAAGGATTCCTGCTGCCTTCCCAGCTCCCTGCTCCCAGCACACCCTCACCTCTGTGCCATGCTGGAGCTCGAACTTGTAGAAGAAAGCCCAGGCATCCCCCAGGTCAGAGTCGATCTTCACTGTTCGGTGGAACCATTCCCTGGCCTTGGTTATTTTACGCTCGCTCCAGAAGAGCCTGGGGAGAAAAGCGACCGTGAGTTGACAAACAGCCTATTTCTGAGGGACCCAAAGCACTCCAACTGAAAAGCTCTCCCGATATTGCAGTTCTTTGCTCTCCTGATATTGCAGTTCTTTGCTCTCCCAAGAGGGAAACAGCAGATTTCACAGGCATCTGCTGGCTGGCCTTCCCCTGGGAAGAGACAGGAGATGCCTGAAATGAACATGTGCTGTTTTCTCTTCACTCTCCCCTAGCAAGGCATGTTAACTGAGAGACAGACACTCCTGAGAGGGGAAGTATTGCTCTCCAAGCTCAATCTTTGCTAACTCAATGGCTTAATACTGCTGTTGCAGACTGGGAACAGGCTCACATGCCTACACGATTTCCCCTCCACCTTCTTAGTATTTCAAGTTGAATTTAACATCTAACAATCAAATAACTCCTAAAAGCTGAACACTACCTGCATGTTCGCCGTCACACATTCCCATCCATGAAGCACGGAGCAGACCTAGCTCATCAGCTTCACGTTACAGGGGAAGGTGAGCACTTCCATGCTCCCATCTCAGCCTGGCACCCAGCCCCAGTGCTGCCATTTCGTAAAGGTACTTGTGAATTCTGGAAGTTCTCCCCAGTTATTATCCAGCTGAGTCAATAGTCTCTTGGGTTCACTCCTCTTTGCATTGAGAGTTCATTTGAGCTAGGAAGGCCTTTATCAAAGCAGACTGCCATCCCTCATAAAGAGCTTAGCCAGTCATAAAATTATACAGCTTATGTGATTGTTTCTAAGCCCTGTAATACTCTTGATTGTTCCACGTTAAATAAACTGTGATTTAACACAGCACGAACAATGATAGCAGAGGCTCAACTCCTGCAAGCAGTGGCCATTTCCAGCAACCCACTTAACACAGCTGTTATTAGACACGATGGTATTACTGTACCTACATGCAAGTCGTGATGGGAGGTGGGAGCTGTTTGTGTTGGGATTAGCTGCTGAACTGTGAGAGGCTGCACCAGGAGGGGCCTGGAAGCTGTTTCCATAAGGCAAAGTTAACATTATTCTCCCTTGCTGCTATAGCTGAATGAGTTTGCTGTCATGATCTGGCAGAACCCAGCCCTGCAGTCACTTGAATGTATCCTATGGTTTTCTTTGGGTTATGAAAAAGAGTTATGAAAGAATTGGGCAACTGTTTGGGCAAAATTCTTCCTGCATTAACCTCTTGTGGTGTTCACAAAGGAACAGGAGGAAGTTTGTTCCAGTCACAGCTGCTGTAAAGCCATTCATCAGGTCAACACGGACACGGAATAAGTCAGTTCTAATAGCAGGTTTTCATCACTGGAAGCCTCACAACTCAATCTAGACAAGAAGACAATCCCTAGTAAACTATCTTTCCATTCCGAAGAAGAAAACTACAGCAGGATGGTAGCCTGCCTTCCAGGAAGGGCCACAGCAGAGGAAAACTGACACAGGAGAAAAATCAGGAGAAGGGAAGACTACAGCAGCTCAGGGTTAAAACAAACCTGACAGAACCTAGGATAGAGAGAAAAAAAATGAAGAACACACTGTCAGCCACATAAAAACTGACAATCCGGCAAAACTGTCCCTAGTTTATCAAAATACCTAAAATATACCCTAAAAAACTTACTAAAGTCCAGGTCACCTGCAAGCACACTGAAAACCCTTTCAAGGGATGGAAAGCAGCGATTTTCCGAGTGCCATTACCAAGCACTGGCAAAGGGCTCTGTGTGAATGTATTGTTGTCTGTGCTGCAGTCCCAGCCCCAGCAGAACAGCTCGAGGGCAGGCTGACATCCCCTGCTTTGAATCAAGGGAGAGATTTGCACAGTTACTAGGAGACAGCTTGAGAGCCGTTACTTGCTTTGGGGCTTATTAGAGCTGCTGCAGCCAGAATCACATGGCTGTACTCGAGTGCAATGTTTCATCCTGGATGCAGCCACACACAGAAAGGGGTATTTTTTACAACATCAAGGCCAGGAACTCACTTGGCCACAGCCAGCAGGACGTGTGGGTCGTGTTCACACTTCTTGAGAGCATCCACACTCTTGGTCTTGCGTTGCGGTCGCGCTTCAAGGAAAATTGCCTCTGACCACAGGATTCCTGAATGAAGTCAAGCAGGAAGATTGTTAGTTCCAACATTAACCCTCCCCACCCTGTCTCGAGCAGCCCCACTGCCCCCCGCCCCATGGTTATCAATGCCCCAAGCTCATCCCAGATGATTCTTTCTGCATGGATGCTTCGTCCAGCACTCTGAAGGCTTGGCTACTGCGTGCACCACACTGGACCTTCACTTCTGAAGGTCTCTGCACCACAACCCTCCCGCAGCTTCAGTGCTCCCTATGCTGGTGGGCACCAACCCAAAGCTCATGCCTCTTGGATGAGACATTGCAAGCAGTGGAACAGGGGAGGGCAAATCATCATTTCAAAAGTGAAAGAGATCCATCTGGTCTGAACGGGAAACTGCAGTGACAGAAGTAGTCCCAGGAGGTGCAAAGCACAATGTCTGGAAGCAGCTTTAAGGCTGCCAAAGAGCACCACGGTCTTATTGATGCTGGCTCTTCACACATACGATGAAGGACAGAGTAGGTCCAGGAAAGAGTAGGTCCAGGTTTAATCCCTACATCCTTCCACTGCCAAAAGCAAGGAAGGAAACATGCTCAGAGGAGCATGAAATCTCCAGTTTCTGCTGTCAGCCAAGCACACCTGGTGATTACTTCAAAGCAAAGCCTGAGAGCGTGTGTCTGCCAGGACTCTGTGCTCTCACTTCCCATCAACTGCACATGGGAATACACACAAGCTTTGATGACTGCAGTGACACCACAGCAGAGCTCTTCTTGCTCTTTACATATAGGGTCAAACCTCATTTTCCCAGGCCTGCTGAGGCCACAGTCATCATTAGATTTCAATTTTACTCTTTGTGCAGCCTGCTCTGCATCAGCCACAAGCAACCAGGAATCAATTCAGCACTTGCTGGATGCAAGTCGCTGGTTTACCCAACTGTAGGTGTCCAACGAGCTCATTCCTGCTTTTATTCTGCTTTATGGAGTTTAAAGATAGGGTTGGAAGTGATTATATTTCAACAAAAACTGAGATCCTGCTGCCCATTTCCATAGCAACAGGCAGATTCTGTGAGAAAGCCTGTGGTGGCAAACCCTCATTAAGCATTAGGTCATTCCCAAAACAAAGGGGGACTTTGGGTGTTGTTGCTTTGTTGACCCACTCGCACAGTGAGCAGCTTGCAAAGGGTTTATCATGGCATAAAAGTCACTTAATTCCCAATGATTTCACTGGGACTTAAGAAGCCACCAATTAAACACCTTCCAAAAGCCAGCCCAAAGGCAAACTGGAAAGCTTGTCCTGCACAAGACTACCGCATTTTGCAGTTATGTGACATCTTCTCTCCAAAAGATGTCAACATGTTTAAATCATTAAAGTCTTCCCACAATTCTGCCCAAAAATAGGGAAGTATTATGGCCTTTTTCTTCCCATCCCAAGAGGCAAATGTTTCCACTGCTAGTTAGAACCAACTGACTTTCATTCTATGACCTATTAGCCTTTTCTTAAATGAGTTCAAATCATTAAAACCCAGGACTAAACATTTATGATCCCTCTCATCATGACTGTGCCTGAAGTTTGTTACCAGCACAAGTTATTCAGCACAGAGTCAGGAGTGCAACCAGTGCAAACCAGCAACAGGAAGCATCCTATGGTCAGCTGTGCTCCAACAAGACAGGGAAAAACCCATTGTTTTCCACTGAACTTCCTAACTACAAACACTCAAGAGTCTTTCTTCAGTTTTAAACCCTTGGCAGGCTTGTAGCAGTTCCAGAGACAAGCCACCCATGTCCAAAGATGCTTTCCCAGGAAAGCTGGGACCACAGACCCAAAAATATACTGGATACTGCAGTAAAATGGAACAAACACCAGCCTGGTGCCATCCTTGGTGTGAGACAGCACAAAGCAACTGGGATTGTTCAGTAAGACCCTCAACATTTGCACAGGGATGACTGGCACCTCTCCAAAATGTAGTATTTTGAGACCTGGCCAGAAAGGACACCTTGGAAAAAGATGTGTCTTTATCAGCTGGGTAAAAGAACCACCTTTAAGACAGAAATGAGATCCAGCTCACCTGAATTCGGGCATTCTTGCAGCGCCTTGGCCATCAGAGTGTTTGCAATGTTCTTTAGCCCAGCTCTGTACTCCAGTCGCACCGACTCCAACCTGGTAAGGAAGATGGTATTTATGAGAACACATTCACCATGTGGAAACAAACAGGGAGTCACACAAAGGTCATTGGAAATTGCAAACATCTGCCCATATTGTGAGTGTGTGTAGGTGACTGACATCTTCCCATTCCTCTCCATCTAAAAATAAACCTGACCTTTATTCTATAATGGCCTAAACCAAAAGCAATCTGAAAAGGGACCAAAACAGTAATGAAAGAGCCCTGAGTGTTCATGCTGTGGGCACTAAAACCATCAGTAAAGAAATAATTAGTCCCCAGCTCCTTAGAGTAGCTCCATACTAGCCAGGATCATCAAACCATGCCTGGTATTCAGCATAAGTTGTTAGCCCAGGCTCAAATGGCTGAGATGATGTGAAATAGCTGGCCTGAAAAAGGTAATTTCTATTGCCTTGTAGCCCAAACTTAGTTCACCTCCACACAACTCACCAGAGATCTGGATTCTTTGGATTCTTTAGGCGAGACTTTTCCAGGATAGCTCGTGCTCTGGTCAACTGCCCAACCTTCTCCTCCAACCTGGACAGCAGAAGCCACAGGGGTATGGAGTGCGGGCACTTCTTCAGCTATTAGAAAACACATGGCAATATGTAGACATGAAAACCATCTTAGAACCCTTACAGAAAATAATTTCCATCCTGAAATCCTCCTGGAGAGCTTAGAAGAGAGACAAAGTGGATTATACTGCTCAAATTTCTCCTTGTTAAGTCTTACAGCACAGCAGTCCAGTTTCTCCCACATTCCAGTCAGGTCCATCAGCTATGACTGAGCTATGTCAGCAGCAAGAGAAAGAATACACCTTCCTTAATAATACATCTACAATTTGAGCTCTGTCTGGAGATGGAGGGCTCATACATACTCAAATCACAGCAACAGAGGGGCTTTGAAGCCTGGGAAGTCATTAGGATATCGACACTGGCAGAAACCTGCTTCCCTCTGACTTTCAAGGCTGAGGACTTTCAGATGCACTCATACCCAAGGACACTGATTTCCATTTAAAAGAGGCAGGAGTGCTCTGTAAGCCACCTCCTTTTACAGTGTGTATCTAAGAGCTCATTAGGAGGCTTTTCTTTTAAGAGCTCTGCTTTTAGCCTCTACAGGTCTCAGGGAATTATGGTGCAATGCTTTTTCTTCCTACCAGTGAGCAGTGGAACATACAGCAAACTCTTAAGCAAGAACGAATTCTGCACATGGATTTTGGGCAAGACAAATTCTTGCTGCTTATTCCAGGTCCCAATATTTTTGCTTTGTTATTGTTTTAAGCAACAACAGAGAGAACAGAAACCATCTCTGGTTAGGCTGAGACAGAGCCCTCTCCATTTTGATTCACAACAGACACCCCCACAAGCACAAAGCAAACATGCAACACCGCCCATCTTACCCCTTGATTATAAGCCTCCCGGGCTTTGTCCACCAGCTCTCTTTGTTCCTCAATTTGTCCTTTCATCATCCACAGTTTGGGGAAGTCCTCGTAGTGCTTCAGGGCTTCCTCACAAAGCTCCTGGGCTGCAGCAATGTTCCCCAGCACCCATTCTAACTTCACTGACTTCATGAAGACCTGAAAGCAACCAGAGCTGTTTATCACTAGCAGCCACTGAAACACCATCAGTCCCTCAAGGCAGCGGGTTCCCATTTTCATACGTTCATTAATGTTATGAATTAGATAACAAATATGTTATTAATTAGCTAATAAATAATAATGGGAATAGCTAACAACGAGAAAGGCATTGTCCAAATAGCCAAAGGAGTTGGGGCAGCGCAATCAAGCTGTATCTCACCTATTAGCACAGGGCTGACCTTTATACAATACTCATTCAACAAGCACAACTAAATAATGAATTTGAGCCTCCTTCAACAGCACAATCTGATCTCCTTACATCCAGGCTACCCAGACCACCTATTCTCACTCATGGCCTCAAGTTGCAGCCGTTGTCCTACCCATTAAAAGCCGATATCACATTTTTCTACCCCCTTCTATCCTTTCCTTTGGCTACACATGGAAGTTACAGCTATGGGAAATACATTATAGACCGAAGGCTGTTTCATTACTCTTTGATCCCTGTCCTCCCTATTCCCAAGCTCCCCCCACCATGACTTCAGAAGAGAAGCATCAAGTCTTGAGACCAGAGCTCCAGTCCCAGCTGGAGAGAAGCTCCCTGGCTGACAAAGGCTGAAGAGGGCAGTTTAAAAGACGCAGATGAAGCACAGAGTGGGGAAGGGACAGAGACCAGACTAGTTTTTCTCTTACTTGGACAACTTAAAATGGGTCTGCATGAACAGCTAAAAACCGACAGAGCTTATCATGCCAGAAGTAACTGCAGAGATAAATCCAAGAGTGTAACTTTAAACAAACACAACCACAGCTGTCTCTAGCACAGCAAGCACAAGCGAGTCTGCTGTGAAAGTATTTTCTCTCCCTTTTTTCCAAAGCATGCTTTTGGGCAACATGAACATTACACAAACAGCTGTAAAGTGGGAATTTCCTGACTTTTGCCACTTGTGTTAAAAAAAAAAAAAACAACTGAAAGCCTTCACTTGATCCTGGCTTTTCTTTCCCATCAGGCCATGAGTTGGTGTCGCAATTCACTGGAGAAGCACCGCAGCAAGGCGGCCACATGCCTGCAAAAGGCAATGGCAAAGAGCCACCCGGTCAATCCCTGAGGCCACAGAACTGAAGGAACTCCTCCTTCCGTCTCAACTCCCCCGTGGCCAAGAGAGGTCTCAGCCTCTCCATCCTTCACACATCCTTACCCTTGCCGTGGGGGCACTGCTGCGAGCTTTTGCCAGCAGCCTCCTTGCTCTTTCATACTCATTGTTCTCTGACTCGAGCTTCACGGCAGCAAGCCAGATCTCCTCGCTGTTGGGGTTGGCCTGCAAGAACATCAAATGACAGACAAATGCAGGCAGTGAATCAACAGCAGATTTAATCCTTCGTTTGATCCAGATTAAAATTGAAATCAGAGCTCTGTCAATCCACAGTAGGGTGGTTTTTTTTTTTTGCTTTACAGTTCAAGCTCCTCCCAAATCTTCTTTGACCTTTGAAGTTCAGAGGAGTTCTCCAAACCAGATGCGCAGCACTAAGATATGTGCCAGTTTAGAAGCTGCATGCTTCTCAATTGTTGAAAAGCGTTAATGCTTCATCTTCTGAGTTTCCAGTTTAAACACTGAGAACATCACAGGGTCCGCCACAACGAGACCCTCGTTTTATTATCCCTGAGCAAAACAATAATGAAGCTGGAATTCCCAACTGAGGTCTGTGAAAGCTGCTCCAATAAAAGTCATTTCAGTGGCAACCAAGGCAAGAAGCCTTCAGGATGGCAACAAAAAGCACCAGGAACAAATTGAGAAAGTAAATATCTTTTACCTTCCAGCTCAGGAGTTGTCATTTGGGTTTGCTATCACTTAGCTTTTAAGCCTTATTCCCAGTTTTAGAACTGTACTGCTCTGCCCGTCTTTCTTTCTGCATCCAGCAGAGAATTCCCCTTATTTTGCTGCGGATTAATGGGCTTGGGCCAAGCCGTAAGTAATGCAGTAACATCATTAATTAAAGTAGACCACTACCTCTCTTACTGAGTAGGCAGATAACCCAAGCCAAGGGGGTTCTGGTCCACGGCTGGGGTTCATGGGAGCCATGGAAGTAGGATTAGTGGTTTGTGAACTCAGAACGTGGTCTGGTACTGCTACAGGAGCAGTAACACATCCTGCTGCTATTTGACAGGAGAACATTTTGCCACACAAGACAATGAAAGACCAATGGAAGCCCCCATCATCTTGCAAGGCAGCAGGGTCAGGTGTTGACAGAAGAAGCCTGCACTGCGTTCTTTACCAGTTGTACTTCACACCATCGCACAAGTGTAAGAGACCCACCTGGAAAGCCAAGGCCAAAATGCTTCTGGCTGCTGGCACATCTCCCGCCAGCCACTTGGATTTGGCTCCCATGAGCCAGAGCACTTCTGCTTTGGGACAGTGAGCAACAGCCCTCTGCAAAAGAGCCTCCAAGGATTCTCTGAGACAAGAAAGAGTAAGTTAGGCTCCCTGGAACTATTCCCATTATCGCTCAGTGTTATATAGTTGCAAAGTCCAATGTTGTAAACCTTGATAAGTGGTTTCGTAACAGGGAAAGGGTGGGGTCTTTTTTCACAAGGGTTCTGAAATCAGCACTCCACAAACGGCTCATTGTTCAGCCACCTTTGATAGCCCCTGCGGAGAGAGCCTTCACACACACAGCTCCTGTGGCTTGGAAAGAGGAGCTCTTCTTAAACCTTAGAAACCGGGACAGGAAGTTTTCCACAATTATCAGATGAAGATGGCTTCACCTTATTGAAACTAGTTTTCTCCTCTAGAAACTCGACTTTTCAGGTAGAATAAGGGGCTTAAACTCGGAAACATGGAACAACATCATAAGCAAAGACATATTTGTTCCAATAAAGGAAAAAAGGCTTCAATGAGGCAGAACTCAGCATCTGATTGAGTTGAAGGTGTCCCTGCTCATTGCAGATGACCTCTGAGGGTCTCTTCCAACCTAAACTATTCTATGATTCTGTGATCTGCAGTCACTTCCACACTACAGCCTTGTTGGCTTCAATGATTCCACGTGTTTAAGTGGCCTTATAAGTATCTTATAAATAAAGCAGATGTACTGCTTTATTTGCTTTAAACTTTGGGCAGAAAGTTTCAGACGTGTAACGCTTTATGAATAAACTTGAGAAGACTGAGCTGTGACAGTGTAACGCCAAGCTTAACTCAGGCTGTAACAGACATTCACAGTGTGTTTGATCAGAAAATGCCAGAGATGCTCAGAGAGCTTCAGCAGTGAACTAGTTTTTCTCTGACAATTAAACACATGCTGTATTTTTAGGTGATTCACAGCTATTTTACCAAGAGATCCCTATTGCCAAAAGACCCTTTCGTGACTTCATAAAACCCAAAGATGTTCCAACCACAACAATAACAAAGAAGGCCAGACCTGCAAACAGAGCCAGCTAGTTTCCACCAGCTGAACTGACTCGTGCAACACAGCACTTCAGGGATCACCTTGTAGCTTTTTCTCCTCCCCATCTTAAAGAATGAACCCCCCACCCAAGGATGATGCAGCACCCAAACCTTGTGCCATGGTTCTTTTCAAAGTAGGCTGCTCGCAGCCACACGCTCTTCTTGCTGGGGAAGACTTGCAGGGCATAGGCATAAATTGCTCGGGCACACTCCAGGGCGTTGTGAGCCACACACTGAGGAGAAACAGAACAGAGCTAAGTCAGTGTAGGGCTGCACTGAAATAAAGCGCAAGGAGGACTTACACATGCATAATTCAACACAGAACTCAGTAACTCAGAGTAACGCATGAATTGGGGTATTATACACCACAAAACAGTTACTATCACAGCTTTATAAAAGGAAGAATTGAAGATAGAAGTGTCTCTCTATCAGGCCTTTCAGTGCACTGACACACACAAGACAGCTTGAAAACATTACTAAGGCATTGGAAAGGCTCTCATGTTCACACTTCATTTTTACAGGCAAAAACCAAGGGCTACAGCATCTGCCCCTCACACCCAGGGAACTGGACATTCTTCATGCTGAAAGAGGATTTCTCTGTTAGTGCGTGTTCAATCAAGAAAGTCTGGTGAAACTTTTACCCACTGCCCTGGCCACTCTGAGATTAACTCTTGAGTTACAATGTTCAGGTATTGAAACTTAACTCCCAGTTCCTTTAACCAGACCTCAGTCGCTGCCCATGTCTCACACACTCAAACCAACCCCACAATCCACACAAAAAGCAGCAATTTATCAAAACAGCAACTTTTTGCTTAGTATAAATTCAAGTCTGAAGAAAGCTTTACAGTACAATAACCTCCTGAGAGTCAGAGCAGCCAAACACAGGCAGGTGTGTGGGAAACACAGGCATTTTCATGGATAAAACATGTCATTTTCCAGGCTCCAGATCAATTTCCCGTAACTAAAAACCAAACCCCAAACCCAACATAAAGCAGCTTCACAGCTGGACGTACACTGTCGGCATCTTCCATCCAGGTATGTTTCCGATCCTCCTCCTCAATCCCAATCCCAATGACAGCTCGCATGATTGCCTGGCACGTGGCCACACTTCCAGCTTTATCGCATTCCTCAGCATCCTAGAAACAAGAGCAAAGCCCTGAGAGCTCAGCACAAGAAGTTATATCCTGCAACAGCAGCTCCTTGAGCACAGAGACACATTGTGGGTCACTGCAACACTAAATATGTCTTATTACTCAAACATCTGGACACTAACTAGGGAGCCCATAACCACATGGAAAGCACTCTAAGTTGTACACAGAATCAGTCAGAAGACGGTTAAGAAACAGAGCACATCAGCTGCATCCACTGGAAAGGAGTGAGTGTGACAGTGTGCGACCTTTCCAGCCTTAACAGGCTCCTCTTACAGCTGCGCTGAGCTGCTGAGCAGGGACCTGGCCAATAAAAATATACAAGGGTTTGAGGAGGAAGAATTCTAACATCAAAACTAGTGACCTTCTTTCAGCTCTGAGTTGATTCTTAAGGCTCAGTAACAGCTAAGCAATAGCTCAATTTAAACAAATACAGTGTGAAGTAAAAGGTGCAGAGGCTCTTTCACTAGAGCATATAGGGAAAAGCAGTTTTCTGACACACAAAGCTTGCAGAAAGCCAAGCTTGTCTTGCTTGGACTTGTTAAAAAGACCTCTGATTAGACAGCAGAAGTGAAGCAGTGCTGGCACTGAAAAGGAACTCGAGAAGGCAATGATGCAGAGGCTGTGGGGGGGCATTAAACAGAAGTTGAAATTAACCTTTCCTTGTTTTACTGCTGTAAAGAAAGTTATAATTGGTTTAGATGTTAAACGAGTATCTTGGTTAACGTTAAATACTTTCTTCATTATCAATACTCTTTTAAGGAACATACCAAGAAGATTTTGCTGCCTACTACAAACCAATAAAGGACTAAAAGTATTTCCTGCTGGCTGCATATGCATTGAACTACAGAATCCCAGCCTGGTTTGGGTTGGAAGGGACCTTAAAGCTCATCCAGTTCCAGCCCCCTGCCACAGGCAGGGACACCTTCCACTAGAGCAGCTTGCTTCAAGCCCCGTCCAACCTGGCCTTGGTTTGCATTGATTTCATACAACAGCATCTGACAAAGACTTGTTGGGCAAACAGACACCTTTTAAGGCAAGAGACATACTGAAAAACCACATAAATCCTTCATTGGAGGCTTAAAGCTTCTGTCCTACTTAAGGCAGCAGCTGCTTCAACTTGAAGCTGATTATCTTCCAAACCAGAAGCAAACCAGACATTCCTCAGCTCAACACACGCAGTGTCACCCCAGTGTATCACTTACAGCCTTGAACCTAGTCAGCTTTTTAGTCTCCCCTCTTGTATCTTCACAGGGATCTCCACTGATAAGCCTAGTGCAAAACCACCCTACAGTATCTAGCATCAGCAGCCTTGAAACCTGAGTTCATCTGGGTCTCTAACCAACATTGAGCAAATACCTGTATCCACTGCTCCCTGTTGATCTCCACACCGTTAGCCCTGAGGGATGTGATGGCTCTGTCAATGATTTTCTCCACCATCTGGGTGTTTCCATTGGCTTCCTCCAGCTTGGCAGCAGTAATCCAGATGTGCCGATCTGTTGGAATATTCTCTCGGGCTTTGTTAAGGACCTTCCGTGCGTTCTCATATGTCTCCAGCCTGGCCAGTGCAAGCCACAGCTGTGGAGCAACAGAAGATGGGTTTCAGATTAGAACAAGGAGATGACAACGCTGCTCTATGGCAGTGTCAGCCTGAAGAGGTAAGCAGCTTCAGGCTGCTTGCTACTGAGTGGCAACTGTCCTCAGGCAGTACAAGCAGGCTGCAGAATATCAATAGAGAAGTAGTACAAACAGAGTCTACTCCTGCCGTTAAAGCTCAGTCCTAGTCACCTGATGGATCATCATACGGAGATGATTACGGAGATATCACCTCCATTAGCTAGGCTGCATATTTTCTGTTCACATCACCTTTCAAACAGCCGAGTGTAACGCTCTGGTTCAGGGCTTCAGAAATGAGCAATGTTGTTTTCGACTCCCCAGGCTATGTCTATGCTTGTTTTCACAACTGGGGAGGCACTACCCATCAACAGGAACATGGCTAAGTGGCTACAGCAGGCACAGCAGTGCACTGGCATAATGAACCCAGCAATTACACAGGAAAATGAGGCATGTAATGACCAGCAGACAAGGAACTCTGGGGAAAAAAAAAGCACAGTCCACTGCTCATCACATCCTTCTCACTGTGGCATAAAGTGCATGGTAGAGAACTCATCATGCACTCCTCTGCCTCCCGTTTTCAAAGCTCTGCTGTCAACCTAAAGCCATGAGGAGGGGGTTGCCTTCTTTTACTTCTTTAAAGACTTACTTCAACACTCGTTGGACAGCACTCCACAGCCCGGCTCAGCATGATCCTGGCATCCTCGGGTTCCTCTAACTCCACGGCTGCTTTCCACAAACGCACCGAGTTTGGAACATGCTCAAGGGCTAGAGGGGCAAAACCATTCTGTTAATCATGACAAAGTAGTTTCCCAAAGAGGGCTGCATGTTTTAAAGATGATATATTGAAGGCTTTGCCCTATTACAGATGAAATTTCCTGAAAAAGGGAAGGGAGGGAACTGCACTTCCATTAGCTCTTGCTTCAACAATAAGAACTTCAAATCAGAAAAGAAAAAGCTAACTTAATTTTAATTGGAACCAGGCTTTGGAGAGCCAAAGGCTCTTCCCCTGCCTAAGCTGTAACTGCATTCTCTGCAGTAAAACACTTCGCTGAACACAGCCTCCAGGCTGAGCAAATGAGCATATCTTAAAACTGGGTAGCCCTAATCATGCTGGGTCTCCCTTTACAAAATGGAGCATCTTCCATACTAATAAGACAACCTTGCTACTTAGATGTTGGAACTGTCCCTTTGGCCTGTGGGCATCTCCTGACAGCTTAATGGATCCCAGATTAGCTTCCCAACAAGTTACTGGCCTGTTGTGTAGAAATAAAACAGGAGGATGCCTAAAAGCTGAAAGGTATCACTGACGCTAACACCCTACGCCACTGAATCCCATGGGCTTTCAGCAATCCATATAGGCTCCATCTAATTAAGAGTCTTTGAGGCTTCCTTAATCTTCTCCAACAGTAGCTACTGCTGGTAGAAACTGCATTCCCTGCAGACTGTTCTACATGTGCTGTGTGAAACATTCAGGTCTAAACAACTTTTCGCAGCCTGTTTCTTTATAACCTCGTATCTGAGAGATACACTAAGAAACTAAAGGGTTTTTTTAGCCTTTTGTCACTACAAATCACACCACAACCTGCTGGTGTTAGCTGTGCTGCAGTATTAGTTTCATTGCTTCCAAGGTGATCGTACACGAACATGCTATAGTGACAGAGGACTGAGCACATCCTTCTGCAGCACAACAGCAGGACCACGGAAATGGGTGGAAGAAGCATCTAAAACTACACTGAAACCAGCTTCCAGGCAAGGCTGTCCCTTTAAGCATTCCTGCAAAGGCCAAGGCACACTGCTGAGCCTCAGAGCACATCCCAGCTCTACAGAAACACACAGAGCATTTACCAGCACTGTGTGCTGGGGATTTGGGCATTAACTGTTTCCTCTCAGTCTGCAGTAGCAGGAGATTTCCTGAGGAATTAAGTGAATCAGATCAGCCTGCAGGAGCTGAGAGCTCCACTCAGCAGGACACAACATGTTTTCACGGAGCTGCCAATGTTTGCACCTCGAGATGCATTTTAAACACTCAGCTCGCTAGCTTTCCAGTCAGAGAGAGGCTTTGAAACTCCAGAGGTTCTGCTGGATGATAGGAACGGACACAGCCAACAAAACACATCATGAAACATACCATTCCAGTGCCATTACCTGGCATTCAGTCTGTTTTATTTGAGGAGAAATAATGGGTTAAACTGACACTGATCTTAAGGCTGCATATACAAACAGTTCCAAGCATCATATTCCTGCTGATCCCTAAGTAGCAGAGGAGCACTGTGAAGCTGTTCACAGGGAGAAACTGGAAAGAAGCAATAAATCATGTTAAACTCCACTACCAGCTTTGTATCGGAGATGAAGTAGGTGGTTCTAAAAACTGAAGCAAGATGTTTTTCTCTTTGCAAATACAATGTTTAAAGCAAATCTCAGTATTTAATGTGTCACTGCTTTCACAGAAGATGCTCTCCTACCCGAGCTGGACTCAGAAATCCATTTCTGCTCATGTAAGAGTGTTTTTCTGTTCAGTATCTACTATTGCTCTTGAGGAAGATGCACAGTGTCACAGGGGTGACACCACAGCACTGCTTAGCCAGTGGAAATTAGAAAAGCTACTGAATAGTTAATATCTGAACCCCTACAACTTCAAACCCAGGAACCTGTAAGTGCCTTTCACCCATATGCAGTAAGAGGTCATTTCACCAGAGATGGACATTTTTACATGCAATAGTAAGAAGTATGAGGCAATTTGCTTGCTTTGAAGCCAAACCATTCAATACTGTAGGCTGCTCCACAAGAATTTATTAAGTATATTAGATCCAGACCCTTTTCCCTGTCTAAATTAAAGTCAGAAGATAAAATTGACACAATCCAATAGTCATGAAGGTTCTAATCTCTACTGCTACAGTCCCAGTAACTCAAAGTAATCAAAGGATTAATACTATGAAGCTGTGAGGAAGACCCGGGTTCAGGACAACACAACAAACCACTGTTAAAAAAGATCACTGTTTGGAAAAGACTTGGATGAAGCTGGAATTGGTTTTGGGAAGTGAAATGTCATTTGCAATTGCTCAGTAACAGCAGCTTTTCACTGAAGGGTGTTTTACAACTACTTCAACACCAATTTGACTCAACAGCAGCAAGCTCCACCAGTAAGACCCACATTATTAAATGCCCTATTTTCCCCAGGGATGCAAAAAAACCCCTC
This sequence comes from Lathamus discolor, assembly GCF_037157495.1. Classification (NCBI taxonomy): domain Eukaryota; kingdom Metazoa; phylum Chordata; class Aves; order Psittaciformes; family Psittacidae; genus Lathamus; species Lathamus discolor. The sequence goes on along the minus strand of NC_088894.1, from coordinate 1,625,571 downwards.
CAATACAAAGAGAGGGAGACTCAGGTTTTGTTCCCTGACCCCGCAGAAGCTCTCACCTTTCCTCAGAACACGTTTCTTTGCCCGGATGTCTGTCTCCAGCTCCGCTGCTCTGATGTAGATTCGCACAGACTGCGGGAGGTGGCGGACAGCTTGAGCCACGACTGCCTTGGCTGTATCCCCAGGCTGAAGCCGAGCAGCTTCTAACCAAACATCTTCACTCTGCCAGGAGAAAGGAACAATCTTCCTTTACATCAACCCAAGAATCTAAACTTTGAGCTTCTGGTTGAACACATGTTCTTTTAATACTGCAGAGAGTGAAGCTGTATCAGATCTAGCCTGACACGAGCTCAACAGAGATGCTGCTGCTCTTAACCACAACTTTTTCCTACTGCCCTGCAAGGATCAGCAGGGAAGCAAAGCAAGTCTGACCTTAGGGCACATCTCTGTTCCTTTCATGATGAGGTTTCGAGCTACTTGGAGCTTGCCAGTGACCTCCTCCAGTCGGGCTGATGCTATCCAGGCTGGAGGATGATGAGGATTGGTCTCTCGCACTGATTTCAAGAGCAAACGGGCTTTTTTGATATCACTAAAGGAGGAGGAAAAACAGACAGGAAGATTTTCAGCACTGTAGCAAGTAATTCCCCTGAATCAGTGCTTCACAGCCACACTCAGATGCACAGTAATCCTCATCTCAAACGTTTCTTTACTGGTGACACAGATTGCATGCTCCCAAACAAGCTTACAAATACACATTAACACAGTGAGATCAACATCAAAACCAGTTAAGTATTTAAGCAAGATATTTAGGAATTACAGCTGGAAGCTGATAAGCACAAGCACTGACTGAAGTCAAGTATTAGCATCAACATTTGCACATGTCACTTTGACTTTAATGGCAATTCTTTATGAAACTGGTGGCAAACTTCAGGTTAAAAGGGTTTTCAGAGGTCATCAATGAAGCCTAAATTAGCAGCACAGGGATACAATTAAGCAGGTTCTTCCCTGGATGGCAGACAGCCACACGCTGCCATCACTCTGGCATGTTAGTCCAGGGATAGAATAAAAACAAGCCCTACGATTGATGCATCCAGGTCAGATGATAAACACCTCGGTTGACAGATTAAACCGGACCTCATATTGAAGGAATTCATCCTCAGAAACTCACCTAGCATCTGGTACAAATTAAATGCCAGTTGAGAGCCACCAGCCCAGACAGATTTCCATTTCTATGCAGGATCACAGCCATCACTAAGAGGATAAATCAGTTAATCCTTCTTAAACTTACTTGATATCTCCTCCATGGGTGGGAATCATGGAATTCAAGTCTGTCAAATATCCTTTCGGGTCCACTACAGTCTGGCCACTCACAGAGTCTGACACCTGGAAAAGGCAAATCAGAGCTACTAAAGTGACCATTCACAGCCCCCCCTAGCATGCAATAAACACTGGAAAAGACCCTGCAGCTGTACAAAAAACCTGGATATTCACCTCTTACCAAAACCAAGGGATGAGGGAAGCACAAAGCCTTGCTGATTAGCTTCTTCCACTTGTAAAATACACAACTTTAATGATTTAAATTTAATACCACTGAAAACCCCAGGGAACAAGCAGCTTGGCTTTCAGTCATCAACAGGTCTTATAGCCCTGCCAGTTAAAGCCCATCTCTTTAGTTGAAGCCAGATTTAGATGGGGAAAATCAATGAAAAAGAATAGAACTCAACAACAAATTAAGAACAGTACTTTTCATCCCTGTGCAGGATAGAAGGGATGTTTCCCTTGGTGTAACCAAGTGCTGTTCACCTGATGTCCATCTACAGCACAACAGGGCTCTCCCTTAATGACCAAGACTTCCAGAGGGAAACTTAATTCCCAGGAAATTCTATTAGAGGTAATGGGATTAGGGATGGAGAAGTACAAAATTATTTCACAGCTGAGGTGTTTCTTCTAACACCCAAGAGAATTAAAGACACTTCTAAACCCAGGTCTTACACAGCAGCACGCATCCTGCCTTGCCACATCCTTACCTGGCTTAGCCTCATATCCATCAAGGTGTTCCTGGCTTGGCCAATCTTCCTCATATCCAATTCACCTGTCCCAGGTGTCATTAAGCCTGGTGTCATTCCTCCTGGGTAGGGAGTGTTCAAGCCCCCTGGATACGGAGTGTTCAATCCACCGAATTGCTAAAAGCAAGAGTGGGAGAAACACATTCCTCAAATCTCTTCTGAGGTTTCACAAGTACCTCAAGCTGTTTGGGGGGTGCCAAAACCCCAGAGGTCCCTCTCAAATAGTGGCTTCCCTGAACCACAGAGCATCTCTCATACAGGTTTTGCAAATCTGGAGGTAATGATTCAAGTTTAGCCAAGTCAGCGACATAAGTAACAGGAAAGTGAAAACTTAGAGCATAAGCATCTAAAAGTAGCACATTTCAACAAGAGTATCTACAAAGAAGTCCCAGGGACATCTAGTACCAGTTCAGGGCCAGTCAGCTTCTCCTGAAACTCTATCAGCACAGCAGGGCTGTGGCCATGTAGCAACAAGACAAATTACTTCATTTTCAGTTGACTGTAATGCAAATAGTTTTTAACACAATTGCTCAGTGTTGGGCAAACCATGAGCTGAAATTACACTCTATTTTCTGTTCCATTTTGCAAAATTAACAGAAATGGACACTGGTTATGCTCAAAAAACCTCATTATCACCATTCTACAGCCCAAGAAATGGAAAAGAAGCACTTTCTTTCACTTTAACCACAAGAACAAGGCTCTCTTTGCCTATCTTCAAGTCTTCTCTGGCAACGGGTGTGCATTGAAAGACTCCAGCAAGCACAGGAATTGAACATCCAGCAATTCCCTTCCCAGACTCACACCAAGGGCTTTGGTCAATATTCCCACAAATCCCACTCATGAATCCACAGTTCAACCCTCACCTCTAATTATAAAGCACAGATCCAACCTTCACCAGGTTTGCTTTTGTACTCACTGTTTGGCGTGGGTCCACAGAAGTGTGATTCTCCCCTGACTGCAAATGCTTTGCAAAGAAGCTGTCAGGTACAGGAGTCAGCTTCTCGTAGCGAGGATTCCTCTGGCGCTTGTTCCTGGCATCACCAACTTCTGGGATACTCAGCCACTCTTCCTCTGTGACCTCTGCCAGCTTCCGCTGTTCAAAGAGGAGTTGGCATCATTATTTACTGTAGAATTCATTCTTTTCAATTGCTCTGCTTCCTTAAGGGATTATTCTTTCCTTAAACTCTGATTTAAACATCAAAGGTCAGATTTTTTCCTAATCCAATGTACAAAAGATGTAGATGCATTTCATTAGAATCTGGGTTTAGTCCAGACTGAGATTCCAAATCAATCTTCCTGTTAAATTCAGTGCTGCAAATATTCAGGTTAAGCTCAGCACCTGCAGCACTGAGTGGTTTCTTACTAATCATTAGCCAACAGCTTAAACAATACATTTTATTTAACAGAATAAGTCAGGAGCTCCTGATCAAATACTACTCCAATGCCAACACATTATCAATCCCTCAAAGACAGAAGTGAGGCACCTGCTCCAGAACTGATGTGAAGCCACAATAAAGCCCAAACCAAAAGCCTGATATCAGGATTTGCACGAATTTCACTCCCTTGTGCAGCCACAAATAAAGTGCTCCACAGGCAGAATCCCAGTGTTCTCCCAGATCCCTCCAAAGCAGCTTTAAACACCCACTTCCACCAGCTGAGTGCCACTCTGAATGCTGCTGTCAGCACAGACAATATGGCTTTAGCAGCGCAGATTGCATCCCTGCTTGGGTTTAAATCAGCACTAATTTAAGTGGCTATAACTGCAGCTGGCTGAAAAAAAAAAAAATCACACTACTTGAGAGAGCTCCAGGCCAGGAAGAGGTTCTGCACCACCAGCTGCCAGCTTCAAATCCATTCACTTTCCTTTTCAAAGAGGAAATAACTCTAATCTGGCAAATAAGGAACTATTTGTTTGCTAACACACAAAATCTGAGCAAGGAAATGCAGAACCATATCCACCTCTCATACATCACAAAGATAAAAGTCACACTTGAGATGTTTTTCTCCTTACTTTCAAGTCTGAGAACTGCTGCTGAATTTTGGGTCGCTCCATACGGTATTTCTCTATTTCCTCTTTCTCTCGTTGTTCCCTGAGGAAAAGGAATACTGAGGTTACGCTTCAAGGAACAACCAGCAAGTCTTTAAACCAAGTGTTGATCTTATATAAAAACATGTCTGATCAGAGCCAAGGCATTAAAAAGAGCATTTTATCCAAGTTTAGATTATCAGCATTACGGCAGAGATGTTTTATCAAATAATAATATCATGTAAAACCAGGCATCTCCAACCAGGAGAACTTCAGCCTTTAACCTCCTCTTACCTATAGACCAGGTAGTGAGCTTAATAAGTTCAGTAACACTCACCAGTTTACAAGACACCTGCATTACATGACGCTTCTAACCATCTCCAGTGTAATGTGCAGTATGGAATGTGTCAAAACTAGTTGCTCAGCATCTCCCCCCATCATTTGAATAAACTTCAGTATGGTGAAGCAACTCAATCACATCAACTCTCAGAGCAAGTTATGCAAAATACCCATCAGTCCTAAAACTTGGAGCCACAGGGTCAAAGATTCAGTATTAGAATAAAGACTCCGTGTGTATCTCAAAACAGACCCAGCAGACAAAGGCAAACGTGAACTGGAAAATGGAAAGAGGCAGAAGAAAAGTCTAAACCACAAACTATCCAGAAACACCCCGTGCCAGTGCTGTGATTCATCCTACCTTCGTTCTTTCCTACGTTCATCCATCCTCTTATCCAGAGCTGCATAAATAGCGTCTGCTTCCTCGTCATCTTTCTCATAGGGACCACTTGAGAAGAGGCTCCCAGCGTACCCATTGAACTATGGATATGGGAAGAGAAAAGGGAAAGAAAGAGGAGGAAAAAAAGCAATATCCTCAGTTTAAAGCTTCTGTTATGTTCCTACTAGAGGCAACAGTCACCCAGCACAAGGAAAATGCAGGAGAAGGCTATTTCTAACAACGTGGCATCAAACTGACACATCCCTACAGCAAAGCACTTGCTTCTCCCACCCCCGATGGTTCTTCTCCCACACCATTTCAAAAGCAGAACTGCTTCCAAATTGCTTCTTCCAGAATGGCTCTATTAATCAATAGCTGAGATCCCAGTATAGAAAGGCCATTTTCTTCCATTAACCACTTTTGGTTTTAAACTACTGAAAGCAAACCAAAGGAACACCACAACATCTAACTGACCGAAGTGGGATTTAAACACAAGAGCCTACACAGGCCACATAAAGACAAACACATATCAAAGCATAAAAGCTGAGATTTCTTTTGTGGAAAATTAAAACATACATCCCCAAAAGTACTTAAACTAATACTTAACTAATTACTTAAGTTAGTACTTTACAAATTTACATTAGTGCTTAATTTAAACTTCCAGATCTACTCCCAAGACTCTCAGTGCTTGGTATAGATAATTAAACCACAACATGCAGACCAACAGCACACCTCAAATCTGCACTATGCATTATGTATAACAGGGTCCAAATTACAAATAAATGGGAGAAAAGGAAGTACTGCTAGAAAAAAGCAGGGAAATCTGCTCTTGAAACCTCAGGTTTCATAGGAAGAGAGCAGGGAGTTAAAGGATTCCTCTTCTCCTCAGGGAAAAGGATCTCCAGATGACAACAGTCTCATCACCTCATCGTAATTGGTGTCATTCAAATCCTCATCATCATCATCAGCTGTTTGGTTCTTCTTCATCTGATCCCCCACAGTTCTCTTCCCCGGCGGTGCATGGCGATCATCCACAGGGTCATTGGCATCACGCGCAGGGCCGATATCGGAGCGGGTGGTGAAACCTGTGGCTCTGTGTTGGGAAACCAGGGGCAGCTCTTCAGCACACACAATGCCCGTGACACACAGCCAGGCTGGCAGCGTTATTACTTATAACACACAATAAGAATATCATTCTTCTGCAAGAATGGCACCATCCACTCCCTGTCTCCCTGTCCTTTTATAGGGAGCACTTTAGCTGCAAAGGCACTGCAGTCACCCAGCTCACTGCTTTACCATCCATGGAGGATCTCTGCTCTGGAACCAGGCTAAGAGAGCTGGAGAAGAAAAGGCTCCTGAAGGGGAGACCTTAGAGCAGCTCCAGTGCCTGAAGGGGCTGCAGGAACCTGGAGAGGGGCTTGGGACAAGGGCCTGTAGGGACAGGCCAAGGGGAATGGCTTGAACCTGCCCGAGGGGTAATGCTGTGCACTTCCCAGGGCACGGACAACAAAGCCACCCTTAGGTAAGGGCACAATAAAGCAGCAGAGGCCAAACAGGGCTTGTGTCCATCCCATACCCCGAGCGCTGCCTCAGCACAAACCCACCCACGCGCCCCATGGACACACACAGCCCCAGAGCCGGGGGGGGACACCGGTTAAAGCACCCCCGAACCCACCGCCGGTGCCGGGCTCGCCTTCGGACACAAACCCGCCCTCCTGACCCGCAGGCGGGGGCGAGCCCGGAACAACGACACCGGGAAAGCCTCCGGCCTGCCCCGAGGGTACGGGATGGGGAAGGGGGAAGGCCCGAGGAGTCCTGAGGGGGAACCGAGGCGGGGAAGGCCCAGGCCGGGCCCTGGGGGGTGACGGCGGAGCTCACCCGCGGCCCAGCCCCGGCACGTAGCCCAGGGGAGCGGGCATGCCCAGGAACGGCTTCTTCTTCTTGTTCATGGTGCCGGTGGCGGCGGCGAGGTGGGACCGGGACCGAGACGGGGAGCGGCGGAGCGGCGGCGGCGGCGGAAGCTGCGGCGAGAGCAGGCGGGATTAACCGATGTAGAGCGTCACTTCCGCTCCCTAAGGAGCTGAGAGAGCAGCTCTCCCCCTAGCGCCGCGGAGGTCTGAAGCGGGGTGGTGCTGGGTGACCCGCACCCTCGTGTGCGCGCACTCCACACGTGCGCAGCTGTGCGCGCGTACACGCGTGTGGCACACATGCACACAGGAGCGTCGATCCCTCCACGTGTGACACGCGCCTTTGTCCCGGCCGCAGCTCCCGTGCACATGCGTGTGTGGTCCCCCGACCACTTCCCTTCATGCATGTATGCAGCCCCCAACCGTGCAGACACACGTGTTTGCTGTTGGACACACGGACAGGCTCCTGTGGTGCCGGGGGTCACCGCAAAGGGGAGGGGGATGATGATGGGGGTACTGGGATGAAGATGGGGATGAAGGGGATGGGGATACAGTGATGGGAATGCTAGGGATAGGGATGAAGGGGAAGAGGGTGATGGTTGGATGATGGGGATGATAATGGGAATGATGATGGAATGAAGATGGGGATGAAGTGGATATGGATACGGTGATGGGAATGCTAGGTATAGGGGTGAAGGGGAAGGGGGTGATGACTGAATGATGGGAATGATGGGGATGAAGAGGATGGGGATGGGGATGATGGGGGTGATGGGATGAAGATGGGGATGAAGGGGATAGGGATGTGGTGATGGGATTGATAGGGATAGGGATAAAGAGGAAGAGGGTGATGATTGGATGATGGGGATGAAGAGGATGGGGATGGGGATGATGGGGGTGATGGGATGAAGATGGGGATGAAGGGGATAGGGATGTGGTGATGGGATTGATAGGGATAGGGATAAAGAGGAAGAGGGTGATGATTGGATGATGGGGATGAAGAGGACGGGGATGATGATGGGGACGATGATTGGATGATGGGGATGATGGGGATAAAGGTGCTGTGGATGATGATGGGGATGCTGAGGCTGTGCTACCACAGCATTTCAAAGTCATGGCAACCACTGTTATTTGGGAACACGCAGGTGCTGAGGAGAGCCTGGAGCATCCCGGGAGCGAGTGTCTCTGCTGGGAACAAAGCTGACACCCGGATTCACCCACCCACAGCCAGACCAGGGGGGAAAAGGGACAAACAGGGACAGGAACATCCTGGCAGGGCCCAAAGCTGGGTGAAGCCCCAGTGCTGCTCACCCTCATCCCTCCACAGTGTTCCAGGGCTTGCAGTGTGTGAGCCCCCCATTCACCCCATCACACCGAGGGGGGTCAGGATTCATTATCTGCTGTTCATAAAGCCTCCAGGTGAGCCTGCACCAAAGGGTCCCTGTCCCTCAGGAGGGGATCACAGAGCACAAGCGGAATGAGAGGGAAGTGAAGAGCCCCAGTGACGGTTTGAGGGCTGTCCCCATCCTGCTGCCCCCCGCAGCCCTGCCGCCAGCCCTGCCAGGTTCCCGAGCAGAAAGCAGCTGCAGGAAGACAAATAGCTCCATTTTGCATGCGAATGGCAGCCCCGCCGCTTCCCATCCAGCTATTTTTGGGTTCTGCTGCAGGGAGGAAAAAAAAAAACAGAATGAAAGAAACAATAAATAAAATCATTTTGCCAAAAAAGCCGCTTGTGGAGGGGGAGGGAGGCGGCAGCATCCCGGCTCTGCTGGCCAGGAGCGAGGGTAAAGCCCATGAGAGCATCCCCAGCCAGGGAGGGATGTGGGACCCGCAGACCCCACTGCCCCATAGGGAAGCAGATGCTTCCCATTGCAGGAGATCTGGCATCACCAGCATTGCAAGGCTCATCCACGCAACCATGGAGCTTGGGACCATTTCCCCATCATGGAAGGATTTGAACCTGGGAGAAGGGCCTGTCAGCTCTTGTGGGGTTTATAGTGGGGATAATAAAAGCTATTGCAGGTCGGGCGTCCTCTAAATACCCAGAGTGATTTTCTGCTGCATCCATGCTCCAGCACATCCCATGTCATTGAGCACTGGGTGAAACAGGCCAAGGGGAATGGCTTTAACCTGCCAGAGGGGAGACTGAGCTGAGCTCTTAGGCAGAAGCTCTTCCCTGGGAGGGTGCTGAGGCGCTGGCACAGGGTGCCCAGAGAAGCTGTGGCTGCCCCGTCCCTGGCAGTGTTTGAGGCCAGGATGGATGGGGCCTTCCCGGGCTCGGTTCCTGCGGGAAGGCAGCAGGGATGCTGGGCACGTCGGCTCGGACACGCGCGTAATTGCTCACAAAGGCTTGAAAGTGAAAAATAAGCACTTAGATGGGAGTGTGAAGATGAGCCGGGCTCTGGATCCATCCCGAAGCCAAGCAAGGAGCCGTGGCCAGGGCTGCTGTGACCCCCTCGCTTGCACAAAGCTCCCTCTGTGTCCCCAGGGAGAGCGGAGGCGGCTTCTCCCGGGACAACGGGAAAACAAACCCCAAGGATCTCCCGAGGCTGGAAATTCATGGGTTTGAATATCACATAGCACACCAGGAATGTATCCACGGGGCAGGATCAATGTCAGGGCTCCTTCCCAGCACCAGTTCCTGGTGCCTGCCTGCAGATCTCATAGAATCATGGAATGGGTTGTGTTGGAAGGGACCTTAAAGCTCCTCCAGCTCCAACCCCTGCCATGGGCAGGGACCCCTTCCACTGGAGCAGCTTGCTCCAAGCCCCTGTGTCCAGCCTGGCCTTGAGCACTGCCAGGGATGACACCCAGAGCATTGCAATCTCCGAGCAGGGGCAGGGTAAGGAGTGAAGGTGAAGGTGAAGGCAAAGGTGAATGTAATGATGGTGAATGTGAAGGTAGGTGAAGGTGATGCTGAGGGTGAAGATGATGATGAAGGTGAAGGTAGATAAAGATGATGATGAAAGTGAAGGTGATGCTGAGGGTGAAGGCAATGATGATGAAGTGAAGGTAGATCAAGGTGCGGATGAAGGTGAAGGCAATGCTGAAGCTGAAGGTGAATGTGATGGTGATGATGAAGGTGAAGGCCTGCTCAGCATCCCTCAAAACACCAGTGTTCCCAGTTGTTCCCCAATTCTGTTATTTCCCATCACTTCCTCTCTCCCTGACTGCTCAGTGCTCACATCCACATCTCCTTCCTAAAAACCAGTGTCACCTTTCCCATCCCATTCCCCAGACCTGGGCTGCTTAAACAAGGAGTGACCACTGCAACCGCCTCATCCTCTCTGTAGCACCAGGGTGACAACCCTCGGGGGGACACCAACTAATCCATGCCTCTGCTCCTTATCAGCACCAGCTCTCCCTGCATCCCTAACAACGGAACCCAGGGCAGCCAAAGAACCCGGAGCATGGGATGCACGGGCAGTTTCCAGCCTGGCATTCCCTAATCCCTGATTTTGCAGCCTACGTGAGCAACCAGCCCACAGATCCCGCTCCAGCGCGCGGTGGCAATCAGAGCACAGCAAATCGATTCAAGCCTGGCCGTACCTTGCCATGTAAATAATAAATGGGATTCTGTAAGCAGCTGAATACGACTGAAGAGCCCTGAAATCGGGCTTGGAGAAAACCAAGGACTGGAGGCTGCTGAGATGTGACGGCCCCCAGCACGGTCATTGACTTGCTCCTGCTGGTGAGATGCTGGAAAGCTTTGCTCAGATGCTGGGATCCATTTGTGCCCATTAGGACCGCGGTGCTGGGGTGGTTGAGATGGGATCATAGGCAGAAGCTCTTCCCTGGGAGGGTGCTGAGGCGCTGGCACAGGGTGCCCAGAGAAGCTGTGGCTGCCCCATCCCTGGCAGTGCTCAAGGCCAGGTTGGACACAGGGGCTTGGAGCAAGCTGCTCCAGTGGAAGGGGTCCCTGCCTGTGGCAGGGGTTGGAGCTGCAGGAGCTTTAAGGTCCCTTCAACCCAAACCAGGCTGGGGTTCTGATCCTATCCCTGGAGAGGACAGCAAGATCCAACCTGCTGGAGCTTCAGTTACCTAATGGAGAGCAGATGGAGATGGATGATTTTGGACCCCCAAAATTGCTGCACTTATAAAAAAATCCCCAAACTAACGGTAATTTCATAAAGTTTCAGACACAAAAAGCCTGAGAGCAGCATCCAACCACCCTCCTCTGCCACCAGCCAGGGAGACTTATCCACGCCTGGGCTGCCCAACATGAGCTGCATCTCCATGATGCTCAGCATCTCTGCATGGGTGTGCTGGGATCCAGCAGGACCAGCTCATAAGACATCCAGGAGTACAAAGCAGCTTCTTCAAACCTATATTACCATATCTATATGAAAGATCTATATTCAATATCGCTTTCACTTCTTTTCTTCTTGCTGTGGATTGATCGCGAGGCTGGGAAGCACAAATCCCGCGGCCTCGCTGTGCCCTTGGCATCGAGCATGTCCTCTCCTTGGATTAAGTTGCAAATTCACAGTTTAATTTCAGGAAATACTATGGAAAATCCCCACCTCCGCGCAGGGAGCAAGGAGGTGATCGGGGATGCGCTCTTAAATAATTACAGCCCGCCTGGAAATAACCGTGACGTGCCCAAATCCAATTAGGAATACAGCGATAGAAACCTCCCCTTGAAAGAGCTGCCCTAGTCTCAAGCTCCGCTCTGTGTCCCAGAGGGAGCAAAGCATCGGATGTCCTCTGCCAGTAAATCCTCGTCCTTGGGATGGTGCAGACCCAGCCCAGGATGTCCCCCATGGTCAGGGATAACACCGCAGGGATATGAGCTGGATCTTCAGTGCAAATCAAAGCAGCCCCATCCGGAATGATGAGGTTTGGTGCTTTGTTGTCAGCGTGAAAATCAATTCTTTTCAGGGAGGGATTTCCCTAACGCTGCCTATTCCCATGCCCAGCGGAGCGGAGGAGCATCCTTCACCCCACACCAGGCAGGAGCCTGGTTTGGATTCTGCCTCCTCCCAAGTGCTTTAACAAACCCTTTGCACAGAAATTCATGGCGAATCGGGAAATTTCATTGGGAAAACCTCTCCAAGTGTGGTCCCCAAGCTATGGGGCTCCCCAGCACTCGGCTGCATCCCCATGGTAGGACTTCAGCGACATCCCGATGGCATGGGGCATCCCAAGCCCACCGATATCCACCTGCCCGGCCGTGGGTGGATGGAGCAGCTCCCCCCCGCTCCTCGCTGGGTGCTCCCTGTTCCTGCTGACGAGTGGATCCCATTAACGTGCAGACGAGCAAAGCAAGGCAGAAATTAGGCACTTGTCTCCTTAGACAAATGACTTCCGTCTGCAGGCTGCGGAGCTGCTGCCTCTGCTCCCCGGCGGAGCGGGAGGAGAGCGGCTCTTTAATTGCTTCCTTTCTTCCCTGCCAGCCCCCGAATGTGCTGAATCATCCCAGCCTTGCACCCTCCCCACAGGCTCTGCAGGAGGGGGACGGGGCCCACGGTGACTTTGGTGCTCTCCCTTCCCAAACCTGCCTAATAGGGAGGGGGAAACAGGAGGTCCAGGGCTTGCTGGAGCCGATGTCCCCGTCTCATCCCCTTCCTACAGGGCTTGATGGAGCCGATGTCCCCGTCTCATCCCCTTCCTACAGGGCTTGATGGAGCCGATGTCCCCATCTCATCCCCTTCCTCCAGTGTTTGATGGAGCCGATGTCCCCGTCTCATCCCCTTCCTCCAGGGCTTGATGGAGCCGGTGTCCCCGTCTCATCCCCTTCCTCCAGTGTTTGATGGAGCCGATGTCCCCGTCTCATCCCCTTCCTCCAGGGCTTGATGGAGCCGATGTCCCCATCTCATCCCCTTCCTCCAGTGTTTGATGGAGCCAATGTCCCCATCTCATCCCCTTCACACCCCACCAGTGTATGGGGAAAGGAGCCCCTTGGAGATGGTTTGAGCTTCCTGAGCTGTGTTCTGGGTTTAGGGCTTTTCCTCCCTGTTTAACTCCTGTTTAACCCCCAAGTAAGAGACCCAGAGACAGACCAAAACCAAGGATGGAGATGCACCGTCAGGGTGCGAGGTTGGCACTGGACCTGTTTGCAGACGATGAGAGGGAAGCAAATTCCTTCCCTCAGACACTTGAAGGCTTTCCTGGAGAAGCTCAATTACTACCGGAAAAATCCAGGGAAGAAAAAGGCTGGAAATGGTGCAGCTTTTCTTTGGAATAACAGCTTGGTGCAATCCACACACAGTTTTCAAGCGGCATCAGCCTTTTCCTGCCAAGGCCCATCTTTTACCATATTCCTCTTGGAAGATTTCTGCTCCAGCTTGAAAGCTCCATGTGTAGACAGAGACTGAGGAGCAACGGGGACTTTTAGTGATGGAAAATAGCTTCTTTCTTTATTTGATGCCTGCAATGAGCAGTATTGCCCTGACCGCTCTCTTGCGGTGCTGCTCATGCAGGAATGAGCACCCTCCTTCACCCACCCTGCTGGCACCCAGCTGGGAGCTGCAGGACAGCGGGAGAAAGGGAATTTGCAGAGGAGGGAACATCCAGGGGTTGGTTTCTGCTCTGTGCCCACTGCAAACATGAGCAAAACAGTGGGGACAATGCCCACTGCCCCCTGATGTCCCCAGGACATGTCCCTCTGGATGGGGAGGGAGGTGGGGGGATCCCAATGGCCTCTGGGCAGGGATACAGGTGGATGATGCTGCAGCCACTGGGCTGGATCCGGGTGAATAATACCACAGTACCACTGGGATTTGGGAGAATGCTGCCGGTGGCCCCAGGAAGGGATACAGGGTGATGATGCTGCAGCCACAGGGCTGGATCCAGGGGGATGATTCCAGAGAGTCTCCAAGCAGAGAAGGGGCAAGCTGATGCCTCACTTGCCATTTGGATGCGGTGGGATGATGCCCGGTGTTCCCCAGGATGGATCCATGGGGACGATGCTGGTGTCCCCCAGATGGATCCATGGGGACGATGCCCAGTGTCCCCGGGATGGATCCATGGGGACGATGCCCGGTGTCCCCAGATGGATCCATGGGGACGATGCCCGGTGTCCCCAGATGGATCCATGGGGATGATGCCCAGTGTCCCCGGGATGGATCTATGGGGATGATGCCCAGTGTCCCCCAGATGGATCCATGGGGATGATGCCCGGCGTCCCCGGGATGGATCTATGGGGATGATGCCCGGTGTCCCCCAGATGGATCCATGGGGACGATGCCCGGTGTCCCCGGGGTGGATCCATGGGGACGATGCCCGGTGTCCCCCACATGGATCCATGGGGATGATGCCCAGTGTCCCCAGATGGATCCATGGGGACGATGCCCGGTGTCCCCCACATGGATCCATGGGGATGATGCCCGGTGTCCCCAGATGGATCCATGGGGACGATGCCCGGTGTCCCCCACATGGATCTATGGGGACGATGCCCGGTGTCCCCAGATGGATCCATGGGGACGATGCCCGGTGCACCCAGGCCCGGCAGCACGGGGCGGGCTGGCGGCGCGGCGGGCGGAGCGCCCGGGGGTTGCGGAGCGCGGCGCCGCCCCCGGCGCGGGTACCGGGGCGGGGCGGAGCGGGCCGGGAGCTCCCGGTGCCGGCGGCGGCGCTGGGGGGCGCGGGGCTCGGTCCCCGCCCGAGCGCGGCCCCGCTGCGCGGAGGATGAGCTGCGGCCGGCCCAAGGACATGGAAGGTACCGGGCACGGGAGGGGCGGGCTCAGGTGCGCGGCGGGCAGGACCCGGGGCTGCTCCTGCATCCCCCGATGCTTTCCCCTCCATCGCTTGATCTGCTCCTCCACATCCCCTTTGCTGCCCTCGACATCCCGAGGAGGGTCTGTTCCCGTTCCCTGCCCTCAGTATTGTGGGGTACCAGTGACATGGATTGGGAAATGTAGCTGGAGCAGTGGGATGCAGGTGTGAGGACAGGGCAGGGCAGGTCTTGGGGTGCTGGAGTGTGGCAGGACCCCAGGGAGAGCGTGTCAAGGTGGAATGGGGCTTGCTGCAGGTAGAGGGGTCCATGCCTGTGGGCTCCTTGCCCTGCCCAGAGCCACCCTGGGGTCCTGCCTGCTGCCCTCATCCCCTGGGTGCCCAACCCTAGGGGCATCCCTGCCCATGGGTGCTCAGAGACCTCTCGGCAGTACCCACTGCGGGGCTCAGGAGCACAGACACCCCTAAAGACACGCACAGTGCCCCCAGAGGCTGTGCCCCAGGGACCCTCGGTGCCGGCAGCAGCACCCACGCACCCTCCCCTTGGTGTGCACCCAGGGCACGGTGCTGCATGGGGAGGATGGAAAAGGGCTTTTGTTCCCTTCCTCCTCCTTCCTCGGGAGGCACCAGCCTTGGTGAGCAGCCACCAGCCTGAGCTCCATCCCTGCGCCGGGCTCCTGCCTCACCGCCGCAAGGGAAGTGCTGGGGCAATGCTCATCACGGGCAGGACCTGAGCCAAGTGCTCCCGGAGAACCTGGGGAGGCTCGGGGGGGTGTCAGTCACCTCTGCACACGGTCCTGGGGGCAGCAGGTGTTAGGGAATGGCTCAGGGAAGGATCTGGTCCATAAGGACATCCTGTGGGTACGGCTTCAAGGATTAGATGCATTGGGGGGGGCAGAAAGCATCACTGTCTCCCTGGGGGCTCTGCCCCGCACCAGGGTGAAGCCTCATGGAAGGGACAAGGGGAGCAGGACAATGCCCCCGGGCTCATGGCTCCTGCAGATGCTGCTCAAAGCGGGATGAATCCCTCACAGAGCTGCTCCATGAGCAGAGTGGATTCCCTGTCCTTGGAGTCCCCAGAGAGCTCTGGTCTCATCCACCCTTCACCTGCCTGGGGGAACAGGAGAGGAGCAACCAGCTTCCCGGGAATCCAGTGCCCCATCCGGTGCCCAGCGCCTCCTGCCCTCCCAGCCGAGGGGAGCCCAGCAACCCGACAGAGGGATTTGTTCCTTATGAAGCTTGTTCCCAGCTTCTCCCAGGGTCCGGTGTTAACCCCGGGGAGCTGGGCTGATCCCGGGAAGCAGGCTGTGCCTGCAGACACATCCCTAGCAGGAAGGCAGGTTTATGGGATACCCATGAGTGTGATGGTGTCAAAGACACAGGGACATCCCCAAAGCCACGCTGGGAAGCAGCGGCGGAGCAGGGAGCAGGCTCTGGGCTTCCCTTTCCATGCCCCCTGCCTGCTCCTGCCTGGCTGCCACCACTTCCCACTGGTCACCAGTGAGCAGGAATGTCGGCTCAAAGCCTGTTTGCTGGTAGGGATCAGCCCCTGCCCGCTTCGGGATTGCCCCAGGGATGCTTTTGCTGGTTCATGCTGCCACGTCCTGCCCTGGGGTCTCCATCCCCGGCACGGTTCCATCCCTCTCCCCAGCAGTGCCTGCTGCTGCTCCGAGCCTCCCCAGCGCTCACGTTCCATCAGCCATAAAAGTGTCTGGAGAGGAGAAGGGAGCGGCGGCGAGAAAATGAGCCAGGAGCAATTCCCGAGCCCGGGAGCAGCCTTCAGGGTGTTCACTGCATGGGGCTGATGGACAAGGTGCAGGGACCACGGAGCAGCCCGCAGGGACCTGGAAAGACAAGGGCACAGTGGCTGTTAGGGGAGCGGAGCCGAGTGATCCCGTCCCTGCTCCAGCTCTGGTTCGGACAGCCTGAAGGCTCCTGCAGCCCCATTTCAAGGTTCAGCACAGGGTTTCCTATGGGCATCCCCTTCTGCCCAGACCCCAAATGTGGCCATAACCACGATGTCTTTGCTGGGTACAGGAGCAGACCATGCTGAGCCCCAAACCCCCTGCCTGGAAGGATGCTCCTCAGCATGCTCCCTCCTGTCTTCTCCTCCTGCATCCCAAATGCTCCAACCCACCGGTGACCCCGCTGCTGCCACATTTGAGCTTGTCACTGCTGTGCTCAGGCCTGGGGGTGCTTTGATGCCCAGCGGTCCAGCATCCCCTGCAGCAGCCCCCCCAAAGCTTCCCATCCATCCTGGTGCCAGCTGGCCCTGCCATGGGATTAGGGGGGAGCATGTGGGGAAAACACGGAGCATCCTTCCGGATCAAACGCCCACAGGGCAGCGGGGAGGGGGGTTCAATTCATCCGGCACCGGAGCCAGGGCGAGCACAGAGCTGCTGTTTATGGGCTATAGGAGGGAGGTCGGGGGGGGTCAGTCAGGTGAGGACGAGGTATGAGGGGAGGCAGGGATGGAGCCGTGCTCGTGACAGCCGGTGCCGAGCGCTCGCGCGCATCCTCCTCCCGCCGAGATGCAGCAGGGCCGACCCTCGCTCTGCTGCATCTCCTCCATCCGCAGCTCGCAGGGACCACCCGAGCCAGGTGAGGGGGGCTGCGGGGCCGGGGGGGCCGGGGGGAGATGCTCCGTGTGCAGCCCTGTGCGGGTACCGAGCAGCAGAGGGGATGGAGGGTGGTTGGTTGGGCACTTGTGGCGTTGCTGTGGATGCTCCTGTGCAGGGCATGGGAAGGAGGGGAGAGCAGGGGTTGGAGACCACCCCTGTGTCCCTGTGTGGAGGCTGCCGTAGGGTTCCTCTGTCCCCATCCTTCTCTTGCTCCCTCATGCATCCCTTTACTCTCATCCATGTCGAGTGCTGTCAGGCAATGGGGAAGTTGGGACCCAAGGGCTGGGATTGGAGGAGCAGGAGGCTCTAAAGGAGATGCCAAGGAGCTGCTGGAGGCTTTGGGCTTCAGGGCAGCAGCTGCCCATTCCCGATGGGAGCGATACCACCGGTGCTCTGGGTCCTGCCTTTCTTCTCAGCTTGTTTTCCACTTCACTTTTCCCTCTTTCCCATCTATTCTCACTCTGGTTCCCT
The DNA here is from genome assembly GCF_037157495.1 of Lathamus discolor. NCBI lineage: Eukaryota > Metazoa > Chordata > Aves > Psittaciformes > Psittacidae > Lathamus > Lathamus discolor. Next base: position 1,608,097 of record NC_088894.1, on the reverse strand, counting down.
CTCCCCAAGCTGTGTTTGTCGGAGCACTGTAGATGCCCATGCCCTGCTGCTGGTGGCATTGGTGTATAGCCCGCTATGGATAGAGGTGCTGCTGATGACCAGAGCCCCTTGCCTGCTGCTCCATAACTTGAGCCTTTCTGCAGTGAGCCCTGGGGAAGCTCCAGGACAGCTGAAGGACAGGGCTCTGGCACCAGCCCCTCCGGACCTGCCGGGTCCGTATCTGATCCCAGTGCCCAGCTCAGGGGTATCCCAGCACAGCTGCAATGGGATTGGTGCTCAGGGTGCTGCGGGCAGGAGAGCTGAGAGCATCCTTGGTTTGGAAGGAGCACAACCCACTGCGGTCCAGGGTGTCTGAGGGTGTAGGCAGCCATTGGAGGCATCCCCATCATGAGACAGGAACAGAGGCAGCCCCTGCCAGCCCCTGCTCGATGCTGGGCCGCTCCATGGATCTCCCTTCAGCATGTTTCCCGTAAAATCCCTTCCCCAGGCATGGATCAGGTCCCCTGCCTCAGTTTCCCCACGGCAGCGCTTGTCACTGGTTGTGTTTAGGAAGCAGTGTGGTGCGATGTGGTCTGGAGAGCCCAGGACACATGGACACATTGACAACTGTTTCCTGCTCCGGTTTGACTTCTTTTGGCCCGTTGATCTCTGTTGTATGAAGGGGTGCTCGAGAGCTCTCTGAAACCTCTTCCCCCAGTGATGACAATGATCTGGAGCAGGTTTTCTATAACCCTTCTGCTCTCCCAGGAGGGGTTATCCCTGGAGCTGGGTCTCCTTTGGGTGCTGCTCTGCTTTCAGTGGTGCTTTGTGACTTGCCTGTGGTGGGAGCAGGTGAGATGGGGGATGCTCTGGGCTTTGCTCCTGTGGATCAGCGCTGCTTATGCAAAGCCACTAAAGAAAAGCTTTGCTCCCTCATTGCATCCCAAACGCTCCCTGCTTATCAAAACACAAGGAGTGAGGGATAAAAGCCATTTGTTGTGGGTAAATGGGTGTCTGTGGGTTGTCATTGATGGGCTGGTGCGTGTCTGGCCATCACTGGGGTGCACGGATTTGTGCCTGTGGGCAGCAGCCATCCCTAAGCACCCATGGTCTGTGCTGAGGGGGACCAACCTGCATCCCCTTCTCCATCAGGCTTCTCCATCAGTTGGGGTTTACCAGCTCCCCATCCCTCAGTGGCAGCACTTCAATGTCACCCTGGTCCATGGAAAGCCGCCCTTCCCCTGTGCCCCATCCCAGCAGAACAGGGGGTTACAGACATGCAGGAGACGATCACTGCGGGTCCCCACGTCTGCTCTGCGGGCGGGTGTCAAAACAAGCATCTCTCCAAGGGCTTTGTGTGGGCAAACATCTTGTCGGCGTCTGCCGGCTCCCAGCTCCAGCTGGCGGGTCTGGGGGATGAGGGATGAGGGAAGGAGGGAGAGGGAAGACTTCGGCGGCGATGGGGATGGCCGAAGCTCAGCGGCTCCCAGTGGGCAGAAGAGATGGGTTTGGGTGCCCGAGCGCAGGGTGATGGGCACCGTCACCACCTCTCACCCTCCTCATCCCTCCGCAGCTGCTGCCGCTCACTTCAGCTTCTGCCGCAGCCTCCTGGAGCACACGGTGTCGGCCGAGAACCTGAGCTACCGCCTGCAGCGGGCGGCGGGCAGCAGCCTCACCTGGCACGATGGCCGGAGCCAGCGGCCCGATGGAGGCCGCACCGTCAAGCTCCTGCGGCAGCCGGGCACCGAGGGCTCGCAGGTACCCCCGGGTCCTTCTGCATCCCCCTGGACCCCCAGACCTTGCCCCATGGCTGCCAAGGGGATTGCAGCTGCTCATGGTCCCATTCCATCAATTCCTTGCGGGAGCATCTCCCCTTTCCCTGCAGGGTCAGGCCTGCAGATCCCATACTGTTGGAAGCTCTCATGATTGTTGCGGGTTTAATAATAGAAATATATATAAATATGATTTATATTTATTATATGATGCCAGGGATGGGGCAGCCACAGCTTCTCTGGGCACCCTGTGCCAGCACCTCAGCAGCCTCATTGTAAAGGACATCTCCCTAATGTCTCGTCTCAGTCTCCCTTCGGGCAGGTTCAAGCCATTCCCCTCATCCTGTCCCTACAGGCCCTGGCCCAAAGCCCTTCTCCAGGTCTCCTGCAGCCCCTTCAGGCACTGGAGCTGCTCTCAGGTCTCCCCCTCAGGAGCCTTCTCTTCTCCAGGCTGCCCCAGCCCAGCTCTCTCAGCCTGGCTCCAGAGCAGAGCTGCTCCAGCCCTCGCAGCACCTCTGTGTCTATCATGGCTCCCTCCCTCATCTGCCTCTGTATGCCTCCCAGAGGGATTTGGTGGGGAGAAAAAGGCTTTTAATGTTCCATAAGCCAGGAAAAACACCCAGGAGAAGGGAGCTGACTTGAGCTGCTCCCAGCGATGGCTCCCGCCACGCAGCCACCTCCTGCCTCCATACAGGAGCATCCTCCGAGCCCTCCCGCTGCTCTCCTCGACACCAGCGCTCGATATTCACGGCTGAGAGTTCATCGGAGAGACAGCGCGGCTCAGCCGGCCGGAAACCGAGCCGGGATGCACTGCACCCCCCTGCCCACCCGGGGAGCACCGGAGCTCCCTTCGGGACCCGCTGGAGGGGAGAAGGATGTGCCCCGACCCGGTAGCGCAGGGCTCAGGGATGCTGTCCCCAGGGATGCTTAGAGATTGGTCCCCAGCGCTGGGCTGGGTCTGATGGGTGAAGCACCTGCAGACATGAGCAAGGGAAACTGCAGGTTGTTTGCCCCCTTTTCCCCGTGCCTCAGGGGGTTAGCTGGATAATAGCTGCGGGAAGCCCATGGGGAACTGGCTGTTGCTTCCCCCAGCCCCGCCGCTCCTCATCATTGCTCCTTCGTGAATCCAGATCCAACCACCTCCTCCTCCCCTCGGCGCGCTCAGCCGAGTGTGAAGGAGCTGGCAGCTCCCGGGATGCGTTCGGAGGGGATGGAATTGCCGGGGGTTCCCCCAGAGGTGAGGGTTTGCTTGGGAGAACAAACCGTGCACGTTGTCTATCGCGTCTCCCAGCTGCTTTGGGGATGGAATCCGCGGTTGTGATTTACAACCTCCCCGCTTTGCCTTCATCCCTCTCACTCTGATGACCCCAGGCGAGTTCTCCTTGAGGAAAAATCCCTTTCCCAGCCCAAATCCTCCTCTGGGCACAGGCAGCAGCCCCTGCCATGCTGGCCAAGCTCCATGGGGTGACCGGTGACCTGCATGGGACCAGGGGGGGACATCCCAGACCCCGCTGCCTCCTCTCTGGCATCTTTCAGGGATGTGTCATTAGTTTCAATAACCGCGGGATGTCTGGAGTCCCTGTTACACTAATTATCACTGCTCCTCCATTAGACACACTTAATTAGCCGCGATCACACGTGGAGGTCGATGTTGCCATACTGTGGTTCAAGCACTACCAACCTTTCCCATGCTGGTGCATCCCCAAGACTCAACTTGCTGCTCTCTGGATGAGGGAATGGAGCTACGGAGCAGCTCAAAGTGACACCGGCTGCTCCAGTGGGCAGCTCAGAGGTGGCTTTAGATGCCCATGGAGCTGCAGGACCTCACAGCTCAGGGTTGAAGGAGGCTGAGATGGAGAGGAAGGGATCATCCCTCCTGCTCCAGGGCACCAGCTGGCTGCTGGCTGTTTCCATGGGGCATTCCAATGGGATGGCTTTGCATTGGTACCCACTGCCCCCCAAGGACCTCACTGGTTTCACCCCTCCCGAGAGCTGCCAGCAAGAGCCCTTCTCTGCCCAATAAGTGGGAGACCCTGGGGACCCCAGAATGGCTCCTGTGGGGTCTATATAGGGCAGGACCCCCACTTTGCCCTCCCATCCCCGGTCCCCCACCTCCCGCACCAGTTCTGATGCTGCTGTTTCCTGGTGATCGCCCAGGATCAAATCCCACTGATCCTCTCCCCTCCTGCTCCCACAGGGCCGTGCCTGTGACCACTATGGCATCTACCACACCAGCCCCACGCTGGGCAGCCTGGCCAAGCCGGTGGTGCTGTGGACCCAGCAGGATGTGTGCAAATGGCTGAAGAAGCACTGCCCGCACAACTATCTCATCTACGTGGAGGCCTTCTCCCACCACGCCATCACGGGTATGGCTCGAACCACGATTAACAGCCAGTTACTAATCACTGTTAGCACGTGGGGAATAGCTGTTGGGAGGTTTGTGGTGCAGAAGATGGATGTAACCCCATTTCTGTCCCTTCTCCCTATGGAGATGCAGCCAGGGGAGAGCTGCCCTATGGTACCAGGCACTGGGGACACCCATATTTAAATTGCTCAAGGGAGATCCTGGTTTGTAAGATGAGGAAGAATCTTCTCTTATATTTAAGGATAAGAATACCTTTATAGTTCTTTATATACTGAAGGTTCCTGTGGAAGAGGAAAGATCCCATCCCTGCTGAAATCCAACTTGCAAATGGCTTTGTCCAGGTCTGAATGCAACTCCCAGCCAATTCCTTGGAGGAGGTTTACCTCTGGGACCTGCTCCCTCCCCTTTCCCCCTCGAGTACAGTGTCTTTGGCTTCTATATACGAGCATCATCCTGGTACATGTGTGTGACCGGGCAGAGCTCTGCCAGGCCCAGGAGAAAGCAGCAGGGAAGGGAGCACCGGAGCTGCCCGGGAGGGATGCGGAGCCCTAATGCAAGAGCTCAGGCAGCCCTCGCATGGGGAACAAAGGCAGCATTAGCAAATGCAGGCTGAGAACCAAGGACAAAAACCCCGATAGCCCCCGGACCGGAGGAGAGTGGCCGGGGATGTGGTGGCAACACTAATGCATTCCGATGAGTGCCCCCACTCCCTCGGGACACCCACTTGGAAAAGCATCTCCTGATGCGGGAGGTGGAGCGGAGAAATGGAAAGCTCCTGCCTGCAGGGATGGGTGATGTGGTTGCTGGAGCACGGGCTTGTCCTGGGGCTGGGCACCTTGAGCTCCCCAAACCCAGGCCCACTTGCAGGGCTTCTCCATCCCGGGTGGTGAAGGAGCGTTTCAGGATCGCTTCCCTTTCCCTGCTCCTTATTCCCCCATGAAGATGGGCTCCCATCGCCACCACTGGTGCGGCGTCCTGGCTGCGTGATGCTGAGCGGTGCCTTTGGCAGGTCGGGCGCTGCTGCGGCTGAACGGGGAGAAGCTGCAGCGCATGGGCATCGCTCCCGAGGCGCAGCGCCAGGAGGTCCTGCAGCAGGTCCTGCAGCTCCAAGTGCGCGAGGAGGTCCGGAACCTGCAGCTGCTCAGCCAAGGTAGGGACAATGGGAGGACAAGAGGCTGCAAAGCCCAGTGCCGGGGTGGTTGTGCCCATCCTGCTGCCACTGGGACAAGCAGAGAGGCAGAGGCACCAACCTGCGTGGCACCAGTGCAGATGCAGCACACGGTGCCGGGTTGGGGTGCATGGGTTGGGGTGAACTTGGATGACTTGTGATGCACAGGCTGTGGTGCACAGGGATGGGCTATGGTGCATCAGGACAGGCTGTGGTGCACAGGTTGTGGTGCACAGGGATGGGCTATGGTGCATCAGGACAGGCTGTGTTATACAGGGAGGAGTTGTGGTGTATAGGATGCGGTGCACAGTGATGGGTATAGTGAATGAGGACAGGCTGTGGTGCACAGGGAAGAGCTGTGGTGTATAGGATGGGGTGCACAGAGATGGGTATAGTGCATGGGGACAGGCTGTGGTGCACAGGGATGAGCTGTAGTGCACAGGTTGTGGTGCACGGGACTGAACTGTGGAGCACAGAGCAGGTTGTGACGGCAGAGGTCATGGTGCACTGGCTGCGGTGCACAGTGATGGGCTGCAGTGCATGGGGACAGTCTATGGTGCACTGGGATGAGCTGTGATGCACCAGTTGTGGTGCCCAGGGCCAGGGTACAGAGCATAGGTCATAGTGCCCTGGAACGGGCTGTGATGCACAACCCAAACCCCACCAGTGATGCTCTGCATCAAGTACCAAGGGCTGGGACCCTCCGTGGCCAGCAGCGAATGGATGCGCTGGACCGTGCCAGCCCGCAGGCTGCTTATCCCTTCCTCTCCCGCCTTGTTCCAGCTTCTTTTGGAAATGTCTCCTAGCTGCTCCGTCTGTTTGGCAGATTGCACCAACACTGTGACCCTGGGATGGGCTGTGCAGCGCCGGCACCAGACCTGAGCCATGTGCCTGGAATACCAAGAGGCAGCTTCCCATCCGCTCCGGGCCTTCTCCTCCTTCTTCCGTCTCTTTCTGCCATACAAAGACATCTGGGTGCAGCGATGGACGGTTTCCTCCAGCAGGATCTTGGCCGGAGCAGAATCAGCCAAACTGCCATTGGGATGAACTCGTACGCACCCGAGGCTGATGGATCACATGGAAAGAGATGGGAATAAGGAGATGACGACAGGCAGGGCTCATCATCATGGGCAACCCGAGTGTGGGTGCTCCCGGAGTGGCTCAGAGCCATACACAGGACTGTGAAGCATTGTGCACATATCCCAGCACCCGGCGGCTCGTGTCCATACCTTGGAGCTTATATAGGGAGCTTCAGTTGTCTCTTCTGGGCTGCTTTCCAGTGTCCTAGGAGGTAACCTATCAGTAGCAGATGAGGTGACAGGAGCAGCCCCCAGCTCCTCTTAGGGAGCTGGAAAGGGACCTGAGTCATCGGAGCTGGAAAATGCAAGAGCGAAGGCAGGATGGATGCCAGGAGCTCGTCCTTCATCCGGCCTCGTGTGCAGGCAGATGGGGGAGGATAATGCAGGGATTGGGCGCTGTGGGGTGAGGTTGGGGATTCCAGGGTGCCAGGTCCCTCCAGGTCCCAGTGTCCAGTCGTGCTCCATCCCGCACCCTCTGTGCTCCCAACAGAGCTCCGCTCCTGCGGGCAGTTGCAATGTTCATCCCAACGTCCAGGGGCTGGTGACGGTGCCGCCGAACAGGCACCATCCCAATGACCCACGTCATCATTTAGGTGAAGCAGTGATTGCTGGTTCACCCCATCACCACCCAAAGCCCCCTCTCTGGAGCCCCAGGCCACTCACATGGGCAGGTAAGGAACAATGATGTGTAAAGCCAAGGGTTTGGGGTAGGGTGGATGCCGTCACCTCCTCATGTTCCCCTTCCAGTGCTGAGGGCAGGGCTGTGGGGCTTGGGGGGAGTCCCAAAAGAGCAGCACCACAAAGCCCCTGGGGCATGGGAGCTGGCAGGGTACCAGAGGCCGGTAGCCACCCACCTGCTCTCCTGCTGGGAATACAATAAAAGACTGTTATTTTAACTTCTGCTCTCCTGACTCTTCCCACCTCCGATCCCGGTCCCTCCAGCCCTTCCCAGGGATGCTCAGGAGATGTCTACAGCCCAAAATCCCCCTGGAAAAGCATCTCCATAGGGCTAACAAGCTGTGCTAAGTGGGATGCGGGCAGGGTAAAGGCATCCGGCAGTGGAGCTTGGGGCTGGTGCAGGGCACAGTTATCCCAGTGCCATCCCTGTCCCATCTCTGTCCCATTACAGAGACACTGCTCCTCAGGTAAGGAACTAGGAGATTTCCATGGGATGGGATCAAAGATGAGCTGAAAATGAGTTGTTTGCCCAAACTAGCAAAAATTGGGATTGCACCCAAAGGGTGGGATGCAGGATGCATGGAGCATCCTCAGGCTCTTGCAGCAATGGATGCACTGGGTCCCCATGAGACGAGTTGTACAAGGCCCAGTTGATGGAAAGGTGTCAGAACCAAAATGCAGCTCTCAAACCCTTTCAGTTTGGATCACAGGTTCACCAACTGATGCTCAGACCCAAGCGGGTGGGTTTCCCTTCCTGCACAGGGTCGTTGCCACATGGGCATTGCCCAAGTTTATAGCTCACATCTGTGCCAGCAAATGTTGGCTCTGGGCTGAAAGCAAAGGCTCCAGGTTTCCCAAATCCCGATTTCCTTCAGCTCAAGATAAAGGCATCTCCTGCTCGATGCCTTCAATGGAGTGACCTGGACCACAGTGGCCGCCCTCTCCCCTCTGTGTATGGGTCAGTTCATCCGGACCTCACCAGCGGGCAATTCCCATCTGAGCTTTGCTGTGATGGAGGTAAAGGGAAGCTGTGATCCCTGGCTCCATCTGCAGGGAACCAGCTTCAGGGCTTCGCTGGGTGCAGCCCCCAGGACAGGAATCAGCATTTCCTCCTCTGACCTTTTCAAAAATGCAGCAGAATTGGTTCATTTCAGCTCGCTAAAACCTCACAGGCAACAACGAGGCCAGAATGGAGTGAGTTTGCGGCAAAGGGAAGAAAACAACCAGGAGAAAGCCCCATCTCCTCTGCAGCAGTGGTCAGCGGTGGTCTCAGCCATGGGGTCTGCATCAACAGCCGTGATAGAGCCATGCACCCATCCCAACCGGTGCAAGATCCATGTTTGCTCCTTGTTATCCCCTTGTGTGGAAAATGCGATGAAGCCACATCCATTCTGATGCAGCCCCATAGGAAACTATGAAGCGTTCAAGCCTGGATGGACCAGAGCTCAGTAAAGCCCAAGCAAGGAGACCCGTGGCCATGAGCTGGGTTAGTGCCCAACCATGGGTTCGGTGTCAGCACTGATTGTGGGTGCTGGGAGGCAGCAGGAGCGGTGCTGGGGGTGCCCGGGGAAGGGAGCAGCATCCCCAAGGGCTGACGATGGCTGCCGTGCCTGCCTGCGGGCGAGGAGCATCGTTAGAGGGAGATGCTGAGCTTCGCTCCGGAGCTGCACAGGGCAGAATCGGCTTCTCCGGCTCCGGGCTGCGCTCACGCAGGAGGTTGGTGCTGGCTCTGATGGCGCTGCTGGGGTGCATGGAGAGGTGCAAGGGGTGCCCCGACCCTCTGCAAAAGCAGGTCCCTGCCTGGTCCTGCTCCCCACACCCGCTGTGGGTCCCCCCGGCTGTGCTCTGGCTCCCTCTGGCTCCTCATCTGCACAGGAGGAGGAAGGCACAGAGGAAAGCACAATCCCGGCCTTCCAGTGCCTAAAGGGGCTGCAGGAAGCCTGGAGAGGGGCTTTGGACAAGGGATGTAGGGACAGGCCAAGGGGAATGGCTTGAACCTGCCCGAGGGGAGACTGAGATGAGCTCTTAGGCAGAAGCTCTTCCCTGTGAGGGTGCTGAGGCGCTGGCACAGGGTGCCCAGAGAAGCTGTGGCTGCCCCATCCCTGGCAGTGCTCAAGGCCAGGTTGGACACAGGGGCTTGGAGCAAGCTGCTCCAGTGGAAGGGGTCCCTGCCCGTGGCAGGGGTTGGGGCTGGAGGAGCTTTAAGGTCCCTTCAGCCCAAACCAGGCTGGGGTTCTATGAACCCCAACAGTGGACTCGGCTGGAGCCCAAAGCGTTGTCCCATTGCAGTGTCCCTCTAAGACCCATCTGGGCTTCCTGAGACCCCTCAGTACAGGGCTGGAGGAGCCAAGTGAAGCGATGTTCATGGGTCAGGCAGGAAGGGCCCATCCTGGTCCCCAGCCCCTGTCCTAGCAGGGTCTGTGCCAGCTGCATCTTCATCCCTGCGAGGATGCTGATGGTGAAAGCGGAGCATCCTTCCAGGCTGGCTCTGGACCAGTGTCTGGTGTCATCTCATAGCCTTGGCTTGTCCAAGGGGCACCCAGGGCATGGCTTTGCTTCGGTGGCTCTGGGCATGCAGCAAAATCCATCTGCACATTGACACTGAGGAAGCACCATCCTCCCCTTGGGCTCCTTTGCAAGCACCTTGGCTGGTGGGTGCTGGAGGGAGACGGGTGCTCAGGCTCCTCTCTGGACCAAGGGACAGCTCGATCACTCCTCAGCTCTTCCCAAGCAAGAAAAACACCTTCTATTTATCTAGCACTTATCTGGCAGTGGAATTCCAGGCACTGCCCCAGAACAAACAGTGCCAGGCAATGAAAGGCAGATGAATCGGGCTCAGATTCATGCAGTATTAAAACCAGACAACAATTAAACACAGAACACCAACCCGCAGAACTGAACCCCAGGCAGCAGGCAGGAGGATGCAGGCAGCAGCACCAGGGCAGGCGATGGCAGCTACCAAAGAGCATCCGATGTTGTCTCTGATCAGCTTTGCTTGTGGCAGTGCTTTGCAGGATGATGCTTTGCTGGCATCAGAAAGAATGTTCAGCATCTTCTGGTCTTATAAAGGGAAAACCCAGCAATGCCTTTGCAGGGTGAAGGCAGTTTGCAGAGCCTAGCAAGGTTTTCAAGCAGGAAACTGAAACGCCAGCACAGTTGCACATAGGAAATGCATGTCTAATTTGTCCAAGTAATTACTGAGCCCCGCTTGATGACACAGATCCCTCCAGCTCTGAAGCGCTGCTGATTGTGCCTCTGATTCAGGAAACGATCCCTGTTTCCCCTGGCATTGAAATTCATGCTGGGCTATGAGCACTGCCTGTGATTTCCCGGCCATGTGGGGCTCAAGGACATGATTTGCTGAGCAGAGAGGGATGCCAGTGCCCGGATGGGCTGTGCTGAGCTGGAACCCACTTGAATCTGAAGCATCAGTCCCAGTAGATCACACACTTGATCTAATCAGGACCTTGTCCTCCCACCAGGTTACAAACCACCCCAAATCACTGCAGTTTTGGTGCTCTCAGGCAGCTCAGGATGAGTTTTATTTGCATTGGACACCTGCAGGCACCTAAAGTACCACAGCAAGAATAAAGGAGAAATCTCAGTCACTGGTGGCACGAGCCATGTGCAGGGCCTCATAAGCTCCAGGGAATCATAGCATCATAGAATAGCTTGGGTTGGAAGGGGCCTTCAAAGGTCACCTTGTCCAGCCCCCTGCATGAGTGCTCATATAAATCAGAGCATCCCAGCAGATGCTGGGGGAGACACTGGGATACAGCAAAACGACTGCTCCTAGGATGCTCCAGCAGCTGCACCCCAGTGCTGGCAAACCTCCGGCTGCCTTATCCCAGAGTCCTGGTCCCTATTCCAGCTGCCTGGTGCTGCAGGATGAGCCAGTGCTTGGGGACATGCAGAGTCCTGCAGCGATGTCGGCAGAAGCTTCCGCCCCAGCATGCCCTCGCTGCACGCCCAGCACTAATCAATCTTGATTCATTGCTAATGAACTTGAGCGCAGTGTTGGGATGGATCAGGTGCCACTCAGGGTGAGATGGATAATATAATTAAGGTTTCCTCAAAGGTCCCGTTTTTCTTACCTTGTTAATTAAGCTGATGTAGTGCCCTCCATGCAGAATGCATAATGAGAGCCTGCCGGAGATGGAGCTGGCTGTTAGCGCGAGGTGATGCTGGGGAAAACACTGGCCTTAACCATGGGAATGGGGATGTTTTAGCAACCCCATGGGGGTTTGGTTCACCCAGAGCATCCAAGACCCGACCTCTGCTGAGAAACCACCGCATCCTTTGCACCACGCATGCATTGAGCAGGGCAGAGCGCGCAGGCACAGGGATGCAGGGGGAGATGATGGGCTCATCCCTGCCCATGTAAGCACCACGGCAGAGCTTACAGCTTCCCAAAGCACTGGCTGTGGTGCAGGGAGCAGGGCATTGCTTCCAGAAAGCTGGAGCTGCCCCATGGCCTCGGGGAGCAGCACAGGGAGGAGGGATGCTGCTTCACTCCCATGGCCCAGGCACATCGTTGGTACTTGCACTCTGGTGGTGACTTATGACAATGAATTAACAGCCTCTTAATAAGGGTGACAGTTCCCTTAATTAGAAAGTATCGGAGCAGGGATAATTGCTTCATTTCAGTTTTTTCTCCTGTATCACTTCCTTCATTTTCAGGACCCCATCCTCAGCTCACGGATGGCTGCCCTGCATCCCTGGAGCCAGAAACGCTCCTGGGAAGGATGGAGAGGGGTGGATGCCGGTACAGCTTCAGCACTGGGTCTGTAGCAATGCTGGGTGCTGACAACACTGCGACAGGGTCAGCGCAGGTCCCTTTGGCAGCACACGGGGCTATGGAGGAAGGGGGAGATGGCATTTGCAGGCTGGGAGCTCCCAGCCTCTTGAAGCTCAGCCCAGAACCAAGTCATTTGTCCCCAAATGAGTATCATTTGGGTCAATCAGAGCTGTTCCTCAGCCTGGCTGCAAAGAAACCAGGAACGTCTTGAATCAACCACAGCGTTTCACTTGAGCCTTTCGAGGAAGGGAAAGCTCTTTCTGGGCTTGGTTTTGGCACATTCCCAAGCTGTGCGTTTGCATGGGCTGTTAATGGGGGGAGCCAGTAGAAACCTTCAAGCCCCCAACTAAAATGAGCCACTTCCTGTCAGAGGAAGGGAGGATCTGGGGGGTTGTGTGGTGGTTTTGCAGCTTCATCACCAAGCCAGAGGTCCCCCCATCCTGCCCCATTCCCTGGCCTCTCCATGGGGCTGTGGGTCCCCAGGGACCCAACCCAGTGCCCTGGGACTGCTTAACTGCAGGAGATGCCCCCAGTGCCAGCACACCCCCCCATCAATAATAAAGAACAGCCTCAGGGCTGCTGGGAGCCCCACTTCTCTCTGCAGGAAGGAGCATTTCCTCCGTTAACCTTCCCTCTTTGCACTGCGACCGTTCTGCTTTTCACCCTATCTGAAATTAAATCTGTTCGGGTTTTCTCTTGCTCTTCCTTTTTCCCCCCCCTCTCCCTTTTGCTTATATTTGCTGAATGCATTCAAGCCCAGGGAGGGGAAAGAAAGAAATAATAAACCAAGCCATCAGCATCATTCACAGCTCGCAGTCATCGCAGGCTCCGGTTTCCAATCAGAGGCCCGGGCTGCGGAGGCAGCGTGCTGGGGAGGAGGCTGGGGCTGGCCCGGATGCGGCTCCACAAACCAGCAGCGGTGCTCTCTTTGTTCTGGGATCGCTCTGCTTCAGCCAAAGCAGCCGCTGCTCAGCCCATCCTAGGGATGCGGGAGCAAGGAGATGGTCCAAGGGGCTTTGTCCATCCCTGACTCTGGGGATAACAGGGATGCAGGATGCTGAGGGGGTCTGCAGGCTCTGGACCTGGCTGTGATCCTTTATCCCAGGATAAAGCTCTGGGAGACATGGAAGTGCTAGGTCCCACGTCTGGCATCACGTCGTGTGCTTCCCCTCGCCTGTCTTTGCGCTGGTACATGAGGCTTAGCACACATGGGTTAAATTCTGGCCTCCCAGTCCCTTTCAGTCCATGCACTGAGCATCCCACCACCCTCCCAGGAGAGATGCTGGTGCTGGCCCATGCAGAAAAGGCTCTGCAAACCCAGCATCCATTGTATTCTACCCAAGTTACCAGCCTGAAAAGCACTGCTGGGCCAGCTCGGTTAATGTGTTCTAAAGTTACTCCCTGTGTAAGTGCCCCTTGAATCTGCCCCAGCCTGGATGAGAGGCACAGCCCTGGCTTTTGGTCCCAATACCCCAGGAGATCTGCAGCCAGAAGATCAGATTCTTCCCTGCCTGTCCTGTAAGAGAATCCACACCAAGGACTCAGCCTCTGGGGGAAGCTGGGTAGGATGCTCTGCACACCAGGATCCATCTGATGCCAGCTGTATAATGGCTTGTGCCCCTGCTCCTCTTCTTGGGGGCTGTGTCAATTTAATTTGCATGTTCAACAGCTTGGACTGTTTCATCTCTGCTGCCAAGCACCTTCTCCAGCATTTATGTGCTCCTTTCCTCTGCCCTCTCCTGCCTTGTGCAGTGGGAATGATGGGAATGGTGGGAATAGTGACCCTGGAGCACGGGGGAATCACAGCCTCGCACACATGTGGTCCTGTCCCCACCATGGCATCTGCGAGGATGATGTCACGAAGCAAGAGGAGATGTGATGGTTTTCCATAAGCACATAGAGAAAGGCAGCACTGTTGCCCCCGCTGCTCTTCCTTTCTCCTTCCTCCCCTTCCCAGCACAGCTCTTCCACACCGGTACAACTCTGCACGTGAAACAAAACACTCCTCAGCATCTGTTCAACATTTGCTGTTCTTTTCAAGTCCATTCCTTGGCTCCCTTTGCTCAGCGTGGCCTGAAAAATAGCATCTGTGATTGCCTTTATATTGCACTACTTCAGAGTTTCTATACCTCAACTGCTTCCCAAGCCCCTGCAAGACCCCACGGGTGACCAGGCTCTGAGCATCACCCTCTCCTCCTCAAGACACCAAACTGTGCTTTGAAGATGCAAAAACCCAGTGGCACTTCCACACACACGCAGGGTGCACGCGGTGACCATTGGGATGCTGCAGCGGAGGAGCGCGGGTACCATCTATAGCCCTGTAGTGAGGAGGAGACTTGGAAGGTGCTGAGGATGCTGCCAGGTCCCATGTGAAGCTGCCTGACCGCCCCAGCAGGCAGCTGCCTCGCTGCCTGCTGCAGGTTCACAGCTCTCCCGGCAGGCAGCTCGTTGGCTGGGAAGCAAAAGCGCCTCGGATGCGGCTCGTTTTGTACAAAGGAGGTGGGTTGTGCCCGTCCCTCCCACCCCGCTGATCACCCTCCGTTCCGCGGATAATACCCAGCAATTACACAAAGCTTTCCCTGCTCTCCACAGACATTAATTAAGCTCTTTCCCCACGGTGGAGACAAAGCGGGGGGGGGGGGGGGGGGGAACCGCAGGGGAACTTCCAGCTCGGATCGGGGTTGGGGTTTTCGGTTTGCTTTGGCGTGCCCGCGCCACGGGGCCTCCCCGGTCCCGCAGCGCCGGGCGGTGGTGGTGCAGGCTGGCCCCGGGAGCGACGGCTGCTCGGGATTTTGCTCTCCCGGGGCCGAATTTGCCTGGTTTTGCCGGATTGCTGGGCTGCTGTGGGCGTTCGGATGGAGGCGCTGGATCCCAGTGCTCCCAGTGACCCAGCTGAGTGCTCCCGGTGCCAGTAACCAAGGCTGGCTCTGCCCTGTGGCAGCTTCCTCGGGGACACCCCGAGAGCAGGAGATGGGAAAACCAGACTGTCCTGTGGGCACGGCACCAGCCTCACATCCAACCTCAGCCCAAAGAGCCGCGGAGGCTCCGCAGCCTCCTGGAAGCTGCCTGCAGCTCGGGCTTAGAGCAGGGATGGACGAGCAAAGCATCCTCCCGGCTCCATGGGAGGCAGGATAATGGGCACGGCACCCTGCGGGGTAGAAGATGGGCAAGGCACCCTGGAGGAGCGGATGACAGGGAGGGTACCCTGCCTGCATCCTGGATGGTAGAAAGATGGGAAGGACATCCTGCCTGCACCCTGGATGGGCAGGATAACGGACAGGACACCCGGGAAGGGCAGGATAACGGGCAGGACAACGGGCAGGGCTGGATAACGGGCAGGACACCCGGGCAGGGCTGGATAACGGGCAGGACACCGCGAAGGGCAGGATAACGGGCAGGACACCCGAGAAGGACTGTATAACGGGCAGGACACGGGCAGGGCAGGGCAAGGGGCAGGGCAAGGGGCAGGACGGCGCTGCCCGCACCCTGGAGGGGTGGGAAAGGGCCCGGACCCGCCCCGCCTCGCCCTGCCCGGCCCTGCCCGCCCCGGTCCGGCTCAGCCCCCGCCCGCCCCGCTCCGCTCGCAGCCCCGGTCCCGGTCGCTCCTCAGAGCCACGCGAGATCCGCGGGCGCGGGGCCGGTGCTGGGCGCGGGGCGGGCCGGGCCGGGCGGGGCGGGCCGGGGAGCGCGCATGAGCCGCGGCGGCGGCGGCGGGCGGGAGCGCGGCAGCGGAGCGCGGCGCTGCCGCGGGTGTGGGCGCGCCGGGGAGCCCCGCACGGCCCGGCCCGCAGCCGCGGCTGGCACCGCCTCGCCGGCCGGGGGGGGGCCCGGCCCTGCGCGCCCCGCAGCGCGGCCCGCAGCCGCCGAGGTAAGCACCGAGCTGCGGCCCGGCCCGGCCCCGCCGCCGTCACCGACACCCGGCCCGCAGCCCCCCGGCCCCCCGCGCCGGGGACCCCCTGCGCTCGGCGGCCCCGCTCCGCTCCGCTCCGCCCGCCGCCGCGTCGCCATTTTGCCGCTCGCTCTTCCCCTCCCGGCGGCGCGGCCGGGCCCGGCCCTCCCGTCCCCGCCGGCCGTCGCTGGGCCCCGGCAGGCCGCGGGCAGGGGTGACGGGCCCGGGGCGGCCCGGCCCGGGCGGTGACAGCAGCGCCCGTGCCCGCCCGGGCTGCGGGGCGGCCGGCGCCCGCCTCGGCGCGGCGAGGGCTCATTGTCCGCCGGGGCCGAGCGTGCGCTTTGCCCCGGTGGTTCCGTGCCCGGGGCCGGGGGAAGGGGAGGGCTCGGCCCCAGCGTGCTGCCGGCGCAAACTTCACCGCATCCGGAGCGGAGCCGCAGCCGTGCCCGCGGGCGGGGATGGAGAGCGGCCGCCCCAAGGCACGGCTTTGCGGGGCTTCGCCAGCGCCTCGCTCCCTCCATGGGAAGCCTCCGGAGAGGGTAAATCTGATCCCTGCCGAGGAGGCATCTCCCGCGGCTCCACCGGCTTCGGTCCCGGGAGGTTGCGTGGCCGTGGTTGCAGGTTGGCAGTGGAGCTCCAGGAGTGATGGACGAGGCAGCGTCCTTTGGCGGCGTCATCTGCGCTGGACTTGTCACATCCCTGCCCGCATCCTGCCTGGTCCGTGGCACCGTGGGCAGGGCAGCAGCTCGCTCGCCTTTGGCATTGCCTGCTTCTGGAGCTGTTGGTAAATTGGAGCGCATCGATGGGTGGCCAGTTTGGGTCCAGAGCATCCGTAGCAATGGGACTGGGTTGGGAGACCCGCCAGGAGAATCGGTGCTCAGCACCCATGGGTGGCTTTCCCCCTTGAAGCCATGAGGCCATCGTGGAGCTGAGAGCGTCACAAGCATCCCTGGCTGTGTTTGCGCTCCTGCAGACCCGCTCCGAGGTCACGGACAGGCATTTATACATGGAGTTAGTTGTCCTTTTCCACTTTATTCCCACTTTCCAGGCTGTGCATGGAGGGAAAGCGCCCGTTGGGGCTGTGAGCGCCTGGGACACTGTCGTTCCTTGTCAAGAGGAGCACGTGGCTGTGCTGGTGGCTCCGGAATGGTGCCCTTGGCACAGCGGGTTCCCAACCTTCTCTCCCTTTTTCCTGTGGCCGCAGGCTTCCACCTCAGCACCTCCAGCTCAGCCTCTGCTCATCTCACACTGGTTCCTATGTTGGCACGGGAATTCTTTCCTGGAGCTGGAGTGGGACACTTGGGAAATGCTGCTGCAAACTTGTAAGAAGTTACCTAAGAGGAGCTGGAGGCGTCATCAGTGAAGATGCTGCTATTCCCAACCTTCCCTCACCACATCCTCACCCTGCTCGCAGGCAGGACCTGCCGATACCTTCTCGCAGTGCTGGATGCAGAAGGGTTTTCACCATCATGGAAGCAGGGAAGGGCACGGGCTCTTGCCCAGTTTCAGCGTGTGTTACCCTAAAAGGAGGGAGAAGTTTGGACATCACAGAGAAAGAACCAACAAGGGGCTGATTTTTGCTCACTGGCCCCAGGGCAATTCCTCTGGGATCTCTGGGGTATTTGGTATGGAAAAGCAGAAGATGTTCAGAACCTCCTATGCTGGCTGGAAAGGATCCCTTTGAGGGGACAGATGTAAGGGGCAGAGCTGAGCTGAGCACCTCGTGGCGATGGGTTTGGGCAGGCAATGTTGGAGGTGATGCTCAGCATCGCTGCTGCTCCGGTGCTTTGGTGCGCGCTGCCATAGGGTGTTTGGGGTGCAGGACGTGGGCATGTGGCCATCATTGGGGTCTGCCCTGTGCGTCGCCCTTTGCGAGTGCTCCTTGAGCTGCCCAGCGAGGTGGGCACGGAGGTTCGTGATCCAACAGCAGCCCTGCACTGGGGTCTCACTGCTTGCTTTGCTGGTGGCCACCACTCAGTGTGTGAGGTCCTGCTCTGCCTTTGCCCCAGTGCTCACAAGGGGCAGGGTTGCGTTTCAGCACTGGCCCAGGTTGGATAAAGGTGTTGGCTGGGTGGGTTCCCCTGTTGTAAAGCACTGAGGTCTTGTTCCAGCTTTCAGTTCACTGGTCTTCCGTGGGTCTTCTTTGAGCAGCTTGTCTGAGGATCACTAAGAGGTGCCAGGAGACAAGAGAGGAAGGAAGGGACTGGTGTGTTCATACATAGAGGATCAGGGATGGTCTCACACAAGTGAGAGTGGAGCTGTGGTTTGGGAAGAGGCCGCAGGGATCCCAGCATCCCCACGAGCAGCTCAGGTCTCCCATCAAAAGACTCCAAGTGAGCTGAGTCAACATTCCCTGTGTTCACCAGCAAACGCCAGAGAACCTGTTGCCAAGGCTGGAATGTCTCACTTGATCCCGTTAACCTTTGTGTCCATGCAACCGCATACATGTCACCGGCCGAACACGTGCCGGAAGCTTTTGCCAGCTCTTGAAGCACGTGCGCTGCATGCGATGGGCCTGATCCCGCATGGAAAATCCCTGGGGCACCTCAGAAAGGACGGATGGGCCTTTGCATCTTACATGTTGATGGCATGGCCGATGATCCGGGATGCTCTCCTGAGCTCTGCATCCCTCTGGGGACAAGGAGAGGCAGGATGAATGTGGGTGCTCAGTGCATCCAATCCATTGAGTTAAATGATGCTAAGTGTGATCCTGTTGAAGGAATTTGGGATGAGGAATCAAATCTCTCTGCGTGGGTTGAGCAGGGGTGAAGAATTCATTAGTTGGCACTTCCCATAGTCACGCTGTCAGCGCCCCATCCCATCCAGGGTCTCATCCATGGTGGTCCAGGGAATCACCTCCCAAGACCCTGACGCTCCCAGCGCAGCCCCATCCTCAGATGCATCTTTTGCTTGTCCTGTTGGGAATGGAGGAAGGTGCTTGGATCCCCCCCATGGCACTGCCGAAGGAGAGGGGTGTCCTGCTGCCCGCTTCCATTGGGAGCAGGCGTGGGCCTTGTGCGATAATTCCTGATGTGCATTATTTATAGAGCAGCCAAATTGAATTATTAATAGGGAAAATTCAGATAACGTCCCCACTCCTCAGTTTGTAACGGTTTCCCATTAATAAGGAAAATTGGAAATTTATCACTACATCTGCTCATTAAAACTCACTCTGCTTTTCTTTTTCTTTGGGTGTCTCAAATGAAAGGCGAGGAATAAACGATGAGGAAAAGCCATTTATTCCCTGCTTCTCGGGGCAGAGGCAGCCCATCATTAAAGTCTTTGCTGTAGGATGTGGAGGGGAAACCAGCCTATAATAAAGCAGCTTTTCAGCCATGTCCGTTGTGGCGTTGCTCGACTCTAGAACAAATCCCGGGAATCGCATCCTGCTGCTTCTCTTTGTGGGACTCTGTCAGCTGGGGGATAGATCCCGGCTTTCCCTCCCTCCCCAGCAGCGCTCCTTGCTTTCAGCATGTGTTGCTCCCGGCTCCGAGGAGTGAATTTTAGTGCCTCTCCTGCTTCTTTCAGAGATGGCGGATTCCTATACCTATAAAGGTGGAAGGAAAACTGCAGGCTCTCACAAACCGGCCGCCAGCAAGGAAAGCAGGACAGAGACAAGGATAAACCCACCGGCAGAGCTGCCCAAGCTCGGTAAGGACGTGGTTTTCCTTTCCATGGAGGTGGATGGGGCAAAGGGGATGAGGCTGGGGGCAGGATTTGGGGGGGGGGGGGGTGGCTGCCATAACAAGGGGGTGTGAGTGCATCTGATCGTGCCTTTGCTTTAATCCACTGGGGAGGACTGTGCTGGTCCGGAAAGGCCCCTTGGAGCTGCAGGGAGCTTGTCCCTGAGAATGGGAAGGGAGCGATGGAGCCGGTGTCTCCCTTGCTGGCTTAACGAGATGGGTGTCTCGCTGCTGTTCATCGTGCTGGTAGCTGAGTGGGACATCAAAGGAAGGAAAGGCTTAAATGAGTTCAGCCCATCTGTTGTCTCCTGGGTCGTGGCCCCCGGGATGGAGGTTTGCAAGTCGATGAGCCCCGGGGGACCCGCTTGCTAAGGGCTGTCACTCTGATGGATGGCTGATTGCTCTATCCAGGAATCTCCAGGCCCGAGGAGATGCGTTTCCTTCTGTCTGCTTGCACTGGGCTGATCCCCTTTGCGGGCATGGAGAGGCTCTCACTGCCTTTACGGTGCTCGAAGCCAGGTTGGACACAGGGGTTTGGAAGCTGCTCCAGTGGAAGGTGTCCCTGCCCATGGCAGGGGTTGGAGCTGGATGGGCTTTAAGGCCCCTTCAACCCAAACCACTGTGATTCTATGGTTCTGTGATAGTGAAGGGTTCCTGCGCCCTGGGTGAGGGTCAGACCGCAGTGATGTGTCTGAGACCAGGCCCCAAAATCAGCAGCTTTGCAGGGAAATGCCTGTGCCCTAAATGCTTCCCAAACGTCCCTCTTCCCTAGAGGGGATTGAAGCTGTGATTGCTAACAGAGGGCTATAACTTATTACTGATGGGAATGAGCTCCAGCTGTCCTCAGTGTGAGCATACCTGTGTTCAGGAGTGGTTTTCCCTGCACCACATCTTAGCAGCCCTCTTTTAGCCCTTGCTTCTGGCTTAGGTGGACTGAAAGTGATGAGGGGGAGTGAAGGCCACTCTGTGATGAAGACACTTCATTGTTCTCGCTGGGATGGGGCTGGAGGTGCAAATGGCTGACAGGGTTCATGTCATCGGGGTGAATTAAGCTGGATGCAGTTGCTTTGCTCGGATGCAGCAGCCTGGTTGGCACGGGGAGCATCCTTCCCAAGCCAGGTCTTGGTCCGGAGAAGGGACGGGATTTCTGTGCTCAATGGCCTGCCCAGACACAGATTTCTTTTGCTAAGTTTCGTAGTTGTTGAAGGATTTCTTCCAATCCAAGTGGAAGGATGGATTCCAAAGCACACCCCGGCTGTGCTGAAACTGCTCTGTGTAAATGAAAGGAGGTGTGTCAGTGGGTACCAGGAGAAGCTGCTGCCTCCTGTGCAGGTATCTGCGGGTGTAAGGGCTGTGCACTGAGTTGCAGAGGAGCTGGCATTACCTTCCAAAGGGGAATCTCCATCCTTGCCAGGGCAGGGATACTCAGCCCAGGACCCTGTGTGTGTCCATAGACTGCATGGAGCGAGGGAAGCGGGAGTGCCGGGACAGCAGCGGGTGACGGGCGCTGCCTCTGTTTGCAGGGAATGCAACCAGTGACAAATCCGAAGGCAGGAAGAAAGGACGACCCAAGGCTGAGAACCAGGCACTGAAAGACATCCCTGTAAGACCTTGGACCCTCTGCTCCCCAGTGCCCTCCCTGCCTTGCCCTCCACATCTTCCTGCTCTGTATGCTCCAGCCAGCCCCATTCCAAGGTTAAACCTGCCCTTCCCAGGGGCTTAATCGTCAGAGCAGCCTTGTTGTGGGCACAGCAAGATCTTTGCCCTTCCATCCCCTCCATGCAAGCATCCAGCATCCTCCAAAACCCTGGTTAGGGAACACAAACCCCTCCAGCCTCCCCTTCCCAGCGCCATGCCCAGATGAGCTGGATTCTCTCACAGACACGTCAGGTTTGGCTGATGATCCGGGCAAGGGGTGATTTATTCCCCACAGAGTTGTGCAGTTTTATTCCCGCACAGCAGCATGGACAACACACGGAGCGGTCTGTCAGGAGAGCGTGGCCATGGGGTGATTTATTGCCTAGATGAAATATGGGGCTGTTAAATCACTTAGGTGGCTTCTAGCCTGATTTATTCCCTTAGCCTGGCTGGGAGCGTGCGTGTGCTCAGGGAGGCACATTAACCTGTAGAGCCTGCAGCATCTGTCCCAGCTCCTCTGGCTGGAGGGAGCAGCACTGCACTGCAACACAGCCCTGGGTTCCCTTTGGGGCTGGCAGGGTTGGACAGGAATGATCAGAAGGTCCCGTGTGGCCCCTCGGGATGCAGCTGGACACATGCTCTTCCCTCACCAGCGTGTCTTGTGTCTCCTGTTCCCAGCTCCCCCTGATGAACCAGTGGAAGGACGAATTCAAAGCCCACTCCAGGGTGAAATGTCCCAATGCAGGCTGCTGGCTGGAGTTCCCCAGCATCTATGGCTTGAAGTACCACTATCAGCGCTGCCAAGGGGTAAGGGGACCAGAGGGATGCCTGTCCTTTCCAGTGCCCTGCTCGTACCTTACCCTCTACAGGATAAAGCCCCTCTTGGGCCTTATACCCCCAGGAGAAAGATGACATTAAAACGGGGAGGGCATGGATGGGCCAGAAGTGGTTCATGACATGCGCATGAGAGAAACTGGGGTCCCTCCAGCTCAGTGTGAGGTTTGGCTTTGGGGCTCGTGGGCTGTTGGTACCCATTTGGAGGGGCAGAAGGATGCTACCCATGATTTGTGAGCATACCTGCATCAGGAAAAGCCCGTCCCTTTCATGGTCTCACATCCGTGCTCCCCTGTCTCTCCCTGCTCACACAGGGTGCAATCTCAGAGAAGCTGACGTACTCGTGCTCGTACTGCGAAGCTGCCTTCACCTCCAAAACCCAGCTGGAAAAGCATCGGCTCTGGAATCACTTGGATCGGCCCGTGCCAACCAGCAAAGCAGAAAACAAAGTGCCCAAGGCCATTGGGAAGAGCAGTGGCAAGAAAAGGTACCAGGCTGTGGCTGGGCTGCATGGCGGTGGTGTAGGGACAGCTGGGAGAAGGGGAATGTGCCCACCTCCATTCCCATGATCCGGGCTGGCGAGGGGGGAGAGGTGTCAGGACATCTGTGTAACAACCCCTCTTTAAACAAGCCCTCTGTGCTTTGCCCTAGAGCTGCTGAGAGTTCAGCTTGCCCCACCATCCATCCCAAACAGGCAAAGACGGACAAAGCCGTGGCCCAGGACCACGCGGAGAATGGCGAGTGCCTGGCGGAGAGCCGGGAGAGCAAGGAATTCCACATCGCCGGAGCCGAGGCCATGGCAGCCGCTACCCCCACAGCCAAGTCCTCCAGTGGCAAGGACACCATGCAGCAGGGGGGCAGCCAAGCCTCGCTGCAGGAGGAAGACCCCGAGAGGATGAAGCACAGTAAGATTAGAGCCCGGGGCTACGCTGGTTCCAGAGCCTAGAGAGGGGGGTGTCCTTGGGGAAGGGGCTCTGCTCCAGCCCATGCGAGTGTCTTCCTGAGTGTTCCCAAGTTTTAGCATCCTGGTAACTTGCTCCCAGTTCGGTTTCTTGTGGCTGCACTGGGAGTTAAAGCCTGGTGGTAGCTGTGGTAGATGTATGGGGGTCTCTGAGGTGCCAGTATGAGAGGGACATGGACCTGCTTGAAGAGTCCATAAGAAGCCATGGAGATGCTGCGAGGGCTGGAGCAGCTCTGCTCTGGAGCCAGGCTGAGAGAGCTGGGCTGGGGCAGCCTGGAGAAGAGAAGGCTCCTGAAGGGGAGACCTGAGAGCAGCTCCAGTGCCTAAAGGGGCTGCAGGGAACCTGGAGAGGGGCTTGGGACAAGGGCCTGTAGGGCCAGGCCAAGGGGAATGGCTTGAACCTGCCCAAGGGGAGATCAGCTGCTGAAGCTGTGGAAACCCCTCAGCTTTTGGCACAAGACCGAGCCACCACTTCCACTCTTGGAATGAACCCTGGATCCCGTTATTTCTCCTGGGGCTTTGGGATAGGAAGCAGCATCCTGATGCTGTTTGGTGGGTGGTGCCATTCAGGAGCCATATGTTCCATCATGGTTAAGGCCTCCTCAAGGCGATCCACTCCTGACATAGAGCACGTGCCCACCCCATGCCCTGGGGCTGCTGGACCCCCTGGCAGTGCAGGTATTTGACCAAATCTCTCTCTCTGTTTCTCTCTTTTGAGTCAGGAAGGAAACAGAAAACTCCTAAGAAGTTTACGGGGGAGCAGCCGTCCATCTCGGGGACATTTGGACTCAAAGGTAATGGAGGGATGACTCCGGTGGCTCTAGGGCTGTAGCTTCATCCTGGGGCGTTTCAGGGAAGCCCCTTTCCCAAGAGCAGTCCCTGTGGAGGAGGAATGTGACAGACACCCGGAGCATGGGGACATCCCACTGGAGGAGCTGGTGCCTTTTACCATAGGAGTGTTGTGAAGGGAGTTGAAGGCGGCAGTGGAGCTGGCACTGATAACCGCCCTGGCTGCTCTGCTTGGAAGCGTGTTGCTGGGAAGTAGGGAAAAGAGGAAAGGATCCGGGTATGTCCAACTGTATCACAAGAGTAATGAGCTGCTGACACAAGTAAGGCACGAGAAGCACCACCTCACCGTCATCATCCCACCATCCTGGGATGTCACAGCATTTCCAATGGCATCGAGGGGGATTTCTGTGCCTAGAAAAGCTGCGTGACGCATCCATCCCTCAGATGATGCTCCAGTGCTGGTCGCCCACAGTCAAGAAGATGAATTCAAGGGAGAAGAGACGTGTTGCTGGGATGTTTTCTGCAAGGAGGCTCAGGAATTGATCTTTCAGCCTGACAAAGCAAGAGCAAGTGAGACTGTGCTCATGCTCCATAGGTATACCCAACTGGGATGGAAAGGAGCGGGGAAACCAGGAGCATCCCTGCTACAAGAGCAACTGGATTCAGATTGCCCATGGAATATGCCTGACGAGGGAAACAAGAAGTGGATTTCCAGGCAGGAGGCAGCACCTTCCAGTACGAGGGGCACTCGGGGGAGAGGCACTAATGGCTTTGAAGGACTTAAACACTGACGAGCAGTCTGGATGTGGTCTCTGCGACTGCCTTTGCCCTTGCTCCTCGCATGTCTGAGGTTGTTCCTTTTAACAGCCCCACAGAGGTACTGCCACAGACTGAAACGTCTGCTGTGGGTTCCTCAGGAATAAGCTGGTCCCCCATTGACCCACTTCCTCAGGAGGAGAGTGAAGATCAGGCAGGCATTTGCCTCCATCCCCGGGGCTCAATGTGGCAGTTCGCTCCCCAAAGACAAGGGTGCCACCAGCCCATTGTGGGTGCTATCTGCATTCAGACCTAGGCTCACAACCCACACTTTCAGAGGGACGTGGACCCTCGTGGGGCAGGTGTGGATCTGACCCTGGCACTCAGCATTTTCCATTTCTTGGCTATACCAAAGGATTCTGTGTGACAGAGCAGGATCGGGCAGCACTGCTGCTGCTTGCACGCTCTGGGCATGTGCTGACCCTCCTCCTGCTCACTTCACCCTGCTTGGTACAGGGATGATGCTTTGGTGGTTAGCAGCGATGCCTGTGGCGGGCTGAATGGGAAGCACATACTTTGCCCAGGCGGGCGGGCAGGGATGAGGCACAGACAAGTTGGGATTGTGGATGTGTTTTGGGGAAGCTGGCGGGGAGCCTGGCACTCTGCCTACACGGAGAGCCCTGCCTTCAGTGCCTCTCTGCTTTGCAGGCAGGCCTGGTGACAGTCACCAGCAACCCAGGGAGCCAGGCCAGCTTTCCTCTTCCTTGTTTGCCTGTCACCCGGTCACCCCTCTTTTCCTGGTCCTTCCTGCCCCTTCCCAGCACACATTGGGATGGGAAGAGATCCATGTGCATCATGACAAGTGCATACAGATCCAGGGACGGAAGGTCCTGGTGTCCGGGATCCCAGAGTGTATCCAGTTTTATAAGAGGGACCACAATTCCTTGGCATAAGCAATCAGCCTCTCCAGTGCAGGAGCATCAGCAAGAACTTCACTTTTATATCCTGCCTTTGCTGTTTCAATTCCCCATTTTGGTTCGTTTCAAAGTGCCCTTCTGTCTCCTCCTGTCTTTCTCACAGTCTGCCTTTCCAGCAGCACCCTACCCCTCTTTGCCATGGTGTTTCCACAGTTCATAAACTGCCTGGGTTGGGGGAGAGGATTCTGTTCGTAAAATACCACAAGCTGTTACGATTGCTTGTCATAATTATGGACCTGATCCCATACACACATCCTTGGCAGGGCTGCAGCCACTTTGGTGTCTCTGGATTAGCGGAAGGGATTTTTTTCCCTGCTAAATGTGAGTTGGTCTCTCTACAGGTCTTGTCAAAGCAGAGGATAAGGCAAAAGCTCATCGAGCCAAGAAGCTGGAGGGGAACACCAGCGTGGAAGAGCTCAAAAAGAAACCTCTAGGAGCTGCTGTGAAGAAGGAAACGGCTGTGCATCTACCAGCAGGTGAGGCTGGGGGAGGCAAAACACGGGAGCACTTACCCTGTGCTCTGCTCCAGGCCTCTATGGTCCCCACTGTGGTCCCCACGTTCACCCGCAGGTCCCATATCCCTCCTTGCCCAGCTGGGTGAGTTTTCCAGCAGGTTTGTGAGCAGAAGCAGCACAAAATCCGGCTATTTCCACCTGCCCTCACTGTGGCCACAGTTTGGGTCAGGGAGGATGGCATTTTATTAACCATCATCACGAACGCTGGCAGTGCAAAGCTCTAAGCATGGTTATGTCTTCTCCGAGGCGCATCCTACATCCTCTCGCAGGTTGCTGCCTTGCCTTGGGAGCTGTGACAGCAGGAGGAACGCAGGATGTGCGAGATAAACACAGCTGCAGTGCCTTGCACTGCTTTCAAATTCAAACAAATCACCCTGAGATCTCAGAGCTGTGCAAAGGCATCCAAATAAACAGACTTGCTGGGTTTGATTCAGGCCGGGCTTCTCTTGCTCTAAGCCCAGCATCGCTGTGCTGAGAATCACTGTGAGCTCTGGACCTGGAGCAGGTTTTGACCCCATGAATCTCTTGGTTTGGGTGGTTTTTAAGCCAGGCACAGACATTCAAATAAGCAGATGCTTGGAAGCTAGCACTCCTCTTGTTGCCTGTGTGTCTGCTGGGAAGAGGATTGCCAGGGAAGCTTCCCAGGCATGCATCCCGATGGAGCCGAGATGCTCACCTATGTTTTACTCCTGCTCATTGTTTCCTGTGACAGGGGGTGGTTATTCCACACATGGCAAGATCAGGTAGCCAAGGACGTCATCATGTTCCAACTCCCAGCTTGCAGGATGTAGCAGCGTTGGAAAGGGGGTGAGCCTCCTTTTCCCTATCAAACGCCACCAGGTCAGGCATATGAAGAGACCCAGGGACCAGTTTGTTCAGGCAGCTTCAGGAGCTGTGGGGCAGGCAGAGCTGTGCGGTTTGTGGCTGGTTTAGGCTTGACCTGTGCCTGGGAGAGCGTTTCTTCTTTAACATCAAGAACCTTCCCCAATTCGGTGCTTTTTAAGGTGATAAACAAGGCTCACAGCAGGGTTGTGCTCAGCCCAGCGAGGCTGGGGGCTCTGTGGCTGGGTGTAACAGCTCTCTCCTCTCCCTCACCAGCAAACCCTGAGGACCAGTGGCAACGGGAGATCAGTGAGAAGGGAGAAGTCGCCTGTCCAACCTGCAGTGTTATAACCAGGAAAACTATCGTGGGGCTCAAAAAGCACATGGATGTGTGCCAGAAAGTAAGGACTTGCTTTATCCAGTCACCCACGTGTGGATTTTGTAAGGGAACGGATGCATACGTGTGCAACTCGTAAATGTGTATTGGTGCTCTGGGCTGGGGTTGATATAACACTTGCTGGTCATCCTCAGAGGGCTGGCTGCCTCGCATCGATTCAAAGGGAATAAGACACCTAATTCCCTGGAAGTGTTCAAAACCCATATAGATGGAGGCCCTTACGTGACTTGGTTTAGTGGTTTTACTGGAGTAAAGGTTGGGCTTGATGATCTTAAAGGTCTTTTCCAACCGAGACGCTGAATCCCTTTGTGGTCTAAGGCCCTGGCCCCGGTGTCTCCAGCAGAGCTGGGTTCTTCTAGTAGCTAAATGAATAGTTGTGAGGTTGGAGAGACTGTTGGAGCTGTCTCTAATCTGGCCTCCTCCTGAGTGCCGGCTGAGGGGTTTCAGTGTCCCACGCCTTGCATCAGGCCAGATAAATTGTGGTTGAATGAGAGCACGTCTGGGGGAGGCTTCGTGCTTGGATGGGCTCAGGCAGGCTGTCAAGAGCAGGACTTCAGTAACGGTGCAGTGAGAAATGGTCTCTGTGCCACGCCACCATCCATCAGAGCAGAGGGTTACGTCCTCATCCGTCACCTGGCGCGGTGCAGAGCCATCACTACAGAAAGGCAACGTAGGATCGATGCCTCCTGCTTGGAAAATACGGGGCTGGGCTTCGATTCCACATTCATTTTCTGTAAATGGCTCCTCAGCCTTTGCCTCTCTATTTAGACAGCAGTGGGAGGCTGCTCTCCCTTTCAAACCCTGGACTGCAGCGATGCTGGGCAGAATCCTGCCTCCTCTGATGTCCTCCTGGCTGCCGGTGGAGTGGGATCCGGGCCATCACTGCTCGTGTCTCCTGTGCTTTGGAGCATCTCCCAAGCTAAACCAGGCTCCATGCAGGCTTGCTGAGCAGTGATAGGCCACTATAAATAGGCTTCATCCCTTCAAGTGGGTGTTTTGTCACCCTTCCTTGGGAGGGACAGCCCTTGCTGGGGCTGGGATGCTTCACAGAATCCCTGCCAGAGCAGTCTGTGGTCCATTGGGGACGGTCCCCAAGCTCTGGGTGTGTGACCACAGGCCCAGCTCTCAGCATTTCACCTCTAAGATGAACCTATGGCACATCCTTAGGGAGGTCCCAGTGCTCCAGGCATGTGGTATACCCACCAGAAGTGACCCTGGAGCAGAGGCACTCTCTCAGCTTGCTTTCTGCTTTAATGACTGAAGTATTTCTTAGCTGGACAATGGGAAGAGGATGTGCAGGCTCCCAGAACTCTTATAAACCAACAGAAATTGGTTTCTCCATTCCTTGCTTGTTGCTGAGCAGTCTGCTCTGTTTCCCTTGGGTTTGGAAAGGAAATAAGGGATGGGGACATTGGCAACATGCTGGGGCCTGAAAGAGGTGAGAGCAGGTAAATCCTGCCAGTGTCCTGGGTGGGAGGGCTTCTTAGAACATGGGCATGGCATGTTCTTCAGTGTGGACCAGAGGAGTAAACCCCAAATTGGCTGGCATTGGTATCTGGTGAGTTAAGTGGCTTTTAGCATCCACCCTGTTAGGATCAAGCGCTTGGGTCTGGACCAAGGTTAACTGATGGGAGCACAGGTACATGTGAGCCGTTCCCAACTGGCTGCAGTGAGTTTATTCTTCATTTCCCCGGAGCTTCGGGATGAGGAGGGATTTGCAGCTCCATCTTCATTCCCTCTCCAGCTTCTAGTCCAGGCTTGACTGAAAGGGAAGTGGTGAAGGTGAAGCATCAGCCAGGCAGGAGGAGCAGGAACAGCTGCAGCCATCCAGGCACCAGCTCCCTGTCGAGACATCCTGTCTCTTGGTGCCCAGGACATTGACCTCCTGAGTCAATGCCTGCTGGTACCTGCCCCAGCACGAGCCATGTTCTGCTTATTCACTTTGCAAGTTCCCCTTGCACGTCGGTGTGTGCATTTAATGCCTCTCCCCAGTCACTCAGGAGGCCAAGTCAGGTCACAAGCAGAGCAGTAGGAGGTGGGAAGTACTCTGCTGTGACTGTGTCCAGCAGCATCTGAATTTCAGACAGCCCAGGCACCCAGAAGGGGGTTTGTACCCCAGCATCTGCTGTAGTTAATAGTGCTGCAGAGCACAGTCCTCTAACGTCCTGATAGATCAAAGCTGCTTCTCTGTCCTAACCCTTTAACAGGAAAACTCAGATACCGGCTCCAGATGTTTGCAGCCAGCGGGGCTTTAAATCTACATCCAAAATGGAATGTTTTCCAAAGCCCGGGGCATGTGGGTTTGATAACGGTATCCAGGACAACAGAGAGAGAGGTCCTGAGCTGCAGGCTGGGACTGGGATGGGCGACAGGGTTGCCTGCTGGGTTCCACTGCTGGGTGCTGCTGCCCGTGGGGCATGTGGCCTATGACCCCCCCACTATGACCCCCGTGGTGACTTGTCTTTGATTCCTTCAGCTGCAGGATGCCTTGAAGTGTCAGCACTGCAAAAAGCAGTTCAAGTCCAAGGCTGGGCTGAATTACCACACCATGGCTGAGCACGTCAGCAAGGTAAGCGCTGGGCCGCCCTCTTCTCGCGCCTCGATTCTTGATGCAGATGCAGAAGATGAGGCTCTGAGCAGTCTCTTCCCTTTGGGTAAAGGAAGGATTCACACCATCACCTTCACAGCATTGCCCATGCTGCTCAGTCCGGACAGTGGCCGAGCAAAGCCGTTCCTTCCCTGGCAGCTCCTTGGACTCGTGTTGGTCCTGGGAGCAGAGCAGAAAATACACCAGGAATTCTAATCCCGGGATGGGGAAGATGCAGTGAGTGCGGTGAGGTGGATGTCGAGTGGCAAAGCTCTGCCTCCAAAACCGCCTGCAGAGCCGGGGCTGATGGGTTCTGCCTTGCACGAACCTCTGAATCCAGCTCTGCGCTAAGAAGCAGACACAAAATCTCTCATGGATAATATTTGGCAGGTACCAGTTTAGATGCTGTTCTTGAAAACCTGGTCATGTACCTCTGGGATACCAGGGCAAGGCACAACCTCATCTCTGTGTGTCCTGTGCTTACCAGTTGTGACTTGTCTTTTACCTGTGCATTGATCTCCTGCTCTTCAGTCTGGCTGGTGAATCCTCTGTGCAGGAGCTGCTCCTGAGTTTCTCAGCTCGCCCTTTGGGTGCCAGTGCAGGAAGGGCATGAGCAGGTCTGGCACCTGCCAGTGCGGGTGTTGGTGTGTGGTGAAGCAGTGGGAGATCCAGCTCTTCTAAGGCAGAGGTTTACCACCTACTCCTGCCACAGAGGACACGAGGTTGACTCCGTCGCTTCTGTTACTTCCTTGTTTCCAGCCTGTTCCTGTGGAAACCGCTGGACTTGGTGAACAGGAAGAGCGGGAAAGGCTGAGGAAAGTGCTAAAGCAGATGGGAAAACTGAAATGCCCCAATGAGGTACGAGAACGATTCCTGTTTCTCGTTCTGTGAAGGGTGGAAGGAGCGGTCCCCAATGCAGAGGGGGACGTGCGCTCTCCGGCATCCCTTGGCACAGGGATCAACTTCTCCATCTTAGCTCAGCCATCCCGGTCCCATCCTGCTGGCTCTGTGCACTCGGGCAATGGGCCCTCCGAGCAGGAGGGTGGGCACAGGGCAGTTTGAGCAGCACCGAAGGGCAGGTTCTGCTTCCTGAGCTCAGGAATGGGCAGAGCACAGCGTAAAACCAAACCAAACCACGCTGAAAACGGTGATGAGCTGGTTGCAGACAAGTCACCAACAGGTAACGGGGCGTGTGGCAGAGGTTTGCCCCTGTGGGTGCTTGACTCTGTGCAGGCAGTGCCTCCCAGTGCCTCCTGTGTGTCTGGGGAGCCCTGATGCTGTGTTGGGGCAGGTAGAGGCAGAGACAGGGGATGCTCCCTCCATCCTGCGCTGCCATGGCTCTTTGGGGGTGAGGGGCTGGCCAGTGATCACACATCACCGCAAGGGGATGGGTTGGTGGAGCTGTGTGTGGAGGGCTCTCCTTGGGACGTGTTCCACCCTGGAGCAGCGGCACATGAATCCCCAACCTTCCTTATCCTCTCCTTACCCCCGCAGGGCTGCGTGGCCAACTTCTCCAGCCTCATGGGCTACCAGTACCACCAGAAGCGGTGTGGGAAGCAGCTCGCCGAGGCCGACAAGCCCGTGTTCAGCTGCCCACACTGCGGCAAGAAGTACAAGTCCAAGGCTGGCCACGACTACCATGTGCGGTCAGAACACACGGCCTCGGTGAGCCCCCCGGACGCCTCCACAGCCCAAGGAGCGGGGCCATCCCCCCCCGCGGGGGACTGCAGAGCTGCAGAGCCTCTGGGCAGGACAGAGCCGGGCAGGGCCGGGCCGGGCAAGGCAGGTGCAGATGTTGAACCGATGTTGTTTCCTCCTTCACATCACTGTGCACGTGTGTTGTACCATGCGGTGTCGGGGGGTAGAAGGAGCTGCAGCCCCCTCCTAAAAAGCGGGATGCTCGGCGGTGTTCCCTTTCCCTGGTGCCCACAGGGCTGTGCTCCAGCCCACCCTGCATCCGTGCTGTGCAGGGAAGAAAACCAGAGCCCAGGCCACTCCCTCAGCAGTAAGCAAGCGCCGGCTGCTTGCCAGCACTGGGGTGGCAGGATGCGTCCCTGGGGAGCATCCTTTTCTGTTCTCTTATGCCTACTGACAGTGCATCCGATTCTAATAACTCCCTAACTCAAATAAACAGAGACGTTTATACACGTGGGAGCACGAAAGGACGCAGTCAGTCTGATGTCGGTGGCTCTTCAGCCCCCCCTGCATGATGCAGGTCGTGCCAATGCAGAGCCCAAACCATCAGTATCCCATCCCAGAGGGCTCCTCTGCTCCCCTCAGCATCCCCATCCTGACTCTGTCTCTTTGCAGCCTCCGGAGGAGCCAGAGGTGAAGCCAGAGCCTGGCCCCATAGAAGATTTCGAAAGGACCCCGAGCGGCCGCATCCGTCGGACGTCGGCACAAGTGGCTGTTTTCCACCTTCAGGAGATAGCAGAGGATGAGCTCGCCAAGGACTGGACCAAGCGGAGGATGAAGGATGACTTGGTGCCTGAAACAAAGCGGGTGAGGAGCCTTTGTTTCTCCTCTTCTCTTGCAGTAGCTGCACACGGAGATCCTGGGAGGCAGCGTGGCTCAGGGCTCACGTGTCTCCGTTCTGTGCCTTAAATCAATTAGCTCTGATGGGAAATCTATTGCTAAAGAGCCCACCCAGCCTCAGCAGTCTGGAGGCTCTGTAAGAGCCTGGCAGCTTTGCCTGTTCCATTGCCAGGGCTCAGGTCTAAATGGAGCAAAAGGTGATGCTTTGTGTGCAGCGCAGGGATCAGAGGGTGTTGAGGAAAGAGTTCAGCTCTGGTCCATGCTCAGCAGCGAAGCTGGCACTGGCAGGCAGGAGGAGTGTGTGAAGAGAGCAGGGGTGGATGTGAAACCATTTTCCTTCCATTGTCAGAGAGCAAAGATGCCCCAGGCGGAATTTCCTCCCTTCCACATGGAGGTGATTCCAAAGTAAAGGGCAAGCAGAGGGAGCTGGAGCCTGGAGCTGCAGTGTGCAGTGGTGCACGTGGCCTGGTGCCGTGGGATCTGTGTGGCCAAGTCAGTGCTCTGCTAGAAGTGAGCTTCATGGAGGCATCAGCGTAACACGGTAACCCAGACATCCCTCCTGGCCCTGGGAGGAGGTGATTCCTGGGAATGTCCCAAGGATGAAATTCCCTCCAGGAATGCTCCTTCTGGACCGTAGAGGGAATGGAGCAGCAGCAAATCATAAACCTCTTCAGTGTGAAGGGGAAAAAAGAGGAGTTGGGGGGGTTTAATCCTGTGGTTGCTACTTTTCGGTGAGTGCCAGGACTCAACCCAGAGCCGCCTTGTGAGTCCCTGCAGCCTTTTTCCTGTGGTTGGATCCCAGGTCTTTCCCTTGCTCCGAACACTTGGGCATCTCTTGTCCAGTGCTCTGAAACTCACCATCGCAAAGGTGGGAGCGAGGAGCAGAGGGCAGCGGGACAAAGCCTTTGCCACAGCAGGAGGGCATGGCAGTGCCTCTGCCACGAGCGCACCCAGTGCAGGACAGCTCCAGCCCAAAGGATGGGTGGGAGGAAAAGAGCCCAAGTGCCAGAGCCAGCCTGGAGGAGCGATCCCCAGGGACACTGCGTGGCACAGCAGCACAGCTTCAACCGGAGCGCCTGCCCTGTCTGCGCTGTCCTGGTGCCTGTGTGTTCCCAGCAGAAGTGCTGCTCCATCACCCTGCAGAGAGCTGGAGGAGCTCAGCCTCACTCAGCTCCCATCCTGCACACAGTGGGCAGCTGAAACCAGAACAGAAACAAACCAGCATCTCCTTTACCCTCCTTGGCATCCCGTGAGGCAGCTGATGCAGGAGAGGATCCAGGCATGGTGCTGCCATCCGCCCTGAAGCAGAACGGAGGCTTTAGGGCCAGAACTGATGCAAACCTCAATGCTTTGGGTGTCGTTGCTGCTTTCCAGATGACTTCGGCTGCGGTGCATTCATAAGGTTAAAAACTCCAGCCCAAAGTAGCTGTTTCATTTCAAATACAGTGAGAGGGGAGGTGTGATGCTCTCTTCTCCCCTTTCCAGGCTCAGCACTTGCATTCCTCTTTCCTCCTTGAATTGCTCCCCTTAGTCTTGACTTTGGGCATTTTCTGTTTGAATGGAAGGAGTACCAGGAGCTCCAGGCCTGGACAAGGGGCCCTTGTGCAAGCTGACGTACAAAGGCATCATAAATGAGCTGCTGGCGTAATCCTGTGTGAAATGCTGGTGCTGGTGGTGGTTTCTATGAGGCATTTCTTGTGTTACGTTTAGTTGAGCGCCATCTCAGCACTAAAAACCAAAGAGGGTTGTAGTGAGCTTGGAGGAAGCAGGTTGGCATTGAAGATAGGCAGTGGGGGAGCTGGATTTCAGAGGAGGTCAGTGCAGTGGGAGCTGCCTGCAGGTACATCCCGCAGCGACTGTCACGTTCCCTTGACAACGCTCACATCATCTGTTCAGTCTATGACATTCCTTCCCGACGAGTGATGCTGAAGGAGGTGGGAGGCAGGATTTGCCTGGGAAGGCTGCAGGAGCCTGCTGACTTCAGCTCGCTTTGTGCTGCTCTTGCATCGCTCAGGACCCCTCGACATTCACGAGTTGCTTCAGATGGGGGTCTGCAGAACCCCTCATACTCCCCATGGCTTGGACCTGGGGAGGGGTGGGGTGTCAGGGATCAGTGCCAGATTTCAACTGCTCCTGCACCATCTCAGCAAGACCTGGGGACTTCCAGAGACCCGGAGGGATGGGTGCTTCCCAGCTCTGGTCTGTGAGCAGTGATGGCTGGATGCGCCCAGACGTGCTGCAGCACAAGATGCGCTCCATCCCCAAGCTCTCCAGTTACCCACCACAATCCCAGCAGTCAACATGGATTTCAAGGGAGCTGATGAAGAAATCCAGCCCTCCTCTCCATCCCTTTGCCAGGCAACAACGCTTTTCCCTAGGGAGAGGCAAACAGCTCCTCAGCAAGCCGATGGGATACAGGGGTTCACAGCCCCACTGCAGCCCCTGCACCATGCTCTGCCCTCGTGGCCACGTGGCAGCCAGCCCTGGCCAGGGAGAGGACCGTTGGGTTTGGATCCCTTTGGTGGCCCATGGTGGGATGCGTTTGCCTTTCCCCTGGAGGATGGATTCCTTCACACCAAAGCGATGGCATTAGAATAAACGATTGCTGCTCCATCCCGGGCCCTGCGCTGCTCCGTTCTGCACTAACCAAATCCAGCACTTCTAAATATACACTGGAGCCTTATTTTCTCGCTCGGATCTTTCTTTGCCTCTGGATAAGCTGAAACAGATGGGGTGTTTCACAACGGCCGCTTGCTGGGGATGGCAGATGGGGAAGGGCACACCCCTGCTGCTTTTCTGGGAAAAATCCCCTTTCCAGAAGCTCCATGAAGATGATGCTGATCCTCGACCCTCCTCTGGCCTTCGCTGGGGCCATGGCGTGACCAGGAGCATCTCAGGGCTGTTGTAGAAGGAGCCAGAGGCCGGCAGGTTCCTGGCTTGGTGGTGCAGGCAGGCACTGGTGGGTTCTGGGGGATGATGTCCTTACCCATTTTAGAGGCCGCACTGGGAGAAACAGTCTCCTTGAGCAGAGGGAAGAGGCATTTAAGAGGCAGGAGGGGAGAAAACACCATGGACATCCCACAGTTTGGTTGTGTGACGCTTTCCCTGTAGAGCTCGAGGTGGGATTGCTTGTTTCAAGGTGCTGTGAGCTTTGTGCTGGAGATGGTGATGGCTCCTGCAGCCCAGGCAGCTGCTGTATTGCAGAGGGAAGGATGCAGAGCTCTTCCATAGGGTGCAAGGGGATCCTGGTGACATCCCAATGGCTTGGCTTTGGGTGTTGCTGCAGCAGCCTTGGAGACTGCACATCTCTGTGGAGCTGGGTGCTGTGCTGTGGGGTAATGAGGGTCCAGAGCAAAGGGCTACCATAGGCAAACAACGAAGCTAAAGGGGAAAAGTCACCTCCAGGCTTGAGCTGTTAAGAAACCCCCTCCTGGCAGCAGGCTGCATTCCAGAGCAGAAGAGCCTGGCTCGGGTTTGTCCCCCATAACAATGGCCCTGTGATCTGGGCAGGCGCCAGGCTGAGCCCTGCGGACTCATGTCACTGATGGGCTGAACCGGATCCCAGCTCAGCGGGGACCGGTCCATCCTTCCTCCTCCTGCTCATGGTGTGACCCGGCCACCCGGAGCCAGGCAGGGGACCCAGCTGCCAGCCAGCACCCCTGGGTGAGCCTTGGCTTCACATCCAGGGCAGCATCAGCCGTGCTTTCCATGGGGTGATGCGAGAGCCTCACGCTGGGGACCTCGGAAAGGCTTCCAGGGGCGCGTGTTGGCCGGGGCCGAGGCAGCTGCATGGTTCTCATTTACTGCTCTGTGTTTAGGGGAAGGGGAGAGAGCCTTGAAATATGAAAGTTAATGAAATAAACCCATCAGTCAAAGAAAACAAGCCCTTCCCAGCCCAGCATCCTTCGACTGTTCACAGGAGATGGGCCGCAGCCAAAACCGGTTGTAATCGTTTAATGATTTGGCCATGAAGATTTTCACTTACAGGCTGTTTGAGGAAAATAAATGGGGGAAAAAAAAACCCGGAGATTTAAATATTCCATGCCTGGGGCTCCCTCTTAATAGAGACATAAAGATGACTTTGACATTCCCAGAACCGCAGCGCCCCGGGAAGACATGGGATTTGCATGTTATTGTACAGGCCTGCTGGAGGAGAGCAGGGAGGGATTCTTTCTCCGGAGTGGGAAGCTGGAGCAGCAGAGTCCACGTCTCTGAACATCCCCCCTTGTCTCCTCCCCAGGGATGTGCAGAGGGAGAGGTTGTTGCTGGGGCTGTGTGCGGTTCGTGTTTGCTCATTCATGGGGTTGATTGGGTTTTAATTAAGGAGGCCGTTTGGCTCTCTGTATCAGTGACAGAAAGGGACTCCTGTGTTCTCCCCTGGAGGTGCCATTGCCTTCCCCAGGCTGGGGACCAAGCGGTTGGTCCGTGCACCATCCCAGAGCTTCAAAGAGCTGGGCTGGCATCTCCCCCAGCCACGGGGCACGACAAGAGCAGCACACTGGGGCTCGGGGGATCTTCGCATCCAGTGCTTGGGACACCATTGCACAAGGCCCTTTGCCTCTCACACTGAGCCTGGCTCTCCGCAGGCTCCCTTTTCCATGGCCACGTGCCCAGGTGGGCCTGTGGATCACTTAAATTCGAGTGGAAATGAGTGGTTGGTGCCTGAGCCCTCGGTGGGAGCTCCTCTTTGCAGGGGGGTTTGGGAGCAGCCTGTTTGGGGGAGCTTGACAGGGGTAAATCCATGTTTAGCAGCACATTCAGGAAGGTCTCAGCTGGAAAAGAGCCCCAGCTGCCTCCCTGCAGCATCAGAGCCACGAGCTCCAGGTCCTGGGGTTGTTTCAGAAGCAGAGCCTGGGTTTGCATCTGCGCAAGCGTTGTTTGTGCATCCTCCTTAGCCGGCCGGATGCATTGAGCTCAGAGGTGCCTGTGCTGTGAAGTCCATGAGTGTGCAATGCCATGGGCAAGCTCTCCCAGCCCTGCTCTGAACTGGAGCAAGTCTGGGGCTCGAGACCCAAAAGGCATCCATCCTAGAGCTCTCTAGAGCTGGGAGACCCGGTTGTGCAGGCAGGGGCTCAGTGTCCCCTGTTGATGGTGACACCGGGACAGGCAGAGACCAGCCCCACGGGTAGGACCAGGCACAGGGATCAGGCAGCACAGAGGTGCCACAGCCACGTTTGCTGCTGCTGAACATGCAGAAGTGGCGCTGGAAAGGCCGAGTCTCTGTGCTGAACCTCGGAGTCGTTAATAAAGCAGTAATTAAAAGCACTTGGAAAGAGCAGCCCTGCCAGAAAGAGAGGCAGAGACACAAGAGCCTTTCATTGTTCAGTTGTGCCCATTCATGGGTGGAAAGCAGCCACGGAGGCTCTTGGTGTCCATCCCCTCTGTTTGTTCTCCCTGTTACAAAACGTGGCAGAAGGGGTTTGCTGATGCGATGCCTTGAAAACACCGGGTCTGGCCCTGCAATGGACCCGGGAGCAGGAGCAGGATTGTCCCCTCTCCTGTTTGCCATCACCTGGAGGTGGCTGCAGCACCAGTGGCTCCCGCTCTGGTGTGCCCGGAGGGAGGTGGCATCCCTGGGGGAAGCCTCCCAGCTCATTTTCAGCTCAGTTTCACTTCTCTCTGGGGGGGAAGCAAGAGCCATGTGAAGAGCAGGGACCCCACCAAGGCCCACGCTGGTGTGTGCAGCTCTGCTCACTGTCTTCTATTGTTTGCAGCTCAATTACACCCGACCGGGGCTTCCAAAGCTCAATCCCAGGCTGCTGGAGAACTGGAAGAATGAAGTGAAGGAGAAGGGCCGCATCAACTGTCCCAACAACGTAAGGACCACCTCTGTTCGTCTCTGGGCTGCCCGGTCTCAGTCTGCAGGAGGAAAGGGGAGGTTTGGGGGCACAAACCCACCGAAGGCAGGTTCTGTTGGGCCCCAGATGAAGCTGGTAGAGACCCTCCACTCAGTTCATCTCTCCGAGGTTGCTGCTGTGCCTGGTTGAAGCGTATCCCACCTTTGGGACCTTCCTGGTGTGCTCCAGCCACTGGGGTTGGGGGTCAGGCCACGCTCTCCCCAGGTTCCCTTAGGGCTGGTGGTTTAGTATCACCCAATTCAGGCTCTGGAGCTGCCTTTGGGAAGCTCCTGAGGTCCGGACAGGGTGAAGGCTCCACGTTCTGTCCTCCAGAGCCTTTTCATGCGGGGAACCTGCTTTTCCCAGAGCCAGGCTGGGGCTGGTTTGAAGCCCTTTCCTTTTGAAGCGCTGCGACAAGCAAAGACCTCGGGGATGTGGTGCGTGGGCTCCATCCTGCTGGGATGCATGGTCTTGGCCTGAGCTGGCGGGGAGGTGACCTCCACGCTGGTGCTGGGCCCTTGATTTATCATCTCAAACAAAGCCTTGCGAAGGGGGGTTCTGAAGGAGCTGCTCCCCCGAGGCTGGGGGGATGCTCTGGCTGGGGAAGGGCATACACAGGCACTTTGAAACTGGTCATGGAGAAGAGAAGGCTGCGTGGAGACCTCAGAGCAGCTTCCAGTATCTGAAGGGGGCCTATAGGGATGCTGGGGAGGGACTCTTTGTCAGGGACTGTAGTGACAGGACAAGGGGTAACGGGTTCAAACTGAAACAGGGGAAGTTTAGATTGGCTCTAAGGAGGAAATTCTTTCCTGTTAGGGTGGTGAGGCACTGGAATGGGTTGCCCAGGGAGGTTGTGAGTGCTCCATCCCTGGCAGTGTTCAAGGCCAGGCTGGATGAAGCCTTGTGTGGGATGGTTTAGTGTGAGGTGTCCCTGCCCATGGCAGGGGGGTTGGAACTGGATGATCTTGAGGTCCTTTCCAACCCCGACTATTCTATGATTCTGTGATTCTGTGCTGCTGCCGGGGTGATTTCTGTCTCCATTAAGCATCTGCTGTGGCTCCAGGAGCTCCTGTAGCCCAGCAGGACCCTCCCGGCCGCTCACACATGTACGTTTTCCATGGAGACATTGAAAGGAGACATTTGTCATCCCGTTGCAGAGGGATGTGGCCACATGACTCCCATTAGCACTAATAGGAAACGTGTGACCGGAGCCCTCCGCGTCTCACAGAGCATTAACCTCACGCTGCTCAGCCTGGACCCGTGGCCTTGCTGGCACAGCAGGCTCCTGGCCCCGGCACAGAGGAAGGCACGGAGCCGAGGGGGGGATCGTGGCAAACCCTGCTTTGTTTCTTCCTGCAGTGCTGTGAAGCCATTTACTCCAGTGTCTCGGGGCTGAAAGCTCACCTGGCCAACTGCAACAAGGTGGGTCCCTCCGCTCACAGCCTCGGTGGGGTTGGGGTTTGGGGTTTGGTCCCCCCACGGCTCGTTTGGAAGCAATGGGCCAAGGGGCAAGGGCACAGGTTGGAGCATTGTGGCCACTGGGAGGGCTGGTTGAGCAATGCCACTGCCCATTGAGCTGTCACCGCTCAGCCTGGTGTTGCACCATCCCCGTCAGCTGCTCAGCCTCAGCACCACCCTCATGGGCAGGATCAAACCCACAGCTACAGGCAGAGAGGCTGGAGCTGAGAAGTGAT
This sequence comes from Lathamus discolor, assembly GCF_037157495.1. Classification (NCBI taxonomy): domain Eukaryota; kingdom Metazoa; phylum Chordata; class Aves; order Psittaciformes; family Psittacidae; genus Lathamus; species Lathamus discolor. Next base: position 1,568,344 of record NC_088894.1, on the reverse strand, counting down.
GGAGGGGATTTGACTACTGGTCCAGTCTTGCAATGCAGGTACCTCACCCAAGAGCCCAGAGGTCTGATGCATTGAGTGCCTTTGGGGCAGGCAGCATCCTCCTGCCCCAGCATCCCCATCCCACATCAGCTCCTACTGGGTTCCTGCAGCCCCTGAGTCACCCGCAAGCCTTTGGCTCCCCAGGGTGCCTGCCGCAGCTCAGAGCCAGGGAGCTGGGTGCTGGGAGCTGAACCTTCCCAAGGCAAATGGGATCAGGAGTCTTCCTCCACAGCCCTGCAGCCCCTCTGGAAGCTTCCCCAGCCGGAGGGATGCTGGTGAGGTCCCTGGTGGGGATGGAGCCGAGGCCGAAGAGGCGGCTCCTGCTCTGTGCAGGGATGAGCAGCAGTGCTGTGAGCTCCGGTGGCCTGCAGCCGCTACAGGGGAGGGATCCGGAGCTCAGCGTAGGTCTCTCCGGTTGGAACTAAGAGCTGGTAAAGCTTCAAGCATGAAATGCTTCCAGCTGCAGCTTCCATTGAATGGAGCTTCCAGGAGGCAGCTCCAGCACATAGCCCGTGGTTATTAAAAACACAAACTCCAGCACTAGCTGGAACATCAGCCCCTAATGAGATCATTTAGAGAATGGGCTGCAGAGATCCGGCAGAAGAGGCTGTGTTTGTGCAGGATAAAAGTGCAAGGAGAGGAGGGCAGTTCCTTTGCTGGCCTGCAGCACCAGGCAGCCCACCAGCAAAACGGGGCCATTTCCTGCCTGGTTCTGTGCACGGAACACGCTGTTGTCAGCAGGACTCTGCCCGTACAGAGGATTTAGTTTGGCAAAGGACCCACAGCCCACCAGATCTGCCATAAATCACAGCCCCTCCAGAGCTGGGCTGTGATTCCTGCTCTAAAACCCTGCAGAATTGGTTGAAATAGAGCAAGAGCCTCACTGAGAACAGAGGCTGCTCCCAGGCAGCACCCGGTCCTCAGCAGGGATGGATGCTCCACGCTGATGCCTCTTGCTGAAGCCAGCCTGCAGCAGGGCCAGGCCTGCCCGCATCCTGCCTGCTCCTGAAATCAAAGACCTGTCTTAAGGCCAGATTTACAGCACGGAGGAATTCCCAGGGAGCTTATACATCGCCTGGAGGGGCCCATCCATAAACCCCTCGTCAATAGAGAGCGCATTATCTCCGCCGTGCCGTGAACTGCGGCAGAGCAGGAGATCAGTCATCCCCACAAGGGCTCTAATGACAGGAATCCAGCAGTGGCTGCATCTCCGACAGCCTCAGAGGAAAAGGAGGTGAGTCTGTTGGACATCAATTAGATGTGGTTCAGCCCCAGGAGATCACAGATCTGCTGATGGAGAGGAAATGGGGCAATCGGCCGCCCTCCTGCACAGCCGGGGGCACACACACGGTGTCAGTGGTGACTTGTAATTGGTGGTGGGGACACACAGGCAGCAAACCGGCTGCTTGCTGCCCTCCGGGCTCACAGGGCCTGGCACTTGGATGCTCGACCTGGTGCCACCATCGGCACTGCTGCAGCGCAACCAGTATGGGCTGAAATGGATGTGGAACTGAGGGCTGGCAGAGATCTGGTGTGTTAGAAATGAGTGTTTCTTTTACGGTGCTTTGAGGTTTAAGCATCAGTCTCCCCTCAAAGAGGGGGAGCAGGATGGGGGGTCACCATGGGTTTGGCTCTGCATGGGGCTGCAGGAGGATGCTCTTGTCTTGCAGGGGGACCACTCGGTGGGCAAGTACCGCTGCCTCCTGTGCCAGAAGGAGTTCAGCTCCGAGAGCGGGGTCAAGTACCACATCATCAAGGCTCACTCCGAGGTAAGGAAGCAGATGGGGATGCTCTGGGCTGGTCCGTGCTCCATCACACCCATCCTCGGGCTACCCTGCTCCATCCATCTGTGTCTCCCAAGAGCAGAGACAGCAGCATCAGTGCTGTGGTAATCTGGGAGGGACATCCCTGTCCCCCTTGGGTGCCTGTCACCCATAGGGCCCATTGTGGCTGCTCAGCACTGGCCAGCAGAGCAGTGATACCAGTGGGGCATGAGGTGGTCCATGCATGGGCTGTGTGTGATGGCGACAGCCCCAGGACGGTCACTAACCCCGGTGTCCCCCCACGGGCACAGAACTGGTTCCGAACCTCCTCAGAGGCCAGCAGGAAAAAGAAGAGCAGGGAACAGCTTTCTTCCAGCAAAGAGGAGAAGAAGAAAAGCACAAACGGGAAGAAAAGGGGGAGGAAACCCAAGGAGAGGCCTCCGGAAACGTCCCCGAAGGGCAGAGAGAACGTGGCAGCAAAGACTAATCACAAGAAAACCCTCGAGCACTGGGAAGGCTCCAGAGGCAGCCCCGAGGGGGACGAGCGTGGCCCCAAGCCCCCGAGCCAGCGCAAGGCAGGAGCCACTAAAATGCCTGAGAAATGAGCAGCTCAGAGACTCCTCTCCGAGGATTCGTTTACAGCCCAGGGTAACAGGGTGGGGGGGTCCCGGTTTTCTGTCCCCCCCTTTCCAATCCCACCTCCCCCCACCCCCCCACCCCCTTTTTACAAAAAAAAAAAAAAAAGAAAGAAAAGCAAAAAAAAAAAAAAAAAAAGGGACAGAAAATCCCATGGAACCACTTGGAGCAAATCCCGGCCCTTGTTTCACACTGGAAAAACAACCGGATCGAGCAAGCTGGACCGTTCTCCACCCCCTGCCCATGTACATACCCCCTGCCCGGCCCTTCCCTCCCTGTTCCCTGACTTCCCTCCCTATTCCCTGACTTCCCTCCTTGCTCCCTGCGCCAAACGGGTGACGCTTGAGTGAAAGAGAAGTGCAATAGCAGCAGGATGCCCTTGGTTGGGCTCTCTCTGGCTGCATGTGCTGGGCTGGGGGCTGTCCAGGCAGGCTCCAGGCTGCATCCCAGCTCCCAGGGTGATGTTTCCAAAGAGGGTTTGACCCATGCATGCAGCCAGACAGGGGCATAGGGATGGCAGGAGGATGCCGGCGGGATCTGGTGGTGCTTTCCTTGGGATGGTGCAGCAGGGACCTGCCCTGCGGTGTTGGCTTTGTGGCTGGCTCGGTGCAAGGGGTTGTTCCAGGCAGTGGAATGAGGCATGGAGCTGGCCGAGCATCCTCCGGACATATGGGGCTGGCTGTGGTTGTGGAGGGGGTGCAGGAGGTGTGAGCATCCCTGGAAGGGGATGGGAGAGGGGGATGTAGGATGATGGGTTGGGTTGGAGGGATTAACTGAATGTTTTGGGAATGGCGTGAGCACGGAGCGGGGTGATGGAGGAGCTGCAGCAGCAGTGGCAGTGCTGTGGTGGCTGAGCCGCAGAGGGGAGCAGCTGATGGAAAGGGTGATTCAGGGTCCCCATGCCAAAGGTGCTGATGGCCCAAAGCAGGGTCTCTGTCCCCAGCTGCAGGCACAGGAGGTGTGTGATGGGCACAGGGCGGCAGCACCAAGTGACAATCGCGGGTCCTGCTTTCGGCTGAGCCCCAACCGCTGCCCAGGCTCCTTCCACTCACCTTGTCCATGGGGCTGGGACCTGCAATGGGTGAATCTCAGCTCCCCCGGCCTCTTTCCTCGGGGATGGAGAGCCCCTGCCCATGCTCCATCCTTTGCTTGTTCGTTTTCCATGGGCTTTCCGTTGCCTCTGTGCTAACACCATTGTACCACCTCGCTCCGGCCTGGAGGGAAGCATCCCTGGAGCGGGATGTGTCTGTCTCCAGACAAAACCAGGCTACCTCTGTCCTCGGGAATCGGGCACATTTCCTCTCAGTAATGGGATGGAAATCCTTAGTTTGAGTTTGGTTTTCCCCTGTGCAGAGCTGGGAAGGTGGCGTCGGGGTGGGGAGAGCTTCGGAGCTTCTGCTTTAATCCATTGCAACCTCAACCCTCAGGTTCCTTCCCTGCTCTTCATGCACTGGAGGCTTGGGATCATTTCCCTGCTCCAAGGAGCTGTTCGGTTGTGATTAACGCCCTTCTCCGGGAGCAGGTTGGCACAGCATGGAATTGGAGTCATGGAATGGTTTGGGTTGGAAGGGAGCTTAAAGCTCCTCCAGCCCCAACCCCTGCCCCGGGCAGGGACCCCTTCCACTGGAGCAGCTTGCTCCAAGCCCCTGTGTCCAACCTGGCCTTGAGCACTGCCAGGGATGGGGCAGCCCCAGCGGATGGTGTGTTTGGAGCCAGGGCTCTTCCCATGGGAGCCAGAGCTCCTGCTCCAGCCACAGCTCCTGGGCTTCGGAGCAATGGGTGAGGAAGCTCCGTTGGTTGCTTTGGTGCTTGTGCTCCATCCGATCTGTTTTGGAGGTGATGCTGGGACCAATCCTGCCCCGCTAGGAAGGGAGCAGGTTGGGAGCAGCAGGACCCGCATGCTCGGAGCTCTGTTGGTCTTTGTCACAATGGGGACGTGGTGATGCTGTCCTGGGCTGTGCCAGAGCAGGGACTGCAGGAAGGGCCGGGGTGAGGGACCCGAGGAGGATGCTCGGGGTGCACATTGTGGCTGTTGGGTGTAAGGGAAGGGGAGAATGGGCAGAGCCAAGGACCAGACATGGAGCTGGGCCCTGCAACCTCCATGGAGGAGTGGAGGGAGCCGCTGGATCCCGAACCCATGCCCCACCATGGGGGAAACCCCCTGGCAAAGCTCCCTTCCCTTGCCCTGGGTGTCCCAGGCTGCGGGTTTGGATGTTCACCCCAATCCATCCCCAGCACCTCCCATTGGGCACAGCACAGGGCGCGATTCCCATTAACATGTCATTACTGGGCAGTGGGAATGGGGGTCCCGGTGCAGATGCTGTCCCCATCACCTCGGAGCTGGGGATGCTCCTCAGCCCCCTGAGGTCAAATGGGAGCTTTTAGGAGGAAGTGAAATCTTCAGGGTATATTTTTCCCCTTAAAAGGTGTTTTTCCCTATCACGCACAGAGGGATGCGTTCTCCCATCACCGCCTTTCCATGGGACACCCTTTACCCTCCTGCTTGGCCATGGAAGGCTCCGGAGTGATGCTGGGAATACCCATCCTATGGCACGAGAGCAGAGATTGTGGGTTGTGCCCATTCGGGTGCTCCCAGTGAGGCAGTGACCACGGGGAGAACCTCACCTCAATCCAAAGGGACAGACGCATCCTTCCCCTTCATCCCCTTGTCCATGGAGGTTTGCAGACCCTGAGGTCCAGGCCCCCCCCCATGTCCTCAGTGCTATGGGGTTAATATAGAGCCAACAAGGGTAGAGGGATGCTGGGGAAGGTGGCGTGGTGGGACCCATGGGCTCGGTCACAGTAAGTAAATGGGGGGCAGAGACCCCCCAGCACCCCCGGGCATGGGCAGCCCCATGGAGCTGGAGCTGCTCCATCCTGGAGCATCGCATCCAGGGGCATTGGGAGCGTTTTGTTCTTTTCTTTCCCTCCTGGAGCCACCCATCCCACGGCACAGCCGGATGTCTCTCGTCGGTGCCAGTTATTAGTGCATAAGTGTATTGGGGGGGGGGAGGGGAAAAAAAGGAAAAAAAAAATAGGAAAAAAAATCCAATTTATCACTTGTAACCATATATATAAATATATAAATATATATATTAAAAAAAAAGTGTTTATTTGCAAAAAGATGGAATTGTTTTAACAGTAAAAGTATCTTATACTAAACTCCCTGTTTGTGATGCTCTGTTTTTGGTAACCATGGACCCCTCCTCAGTGCTGTGCAGCCGTGCCCGGGCGCTGGGCTGGATGTATTGAACAGCTCCATCAATAAATGGGTATGGATTTTGTATCAGCAGCAGCAGCAGCAGTGTTATTGTGCAGGTCGTTGGAGGGGTGGGAGTGGGATCCGAGGGGTTTCTCTTTCCTCAGGGGGTGGCTGAGGGAATATCCTGGTGCATCCCAAAACGGGGATGGGGAGCTCGGTACGTGCGGCATTTACCGTGCACACAGCACCCAATCTCATGTCAACCCCCCCCCTGCAATCTGTCCCTGATGCGACAGAGCATCATGTCCCAGCGCACCCCCTGAACGCCCATAGGAATAAATCCCTCTTCTCTTCCTAACGTCTGCTTTGATTCCGGATCCAGGTAAGCGCCAGGCTGAGCCCCGTGGTGGTGATCACTCATCCCATGGTTCCTATGGATGGTCTCGCTTCCCGAGGGTGATGGGGATCATGGACCCACTCGTGCTTCCACCTGCATCCTACAGCACCCAAACATGCCCATATCATCTACTTGTATCCTACAGCACTCATCTGCACCCTGCAGCCCCCATCTGCATTCTAAAGCACCCAAACATGCCCACACCATCTACTTGCACCCTATAGCACCCATTTGCATCCTATGGCACCCAAACATGCACACACCATCTACTTGCACCCTATAGCACCCATTTGCATCCTACAGCACCCATTCATTCCCACAGCACCCACATACACCCTACAGCCCCCATCTGCATCCTATGGCACCCAAACATGCCCATATTATCTACCTGTACCCTACAGCACCCATCTGCATCCTACAGCACCCATTCGTTCCCACAGCACCCACATACACCCTACAGCCCCCATCTGCATCCTATGGTACCCAAACATGCCCACACTGTCTACTTGTATCCTACATTACCCATCTGCATCCTACAGCACCCATCCATTCGCACAGCACCCACATACACCCTACAGCCCCCACTGCATCCTAAAGCACCCCAACATGCCCACACCGTCTGCATCCTACAGCACCCACCCATACCCCAAGCACCCATTGACGCCCAAACCACCCCTATCCAAAGCACCCATCTGCACCCCACAGCACCCATAACACCCCCTTACACCCCATAGCACCCCCTTAAACCCCTCTCCCTCTCCATCCCCGCACTACAAATCCCGCACATCCCTGCGGCAGCTCCGCCTCCGTCCGCCCCGATCCCGCCCATCCCCGCAGCGCCATGGCCGCTGCCCCGGTGGCCGAAGGGGCTCCAGCGGAGCCGCACGATAGGTAAGGACCCGAACCCGGACCCGTTGCAAGCGTTCGGGAACGGGATCGCGATCGCAACGCCCCGGAGCCGCCGTTTCGGCGGCTCCGGGGCGTTGCGATCGCGGTCCCGTCCCCCCGATGCCACTTCCGCGAATGGGGCCTCCCCATCCCATCGCTGCTTCCTATTCCCGCACCAAACCCCTTCCCCTTCATCCCCACCCATTCATTCCCCCCCCCCCCAATCCCGTTTATTTCCCTGTTCCTTCGTGCGTTTAGAGGCGTTTTCCCTCTTGGCTACAAGCAGCACGAGATGCTGTTGGAGGAGCTGAAACTGCGTGTTTTCCACCCAAACCCCACCCCATCTAAGCGTGTGTCTATGGGGGGAACTGGGAGCTGTGTTGGATGGGTTTGCAGGGGGGTTAGCACCATGGGGCAACTGGGCATCACCTTGGAGCTAATGGCTGTGGAGTGGTAGGCAAGTCGCTCCATCCCATGGAGTTCTTCCATCCCATGGCTGTGTTCTTCCATCCCTTGGATGAGTTTCTATCCCAAAGCTTGGTTTCTCCATCCCACACCATGGTTTCTCCATCCTTTGGGCATATTCCCCATGCTTTGGATGGGTTTCTTCATCCCGTGGCTATGTTCCTGCATCCCATGGCTGTGTTTCTGCATCCCACAGCCCAGTTTCTCCATCCCACAGCTCAGTTTCTTCATCCCATGGCTGTGTTCCTCTATCCCTTGGATGGGTTTCTCCATCCCACAGCTCAGTTTCTCCACCCCATGGCTGTGTTCCTCTATCCCATGACTGTGTTTCTGCATCCCTTGGGTGGGTTCTTCCATCCCATGACTGCATTCCTCCATCCCATTCCTGTGTTTCCCCATCCCTTGGATGGGTGCCTCCATCCCACAGCTCAGTTTCTCCATCCCATGGCTGTGTCTTTCCATCCCTTGGGCAAGTTCCTCCATCCCAACACTTAGGTCTTCCTGAAGCCTTTCCTTATGGAATCCCTGCACATCATCCTCTCTGGCCTGACTTGCTCACAGGGTGCTGGGCTCCATCCCTGTCTCACCCAGATCCCTGCACAGGGGGTTCCTGGTTTGGTGCCACCAGCAATTTATGGCTTATAGGGACCAAAATGATCCTTAAATCCCAAGGAAAGCCCAGTGAGCATCTTCCCAGCACCTTAAGGAAAAGGGGACCCAGCCGTTGTGCTGGCTTTCCTATTTCTCCCAATTTTAAGCCCAGTTCCTGGAGGCTGCAAATAGAAGGGATGGATCCATGCTTAAAAATCATCTAGAAGGAAAAAACATCCAAAACCCAGGAATTTTGGCCTGTGCAGGAGCTCAGAGGTGTGAAAGGGAATTGGGAAGCAGAGATTTACAGAGGAGCTCATGCCAGGAGGGGGGCTCGGGCACTGATGGGGTTTGGAGCCAGTGCAGGAGATTCCCATCCCTGTCTGGGATGTCGGCTGAGCGCTGGGAATGCTGCTCCCATCACTTGGAGCTTTGGAACAAAGGCAGGAAAAAGGGCCCTGGGGTGTGTGCGATAAGGAACAATGTCTGCTTGGGAAGGGCTCCGGGCCTCCAGGCTCCTTGTCCCTTGTCTTTTGCTTCTTCTGTGAGAAGGAATGGGAATTGCTTCCCAAGGGAATTGTGTTCTCGAACTTCTGAAGGAGCTTTTCCAGGGAGAGGGGAGCCCGAGTGAAATCCTGGATGGGGAAAGGTTCCTTTGATCTTCGCTCACTTCGCTGCTCCCATCCTCATCCCGCTGCTCCTGCAGCGCCTTGTCCCTGGCTTCCGTCAGCGCTCGCATTCCAGATGTGCTCTGGGTGATGTTCTCCTCTGCGGGTCCTGCTGCTGGGCAGGAGCAGGAGAGGGCTGGTGCCCCCCACGTTCAGCAGGGGTTTGCTGAGGACACCGGGATGCAGCACGCATTCCCAGCCTCTGGAACACGAGGAGGAGGAGGAAAGGGTTTTCTCCCCATTTTAGCCCCATCCCCAGGCCTTCACCTCTGCTGGATGCTGAGAGTGGGGAGCATCCTCCCCGTACCCGCTCATGGTGGGTGCGCTGGAGCTGAGCTCTCACCTCACTGTGCCAGGGCTCATTTGGTGACCCCAGGACCTTGTCCTGGTGTTTTGGGGCGTCCTCCACCACCTCCTCTTTGTCCCAGGATCCAAGCGCTCCGTGGTGCCGGCTGCTCTGCGCCAGGACCCTTTGCCACGGTGCCAGAGCATCCCAGCCTGGTTTGGGTTGAAGGGACCTTAAAGCTCCTCCAGCTCCAACCCCTGCCATGGGCAGGGACCCCTTCCACTGGAGCAGCTTGCTCCAAGCCCCTGTGTCCAACCTGGCCTTGAGCACTGCCAGGGATGGGGCAGCCACAGCTTCTCTGGGCACCCTGTGCCAGCGCCTCAGCACCCTCACAGGGAAGAGCTTCTGCCTAAGAGCTCAGCTCAGTCTCCCCTCGGGCAGGTTCAAGCCATTCCCCTTGGCCCTGTCCCTATGGGGGTCTCCATCCCCACCCTGGCTGTGTCCAGCTCCGGGTGCTGCTGGCACTGGGTACCGGGCTCCCTGCCCTGCCTGGCACAGGGAGAGGATGCTGGGGGGGGGGGGGGTGTGCATCCTGCAGGGCTCAGCACCCAGCAGGACGTTATTCTTAGCCCGGGAGTGTTGAGTTTCACCCACTTGTTTATCCCAGGGACGAGGGGACGTGTGGGGCAGCTCTTCCCTTGGGAGCTGAGCTCCGGGGGCGGGGGGGGGATCCCAGATGGATCTCCTTCTGCTGGGATCTATGGGAGTGGGAGAAACCCTGCTCCAAACCCCACCCCAGCAGCACCCTGATCCTCATTGGGCTCCATAGGCTGGATGTGGGGTGCTGGTGGGGGCTCCCCCTCCATCCCCACCCCGCACTATCCCCCCCTTCAGCCTCCTCCTCCCCGTTCCCCATAGCCATGCACTCACCGGCTGGGGGGGCAGCGCTGTCCCCACTGAGCCCCCCACATCCAAAGGGAGCTGCGCGAGCCCGATCCTGGGATGCAGAGGCGCAAGGAGCGGGGGGGGGGGTTGGTGTTTATTGCCCTGTGCAAAGGGCGGCGAGGGGAGGTGTCACCTCACCCCCCCACACCCCCCCCCGCTTTGTCTCTAATCAAGCCAGTGCTATTAATATCAGGTAATGAACGTAATCCGGGGTTAAGCCATCCTCTAATGCGCGCCGGCCACTGCACAGCCACAGCAGCGACGCTCCCCCCGCAGCCTCCTGCCTCCTCCATCTTCCATCCCTGACCCCCCCGGAGCTGCTGGCGTTGGTTGGGGGGGGGGGGTCCGTGCCTGTCCCCGTGCTTTGGGGACCCTCCTGTGCATGGCTCCGTGCACCGAGGTTCACCAGGGCCCCCCCGTTGTCCCCTCGCACCAGTAGCAGCAGGAGGTTGGGGGCCAGGGGGTGACCCCCTCCAGCCCTGCTGGGGACATGAGCAGCCCCCCCGCCTTCTCCAGTGTCCGCATTTCGGGGTGCTGGGCCCTCGGCACGGATGGTGGGTGAGTTCCTGCCTTGGTTTGGGGGGGGGTCCGGTGTGTTTCACCCCTTTGCCGTCAGTCCCTGCGTGCTGCAGCCAACCCCCGTGTCCTGCTCCTGCTTCCCCGCCGGCAGCAGCCAAGGGAAGGATTAGCTTCCTATGGGACACATCCCATGGGGGATTTGGAGGGGTGGGTGCGTGCTTGGTGTTCGTGGGGCGCAGGGATGAGGATGGGCGCTGCTGTTTGCTTCCAAGCTCACGGCTGGGGCTTTGTCGTCTTTCCTATGGGATCTGTTGGGACCTGCTGCTTTTCGCCTTCACCCGGCATGGATCTGGGATGGTCGGGAATGGAGGGCGGTGGGATGCAGGGAGATGCAGCACGGAGGGCACAGGGATGGGAGTGCGATGGGAAAGGGGAGAGCGGTGCCCCTCTCACCCCGGTAAATCCACGCTTGGGTTGACAGAGACCGAAGCACTTCCCTCAGACCCCACCACTGAGCATCCCATGGGATCCGGCTTCCTCCTGGCACCCTCCAGCAGCTACAGGGAGGGCAAAGGGTCCGGGGAGGGACGCTGGCAGCCAGGAAGGCTTCCTAAGAGAGGGGTCACCGGGCCCAGGGAGATGCTTCCTTCACATACACCTTGCTGGGGGGTGCTGCTGGTACCCAGGGGTGCACTCTGCATGGGACAGGGACCATCCTTTGGGTAGAGCAACAGCATTAACTGCCTACAGACCTAGAGAGACCCTTCCTCGGGGGGCTTTACTTGCAGGCAGGGGGCATTGCATGGGCTTTGTGGCTTAGAGAGCAATAGGAGGAAACGGCCAAGCGGGATGGTTGGGATGAGCCGTTCCTTCGGAGGGGAGGAGAGGCCCTTCCTGGCAAAGGCAGGCTTGGAAAGCGTCTGCGATGCTTCCAGTGTAACATTAGGAGAAAGTGACCTTTGCAGCCCCACAGCCTCCCCACGGCCCGGCTTGTCTGCCATAGATCATGGGCAGGGCTGGTTGGGGGTGTCGAGTATCCACGTCTCGTATAGGGAGGGATGGTGCGGGCAGGGGTCTGTAGAGCTGGAGCTGGGTGGAAGTCCCGAAGTGTTTGGATAAGGGGCAGAGCCTGGGAACTCTTGGAATAGGGAAGAGGGGAGACTGAGATGGGATCTATGGCAGAAGCTCTTCCCTGTGAGGGTGCTGAGGCGCTGGCACAGGGTGCCCAGAGAAGCTGTGGCTGCCCCATCCCTGGCAGTGCTTACTCCGCAGAGCAGAGCATCCCGAGCATCCCGCAGCGCTCGCCTGTCTCATGGAGACCGGCAGCATTCCCAGAGGAAATCCAGCTGAGCAGCCCCAGGCTCTGGAGCAGGCGCATTCCCAAGAGAGGGGCTGGGACACGGATGAGAGGAGACGGTTTATTTCCTGGTAAACAACTGTGTTTGTGTCACCTCTGCTTCCGTCAAGCCAAAGCAATGCCTGCCTGCACCGGCGGCTGTCAGCCCTGTGATGGGGACAGCGAACGGTGCCTCAGTGCTGCTGGAGGGAGACTGGAACACCCGGTCTGGGTTTGCTCCTCTGCGTTCCTTACGGGATGGGTTGTGTTGGAAGGGACTTAAAGCTCCTCCAGCCCCAGCCCCTGCCACGGGCAGGGACCCCTTCCACTGGAGCAGCTTGCTCCAAGCCCCTGTGTCCAACCTGGCCTTGAGCACTGCCAGGGATGGGGCAGCCACAGCTTCTCTGGGCACCCTGTGCCAGCGCCTCAGCACCCTCACAGGGAAGAGCTTCTGCCTAAGAGCTCAGCTCAGTCTCCCCTCGGGCAGGTTCAAGCCATTCCCCTTGGCCTGTCCCTACAGGCCCTTGTCCCAAGCCCCTCTCCAGGTTCCCTGCAGCCCCTTCAGGCACTGGAGCTGCTCTCAGGTCTCCCCTTCAGGAGCCTTCTCTTCTCCAGGCTGCCCCAGCCCAGCTCTCTCAGCCTGGCTCCAGAGCAGAGCTGCTCCAGCCCTCGCAGCAGCTCCATGGCCTCTGGGCTGGCTCAAGCAGGTCCGTGTCCCTCCCAAGTGATGGTTGGGGTGCCCAGGGCAGGGGCAGGAGCTCAGTAAATCCCAGTGAATCCCTGTCTCCATGCCAGGGATGTGCCGGTTTGGGAGATGAGCATCGTGTGCCAGTGGGATCCTGCTTGGTCACAGAACGTGTGTTCAGAGATATCCCATCCCGGGATCCCGTCCTGTATAGATGGCTGCTCCCAAATCTTCCATTTTATCTGAAATCACCCTAAAAAAGGCTGGGAGAGGGGAAGGGAATTAACCTCCATACCAACCCGGCTTAAACCCAACCCCAAAGCTGCAAAGCCCTGCACTTTAAGCCCTGTTAAGAGCAAAAAGCCCCACAGAGCTGTACCAACCCGTGCTGGGTTTGGAGCCTGCAGTGCCCATGCTCTGACCTTGCATCGGTTTCACTTCCAGCCCTGTCACGGATGGGCAGAGGAGCTGCATGAGCAGGGAGCGCCCTTTGGCCCTTCTCATAGGGAGGAGACAGCCCTTGGTGAGCAGGGGAGGAGCAGGAGCTGGTGTAAATAACCCCCGCCATGGCCGTGCTTATCTCCTGGCCAGGGCACCCCGAGCACCTCCCCGCCGCTGCTGTCCCGCTGCCAAGCTGGAACGGGCTCCGCAGGGTGCTTTGTGCCTCTCCCGTCCTGGGGCTGTGGTGGGAGGGGAGATAAGAGGGAGGCATTCATCGGCTTCAGGGCTCCGCAAGCACAGCAAAGCGGCTGTGAAGGGCTCGGCAGCCCTTAGGTTCAGGCCTGAAGATGGGGGAGAATTAGAGGTTTGGGTGGGGATGGAGCGCTCCGAGTGGGTGCGGAGTGCTTGGGAGGTGCGGGTGGATGGGCTGGAGCTTGTGTGTTGGGCTTCCATCCCCCAGGAAGGACCCTAAGGGCAGCAGGGCAGGTTATTGCCCTCTGTAATAGCCCCTGTCCGTGCTTTAGAGAGCTCACCGGCGTGTTCATTAACACAGGTGGTCCCCAAGCAGTAGGGCTGCAGGAAGGGATGCTGGGGGGGGACTCTTCACTAGGGACTGTAGTGACAGGACAAGGGGTAACGGGTTCAAACTGAAACAGGGGAAGTTTAGATTGGATCTAAGGAGGAAATTCTTTCCTGTGAGGGTGCTGAGGCACTGGAATGGGTTGCCCAGGGAGGTTGTGAGTGCTCCATCCCTGGCAGTGTTCAAGGCCAGGTTGGATGAAGCCTTGGATGGGATGGTTTAGTGTGAGGTGTCCCTGCCCATGGCAGGGGGTTGGAACTGGATGATCTTGAGGTCCTTTCCAACCCTGACTATTCTATGGTTCTATGATCCTAAGCGATGCCTTTTCCAGGTCCAAACTGGTCCTGTATGACAATTCCATGATGTTTGCCATGGGATCGCAGAGGGATGGGCGCCGGCAGCAGGGGTGCACTTTCTCCCCCTTTCCCATTGCATCCCTCACGCATGCAGCGTGCGATCCCATGAAGACCCCGCTTCCATGCCCCAGGAACGCAGCCCCTTCCCCACCGCTGGTAACCGAGCTCCTTCCTCTCTCCATCCCCAGCAGCAGCAGCGCCGAGTCCCTGGACCGGCTGTACCCACCCGTGGGCTCCACGAAGCCCCCTCGGAAGCGGACCACGAGCCAGTGCAAGTCGGAGCCCCCGCTGCTGCGGACCAGCAAGAGGACCATCTACACAGCGGGGCGGCCGCCCTGGTACAACGAGCACGGCACACAGTCCAAAGAGGCCTTTGTCATAGGTAGGCAGCGGCAGCGGGAGGGGATTCCTGCCCCACAAGCAGGTTTGGCTCCTGATTCCAGGCTGGGAGTTGCAGGGAGGGTGCCCGTGGTCAGTGCAGCGTTGAGGGGGAGCCATGGGATTGAGCCTGCGGATGGGGGTGATGGGTTACAGCAGGCCCTGGGCACACCACGGTCTGTGCTCGTTGTTCCCTCTGCTCTTGTTGTTGGGGTTGTTACGAGTTCCCTGGGCTGGTCCTGGTGCCGGCTCTCCCTTTGTTACACAGAGGGTTCCCAGCCTTTGCTGTGCTCATTGCTGGCAGGTACAGCTCGTGCCGCTCGGCATCTTCAGGGGAATCTCTGGTTCGATGCTGTCCCTCTGCGGGTGCTCCCCCAGCAGGGCAGGACCAGGGCTCTAGCCCATGCTTGGGGTTGGTGCCTTCATCCCCTTTCCCCTGGCAGGCCTGGGAGGAGGCAGCGCCTCTGGGAAGACCACGGTGGCCACCATGATCATCGAGGCGCTCGATGTCCCTTGGGTGGTTCTGCTGTCCATGGACTCCTTCTACAAGGTGAGGCTGCCCTTGTCCGCCCAGGCCGATCCTGATGGGAAACGCGATGGGGCTTTAGCATCAGCCTCGTGTTTTCCCCTTCAGCTGGCTCCTGGGACACGGGCAGAGGTCGCTGGGGGGGCGGTGGGAAGGGAAGGAGGCTGCTGATGGGGATGGCCCCGTGCGCTGACCTCTCCTCTGTGGGCAGGTCTTGACCAAGCAGCAGCAGGAGCAGGCGGCCAGCAATGACTTCAACTTCGACCACCCCGACGCCTTCGACTTCGACCTCATCATCGCCACCCTGAAGAAGCTGAAGCAAGGCAAGAGCGTGAAGATCCCCATCTACGACTTCACCACCCACAGCCGGAAGAAGGAATGGGTACGGGATGCTGAGGGGCTGGGACAAAGCGGGGGGGGTTGACTGAACCCCCCCCCCCAGCACTGGATTTTGTGGGTGCATTTTTGGGATGAGCTGTCACAGTCGTTAACAGCCCAGAGAGATGCCTGGGCGTGGGATGTCTCTGCGCATGTGTTCTGTGCCTGACTGCATCCTTTTGACCCCGCAGAAAACCCTGTACGGTGCCAACGTGATTATCTTCGAAGGCATCATGGCGTTTGCAGACAAGGAGCTCCTGAAGGTGAGGAAGGGTTTGGAGCTGCTTCTGGGGAAGCCCAAGTGCCGCAGCCCCTGTTCTGCAGCCCAATGCCACAGCACAAAGAGTCCCAAGGGAGACACCTTGGTCGCAGCCATTCATTCCCAGGTACTAGGAGCAAGCAGGGACCTGCTCCCTGGCAGTGGTTGTGCATAGATAAGAAGGAACCCCCCTCCATGCGGGATGCGTGCACAGCCAGGGGCAAAGCTGCTGTCCTGCCGCACGAAGCCTGGTGTTCCTAGCAGGGGCTCATCCAGCGCGTGAGGCTGTCTTGGGAATGATGTGGATAACATGAGCAGTGCTGCAGGAGCAGGGAGCAGCGCACACTCGGCTGAGCTCACCCAGGAAGTTTCCTCCTTTCCCAGTGGATCGGGTTGCACTTTCCTGGAGCAAGGATGACCTCCAGTGGGCAGCTGGGAAAATCGGTTCCCAAGAGCATCCCTGCTCTTGTCTCACAACTGGGGGCAGTGGCGTGAGCTGACCCCCCTGTGCTTGGCTCCCTCCCAGCGTCACAAGCCAGCGCTGCTGGGTTAAGCCAGGGATGAAATGTGCCGTGGGTATTAAATTCCCTGTCTCCTCCTTGCTCTTTAATAGCATCCGAAGTGTGGGAGCTGCTTGGATGTGGAGGTGGGGTTTGGGGGAGGACCGGGGTCAGGAGAGTGAGGGCTTTGCGTTTGCTGGCTTCAGGGGGCTGCCGAAGCAAAGCTCCCCAAGGCGAATCGGAGCTGAGCTCTGTTATAGCGGTGCTGCGCTGCGCATGGGGCTCAGCGCTCAGGTTGCGGCTGGGGGAGAAGCTCTCTTTGAGTTACCCATCGAACCGGGGCGGGGTGGGGGGGCTTCGTTCCCGTTTCAGCTCCTGGATCTGAAGATCTTTGTGGACACGGACTCCGACATCCGCCTGGTGCGGCGCCTGCGCAGGGACATCAGCGAGCGCGGCCGCGACATCGAGGGCGTCATCAAGCAGTACAACAAGTTTGTGAAGCCCGCCTTCGACCAGTACATCCAGCCCACCATGCGCCTGGCCGACATCGTCGTCCCGCGAGGTACCGCGCCGGCCGCACCGGCACCGGAGGCACCGCATCCCTCTGCCCCTAGCGATGCTGTGCCAAAGGGAAGGTCCCTCCAGCCTCATGTCTCCGTGGGGCCAAAAGCAGGTTGCAAGGGGAAAACCTGCACCTTTCCCTCACCAAACCACCTGAGTGGTTTGAAAGCTGGAGGTGCCTTCAAGAACAGATTGCTAAATAAGAATTTTGTAATCTTCGCATTGTTTTATTTGTTTTTATGGTTGTTTCTTGTATTATTTTGATTTCTTTTTTAATTTCTTACTCCATCGAAGCAGGAATGTCTCCTGCTTTTCCAGGGAAGGGTTCTTTGGGGAAGCAGGGTAAGGAGTGGGTCTGAACACAGAGTGGGACTTCTTAGAATCCCAGCCTGGTTTGGGTTGGAAGGGACCTTAAAGCTCATCCAGTTCCAACCTGGCCTTGAGCAGTGCCAGGGATGGGGCAGCCAAAGCTTCTCTGGGCACCCTGTGCCAGCGCCTCAGCACCCTCAGAATTAGATCCTAATATCTAAACCTGTGGAAGAAACCTGTTCCAGGCACTGCTGGCTCCGTGTCCTGACCAGGCCGTGTCTCTTTTGCTTTTGGTTCACCCCAGGCAGTGGAAACACGGTGGCGATCGACCTGATTGTCCAGCACGTCCACAGCCAGCTGGAGGAGGTAAGATCTGCCTGGTCCTGCGGCTGCTCACAGTGGTGCCACTGCAGGACGCAGTGCTCCGGGTGCCATGGTCATGGCTTGGCTTCCTCCTGTGCTCCAGACGTGTGAGGACATGTGTCCCCATGCACTCCTCCCAGCCCTGCTCCCTGTGTTTCAGGGAAGGAGGCTGCCTTCTCCCTGTGCTCTGTTAGTGCAGGGCTCCTCTGGTCCAGCAGCAGATTCCTTCCCTCCTTTGGGAGCAGGTCATCTGGGGACAAACCAGCCGTCCTCCAGTGATGGGAGTGATGTGATGTACCTGCACAGGGAGAGATGTACCTGCACAGGGGGTGATGTACCTGCACAGGGAGAGAGGTACCTGCACAGGGAGAGATGTACCTGCACAGGGAGTGATGTACCTGCACAGGGGGTGATGTACCTGACAGGGAGAGATGTACCTCCACAGGGAGAGATGTGCCTGTACAGGGAGTGATGTACCTGCACAGGGAGAGATGTACCTGCAGAGGGAGTGATGTACCTGCACAGGGAGAGATGTACCTGTACAGGGAGTGATGTACCTGCACAGGGAGAGATGTGCCTCCCTGCCTGCAGCCCTTCCAGAGCCAGCATCACCCCAAACCCTGCAATACTTCATTCTCTGGCTTTTCATCTTCACCCCCTTGCAGACACTGCTGCAGTCTTGCCAGTCAAGAGCCCACTTTCCCACTTCTGCATTGGGTGCAAACCATGGGTTTCAAACCCCAAAGTCCTGTCATGTTTGACACCCAAGCCCTGCTCCATCACTTCCCCATCGCTGGCTTTAACGAGTCATCTTCTGGGGGTCCTGGGCCAGTCCTGACCAGTGGTTTGAGCCTGGCACCATTGATCACTGCTGTTGTTTGATCAATGGTGTTGCTGTTCCTGAGCAGCAGCACCTCCTGCCCCATGTTTGTAGCTTGGATGTTTCATTGGTGGAGGTGCTCAGAGCGATGCAAGGAGCATGACCTGGAGTTGGAAGCACCTGAAAGTAGTAAAGGGCGTGATTCCTGCAGGCCTTTCCTAGCCCCCAGGCAGCAGGAGCCATTTGGCCCCTGATGGGAGCTGGCAATGGCAGCATCGTGCTTCCCAGTGCCTCAAGGAAGGGACCGCTCTTAGGCAAAGGCATCTTGGCAGGACCCCATCCCGGAGCATCCCGTGCTCCATAGGGCTGCAGTTGGGACCTTCCAGCTGCCTGGAGTTACAGCACTGAGGTCTGGCAGGTTGGGAAGCTGGCTTTGAAAGTCTAGGTCATGGGAGCATGGATCAGAGCCCCGGTGTTGTCACTAGCACCGGGATGAGGAGGGCACAGGCCAGGAGGTGGGCAATGGATGTTTCTCCCATCCTCTGGCTGGACACTGCAGCCAGCAACCACAGCACCTCCTCGCCAGGGTGCTGCTGTGAGGGGTTGGCTTGGGGGGGCTTTCATTTACCTGGGGAGGGGAAGAAGGGGAAAAGCCTACCTGGGAATGCAGGAAAATATTCCTATTTCTCCTTTTCTTTTGTCCTGAATCGCCCCTGGTGTTGACAATGCTTAATACCGGTTGCATTGTGTCTTTGTGTTGCTGCCGCAGCGTGAACTCAGTGTCAGGTAAGAGCCCCTAACTCTGTCCTGTCTGTGCAGCCAGAGGCATTTCCAATGCCAGGCACTGCTTGGCCTAACCCTGACCTGCAGTCGAGACCGAAGCTGCCTTGTCCTTGTCTTTGGGACCAGCAGGGACAGGGATGTTCCCTAGGGATGTGTTCATCCTGCAGGGGTTGAGCCTTGAAGGTGGGGCAGGAGCAGGTTTGTGAGCTGGGGACCCCCAAGAGGGGAGGTTTGCGTCCTGGGATTCTCTCTGACTTCCCACCATCAGAGCCATCCTCCATCCCTGATGGTTAACCATCATTAACCATCATTAACTATCAGTTAGCAGATTAACCAATGTGGCTCGAGGGTGGCGGGAGCCCTGGGTCCCTGCTGCATGCAGAGATGCTCAGCTCCCAGCCTGATGAGTCCCACCTTCAGCACGGAGAGAGGTACCCGCTTCCCTGCAGTGCCTAAAGGCCCTGCAGCGACTGCCTGGGGACCACAAGAACTCTTGTGCCCTGATCCAGCAGGATTCCTGATTCGGCAGTGTCTGCGGATGGATGCTATAAAGTGCACGTTGATTTACTCAGCCTCTTCAGCGTGGGGATGCAGATGGGGCTCCAGCTCTCCTGCTCCCAGGTGTTTGTGTAGGAAGCAGAGGGGATGCATTACTGCAAATGGGTTTCCATTTAGATTCCGTCGCTGCACAGAGACACTTGAGTAACCCTAAAATTCACATTGGCCGTACAAGAAGCTTTTAAAATACCTGAGATGAACAGGAAAGGGCTTGACTTGTTTCTGCTCCAGCCTGGGTGCTTTGTTTTACTGCTGTTGGCTTGTCTGACCCCAACACGGGGCCTGACGTTTACCTGCAGAGAGTGAGAGCTTCCCTGTGTGTCTGCAGGTCGAGGTGGGAAGGTGCCCTTTGGGATGGAGAGGAGGCTGGTGCTTTAAAAAGGGCAGCGATAACATGAAGAGGGTAGATGGATGTGTATGTGTATACACGTATATATGTATATATGTATGTATATATGTATATATACTTGTGTTATATATATATATACACATGTATAAAATTCCTTTCTCTGCTGTGATTCTCCTCTTTAATCAAAGTGCACTCAGCACAGGCAACTTTTTGGTGCACCTTATATCAGGTATTTGATAACAGGCCAAGTAAGTACTGGGAGTGTCAGGATAACAGGTTTGGAACGGGACCTCTGACCTGCACAAGTAACTCTGGGATAACCACGGCCACAGTTTTATGTCCCAAAGCTCAGGGGCTTATTTGTGCCTATGCCATAAAGTCTGGGAGGAAGATTCCTGCAAAACCCAGTCTGTTTGCACTCCTGGAATCCTTGTGCTGTGGTTCCCCATCAGCTCCTCTGCGCTCCCGAGAGGAGCGAGGGGGATGGAGATGCATTGAAGTGAGATGCGCTTGGCAAACACGGGCCTTTCATCTAGAGCAATTCCCTGTGCTCTTGTCGGGGATGGCTTCATCTAAATGTCAGGGTTGTTGTTCCGATGTCACCGCCTTTTGGTGGCCCTGGGGACGCAGTGAGGCCTTTGTAGCTGGTGGAATAAAACCTGGATGCTTGGATCTGGTCCCAGTCCGAGGTGCTCCTCTGGTCCTTGTGCTCCCGGCTGCCTCTCCTGGCCCAGAGCGTGGCTGGGATGGGCAGGGAGCTCCTCTCCCTCGTTCCCAGCTGATCAGACGGGTGAATTCCAAGGAGTTTAATGGTGCCATTTAAGGACCTGTTCTCCTCCTGTAGTCACTGCCTGCTGAGGAGCATCCTTGCCCTCCTCAGTCTTCCCCCAGAGCACAGGTCAGACCTTGGTGTCCTGGCAGCTGGGATATTTCTTTCCCGGCTTGCCGCATGCTTAACCATGTCATTACGTGCAGGCACTCCTTCCCCATCCGTGCCCAGGTGAGTATTTCTCCTGGAGCAGCCCTGCCACCGGGACGCAGCACTCCCAGCCCGGTCCCATCCCTCCTGCGCTATTACAGCAGCCAGCCCAGCTCCTGGAGCCGGAGCTGGTTTCAGCCCATTCCCCTCTCCCATCACTATCCCCCCCCCCATCCCAAGCTCTGGATCAGCTTGGCATGCCCTTTGCCAGTTGTGTCTTTAAATATCAACCCGTGGCGCAGTTTAATAGCCCTTGTTTGAAATGTCAGCCCTGAAAGCCAGCCGCCGTGCCTGTTTGAAATGCCTTGACTGCATTAGCTCCTTTGTAGCTGGATGCCTCTTGTCTGCTTCCTGCTTGATAGCGTGCTCAACAAAGAGCCGAGGATGTTCCCTGAAGCCTTCCTGAGAGATGGGCTCCCCTTTCTCTCCTCTGTTTCTTTCTTTCCTCTGGCTTTTTTTACCTTCAAAGCTTTTGTTCTTGGGGAGGGGGCAGGGGGGGGAAACATCAGTTTCCGAAGCGGAACGTGTTCTTGACGTGCTCGGAGCTGCCCGCCTCAACTTTCCATTGTGGTCCTGGGGTGGGGACAGGAAGCATCACTCTCAAACCAGGCTGCGTGCAGGTCGTGGTGGCAGCGACCTGCTCCCTCCATCCCTCCCAGCACGGCTGGACCCGGGCTATCACCGCAGGGAGCACAGTTATGGAGGGGTGACTGAGCTCTTCTCTCTGCTCCACCACCTCCAAGGGGTGGTGATGCCAGGGCAGGCACTCAGGGAAGGGAGGTTTTCCTTCCCTGGTCAGAGCTGGGTTTCTCCCTGTGTTCCCAGTGCTCGCAGCATCCCAGGGCTGGAGCAGATCCTCTCTCCAGGAGGGGGGCACCCACGTGTGTTCGCATGGATGCGGGGCAGGCTGGAGGAAGGGATTGCAGCACTTCCCTCCGGGCTTTGAGAGCTGCAGGGATGGGACAATGTCCCTGCCGTGACTCCGGGCTGGTGAGAGCGGATGGAGCCAGGATCGGAGCCATGCAGAGCAGCCCTGACCTGACTTGGTCACCCAGGGAGGAGCGCTGGGGTCTGCGGGGCGGTGAGGAAGGTCCAGGAGCCATAGATCAGTCGGGGCTTCTTTCCCCCCTTGGACTAATGACGGTGCTCTCTCCTTTGTTTCATGTCACGTTTGTCCCTCTCCCTTTAAACTCTCGTGTCTCCTGTCTTGTGTCCCTGAACATCCCTCCCACCCGGGGACCAGAGGAAGCTGCGCTGGGATATGTGAGGAGACAAACGCTAACAAACAGCAGTGGTTTTGGTTGTGCCACTAATACCAGGGATGGGGACAGGGGCTGTGAACCGCGGCACTAACCCGGGCGGATGGCTCACAGGGTCCTGCTTTGCTGGGGCTGTGCGGAACAAACCGGGCTGGAGGGACTGGAGAGAGCATCTTTATCCCAACCCCAGCGATGGGACCTGCTGCTGTTCCCGGTGGGGATGCCCGCAGCACTAAGTGCTTCCCTGCTGTTGGGGTCGCATCCAGCACCCAGCACCAGTCCCTGCAGGGGTGTTGTAGGAAGGGGTGGGTGACAAAACACTGGCAGCGTTCCCCATGGGGCTGTTCATAGCTCGGGATGCAGGAGAGGTGTTCCCAGGGTGGGTACCAGAGCAGGGAGCCCTCACTGGCAGCAGCAGCAAGGCGCAGGAGCCGGGTCACACCGGGTCTCACCTGAAGCACCACAGAGACCCCGCAGGAGAGGGGCCGTGATGTGGTGGGATGGCGCGACACGGACCTGGCAGTGATGGAGGGATGCCCATGGGAGGCTCAGGGCTGTGATGGGCAGGAGGCAGCCCTATGGGCTGTGAGCCTACAGCTCCTCTAGTTTGGGCAGCAGCGCTTTGTCACCTTGGCAAACCCATCAGGGCCATGAGTGTGTGGCTCTGTGTTGGGGGGGGTCAGTCTCTGCCCCTCCTGGAAGCAGGCAGCCCCGTGCAGGCTCCATCCTCTACCAAAGACGGGGCTCAGATGCTCACCCGCTGCACGGTTCTGCATCCCTGGGGTGGGTTCAGGCAGGGCTGTGCCCCAGGATCCATCCCCAGGCCAGGTCTGGCAGAGGGAAGGCAGGGAGCTGCCGGCAGCACATCCCTGGTGCAGGAGCATCCCTGAGGGCAGCTAACCCGGGTTTGGTGACTGACGGGGAGCTCGCTCCAGCGGCAGCAGGGCCAGGGCCTTGAGGGCTGCTTGTCCCAGCGAGGCAATGGGGTTTGCAGGCAGCAGGAGCCCGTGTCGGGAGCACAATCCCAACACGATTCCCATGCCGGGAGTGAGCTGTCATGGCTCTCAGGAGCGCTCCCTGCATAGAGGCTCTTTGAAGCCACGCAGGAGCTGGCAAAAGCAAGGAGCCCTTAAGTACCCGCAGGCCTTGGGAATGTCTCGTTTGGTGCTGGTTGGCCAAGACCAGGAGATGGCTGCGTGGATGGAGGCCTCAAGTCACCCAGCCCTGCCCTCCTCCATTCCTGCCAGGCATCTTCTCTGTCTTCTTCCCCGCTTGTGTGCCTCTGTGTGTGTGCGATTAACCCAGGTTTCTGCTTGGTTTGAGCCTCAATCACCCGGTGCTTCCGTCTGTTTGCTCCCTTCTCCTCCCAGCATCTCCCTGTCCGGGATGCAGCACGTGTGTGATCTGATGCGTGGCTTTCGGACCCCAGCCCTCCTCCCAGACACAGTTGCTCGTCCATCCTGCCCAGCCCTGTAGAAGCCAAGTAGATGTGACCTTCATCTCATGGCACCGCTCTCAAAGAGCGAGGTGACTAACGGGGCTCCATTGTGTGCTTCCCAGTGAACGGTGTTCCCTTGATCCGAGAATAGCTCCGCTATTGGTTCTGTGCGGATGAGTCACACAGAGCCAGCCCTGGCCGGCCCTGAACTCTTGAAGCTGTTCCCAATTTGGGGTCAATTCTGTCCCTGAATGGACCAGGCCCTCTCTGCGGTGGTCTCGTTCCTGACACCGTGAGCCCGGCTCCTGTCCTGTTCCTGGGGCAGAGACAACCACAGCAGCCCCTCCTCACGCCATCAGTTCAGGACCCACCAGGGATAAGACTCCGGAGCAGGAGAAGGGTTTGATTTTACCTTCCCCTTTCTTCCCGATGGAAACCACGATGCCCAGCGGGAAGGGCAGGTCCTTGGTGCGCGGGGTCCCTCTGGCTCCAGCGACCACCATTCCCGGGAGCAGGTCCCTTTGCCATCGCAGGGCTGGACGGCCTCGCTGTGCGCTTGCAGTGGGAGATGACCTCTGGGAGGATGGCTCCGGCCGTGCGCTGTGCCCCAGCCTTGCCCAGGCACCTCCTGACCCTCTCTTTGCTTTCCAGGGCCGCCCTGGCCTCTGCCCATCAGTGCCACCCCCTTCCTCAGACCCTCAGCGTGCTGAAGAGCACCCCTCAGGTGAGGGGCATGCACACCATCATCAGGTAAAGCCCTCCCCACCCCGCTATGGCTGCCCCGGGGTGGGATGGGGCTGGGCTTTGGGCTCCCACATCCACCTTGGGGACGTGGGACAGGGCAGGCAACGGTGGCCCTGCGGGGAGGAGCCGTGCTCAGGGTGCTCCATGGCCTCGGCAGCAGCTTTTGTGCTTTCTACCTTCAAGCTTCCACCGCGATTCCAATGGGTCCCGTGCAAACAAGGCACCGGGCAGGGGTTGACCTCGTCCGCACGGCCCCTGGCTCTGTCAGCATCTCCCGGGGCACGCTTTGGTCCGCAGCCCACGGTGCCTTTCCCTCCCCTCTAGAAACAAGGAGACCAGCAGGGACGAGTTCATCTTCTACTCCAAGCGGCTGATGCGGTTGCTGATTGAGCACGCGCTCTCCTTGCTCCCGTTCCAGGTGGGTTCAGGGCTGTAGCTGCGAGGCACCAGGCGCTGTGATTCCTCTCCCACTGGGGAGCTGGGATTGTCCTGGCGCTTCTCCTCCAGCCGAACCCACGTAGCAGCCTTTTCCTCATGGAGCAGAATAAGGCTCCCCTTGGCCGTGGCTCTGGGTGCCTCCTCTGAGAGCTGCATCAGCCCCTGCTAACACTTCTCACATGGCTTTTGCAGAGCTGCACAGTCCAGACCCCTCAAGGACAGGACTACGAAGGGAGGACGTACAGTGGGAAGCAAGTAAGTGGGAGCAGAAAGTACTGCTCAGACCAAAAAGTCCGATTTCTGACCATTGGAACTAGACCTTTAAGGTCCCTTCCAACCCAAGCCAGTCTATGACTCTATGATTGTACCCCATGGGGTCGCACTGAAAGCCGCGTTGATGCAGGGGAAGGGCAGCCCTGGCCTCTTGGGGCTTGCAGCAGGCCTGGGTTTGGTGTTTGCTCTCATGCCTATGGCTGGTGGCCAAGGTGCCACCAGCAGCATCCCTCTGCATCCCAGTTGCCTTCGCACTGGGGGAGCCAGGACTGACACAACCCCATCGGAAGCGCTGTGCTTTGGGGTTGCCCATGAGACACCCCCCCCCCCCCCGCCCCGGTGCCATGTGGGTGCTGTGCAGCTCCCGCCCCATCCCTATGCACCGCAGATCACCGGGGTGTCCATCCTGCGCGCGGGAGAGACCATGGAGCCGGCGCTGCGCGCGGTGTGCAAGGATGTGCGCATCGGGACCATCCTCATCCAGACCAACTGCAACACGGGCGAGCCGGAGGTAGGGCCCCCGGTGCCACGGGCGGTGCCGGGGGTGACTCAGGGCTTTCCGGATGGAGCTCTTGAGCCATGGGAGTGCTGGTGCTGGCGGGGGGGGGAGTGCGCTGAAAGCTTCTCAAGTGGGCTTTGCCAGCAGGGTTGTGCGTGCAGGGGTCCGAGCGCGTGCGCCCGCGCCTGGCTCCAAGCTGGGGTCTGAGAGGTGGAGATGCAGGAAGGAGGCTTCCCCCCGGCCCCCAGCAAGAGGAGGGCTCGGGTTTGTTCCGCTCGCCTGCAGGCTCCAAGCTGCTCCTTTCCCCCTGCCCAGCTCCATTACCTGCGGCTGCCGAAGGACATCAGTGAAGACCACGTCATCCTGATGGACTGCACCGTGTCCACCGGCGCAGCGGCTATGATGGCAGTGCGGGTGCTGCTGGTATGGAGAACACTGGGAGCGCTGCGTGGAGTGGGGGGGGTTCGTTCCCAAGTAACACGCAGAACATCAGGCACGGCCATGCTGGGGGGGGCTGTGGGGTGAGGCTGGCTCCTCCATGGGGAGGATGGTGTGATGGGGGACGGCGCAAGCTGGGGTGACCGTAACCATGTGCTGACCAGGTCACCCCATCCTCGTGCAGTAACTGATGGGATTTAGTTGGTTTCTTGGTTCTGTGAGCAGTAACCCCAGCTGGCCACAGAGGGGAGGAGAAAATGTGGCTCCAGGAAGGCCATTGGGTGCTTGGAATGCTGCTCGCTGGAGGAACAGGCCATAAAGTTCCATAGATAGCCCTACCCCAACGTGTCTCTGCCTTTACGGTAGGATCACGATGTCCCAGAAGACAAGATCTTCCTCCTCTCCCTGCTGATGGCAGAGATGGGTGTCCACTCAGTCGCCTATGCTTTCCCCCGGGTGAAGATCATCACCACTGCTGTGGACAAGAAGGTGAATGACCTATTCCGGATAATCCCTGGCATCGGTGAGTATCTGGGCAGGAATGACCTGGTTTGGGGGCTGTGGGGGGGGGTTTGGTGCTTCTGGCCCACTCACCAGAGGAAGTGAAGCCCTGGTTGTCAGCAGCAGCTTAAGCGTGGCCTTATTGGACTCGGTACCCACTGCCTGTCCTGGGTCCTGCTGCCACGTGGGTGCTGGAATCGATGCAGCCGCAGCCTTGTTGGCAGAGGGAGCTGCTCCCCGTGGTCCTCCTCCAGCCCCAGATGGAGAAGCCGAGCTGGGCCGTCAGGAGCAGCCCCGTGCCCCCCTCATTCCCTAAGCTGCCACCTCCAACAAGCTCCTCCAACCCAAGCTCCCTGTGTTCTGTCCTCACCTCCTCTGCGTCAGGAAACACCCCTGCCAACGGGTGCTAACGCAGCCTCCGGGCTGCTCCACTTCTGCTGCTGCAGCAGCTCTGGTGCTGCTCAAGCTGCCGGATAAACCTGCTCCCGTTTCCCTGCCTGCTGGGGCCAGCAGGATGGGTCCCGGCGCTCCCTGCTCTCTGACTGCATCTCCCTTCCTCCCCGCAGGGAACTTCGGTGACCGGTACTTCGGCACGGATGCTCCTCCGGACTGGAGCGACGATGAAGATGCTCTCAGCACTTAGGGATGTGGAAGTGCCACATGGGCCAGGCAGCTTCAGCACCGCACCTTAACCCCTTCAGCCCCTTGCAGAGTTCTCCTCACCGAGCATAGATATTTTTTTCCAGCTCTTACATTGGAGATGTAGGGCCTATTTTTTCAGAGAACACAGATCCTCGTTTGTGCCCCAGCGTAGAGCGGAGGTAATTTATTTTAATTTAAATACTTGCCGATAGATAACTTATTGCAGAGGTTTTATAAAGGAAAAGAATAAATTTTTCTCTCTGGTTGCTCTTGTATGGAGCTGCTCCTCGTCGCTTCCATGCAGGAAGTCCCTGGGAGGGACGATGCTGCGGGGGGGGGGCTGGAATGATGCTCACTGCTCAGCCTGCGTGCTGCTAGCAGGCAGCAACTCGGGGAGCACTGAGGCTCTTACACCCCAGGGAGAGCCTGGCTATGGGATGTGCTGGCTCTGCCTGATGCTACCGAGGCAGGGAGGGAGCCTGCACCTTATGGGAGGTGGTGGAAACAGAGAGAGCTCCCCGCTACCCCTCTGCAAGGGCAGGGTAACCCCCCTCCAAAGCCACCACTCTCATTCCCCACCTCCCTCCTCTCACTGCCATGCACTACCATGCTCTAGATCCAAGAGAAGAGCTGCTACCAGCTCATCACGGCCGCAAGGCAGCTGAAGTTCAGCTCAGATCAGCTCACTCTTTAGCTTAAGCAGCACCAAGCCCCTGTTGCAGTTCAGCAGCCGAAGTGCGTCACATCTCACCCCAACAGCAGCTTGCTCATCCTGAACCAGAGCTGCTCCGTACATGGTGGGCAGCAGGAGCATCTCCGAATGGTCTCCAGGAAGCTGTAAGCGGGCTCAAGGAGGCTTTGACCCCTGTAGCTGATTCAAAGCACCAATGCAGCATCCCTGTGCCAAGAGGAGCATCGGGGCTGCTCCGGAGGGGGTTGATCTGTCAGGAGGGGGGGGGGATGTTCTCTTTGCCTACATGCTGTGACCCAGGGGTACCTCGGTGTGGGCTCAGGTGCGGTGAGCCCGCAATAGAGACAGCCTCAAGTGGATTGAGGAGCCAGCACAGACCCAGCTCCCTGCGGGCGCCTGGAGCCAGCCCCGGCACTCACCAGTGCCTGCTGAATACAGTGCCTGGCGTAGGTGGTGCAGAGCTCCTGAGCACAGCACGGCCGCAGCGGCAGCACCGGCTATGGGGAGAGCAGCCATGGGATGAGGGCAGCAGCACCAGGCACATGGGCCCAGGGTCGGTGGCTCCTTTCCCCACCGTGCTCAAGCCACCGTCGTCCTCCGTGCATCAAGGCCCGGCAGACCCTGCTTGAGCAGCGCCGCAGCATCCTTGAGTGGGACAAGAGCTCGTGTGGGTCTTGAGCTGGGTTGGCCCCCTGTGAAGATCCCACAGCGCTTCCTTGGAGGGAGAGTGGGGGGAAGCAGCATCCTCCATCCCAATCCGCGCACCCAAACCCCTTTGAACACCATGGATGCGGCCCCTCATAACAGCCCTCCATTTGTCCTCAGCAGATCTGCGTCTTTCCCCAGCAGATCCCTGTTTATCTCTGGAGTTCTGCACTCTTCCTCAGCACGCGTGTTTTCCTCAGTAGATCCATGTATTCCCTCGCCAGATCCGTGCTTTCCCTCAGCAGATCCACCTTTTCCTTCAGCACATCCACACTTCCCCTTAGCACATCCACATTTCACCCCGGGTTCGGCCACCACGCGGCCATGCTCTGCCTCAGCAAACCCAACCCCATGCCCACACCAACGCTTCCCCTGTGGCCGGCGGCTCCCACTTCTCAACGTGGCTCCTTCCCCTCCCCTCTTTGAGGTGCCAATGGTGACTTCAGCACCACCCCTGTCTCTGGTGGCTTTGACCCATCACCATCACCTTCATCCCCAGCAGCCACCCCGGTTCCCCTCTGGAGAACCCCCACTGTGCCGTTCTCCCCCCCTGCACCTCAACCATCGCCGTGAGGTTCAATGTGCTTGTGAGCGGTGCTGGCAGCATCACCACATCGGAAACCCTGTGTGGGAGGGATGCGGGCGCGCTCCTCCCTTACCCAGGTACCCATCCGAGGCAGCAGGGGCATCCCGCCGGGGCCACCGGTGCTGCCCACGGGGGTCACACCATCTACAGTGAGAGTAAATGGGGTGCTTTGCTGAGCCCTGATGTGATGCCCGGTCCCCAGACCCCGACTGGAGGCACGCACCCAGCTCCAGCTCCAGCTTGCTGCCTGTGCTGACCATTAGCACAGTGCAGCACATAGGAGCATCATGCAGGACTGCAGCTACTACAGTCCACACATCCTCCTCCCAGAACATGGGGACACGGGAGGAAGGGCAGGGGGGAATAAACCCCTTTTTGTCTCATTGCACACCCAGGCGATGCCACGCTTGCAGCTCTCCCATTAAAGCAGCCAAAAATGCCTTCCAAAGGTATTTGATGCGAGGGTGCTGAGGCGCTGGCACAGGGTGCCCGGAGAAGCTGTGGCTGCCCCATCCCTGGCAGTGCTCAAGGCCAGGTTGGACACAGGGGCTTGGAGCAAGCTGCTCCAGTGGAAGGGGTCAATGAGCTTTAAGGTCCTTTCCAACCCAAATCATTCCATGATTCCAGGATTTCTTGCCATTGGGATCATTTACATCCCCCTACCACAGCTGGGGGTCACCCCATCCATGCAGGACCCCCCGGCCTCAGCATCCCCCACAGACACAGGATGGGCTTTGTGTGACTTCCTGCCCAGCGTCTGGAGCAACCCAAACCACATCAGGTCTGACGGGCAGCAGAGGCTCTTCACCACCACCACCCCCCCATCACTAAAAATAGACCGGAGTGGTTAAAAAGAATTAAAACCAAAGAAAGAGAGAACAAAATCTGCTTGACCATCAAAGACATCGCCCTCATCCCGGGGCGGGGGCCAAGAGAGGCCAACTTTCGGGTTGTGTTTTCTCTTTCTTGCAGCGGATGGGGTTGGTTTTCTTTGCAACAGATGAAACATCCCCACCAGCCCATGGTAACCGCCTGAAGCATCTCCATTGCTGGTGCCTGCCCCGGTCGTGGCCTCGGTGCGGCTGGAAAGCAACGCAGGGCTCAACCAGGTCAGAACCAACGACTCATCCTCCTTCTGGGGCTGGTTCCTATCTGTGCAGAAAGAGGCAGAACCCGTGGGCTGAAGCCTGTGTGCTCGCCCCATCACTCATCCGAGAACGCGGCCATTCACCGCGCTGCTGCCTCCCAGCCAAGCATCCCCAGCCGCTCTCTGCAAGGCACAATCCTGCCCCATCGCTGCGCAGGAGCTTCATTTCTGTGCGCTATAAACCAAGTTACAAGGCGGGGTTTGCATTGAGGATGCTGCTCTGCTCACAGGGAGGGTTCCGCACAAGGCACCATCAAACCAGCAGTGGAAAAAGAGGGGTGCTTGGGCAGGATGCTCACAGGGCGCACCCGACGCTGACGTCTGCACCTGGAAACGGCTTCACCAGCACCTGGAGCTAAACCCACACCTGAACGCAGCCCTTGGCCGGCCTCACAGCGGCACTTGGCAACACTAAGGACACTGAAAAGGCTTCATCCGACCCCAGCAAACACCCAGGGGTGGTTCATTTGGGACCCCCCCGCCCCGGCCCCTACCCTGAGCAACTGCGGCACGGAGAGAAAGGGCTGGGAAGGAGCTCAAGGAAGGGATGCAAAGCACAGGAGAAACCTGGGGCCCGCTGCGGGGGGCACGGCTCAAGCTCCCAGCGTCCGGGGTTTCAAGGGGGGCGCTTGGGAAGCTTCTCCCTGGTTTGGGATAGTTCTCCTTGATGTGGGACATTTCTCCCTGTCTGGGGAGCGTTTATCCCTGTTTTGGGATGTTTCTCTTTGTTTTGGGACTTTTCTCTCTGTTTTGGGAAGTTTCCCGGTGTTTTGGGACGTTTCTCCCTGGTTTGGGATGCTTATTCTTGTTTTGGAACATTTCTCCCTGGTTTGGGACGTTTCTCCCTCTTTTGGGATGCTTTTCCCTGGTTTGGGACATTTCTCCCTGGTTTGGGAAGCTTATTTTTGTTTTGGGATGTTTCTCCCTGTTTGGGGTCATTTCTCCCTGTTTTGGGATGCTTTTCCCTGTTTTGGGATGCTTTTCCCTGTTTTGGGACATTTCTCCCTGGTTTGGGCTGCTTATTCTTGGTTTGGGTCGTTTCTCCCTGTTTTGGGACGTTTCTCCCTGTTTTGGGTCGTTTCTCCCCATTTTGGGACGTTCCTCCCTGTTTGGGGATGCCTATTCTTGTTCCGGGAGCCCTTCACAAGCCCCATGGGTGCAGAGGTCTCAGCCATGCCCAGGACCATGCAGCCGCCCTGCTCTTCCCACTTCCCACCACAGGCAGAGACAAGACCCTGGTGACCAAACTGCCCGGTACCAGACGTCAGCCACAGCCACAGCACCACAGCAGATCCACGCGGACCTGGGCTGGTTGTGCCGGGCCGGGCATGCAGGGGTTTGGTTAGCACAGGGCTCAGCACACACGTTCAGTGGCTTCCAGCAGCCATTCCCAGCTCCTCTCCTTCCTTTCCATCCTTCCCCCTCCTGTTCTATCCGCTTCATCAGGATGCTTTGAAACTCGGTGCCGCATCCCTGCCAAGCAGCACCAGCGGCTGCAGGAGTCCTTCAGGTGCTGTTTCACTTCCCAGTGCCCAGGAATCCCATCAGGAAGTGGGCACTATTTCATCTACCTTCTTCCTGCTGCTTCAAGATTAACTCATGGGGAACCACATTGCGTTATCGATAACTCGCCAAGTGTTGGGTGCAAAGCAGCAGATGCTCACACACCACGGCTAGGAAGACAGTCGCATCCATTGATGGGGCCGTTGGTTTTGATCCACAGCATCCCAAGCTGTGCTGGGGAAGAGCATCTTTAGGATGGAGCACCCATGGGGGCAGGCTGCAGAAGTGAGGTTCCTCGGTGGGTAGCAGCAGGTTGGCTCGTGCCAAGGGCACAGCTTGCACATCCCCACTGCTGTTCACTTCTGATGGAGATAACTGGGAAAACACGGGTGTTAAATGCATGGAGCAGAGGGAAAACCTCTGGATCCTGAGTATCCCTCCTCTGCTTCTGATAAACTGAAAGAAACAAAGAGCATCAAGGTCCCCTCGCTTCCTTTCTCAAGCGAGCAATGGCTGCGGTGACACAGGAGGGTCTGAGCAGCCTTCCCCTGAGCCACGCTGATGGGTTCGGTACAGGCCAGCCCGGTCCACGGGCAGCCCGGGCTGGGGAAAGTCTTTCATCTGACCCAAACAGGGAGGAAAACCGAAGCCCTGAGATGAGGGGCTGCAGGGCAGGGGTGCGGATGGGCTGGCAGCTTCCCTGCGCGATTCCATACGCAGGGACCGCAGGCGAGCCTGAGCTGGGGCACAGGATGGAGATCTGCACGTGCGCCAGCAGGACCCTGAGCCTGCTGCACCCGGGAGCTGCTCTGACACCAGGACCACTGAGGTGGGTGAAGGATGTGACTCAGTGGGTCCATGGTCAGCCCTGACCACCGGTGCTGGTACCGCGGCAGCTCCAGCGCTCACCGCAGCCTCGATGGTGCAGAGGAACACACGTGCACAAGGCCACAGCGAGCTCCCAGTGCTGCTGCTTTGCCCGGGGGTAACAGCACTTACACACAGAGCTCGGGAAGAGCCGGATGCGGCTCCACAGCCCCTCTGCCATCGGGAAGGGTCACTTGGAAAGGGACATTGAGGAAGGCAGCAAAGCAGCCCCAGGTCCTCAAGCCCTTGGACTACCCCCATCCACAGACCCCACTGCTTACCCCGCAGCCCCATTTCAGCTCGGGAAGCAGCACCTGGGGTATTTTACACCCTCTAAATAGCAGGGATCAGCACAGAGCAGAGTGAGGCCCTTTGGTAGCATCCGTATTTTCATGGCAGGCAGTTTTCCACCTTTTCCTTTGCTCTCCTCTGCTCTACAGCCAAAACAGCTCTTTGGGCATGGTAACGAGAAAGGCAAGATCCAAATGCATCGATCCCCTCCAGATCTGCTCTTTTAAAGCCATGGGAGCTGCTCTCCGCTCTGTTTGTCCTTAGAGGGCCTGCTGGCTGAGCTGGAGCCGCTTTAGGGTGGAAAGGGAGCAGACACACACCGCAGGGCAGGATGCAGCTTTGCCTCACTCTCTGGTTCCATTCAGAGAAGCAGCGCTTAGGAAACCCACTGGGTTTGATGGGTAGGGTGGAAAGGAGGGACGGGACCTCTGCATCCCCTAAGGAGCAGGGAGAGGGCACCCAGAGCAGCTTCCTGGCCAGGCTGGACCCAGGCACCGGAGGATGCTCTGCGCCTCCCGCATGCAGCGCATCCCCCCTCACCTCCCCAACAGTGTCGCTTGCAATGGGGTTAAAAGAGCCCCCGGAGCGCAGCCCCGGGCTGGGGCTCGGTGGCTTCGGAGCTTTTGCTGCTTCCCTCCGCTCTGCCCGTCCAGTGTGTAATGGAAAGTTCACCCCGGCGCCCGCTGCGCAAACAGGAAGCCCGCAGAGCGCGGCAGCGCTGCAGCCGCGGGGCAGGGCTATAACAGACACCGGGGGAGGGTGGCAGGGTGCAGGAGAGGGGACACGAGGGGACGAGGAGCCGGGCTCTGCCTCCCCTCCCGGACCGTGCGCTCGCAGGTAAGGCAGGGGCTGCCCTGCAGCATCCTTATCTCCTGGTGCGGTTCGCGTCCTCGCCACGTTCCTGCTTGGCTCCTGGCTGCATTAGGAGCGCTCCTTCCATTCCCGAATTCCCAGCTAAAAAGCGCTTGGAAGCCTCTCGCTTCTCTGAGGTTATTTTCCACCGGCTGAGCTGGGCAGCGCCGGGAGCGAGCACCCAAATCTGCCCCAGCCATTGATTAACTGCTCCTGCACCCCCACGGGAATGAGCCCGGGTGCCTTCCTCCCCATCAAATCCGTGCGCACAAAGCCTGCCCTCGGGGTTGCTTTGGTTTCTGGTGTCGGCTCCAAGGAAAGCTGCCAAGATCCCTTAGTGCTGGTAACGCACTGAGAGGCGATGGATGCCCCATCCCTGGCGCTGGGCAACCTGATCCGGTTGAAGATGTCCCTGTTCATTGCATGGGGTTGGACTGGATGAGCTTTGAGGGTCCCTTCCAACCCAAACCATTCCATGATTGTAACAGGGGGGGTCAGGAGGAATCCGCTGCTGCCCCATTGATCCGCTCCATCTTTACTAAACCTTAACGTTGGACGCTCGCTCCGTTTGGCTTTTCCTCTTCCTTTTGTCTCTGCAAGCCCATACAAAGCTCAAACACCCCCAAAAGCCCAAGTTTCCAGGAGAGGTATTAGAGAAGGTAAAGCTGTGCTGCGGCTCCGCATCCCCTTAGTGCCTGCCTGGTTCCTCTCTCCTTCGCTCCCAAGCAAACCCGTTGCAACAGCCTCGGGATGCCGGGAGGTGCATCCAGCCCAGTCCGTGCGGCCCAGGTGGGGATGCGTCAGGATCCAAACAAAGCAAGAAACCCGGGCAGGGGCTGAAAATGGATCACGGGCTCCTCCGTGCCTCTCGCTGACAGCTTCCTAACCCCGCTTGCATGGAGCTTGTCAACACCGAGCTTGGAGCATCCTCCAGGTGCACTCGTTTCAATTGAGGAGCTTTCAGCCTTCATTTTTCCACGCTTATGGCAAATCAGGCTCCCAGAAACGGCAGCCCCAGATCCCCATCCCCAGGGAAGCGCTTTCAGCACCCCATAGAGTGAAGCAGCCAAACTGGGACCCCCCCCTCCCCTTACCTGCAGGGAGAGGCAGAAGATTCCTGTGCTCCTTGTTCCCGAATCCAAGGCAGCCCCCGCAGGCTCTGCTGCTCGCATGGAGGGGAGGGGGATCTGCTCTTCCCTGCCTGGAGCCGTGGTCCAAGGAATGGCAGCAAGGGAAGAGCGTCAGGGATGAGGGCAGCCTGAGGATCAGGAGGTGCTGGGGGGGTTCCTGGGGGCAGGCAGGCTCCCCATCAGTGATGCTTCCAGCGCTCCATAGGGGTTAGTGCAGAGCAAACCCTCAGCCTGGTCCCCTGCAGCCCCACGCATGGCTCTGCTCCCAGCCTGACCCCCATGTCCCAGTTTAAGAGTGGCACTGGGATTTCAGCCCCTCCATGCTCACTGATCTCTGCCCCACGCAGCCGGATGCAGGGCTCTGCGCCGCTGAACCCGACTGCTCCACGCGCTCCTCTCCCATCATCCATGAAGTGCAGCCGATGCCTTCCCATTCCCATGCAGCTCCCATCATGTGCTGACCAAGAGGCTGGAGCATTCCCAGGCATCCTTGCTTTTAGTAAGGAGGGAAGCAGGGCCAGGATTTTGCATGCCCGCGCTCCTGCGCTTACCTTCCTCTCTGCTCCCATTAAAGCGAAGGCAAAGTTTTCCTCCAGGACTGGGTGGCTGCGGATGTCAGGATCCATTGGAAAACCGGTACCCGGTAACACAGAGCAGAGCATCCAGCACCCCATGGGCTGTTGAACCCACGGACACGGCCATCGAACTGCCACGCGGCTGCACGGCCCCAGCCCGGGGGGACACATCCCTTCTCCTGCCTCCCCCCTCAGCACGCTCCTTGGGATGCTGAGCCCAGGAGCAGCCCCGGGAGCTGCTGTGGGTGATGGGAATGGGAATGAAGGGGAAAGCAGGGGTTCAGCCCTGCCAGACCCCCCCTTTGCCCTGTGACAGCCTCGGGTCCATGCACTGAGCTGGCCCTAAGGGGAGAGCAGCCTCACACCAGCATCCCTATGGGAAGGGGCTGTTCCATGCGGAGCCCAGGGATGGAGAAGAGCTGAAGTGGAAGAACCGAGGGGCTGCTTCTCTGCTTTCTCTCCTAAAGGCCTCAGAGATTGGGAGGTCTGGGTGAGCACATGGCAAGGGGCAGGGGATGTGGGGCAGGGGATGTGGGGCAGGGGATGTGGGGCTCGGCGGCTGCCCGAGTGAGGGGCACCTCGAGGACTGTCTAACCTGAGAATGGTGAAACACGAGGCTCAATCTCAGGTTCGTCAGCCCATGAGATGCCTTCTCCAGAGCAGGATGGGCAGCGCCGGAGCCCACCAGCACCGTGGCCATTCCCAACACACATGATGGGATGGATGGGGAGGATTGGGGGGGGTTGTACATGTGTGAAGCCTGGTTTGGGATGCTGAGGGAGGACCGTGGCGGGTGCCAAGGAGCAAAGTGGGAGGCAAATCCCACCCATTCCTTAGGGGAAGCTGCTGGAAGCTTGGAAGCTGCCACGGTCGGCGAAGCTCCGGGTGCTAAAAGCTCCTAATTGGGAACCTCTCTGACTCGCAGCAGCTCCGGAGGCGAGGCAGGACTTTGGCATCCCTAAAGCATCATTAAGGCATCGCTCCCAAGAGACGGTGACATCCCGAAGAGGGACGATAACGAGTCCCCAGGCAGCGGCAGGGCCCTTCACAACGTGTCAGTAACGTATGAAGGGAGCAGAGGAAGGAATGCATGCCTTTAACACCTTCCAAGTTGAGCTGGCAAAGAAAGCAGGAGCACAAGTCCCACTTGTGGGATTCCGCGTCTTCCCTATGATTAAACGACCAATCCTAAAGCGCACGGACTGAATGGAAAATGGGCTTAAAGCATCGCCAGCCCCAGTGCTGGCTGTGGGGGTGAGGGATGGACCGAGCTGCATCTCCCCGTGTCTACTCCCAGCTGTGAGGGTGTCGGTGCAGGAGCCGCTCTCCCTGCCCAGAGGGACCAGGCTGCTCCTCTGGAGCCGGAGTGGTACCCAAAGCCCCACGGGTGATGCTCTGGGCATCACCCCCCCACCCCTGCTGCAGGCTCTGGTCCTCCTGAGTGCTCCTTCTGCACCCTCCCAGGGAAGAGCTTCTGCCTAAGAGCTCATCTCAGTCTCCCCTCGGGCAGGTTCAAGCCATTCCCCTGTCCTGTCCCTACATTCCCTTGTCCCAAGCCCCTCTCCGGGTTCCTGCAGCCCCTTTAGGCACCGGAGCTGCTCTGAGGTCTCCATTTAAGGAG
Source organism: Lathamus discolor (assembly GCF_037157495.1). Classification (NCBI taxonomy): domain Eukaryota; kingdom Metazoa; phylum Chordata; class Aves; order Psittaciformes; family Psittacidae; genus Lathamus; species Lathamus discolor. The sequence continues at coordinate 1,531,584 of NC_088894.1, read as the reverse complement.
CCTTCTCCTCTCCAGGCTGAGCGCGGCCGCAGGGGGGGACAGGAAACTGCAGCGTTCTCGATGATTCAGTGAAGAAAAGGACCCACAGAACGCACCGGGCACAAAGCAAGGGGGAGGCTGATGCTTCCCCCCCCACACACCCTTTGGCTGCTGCACTGAGGGGTGCAGGGGACTCCAAACCCCTCAGCCCTACTCAGTGTCCCTGAGGTTTGGGTGCTCCGGGGGTGGCTCCTGCCCTGGAGCAGGCTGCGGATGCTCTTTGCCATCCGTTCAGGTTCTATTTAACGGGGCTTGTTCAGGGCTCGGGTTTTTTCCCCCCTTCTGAAGCGTTTATTCCTCACGGGGGGAATCTTAATCCTAGCGGCAGCGGCGCTGCTGTGCGATGCAGTGATTGCGGAGCTCCAAGTGCCCGGTGATGGAGGCTCCAGCAGGGAGAGGCAAATGGATCGCCGGGAGCCCGGGTTGCATCCAGAAGTGTGGAACAGCGGGGCCAGGGGAAGGATTCTCCTTGTGCTCCACAGAAGGGGAAAAACCGGGCTCGAGGGGCGCGTTTCGGCCCCCGGAGTGTTTCGTGTGGCCCCGGGGCATGAATCACTCGGGGGAGCTGAGGCGCCTTTGACCCAAATTCCAATGGAATTTGGCACCGGTGGGGGAAAAACTCCCCCTGCGGAGCTCAGGGGTGACCCCGTGCACGTGCGCGCATCCCGGAGCACGATGCTGCGTGGGGGGATCCGGAGCAATGAGGGGGGCTCCGTGTCCGAGCACACGGGAACGCATCCCATGGGGGCAGGGGGCTCGGGCGCTGGTCCTGCTGCATCCCTGTCACACGTGGAGGGTCTGTCCTGCACACACAGGTACACACGTGCACACACATGTAGACACATGCACACACGTGTACACACATGTAGACACATGCACACACATGTAGACACATGCACACACATGTACATATACGCACACACACGCACACACACCCCTGGTTACCCCCTAACTCCCAATCCCCCCCCACTCCCCTCACACACACATGGGAGCACCCCTCAAACCGTGTGTGCCCCCCCCACCCCAGAGACCCCCCCACGACCCCCAAACGTTCACCCCTTGCCCCCCATGTACCCTTAGACTCCCCTGCCTGTGACCCCCCCTGTCCCCCCCCAGGCTCACTCCCATTATCCCTGTCCCCCCCCCCAGACTCTTACCCCCATGAACCCCCATGTGTGTCCCCCCCAGACCCCCCCTCCCCGTTCTCTCGTGGGCTCCCCCAGACTCTCCCCCTTTAACCTCCACAATGCGCCATGTTCCCCCCCCTCCACGCTCCCCCAGGTACCTCCATATACCCATATATATACCCATAGACCCATATATACATACCCATAGATCCGTGTACCTCCATACACCTATATATATAACCATATACCCATGTACCTTCATATACCCCTATATATGCCCATAGACCCATATACATACCCATAGACGCAGGTACCTCCATATAGCCATATATATAACCATATACCCATGTACCTCCATATCCCCTATATATACCCATATACCACTATATATACCCATAGACCCATACACCTGCATATATCCATATATATACCCATATACCTCCATATACCCACAGACCCATATATATACCCATAGATCCGTGTGCCTCCATATACCCCTATATATACCCATAGACCCATATAAACACCCATAGACCCAGGTACCTCCACGTGCCCCACCATGTACCCCCGTGTCCCCCCCGCTCCCCGGGGCCCCCCGCCCTTTCAGCACCTCGGACAGCGGCCGCCGCCCCGCCGATGGAGGGAGGGGGTACCGGGGGGGGGGGGGTCCGGCTATAGCGCGGTCACGTGGGTCCCGCCGCCGCCCCTATATAGCGCGGTGCCGGGCGGGCGGCGAGGAGCGGAGCGGAGCCGGGGGGAGCGGCGGCAGCGGTGAGCACCCCCCATTGCCCCCATGGCACCCCATTGTCCCCCATTGCTCCCATGGCACCCCATTGACCCCCATTGGCCGAGCGGGGGGCACAGCACCGCGGGTCCGGTCCCGGGGTGATGAGGAGGGTCCCATGTCCGCCGGGGGGGGGGGGGGGTGAGGGGGGATGGATCCCATTCACAGGGGTCTTGGGTCCCAAATCGCAGGGGGTCCCGAGTTCCATGGGGGTCCCATAGCCGGAAGGGGAGGGAAAACAACCCCAGGAGCAGGGGGGTCCCATCCGCGGGGAGGGGGGGTCCTGAGGGTCCTGTCCAAAGGGAAAGGGGAGGGGGGTCCCTGTATGGGGGCGGGGATCCCATCCCAGGGGGCTCATCCCTAGGAGGGGTTGTTTCCCCCCCCCCCCCCCCACGGTGTGAAGCCCCCCGGCTGCCCCCTGACCTCAGATGTGGGGGGGATGTGGGGGTCCGGGTTAGGGGGGGCTCTTACAGGCATCCGGCCCCGGAGCGGCAGCGATGCGGGTCAGGATGCTCTCAGCCGCCTCCGTCCTCGTCCTGCTCTTCCTGCCCTCGGAGACCTGCTCCCCCCTGCAGCGGCCGTGGGGCCCGGCCCCACAACCCACCTGGAAGCCGTGGCCTGGACCCCCGCTCCCCACCGCGTCCCCGCTGCCCCATAGACTGTGCCAGCGGCGGGGGGCCGAGCCCAGCGCGAAGCCCCGAGCCCCGCGGGCCCCGCAGCAGGGCGGCCGGAGGCGGGACAGCAAACCCAGCTCGCTGGACCTCACCTTCCACCTCCTGCGCGAGTTCCTGGCCATGTCCCGCGAGGAGAGGCTGGCGCAGAAGGCGCTCAGCAACAAGCTCCTGCTGCAGAGCATCGGGAAGTGAGCGGGGACCGGCCCCGCAGGACCGGGGCAGGGGCTGATGCTGCTGATGCCGCTGATGCCGCTGATGCCTCCGAGCTGGGTCCCGTCGCTGCGCCCCGTGCGTTGTTCGCTGTTGTGCATTAAAGTCGCCCTCGCAACCTGCCCCGCTGCCCCTGTGCTCGGCGCTTCCCCTTTCCAAGCAGGGATCCCTGATGCGGAGCCCGCTGCATCCGGCCCCTTGGCAGGAGCGGGGCTCGGGAATGCTCTGACACAGAGGTCGGGTACCGAGCATCCGGTCACCAACCGGAGCGGCTCGGTCCCTCCCATCGCTCATGGACACAAACGGGAGCGATCCCAGGTGCATCCCGGGGTGAGAAGTGGCAGCACGAAGTGCTCCGAGTGCTGCAGCCCGGGGCTCTCCATCCACCGCTCTGCAGCCGTGGGGACCCGCACGCAAGGGGACACACACAGACACCCGTGTACATGCATATGGAAACCCATCATCAGCCACATAGTGAGAAGTGAGGCGGCACAAACAGCTCCCAGCACCAGGATGGTTAAAAGGGGCCTGGGATGCGGCCCTGGTGGTTGTGTACCCAGCACAGCCCGTGAGGGAGCAGCATCACCGTGAGCCCATCACCATCACCCTGAGCCCATCACCCTCGGGTGATCGCCATCACCCATGCAGCCTCACGCAGCATCCCACGGGGAGCAGAAGGTCCCTCACCCTCCCGGATGCACAGGACAAAGCTGCTCCTCGCCATGCTGTGCGGGCTTGGTTGCTGGGGGGAAGCTGCATCCTCCCGTTGTGCGGAAGGCGAGGTCGGTGTGGGAGCTGCGCACACAGGGAGCAATGGTTTGTTAAAGCAGAGGCAATGGTGCCAGCCTGAGCAGCTCGGGAGCACCTTTAGCCCTCACTGGGAAGCTGGGGCAGGATGGGGGGCGCTGGGACTGGCTCAGCTGAGACCCCTGGACCCGGTCAGGAGGAGGAGGATGAAGAAGAGGAGGGAAGGGGACTCAGGGACATGGGTGCGGGACAGGCGGGCGTTGGGGTCCATCCATGGGGATCAAAGGGGATGTTTCCCTCTGGGCTCCCCCCTGGGGCAGCCCCAGCTTCTACAAATGGGCTCAATCCAAGCCCCAGGCTGGGACCTGCACCCTAAGACCCGGCCGGGGCTTCTCCTCCTCCAGTGCTGCTGTGGGTGACCCCAAGAGCAGCCGCTCCCCTGCCCCGCAGTGAGTCTGGGCCTCCAAGTGCCACGGTGGGGACCAGGGTGCAATGGAACCAGCTTGGAGCAAGCTGCTCCAGTGGAAGGGGTCCCTGCCCGTGGCAGGGGCTGGAGCTGGAGGAGCTTTAAGGTCCCTTCGAACCAAACCAGGCTGGGGTTCTATGAAACCAGAGCTCGGGAGACGAGCATCAGGGTCAGACCTTCCCCAGCTGCACATCAGCCCCCTGAGGGGTCCTGGCCTCCTTGGGAAGGCTCCGAGGCACAGACCCTTGTGGGAAGGAGGGAGAGTGTCGGGTATCCCATAGCAGGGCATGGGATGAGGGGAGTTCTGTGCTCACCTCCTTCCAGCGGGATCTCCATCCGATGTGGATGAACCTCTGCAGGAGGAATGATTCCAGGGCAGCCATGGAGGGCGACAGAAGCCGCTGGTGGCCCCACGCAGTTCATCCCCACGGACTCTGATTTACGCTGCCTTAGTCGGGTACAAACCTCTCAGCATCCTCCGCTCATCTTTGCTCCTGCCTCTCCATCAGCAGCACCACGAGGAGCCTCCAACAGCGGGAGCTGCTTCCCAAGAGGTGTTTCACAGCCCATAGACCAACCTGCAGCGAGGCTGGAGCAACCAACCCCTTCCCCAGCACCCTCCAACCATCCCTTGCCCCTATAGCTCGCATTGACACCCCAATCCCTGCCATTGCCCGGTGGCCGGTAAAGACCTTTGGCCACTGAACTGCCATGGAGCCCACGGTGGGCGCAAGCAGGGGCAGAAGGAAAGGAGATGCAGGCCCAACCAGGGGGACTTCACATCCTCAGCACACACGGCGCCAAGGAGCATCCTTGGACCACAGGAACCAGGGGATCCCTCCGCATCCCCCCCAACCCCACAGCAGGGTCCATCCTCCCTCCTGCAGGAAAGAAAAAGGCCGCTGCTCATTTCTGCCTTGAAAACATTTATTTTACAACAGTGGTTTCAGATAACTTAGCAATCTTTATTTGAGTTCTATTCGGACATACGAGACACGAATTACCATGCTAGAACAGAAAATACCTCCTCCTCCTCCTCTCCTCCCGGCGGGTATGTACAGGAGCTCAGTAGTATCGAGTGTTACAACCCACAGAGTTCAGACAGCCACAGCTACTTACATACAAGTCAAAGTATGGTCCTTTAGTAACATAACAAAATATATATATGTCTATATTATAATTGCTTTGTCAGATGCATTTATAACTTCGATTGTGGGGTGGGGGGGGTTATTTCTACAGGCTTTTCTCTCGGTTAGAGACGGGCTCCCCCCATCCCAGAGGTGAAGAGCAACCGCAGAGCGTGTCCTCAGCATCCTCCAGAGGCCAACCCAACCGGACCATGAGGAGCGAGGGACTGCAGGGCCTTGTCACATGCAGGATGCACACAAACGTCCCGTGACGGCACGGACCAGACATCCACACCCAGACAAGGGTGATGGTGGGAAGGGTGAGGGGGGGATGATGGTGATGGGAGGCTCCATCCGTGACGGACACACAGAGAGCTTCAAAGGTGGCAGCGATAAAGGCATCGCCCCCGAACATTCCCGTTTCTGCCAGGATGCAGAAATGGGAGGCCCAAGGATGCGGCTGAACCCACTGCAGTGAGTGACCTGGTGCCTTTACAGATCTCTGCCTCACTTCAGCTTTACAACCTGTAGTAACTCCAGGTCCTCCTGACCCCAACCTGCAAGAGCTGCAGGCTGAGCGGCTGGACCAGGCAGTGCAAACACACCACGCTGCTCAGCACCAACTCGCTTCAGTAAGGAGAGAATAGACAATTGCATCCCCTTTACAAACCACAGCTCTCCCCTTGCACTACCCCTCTACACAACAGGATCCTTCCGCTGCTTCCTTCACTGGTTTAACCCAACAGATCTCGCTTGGTTTTATCCTGCAGCTAAGAGCAGAAAGCACCATTCTGGACAGACAAAGCTCCCCCTTGTCCCACCAGGAGCTCACAGCACGGCTCAGAGCCGGAATCCATGGATTTACCACCAAAGGAAACCAGCAGCAAGCATTAGGTGCACCCACTGTGTTACTATATACATCTGGGCATATATATATACATACATACACACATGATGTTCAACCCAAAGCCTCCAGTGCAGGTTCGGACCCTGCTCTGGAGCTTGGTACTTTGTTGGAGAGTACAACATGGTGACAAGTAGGAGGCAAAACCCCCAAGTCACCATGTTCTATCCTACCTCCAGCCGGGAGCACATCAAGCACATCCTCAACACAAGTCCAAGTCATTCCAGAGCTGGTCCCTGCCCTCTGCTGGGTTCCCATCCCAAGGGAAGCTGGAGCAGAGGGGCAGCTCACAGAGTTCAAGTAGATCATTCCGGTTTGGAAGGGGATGAGAAGCAAACGCTACAGACTGGAAGAGAAGGGAGCAGAGAACACGACTGCACTCGAGGACAAATGGCCATTTCATAGAAGAGCTTCCTCTACACATACACATATAGAGGTGTACATATATATAACTACCAGAAATGCCCAGTATCTACCCTTTTAACACCATGCATGGAACATTGGCATTTGATTTCCCAGTGAAGGTTTTGTCTTCCAGGTTTGGCTTGCGCACAAGGTCACAGAGCACTTCCCTTGCGTGGCTTCTTCTCCTAAAAGAAGCATCTTCTTGGAAGGAAAGGGGAATTTCACTCTTGCTGAGTCCCAGGTAACACTTCATCCTCATGGAGCAGCACCTGAACACTGACCAGTATCCTGATGCTGTGTTAGCTATCAGTTAATGTCCCTTTCAAGCTATTTGAAGCAGCTGTTGGTGGGATGATATGTTATAAACTAGATGATTTCCACTGTAAGACAGAGAAGCAGCATCAGATGATGAAGCACGTTAAGTTCAAACTGACTTCACGCCAAACACTTGCTCTGGGGGGTTACGTTTCAGTGCTCTAAGATTAATGCATGTTGAAGCAGCATCCAGGATTAAGAACATGAGGTTGGGGCTACAAAATCCCGGCAGGAGTCTCCTGGTTAAATGTGACACCAACATCCAACCTGCACTGGGTACAAATAAACCTGCAGCACAAATCCATTTCCAAGGAATTATCCAGGAATATCCAAAGGGCAGCGGCAAACAGGGCACAAAGCAGCTGAGAAAAGCCTTTCCTAAAGAAGAATGTGCATAGAAACGCTCTGATACAACCCCCCAAAGCTCACTGGTGTCCCTCCAACACAACCCCTTTACGGGTGGGACAGGAATATCTGCTCCATTCGGCTCCTATAGCATTTAGATAACACAAAGGGGGTTGAAGACTCTATTGCTGCAGGACTTGGGGCTCCTCTGAGCCTCTGTCCTCAGGCCCTGCTCCCCCAGCCTCAAAGAGCATCATGTTTGAAGCACTATGAGCACTAATATCTAAAGCAGTTTAAAGAAATACAACCTCTAAAAAGAAGACTCAAAAGGTGACGTGGCTCTAACACATCTCTGCGTGGAATCTACACCCTACGGATGCCACTGAGGTTGGCATGGATTTATATACAGATAAATATATCTGAATCCTACAAACATGACTAACTAACAAAACTAGCGTTTAAGGGCCGCAATGCCCCTTCATTCACTTCAAATGAAGTGGACACGTGAGGATGAGGATGGCACAGCAGGTCCAGCACCACCTCCTGAACCAGGAGGGGCGGCACCTGAGCACCCTGCAGTGAGGCAGCCCCATTGCCTGCTCACCCTAAGCTATGAATGGCTCTTCACACAACGCAGCTTGGGAGTAACATCAGTGCTCCTTAACACCAGCCAGCAGAAGCTCGCCAGATCAGGCTCACTCCTACAAGCACTGGGAAACTGGTGCTGAAGAGGTTCCATGAGCTGGATGGAGGATGCTGAGCTACGGCAGCGCAGGTCTCAGGTGACTTGTAAAACACGATATAAAACACATGATCCAACCCTGAAGAAACAGAAAAGACCCCAATCCAGACATCAAAGCCTAAGTTTTAGTCGTGGCAACACCAAGCAGAGCTCAGCAGAGCTCAGGTTCGGGTGGAAGGACACATTCTGCAGGTAAGCCAGGTAACGGGATGCTGCAGCTCTGGGGATGCTCCATCCACTCCAGCTCTGAACTGTAGGTGAGCTCCTGCACCAGGCTTTCGACCATCATCCCCATCACAACGCTGCATTTACCAGGGTTCAGCTTGGCCATTCTGAAGTGTAACTCAGGTTAGAGCCCGGGATGCTCTTGTACCTCACCTACAAGAGCAGAAGAGTGGGCACTACCCTATTCACACACCATTTTTGTTTTAAAGAGCTTTCTAGCATCACTCAAGAACTACATTAATACACAATAATCTTAAATTCAGAGATTACAGACGAACATGGGCAAACTTAAAACAGTTTCAACCCCATGAATATTCATCTAGAACCGTCATTCCCTGTAACTGGGATCTCGGAGTAGTTTCTCTTGGAGCGTCTCCCATCACTCTGGCATGTATCAGCACTCAGACTCATTTACCATTCACCCACAGACACAACTGACAGGAAAGCTGCCTCTCAGACTCACGCCGTGCTAAGCCAAGAACTAAACCAGTGCATTTATCCTGGATTCATCCTTCCCAGAGTGGTACAAAACACATGTTGCCTCTAATCCTCATCTGCTGCCTGTGTTTCAGTTCTGATGCACGACTGTACCTCCCCACCAGCCTCTCCAGGACAGTGCAAGTGGCTCAGAGGGGTTAAGAAATGACAGGATTATTCCAAATGAACACCAACAACCAGCCCCCAGCATCAGGGGCTACACCACAGCGGAGCAACAATGGGAACAACGGGCTTTGTGCTGCCCATCCAGACGGCCATGGAGCGTAACACACTACAGCGCACAGGGAAACAGCCTCTACCAAGTCACTCTGAGCAACTGTGCTCATTTACAAAGGCAAAAAGCCCCCAGACATTTCATCTCTTTTTAACCAAGCACATAGTTTGCACAGATAAAGGCAATTTTAACCAGTGAGTGTTCAGGGGACAAAGCCTGCAGATATTCAAGCACATTCCAGCGTGTAAGTCAACAGCAAGAACAGGCTCAGGCAGAATCAGCAAGAACAGTCTCAGGCAGAATCAACAAGAACAGCCAAAGGGACACCATGTTTTTGAAGCCTCAACATCACTTTTCATTCCAAGGGCTCAAACAAAGACTTGAATTAAATAAAGACCTCAAACCGCATCAGCCACAACTGTCCTAAAGGAGTTTTCCAGACAGAGAAAGCATCTTCCAGGTAACATTTCCTTCTGAACACTGGGACCTGATGTGGTATCAAAAGCATGCAACAAGCTCACGTGCAGGCAACAAACGTGTGCCTGTACCAACAAGCTACAGCAAAGCCTGATTCTGCAAGCATCCCTCACTCAGCATCTTGTGAAGAACGTTCTACCCAGCCGTGTTTAACACGGTCTCATGGCAGGTTTTACATGCTCTATCATCTTCAGAACATGCAAAGAGGGTGTGGAAATATGTCCCCTTCCTTGTCTGGTGGTTTTCCTACTCTCAACAGGGAGAGGTGAAAAATGAGAAGGGGAGATGGGGGATACAAAGGACAGGAGACACACAGTGATATAAACCCATGAAGATGGAAATGAAGAGGCTGGGATCAACCACTCCAAGTGCCAAGTGGAGGTTCTCTGGGAGCTGCTCCAGACCCCAACGCTGCCTCATGCAAAGCAGGATTATGAACAACAAAAACAGACCAGCAATTCAGGAGCTGCCTCGAACGCCCTCTTAGCGGTTCAATCTCAACACCCCACAGTTTCTAGAGCAGTATTCAAGCATCATCTGGTACAGGGAACTTTTCAATGGTTTCCCCATAGTTGTTCTGAGGAACAGAAGAACACTGTGTAAACAAATGGAGACACGAGACAATGTGCAAATCATACAATACAAAGTGGTTTTGCGCTTAAAAACCCATTTCAGTGATCCACCAAGGTGCTCATGAGAAAATTAAAGGGCTGGTGTTGTTATAAAAGCTTTAAAATGACACATAATACCCCATTTGGCTTAAAATCTCCAATTCTTAGGACAAATCACTAACCCCCCCTATGTTTTAAAACATTTAAGCTGTTACCTACTGTCTGCATTTCACTCAGTGCAAACCAGTTCACCAGTTGGCTTTAAGATTCTCATGCACTCCAGAAGAAGCTGCACTATTTGGTCTTCAGCATTGCAATAAAAGACTGAACTCAAAGCAGAACTGACTTGTGCTTGAGGTGCAAGTCCCACCGCCGCCACTACAGGAGCCCGATCCCAGTTGGGTTTGTGGCAAACTGGAGTTTGGGGGTACACTGTCACAGGAGGCCGCCTCGCACGTACAGAGCTGTTCATCAGTGTATGGGCCACAGACTGGAAACTCTCCCCTTTTCATGTTTCAAGGTAGGTTTATTTAAGCTGAGAACCAGCACTAGAGTGAGCTCCAGCTCTGCAGGACTGGCAATTTTTGGTGCTTGGCTTTGTAAACGTGCTTAGGGAACAATGCAGGAATGGAAGGAGGAATAAAAGAATTGGCTTGTTGCACTCGAATGAAAATCATGAGCTTTGAGAGGTCTTCGACAGCACAGCTGTACAGAAGAGTGGTGGCTTCTGCTTAAATCTCACTTTCAGGCCAGTACCACTGCTTAAAATGCAGAATGTCTCCATCACACTTATATTGTGACAACTCAATACATTACACCACAGACATTTAACGTAACTCCATACATGCTATAAAAAAAAAACCCAGGGAAAAAAGGAAAAAGAAAGAAAGAAAGGAAACCAGTAAGACCGTAGCTAAACTGCTTTAAATACTGCATGCTACAGCACTCCACGTGTCATCCAGATACGACACTGAAAGGTGACAAAAGGCTGAAGGGATTACAAAATCTTGTCGGCAGGTTGGAAAGCTGCCTTCTTACTGTGGCAGAATTATTCCCCCTCCCCATTCTCTACTTCTAATGTTCATGATTCTAGTGTTGAGTTGGCCATGTATATATATATATATATATATTTTCTTTTTTTAATCCATTCTAATTACAGGGTTTCCTTAACTTAATTAAATCCATCGGTGTGGTAGCTGGGGTGAGAGTCAGCTGTGAGCTGGGTTGTCTCTGTGGCTGATGCTGGCTGTATCACAATAGGTGCGTCTGAGGCCTCTGCAAAGTGAAGGCAAAAGGTTTAAGCACACCGAGGGGATGAAAACAGCATCATTATGCTTTGGTAAGTGAAAGACACATCTCCCTGCAACACACTGATAACACAATTTTACACTCCTTTAGGAGGATGATGGTAATTTAGTGTTTTCCAGCCTGCATGTAACACCATTTGACTCAAGTCTACATGTGAAACCACTTATTATATGTCCCTGTTCATGCAAGAGCAGCTGATCTTCACCCACCATTCAGCTATGCCCCTTAGAAACATGACCAGAGCATACACAAGACTCCGCAATTGTTTTAATGATCAGTTTAATTTGACAGAAATAGCATTATCTCTTCATAAGCTGCATTAGCTCCATTACCAGGGTAGCAGTCTCACTTCCTTCACTCCTTACGCAGTTAATGCTGCCTTGACACCACCCTCATCCTTTGGGGTAAAAGCCCCTTTTTACAGTCACATGAGTCTGGCTGGGATGTGACTCCTGCAACGTGAGAAGGTAGCTGAACGATGGTCACCTCCTGCTCTGGAGCTGACCCCACCACGTCAGTGAAGACCTTTTAGTTTTCAGCACCTCTGTCTCTGCTGTTAGTGTTATGCACATAACTCTTGTGCCACGAGTACTTCCTGATCATCATAAAATGGTTTGTGTTGGAAGGGACCTTAAAGCTCCTCCAGCTCCAACCCCTGCCACAGGCAGGGACCCCTTCCACTGGAGCAGCTTGCTCCAAGCCCCTGTGTCCAACCTGGCTTTGAGCACTGCCAGGGACGGGGCAGCCACAGCTTCTCTGGGCACCCTGTGCCAGCGCCTCAGCACCCTCACAGGGAAGAGCTTCTGCCTAAGAGCTCAGCTCAGTCTCCCCTCTGTTAGGGAGGAGAGTCTCACCAGAGCGGAGCAGAGGGGGAGAAAACCTACATCTACAATCACCTGCAATCCAAGGCCTGTGCTGATCTCTACTGAGCAATCACCGCTCCTCAACCAGTGCAATAAGCATCAATGGCCATCTGACGTCTCACAGCGGTTTCACTTACCCCTTTCGTCTGACTGCAACTGTGCCTCCAAGTCCTCTGGAGAGACGTAGTATTCCTGCTCTTCACCTTCAGGAGGTTTAGGTTTACACTTCCCACAGCAACAATTACAGCAGCAGCACAGACAGCAACAGCAATAGCAGCCTGTGATGAGGCCGCAGAACACGAACAAGGCCTGCAGAGGACAGGAGACAGAGAAATATCCATAACCTGTGCCTAGAACATTGCAACCACCAAGACTGTGAGACTCATATGGAAACCAGAGACCAAATGCAGTCATGTAGAGACAGAACTTATATATACAACTATATATATATATATACACACAAAAGTGCAAAACTGGCTATGGCTCTCAACATTTTACACCAAGGTGAATACTGCTCATCTGGCTTACTTGAATTCCTATAATTTAGGTTTAAATGGGCTATTCTGCTACATCTGGAAGAAGATACAGGGCTAAGAAGTGTATCTGTATTAAAATCCAGAGGTACAATAGCTTAGGACAGATTGCAGCTTGCATAACTGACCCCGAGCAAGATCTACACTTGGTAGTTGACACACAAGTCATGATGTACCTACACAGGGACTTCAACCTGCCCAAGGCTGCAGGCAAAGCTGCAGAGCTCTCTGTAACTCAATGTGGGACACGGAGGTGAGATGCTACCAAAAAAACCACTTTAAAGATAGCAAACCAGCATGATGATGCAACTCACTGCAGCAGACTCAAGCTGGAGACAATGCTGGCAAGAGGTAGGAAATGAAGCCATCAAACGAAATGCCAAGTAGTGGCTGAAGACTCCTAGAAGGCATCTCTACAACAACTGCAACATCTACTCCATGCACACAATGCTTTCAAACAGATTTTTGTGTGCATTTATGAGGAAACTTGAGCTTAAAGCATAGTTTTGGTATATTGGTGCTACTCCTGCTGCTGAGGGATGGGCAAGTGAGCAAATAACCTGCAGCCTCTCAAATGAGAGAGGAGCTGAAGAAGTGGTATTTGTTCACAGAACCCCCTAAGCCTGTAAGCACCCTTCTGTAAGCACCCTTCTGACAGGACCTCCTGTGTGAGAGTTTTAAATGCCAACCCAGAACAACTTCCCTTTGCACCTTCACTTACCTTTGCCCACCAGCTGGACAGCACGAAGTATGTGTTCACATTTTCTTCACCAAACTGCTCTGCTACATAGAGACCCAGAGACCCATACTTATCATAGATGTTCCGCTTGGTGGCATCCGTCAGGATGGCGTGTGCGTTATTGATCTCTTTAAACTTCTCAGCTGCCTCGGGGTTATCAGGGTTTTTATCAGGATGATATTTCAATGCCAGTTTCCTGCAGAAAACAGAAAGGATTTTTTATAGATTAAAAACTGGGATTTGGGTTCCTGGGGTTTGGTATTTATTTATTTCATTCCATAGCCCGTCACTCAAGGCAGACTTTCAAGTTGCAGCTGGTTTCCTTCATCTGTGAGTCAACTTCCCTGATGATTCTTCCTTAGATAACAACAAAAGGCTTCAGCAGTGTCCAGCTTAGTTCACAGGACTGACTTCAGACTGTTGGATTCAGCCCTCAGAAATCCAATGGAATAAAGAGACACTTAAGAAAAGGAGTCCTTTGGGGGGGGGGGTCTGCCCTTCAGCTCCAGCAATTTCCACCAGTAAGTTTTGCTCTCGCTAAAGCAAAGACCAAGCTAACAGCAAAAAGACATCATAAGTCTAAGATATAGTACAAAAGGCTAAATAAAGGCAAGCTGCCACAGGTGATCTGCAGTGCCTGAACACAAAAATAGAACAGACAATTGCTTGTGGTTAATTTACCAAGTCCTGTGCAGGAACAAAGTACTTTGCAGTTAAAGGCTTGCTAGAATAGAAATGGCTCCAGAGTTTAAAGCTATCAGGAAATCACAAGGTCCCTCCCCTAACCATCACAGATCCCTTACAACTGACAGGCCTTTACAGTCCCCAGAGGTGTCCAAATTTAGCACAAAAGAATCAGATTAAACACTGATAAATTTGCTCGTTCTGAAATGGTTCAGGCTACTTATAGAAATCAGTAGAAATAACTGAGCAAAGACCCCCTTACCAACAGAAAAGTGTGCTCCCAAGTAGAAAATGACATCGAATTGTATGCTAACAGTTCTGCACAAAAAAGGAAACACCCCCCAAAGTCCCATATCCGAGGAGCACAGTAGAACCTGCAGAGCTTTACACAGCTTTGCAGTGGGGAAATGTTCAGACAAAGTAAGGATGCGTGCAAGCACACGTGTGGATGTGCGTGAAAGGTATCACAGCATCCGACAATAAGCTGAGTGTGCACTTGAAACACTCAAGCCTGTAAATGATGCTGCTCAGGGTAAATAATGGCCTGATGTAGCCTCAGTGAGGACTTAAACAATCACAGTTTTTATCAGCAGGGGGAAGTTAGATAAATCTGGACAGGGCTTTGCTACTATCAGGCTGCAATAGATAAGGATTTTTCATTTCCCATTGCCTACATGAACACAAACCCCACAGCCCAGCCCAGGAGTGAAAACAAGGGGTGGTCAGTCCTTTTGTAATGAAGCAGTGGAGGAAACAAGACTGGATGAAGGTTCAGGTGGGTATGACCCAGCTATGTTTCATCATAGGATGCAGTTGGGTTGTTCCTCCAAAGGGAGAACTTGCAGTTTTGCCCCCAAGAAGGTAAAATAATTCTCCAGTTGCTAAGGCTTGACCATTACTAAATCAAACTTGCAATTTAGGAAGAAAGAGCCCCTTTTTGAGACTCAGTTTCTTCATAGACTTCACCATGTGGCTGCCATAAGGATTAAAATGAAACTTTGAATGGGAAAAAGTTTTGGTGAATGTTAAAGACTAAAAGAAAACCCCTCTGAAAAAGAGTATCCTCATGTAAAGATTACTGCTGACCCCTAGTGTAATGTTAACTACATTGCCACTTGTCAAACAGTCCACAAGACCACAGCTCATGCCTAAGGCGAGGAAGCAATCGCATTGAAGCAGGTTTTGGGAGAATGTGGAAAGGGAGATGTTGCAGGACTCTGGTTTTGCTTTGGTTTGGTTTTGTTTGGTCAAGATGAAGCCATTTCATGTGTCTAACTCTAAGAAAAGAAATAAAGAAAAAAAATCCTCTTTTAAAATAGTACCTCCCCATAGAATAAGAACATGTGAACGGATTTTTAGAAGAAAAGCCACTGCTGATACCCATTGCTGATAGTTTTCATCCTTACTCGCATCTTTAATCTATACCTCACTGTGCCAGAGTCAGAAGTGATGGACTAAAGGGCAGCACTGCACATCTTTAGTCCCTGTAAGCCAGACACATAACACAAAGACTTTAACTCTGATCACACTGCCTTAAAACTCTGTTCAACTTTATCTACAGACCTTTCAGAATGATACTGCCTGCCTGAGAACTTCACTTATTAGAGATAAGATGTGAAAATTTAACATTAACCACTTATACAAATCCTAGGCATGTTTCACTCCAATTTCTGCAAGAGGAAACGATGTTTTCACCTGGGTTTCCTCCATGTTTTTCTTGCAAAAGGTGTGAATAAGCCAACTCCGGCCTATACATGAACAGGCCATCAGCTGAACACTTAAAGCTATTTGTGCTATAAAACTCACAGCTTTACCTGTATGACTTCTTGATATCATCTGAAGTGGCATTCTTGTCCAAGCCCAGCACGTGGTATAGTGATTCTCCAGAGGTAGAGAGCGAGCGTTGCCGCTGGTCTGCCATCTCGAGCTACCCTGAAGAGAGAATTGGTCCCTGACAAAGAGAAAAGATTAAGAAATGCTTAAACAAAGAACACCACAGCCCTCAGGAATCAAATCAGCCTTAAAAACAGAGTTTGGGTGTGAAAATTCATCTTTTATAAGGTTTAAATGTGCTTGGAAAAGGTTCTTAACGTTATATGGAAGTTGAAAAGTTACTCAGTGAATTATCAGTGAAGACAACTATTACACTTTCAGCCCAACACCAGGCACCCTGCAATCGCTGATGCATGTACTCAACTCTTCTTTCCAAGAACCCCAAATCCACAGCTGAGTATAGCTATAGATGGGTACTGCGTAACACATCCCTAAAGCTACTTCACCTTCTTTCTTAGTCTTACTATTATATAATTTATATATTATATTTATATTATATAATTTATTTGTGATAATACCTGTAAAAACAACAACAGAGAGGATGCTATTACGTTGAGGCTGCCTTTTTGCACCACGTTTGCTACGGGGTGATTTTGTTTGCATTTTCAATTGCAGGTAGTTCTCTTGTGTGAAAAGAAAATCAAACCAAACCTCCCTGACACCAGGTCGAGCAGAATCCTTTAGGCAGAGCTAGTTTGACTGGGCCTATGCATCCCACCACAAAAGAAGGATGCCTGCCTACTTCAAGAGATCTCCTGCCTCGTAACTTGGAAGTTTAACGTGTATCCTAGTTCAACTCACTTCCTGAGCATGGATTAACCTCCTGCTCCAAATTCAACTGTAAAGGACCCCAGAGGCCTCCCCCATGGCATGCCACGGGCAGGCATGGTTATGTCCTCTAACATCCTGAGGGGATTAGCACTTGCTGTTCCTTAGCTGCAGAACTGCTGCAAGGATGAGCATCGAAGAGGAGGCTACTGGCTATTTTGGGATTATGTCATTACAGTTAGCCTACACCAGATTATGTAGCCTTTGAAAAAGATATTTAAAGCCTTGGACTTTCCTAATTTAACCCTTTACCTTATATAACAAAGTTAAGAATGTCAACTTTTAAAAGCTACCTGAAAGGGATACTCCTGGATACCCCATCTTGTTCTGCTGGGTTCCTGGACTGACCTCACAGTGTGGATACGCTTCACAAAGCCGCAGTCCTGCATCCTCCAACTCACGGTACCATCGCGGCTGTGCAAGTATCACCACGTGGCAAGGACGTGGATAGAGACATTGCAACTTCCTTTTCATCCCGGAGCCTGCTGTTAATTACTCCTCCACATTTGGTCTCTCCAACTTTATGTTAGTTCAACACCGGGTCTGCAAACTCTCATCTAATTTCCTTCCAGAAGTCTCTGGCAGCCCTGGTAAACTGAATTAAAAGCTACCTAACAAGGAAGCTATAAATTATTATTAATAAAAAGGTCTAAACTCTAATGCTTTGGCTAAGAATTCACAGTAGACCCCAATTCTGGAAAGTGAATGTGTGGGTAGGGAGAGAAAATCTTGTCAAGGATCCTGCTCAGCTCCCAACAGCTTTCTGTACAAGAGGGAAATTACTGAGTGCTGCAAGACACAACACAAGCAACTGATTTATTTGGGCACCATCTGAGCCAGTGAAAGGCAAAAAATATTCCAGGAAAGAAATCCCACATCTGGGAATACACCGGGAACAAGCCTCCTGTTCCCATGCAGGGGCTCCCAGCCCCCTCCAGCCCAAGTGAGGTCAAAGGCTGACGATCCTGACGTCTCTCTGGTAATCTGGCTAATCCAACCAGCCTGCTCCGACTGCTGCCCTGCCTCTCCTGCTCTCGCACCTCACCGCTGCCTTCCAGCCCTCCTGGGGACATTCCCTTGCAGCTCCATTCCACCAGTAACCCACTGGTAGCATCCAGAGTGTGTCTGTCGCTACTGCTCTTTGCCAAGGCCCTATGGAATTAATCTGAAATCAGGAGGGGGAAAAGCATCCTGGTAGAGATTCTACATGTTAATTTACTCCTTCCAAAGAAGGTATTCCTTCAAGCTGGAGCATCGAGAGCATTTTGAACATCTGTGTTGTTTAAAAGTCTGTAGCTCCATCCCTGGCAGTGCTCAAGACCAGATACAAGGTTAGATATAAGGAAGATGTTCTTTACTGTGAGGGTGCTAAGGCAATGGCACAGTTTGGCCAAAGAAGTGGTAAATTCTCCATCCCTGGCAACGTTCAGGGCCAGGTTGGATGGGGCTTGGAGCAAGCTGCTCTAGTGGAAAGTGTCCCTGCCCGTGGCAGGCGTTGGAGCTGGATAAGCTTTAGAAGCCACTCTATGATTCTATGAACACGAATTCAATGCGCACAGATGCTGCAGATCACAGGTATATACCCTGTTCTGCTTAATAATTAAACTCCACTGCCAAATTAAGGTCAATTTGTTCAACAGCAATGAATTCAGCTTAAGCCAGGTGGTGTCTATCGTCTGCAGGCTCATCCTCATCCAGGCTGCCTGTCAACAACAAAGGCACAGGCAGAAAATGCCACACCACTGCAATCTTTAATCACTTCAGTGCAAACAGCTCAGGGTGTCTGGAGCTCAGTGCAAAGGGTGCTTGCATTTATCTTTCAAGACTGGTATGAAATGGACACCTTGGCCTTAGGAGAGCGGAGGACAAGGTGGTTACAGGAATTCATCTGGGAAGCTTGTTATTTAAGGGAGGGGTATTATAACTCGGAACGCAACCTTTGCCTTTCCAAATGTGAACCAGACAATAAAGGTGCAAGTTATTTAGGTTCAGAGGACCTCACAAACCAGGATATTATCTATCCTACTGTTTTTACATGTGGTTCTAATACACAGCACTGAAAACCGCCCTGTGCCTTCACAAAGTATTGCATTCAGCAGCAACAAGCCATCTGCTGCACATTCTCCCCAAGCAGGATGCCCTGAAGAGGTTTCTCTCTGAAGAAAGGTAATCCCCTGGATTAAACAGCACAGTTTTTAACCCTCTTCGTACCAGAATATCCTCCCTTAGTCAGCTTTGCCAGAAAAAGCAACTGTTTCAGCATGACCAGGTCAGTATTATCAGTACCACCTTGCTGAAAAGACTTAGATGGAACCCTACAGGTTATCTATGGGAGCCAGCATTAACCTTTAAAATACATCAGCAGTAAAATGAACCTTAGAAAGACTGATTTCCCAAAAGAATCCTACCACATCTCCCCAGTATTTACTAGGAATAGTCCCAAAACACCAAGCCGGAAAGCACTATAGGAAACACTGATTTATCACAACGATGGAACAGCACCAATGGCCTCTGCATCCTGTCCATCTGTCCTGGATTCACTCAGAGTCATTCTCAGAAGCTGCTGTTTTAGGAGAGTGAAAAACCAACATTTTTAAAGGGGAGAGGAGAGAGACACATTCAAGATTGGATTATCAAGAACGAGGTGTTTTAAGCATGGCTTCGTGAGGTATTAAGAGGTTTCTACAGGGAACCCTGCACTTTGTCTCCTCAGTATTACTCTGCATTTCAATGAGTAGCTACAAGAGATCAAAAAGTACAGGACTTACCTAGTGTCTGGTTTGAATACTTAAATGTAGGTGGTAACAGCCTCCACACAGCTCTAAAACTGAAGCTCCTGCAGACAAAACAAAAGCAAACCCATTGGTAACCAACTCTTCAGTCTCCACAGTGTAAATGCTTATCTTCAGAATTGATTACCTGTCAAAGTCAGTTAGAACTAGTTTAAAGTATAGATCCGAGGACTCCATACTTTTATCTGTAGCTTCAGCCCCTCTTCCCAAACCTTTTGCCATGTGACAGACACCTACTTAACTAAAATAAAGCCACCAGTCACTCAGAACCTCCAACAGCCATTACCTCTTTAACTGCTGGACTTCTACTGATGCATTTGTGACATACCTGCACTTAGAGCACGAGCAGTGTGGGTTTCAAGTCCTGATCATCTCTAACACTGTTAGACAGAGCTTTAGCTCAGTAATACAGCAGGTCAGTGGTGCCCTGGTGCATTCACGACAAACAAACCTCATTTTTTAAGATGTCCATAGAAATCAGCATTGTCTGCACAGCACAAAGTATTAACAGCACTGCCACCAAGCTGAGGGAGACGTGTGGAGCAGCTGAAGGCCACTATGCCATTCCTAATGCCACTCTATCTGCATCAGCATTGGTTCATGGGCTTGAAATGTAGAGCAACACCAACTCATTTTGACAGGACAAGTTTCCATCGAGAAAACCACAGGTTCGTCCTACCCACATCCCCTTGTCCTGAAGCAGAGGATCATTTTAAAGCAATCCTTAGAAAGCTGCAGATGGTTTATAGGCTCAGTAACTAGAAACATGGCTCCTGGGACTGGAGCAGGCTTATTCAGAGGGATGAGACCACCAGGTCTGCCTGTGGTTGCTGCAGATCTTCTCTGTCCATCACTACCTAGCAGATAGACAGTCAGTATCTTTTTTTCCCCCTAAATAAGCTCTGCCTTCATACCTGAGTGAAGACCATCTTTAAACTTACCACTAACTCTGTTTCAGACAGCAACCTAAGCTTCTGAAATGCTGAGAGTCAAGCTGAAAAGCAGCTACAGCACGCCCAGCTTAGGGATGCACACAGCTGGAATCTGTGAGTGGAAGAGAAGAAAGCGAACTCCAAATGCACTTTGGAGATTTGATTTTACCTGCCTGCCTTTCTCAAAATGAGCTTCCCAGCTAAAGGCAGCATTTGGCACATAATGAAGCAAATGAAAATGCAGTGATGTGTGGGTCGAGGCTTCAAGTAGCTCCAGTGCACGATTCCAGCCCAGGCCTCATCACACTCACTCCATCAGAAGAAAAGTTGCTTTTTACAGCATACACACTTAATGCCAAGCCAGGGACAGAACCCAGAATATACACTGAAGTATTTTTAACTCACTATGGATGGAGCAGCAGTATTCCCTCCAGTCTCTCAGCTATGCCAATACAAAGTTCCATTAAGAGCAGAAAGCCTGATGGACAGCTGGAAATACCCAAACAAGCCCAAAATAAACCCCAAAGGTAAGTACTTCTTACAAAAATCAAAGTACAAGAGAAACCCATGCCAGGTATTTCACATCATCTCTTCCTCACCGCATCCTCCACGTGCCTTTCCGGGGCTCCTGTTGCAACCAGTGATTCCATGCTAGTGACTCGGGAATGTTTTGATCTATCCATCCAATCTCATTATTCAGCAGGCAAGATCCACTGACCCAGAGCTCCACATAATACCCTGCTCAGAATTACTTGGAAGTATCTCCCCCTCCTTACTACACGATATTCACAATGTAAATAAAAGGAGAGAAAATGAAAGGGCCAATGCCAGAAAACAAATGGAAGCATTTAAACATCAAGATTAATAAGCATTACCCATTTCAAAACACACAAAAACACAAAGGAAAGAAGTCTACGGAAGGGAATAACGGTTTAGGAGGCAGAAAATACATATATAAGTATGGAAATCAGAAGAAAAGCTTAAAGAATGGTGAAGATAAGGAAAGCAAAGCTACACGAACGCAAACTGAATTCAGCAACGTATTAAACTGTGGTAAGTTTTGTAACATAACGCACAGTTGGGAAGTTTCCCCGTTCTTTTGCTCATAGCCAGACCAGCTCTTCCAGCTTTCCAAATTTGAATATGATTTATCTAATATAGCCTTTTTTCCCCATATACTGCCCCATAAGTGGTGCTCAGCACCTCTTCTTGCTCTCAGCAATACATACAGACAATCTTTTCCTTACACAACTCTGACATCTATTCTTTTTGATAGAAAGCTTCTGTTTCTTCTGCCTGCCCCAACCTCCTCTGGCAGATGCAGAACCATTTTTATTTAACAGTTCTATTAAAAAGATGGTCATCATCCTGCTCCTGTGTTGCTAACAGAGAGAGGCATCTCTAAATACATCCTGAGATACCCAGATTTATAACCCATCTCCACCACGCACGTGAGCTACATCACTTCTATTATAGCACTTCAAGAAACAATGCTGTAACTAAGGTAAATTAAAACACAGTACTAGAAATCAACAGATAAATAGAGAAGCTCCCCAGTCTTTATTTGAACACATCACTTGCAGAACACATCAGCACCGGAAAAACTATGTGAAAAGGCCGAAGGTAAAACAAACTGGCTGTAAATGCACTAAAGAACACCACTGTTTTAAAGTGCTCTTTGGGAACACTCCCTCAGTTGCCTTGAAATAGTAATTTTTCACCTATTAATGGAAGCACTAATGTTTAATATTCATTCATGCATCCAAAAGTGAGCGTTTTGGTGTTGTATTTTTACATCCCAGCACAAAAGCCTTTCTGCTGAATTTTGCTACGCAGTTTGGAGCCTTTTGCTAAAGGTCCCATGAGAAATTTCACGTCCATAATGACATTCTGGTGTCACATACAAACCCTGATGTAAAGCTAACCTCATATCCAGGGAATTCATTCAAATGCATACAGCCGTCTCCCAAGAGAAAAGAACCTTACTATGGCCAAATTACTTTGCCTTGGGAACAGGAGCTAGGCCTGCAACAGTGAGAGATTGCTAAAACCTTCATTAAATTCTCTTCAGTGGGAGGGTTTGGGGTTCTTCACAGAAGCACAGAGCTTTTAAAGAACTGAAATCTGGGACAACACAACTTTTCTGCTGAATTCAAGCCTAAACTGCTCGAATATCCATCATTAATGACTGAAAGAGGCTGCACTGAAAGTTGGGGCAAACTTAACTACAGCGATACAAGTGTTGTATCTCTAATAGGCTTAGCAGATTAAAACGTAGCCAGTTAAGTCTGATTGACCAACCTGTCATAAAGACTCGTGACCTTGTACCCTACACAAGAGGAAGGTTCAAACCTACCAAAGAAGGTTTCCCATGTAAGGGGTTAAAAATGTAAAGTATTACATTCAAATTTCCTAGCCTCTCCCCTCAAAGAAAGGAATTCCTCTGTAAAACCCTCGGGTTTTAGTGCATTCCCTACTCTGGATTTCATTGCTCCTATTTAATCCTTCAGCAAAAGTAAATTATTCTTTATGGCATTACAGCAGTTTATATGGCAGAGGGCAAATGTCACCAACTGCACATGACTACAAAAGCTCTACATCTGCTTACTCAGCTCTTAAAATGCATGAGAAAACAGTAGTTCTGTTTCCCTGTCCCATTCTTACACTTCATTCTCTCTATATATAAACCTGCGCAGTGCTTGAGTCACTGTAACTACTCATAGCATCCAAGTCCGACAGAACAAGTCATAACCCCACCACAGTGGGTGGAGTGATACTGATGACATTTATTTCTTCTAGAGAAGAAACATCTTCAACTTCTCCAAAAGCATCATGCAGAGGTACAGCTCCATCTGTGTGAGGTGGGTTGAATTAACTGTATCCATTTAAAGAATCATATTGCTAATGACTGTACCAACGTAGTAAAAGTCTTTAAAACACAGTAGTCCTGGAACAAACAGATGAGTTTACTCACACTGAACTGGGACCTACACCATTATGTCCCACCTGTAAGTAAGATAAGTAAAGGCTTTTAAGCAGTAATGAGAGAAAAAATGTTGTCTTGTGGGACCAAAGGTTCAGCAGATGGGATGATCTAAAATGATCCAGTCTGGTGTTTCCCTGGGAGAAACTTCACTGCTTTCAGGTTATTCATCTCAGCCATTCAGGTCTGTAATAGATGGCTTTTCCCCCACCAAGCACACAAATGTTCCTCTTAAAAGTTGTGAACAAAAAGAGCAAAATAAGCAGAACTTCCAAATCAGAATTTATAAAGCCAAGTTTCTAAACATGACCACTCATAAAGCCAGGGAAAGAAAAGCTGAAGTGCCTTTTGACCACCAGCATGAATCCTACGTTAAGTGTCCCTGTGATGTCAAAGCCTTTCTCTCTGTTTCACAGGGGAATCAGTTTTTAGTCATCTACAAGATTTTACTCTAAAAATCCACCTTATTTCTCTAATAACACAGGAAGAAAAGGAACTTTTTCCCCTGACTTACTTTTTCCTCATGTATCTGATCAGGTCCATCAAGGCTAAGATGATGCATTAATTCCTCAAGCAGCACCTGTAGGCTCTCAGTTATGTTGGGCACACTTTACTGCCAAAGATTCCTTCTTTTGCAGAGTTTCAAAGTTAAACATACCTACGAATCCTTCACATTAAACTGTGAGGAGGGGGAAACCTTTCCGACGGTTTTAGCTCTGCACTCTCCTCATTGCTCAACTGCATCTCCCCAGTTTCTGTGGAGCGTGGGGAGAAGACTTCACTATTTCATCATTTCACTTCCTCACAGAAACTGCCAGGGAACATTTTAATTTCCTCCTGTGAAAAACAGAAAACATTCAAAGGCTTCTTTATTAGATCATAAAGAGACCAAGGCAAAACCAGAGGTCTTTTCAGGTAAGATTGAAGAGCAAAGATTCATATCACAGAATGCTTTGTGTTGGAAGGGACCTTAAAGCTCACCCAGTCCCAACCCCTGCCACGGGCAGGGACCCCTTCCACTGGAGCAGCTTGCCCCAAGCCCCTGTGTCCAACCTGGCCTTGAGCACTGCCAGGGATGGGGCAGCCACAGCTTCTCTGGGCACCCTGAGCCAGCGCCTCAGCACCCTCACAGGGAAGAGCTTCTGCCTAAAAGCTCATCTCAGTCTCCCCTCTGGCAGGTTAAAGCCATTCCGCCTTGTCCTGTCCTTGATAAAACTGATAGAAACAAAAGCCACATATATGTTATGGACATTCTTCAGTCATTATCATATGAGATTCCTCCTCACTGGATAGTGTCAGATGTTCCATAAAGAACACCTTTCCTTTGTAAATTCCATAAAGAACATATATAAACCATAAAGAAAATGGTTTAAGAAGCATGAAGAGATGAGTTACGTACCTGCCCTATCCAAATCCCCAGCACATAGACATTTAGAAGCATAAAGAGTTAAGATTTTCACAATAAGATCTGCAGCGAGCAGCACAGTTTGTGCCACTCAAACCTTGTTGCTTTGGCAGGAAAATACAACAAAATGCCTTTTCTCTTGAAAGCTGGGCTGGAGGGACATGGCTTCATTGCAAATGTTTGTGCTTCTTCCTAGGTCAAGTAAAACAGAGCCCATGCCCAGAGGCAAATACACAGCAAACAGCACCTTGGGGTTGATGACACATTTATTCCCTGATCTAAAAGTCTTCACAGCCCTAAAGGAAGTCCCTGTGAATGCTCTGCTCACACAACTATGTTCTTATAATGCATTAACCAGTACACAACTCCCAGGTTTGAGTCAGTCTGGACTGGGAGGTGGCTCAGGACCTCAGGCCTTGCACGTTGTCTCCACCCAGCTCATTTAGCTGGGAATATCCAAACAAATCACAGGGCTGGATTAAAACCGGTTTTAACTTAAACTGACATTTTCATACAGGGGATAAACTCCTTGGGATTTCCTGTACAGTGTGGTTTCACCAACAAAAAAGATCTACTTCCTATTTCTATTACTCCTACAGAACCCCTCCTGCTATTTACTTCCACCATTATCTTACTCTGCACGCATTTCGTCTGCATACTGTGTGATGAAGAGCCCTGAGTGCCACCATTCAGCCTGGAAACAGCATTTTGTGGCTGCTTAACAAAAACCAGCCCATGATTTAGAAATAATGAAGCAAGCGAGCATGGTTTCGTTCTACTGGGTTTGCCACTCACTCACTAGTGATTAAGCAAAAAAGACACAGCTTGAATTCCAGTTCAAACTGAACTGAGTTTTCTAACATTGTATTTGGGCTAAGAAATAGAACATTAAATGCATATAGATTTTATAAGGTAAGTTTTCACACTGGATTCACACTTCAGAGGACTTGGAACAAAAAAGCCACTATTACACTGATGCATAATTTAAGCATTCCCAATGCACATGACTGGCAGTTTCTGTGTAAAGCACAGAATTATCACATTTAGTCTTTTTTCCACCTAAATAACCGAGAACAAAGATGGAAAACCCTCTAGGTTTTGTGCTTATGATGCTTTTATTCTTCCCTCTGATCTAAACTAACACCAGAGCATGACAGGTCTCTTCAGTCCGCCTGTATATGACAGTTAATGCAATGTTAGGCTGCTGTTACTCTTACACATATTCCCCAAACCAAGAGTAGGTGTTCCTCAAGATCCTTAACAGGAACATAATCAGTTGCAAAAGAGCATCCTTCCTCATTTAGGGTTATTTTTAAATAACATTTTATACATCTACACATCTAAGCAGCCTCAAAACAGCACGGAAGGAAGTGTGAAAGTCATCATAGATCATTTTTAACACGCAAGAGGGACTAACTGGGGTTTACATGGAAGATGTCAACAGAACAAGTTATAGAATCATAGAATAGAATCAGAATAGTTACGGTTGGAAAGGACCTCAAGATCACCCAGTTCCAACCCCCCTGCCATAGGCAGGGACACCTCACACTAAACCATCCCACACAAGGCTCTGTCCAACCTGGCCTTGAACACTGCCAGGGATGGAGCACTCACAACCTCCCTGGGCAACCCATCCCAGTGCCTCAGCACCCTCACAGGAAAGAATTTCCTCCTTATATCCAGTCTAAACTTCCCCTGTTTAAGTTTTAACCCCTTACCCCTTGTCCTGTCACTACAGTCCCTGACAAAGAGACCCTCCCCAGCATCCCTATAGGCCCCAAGTCACTGGAAGAGAAGTGGGTTTAAGACAATATCCTGGTTTCAGGACTTAAACCATGACAGACAAGATGCAGGAAATCAAGGTAAGGACTTGTGCCTAAGAGGGAGGAAAGCCAGGGAAGATGCTGGGTTTCATCCCCCAAGGTATTTCATCCAACACATAACTCCACTTCAAGACCAGTAATACAAAATAAAGTCACACTGACTGTCGTCCCTGCTATCCAAACCACTCAGTGAAGCAGTGAGGTACACTTGGGAGACTGTAACCACACATGTTCCAAACACCTTGGATTAACTCTGGTTCTCCTCAGTTAATTGTGAAGAGCCAACATTGTGCCAAGAGCAACAAGAATGAAGTGAGTAAGTGTGGAAGTTGGGAACTCTATAGGAAAAGAAAGAGCGAGAGAGTTATTAAGGAAGACAAATATTTTCACTCATTACCATCCAGGCAAAATATTTCTGTGCAACATGCAGTTATTTTGCTCTATGATGAGAACAGTTTACTCAAAGCAAGAACCTTCCTCCCCAGGATTAACCTTGGGGCCTTCAGAAGAATGACGGACCTGTGAGCTGTCTAACAAACCCAACAATGATGAAGAAAGCTTCTAAATAGAAGACATGGGTCATACCCTGTTTTCTGTCTTCACTCAGCCCACAAGAGCTCCTAAGACACACATCAGAACTGTACACATGTGGAGAAGCAGGAGACAGAGCTCCTTCGTCATTGGGTGGAAAACATCCCTGAAGTTTACAAAGAACAGCAACTCAGAATGAACCTGGAACTTAAATCAATGCACTGCTCTGCACAGTAACTGAATCCTATTCTTTAACTCAATTTAGAACAGAAAATATGTCTGGTTATAGCTTCTGAGAAACAGGTCACAGATCACAACAGAGGCACCAAGTGATTTCATGGCTCCTTCCCTCCTCCTCAGCTCGCTCTGTCTCCACAGAGGTTCTCCATCCCTTGGATCATCTTCATAACCTCCTCTGGACTTGCTCCAACAGCTCCACATCCCTCTTGTGTTGTTGCCCCTAGAGCTGCATAATATCAAGTGAGATAAATCTCTCGCTTGATGCAGCCTCCTCTTGGTAAAATGAAGTTCCTGCACTGGCATACTCAAACTTACTGCAGACACTGTGATTAATAACTGCCCACAGAAACATCCAGAGTCTGGCTCCCAAGTCCCCCTCCTCCCTACAAGCAGCTTTAAACCTAATTATGCTTTTACCAGTAAGCGTTCCTAAATCCTGATGCCATAAGAAGCAGATTCATAAGGAAAACTCCTTCCCGAGTGACCCAGTCCAGGCCAAGACTCCCATTACACACCACGCACTGGAAGCATGACTCAAAGTTACAAACTATTTCTGAGCAAAAAGGAAATTGCCAAGATCTGACCATCAGAGTAACAGAAACTCCTGCTAAGACATAAAATATGTAATGACAGATGGAAGGGAAAAGCTTATTTTCAGCTGAAATATAGCCAAAAACTTAAAGACATAAAAGGGGAAAAGCAAACAGAGAACCTTTGCAAGGTTCTGCTTTTCCTAACTGGCTCTGTACTGGCACCAGCAAGCTTTGGGCTCCTCCCATCCACACTGCAAACATCATCAGCCTATAAGGATTATACACTCACTTTTCCTACAGATTGTTCTGTCAAAGCCACAACCATCCCCGAATCCTGCTGCCACCTAACACAACCTCAGCAAGACACTGCTGAAGCCAAGCAAGGACTGTCACATGCGACAAAAGCAGAAGTAGGATGTGTAAGTCAGCGTTCCCAGGACAAGCAGTAAGAACCTTGACAGATATAGAAATATATATTCTCAGAGGGAAGAGGAATCCCCAAAGGCAGGCAGGGAAGCAGGAAGTGCTGCCTGGATCTCTGGTTTATGCTGTGCCCATGGCAGGGGGTTGGAACTGGATGGGCTTTAAGGTCCCTTCCAACCCAAACCAGGCTGGGATTCTATGATAAACCCATCAAAAGAGGGAAATACACAATTGTCACAGGCCAGTTACAGCACTGTTATTGTATGTTGTATCATTCAATGGACTCATTTGCAGGGCCACCTCCCTGTCTTCAATTGTGCCATTCTCCCAGAGAGGATATTCTGGCAACTGAATTAATAAGTTAAAAACCACAGAGCTATAGCAGCAACCTTTCCATTTAACCCACACCATGGTTTCTTAAGGCAGGTGTGCTTCCCTTAGTATTCACCATCAGAATGCTTCAACCCAGCCAAAAATCCTTCTTGAAGCCGACAAAGAGAAGAAATATGAGTAACAGCACCATTGCTGACAACCATCCGCTCCCTAACAGCATCCCCTGCAGATGATGCCAGAAGGCTCAAAATCAGCGCTCAGACCACTGGGTTCCGTTATTCCCAGAATATGATGATCCAAACTCTGCCACTGACTCAACAGATGCTTCCACACCATTGTTATGTGTACTTCATACATCACCACTGCATTTCAACCCCTGCTCTGCTCATCCACTGCAGAACAGCCTCTGGAAGGCTCCAACCATCTTGAGCTGGTTCATCATTAAAGTCAGGCTGGTGATGGTGCCACAACGCACATAACCCACACAACTCACCTGCAAAAGGAGGCACCAGCTGACCAGGACTGCTGGCATTTAGGGAAGGAGCGTTTGTACTTCTTGGGAATAATCAACATGGATGCAAGGAACAAGGAGACAAAACATACTACAAAGACATGACTTTGTTTTCAGGCACTGACTGATAACAGGTTAAATATAGCACAGAGCCAGCCTGGGAAGGTGGGAAACCTCTGGTTTCCCCAGCACTGTGAACCTGCAATTTAGCAGTACAATGCATCAAAAACTGAGCAGGAGAACGACCACACTGCAGCATCTCCCCTTTCATTTAAATGCCACGGACAGTCACTGAGATGATATAAAGGAGGGAAGGAAAGACACACTTATTAATGCTTATAACAAGCTGAGTGAGGATCTCATACCCTCAAAGCAGGTTCTGCACAGCCAGCATCAGGCCAAGTCTCCCCAAAGCCCTTAGAGCACCATCAGAAAGCCCCAATGAAACCAAACCAGTTTTCATCCTACATTCTAGATACTAAAGTCAGTTTCTCTTCGAGTCCAGCTTTCGCTTCCCCCCTATTCTCCCTCCCAGAGCACAGCGTACTTGAATTACAAGAGGTAATTCATTACTGCAAATGATTTCGGCATCCATTCATCAGGATGTCTCAGGCAGAGCAGGATCCTCCCCTCTTCCATCACAAACACAACTGCACACACTGATCCCAAGCAGCCCGGAACCAAGAGATGCCTCAGAACTGGACAATGCCCCTACAGAAACCGCAGTCAAAAGACTAAATTCCACTAAATTCCTGCCTGATGCTCTATGAGAAGTGAAACAGGCCCTAGCCTGACGCATCCCAAAGGGAAGCCCTTTTGGATGGGCATACTCTTGATAGCTTCATTTACCATGAAACGGCTGAAACACCCCAGCCAGCCACTGGGTGAATGAGGCCTGCGAGTTCCTGCTTCGATAGCAGCGCGCTAATACAGCATTAAAACACACAAATAACGTGGTCATTTCCCTCCGATAAGCCAGCAGGCAGGAGGACATCATTCCCCACCCGTGTAACACGATTTACCCTACTCGTACCTCTATTTCTTGAAGCTTTACTGCAGGACAGGGACTATTCAGCATCGCAGCCCTACAGCAACGCCTCGCAGCGCGTGGAAATGAACACCCCCATAAAAACAAGCCTAAAAGAGACGAAACCATCTGGATTTCCCCTGTGCCATACAGCAGGGACGGCTTTCACCTTCCCTGCAAGGGAGAAACGGCTCCGTCGGTGCGATAAAGCCAACAACGGTGCTGTGGGGGTATCGATAAAGCATCAAAGCAAAGGTGTTACGGGTGTCACCGGAATTACCTGACCCGAATCCTTAATTCCGGCGCCAGGAGACCCTGTCTGAACAAACACAGCGCTGCCTGCAAGAGTGTCTCACGGAAAAGGCTGGATTCACCGCCCTCAGGCACACAACCCCCGGAGCGCTTAGAAACGACAAAACCCAGCGGAACAACGTGAGGAAAGGGAAGGGAAGGGAAAATCACCGCGGCTCCCCTGGGTGCCACCCCCGGCCCGCACCGGCTCCCCCGCAGCATTCACCTCCACAGGCCTTGAGTGCGGGCTTTGCCCTCATCCCCCGCAGGATGAGGCCGGGAGCCCGGCTCCCCGCACCCGCTGCAGGCCCGGCGGCTCCCCCCGCTCCCCTCACACCAGCTCCATCTTGGCCTCCGCCCGCGGGCCGGGCCCGCCGCGGCCCAGCCGCAGCCCCGCGCTCACCTGCGGCCCGCAGGGGCCGGGCAGCCCCGGGCTGGGGGCGGCTCCTCGGGCTGGGCCCCGGTGGCGGCGCCGCCGCTTCCCTCAGCCCGAGCCGCCGCCGCCGCCTCACACCGGAGCGGGACCCGGCGACGCGCACGGCGCGGAGGGAGGGGGCGGAGCCGGCGCAGCGCGCATGCGCACCGCGGCACGCAGCGCCGCTGTTCCCCCCCGCCCCTCCGCGGGGCGGCGGTGCGTGAGCGTGCGGGGAGGGGCGCCGGGGGCAGAGGGCGGTGAAAGGAGAGGAGGGAGCGGCAAAAGCGGAGCTTCCCTGACCGGGAATCGAACCCGGGCCGCGGCGGTGAGAGCGCCGAATCCTAACCACTAGACCACCAGGGAGCGACAGGAGCCGGCTCTGCTCGCTGCGGTTCGGGCGCTGCCGCCGGGGCTGAGCAGGGGCAGGGGAGCCTGCAGAAGGGATGGGGATGGGGACGGGGATGGGGATGGGGATGGGGATGCAGGGGGGCTGTGGCAAGAGGGCCTTGAGGTCTGCAGCGGGGCTGGGGGTGATCCAGAGGCGATGGGGGGATGCTGGGAGGATGCAGAGGTGATGGGGGCACTGCAGAGCGGCTGCAGAAGGGATGGGGATGCAGGGGGGCTGTGGGAAGAGAATCCTGGGGGCTGCAGAGGGGCTGGGGGTGATGCAGAGGCGATGGGGGAATGCTGGCAGGATGCAGAGGTGATGGAGGGACTGCAGAAGGGATGGGGAGAGCTGCAAAGGGTTTGGGGAGCCGCAGAGGGTCGGGGGGGGCCTGCAGCAGGTTGGGGCACAGGACCAGCACATCACCTTTGGGCTGCCTTTCCAGATGGTGTCCGTGTCCTCAGCACCCAGCGCTCCTGCGCATCGACCCTGGGGGTTAAACCACATTTGAGCGGCACCCCCATCACTGCACTTGCTCGCGGGTGCTGCTCACGGCTCTTGGGTACCCCAGGGGCACGGTGCTCCTTGTTCATTCGTACACAGCTCCTTGTAACGGACAAACAAGCACTTACAATTAGAGCAAAACAGGGCTTTAGGCTCCCGAGTCTGGCTTCCCCCGTCGCTCACCTTTCCTGGCACTCCTGCTGCTCCCTGGGGAACGCTGCCGTTTCCCACCATGGCTGAAAACCCCATTTCCCCCTATGCAGCGTGTCCTGGAACCACTGACCCCGGTGCCGGTGTGGAAACGCTGCCCAGGCACCGCAGCTCACCCCGGGAGCGGGACCCCCTCAAATGGCTCCAATGGCCTTTCCCATCCCTGCCTCTGACTCATGGTCTGAAGAACCAAATGAATCCCATTTACCAACAGCATCATCGCTGTTCATCACCCATCAGCTCCCTTGGCTGCTGAGGCCCCATCCTGCGCTCTGGAGGACACTCGATAGCTGCTCCCCTCCAAAACACCATCTGTGGATCCCCAGCACAGAGCCCGCACCCAAGAAGAGATGCTGAGCCCACCCCAGCACCCATAGGCCAGCCCTGGCTGCTTGCACCCACAAGGATGCAGTGAGCGTCGATGGCTTTGCCCCCAGGCAGCTCCCTCAAAGCAGGCATCATCCTTACTCTGAGAACAGCACACGGAGCAGCCACAGAGCTCTGCGGGCCTCTCTCCCTGCCCCTGTGTATTTGACAGCAGCTCCCGACCCATACAGCTCCATACATTCACCACTCGCCTGCATCCTGCTGCTTAAAGCAGTAGCGACTGCCAGAGCTTCCAGGAAACCGATTCCCTGAGGCATCACAGCATCAACCCAAAGCCCAGCTGCCAAGGTTACTGCTGCGGCCCAGGTCCCGAGCACAGGGAAGTGCTGTGGGGAAGCAGGAAAGGCAGCAGTGGTGATCGGGGCTTGGAGCTGCCCAGCCCAGGGCTAAGCACAGGTATGGATCGGGAAGCAGCTGGCATCCAGCATCAACATCAGACTGCGTTATTTAGTGCATCCCTTCCCTAGAAAGCATCCAGAGCCAAGAGCCAAGCTGCAGGATGGAATATTTCAGTTCCTCCTCACCTCAAGCTGCTGCCAGCAGTTATTTGCCTGACACGCTCCTAACGCACAGCCGGGAGCAGAGTACTGTTAGACAGAACAAGACAGGCACATTCACCCCCTTTTTCTCCCAAAGGAATGCTTTATTGACAAGTTTCCTCAGTCTTTATCTAGAAACAGTTCAACACCCAAACCCAGCAGGCCCGGTTCCACCGGCACCGCTCCTCGCAGGGGAGCAGCACTGAATCCACCTCCCACCAGCACATCCACCTCCCAGGCTTCCATCCTGCGTCCCCGGGGCTGCAGAGGGTGAGGGAAAGAGATTAAACAGCAGGTAAAGTGTCAAAACTTGCTTCTCGAAAGGGTCAGAGGGGGTTCAGTCCCCCCGGGGTGCTAAACCGCTACCGCTACGCAGATATGTACATCAACAAGCCTAAAGACCTGAGTAAGTCCCACTTCGCCTCTAAGGCACAGAATTGCTCACTCTAGGTATTTCTACATGGAGGCACCTTGCCTACAATGAGATCAGGCCTCTAGAAGAAAACTCGGGTATTTTTCAGCTCCTGAGCAAGGAAGCTGGATGTGAACAGAGCAAAACATCCCAGCACTGGTTGAGCTCCATCACTCTCTGCCAGTGCTGGAAACCGAGATGAGAGCCGGGGCTTTCAACTGAAAAACCCATCCCGTCGTGGTGGGAGGTACCAGGAGGAGCCCTCAGAGAGCAGAGTCCTCCAACAGCATCCATAGGGCTAGAGACAGCCTTTGCAACCAGCAGCCTTCAGCAATTCCTCTTCCAAGAGCAAAGGCATCGGCTGAGAAGGGAGAAGCAAGTTTCATACACTCAGCAAAACGGAGTGCACCACGGAGCTTAACACAAGACCTGGCCGCTAAGCATGCTGCTAGTGTAGGATGCAAAACTCCAGCGCTCAACATCCAGCTTTATTCCCCTTGCAGTCTTCTCTATAGAAATAAAACCGTGAACAAGTAAAGCAGGTGGTGATGTAAGGCTTGCGAGGCAGTCTGAGGCCAAGGGAGCGGGGCCCTAACACGATGCCAAAGCTTCTGATGGAGTTGGGTTGGTTTTTTTTTTTTCCTTTTAAGCTTTATTTCTTTAAAGTTTTGTTGCATTTAAAAATAAAGGGTTTGAGTTTCGTTAAAGCTCGAGCATTAGTGTAACAACGAGGCAGCTGCTGAGCGAAGCTTCCCTTTTGGGAGCCCAGAAAAGAACCCAACTGTTGACCCCATTTATCACACGACTCCAACGCGAGCTGAGCAAGCAGTAACAGGAGAAGCCTGGGAGCTCTGCAGAGCTGTGTGACGTGCCCCGCACAGAGGACACAACCAGAAGCTGACGCTAAGCTACCCATGCAACTTGGCTTCTCCCATCACTGCCCTCCTCACGCTGCAAGTGATATCAGACATGGGGAAAACCGGGTTGATCTATGCCAAGCGGCATTTCTGAGCTACTCTATGGAAACTGCACCGTCCACGCTCTCCCAAAGGGACAGCGGGGACACATTTCACCTACAAACCTTAGTGTAAAATATTATTTGTGTACAAAACTTCGCATTCTCTTTATTCGACTCGGATCCAGCAGCAGTGTCCATGAATGAACGATGGATCTCTCCAAACTGGCGCTCAGCCCCTTCGCGGAGGCGCGTGTGTTGTGGCTGTTGGGAAGGGTTGGGAGGGAGGAGGTGGCTTGGAGTCGTGCACGGCCGTGCAAAGCCACATCAGGGGTCTAGAAGGGAGCGTTGTCTTGTGGAGGTTGGTCCCCAGCTCCCGAGGGGGAGTGGAGGCCATCGGTGCTGTTTTCCCTGCTGCCCACCATTCTGGACTGAAAGGAGAGGAGAGAGTCAGGACAAGGAGAAAGCAGCACTGAGAACATCAAGTCACTTCCCCCCGGCCAAGGTCACCTTCTTGAGCTAAGACTTCACATATCTGAGAGGCCATTTGCCTGAACAGAAGGAAAACATCGCAGAAATTAAAGTTTCTGCATCAGGCTTCACACTCTGGGTTTGCAAGACAAAGCAGATGGTTACCTTTATGGTCCCAACTCTATCTTCAAAGGACTTGAAGGTTGCAGAATTCCTTAAAGAAAGGAGATGGGGAAAAAAAGAATAAATCAGAACAAGTCACTTCTTCATCAGATCACACTGTGTGAATGGCTCTGGCCATTCCCATGCAGGTGCAACGGCACACACAGCACGCCCAGCTCCATCCAGAGCACCCCCAGCTCCATCCAGAGCACCCCCAGCTCCATCCAGAGCACCCCCAGCTCCATCCAGAGCACCCCCAGCTCCATCCAGAGCATCCCCCCCAGCTCCATCCAGCCTTGGGCACAAACCTCAGGCACACCACACAAGACCACCACATACAGACTCCAAAGGAGAACACTTATGCCACTGCTCGAGTTAAAATGTCAAAGGAAACAAGCAGAGGATGGATGTATGGTATGTTGAGAACTAGCTCTTGGTTTTTACAGGTTTCCAACTAAAAGCAAACTGTCTTAAATAACGGAAAGGAAAAGCTGGGAAGGGGTTAAACCACAGATTGCAGTTTCCCATATTCCATCCCACGGGCAGGAAGCGGAAGGCCCATGTGCCTGTACCTATGGGCAGTTTTATTACTGCAGGAGCGATTGCATCAGGAAAAGCCCATAAAACTCAACGTAATAAATTAATCAGAGGATTTCATATCTCAAGCACAGAAAACCAGGTCAGTGGTTTGACAACCCAACTGACTGCTTTGTTTGTGACCAATTCCAGGGCAGCGCTCAGTAGGGAGCATTCGGATCAGGCAATTATTCATCCAGAGCTGCTCTCCCCAGGCCAGGCTGCAGGAGCCTCATCTCAGTTATTTCTGTTCCAAAGAACCACTTTATATTTGCACCCATAAAATAACTTCCATCCCTCTGGAATGAGGATGAACAGAGAGAGGGGTTCTGTGGGCCTCATCCAGCCCTGGCTCATGTTTGTCCTGCAAGGAGACCACCACCTACAAGCAAGCCAAGGGCACACTGAGAAGGATGCTCAGCTTCCAGGCTGGAGACAGACATTGAGTTTGGATTCATCTTGGTATCTTCAATGACCATGGCACATGTTGTGAGGGCAGGACTAATCCCTGCCCTTCAGAGACCTCTGGAAGCTGGGAATTCCAACTAGACTTTGGTCCAGTGACACCACGGCACTTAGTGCAAGGTGCCAATAGCCATAGAGAAGAGACTGGGTAAAAACCCACCTCGAGTTACTCAACCTGCAGGATGTGGTTAGCCCATAATCAAGTGGGGTTTGCTTTAAAAGGGAACCAGCTGTAAAATCAGACCAAAACCCCAACAACAACAGACTCGGCTGCACTCTCCCACCAATCCCACTCTGGAAACACGGGAGTTGCTACGTTACCTCATGGCTGGCATACTGATGGAGTGGCGAATGGAGTAACTGCTACTCGGAAGCATTAGAGGAAGGAGGGAAAAGTTAAATGACAGATTTAGACTTGCACGGCCCAAAAGCAGGTTCTGAAGCACCTTCTGTCCACACACAGGCTGCTGCGGACAACCCAAGTGGTAAAATTCAGCCCTTTCTTCCCTTATTTGCAACCCAGAGCTTCGTTTTCCAGACACAGGGCAGTAAGCACGAGTATTTAACTGCCAACCGCACCAGTGGTACAAAAGTCAATTACAGAGCACTGGTTTGTGGTAGGTTTCTCAATCTGTGTTACAAGTGCAGGCAAGGTTTACATCAGTGTCCCCTTTAGAATCATAGAATGGTTTGGGTTGGAAAGGACCTCAAGATCATCCAGTTCCAACCCCCCTGCCATGGGCAGGGACACCTCACACTAAACCATCCCACCCAAGGCTTCATCCAACCTGGCCTTGAACACTGCCAGGGATGGAGCACTCACAACCTCCCTGGGCAACCCATTCCAGTGCCTCACCACCCTCACAGGAAAGAATTTCCTCCTTAGATCCAATCTAAACCTCCCCTGTTTAAGTTTGAGCCCGTTACCCCTCGCCCTGTCACTACAGTCCCTAATGAAGAGTCCCTCCCCAGCATCCCTACAACACCTGCGAGGGCCTGGCACAGAATCAAATGCTCTTTTCTGAGCCTGGAAGAGAATCTTACCTAAAGGAATTGGAGAAGGGGTGAGCCCTGCGAGAAGCCACCGGCAGCAGAGGGAAAAGGAAGCAAGAGTCAGACACTTGTGCAGAGCGAAACACTCCATGCAAGGGCATGGTCACAGGATCATGGGACAGCAAGGTCAGCCGCCCAGGAGGAAGCCTCTCCAAACACATCACAGGAACAGGCAAAACACCAACTGCTTGTCATTCACTCAAGCCAAGCTAAGCTGTTTTAGAGAGAACAATACCAGCACCTACAGCAGCTCAAGGGCTGCGGTGCTGGGGAGGGGAAGGGCTGAGTGTATGAACACCAACACTGCCCCTACCCCATGGCGTTGCTCCCATTGATTTTATGCTTTTCAGAGCACATTTGCCTAAATGGAAGGGTTTACCAAGGAATAAACGCATCTCCTGCCCCCATTTCCCCCCTGGGCTCTCACACAAAGACAGCACTGCTGGCATCCTTCTGGTCAAGAACTTGTGTAACTGGAACCTGCACTGGATACCTGCATGTTACCTTGCCAAGCCTGCAGATGGCAAAGTGACAGCTCAGAGAACAAACACACTGCAGTGTAATAAAGATAAGGAATACCTGGATAAAAGGTGTCATATTGACTCCATAACCTGGCTGCCCACTTTTAGGTGTGAAGGCAAACTATTCCCCACCAGGTTACCAGATTTCCATGTGTGATTTTGCAGTGCAGTAGCAGCTCTGTAGTCCGAAATAACAGACCAAGGTTTCCTACTTCTCCTAGTACAATCAGCAGGATGCTCTAAAGGAGCTTTTCCTACCAGAAGCAGTGTTTGATTCCACTTAAATGTACTTTTTGTCTCTGCAGCAGGAAGCAGTCGTGGCAAGCTGGATCTGAAGTACTTGGCAAGGAGCACAAGGGCTCTTCCTGACAGGCAGAGCAAAGATGTTCAACTTTGTGGTCCCATCTCCCCAAGCACCCAAGTCAGCTCTTTGGCAAGGCAGACTCCTTGAAATGCTGTCTTTGTATGTGAAATAAGTTAACTTCCCACTTTGCTTAAAGGAGAACACAGATAACACTTATCCATGCACCATGCTACTCTGTATGCAATACCACAAGCACTGGTTGGTTTGTTCGGTATCTTGGCTTCAACCCGGCAGTAACCCTTCTTCTTCCATAAGGATTTAAAGTGGACATTCAGGAATATGGGGCCGAGGCGACCATTTCCTAATGGATTTGCTTGTAGTATAACACAGAGCAGCAGACTCCAGGCAACACAAAGGGTATCAGTGGAAGCAAACCCACAAACAAGCTGCTCTCCCACAAAAACGAAACACTTCCCATTGTGCAGTTTACTGGGCTCAGTAAAGTGCAGGGACAGAATGTCCAGAAGCCAATTTACTTCTTAACTGTAAGTGGAGATAGCAGAAAAAGCCGAATTGGCCAAGATTTGATAATATCCCACCCACTAATGAAGCTCCTTTTTCTCCCCTCCAGGCAATCTAATAGAGCAACAGCACTAATGCAGTTACACATTAACTTCACAGTGTCTCCTTACAATCCACACCTACAGCACTTACAAATCATTTTGACCAGAACACAGCAACCCTGCAGATTTAACGCAGGGACACTTTACTTGTATTTAACAGCATTTTGCTCCAAGGATTTTTAATGGAATTATGACTACGCCTTCCTTGCATTTATCAACCGGTGAAGGCTGACTAAACAAGGAAATCCCTTCTCTGTTATCTCCACACTTCCAGTGATGGAAAATAAAGCTGCTTTACAAGTGAATTTGTAGTGCAAGAAGAAAACAAGGTACAATAACAGAGGTTGCAGTGTCGGCTGTGAGGACTGGAACAGAGATTCTCTGGGCACAGAGATCATCTCCGCTCGGTCAGAGAAGTGATCACCATACAACAGAGGTCACTCCTCATCAGCTCTGAGCACACCTCAGAACACCAGAGTTTCACCTGGTAAGGGTAGGAAGTGGGACAGTGCCTGCAGCAACTTGTGCTCAGAGTTAAACCTTACTCGGAATCAGGAATATCAAGACATGAGTGCAGCACAGGGGACAGAATCTGTTCATATGCACACAGAGAAACTGAAAGGAACAAAGCCTCATTACTGTGTTCCCACACATATACAAAGCTGAGATAACTTTGGCAGGGATCCCCAAGCGATAAGGCAGAAGCTGCCTTTGTCTCCCAACACATCACCTAAGGTATCAGCTATAAAAAGGAATGCAGATGTTTAAACTGGTGATTAATGCTGAGCGACACCACTGCCTTGTCTGCAGGGCTGCTGCTGACACAGGCAGTT
This sequence comes from Lathamus discolor, assembly GCF_037157495.1. Classification (NCBI taxonomy): domain Eukaryota; kingdom Metazoa; phylum Chordata; class Aves; order Psittaciformes; family Psittacidae; genus Lathamus; species Lathamus discolor. Next base: position 1,492,247 of record NC_088894.1, on the reverse strand, counting down.
GTCACCGTGACCATGACAGGCCACCAGGAGCAACAGGAGCCCTCCTCACTCAGCCGTGCATCCCCTCCCTCCATCGCCTGCCCCTGGGATGGCACAAACATTCCCGTAGCTGTGTGGTGACCTGGGTTGTCCCAGTCAGAAGACAACAGGCAGGACACCAAGCCTCTTGGAAACGGCTGCTTCTGACGGCAACGCTGGTTCAGGAGTTCCCCATCTGGTCCAAAAAGCACAGTTCTCACCCCCACAGCAGCCTGACCAGACCGCAGAGATCAGGCACAAAATGACTTCACTTATTGGTACAGCAAAACGAGTTACCACCTCATCTTGCTCCAGTATCTGCAATCTCCTGTGATTACATGTAAATCCCCCCCTTCCAGCAGACGAGGTAGTTTCCAGGAAAGAAAAGTTCAGCCTTGCATAGTGGGAAGGGCAGGAAGCCAGCCTGGCCTCTGCCAGATTCAGAGAAGTGAGCTACTGAAAACACCAAGAACACCCTGCAGGAACACAGTAAATAACTCACTGAGGACAGAACTACAATAGATCAGCACTGTGTGATCAGAGGCCAACAAGTTCTTACCACTTGGATACTCCCAGCCACAGTGGAATGGGAAATTCCCTACAAAGAACAACAGCTACCCATTCAGTGCAAGGGCTGGTACATCACATTAAATAGAAGCTCTAAGAAATACTTCCTTTGTAACCTAGACATGTTGTGTACTCAGAATTCACTCTTAATCCCAAGAAAGGTGTTCTGGATGCTGCCATCAAGCACTTCAATGTCCGAGGATCAGGTACATCACTCGTTTAACCTTCAACTTTGTCCAGCTGAGAAACTCCGAGCAAGAACCTCAGCCAGCAGCCACAGCAACCAGCCTCCACGTTCCAACTCAGAGAGGTTTAAACTTGCAGTTACCTCAGTGGTGATGTGCTCAGGGAATCCAGAGAGCCACCAACCACAACAAAGAAGTTCTTCATGTTGTCGTGATTTTCTGCATCGATTTATACCTTCCAATAAACATGTCAGAACTGTGCCTGGAAGGCACACTGCCCCTCTTCTGCAGGAACACAGGGGGCTTGAAACTGCATCAAATGAAGATTTTGCCTCATTTTAAAGCACAACAAAGCACAGGAGAGATGAACCTTTTCTAATCCTAAACAGTAACACTCCATAATCCAGGAACAGTGTTAAAGGTCAGCTTTAATACTAGCTCCTTCCATATGATGTAAAAGCTGCAGTGAAACCATACGACAGTCAAAGGGGGAAGGCTGCTAAAACCGTTGTCAGTTCTCCTAAGCAAAATCAAACTTAAACGCCTTAGAACAGGTTTTATCCCGTCAATGAGTCTTTCATAAGCGTTTAATGTGTTCTAAGCTATGTGATACAGGGCCACACAGCAGAAGGCAGTCCCTCAGCAGCAATGTGCTGCCAACTAAGCAGAAAACATGGTGAAAAGCCCGGTTATTGTCTAAAGTCTCGTTACTGTTTGAAACCAAGATCAAAGCACCAGAGGCCAGCACAGAAATCTTACCTCATGTCGCCAAGTTTCCTGCTGATAACAGAGCCTACGTTGGACAGGGCTGCTGAAGTCTTCTGGCCTGCCTGGGAAAGGGTTTCCTGGGTCTTCTTGTAACTAAATAGAAGCAAAAGTAAATCATAGATTGAACCAAGGAGGAGGATTTGGAAGCAAGAAGCATCCCCCCGTCTTGAAAAAGGAGCCCATATTAAAGGGGAGAAGCCGGGTTAGTGAGCAGCCCTGACCGCACTGAAAGAGCCTCTTCCAGTCTTGGGTACGTCTTAAAGAGTGCAGGCTTAACCTCTCTACACATTCGCTTCACCATTTGGACCTGACGTTCTTAAACCTGATAAGCATTCACAAAGAAAACCCCCAAACCCAATCTTCCATGTGGAAAACCTCATACCATGGCATCATATCCCAGTTGCTCTACTACTACCTTTTGGTCACCTTGAGACAGTAAGTCTAGGAAGCTATTCCATCATACCCTTGCAGGGTTGAAGAAGGTACAGTGCTTGCTGTAGCGTTAGCTTACAGAGGGAAGAGGCAGGATTGCTGTATAGTAAAGAAATGCAGGAATCAGCATTATCTCTACAACTGCAGGTTAGAAATAAATGGGTAGAGAAGCTTCCCATCAGTTACCATTAACCACAGTACGTAAGAGATCTGACAGCCTGTATTTGTCAGCTGATTACACCTGAGTTTGTGGCAGAGCTGGAGAAGAAGACAGACACTTGAGAACCTTCGTGTCCTTCAGGTGGGACTGATCTCAGGAGCCAAGTCTTTGAGAGCCACTTGCATTAACTCATCTCTCTAAGCTATTCCCCAGTTAGTGACCGACAGCTACGTTTATGGCATTCCTCAAGTTATTTTCTAACCTGAGTCCAGTTTTTCAGGAGTTCAACAATTTAAGCCAAGTTTTCTCATTCCAAATCTTTCATCTCCAGATTATTTTCTTTGCCTGACTGGGATGTTTAGGAGAAGGGCACCATAAACAGCCCAATGTTCTCTCTCATGCCTGAGCTCCCAAGGCTAAAAGCACCATGATAAGAGCTGATTTAGCTGCACCTTATTCTCTCCAGGCAGAAGCACAGGCAAGAGCAGATGAACTGGGTTAATGCAATACCAATCACAACACGTGGGTTGGTTTTCAGAAACACAGCCAAGTGTTTCTGAATCAAGAATGTACATAAGACTTACACAGAACAGGGCATAAGACTTATACAGAACAGGGCAAAACTGCATCAGCTCCACCTTCCCTCTTCCTGCTCCCGAAACCTACACATTTTTCAGAGCAATTCTTCTTGAATCAGGGCCTCCAGAATTACCTGAGTGTGCCCCAACAGCAAGGCCTCAATACTGCTTCTCCACAGCACAATCTTGGGCAAGTAGTCATCTCTGGTCAATTTAGAAGTGAACTGATCAGCATCAACGCTGCTTGCTCTTACACAGGTCTTGCACTGAGTTTGAACCCCAGGACTAAAGCTGCTTTGGAAGAGGAGGATCTCGGTCTCAATCCCTGCCTTTAGCACTCAGGCTCCTCCCCAGCTGAGTCCTGTCATGGGATTTGGTTTACAGCTGCACAACAAACATGGAAGACCTCATGCTCGCTGAAGTGTTGACTCTACCCCTGCTTGGCACTCAGCTCTGAGATGAGCACTGAGCACCAGAGCAGCAATGAGGGCAGTGCTTGCAGATTCAGAGGACACCATGCATACACTGCACGCTTCCAGGCATTATGTCTGGCTTCAGTAGATAAAGAGCAAAGATTTCCCAACTGTATTTTCCACCCTTGACAGCAGTGTTCTTAAGATAACTGAAGATCTCACACCCAAGTGCTGCTCCTTTATGATGCCAGCACTGCTGCTTGTGCCTGACACGCAAATGTAGACCAAGGAAATGATCCAGCTGAAATACAGACTTGGAAGAACACAAAAGAGCAGCAGGCAGATCAGCCCTGCAGCCTGGTGCTGCATCCACAGCTCCCCATCACACACCCACACCTCCATCACTGCAACGCAGGAGGCAGAGCCAGGGGAGTGCAGCTGAGGAGCTCTTCAACCCAGAACTGCCACCACACGCACGTGTGGAACTGTGCCTGCGACAACAGGGAGCTGATTATACAAGACTTTAATGCAACTTAACTGCACCCAGCCCTGACCTCGAAGTCACAACGCCTCTCCTGCAAATGACAGGGATGGGTTTGCCATGGCTTTAAATTCCCACTCGCTCCTTTCCTTCCCCAGCATCAGAACAAAGCACAGTAATCCAGATCTGGGAGTAATGTAAGCTCTGCTTAACACCTTGCTTTACTAACAGGCAACTGGCTCAGCAGAAGCCACAGAACCGATCTCTCCCTGGTGGTGTTCATCCTGTGGTATTGACACATGCTATAGACCTATAAACCCTGATGGCAAGAAGCCAGACCTGCACCCTCAAATCCTCCTTTATGCACTAGTACCAGTTTCCTCTCACTTGCTCTTCTCCAGCCAACACCATTTGTGTTCTTTGGCCAGGGACACAAACCCCTTAAGTCATCTTGTGTCCTGGCTATGATGAAACTGGAGCTGGGGGCAGCCTGGGCTGATTTGTGTTAGAGGACAAGCCTGTGGCCAGGAATGGCAATGGACCAGGAAATGCAGCAGTGCACCAAAGCAGCAACAGGTCACGAGTAGGACCCAGTCCCAGTTCAGTCACTTCTAATGCAGAGAAGCTCCAAAACAGGAAAGAGGATGCATTTGCATAGAAAACCCTCTAAAACATAAGAATAAAACCTCATCCTTGGACTTCTTGAACTCTTCACATTTACTGAGCTTTAGATAAAGGAAATAGAAACTCTGTTTTCTGGAAGCTTCCTTCAATCCCCCTCACCTCTCCATTTTAACCAGCTAACATGAATTATCACTCTGTCTAGTGCCAAAGCAAGCAGGAAAACCGGTGTGCCACAGCTACCGAGGCCTCAAAGTGCTCTACAAAAGCACGTTTCCTCCACATTCTGGCACCTATTAACTACAAGGAAACAGAACCAGAAGGTTTCCACTCTAACAGGCACACCCAGACAGGAACTCAGCTGGAGTCAGTCTCACTGTCAGCAAGCACAAAACCCAAGGTCATTCTAGTTAGCAAGTGAAACAGTGACAATTTACACCTTCTTCATCTAGGAAACACACAGGAATGCTGGAAGTAGACCTGCATACTTGCAAGCTTTATTCTGATACCCCTACTTTTTAGCTCTGCTCATCTTTCAGCTGCCTTAGGAAGACAAGCTCCTATTCACACACAGTGCCAAGAGCAGACCAGCTCAAAGGGCTGAATTTCATACACTCCGGAGAACAGGAAAAGCTGGCTTGCCTCAGACCTACTTCCCATGGTTTAAATCAGTTCAGAAAACAACACTATCTACCTGCTCCCACTGCAGAGGGCTGTCCCATGTAGTGTGGGAAAGATGCAGTGAGAAGGACAAAGGCCAAGTTCCATAATTTGGTCCAGATGAGAATTTAATCCCAGGCATTTACTAAAAGCACAGCTAAGAGACCTCCTCAGCCAAGAAAACTTCACAGCCAACAAATGGAGTGGAACTGCTGTGAGGTTTAAGCTGTTCAAGTCCATTTGGGGCCCCAATATGACAGAACAGCTGCTTTGGACACCACAGCTCTATCAGGTAGCACAGCTAAAGGAAAAGCTCCTGTTCCCTGCAAAGCACACTGAGGGTAACAACAAGAGGTCGGTCTGGCTATTCCATTGCTCATCAGCTGAGGATACAAGGTGTGACATGCAGGTCTCAGCTACCCGGTGGTTGCCCTACCTACATGGACCACAATGACATCATTCAAGCGCTGGCCTGAGGAAAAGCTCCCTCTCCCTGAAGAGGCATTTATTGGGTTAAAAACAGCAAAAGCTAGGAGAGATAAATGTTTACACAGATCTAGTCAAAGCAGAGGCCTGCGAGCAGGGGCACAGAGCTGTTAGGGGCAGCAGACTGTCATGAAAGCAGTTGTTAACACTCAAGGTTAAGACACTCACGCTTCTGATTGAGTTAATTTTTCATTCAAGTCCTCCAGTGTGCTGCTGGCTGAAAGATAACTACAAACACAATGGGGGTTAGACACAGAGCCAAGTTCACTACCGATGCTGCTTCTGACACTTGCCACATCATGACTGTCTCTTTACACTCCCATTACCACAAGCTTTACTTCTCCAGCAATAGCTTCCCCCCTTCTGTGCTACAGCCAGAAGGAAAAGAGCTGCTGTTTGAGGCAGGGAGACACCGAAGCCCCAGTTTCTCATTTAAGCACATCCAAACACAGCAGAGAAACGCAGCCTGCAGCTCAGAGGTGTCAGGAAGTGAAAGACCCTGCATCTCCTGCTCCCTCCCTACATGCTGCAGGCAGTTATGTGCTACAAGCACAGAGCAGCAAACTGAGCACAAGGCCAAAGAAAATCTGTCTGCTGCACCCAAAGCTGCAATTTACTGATACAGAGTGACCTGGGCAACCAGCTAAACTTCGTTTCATAATCTTTAGGCATCATGTTTCCCTCCATCCAAACCAGTATGGTGCCAGAATTACCACTGGAGGTACAGAACTAACTCAGCTCCTGCAGAAAGCGTCTGCTACCAGCTCAGACAACACTCAGAAGAGCTCAGTGACTTATCACAGGCAGCTCACATCACCCGCAACTGTAACTCTCCCATCACTGCCATCTTGCCTAATGATGGGTTGCTCCCCATCCATGTGTTCCTTAGTTAAATAATCACCTCCTTCAGCACAAGACATAGAAGGGAAAGAATGCAGCAAGCATTCAAGGGCTCCCTTGCAGGAGGAATCGGAATGCTTCGTGTCTAACATGAACAGAGGTCTGACATAGTTAAACAGAAGTAGCCAGATGCTCTTCATCTGCATTTGTCACCCGCTTGTACACACACAGACTGAACCTCATGGCTTTCTGGTGTTGACATCAGCAGAGGTTCACCTGCATCAGTGCAGAAGAGCCAATGTGTGGTGGCTTTCCAAAGTGAACAGATAGATTTGCATCTGCACAGCCCTTAGTTCCAGCTACAGGTAAATGCCTTCAGGCACCATCTCGCCCAGGTGACTGTACAGAAAGGCAATAACCACACTGATTCCTACCAGAACGATGAGAAATCATTTCACACTAAAGATGAGGTTCACTAATAAGACACATAGCAGCAGCTGAACCTTCAGTAACCGGCTAAAGGGAAACTGGGGTTGATTTCTGTCCCCCCCTTTTGTTTTGATACAATGTGGTCTGGTAACTGATTGGAATTTTTCTTCTGCAATAGCAAGCCCATGAGAGGGATGATAGCAGTAACACTGACTCATCTCCTCTGCAAGGGAGGGATGCTTACAGCCAGAAGCCAGGCATGCCGCTAGGAACAGCCCTGCCTCACAAGCCCCCAGCTCCCACTGAACCCCTGAGGCCTGTGACAAGTGGCAGCAGCGAGGGGGAGTTGCTGAGGAGCCCGAGGCACTCACAAGTCAGACTGTGTCACTTTGTCATTCCACTCTCCAAGTTTCTCAGATGTTTTCACATAGCTAGAAACAGAAAGTGTTAATGAATATAACTCGAATATTCATTTCTGTAAGACAACGACACAGATCTCGGTTACAAACGAATAACAGAAATGTAGGGATGTAGGAGGGAAAATGAGGGAAAGGGAGAGAATAAACAGCAAGAGGACCAGCTCAGTGATCTGCTGGGCAGCAGCACTGTCAGTAGCTACAAGTCCCACACTGTCAGTAACTCCAGATTCCAGTTAAGTTACACAAGGCCTTTTAGACTGAACAGCATCTCCATGGCCACTGCGAGTCCCTGACACTCAGGCACAACTGCAGGGTCACAGCAGGGTTCTTTCAGCACTGTCAAGCACTGCAGTAATCGTGCCCTTACTGCCTGCTCAGGGTTAGTTTCACTTCACATCTTCTTTAGGCAGAGATGACTCTGTAACACATGGATATTGCAGGGGGTTTTTTCCCTAGGAAGCGCAGGCTTTTGAATTCAAGCTGTATGACTCAGGAAAGAGCTTCTGAGCCAGGGCTCTGCACTGGAGCTTTGAAACTCCTTGCGCTTCTCTTTGAGCCTGGGTTCAGAACAGGAGAGCAGCTGAAGACGCCTCAAACAACGGGCAGAAAAGGGGCAAACAGGACTGTCCAGTGGTGAGCTGGATCTCGAACATCATGGGAAAGGGCATCCAGCAGGAGTTTATCCCAGTCACAGATAGGAGAGTTCCGTTTACACTGACATAAAGACACTGGCTTTAAAGATTTATTGCTCTTAAGTGCCTTTTGCTCCAGAACAAAAGCCTCCGGTTGCTTGGAAGAGCCCTGGAATGTGCTGCTGGGAAATCATTATGAGAGAGTCACGTTTAAATACACAGGCATCACAGCAACACTTACGCATTGGAGACTTGGACATCGTGCCAACTTTTAGACAGGTTTTGCTTGAGCCCATCCAAGGGAGTCAAACCCAGCTTCCTCTTTAGCTCTCCACAGTGCCTCTCCTTAGCAGCCAGAACCTGCCTGAGAGTGCCGATCTCTTCTTCCACCTTAGGGAAAAGGAGAGGTTGGTTTTAAAGCACAGCTTAGTAAAACTCTCAAACCTGAGCCAGTTTTCTACCTCCCTCAAAGCCGAGTTTTGGGAGGAATTGGGAGGAATGTCAGGTACACACAGCACAATTCAACTGACCACAAATGGTGGTGGAGCGGCAGGTCTGACAGCCCAGCCTTCAACTGGGAAAGCATCCATGGAAGTCCCTGCACTGGCACCCAGATTAACAGAACTCATTGCTAGTCTTGTTGCCATTTCAACAGCAGATAAAAATCTGTTGCCAAACCTTATTAATGAAGGTTTCTCTTTTATGACTCTTTGCCTGTCATGTCATTACAGCAAAGAGCTTTTCCTCAGAGATCTCCCTTATGTCTTCACAGTATTCCAGAGCTGCTCCCGGGTAGAGAGGGTTCATTTGTACTTTAACAGATGCATATGAGCGCTCAAGAGCGGCCAAGCATGCAAGTCAAAGCCCCACCAGGAGCTTCCCGGGTGCTATGGAACAACTGCAGCTACATTTCAGATGGAGATTATAAACTGCCCTTTAAGCCCCCAAAGGGGGCTGAGATTTAGGCTGTTACATTACAAACTCAGCTCTTCAAAAGCACACAGACACCACAAGTAGTTACCTATGAATGCAATAGATATTTAAGAGAAAAAGGTAGAAAAAGAGGCCATATCAAATGCTCCACTGTTTCAGCTTCCTAAGGAAAAACAAGTTTCAGCCTGGAGAAGAGAAGGCTGCATGGAGACCTCAGAGCAGCTTCCAGTACCTGAAGGGGGCTTATAGGGATGCTGGGGAGGGACTCTTCATTAGGGACTGTAGTGACAGGACAAGGGGTAACGGGTTCAAACTGAAACAGGGGAAGTTTAGATTGGATATAAGGAAGAAGTTCTTCACTGAAGGGTGGTGAGGCACTGGAATGGGTTGCCCAGGGAGGCTGTGAGTGCTCCATCCCTGGCAGTGTTCAAGGCCAGGTTGGATGAAGCCTTGTGTGGGATGGTTTAGTGTGAGGTGTCCCTGCCCAGGGCAGGGGGATTGGAACTGGATGATCTTGAGGTCCTTTCCAACCCTGACTATTCTATGATTCTATACCACTTGCCCCAAGTGTTCTCTCCCTTCAAATGAAGCTAAAAGCCTACACGAAGCTCACAGCATCAAAAGCTACTTACATCCTCAGAGCTCTAAGTTCAGCCGTCCTGGGAAGGAGCACACAACACACGGCCCCGTTTGAAGTCTCCATCAGCTTTGTGCTCTTTAACAATCACCCCAGGCACACAAAGGTACCAGCACGGCAGCGCTCAAGCATTGCCCTGCTCCTGGGGGCTCCTTCCCAGCAGGGCAGAACCAGGGCCCCCGCTCACAAACAGGAGTTACCTTGGCGAGCTCAGACCTCAGCTCCTCCTCTTCGGCCAGGGTCAGCCCCTCGGGCGCAGCGGCTCTGGCCGAGGCGCCGCTATCCACGGGAACGTCCGTCATGGCATCGGCCAGCAGACCTTTGTTGGGAGAGTTAAGGTTGATATCTGCCACAGACAAGGAGCAGAGGGCACACGGAGTAAGCAGCCAGCAAGCAGCGATGCAAACCTGAGCAGCCCGGCGGGGAAATGAAGGCAGAGAAAAAGAGGAAGAGAAAGCTCCGGCGGGGTTTCCTCCGCCAGCATCCAGCAGCGCCGCTCCCCCGCCCCGCACCGGGACGGGCCCGGACGGGAGGGACCGGCCCGGGGAGGGGAGAGGAGGCAAACGAGCCGGGGAAGGCGGACGGACCGCGACCGGCGCGGGGAGGGCCGGCGAGCCGCCAGCGCCCTCCGGGGGCCCACAAGGCCCGCTTCCCCCCTCACGGCACCGCCGGTGCCCGCCTCCTCCCGCACGGCATCAACCCGCGGCTCGCACCCCGCGCCCATCGCACCCACCGGGGCCGTCTCCCCCCGCATCAAGCCCGACCCGAGCACCCCCCCCCCCCCCCGGCACACGGAGGGGGTCCCGGTGCTGCCCGTACCCTGACTCGCGCTCTCCATCGCGGCGCCCGCTCCCGTCCACCCGCGGCCGCCGCCTCCTCCTCCTCCTCCTCCTCCCCGCCTATGACGCTGCCAGCGCCGCGCCGCTTCCGCCGAGGGGCGCGGGGAGATGGCGTCACCCGGCGCGTTGCCACGGCAACAGCGCCACGTGCCGCCGCCGCCGCCGCCTGAGCCGTGCCCGTCACCGGAAGCGGGGCTGGCGTCAAGGGGGTGCCGTAGCGCGGGGCGGACGGAGGGGGCAGCACCGGAACGGGCCTGAGCCGGGACCGGGAGCTCGGTGGTGAGCACGGTGGTTAACCCGGTAATTAACACCGGTAATTAACACCGGTAATTAACCGATAATTAACCCGGTAATTAACCGATAATTAACCCGGTCATTAACCCAGTCATTAACACCGGTAACTAACCCTGTAATTAACCCGTTAATTAACCCGGTAATTAACCGTTAATTAACCCGGTAACTAACCCTGTAATTAACTTGGTAATTAACCCGGTAACTAACCCTGTAATTAGCCCTGTAATTAACCCGGTAACTAACCCTGTAATTAACCCGGTAACTAACCCGGTAACTAACCCTGTAATTAACCCGGTAACTAACCCTGTAATTAACCCTGTAATTAACCCGGTAACTAACCCGGTAACTAACCCTGTAATTAACCCGTTAATTAACCCGGTAACTAACCCGTTAATTAACACCGGTAACTAACCCGGTAATTAACCCGGTAACTAACCCTGCAACTAACCAGGTAACTAACCCGGTAACTAACCCGGTAATTAACCCGGTAACTAGCCCGTTAATTAACACCGGTAACTAACCCGGTAATTAACCCGGTAACTAACCCGTTAATTAACCCGGTAACTAACCCGGTAATTAACCGTTAATTAACACCGGTAACGAGGCGGGCGGCTGGGCCGCGGCCCCGTTTGTGGCTCCCGTGTAGACCCGACAGCCCTCGCAGCACCGCCCGGTACTCGCCGGGTGCCCCCGGGGTCGGTGCCCGCAGCTCCCCCACGGGACGCGGCGGCATCGGGTCCCCTCGGCCCCGGCGTTGCTGTGCCGGGGCCGGAGACAGAGCCCGGGTCCGCTCCTGCCCCGGGGCTGCGGCTCCGCTCCCCGCAGCTCCGTAACGCGCCTGGGTGAAGCCCTGCTCGGCTGGAGCCTCCTCCCAGCTCCCATCGGCTCCCGAGCCTTTTCCAAGCACCCATCCATAGGATCATGGAATGGTTTGGGTTGAAGGCACCTTAAAGCTCATCCGGTTCCAACCCCTGCCACGGGCACGGACACCTTCCCGTGGAGCAAGGCCCTGGGTGCGGTGTGGAAACGGAAGCGAATGCGAATGGGGACGGGGGAAGGAGTCTTCCTGAGCCCTTCCCGACAGCGCATCCCGGCAGCGCCCACGGGAATGCCCTTCCCGGGGCCCGTCCCCGGCGCCCGCTGCGGGGAGTGCTTTAAGAGCTCCGCCTGTGGTCTGGGGGTGGTTTTGGGGGGTTATGGCGGTGTTTGGGGCCCCAGCACACGGCTCCTTTGGAAGCGGAGCTCACTGAAACCCGGGTGCAGTTTTCCCGGCTCAGCAGAGCCTGATTCCTGCAATGCTGGCCCCGAGAGGCGGCTGCAGCAGGAGGAGCCGGGAATGCTGCGGCAGGCAGGGAGCTGCAGTGGGAAGCCCCATTGCCAAGTCCAGCCTGGCCGGGCAGGCAGGGATGGGGCTGTTGCCTCCCTCACCCCCCCAAACCCACCGCTCCGGCGCTGGCTCTGCAGTAAATGCATCGTGCTGCCAACCCCATCGCTCCCCATCCCAAGCCCTGGAAGGGCGTTGGGAAGCAGAATTCCTGCCTTTTGGGGGGGGGGGGGGGAAGGAAAATCCTCTTTGTTGTTGCTTCTGTTCAAGGCTGCTCCTGGGCACTCATCTGGGGGCAGAATTCGCCACCGCAGAGCCCCGGCAGCCGCAGCTTCCCCTGGTTCCCCTTTTGGTGCCGTTGGGCTTTTCGCTTCCCTGGGGCCTTGGTTCGTTTCCATTCCTGATCCAGCCCTGATCCCGATCCCGGTTCCCTTCCCTGATCCAGCCCTGCGGAGGCGGCAGGGAGGGAAGGGTCCAGCTTTGCCGGGTGGGGAATGTCTCATCTGGGAGGCAACAGCATCTCCCTGTGCCCGGCATCGCTCCGTGGCTCTGCAATGCTCCTGCTCCCATAGAACACGTTGTTTTCCAGCCCTGGCAGAGCCAGAGCCGTAAATCCCGGCTGTTTCCCAGCAAAACAAGGAGGTGCCTGAGTGGCGGCGCAGGCAGGAGGCAGCACCCATGGGTGTCCTCACCGGGATGCGGATGAACAGGGATGATCCCCAGTCACCAGGCTCGGGCAGGCGCCGCTGCTCCTTGGCTCCGCTTGGAACCCGACAGTCTGGGCTCTGTGCCCCCTTTCACAGCAAGCCCTGACCTAGATTCCCTGCTCCATGAAGCCGCCTGGGCTCTGCTCTCCCTGCGCCTGGAAAGGGCCCAGCGGAGCCGTGCTGGCTCCGGCCCGTGACGCCAGTGGCTGATGGAGGCTGATGGAGCCCTCTCGCATCGTGCCAAGGGCAATTCCCAGGTCCAAGGTGCCGATGGAGCACCAGGAGGAGTGGCCGGTGGGGCTCTCTCTGCACCCAGATGCAGTGGTGATGGTCCATGGCCAGCCCTTGGCCAGCTTCAGCCCAGAGCAGCATTGCTGAGCCCCAGGCACGAACCATCCCATGGCCTAGGTGACATGGGGGGCACAGCATTGCTCAGGGATGCAGTGGGGGGGGAGCATGGCTGGGTGGGCTCCATAGAATTCCAGACTGGTTTGGGTTGGAAGGGACCTTAAAGCTCATCCAGTTCCAACCCCTGCCACGGGCAGGGACACCTTCCAGTAGAGCATCCATCCACCTATTCATCCATCCATCCATCCATCCATCCATCCATCCATCCATCCATTCATCCTTCCACCCACCCATCCATCCATCCATCCACCCATCCATCCATCCATCCTTCCACCCACCCACCCATCCATCCATCCATCCATCCACCCCTCCTTCCCTCCCTCCCTCCATCCCTCCACCCACCCATCCCTCCCTCCACCCATCCGGGGCTCCCCAGCAGAACCAGGCCGCACTTGGTATCAATCCCAACCCCGGCCGTTGGGGGCAAATCCCACACTTAAGAGCAAGAAGCAGCATTAAGCAGCCTGCGCAGCCCCCCCAACACCATGCTCTCAGCACACAAAGGCAGCAGCTGCCCGACCCCCCCCCCCCCGTGTGCCCCAACCCCCCCGTTCTGTTTCAGGTGGGATGGATCCGCTTTCCCTGGTGGAGCGTGGGGCGCGGGGCGGTTTTGCTGTTCCCCTTTCCCGTCCCCCACCATCCCCTGTGTGCTGCAGGACATCACCGCCCGCTTCTGCTTTTCCCCCAGCCCAAACCAGTCCCGAGCCCGCACTGGGGGCACCGGGGGGGGACGGGGACACGGTTCCTCTTTCTGAGCCGCTGGAGGAGGTCCAGGGACTCTTCAGTGGGGCTGAGCCGAGGGGACGTGGGTGCAGCTGTGGGGCCGCAGGGCAGATGGCACCATTGGCTGGATCAGGAGCATCCTCTGTGGGATGCGGGCTCCATGCCTGGACCAACCCAACATCCCCGCGTTGCTGTGTCCCTGTGGATGCGGGTGGCTTGGTGTGGATACAGGGATGGAGCAGCCAGGGTGGCCTGGGGTTCTGCACCCTGGGGATCCCCAAGGGGTTCCTGCCTCGGTCCTGCTTTTACCTGGTGAATTCCCAGCCAGCAGCTGGGCTTCCCCACATACACACTCATCTCCCACTCCAAAGCCCTTTGGGAGCCATGGGATTGATCCCAGCCAGGGATGGGGCAGCTCGGGCTCTTCTCCATGACCAACCAGCCTCCTCCTGCTTCCTTTGGGGCCAATTTCAGAGCCCCTCATTGCATCCCTCCCCCTGGAAACGGGTCCCTTGTTTTCTGCCTCATTATCCCGGCTCATTTGGATGCTCCCAGCTGGGAAGCAGTTCCTGGGGCTCCCTTTACTCACCATAGGTGCCAGCCACCAGCGCTGCCTCCCCGGCCATGGGGCTTCCCTCCATCCCCTCCTCGTCACCTCTTGAGCCTCTTACGCTGCTCGTTTCCACGCTCAGCACCAGGAATTCCCCCTGGGATGAGCTGCTCCTCACCACAGCAGAGCCCAGGGAGCCCCACTCCAGCCCCACCCCAGCTCCCTGCTGCCCAGGAGCTCCATCCCCATGACCAAGCCAATCCCAAGGGGATGCCATGGGGATGTGAGGGGAAGGCTGCGGTCCCGGGGGTTCCCCTGCAGGCACAGGATGACGCGGGGACCCGTGTGTGCTTGGGGACGGGGGACGTGTGCGGCTGAAGGACCAAATCCCATCGTGGGATTTGGGAGGGAGCCACATCCCATCCCATGGCCCTGAGCTCCCAGCCCGCCTGGGACACAAGGGATGCTTCCCAAGGGATAAAGGGTGCAAGAGCTGCAGCTGTGACCGGCTCTGGGCCTCAGCGTGTGATGTCCTTGCTGGCACCCAGCGAGCCTGGGAGCTGGGGTCGGATCCGGCCTCCATCCCTCCCTCGCTCTCCTGCCCGGAAACAGCCTGGGCAGGAACCCTCCTCCTCCCTGCTCCTGCCTGATTTTCCCTTGCCCTGCCCAGGGCTGCTCGGGGACCTGCTTCCCACCCTGCTAACCTCACCCTGGGCTCCATCCAGCACCATCTGCCGCTTGGAAAAACCCTGCTCCCTAAGCTGCCCTAATCCCTGAATCCTATCTGCGTTCCGCACTCAGCTGCCAGCCAGGAGCATCTCCCCCGGCCACCTTCCCTATGGCATTCCCGGCTTTTCCCTGCCCGTGGTGCTGGGATCGGGTGGGCGCTGGGCAGGATCCATCCTGCGCTGCGGGAAGATGCCAAATGCTCGGAGAGAAGAGGGAAGAAAAGCACCAAATGATGCTCGATGCTTCCTCCTCCCTCCCGTCCTCTCCGCGGCCAGGGCAGGAGCGCAGGATGTGACCCGGGATCAGGAGGCAGCAAAGGGGCCAGAGCCCGGGGGCCGGGACCTGGCAGCAGAAGAAAGGGACCGGGGGGGGGGGGGGGGCAGATTGGGGGGGACGAGCTGGGCTGGAAGAGCCGACCCCGGCGGCTCAGGAAGCTGGGGCTTGGGGGGTGGGGGGGGCTCCCCCCGCTCTTCCCAATGAGGAAGCGCAGGGGGGAGCTTCCCGGAGGATGCGGGGACTGGCGGGGGGAGGAAGCGCCGGACACAGCTGCACAACATCTGGCAGCGGCCTGGCCCCCCCCCCCCCCGGGACCAGCGCGGCGCTTCCTGCCACCCCTCTGCGGCCAGATGCGCGCCCGCTCCCCCCGGGGCTGCACCCGGCGACCCCGTCCTGAGGGATGGGATGTGCCTAATGCCTGCTCCCAGTTCAGTCCCAGTTCAGTCCCAATTCAGTCCCAGTTAGCCCCAATTTAGTCTCAATTCAGTCCCAGTTCAATCCCAGTTCAGTTCCAGTTCAGTCTCAGTTCAGTCCCCATTCAGTCCCAGTTCAGTCCCAGTTAGCTCAAATTTAGTCTCAATTTAGTCTCAATTCAATCTCAGTTCAGTCCCAGTCCAGTCCCAGTTAGCCCTAATTCAGTCCCACTTCAGTCTGAATTCAGTCCCACTTCAGTCCCAATTCAGTCCCAGTTCAGTCCCAGTTAGCCCCAATTTAGTCTCAGTTAGTCCCAGTTCAGTCCCAATTCAGTCCCAATTCAGTCCCAGTTCAGTCCCAGTTAGCCCCAATTTAGTCTCAATTCAGTCCCAATTCAGTCCCAGTTCAGTCCCAGTTCAATCCCAGTTCAGTTCCAGTTCAGTCTCAGTTCAGTTCCAGTTCAGTCCCAGTTCAGTCCCAGTTAGCCCCAATTCAGTCCCACTTCAGCCTGAATTCAGTCCCAGTTCAGTCCCAGTTAGCCCCAATTTAGTCTCAGTTAGTCCCAGTTCAGTCCCAATTCAGTCCCAGCTCAGTCCTAGTTCACCAGCGCTCCCAGGACCCCGCGGTCCCCATAGCACCCCGGGGACATGTGGCCCTGTCACCTCTGTCATCCCCATCCTTTGACGGCTTTCCTGGCTCCCATGGCGGGGACCATCAGCTTCGTGTCCCCACATGGGGTCTATTCCCCCAGCGCCAGCGCAGGACAGAGCATCCAGGACCACCCTACCCCAGCCAGCGCTTCCCACCCAATTCCTTGTGCCTGGAATCCTTGTGGACGCAGACTGCCCCAGGCAGGGAGCTGCCCATCACCCAAATAGCCGGGGAAGGTTGAAAAGCAAGACAGGATTAGCCGCGGGCAGGGAAAATAGCTCCAAAATAGCTTCCTGGGATTAAAAATAGCCAGCGGACCCGAGCCGCTGCCGCGGGGGGACGCAGGCACCAGCTGGGCCCCGCCGCCCGCTCCCTCTCTATGGGACAATTAGGGGCATTAAGGGGAGCTCAGGGCTCCTCGGAGCCATCTGGCCCCTTGGCTGCAGGATCAGGCCCATTCCGGCTGATCCCAGCCAGCCCCATGGTGGGGATGGACCCCAAAGCTCCGTTATCCCCCTTCACAGGGCAAGCGGTGCGGTGAAGTCGACACAGGAGAGGGAAGGGATGGGATCCAGAGGGACCTGGACAGGCTGGAGAGGTGGGACCATCCCTGGCAGTGCTCAAGGCCAGGTTGGACACAGGGGCTTGGAGCAAGCTGCTCCAGTGGAAGGGGTCCTTGCCCGGGGCAGGGGTTGGAGCTGGAGGAGCTTTGAGGTCTCCTCCCACCCAAACCACTCCGTGGCTCTGTGATGTCCCCAGGGATGCTCCCGGCTGTCCCAGGGCGCACATCGGGGTTTCCCCTGCGGGCTGGATCAGTCCCGGCTGGCGGCAGGCACGGGTCAGCCCAGCCGGGAGCAATGCACTGGGGCTGCCCCACTCCCAGCACCGGAAACCCCAAACTGGGGCGATGCTGGGACCCCCCCCCCCCATCCCGGGCAGCCCCGGGGGTTCTGCCCCTTGTTGTATCCCATGAGCTCCCATTCCCCTCCTCTTGGTCAGGGCTGTTTGACCCCGGGGCTGAGCTGGGATCCCCCTTACCCTGCTTGGGAGACCCCCGGGACAACGGGAATCCAACCTGAGCCCCAGTGCCATGGGGGGTGCCAAGCAGGGATGTGGCTGCTGCCATCACCTCCTGTTGGGGACCAGAGACAAAGGTGGTCTCGGTGATGAGGAACAAGGACCAAAAGCCTCCAGTGAGCGCCGTGTCCTCAGCCCAGCCCCGGCGCTGGGAGCTGCGTTTGACATTTTCACCTCCACCTCCTGTTTTCTGCTCTCCTCCCACCCAGCGCTTGGAAACGGCTCCTTTCTTCCCCCCCGCTTTTCTTCCCGCATTTCCGCTGGCCCTGGGCTTTGTGCAGTGTTCCTTTGGGACAAGGGGGATTCCTCCGGCTCGGATGGGAGCGTTGGGGGCTGCAGGGGCAGGCAGGAAGAGCCTTGGGAGGAATAAATCCCTTTCTCCTGGAGCCGCAGGAAAGCGCAGGTCCCGGGGCTCAGGCTGTTAGAGCCAGAACGGTGCTCATGGGGATGGCTGCTGGGTGCCAGTGCCTCAAGGGGGGGTCACTCTCCGTGCACCCCAGTTATCATCAGCCCCATCCTCTCCCCAGCCCCGCTCTGCCCCCGCCGGGCATTAACCGGCTGATCCCGCTCGCAGCCTCCCTAAGGCACTTAAGAGAGGTTAAAAACAGCAACTGGCCCAGCCCTGACCCCAGGGGACCCTCCGGCGTCCCCAGCTCCATGGGCCCCCCCCATTCCAGGCGGGTGATGGGTGTCATCTCCATCACCCCCCCCCCCCATCCTGCTGAGGCGGCGGGTGCAGACATGGGGGTGCCCCATCCGCATCACCTGCGATGGGTGACACCAGTAAAGGGCGCTGGGACCAGTCGGGCCGCTGCAAAGGGCGGTGGGAGAGGGCGAAGGGGTCCCTGAGCATCCTCCCCTCTCCCTGCCCCAGCGCTCCCGCATCCTTCCCTGCGCATCCCTCTCCCTCCCTCACCCCTCGGGGGGTGCCGGTGGGCGCGGGGCGCCGCGGCCGGAGCGGACCTTTCCCCTCCGTTCAACGCAGCCCGAGCTTCGCGTTCCGGAAAGCCCCGGGGGGGCCGGGAGGAAGCGGCGGGGGGGGGGGAGCGCCCAGGGCAGGAAACAGCCCCCGGCAGCGGCAAAGGCGCTGAGACGCAAACGGTGCGTGGGTAACGGGGAAACTCCCCGGCAGCGGCCCCATGGCAGGGACCCCCCCCCCCCCCCCGAGCCCCCCGACCCCGCTGCACACGCACCGGGGTTTGCCCTGACCGCAGCCGCACGTCCCCTGGGGCTCATCCTCAGCGTGTGCCGCGCCTGGGTGCAGAGGGCAGCATCCTCCGCACCTCAGGGATGCAGAGGGAGGTGGGATGGGTGCTGGGGGAGACCCTGGGATGCTGGGGGAGACCCTGGGATGCTGGGGGAGACTCTGGGATGCTGGGGGAGATCCTGGGATGCTGGGGGAGACCCTGGGATGCTGGGGGAGACCCTGGGATGCTGGGGAAGATCCTGGGATGCTGGCAGACAGCAGGCAGGGAAGGAAGAGCCCTCATGATACAGCATTTTGCATCCCACCACCCCCTGCCCTGTCTCCTTCAGGTCCAGCCCAAATTGCTCCTTGAGGGCTGGGCAGTTGGTTTTGGTCCCTGTCCCCCTGCCATGACTGAGTGGGACCATTCCCATCACGGGCTCCGTGCCCATCTCTTCGCAGCGTTTCACTCCTGAGGGGCTCCACCACAGGCTCCCACTCATCCTTCAAGGATGCTTACGGTGTCCCCCATCTCCTGCTCTCCCCCTGCCTAAAGTGGGATGGGGTCTGGAGCTGATCCTGCTCCTGGCTGGCGTTTCCCATCCTGCCTTTCCCTCCCCTCACATCCGTCCCTGGGACCCCAGTTCCTCCCAATCACTCCTCCCTTGGATGCCCTCCCTGTCCCCCCCACGACCTCCCTCTGCTTCCCAGGGTCCAGTTCCTATTTCCTGGGGAGAGTTTGGTTCTTTTCCCCCATCCCCAGCCCATTTGTTATCAGCAGCACTATTATTTCCTCCCTGCCCACCCACCTGCTTATTTTAGCTGCTTCTTCCTTCCTCACAGCTGCTTTTGGAGCTGAGTCCTGCCCTGCTCCCCCAGCCCAGCCACATCAGCCCCAGCATCGCCCTGACACCCTGATTGGGTGCAGGGTGCTGGATGCTGGTGCTGAGTGCAGGCAGCCAAAGGGTTCCAGACTGAGCTGCCCATGGGCACGGTTCCCTGCCTGCCCCTGCGGAGGCTCTATTTAAGGCAGGATCCTGCCATCACTCCATGGCTAATTGAGGCCTGTGGCTGCCCTTCCAGGCTCCTTGGCTCCCTGGACCCTTTCCTCCCTGCCTGTGCTGTTCATGGCTCGCCTGGCCTCTGCCTGAACCCTGCCTGTGCCCCTGCCTGCCCCCCCCCCCCCCCCGCAGCCTGCACCAGCTTCTGGAGCACTGCACCGTGTAAAACAGTTGTCAATGCAGCATCTTCCATCAGGGAAAAAAAGATGGGTCACATCCCACTGCCCTGCCTGAGCTCTGCCTGCATCCCCACACCCTGTCTGTATCCCTGCATCCATCCCAGCATCCCCGCCTGCATCCCGAAATCCTACCTGCATCCCTGCATCTTGCCCCCATCCCTGCATCTTACTTGCATCCCTGCACCTTACTTGTATCCCTGCACCCTGCCTGCATCCCCACACCCTTTCTGTATCCCTGCATCCATCCCAGCATCCCCGCCTGCATCCCTGCACCCTGCCTGCATCCCCACATCCATCCCAGCACCTCGGGGCAGGCACTGAGGCTTCTCCCCTGGCCAACCTTCAGCGTTTAAACCACGTTTTCACGGCGAGGTTGTGATGCTCCAAGAGAGGAGGCTTTGAGGAGGGGGTTGGCAGATGCTGACCCTGCCAAGGACCCCGCAGGACCCCCTCAGGGACCCCCCCTGCCCGTGCTGAGCTGCAGCCGCCTGTGTCCCCGTTCCCAGCGCATCCGGAGCTCCCGGCGCGGCGCTGCCAGCGGAGCCGGGAGCTGTCGGCAGCTCCTTATTTATTTAAAGCTCCGGCTTTGCGGGAGCACCGGGTCCTGCCGGGAGGGATCCGGGGCCGGGAGGCTGGGAGGGCCCCCCCCTGCTCCCCCTGCCCGGCCCTGGCCATGGAGCGGGATGGGGGGAGCACGCTTCCCAACCCGCTGCTGTCACCCAGACCCGGCGAGCAGCGCTTGGCCCCCGCCATGGCTCGGTCCCTCGGTGGTGACAGGGACGTGTGGCTCAAGCACTGTTGCCAAGGTAACCCTGGATGAGCCTCCGCATCCCTCTGTGCCCCTGCATCCCTCCGTGCTCCCTCATCCCTCTGTGTCCCTGCATCCCTCCATGCCCTCGCATCCCTCTATGCTCCCACATCCCTTCCTGCCCTCGCATCCCTCTGTGTCCCTGCATCCCTCTGTGCCCCCCACGCCAAGGAGCCTGCCGGGGCCTCACTGCCACCAGAGGGACAGGGACAGGGAGGGTACCAGCCACGGGGAGGAGGGATGGGGAAGGGGAGAGGTGCAGGACATCCCTTCCCATTCCCATCACCGCCGTCCCCTGGGCACGGGTGTGTTCGACCCATCCCAGAGACGGGACCTCGGGAACCGCATGGGCCAGGTCAGGGTGTTCCCGTCCTCCCTCCTGCAGCACCTCCCAGGGAGACAACCAGAAATAGGAGCTGTGGTTCCCCACCCAGCCGCGGGCATGGGGCCAGGGCCAGGGTGGGAGCACACCCCGAGTCCCGGGGGGGCACCGTGGCTTAAATCAGCCCTGAGCATCCCTTGTCCGGGTGCAACGCGGGTCCTACCCCCGGGATATGGGGGACAAGGTGACCCATGGGGGGTTCAGCTCCGCAGCCCTGCCTGCTGCAAGGAGGGAAGTGGCCAGGATGCTGCCAGGATGCTGCCAGCCTGCCCTGGGCACCGTTTCCATCGCATCCCTCCCTCCTCCATCTGCTCCCGCCGGCTCCTCGGGGCCCTCCTGCATGCGGGGCCACCGGCAGCAGCTCTTCCTTATTGCAATACGTTCCACTCCATCACCCCCAAGATCTGCATCCACAAGACCTGTGTGATGGGGATCCGATTCCCCACTGCTAACACCTCAGTAAAGGGCTTTGAGGATGTAAAGCTCCATATAGGAGCTGAGCATCATTTCTGGTATTGATTTCACTGCCCAGCCCCTGAGATGCTGCTGGAGAACACGGAGCTCTGGGTAAAGCCTCTTGAGTCCCTAGGGAGGCAGCAGGGATGGATGCAACCCAGGCTTGGAGCAGAGAAGGAGAAATCCCTTATGTGTACGCACAAAATGCTCCCAGGTCTGTACCCTTCCAACAGCAAACACGCATCCTGCAGGACAGCAACGCTCTCCTTGTGATGGAGAAGCTGTTGTGGGGCAAAACCCCACATCAGGGGCCATGGGGAGGGATCTGAGCCCTGCCTGGCTCTCACAAACACAAATGTCAGTGTGGAGATAAGGAATGGCTGATTACAGCATCCACCAGCATGGGAAGACGGGAGAAAACTGCTCCAGGTTTATTCCATTTGGAGAATTCCCCCTTTCCGTAAATCATTTCCATGCTCTATCAGGGCTCCTTTTATTAACGGAATTAATTCCTCCTTAGCCTTTTCAGACTTAAGATGCTTCCTTTCCTTAGGAAAGGGTAAGCAGCCCGGTGCCGTGTGCCGCACGCTGGGCATCCATGAATGATGCCAAATGGGGATATTCCACCTGCACTGAAACCGAGATGGAGTCGGACCCAAAGGGAGCTGCAGGGAATGAGGTGGAAACACTCCCTGGCCCCTGCCCTGCTCATCCCACCCTGTGGATCCAGGGATTGGGACCATGAATGCTCTGTGCTGTGGCTCACCCCTTCCCTGAGAGCCACTTTCTGTCCCCAGCAGCCTTTACCTTACACTTTGTGATTGTGTTTCATGGAATCTGACACCAGCAAAGGGTGGGGGGAATTGGTGGGGCTGGAAACAACCCCTCTGTGTGTCCCCAGCCCTGGATGTGCCACATGGGAGAGGTTTTGGGAATGGAGGTGGCTGAGCTCTGAGAGAGGATGGAGCAGGGCTGCAGCATCCTCATCCCACCCAGGGCACTGGTTTGAGCTGCCGGGTGCAGAGAGGGATCTTTGGGAAGTGGCAAGGCCAAGGTCATGTCCATGTAACTCCTGGGTGGGACAGGATGCTGAGGGGCTCTGCGGGATGAATCCGGATGCGGATCCAGGCTGTGGAAGAGCACAGGGAAGCGCAGACCCCATCAGCGCCTGAGAGCCCACCATGTCCCTATAGCACCCCACTGTCTGCCCAGCATCCACCACCCCACAAGCCAAGCCCTAGGTGTCCTGCAGCTGCACAGGACCCTGAGCCATGAAGGATCCAGAGCGGATGAGGTCAGGTCAGGATGGGTTTGGAAGCTGGAGCTGCAGGAAGGGCGGCCAGAGCCTTTCATTGGAGGCAGCCATGTGAAGGTGCTTGATGGGCTTCGGACAGCCCCATCCCCACACACCATCCCCATGGACCACCTGAGCCCGGAGCTGCCCTGGATTCAGAGCAAGTAAAAGCTGGGTGGATGTGCAGCATCTCCTGGGTGATGCTCCCAACCAGAGCAGGACCCACTGCCTGCATCCCCCATCCCTGCCCTGCGCTGATGGACCCGGGCAGGGCAGAGCCTGGAGCCCCTGCGATGCTCCAGTGAACCCCTGGGCTTTGGGAGCCCCAGGGAGGATTTCCTGCCCCAGCAAAGGGCGCCGGGAATGCTCCCGGCTATGGGAATTTCGGGAAACGCCTCCCCAATTCCCTGCTCCGGGGTCACTTCCCGCAGTGGGAGCCGGCAGGAGCAAGGGCCTGACACCTCCCTGCCAGCACCCAGCGGGGAATGCCCATGGCAGAAACGACCAGGAACCCGTAAAGCCGGAGGATAAACCCGGCTAATGCTGGGCAAGGGAAGGAAGTGGGGAGGGAGATGCTGTGCTGGGGCCAGAGGGTGGGGAGAGGAACCAGCTCCACCACTGACTCACCCCCCGGCAGCCCTGGGAACGCCACCTCGCCCCGTAACTACCAAACACAGCGCTGATAACCCGGCGCAGCGCCTCTCCTGCCCCATTCCTGGGATGCCGACTGCAGTTCCTGGGGATAAAGCAGAGGAGCTGACCTGGATTTCCCCCAGCGGGGTCTGATCCTCACCTCAGCATCCCACCCCTCCGGGTACCACCGCAGGGATGCTTCGGTGGGCCCAGCGCTGCTGAGTGGGGACATCGGAGCTGCCTCCCTGCCTGTGACCTGCCAGTGGGGGAACGGCTTTGAAATCCAGGTTAAAGAAAGACCCAGCAAAGAAACCACGCAGAGCCCCACTTCTGCTTCCTGTTTCGGGGTCCGCAGCCGGCGCCTGCGGGTTGGGCTCGGTGTGAGAAGCAAACCCCCCCCGGTGCTGGGTTCCGGCTCCCGGCGGGGCTGTTCCGGGAAGGGGGAGCAGGGGGTGCCCGGTGCCCGCTCCGCGTTCGGGGGATTTCGGTGGAGTTCCCGTTCTCCCGTTCGCCCCCGCTGCGGGCAGAGCCGGCAGCTGCAGGCAGCGGCTGCCCGGGGCAGCAGCATCGATGCTCTTGGGAGGCACTGGGTCACCTCCAGGCTGGGGTTTGGGGTGTTGGAAGGGGGGGGGGGGGGGGGTCCGGCCGTCCCCATGGGGTGAGCATCCTCCCGCGATGGGCACTGCCCCATTTCTCAAGGTGAGGGCCGTGGGCAGCGCGGCAGAGGCGATGGGACTATTTCAGTGAGCTGGGGGAGCTTCACTGCCCTCATTCCCATAAATAAAACACGCAGGGAACAGCCCCTGCTCTGTCCTATTAATTGTGGACCCCAGGGGCCGGGCTCTGTGTGCATTCAGCAGCTCCGTGTCGCCTGCTCCGCTCCCCTCTCCGCAGCCTGGCTGGGCTCAGAGAGCTTCCAAAGCTCCGCAGGATGAGGAATGCGAGGGCTTTGGGGGCACCTTATGGGAAATTCACGTGTTTCCTCAGACAGGGGCAGCCGGGAAGGATGGGGATGTGCGGTGGGTCAGGAGCAGCCCCCAGCCCAGCTCCCTGCCTTCATGGAGCTCTTCCCATCTCCCATTGAGCCGGGTACCGGTACCCTGAGCATCCCTCCGCCCCCAGCGCTCCAGGAGCAGATGAGCTGCGTGGCCTGGTTCCTGCAGCCCCTCATGGAAGACATTAGAACAAGGGAGTTTAATGATGTGGGTTTGCTTCTAGGAGGGCATGGACCTGTCTCTCTTGGGTTTATCAATCACTGCTGGATTTAATGGTGTTTTCTGCACTGGGGGCATGATGCTGCAGCTCCCATCCTCACACAGTTTGGGTCCTGGGTGCTTCTTTTGCCTGCCCCCAGCCACAGCATCCCCCTTCGCCACCAATGCTTACACCTAGTAACCTATCAACGACCGACAGCTACGAGTGACCGTGGCAATGTGGTGGAGTGAAAGCTGGAGAGCAGCCAGCGCCAGGAGCGCGGCTCGCCCCGGGGCTCTGCTAATACCCAGAGATGCAGGGCCCCCATTTCGCAGTGAGTCAGACTCACCCTTCCTTCCTCAGGAAAACCTGTGATCAGATAAAGCCATCAAACTATCTGGTAAGAATAAACAAGCTTGCATCTGCACGGATGCAGGCCATACCCCCTCTAACCCCGCGCCGAGAGAGGAGGCAACGTGCCTGCGGCCTTAACCCTGTGCTTAGGAGAGACACCTCCAGCCCCAGCAGCAGGGTTTGCTCATGCGTGTGAGCTGCTCTCCTCCTCTCACATTGCCCTTGCTGGAGGTTGGGAGAGTCAAATCCCAGCTGGCACCGGCACAGCATCCCTCCATCCTCCCTCATCCCACTGAGCCGCATCCGTGCGGCACCAGCAGTAAATGCATGGGGAAAGCAGAGGTGAGGGTGGGCAGAGGAGGGGAGCAGAGGGGGCTCGGGCTGGAGGAAGAAGAAGGAGGGAGGAAGATGTTTGCAACCACGCCAGCAGGCGGGCACTGCCCCCGCCATGGAGTGGGGGCTGCGAGGGGAAGAGCAAAGGGAGGTGTGAAGATTCCCCTGCAGATTAAACCCAAACCTCCCTGCGCTGGCTGCTCGCTAACCCCAGCCTGGGCAGGGGAACGGGGCGGGTTTGGGGCGTGCTTGTACCCCACCGGGTACCCCAAGGGCCCCAGCACTGCCTGTGCCCATGGGATGCTCAGGGGGATGCAGAGCCAGGGTGTTCCCATCCTATCCGTGGGGCTGCATAACCTGCAGCATCATCTCCGGGGGTATCTTCACTCCCATCGCCGCAAAACCCCCTCGGAGGCTGGAGATGAAGGCTCATGGGAGGTTACACTGGCAGCTCCGGCGCTGTTTTCTTATGGAATATCAAGGCTGGAGCGGGATCTGGCTGAGGAGTGCAGAGGGAGGTGCCACGGGGCTGCCTGAACCGGTGCGGGGTCCAGCAGTCAAGGGCAGGAATTGAAGCTCAGGGTCAGTGCGGCATTGCAGGGAGCAGATAATGTGCTACAGGGAACAAATTCCCAGCGGGATAATGAAAGCAGGGGGTTTGGTTTAGGAAAGAGCTGGGAAGACAGCACGGACGTTTTTGGAGGGGCTTGGAATGAGTAAATCCAGGGGGAAAGGAAATAAAGATGGCATTTGTCTTCTTTGCCTGCATCTCTGTGGCACTCCCCAGAGAACAGGGGCTTTTCCAGGCTTTGGGAAAAGCCATGTTTCTGCCTCTGCTTGGGAGCATTCCCAAATGGCACAGCTCTGCCGGGATGGCCTTCAGGGCTCATCCAGTGACTGTTTCCTGATGGCTGAGATCAGGTCGCACACCATGGCTGGGTGAGAGGGCTCCAGCACCAGCTCACACAAGGGATGCAGGCGAGCAGAGGGGAGGCTGGATCCATCCCTGCGGGTGCCCTGGGGACACTGCACCCCCTGAACCCACATCCCCCTGGCCTTGGCCATGGGGTGATGCTGGGCTCTGCCCCTGCTCTGCCTGCCCAGAGGAAGAGGAGACCCCTTCCCGATGGCTGGCTCCATGCGGGATTTTCCGCTGTTTGCCAACGGCCCCTGCTCAGGTGCTGGAGCTCCCTGGCTGGAATTTCACCCCTGGGCTCCCATCGCGGCTCCGGCCGGGCGGCACGAGGGAAGTGACCGGGGCGCAGGCCCGAGCTGCATCCGCCCGGCATTCCCAGCCCGGCCTTATCTGCCAGCTCCCCCCGTGACTCCCCGTTTTCCTCCTCCAACCTTTCCCCACCCCACCCCGTGCTCCCAGAGCGCTTCCTGCAGCAGGGCGAGGGCTGGGGGCTGCGGGACCGCTCCCTGCCGACCCCAGAGAGGAAATCCTGTGGGAGCCAAGGGCTGGGAATGGCGGCCGAGCTCTTCCCAGCGCTGGGAAGCAGCAGGACCGCAGCTCCAGGTGCTGCAGGAGGAGAAACACAGGGGAGAGCACGGGGAGCACCGTGAAGTGCTCACAATGGACACCCATCACTACACATGTGCCATTTAAACCATTTTGCTCTTAAATGGGCTATTTGCCCATTGGGAAGAGTGGGAGGAGAGGTTGGAGGTGGGCATCGCAGCAGGAAGATGCTGGCCACCACATGGGTGATCCCAGCAGCTCCCAGGTCCATAGGAAGCGGGTGTCAGCGCTGCTGCTCATGGGGGTGTGTTGGGGTGCTGGATGCTATTAACTGCCTTTGAACAGCTTCCAACAGAAACCAGTTCATGGACAGCCTCATCCCTCCTCGTGACCAGCAACTTAATATAAATTCAAATAAGGTGCAAAACGGTTCTGATTCACTTCAGGGCATTTTGTGACTGCTTTGCCAGGGCCCTCCTCATTTTCCCTGTTGTTATTATTTTGGAATGGGAAGCCAGGGCTGGATCTGTTGCTACCCCCACTGCAGCTCAGCTCCAGGGACTGCCGCGTGTGGGAGCAGATCCAGAACACTGGGGGTAAAACCCAAAGGAAGCATCCAAGCAGGAGCAAACTGAAGCTGAGCTTTTATCCCTCTGCAGCCGAGGGGCACGGAGCTGGCGTTAACTCACCCAGAAAGGGCTGGTCCATGCTCTCTGCAGCGTCAGCTCCACACAAGGGAGAGCAAACCCTGCCTTACTGTATTTAAGCCTCGAAACTACCACTTGCCTGACTCAACCCCAAACCACACTTCCCAGCCTTCAGCACTTAAGATATATTTAACTGTTGCTTCTGCCTTTCCCAAGTGCCTGTTCCATGCACACTGTGCATCCAGGCTGCATGGAACAGGAGTAACATGCAGCCCAGCACCTTCTTTGGGTTCTGAAGGAAACGGACTCTTTGCAAACAGAGGGATTGGATTCAGCTAAAGCTCTCTGAAGTGCTGTAGCAAAAAGGGTTGAGCTTAACTGAGAGCCAGATCAGAGTGTGAAGGATGCTGGCACCTTGGGATTGTCCCTCTCTGTGTCTACTGGAAAGAGAAATGGGTTTGCTGCTTTCCATAGGAGCTGGTGTGAGCCCCTGAGCAGTGGCTGGAAAGGTTGCAGGTGTGAAGGATGGGGATACCAGAGGAGGAAGGATCAAAACCTGTTCTAAACATGCAATGTCGTGCTGTTGGTCTCAGGAAAGAGCATGGCCCAGGCCCTGGTTCTTCCCAAATGTACAGCAGTGAATGCCAGCAAGGAGCTGTGAAAGGAGATCTGGTTACAGAGAACGGTCTGAAACGTGCAGCGGTGGAGGAAACCTGCTAAAGGGGTAAAGAACCAGAGCACCACGATGTGAAATACAGCAGAAAGCAACCCCAAGATGAGCCCACGCTCAGGAAAAGGAAAGCAGAGGTCATCTAATGGCAGGCGGAGGGTGATGCTGTGCAGCACAGTGATGTGCTTGAGCTTGAACCAGCACCAAAATGATCCCTGGCTTCTGGATGGGAACCAAAGGGGCCCCAGGTTGGCTCGAGGCTCCCAATAGGGGACCAGAGTTTGGCAGGGGGGGAACAAGAGAGAGACTGGACAGAGCCAGGGCAGCACAATGGGGATGGAGCAGCCAGGAGGAGGGCTGGAGACAGAGCTTGCTGCTCTCCTGCCCTCTTCATCCCATGGCCCCAGCACCTTTCATCCTTACCCTCCTCTACACCCTTGGGTGAACCTCAACCAACACCCTGGAGCTGAGCTCACCCAGGCCACGAGAAGATGGGAGTGGGGCTGGAGTTTGGCAGCCCGGCTGCTCCTCCACTTGAGAGGCTTTGAAAGGGAATGTATTTTTGGAGCATTAAAGATCAACTGTTTCTGTCTCCGGCCAATCCCTTTCAAGAGCAGCACCGAAGGAGGTCAGTGGGATGCGGCTGGTCAAATATTTTGTCCATGAACATCATCTCTCACCCCCTCAAGTATTTACAGACCTGGGAGCATTTCCTGCTGTTCCCCTCCCTCGGTGAATAGTTGGTGTCTCTGCTTTCTGCAGCAGGATGGTGCAGGGTGTCTCCGTTAGAGAAGGACCACCCCAGCGCTGCCCTTCGGGTTGGAACACAAACCTAAAGCAGCACAGTGTGTTCAGTCACACAAACGGCCATGGATTTACCCGGCAAGCAGTGAAGCAGCAGCACAAGATAATGAGGAAAACTGCGCGGGGGTAGCGGTGGTGGTGGTGGGGAGCTGGGGTGGGAAGAGGGAGGTTGATTCTCCAGGGCTTCTTTTGTAATCTTCATTCACCATATTTAGTAGGCTTGTGACTTGCCCTTGCTGAGCTGATGGAGAATTCCCCCAAGTGTTTACTCCCACAACCTAGCAAATGCCTCAATACACATCATGGAAAAAGTACAATCGACATCTTCACTCCCACTAGAGAAGGAATTCTGACTTGCCCGGGAGTATGTGCTGTGAGAGAGACAAACGCTGCTTCATTAGCTCCCCTCAGCTGTGCTTTACTCCTCAAGTGACCTGGTCAGGGCTGCCACCACCTCCCTCCCTTCCTTCACCTAAAGACCCCTGACCTTTGATCAGAGCCTTAGGGACAGGAATGTGGGTCCTTTAACCCTTTCCTCCACCGTCAGCAGGATGCTCTCAGTGTAGCTGGCAAAGCCGGTGGTCCAAGGATTTCCAGGGATGCAGAGCTGCTGTGAGGTGCAGGAGCAAACCAGCTTTCTTCCTGCTGCACTTCGGGAAGAACAGGCTTTGGTGATGGAAACACATGTCTACCATGTATGAAACATGGGAACAAACTGGGGATTGCTGTAAGCAGAGCTCACAGATCAGAGATCCCTCAGGATTTTCTGTGCACCTCTATTTCAGAGTACAAAACTTGTAGTGGAAAAAAACCAACCCAGAGTAATCAGGTCACTGGGATTTTCTTAGCATGCTTCCAAACGGACCACATGGCAAGGACACACAAGAAATCATTTTAATTTATTGGATATAACATCTCCTACAAGCAAGACGAATGCAAGCTGGAGCAGAGCTGAAGAGGGGAGCTGGGATGAGAACGCTTCGGCATTGCTGATGATTTTGCAGATGGGATGTGGTATGGAGGCAGCTTTCCTCTACTGCTTGTCCCCAGTCTGTTTCTACCTCACCCCACCACAGGGTGATTCCAAGCACTCCTGTGCTACAGAATTATGGAATTTACCTGTTTTCCCAGTGGCTAAACACGACTAAAGCCCAGATCTCCAGTGGTCTCCTCCTCAATGAAACCTGTGATGTGGTGGTGTGCAGAGGACAGTGATCTGAGCCAGAAACAGTTTAATCTCACAGAGGTGCATCTGTGCTCTTGACCTCTCCTTTGTTCACCTCGCTCGCGACACTTTGCACACCAAAAATCTCACGAACAAGCCTCATTTCTCCTCCAGCTCTTTTTTTCCTGTTCTTTTTATCCCATGCACGTTCTTTGCTTCTTTCTGAGGAGAAACCACCCCTCTTCTGAGGACAGGCGGAGCACGTGCAGTATTTACCTAAAATAAGACACAAACTTCTAATGAAAGGAGGAAGGGGTGTGGGTATATTAAATATTAAAGCTTCCCAAGCCTCCTGAAATCCTTTGTGTGGAGCAGCTTTGGGAAGCTCGGCCCTCAGCCAGCCTCCCCCTCTTGGAGCGCGTTCCCCAGGGCAGTGCCCAGGCTGCAGCTGCTGCTGCTCCGGGGCCTCAGCCCAGCCCCACATGCAAAGAAATACTACATAAATAAATACTTGCTGCCAACAAAGACCTGAGGAAGAAACCCTGGGTGGGAGGAGAGGAAGGGAACGTACACCCTGAACCGGAGCAGCCTTGGGATAATGGGAAGCTCGGTCTCAAGCAGGGAGGAGCGAGGATAAGCAGGAGTGAGCTATAAGCAGGAGTGCTCATAGCTGTGACCACGTATGGTATAGATTTCATGCAAAATCGGTTTATAGTTGCATAAAGATACAGCTCTGTCTTCAATCAGCCCCTCAAACCTTCCCATTTCAACACAGAGCCTAAAAAATAAGACCACCTCAAAGCTTAAACTTAACCAACTCATGCAACAGAAGGATTTAGCACCTGCAGGCGCCGGGGGGAAGAGCTTCACATGCAACACTTGAGCATTGAGGGTGGAAAAAGGGATTCTGGCTGTTCAGCTCCGGTGCTTTCCACCTGCAGGTGACAGGGACTGGAAAACAGACGTATGGGGAGGTGAAGGCAGAGGATTGCATGTGCAGGAGGAGCAGGAGGCAGCGGGACAGCCGCCTGGCACCGTTGTTGCTTAAGCGTAAGAAACGGAGTCCTTCGTTGCATTGAGAGACAATTTCTGCAGAGCCTTCATTTGCATTTTAATGGAACTCTTTCTAGGAAGGTGCTGCTTGGACTCTGTTGCAATAGAAAATAAAGAGGTAATTAAAACCACGCTGGAGTTAAAAGACATTTCATTGTCATTAATCAGGTTCATTCACGGGCTTTTCAAAATCGAAGGTATTGAGGGTGTGTGGGAGGACTTGGGGGTGGAAAACACCACACACAGCATCTGTTTATTTGCATCACAGCCTGAAAAGTGGAAAATAATCTTTTTTTTTGATGAAGGGACGTCCTGGAGATGAAAAGCACCTTGTAGAGGAGGACTTGAATAAAGAATAGGCATAAAACCAACTCCAAGGTTTCAGCAGTAGGTTTCGCTACTTCAAAGCCAGAGATGAAGCAAATCTATAGGACAAGGGAAAGGAAACCCGGGAGGACCTTTCCAAGCCATAGGCACGCAATTACCCGTGATTACCCACCTAAGCTGGTTAACAAGGCAAACAAACGCCCAACCCACGTGGATTTCCCCACTTTGGGGCACAGGCACAGCATGTGGATGCTGATGCACGGGTTGCAAACGTTACAACTGCTGGACCAGCTCCTGCTTTCCCAATCCAGAGATCCAGGAGCGGTTCCCTTGCTCGCCACAGCCGTCGCAGGGTTGGCATCAGCTTCCTCCCCGCTCCAGACCTATCCTGTGCTGTTAAGCCCCATCCTTTGAAATATAGGGCAGTTTGTGTCAGATCCTTCAGCGCAGCAGCCGAAAGAGCAGGATCCTGCCCTTTGCTGCAACAAGAGGGTTTCCATCCCGGGATCTGACGGGCGGGGGGCTCTGATCTCCATCCTGCAGACCCTCATTCTCCACACCTCCGGCCATCAAGCCAGTCCAGCGCCCCGTTTAACGGGCTCTGAAGTCTGCCGGGCTGCAGATCCTTTGTTCCTATTAATTTCTGCGTTAAATACGGTCTCTTATTTCTTAAGAGAGTAAAAAGTGATTTTCCCCCCTCTATAAACTGCTCTGGAGGCCGCAGCTCGGAGCGGGCACGGGCTCCTGTGGGGAGCAAACCGCTGCCCCTCATCCCGGCTGCCCCTCACGGTGGAGCCTGAGGGGATGCACGCGATGAGGGGACACAACCGCGGTGCCTCCTTCCTCGGGCCACGGCAAGGTCGGGCAGGAGCCACCTGAGGTGCCCCAGGGGAGCCCGGGATGGAGCTCGGGATCGGGATCGGGATCGGGATCGGGACCGGGACCGGGACCGGGACCGGGTCCGGGTCCGCCGCCGCCTCAACGCTGTCACGGAGCCGTCCCATCATGCCCCGCGCGGCCGAGCCCGTGCGCGCTCCCCCAGCCCGCCCTTCACTTCCGGTGTCCGGCAGTGGCAGCGCCGCCGGCGGCGCCCCCGCTCCCCCGGCGCAAGGGGAGGGAAAGGGGGCGGAGCCATGGGCGGGGCTTAACGGAGGCCCGTGCCAGCCTCCGACCAATCAGCGCCCGCCAGTGTGGGAGAAGGGGCGGGGCGGAGGCGCCGGCACGCGCCGCGCGGCACCGCCTCTCCCCCCCCTTCAGTCCCCCCCCCCCCCCCCCCCCCCGCGCTCGCCTGTCGCGGGTTCGCGCCCCGCGCGCCCGAGGGAGCGACGGGAGCGCGCCCGGGCCCCCCCCTTTCTACCGGCTTCTCCCCCCACACCCCCCCCCCCAGCTCCTCCGCCCTCCTCCCCCTTTCCCCTTCCCCTCCCCACCCCGAGGAGAGGCACGGAGTGACCGACGGAGCCACGAGCTCCGGCCGCTCCCACACCGCGCTCTCCTCCATGGGGCTCAGGTAAGCGCGCTGCCCCCCCCACCCTGAGGCGAGCGGGGGTCGCCATGGCCGCCCGCCCGCCCCCTGAGGCGGCAGCGCCGGGCCGCCCCCATCCCCGCGGCCGCCCTGAGGCGAGGCGAGGCGGGCAGCGCTTTTCCACCCCCCCCACAACCACCACCACCTCCTCCTCCTCCTCCTCCTTCTCCTTTCCGCCTTCCCCCGCCGCCTCGGCTGCGCTCACCGCGACCATCGCCCCCTGCCCAGCCCCGCGCCCTCCGCGGGCACAACCCGCCGCGGGGGGGAGCGGGGGGCCGGTCGCTCCGTGCCTGCGGAGGGGGGCACGGTGCCTTCTTTGGGACGCGATGGCTTATTTGGTGTGGGGTGGATGGCTTAACTTGGTAAGTGGCAGGGTTTAACCCCCCTCCCCCGGCCCTCCCCTCCCCTTCTCCGCCCCCCCCCCCCCCAACCCTCCCCTCCCCGTAACCTCCAAAAGGGGAATTTTCCAGCTGGTAATTTCTGCTGCGTCAACACCCAGCTCAAGGGAGAGGAGAAGAGACAAGGGGGCATTTTAACAGCAGCTCCACTTGCGAATAGCCAAGCCTCAATCCCGGCTCCAGCATTCAAACCCTTTTCCGCCCCCCCCTAAAAAGCAGCATCCGTGCAAGTTGGACCAAGAGTTTGTCAGGAGTGTGGTTCCAAACTGCTTGGGAAAAAGGGATGAGGTAATGATCGTGGTGAAGCATGTTGTATTTCTCTCTTTTTCTGCCTGTCTCTTTCTCCCTCTCCTATCCTCTCTCCTTCTTTTTCCCTTCTTTTTTTTTTTTAAGCCAGGCCTGTTTTGGGTTATTGTCTCCCCCTAAAGCCAGACACAGATCGCCTGGCCTTGCCTCCATTTTAATTGCAGGCTGAAATGGGGGAAGTGACCCTCTTTTAGAAGGGGGGGAAAAAAACCCCATCAAACCCCACTAAACAACAACGACAGAAAACCCCTTGGAAAAACAGCGCTGCTCCTTCGGGGGGGGATGAAGGTGGTTTTTCATCAGGCTGTAACAAGTGCAAAAGTGGCTGGAAATGTTTGCTGTCATGCAGGGCAACGAGGGAGGTGTTGTCGTCCTCCTCCCCCCCCCTTCCCTCCCCAGGAGGAAAGCTGTGGTTAAATTTGGAAGGAGAGGTGCTGGGAAAGGTGCTGGTAAGAAGCAGGGGTTGTGCTGCTGGATTGCCTTTGTGTCTCTGTAAATAGACATGTCAGTTCCCAAAGTAATACAAGTAGTGTCTGATAACTCAATCCCAGATGACAAATAGAGAATGGAGCAGATTTGCAGGACTGGAATAGCGGGAGGATTTCTCTTTTGGAAGCGGGGTGTGCGTGTGGGGGAAACGAAGCGGCGTTGGTACCTCCTGAGGAGGTTCTCGAGCGGCGCGGTATTGTGGAGCTGAGCGCTGGGATGCAATCCAGGGATAGAATCCCAGATTTATTTATTCTTTACACCTGACAGGGGGAAGATAAACAAAGGAGAGTTTGAACCGCTCTTTAATGAATTCCTCATGCTTTTTATTTTGCAATCCCAGTGATTCATTTGCGAGCCTGCCAGGATCGGATTATTATCAGCATTGTTTAAAGCCATGCTAATTAGAGACGTGTTTAGCAAACAGCGCTGGTGCAGACACCTGTACCAAAGTTCCTGCCTGCATTTTAATTGCATCCCTCGCATCTTGTGTAGCATTTAGGGGCTGTCGTACGGATCTAGGTCTCGGTTCTTGAACTCGATCAAGTATTTATTACAAGTGTGGATTCTCAGTGTGCAAAGAGCAGCCCCTGCGACTAATGCATGAAATGTGGTGTCTCCAGAAGGAAAGGGAGTCTTTCTTTTCTTCTATTTGTTCGGGGGGTGGAGGTGGGGGGAATAAAGGGAAAAACTGCATTATCCAAGAGTGAGAGAACTGTAATTTTAAGAAAGCAGCTTGCTGGGAACGGATCGCTCTTCTAGCAATACCTTGCTTAAACATTGTATGTTTTTATAGCATCTTGTAATTGCAAGTAAGATTTGCCTTTCCCTTTCTCAGCTCCGTTCAGCTTCTCTTGCTGTTTGTCAAGTTTTAGGTTTTGAGATCCCTTAGTGATGGAAAAAGAAAATAGGTGGAGTGTGTGTTATTAGTCACAATATTTTTAACATGTGGGGAGGAATGAGCGCTGTAAGGTGCTTTTGGGGAGCTGACGAGGACTGGGAACAGGAGCCTGCCCCATGGGCTGGGGGCACAGCTACAAAACAGTGTTTAGGGCAGCTCCCAAAGGGATGTGCCTGGCAAATAGTCCGTGTTTTGCTACGCTGGTGGGATAACTGAAACAGAAAACTGATCGTTTGGTTTTGATGCAGCCTGTCCAGGAGGGGGAAACTCACTCACAGCTAAACTTCTCTCACAGTTGTTTTCATATCTATGTTATGACTGATGTAATTGAGTCAGTCTGAGTGTGGTACCAAAAAATGGGGGGTTCTGATAAATCACCCGTGAGATGTTTATTTGTAGGCTTTAAATGCTGCTTCATCCTCGAGCGTGTAGGATCGAGCTGCTGAAAACATGACCCGTACGCGGGGTTCTTGGAAAATGGGCCACTTTCTCCCCGTGGTCTTTGTTTTCTGGGACAGTTGTACAACAGTGGAGATGTTCTTCGCAAGAGGGTTTTTTTTCCTCCTCAATAAGTGGAAGTGCTTAAAGGAAAATCAGTTTAGCAGCACCCCTTCCCCAAGCAGTCCTCCGTGGAAAGGTGAAATGCCTCGTGTTTGAAAGGTCTGTGATTTGCTGTCGAATAGGCTGCTTTTCCTCTGCTAGCGTGTTGTGTTGCTGTGAGGTCGAACGTGTTCTTTTTATCTTTGCTGTCCATTTGGGTGGATTTTTTTTGTTTAGATACGTGTTTTTGAAGTTTCTCAGCAAAGTTTCCTGTCCTCCCGGCAGCGCAGCAGCGGGATAACGCCCGATCCGAACTGCTGCTGCTTGCTTCCAGAGCAGATTTACTTCAGAAACAGCTCAACCTTTCCCAGGGCATTTTCCCCTTCATGTTCTTGCTGGTTTTACTGGCAGCCCCAGTCTCCAAACTCCCCTAAATTGGTAAAAAGCACTCGCAGGGGGTTTCCTCGCTCCTGTCTGCTCAGTTTAATGGGCAAACAAAAGGGCAAAGCGGGGGCTTAGTTTAAGTCTTTGAAGAGCTACCTGCAGCTGTAATGGTTATCCCACATGGCCCTTAGAATTCCCAGGAGCCAGCAGGTCGTGTCCATTCCTGGCTGCCAGCGTTACCCTGGAAAATACTGACACAAAAGGATTAATATTTGTATTTCGCTTTTGGCTTACGACTGGCTTGAGTATTTTGGAGTGAGTAACTTACCTGTGTTTTATGTGTGATATCTGAAACTCAGAGTGTACTAATAGTGAAAGCAGGCACGTTGTGGGGCTGCCTGCAGATAGCAGGGGTCACGTTAGGCAAGAGGACACGGACCTACTACTGCTGTGAGATAGAGGGAGGTATTTGGGCTGTGTGAAGTGCTGTGGTCTGCTCCTCACCCCAGGGTCCCTGGGAGGGGTTTAGGGTGTTTTGGTTAAACACAGCAACAGTCAGGACTCTGGTTGTTGCTTCAGACGTTCACTTTATTCCTTCTTGAGGGTTTTCTGTTTCACTCGGTGATGTGGTCATGTTACAGCTCCCTTAAGCACAACCGTCAGTGCTTGGTTTTCTCAATTCCCTCTGGATACCCAGTCCTTTAGGCAGGATGTGAACTAAAAGCATGTATTGCTTGTTGTGGGGCTTCTTTCACTGGAGATGGAAGAAGAGAGACTTTCGGCTTCTCTGAACAGTTCAGTAGCTTTTGGGTTTGTGCTGCCGTGGTGCATTTGGCTGCGCAGGGATGTCCAGTTTGGAGTGAGAGCTGCTTGGGATTCAGTTTCATCCTGTAGCTGTGACTGAATGTGCTGGTGTTGTCAGTGCTTTTTATCAGCCTCCCTTCTGTGAAACAGGGGTGTGGAGCTTCCTCAGCTCTTCCACACAGTTTCTATTATACTGGCAAAAAATCATAGTTGTGCTAAAACTGCTAATTCTTCATACACACAAACTAGTGTGAAGTCCTCACTGAATTCCCCAATAGTGGAGCTCGGAGGCTCCTGGGTGGGGTTTTCTGTCCCTTACCAAGTTAGCTGTTCTGAACACTTGCTTTAACTTTCTTCCGTACCCACATATTTAAGACCCATCAGCCTGCAGTTGAAATGTTGGGTTTAAACAGCATCCGAGTGCAGGATGAGCTCCTTGACAGCAGTTCCAATTAGATGGAAATGTGTTCCACTTTGTGGTGTTCTGTTGTGTGTAGGTGAGGTAAGGATGTACCTGGGTATTGGAGATGCTGAGGTAGAGCTGAAACTTGCCTTTCTTTGCCTTGGTTTTTGGGAATATGGCTTTTCCAGCCCAGGCAGTAGTGATCCCTTCTGCCCTGACACTTAACTTGGCATTAAGGAGGAAAAACATTCTGCAAATGCTGGAAGTTGCCTGGCGTTTGCTTTGGAGTAGAGCTGAGTTGGGGTCTGCTGTATTGGAGGGAGGCAGCGAGGTGGCAGGAATATTCTACAAACACAGCTTGTGTATGGATTAAAATAAGCCTTGTAGCAAGGATGTCAGAGTGTGTGCCAGGAACTTTGCTGCTTAAGAACCCTGCTTAGGAAAGCAGCTAGGGTTTTGCATAGCAAGGAATGTGTTTATAGCTGTGTATACGTTAGTTAACTTTCCTATTTGTTTCCTCCTCATGTGTGTTGAACTAACTTAATACGTCCAAGTGAGTTTGTTTCCTCTATTTCTCTCCTTGTGAAGAAGAACTCGGAGTGGATGCTTGAGGTAGTTGGGCTCACTCTGGGTGAGGAAAGGGTTAACCAAAACGTGCACCTTTTGCACTAATATACCATTGGAGGAAATACCTATCTGACCAGTGCTCAAATCATGCTCCGAAACAGAAGCATCAATGGTCTGGATTAGCCATTAGGTGCTTAAAATACCCAAACCTGAAACCAGCTGATTGAAGTACCCATGAAGGAAGCAGTCAGGATGGAGTGCTCCGAACAGTCCCACCACTGTAGGGTTGGAGGACGAGGTGGGGGCTGGATAAAACCCTCACTTATTGACTTCCTTCTTATTACTGCTCTATCCTTCTTGGCTTCACTGTGCTTCTTTTTTAGTTTTTTGTAAGAGTTGATCAAATCTGGATTATGAGATTTGGACTAAAATTAAAGTGGGATATTACCCGAGGCACTGAGTGCTTGTACCCGGAGTTACACACAGCACCTCCTGTGTTCTCTTTAGTTTTGCTGACATGTTTACTCCTAGGGTATTCCTGACTCCTTACGTGCATTTTCTGTCTCTTGTGTGCTCTTCCCCTCAGTTGCTCCCATGGCTATACTTCCCTTTAAAAATTCCCTCATGATTCTTCCTCTTTCTTTGCTTCCCTCCCTCTTCACGTACTGACTTTGGGAACTTACAGAAAGATCCCCAAGTTAAAAAGCCAGAAACCAATGTGAAAGTTTGGGGGGAACCGTTATTCAGGGCAATTCCCAGTGTGATATGATCACACTTCTTTAATCCTCTTTCTTTTTTAGGTGCTTTTTATGTTGTTTTGGTTTTGGTAATAGATGCACAAGGGAAGTGTCTTTTGCTCAGATTTCTTTTGTGATGCTCTTTTAAGTGGCAGCTTAAGATCTTGTAGGAGTTAATGGCATTTGGACTGGTAAGTGTCACACCAGCCACAGGCACCCAGGGTTTTTCAGGTTGCTCTTTAATCTTCACTGCTGGAGTAGCCGCTATGTCTGTAGCTAAATGCTTACATTGTTTTTGGTATGACCAGACTCCTCCAGCCTGGTACCCTATAAGATTCTTGCTCTTTAGGTGTTGGTTGGCTCTTCCATCTTCCTTCAATAGCAGCAACTGTTTCTGTACTGTGTTGGAGGTATCCATGATGGAGAGAAGATGGTGAGGCAGGCAGATGGACAGAGGTGGAAGTTATGGGGAAATGCAGAAGGGAAATGCAGAGGAAGTGGAAAGAGCAGCAGAAATATTATTGCAAGAAGCATTTTGAATTAGAAATGTGCACCTAGTGCCCTGTTGGAAAGGTGCATCCTGTTGCATAAGCAAACTGTTACAGGCTGGAATATTGTATTGTGGCTGCATTGCTTTTACAGGCACGGAAATGAGAACTTACTTTCTGTGGGGTGTTTGCATCTTTTTCTGTATCTTCTTGTTAAAATTGTTTGAAATCCTCATATAAAGTACTGGCATTCTATAGTGGCTTCTTCAAAGCACTGGTGTCTGGAAGCACAGGAGTGTTAATAGTGTTAAAATTTGGATATTAAATTCTTTAACTTAACACAAGCAAAATAATTTCTCCTTTATGCTTATTGATAGAAATATATCATAATATTGTTTGAAATGGCAAAGTTGTAAATGTGCTGCTTGCAATTATGTGCCACTGAAGGCTTTTATATGAAGTTACAGTTTAGATTTTAATTTGTGTCTCTTATTCTTCCCATTCCCAAATGCAGGACATCTGATGAGCCCTTTGGAGGTTGTCAGCAGAGCCCGTTCTCCTCTCTTCATTAAAACATGCACTTCCCAGCTGTGAAACATCGCAACATTGATTTCTGCTAACAGGAAACATTTTCAACTGTTGGTAAGTGCTCAGCATTTAAAGATACTTTGTGGTGTGGTAAGAGAAAGAGGAAGATTCCTTTCGGAGTCTTACCCAGCTGTGGAAGTTGGAGGAATACCTCTGGCTATCGTGCTCCTACCTTGTAGCAGAGGTGCCTCCATTAATCATGGTCACTTGATGCTCATCTGTTCAACTACAAGAGGAAAGCAGGTTCAGAGCTCAAAGCAAGAAGGAAAAATGCAGAGCAGTGCAAAATAGTACGGGTCTGAGCTTTGCTGTTCTTACTGGACTGTTCTGGCTTATTCTGGGCTCAGGGGCAGAGGTGTAGATCAGAGTTTTAACAGTCAC
The DNA here is from genome assembly GCF_037157495.1 of Lathamus discolor. NCBI lineage: Eukaryota > Metazoa > Chordata > Aves > Psittaciformes > Psittacidae > Lathamus > Lathamus discolor. The sequence goes on along the minus strand of NC_088894.1, from coordinate 1,452,483 downwards.
AGCCCTAAGTTTGAGTGAAAAATACCACTTATTTTTACCCTTTGCTAACAAAGTCATTTCCCATGTGTTCCCTCACTCCCCCACTTTGTTTTTTTAACTGTCTAAATAACAGGACTAAAAGGAGCCAAAACAATTGCTATGGAGAAGCAATCAGAGAAAGGCAAGACTTGGCAGTCTGAAATAGACACTGAGAACAAACTCAGTGGTATTTGCTTCTGTTGGGTCATATTTGTTGTCAAGATTTTCGCAGTTGTGCTTGTTGCCATAAAAATGCCTGGATTTGCCTTAATGCTCTGTTTGTGTATTAGATACTCATTTCCCCACTTGCAGAACAGCAGTTTGTACTGGAAAAGCTTTCTTAATTTTTATCTTCTGAGGTTTTTTGTTACTGCAGAAGGAGAGATCAACAGCATTGATTTATAACTGATTTTCATTATGAGCTTATCCGTAGATTGAAGAGATCTCAATGCAGAGATCAGAAATACGTGGCAAACACTTTGCTAGAGGGGTCAACAGTGCATAAACAGTGTAAAGTTTTGACTAAAGCATAGTCAGAAGTTCTAGTTGAATTTAAACGTTTCAAGTGCAGTGAATGTGTTCTTCTGAAGAAAATAAAGTCTGGTTTGTATGGGAAAGGCAGATGGACATGATGATAGTTACAGCTGATGTGTCCTCACAGACAGAAAACCCTTTGCATGAACTATTTCTAATCTTGGTACCTTGTTGATCCTAAGCATCAATGTTTATCTGGGAATGTGCCTTACTATACCAAAGGATCTGTATTTCATACAGAATTCTCTCTCAAAATCTTGGGATTATTTAGTCTCTTCACCCAGAATGGTGTCAGCCGGTAGGAACTGGCAACTAAACACATCAAGAAGACATTCTTTTGACTATTCCATTCCAACCCTCTCTCAGGAGTTGCCTCAGTAGCTTTTTAACGTCCTATTTTATAGGTCAGATAAGGTGAAGTAGCGCCCTTCGGGCTACAAATGTCTCTTTCCAAAGTCATTAAAGTGAGAATGTTTGGAAAAGCTACCAAACAGGAAACCCTGTTGTTTCAAGGACCTCTTTGAAGTTCTAGTATCTAAAATTAGGTATCTTTTTTCTCTTACTTTTAAGAAATAACTCTTTGTTTGTAGTATTGCAATGAGGTACCAGGCTTTCATTACCTGCAGTGTATTGCTATGCTTTCATTTTTTGGGGTGAAGTCATAAACAGGGATGTTATAACTGTGAGTTTGAAGGGAAAAGCCTTCAAATGTATCACTGTAGTTCAGTAATTTGTAGTTTTATGCACATAACTTCTTCTTTCGGGTTTTGTTGTAGCTCTGTCCTTCTCCTACAAGAGGTCCCAGCAGTGCTGTTGGAAGGTCAAAGACTGGTGCACTACCTGTGCTGCCCTAGGGCTGTTGATGTCCTCAGCTGTTGTAGGAGAAACACCAGACCTGGAACCCAGTTTGTTACTGGTAAGGAGTAATTGTCTTGGATTTTGATTGGTGGTTCTTTCAATATGGAATTTTACATTGCTTTCTCTAACAAAGCCAGTAAAACTCTCCACTGCCTATGACATGAAGAACACGATAGCAAAATGTGCCTCTGGTATGGTTTTGCCTTTTTTCCTCCTATTTTTAACTTCACAGTTTCTAAATTTCGTGTCCTAATTGCCAATTGCCCTCCTTCCAAGCTGTGGAGGCAAACAGCCTTCCCTTAGCTTTCATCTCCAGACCTGGTTTTCTCTTGGAATTCTTCATGTGCTGTCAGAGCTACTTGAAGGTTAATAAATGGATTTTCCTAAGATCCTTCCCAAAATCCTGTCTTTTGGCTGCACTTCTGTAGTGTCCAGCATTTCCGCCCTGCTGGCCCTGTAACTTCAGGTAGATGTTCGATATCAAAGGCCAAAGCCAAATTGCTGGTTTTGAAGTAGAGAGTGAAATGTTTCATGATGGCTCCTGGTTATTTTATGTTCTGCTTATTGGAGTTGGATTGTGCTTGTGGCTTGTGTTTGGGTTGTGGAAACAAAGCTGTAACACTACGATGTGTGACTAGAAGTGCTTAGTGTTTAGAGTGTCTTTGTCCTTGCTGAAATTTGCCTTGATTCCACATTGAATCTGAATCAATGTATTTTCATGGTAAAAGCAGCTGTAAACTGATGATACGGTCTTAAATGCTTTGTGTTTCCTGCCTAAGTCTAACTGGGGCAGATGGGGAGTTGACATCTCTTCCTGCCCCGAGTTTGATATCTTTGCTGCTGTGTTCTGGCTGCTGAAGGTGTGATGCTGCCCTGCTCCTGCTGTTTGAACTTTGCTCATAGCCTTTCTGGATTGTAACTACTACAGAATGCGATGCAGAGGTGTTTCAATGCTCTTCCTCAAACACACTTGGGAGGAGAAAACGCTGTGCTTGTGGAGGTTTACACTGTGAAGCTCACGAGCAGTGTCTTTGCTGGGAGTTATCTGTTAACATCCCGAAGCTTGTGCTTTTCCTCCCCTTTAGGAGGGTTAGTGCAGGTACCATTCTTTGCTGTTGCTAAGGTTACATTGGGGTTTTTGTTCTCTGTTCCTGTCAGCACAGGGCACATGGACAGGAGGAATCCTCTGCATCTCTGTTGTCTTTACTTGCATAAAAGTGAAACTCCTTACACACTGTCATGTGTGAGGTGGCGTTTGGAGCCCAATCTCACCTTACAGAGCTCCTTTGCAGAGGAATTCAAAAAATGCTGGAATGTCTTGGGAGTGGAGACATGGACAGAGGGGAAGCAGGGAAGAGGGGTGTGTTTGTTGCCTTTCTGTAGAAGAAACCATTGGAGTGAACTGGAGTTCTTCCTTGGTCTGTTTTTACTTTTCTCCGAAGGGAGAAGGGGGAGGAAACAACACATTTTTGGTCAAATTCCAGTTGGCATGTTTTCCCTAGGGAGCACATGGTGGCTGCTGGTGGAGAGCATTTAGGAGTGTTTTGGTACTCCGTAACTTGTGTCCCTACTATTAAGTGTAGAAACATGTTAGAAAGTTGTAACAGACGTCTTGGAGGCTGAATTTTGGGTTCCTTTGTATTCAGAGAGCTCAAATAGGAGACAAAGAACAAACCCTCCAAAACCTCTCCAGTCCTTTGGGGTTTTTCCTTATTTTTCTTCCCCTGTTTTCTTTCTGAGTAAAAGGAGTTTATTTTTGTCCCCACTGTTTCCCCGGGGACTGCACTGAAGGGACTTTCATGCGTGTCCTCCATTTCTTGCAAGTGGCTTTATGTCCAAATCCGAATAACACGCTGAGCTTTAGATACAACACATTTATACCCCTTAATTTTACTGTTGTTCACATCTGGGTCAGGAGACTTATTGCGGGTGCTTACTCTGAGCAGTTGGCTTTGTAAGTACTGGCTATTCCTTTTAAACCTTTCCAACAGGAGGTGAAGACCGTATTTATTTAGACTCTTATGTCACCAGGTGATATTTTCATGCTCAAATAACTGTACTGATAGTGCAAAATAAACAGTTGTGTGGCTGTTGTGTTTGTAGAACGAGGTTCATTCCAACCAGGCTTCAAGATTATCTGAATTATTAATGCTTACTTGAAGAGCAGGGTTTTGATGACCTGAGAAAGAAAAAGCTGGCCTCTACCTTGACAGAAGTTTGCATGAAAGAGATGATTAAATCTGTTTTCTTTTGTTCCTTTTGCTGTTACATGCAAGTGTTGTTTGCTTAGGGACAGGGGGGTTTAGTTTAGTTGGTTTTGGAGAGGTAGCAGCCTCAATGCTGTGAACTGACTTACGAAGAAAGGCTGATCTGCTGCCATTTATTTTGTGGAAAACCTACAGATGAGCTTTCACGGCTCATTGGCTTCTTGGAAAGCTGCATTGTGGCCTTGTGCTGTCAGCACTGGCCCAGGCTGAAAGCTTTTAGTCGGTGCTGAACTTCGAAATCCTTCAGTGTCCTAAAAAGACCTGGGATAAACCCCAAAATATGTCGTTGATCTTTGAGGTCCGTGTCTAAACAGTCTTTGCAGTTATTCTATCTTCCACAGTGCTTCCAGTGGAAGTTTGAAGGGTGCTGCTTTGCTGAAGGAATCTTTCCATAACATGTTTTAAGTGGAGATAAATATCATTACCAGGAAATGGGAAGAAAAACCCAACAACAAGCCACAAAACAGCATGTGAATTTGGAACACGAGAGCGCAGGCTTTTGAAGCTTCCTGAATTCTTAACTACTAGCAAATTGCCTTAAATTTAACTTGGATTAATTCCCTGGTGATCCTTGACATTAAACGGATGTTCTGGTTTGACATGGGTAGACAGAAAACTAATTAATTCCTCTGAATTGGAGGCATATTTAATTCTCTCCCCCAAAGACCTCGCATTGGAAAGGTGCAGTGCTGTGACAGATGCTGAATGTGGAATGATGGGTATGAAGTAACAGACCATTAGACAGGGGAAGATAAAGACATCTACAATAAGTATTGCTGGTTGGGAAAGTGTTAAACTTTGTTGGTTGGACTGAACACAGGAACATCCACATCATTGCTGCGTGATACTGTGCCTGTCCGTGGAGACGATGCTGCTCTTCCATGGGTGTCTTTCCCATTCATGTCTCTGTCTCTTCAAGTACTTTGGAACTAGGACAAGTTGTCTTCCCTTTGCATGGAGGAGCACATACTGGTGTTGGTTTTACTTGGGGTTTTATATTCATATTTTAGAATATCAAGTATTTCTGCTTCTTGCCCCAGAGGTACCAACCCACCCTCTACTCTTGTCCCCAGTGTCCTTGGTGATGGGGGCAAGTGCAGCACAAGGGCTGTGGGATCTCACCACCGTGAGACGTTTTTGTTCAGCCGTGGCTTGCCTGCAGGGCCTCTGCTGTCAAGAGCCTGGAGGGTGGGACAGAGGCCAGTAAGGAGCCTTGCATAGATTCTGGTTTTGTGTTTGTCTTTAGCACAAATCCCTTGGGTAGGAAATAAAGTCAGAGAAAAGCTGTTTCCCACAGAGGCCGGTAAGTGCTCCATCTGTAAAACACCGGATTAGCCATTGCCTGAACCTCAAACTGGTCCGGTCTAAACCAAAGGGAGTGGGAGACAAACAGGCAAAGAGGCAGCTTAAACAAAGAACAAGGTATATCAAAAATAGTCTGTTACCAACAGTGAGGGGGAACCCAGTCACTGAACAAAGCTGAACCAACATATGAAATAATACATGTATAAAATTTCAAGGAATGGGTGTAATTTCCAGGTGAAAAACGTGCAAGAGGAAAAGCTGCTGTTGCATAAACTCACAGAAGTGGGTGAAGATGTTGGGATAACGGAGTATTTGTCAATCTGTATTAAAACTGAGGAAGAGAAAATGATCCTTGTGGGAGATATCCCCCAGCACCAAACTAATTCTAGGGAGTTGATGTTTTGGAATATGGACTTTGCTGCCTGTGAAGGAACAGCAAAAGGAAATGCCATATCTGAACCTTCTGCTGGCTCCATAATTGTATGCTCTGAGGTTTTCTTGCCTCTTCCTCTGAACCGTGTGGATCTGGCAGCTGTTGAAGGCAGGATTGGTGATGGACAATGCGCTTTATCCAATGCGGCAGTTCATATTTCCTGAGGGGACTAAGCTGACTCCTCGACTCCTAAAAGTAGCTGCAGCAGTGGTTTCTGGAGTAGAGACAAGAGTGAACTGTCATTCTGCCTTAAGAGGTGGCTCTCTCCAGCATGAGGAGGTTGGGAAGCGGTGGCAGCCACCTTCCGTGCCTGGATGAGAGCTGCTGGTTCCATTGCAGCCTTCTCAGGCCAAACACCTGGAAAATCAGTTCTTTAGGCTGAGGGTTTTTAATCGTTGGATTGATTTGCGTTGATGTATTTCATGTATTTGAGGTGGAGGTGGCTTCTATGTGAGAACTTGATTTGAGGACTCTGGGTGGATTTCAATAGTGAGTAGCATTCAGATAACGTGCAGCTGCTCTATTATTGACCTCTTCCAATTCAAATAGAAATAAGATGAGCTTCTTTGTGCACTCTGTGCTTAATTCCATAGAAAAGCTGCATGGATTTGAAATAATGAACACCAGTTCAGCCTGTTTGTGGTGCAGGAGCACAGTCCTTCCTCTCTTGAAGAAGCAAGTGCTCCTCAATGACCAAGGACCAGCCGGTCTTGTAAATGGGCAGTTGTGACACTGCTAAAGAGCTCCATTCTTGTGGGACTGGAGATGCTTGCGCAGGCATCTTGCATAACTTGAACTCTTGACTCATCAGGTGGCTCTAGAAGAAAGGTCCTTGTGTCATCTCTGTTCTGTGGGCTGAGAGGTGGTTTTCCAGCCAGTGGTGTGGGCTGAACTGGAGCTGTTGTGCTCCTGTAGACGCTGACACTAGCACAGACTAGGAGGAAGGAGGAATGAGGTCTTACAGATTGCATTCCCCAGCACAGGAACCCACTTGCATATGTCAAGACACTTTCTCAATCACGACTGCTGTGAGGTGATGTACAGATGGGCCTGAATTTGTGCTTTGAACCAGATATATATTAGAAAGTTGCTGCAAGCACACATCAGCCTCTTAATGACAGTGCTTATATTTAACTGTGCATGCTTTGAGATGGTGCAGCCACACAAGTGCGGTGACTGTGGTTTTATCAGCAACCACCAGCAGCCCAAATCCAGGCTCTGGTGCATGGGCTTGTCCATAATTACATTCAGATTTGGTCTTGTCAGCAGAAACCAATTGTACAGTTGCATGATGACATGTGGCTGCATGTGCTGATTTTACAGTTGGGACTTCTTATATTGGAACAAGTTTAAGTTCTTGAGAGGAAGGAGTTGGTATCCTTCACACTGTGTGGCAGCTCAGTGCTCCTGATTGGCTGCACCATTCAATCGCTGTTAAACATATAGAAACCTTAATGGCAAGTCCCAGGTAAGTGATCTAAGCTAGACAAAATGGCAGAAATCAGCACTGATGTGTTACTTCTCTTGTATTTGTACTTTGCTGGTAGGGTAAAATTCAATCTGAATCAACGGATCCACTTTTTCTCTGTTTTGGGGTGTAAGAGGAGGGTAATGCGGAGCATAACTTACAAGATACGTGATACTTGCCATGTTGCTGGCACTAACTAGCCTTTGTTTGGATAATGGTGCCAAACTTTATGAAAGGTGATCAGAATTCATCTTGGCTTGGTGGATGCTTTGTTGTTTGGGTCACAAGCATCCTTTCTGAACATGAATGTTCAGGTGATCATTAGCATTTCTCTATCCTCTGCAGTATCTTAGGGTGGTTGTAGGGTAAAATTGCAGTTGTAAAGCCAAGGAGATAACATGCTTTATTGCCAAGTTAAAAATCTTGTGCTTATAAGCAGTTCAGCCTCAAATAACATTAATTTCACAGTTCTCATCTATTGCTAGTTTAGTTTGAGTGGGGACTTCCCATTTTGTGATCTGTAGTCTTGGATGTGCTTGTTGCTCTTCTGCCTTGCATTGTATTTATAGCCCCTCCACAGCAATGTAGCGAGAGCAAGGCCTTGTTTCAGTTGGCTTCTGCTGTTGGAGGGCTTCATCTGTTCAGTGTGTTACACATAATACCTGTTCCCTTGAGGAAAGTGTGTTACGGAGTGCTCCTCAGCAGTTTGTCTCCATCAGCACAGTTTCAAACCCAAACTTCACTGAACTCCAGCAGTAAAAACTGGCAGTTGTTTCACCCAAGTAACGTAAGACAGGTTTGCTTACAAGTCTGTAGTCGTTTAAAGAAGCGTTTCTCTGGGATGTTATGAGCCACTGGAGGACTGAGCTTCAAATCTAATCTCCTTTTTACCATAAATTATTTGAAGTCTGGTAAAAAGGAGCTGCATCATGTAATGAATGTGTGGTGTTTCCAGGCAGTGCCTGTGTTTTGCGGCATCCTTTCAGGATGAACTTGTTACTTGATTTGGCACAACTCGGGGTTTGTCTCAGTCTTTGAAAATCTCTGTCAGCTTGTAGTGGATTTTGAAATCCTGTCATTTCCTTCCCCCTACAGGACTTGTGGAAGAGGAAACACAAAGATTTCCAGATGAATAACCGCAAAGAAGATATGGAGATTGCTTCCCACTACCGGCACCTGCTGCGGGAGCTGAATGAGCAGAGGCAGCACGGCATCCTCTGCGACGTCTGCATCATAGTGGAGGGGAAGATATTTAAGGCTCACAAAAATGTTCTGCTTGGGAGTAGTCGTTACTTCAAAACACTCTACTGCCAGGTACAGAAAACCTCTGACCAGGCCACTGTCACCCACCTGGACATCGTGACTGCACAAGGCTTTAAAGCCATCATTGACTTCATGTACTCCGCACACCTCGCACTGACCAGCCGCAACGTCATTGAGGTGATGTCAGCTGCGAGTTACCTGCAGATGACAGACATTGTCCAGGCCTGTCACAACTTCATCAAAGCAGCTCTTGACATAAGCATAAAGTCTGATGCTTCAGATGATCTTGTTGATTATGAGCTTGGAGCCCCCTCCAGCAGCAGTACGGATGCTCTGATTTCAGCAGTGGTGGCTGGCAGGAGTATATCTCCCTGGTTAGCGCGGCGCACAAGCCCTGCAAACTCTTCTGGAGACTCAGCCATTGCCAGCTGCCATGAAGGAGGGAGCAGTTATGGCAAAGAGGATCAAGAACCAAAAACAGACAGCCACGAAGACATTTCATCCCAGTCTCTTTGGTCTAGTGACATGGGCTACGGCTCTTTACGGATCAAGGAGGAACAGGTTTCACCGTCACATTACGGAGGGAGTGAACTGCATTCTGGCAAGGATAGTGCAATACAGACTGTGTTCTCAGAGCAAGGAGTAGGGGATGGCTGGCAGCCCACGGGGCGCAGGAAGAACAGGAAAAACAAAGACACTGTGAGGCATATCACACAGCAAGTGGAGGAGGACAGCAGGGCAAGCTCTCCAATGCCATCATTCTTACCTGCTTCAGGATGGCCCTACAGCAGTCGAGACCCCAGTAAGTTGCTGTTCTGATTTTCATGGCTGAAATTAAAACCACTGGGTTAATTAGATCTGTTTGTGGTATGATCTTATAATTCTCTGAGATAGCTGAGCTTGCCAGAAAAATGCAGAAACCTGTGTTAGCAGGAATTCAGTCAGGAATGTCAGTGTCACAGCACTTGGCTGGTTTTCCTCTGAAAGAGGTTGGGAGTTTTGTTGTGGTCTTGAGCATACAATGGCCTAAATCACCCCCAAAACCACCACGATAGGAAAGGTTGGAATTTATTTTAGCAGGTGTGCAAACTGATGTCAAGGATGAAGAATGTTCCTTGTACAGTGTATTGATGATGTAATTACACCACACATGGGTGTAATTTAGTCTGAATGATACCATCTCCAGTGCTTCCTGGTATTCAGGTGTCACTTTCTCATGTGCAGGAAAACCACCACAGCTTATTGCTGCTCATGGCAAGAGAAATGTTTGGTACCTCTTAAGAATAATGTGTGTTTTTTGAGGTACTGCTGTGGCTTAAAGTGTATTTTGTTGTGTGACTGCTTGTAGTCTCGGGTGAGTGGTTGCTTTTAAAGCATATAGCCGGGGAGAAAAATGTGGTTTTGAGTTGTTCTGAATCTTCAGTAGTTATTTTGTGTCTCAAAATAGCAGTTCTGTTTGATTCATTAATCCCTGGCAATTAACAAATCCAGGAATACTGCTGATACAGGAGTAGTCTGGGTGTTTTTTTCCTAAGGACTTTCAGGGAGTGTGGTATCAAACTCCCTCAAGCTGATTTGAAGAGCTCTGTCTGGTGGGTTAGCCTGTGTTTCATTACATACCAGAGCCCAAGTCAGCCAGGAGGAGGGTGTGTGAGATTATATACCCTTATGTTGCCAAATTCAGATGAAAAAGCAATATAAATAGTACAGAAAGTCTGAAGATTCTTTATGGGCTGGAAAAGGATGTTTAAGATGCTTATATGCTGGAGTTTCAATGTGGTTTTCATTGAAGGGGTAGCTCTCCTCAAATGTCTTTAGATTTACTATGTTTTATGCTTATCTGCTGCTGCTGCAAGCTTGCATGTAATTATTCTAATTGCTGATGATAAAATCTACACAACAGCAGTTAGAAGAAAAATGGGAGAGAAGTGATTTATAATGAATCCTGGGTTTGTAATGTTTGTATTTCAGGGCTGTTTTGAAGCAGGGTTCAGCATGCATTGCCTGGTGTGCTATTTGCATGCAACTGATTTTCACTTCCATGGCATCCCATAAAAGCAGATCCGTCACTTGTACTGTCCAAGGGGTGGTGTGGGGCTTGGACAAGTCAATGCAGTAAACCGCATGCGTTGGGGTGACTGCAGTAACACAACTGCAGCAATGACTGGTTTAGGCAACTGAGCATGGACTGAAAACAGGGCGAAATAAAGAGATTGTCTTACTGAAAGCTGGATGAAGTTTCTGTTCTTTAATTCCTAATCATTAAGGAGTTAAATGTAGGTGTCCTTTTTCCTTACAACTGTTTGCAGAGGAGAGGAAGGTGGCTTCGGGTGCTGGCACAGCGCAGCGCTGACACAGCGCATTGCCAGGCACAAGCAAATTGTGCCAAATCTTGTTTTAAAGGTGTTTACCAATAAAAGAGGTGTTTCTGATAATGGGAGAGGGGAAGCTCAGTGGTGGTGTTTGGGGAAGTAGTTTCAATATTCCACCAGTGCCTGTAAAGCAAAGGGGAAAACCGAACAGCGACACAGCATTGGATGGGTGCATATGGACGTAACAGCAAGGAGCATCTCTGCATGCTTCCCCTAAGGAGCCCTGCATGTATCTTAGGTCACAATTTCTTATCTTTTGGTAGATTTTTCTGGTATTTCAGAGGATTTGAGATCTTGGCATATTCAGTTTTGGTTAACAGATGGACATCTTGTCAGCAGCGAGCCCACATGGGCTGTGTGTGTGGATGTATGGTTTGGGTGAAATCAGAGCTGGTGCCCCAAACCATCGCTGTCCTGGTCCCTACAAGCAGTAGGGTCTCACACTAATATTACCCATCTCCAGCAGGTGGAAGCAGCCCTCTTGTGAACTGCTCCATCTCCCACGTTGAAAAGCCCCAGGGTTCTGCTTGGGTTGGTTGTTGGTAACCCAGGTTCTTCCCTTTCCTGCTGGAATTCAGTAGTAGTGTAGGTGTGCCACCAACTTAGCTCCTGTGCATGAAGAAAAATGGATTCTCTTGTGTGAAAATGGATGATGGCAAGTGTCTGCACTGCATAATGCATGTTTAGGATGTGTTTAAATCTCAGCTTGATGATGGCTTTGATTTAGTAGTGTCAGGCCTCATGCTTTAAAACAGACTTCCTAGGGCTCTTTTTGCCTTACCCATTTGGAAGTGTCCCTACAGTATTATTCATAGCTAGGATGAAAAGGTACTTGTTTGCTGAGGAAATTGGCGTTGAGTGGTCTTTCTTAAGTAGCAAAGAGGAAGAAAGTTACCTGGAACTCTCTGTTCTTTGGCTCATTCACTCTTCTGATCTATCCAGTTATTTTAAGATGCTGCTTGCTAAGTCTGAAAGCCCCCATTGTGGGATAATTTGGGTGCCAGTTGCAAAAGCCTCTGTTCTAGAGAACTAACAGTCCTTCTGGCAATGCAGAAGCTGATTTAGGAGGGTCCAAAGCTCAGTGTTAGTGGCTTCCTCCTTGAATTGTGCAAGATAACTCATTCGGTCTTGCTTGCAAGCACCACTGCATTTCAGCAACATGCAGGCAGCAATTTGGAAGGATGAACTTGCAAGTAACCATTGCATCACCCTTTTAATTCGGTGGTTATTTGGGGCACAGATAAAAATACTCTCCTATTCCTGTATTATACAGGATTACTTCATTTATGTTGCAAAGCAGCATGTTGCAGTCACTGAAACTTTGCTGTTGAAACAACTGAAACCTCGTGTACACTTGATACTGGTGCCTCTTCCAGTGGGAAATGTGTCCGTATCAATACAGATAGAATGTACTAAAGTGTCCCAAATACATGGTAGGCTGTACTGAAACACAAGTCTATGTGGCCTCAAAAAGACAGAGTGTTCTTTTAATTGAAAGGATAAGAAGATTCTTTCCAAATCGGTTGATTCTTTACCTGATGCTGCAGAGTCCTTGAAGTTGATCGCACTAGGGATTAAAATAAAACGGAATGTCTGGAGTAATCTTATGAATGGTAATCTAACATCATGGAAATAGCAAACCAAGCAAGAGATTCCTAATACCTGCCATGAAGAGTGTATCCTCTTCATCCAAGAAGGAATGATCAAACAGGATGTGCAATAGAGCACAAACCAAGTTGGGATGTGGGATTAGAAACCTCTCAGTCCCTACAGGGTGGTGTCAGTCAAGCCCACAGCTCCGTGGGGACTGTCTCTCCATCCTAATTTCACTTTATTAATCTGGATTCTCTGTTTAGCATAGAACATGAGGGGTTTGTTTCTCATCCTGTTTGGTTGTTCAGGATGTCAGTCTTGTATGAAACAACCCCATATACGTTTTCCTCACCAAGCTGCAGTAACTTGGACCAGCAGTTCTCCAAAGTAAATGGGAGGATGGGCTTTATAAATAACAACTTTCTTCCTAACTGAGCCAAGAAGAATTTCCTCCATGGCCTTTAAAAATAAGACATCTGCCTTTTACTTTAACCTTTTCTTGAAGTTTGTAGGTTTTCTAAAGAAGCATCTTGCTATTTGTTAGTCTTAAAGATGTTTATGAGATTCAGAAGTGAAGATGCCCTGAGCATCTTCGTTTTCCATAGCTTGTTGTTCCTTTGCTGGATAAGGTTTGCACAGGGTTATGTGGGTACTTGGGACTACAGGTCTGGGTGGTATTTGAGAGCCTCTCACCACAGAGCTCTCACTAGGAGAGCCTTTAAGCTGACAGAATGTTGCTGGTTTTGCCTCTCCATACACTGCAACACTCACTTGGAGGGAGTGTTTGGAAGGATTTATTGATGGCTTTAATGTGTTGGTTCAATCATAGGAGTTGTGATTCGGGAGTTTATTTCTTCGGAAGTCCTCCCACACATCCTTGGAGTGTTTGCACGCTAAAGCTGGGAGTGGATTCGTGTGGCAGTTGGCTGTGAAATGAAGGTGATTATTTTCAAGACACAACAGTGGTTTTTAAAGCTGCTGCAGTTTGGGATCTTTCTGCTTTACTGTGGTTACAAGTAGTGATGTTTGTTTGGTCTGGAGGAAAAGCTTCAGGAGTTAAGCAGTGACCTTCATGGGAAGGGCGGGCAGGACTTCACTGGATCCTCCCGGCTCTGCAGAGCTCCAAGGGCCTTTAATATTTATCACCAAGCTCTTTAATTATGCACCAGTTTCCTCCCTCGTGCTGCGGCCACGTTCAGGTTCATCATTTTCCAATGGCACGATCTGATTTCAGCGCCTGCTGCAGGGAGTTGTGCTGTTACGTCTCCAGGAGGACGGAAGGCAGCTGCTGGAAAAGCCTTTTCCTATCCCTTTATCCCATCTAGAGCTTGGTCTGAATGAACTCTCAGCTAGTTTGATGCAGATGAGGTCTTGGCACCTATCTGAGTACAGGTAGGTGAATGTGTAGGTGATTTTAAGGTGCTTTTATTCCTGCAAGTAAGTCTCTTTCTCAGCAAACTATGGGATTACCTGGAAGTCTTTCACCTTTTCAATGCAAAATCATCCAGTCTCTCCTTGATTATTTTTTATTAAGATGCCGTTGTTTCTATTGTGATACTTGGCAAGCAGATTAGTCCGAAGAGTGAAATAGAGCTCTCGTATAATGAGAAGAGGAAGAAAAATGAGCGTGGTGTTAGTGTTCAAGCTTCAGGTGTTCAAGGAACACTTGAGGATTTTTGTTCTGCAAAAGCTGTGTAATGCCTCTGCCTTTACATGGTGCTTTATAAATAATCTATTTACCTTCTGTTTAAAAGAGAAGAAAAAAGATCTGTAGCTAGCACTGGAAGTTAATATTAATGAAGAAATAAAGAAACAGCAGTGCGAGTGAGCTCATAGGGATGGGTTTGCAGTCAGTGATGGAGGCTGGTGTGAAGGATTTATGCCAGCATGGGATGGAGATAGAGCAAGGGAAGGAGAGGTAGGACAGATAGGAGGAAGAGAGTAAGGAGTGGAAGAGGGATAGTAGAAAATAAGAACTGACAAGTGCTGAGAAGGAAGAGTCTGAATTTGGTGTAGTAAAGGTGGGACTGAGACAGACTGAAGGGATGCAGGGACAAGGTTAAACCAGAACGTGTCTGTACTGGGAATACCTGGTGAGCATTGAGACCCAGTGAATTGGTTTTTTTAGGCTGTTGCACCCAGCTATTCCCATTAGAGATGGATGAACCTTACTGAGGCTGAATTCTCCTGTTTTTTAACTCTTCCTTTTAACTTCTGCAGCCCAGTATTAAACCCCTTTTGCTTCAGTTTGAAGTGCAGCCACATGGTAAATAACAGTGCTCCCACATGCTGCTCTGCCTTGCCTGGCTTCCCACAGTGATCCATCAATCCATCTGCTCTAGCCTCTCCAAAACCTCTTCCTCTGCTTCTCAAAAAGAATATGAAAAGTGTACTTTTTAAGATGCAATATCACATACTTGATATTCACTATCCATCTTATCTAAAATAAAGGTATATTGGTAAACTGTAGCTTTTTGTGGGAAGAAAACAGATGTATTGAAGGAGATGCTAAGAGGAGTTTTAGTAGGTAAATGGGCAGTGTGCAGTAGTAGTAGGAAATAGTATGTAGTTTGAAGTGGCCCACACAGTGTAGCAGCTGAAAAGTCACTGGAGAGAATACAGTCATTTATTCTTCCTTTAAATGGCTTTTGCTTTGAAGAGCAGGAGTCTCCATTCCGCCTGCCACACGGTCCAAGTTCTGGTTGCAGTGTCACAGCTTAAGGCAGATGTTTAATTACCTGTTACAGCCACAACTGAAAACGGGGCTGGTTAAAATGTCAGTTGTCAGAGTAATATCTGATGGCCTAAAGCAACCCAGGCTCAAGTTCTAATAGTTTCCTACTGGTAGTTCCTCATTTACATCACTCTTACGCTCGATTTTGGAAAGATCGTTTCTGAAGGTGAGCGTTTTGGATTGAACCCTTCGGCTCATTGGGAAGGTGCTGGCATGTTTTTTGAGGGTAGGCAACAGATCACAAATTCCCTGCCACTTGGAAATGAATTACTGCATTTTTCCACCTGCTCTTCCTGAAGTTGCAGTTCTGGTGCAAGGCATTAAAATCCTCTTTGCTGTGACTGAGGGGCAGCTTAATGTTGGTTTTGTTGAGAAGGTACTTGGACACCTTAAGCAGCGGTAGTTGGCAGTGCCAGGCTCCCACTGGAGCCAGACCTGGATGGGTGACAGATTTGGGCTCTGATGCCACCCCCAGAATCCCTTCTTCGTGCCGAACTGGATGAAATCGGCTTAGCCCATGTCCTGCATTCCTCTGGCTTCTGGAGCTGCCCCATTTCTGGGCTTTGGTTCTCCCCTCATGGTGTGAAGAATCACTGTGGAGGTGGCAGGAGTTCTCACTGAACGACCCAGGTTCTCCATATCACTGCGGTTATGGGTAACAGAATCATCAGGATGCGATCCTTGCAGGAACAGCTGTTTGAGTTTCTGTTATTAAAGGGTTAGGTCAGGTTATTTTGAAGCCTGGAAACAAAAACCATTGCTTTAAACCCAGGCACTTACTCCCTGGCTACACCCTGGCTTTAAAATGGTTCCACCCTAACCCAGCTTTAGCTCAAAGCACAGTGTGTTTCCTTTCCCCACCCTGCATTCCATTTTCCCCAGGCTCCAAAGCCCTCCTCTTCCTCCTCCCTGCGGTAACAGCCCTGATTCTGTTAATCTGCTTTAACTCCAGAGATCAGAGGCACTTCCCCTCTCTCAAGTGCCCTTCTCAGTGGTTTATGTGTTCCCTGTGCCA
This sequence comes from Lathamus discolor, assembly GCF_037157495.1. Classification (NCBI taxonomy): domain Eukaryota; kingdom Metazoa; phylum Chordata; class Aves; order Psittaciformes; family Psittacidae; genus Lathamus; species Lathamus discolor. Next base: position 1,436,623 of record NC_088894.1, on the reverse strand, counting down.
GAGCTGCGTTTGGCTCCTCTTTACAGATATCTCAGCCTCTCACAAAGAAACTTTACCCCATTTTTGTTTCTTTACTGAAACTACAAGTGAGAAATCAAGAAGATTTGGGAACTGTAACATAAAAAGAATTCTCTGTGATCAGCACCGTTCAGGACATACACTTTCCTATTCGAAGAGCTGCTTTTGCCTTCAGATGTAGTAGGAATTCATCCTGCAGAGGCAGGAATCCAACCCGAACCTGACTTTGCTCTGTTGGTCTTTACTCTGAGTTTCTTGCAGGCACTCGCTTTAGAAGGTCACTGTTCGGAGGGTTTTCCAAAGGTTATAGCTCAGCATCCTGTCACATAACGAGTCCCTGTGCTCATGTTTAATGTGATATTTGGGTGTTCGATTCCTATCCCTTCGTGTTGATGTCTGTTCACATGCAGGAAGAGACTATTGAGGAGCAGCAGAGAATAGAATCGGTGCATGAGGTATCTGACTTAAAGAGGTTAAGCTGAGACTCAATCTTAGTGTTGTTGAAGTGATAGTCTGGAGTTACTGTGCAGTTCTCTGCAGATTTTTTTTGGGGGGGGGAAAGTGTGGTTTAATGTATTTCTGCACTGCCCAAACATTCCTGTTCCTGCAAGGACCACTTTATTACTCCATTTCAGCACAGTTTCAAAACCAACTCATCCAATGTAACCATTTCTCTTTGAATTTGGGTGTCTTGTTTGTATTCTCTTTGAATTTTGGGTGTTCATGGTGTGGGGAAGATCAGTTCTCTGACCAGATTTACCCTGTAGCCCTGCAGAGGGTTGAGTTGGGGTCACTAACAGGCAATAGGAGAGCAGCAGCGAGCCGCTGGGATTGGAGCCAGGAGCTCCTTTTGCTGACACACACCACAGAAAAACATCTGCAGAGTTTGATTCAGAGTTACAAAACCAAATAGCGCAGGAAAGAGAGAGGTTGAATATGGGGTTTAGTCCGATACCTGGAGGAGTGGAGAGAATTTTCCAGTTGGTATTTGGACACTGATGACTGTTTTGAGGAAGACAAACAGGGAGATGCGCTTGTGCTCGTAGCATAGCACTGCAGAAATACTGGTGTAAAACCTCGTCTTTGTGTAGAACAGCATGGTTTATTTCAGAAATAGCATTCTAGAGGTGTTGAGGGGGATGTTTCTGCTGGTAAAACACGTATGATGAATATACCATGGAATCCCAGGATGGTTTGGGTTGGAAGGGACCTTTAAAGGAAGAGACCTTAAAGGAAGGGAACTTTAGATTGGATATAAGGAGGAGGTTCTTTCCTGTTAGAGTGGTGAGGCACTGGAATGGGTTGTTCAGGGATGTTGTGAATGCTCCATCCCTGACGGTGTTCAAGGCCAGGTTGGACAGAGCCTTGGTTTAGTGTGAGGTGTCCCTGCCCATGGCAGGGGGTTGGAACTGGATGATCTTCAGGTCCTTTCCAACCCTGAGTATTCTGTGATTCTAAAGCTCATCCAGTTCCACAGGCAGGGACCCCTTCCACTGGAGCAGCTTGCTCCAAGCCCCTGTGTCCAGCCTGGCCTTGAGCACTGCCAGGGATGGGGCAGCCACAGCTTCTCTGGGCACCCTGTGCCAGCGCCTCAGCACCCTCACAGGGAAGAACTTTTAAGTCCTTCAGGCAGCATTAAATGATCATTACATGTGGTGGTTAAATATCTCTCTTTGCCTGATACTTTCCTGGGTTGTGAAACTGGAGCTTATTCTGAATGCTGAGCACGTTTATTCTATCCACGTGTAGACTGCTATGTTTGTAAACCAGTGCTGATCAAACCCAATACAGCTCCTGGCATTGCTTCTGTGTGTAAACATGACAGCGTGGGAGAGCACTGCGTTTGCTTAACAGGGAGTTGTGAAACACTTTAGAAGGATTTCTGTTAGAAAGGAAGGGGGTATCTGCAATAGAAGCTGCAAGGGTATATTTAGCAGCTGGTGAGAGATTGTCATTTCCTAACAGCCTGAGTGCTCCTTTTTCTCTTTTATTCCCAAGAAATAAACACTAAGAAATGAAAGCTTTTTGTTCTTTTTTACCTGCACGTTTAAAACTTCACCGTCTGTTGCACAGGAGGAGATGAAGCCAAATCTTCCTCAACTTACACCAGAAACATCATCCTTGAGATGACAGCTGAAACCCACTCTCAGGCAGAGCTCGATAGGTACTTGACACAAACAGGCAGAACCATCTCAGCAAAGGAAGTCTTTGATTTCACCTGAGTTTTTTCCTGATGAGTTCAGCTCAGGTCATGGTTTGGCAGTGTCCTTGAGCGAAAAGCAGAGTTTGAAGTGGCTCCCACCTTCCCTTGGGGCTGAATTGTCCCCCCCCCACGCTCTCCTCCACTTGTTCCGGTGCAAATGTCTGTGCAGCCATGTAGTGATCCGGAGTGGGAACTGCTTGGGGTTTAAATATAACCTTTTCTTAATAAACCAGTTTATTTATAACGTATTAGTTCCTGTCTCGAGTTCACCTCACAACTACACACGTAGTCATGGTGCAGCTGAGGGAGTAGCAGAGGAGGATGCAGGAATGAAGACTTGGAGGTGGGAGTGGTCGTGATGCTCATAGAATCCCAGAATGGTTTGTGTTGGAAGGGACCTTAAGCTCATCCACTTCCAACCCCTGCCATGGGCAGGGGCACCTTCCACTAGAGCAGCTTGCTCCAAGCCCCTTGCCCTGTCCCTAGGCCTTTGTCCAAAGCCACACATAGAAGTTTATGTAAAGAAACACACAACCTGTGCTGTGGGGTTTGATGTGGTTTCTTACCACATGTGTTAAACCGAGCAGCATGACTTGCCAGCCCTGCTTCATGTTTGGCTGTGGGAGGGAAAGTATTTGGTGGACTTAGCTGGGGTTCTACTGTTTATGACTGTCAAGTGTGCTTTATACATAAGAGGAGGATAGAAGATTATCCAGCGTTTCTTTAATTAGCTGCAGAGTTGTGGGATCTTGCTGTCACCCCAAGCTTTGGCAAGTGTCCACAAATGCAGGCAAATGGAGGCTATGGCTGGTTTAGTTGCTACCAATGTTGGGGTGAGAGGATGCTGGTGGAGCCGTGGGATGGTGGTGGTCATTCTCCTGAAGCCCCTCAAGGCTTAAATTGTGCAGCCCCTGACACCAGAGGGACTTGGAGCTGTTGGAGCGAGTGCAGAGGAAGCCATTGGAGATGCTGCAAGGGCTGAAGCAGCTCTGCTCTGGAGCCAGGCTGAGAGACCTGGGCTAGGGCAGCCTGGAGAAGAGAAGGCTCCTGAAGGGGAGACCTGAGAGCAGCTCCAGTGCCTGAAGGGGTTGCAGGGAACCTGGAGAGGGGCTTGGGACAAGGGCCTGTAGGGACAGGCCAAGGGGAATGGCTTGAACCTGCCCGAGGGGAGACTGAGATGAGCTCTTAGGCAGAAGCTCTTCCCTGGGAGGGTGCTGAGGTGCTGGCACAGGGTGCCCAGAGAAGCTGTGGCTGCCCCATCCCTGGCAGTGCTCAAGGCCGGGTTGGACACAGGGGCTTGGAGCAAGCTGCTCCAGTGGAAGGGGTCCCTGCCCGTGGCAGGGGTTGGAGCTGGAGGAGCTTTAAGGTCCCTTCAACCCAAATCAGGCTGGGATTCTTTGATTCCAATCAGGTTTCCTATATTCCTTTTACATTAGGCTTTCATGTGTAGGTAAGAACTTTACTGGTTTGACATTGCTTTTGAAGTTTGAGATGTGTGGAGAAGCTGTTGCCAGCATTGTAAAAAATCAGCCTTGTGTTTTATTCGAAACTAAAGAAAAATAGTAAAACACTGAAGCCAGGAAGCCAGCAAAGCTTCCCTAAAGCTGCTGTGTTTGGGAAAGTCAGCTGCTGTAATAGAATAACTGCACAATAATTCTTTGCTAAAGAGACTAATGAGCTCAGTGCTTCAGAGCAGCCTTAATCCCTGCTCAGCTCCCTGCTCCAAGCAGGATTCCCTGCGAGCAGGGCTGGAGCCCGGGCGGTCACTGGGACTGTCTCAGCAGGGTGAGGAATGAGCTGAGCAGGGCTCGGATGGAGCTCGGGGGCCTCCACGTGAGCCCTCGCTTGAGTAATGGCAAAAGAGAAGCTCATTTACTATGGGTTTACGTCAGGCTGCAGCGCTGTAGTAAACAGTTTGGATTAGTGGGAAGTGATGGGAGCTTTTGATTCATAGACTTCTTCCCTAAATCTCGGTAAAAGAAGTTGTGTGCTGGAGGGGAGCGCAAAGTGGCTTTGGAGGCACCGAGAAGGGGAACTTGTGAGTTTTGGGGTTTTGGTGCACTGTGAGCATGTCAGTACTTATGTGACTAAGTGGGTATTTATTTGGCCTTAATGTGTGTTTGATTAGGTTCCATCAGCTATAAATACTGGAAGCTCTAAAGCCTCTATTTCACTGCCTGTCACTGCTGTTGGCTTTTGAGGAGCATTTACTGTCTTGTTGTGGTTACAATTAATCTGCGTGTGTTTTAGCAATTAGTGTTTATGTGCAGCAGGCAGCAACGGGTCTGGCAACTGTCAATCAGCATCTGGAGCTGGCAGGGGAGGAGGCCGGGAGGAAACACAAGGTGATTTACTGCCTCCTGCTCCTTTGGCAGCACCGGGCTGTTGACAGACACCCTTCCTGGCCCGAGCTCTTTGCAGGGATTTGCCACGGAGGCTGCGAGGAGCGGAGGTATTGTCGTGTCTGTGATGGATAAAGCTGTTCCGTTACCACTCCGACGGGTTAGAATTGACTTTCTCTGCCACCTTCTGTAAGGTTTTTGAAGTCTCCTCGTTTCCCTTTATGCAGAAGCATTAGTTTTTAAACCAAACTTCATTATCATCTAGAAAAATGTGTATTATATACCTGTCAGCCGCTCGCTCAGTAACAGAGGGATGACAAAATGTGTAAGAAGTCAGAACAATTGAATCCCTCTGCTTAGCTGATATGTACGAAAACTGGTGATGGGAGATTAAGGAAGACACAGATGGAGGAGGGGAAAGGGTTTGCTTGAAAGAGAAAACATCGCTGATAGCTCACATAGTTGCTGCTGCTGTGCGTGCAGCCCCCAGCCTGGGGTATTCCATCTCCAGGGTGTAGGAGGACTCAGCTAATGATTGCCTTTTCCTTACTGTTTGCTTTGAGGCTTTCTGGTACAGCTTCGTGGAGTGGGTCTTTAAGGAACCTGGAGAGGGGCCTTTGGGCAAGGGCCTGTAGGGACAGCACAAGGGGAATGGCTTTAACCTGCCCGAGGGGAGACTGAGCTGAGCTCTTAGGCAGAAGCTCTTCCCTGTGAGGGTGCTGAGGCGCTGGCACAGGGTGCCCAGAGAAGCTGTGGCTGCCCCATCCCTGGCAGTGCTCAAGGCCAGGTTGGACACAGGGGCTTGGAGCAAGCTGCTCCAGTGGAAGGGGTCCCTGCCCGGGGCAGGGGTTGGAGCTGATTGAGCTTTAAGGTCCTTTCCAACCCAAACCAGGCTGGGATTCTGTGATTTAACACGTGAATGTAATTTCAGCACTAGCAGATACCCTGAAATCATAATTTTAAGTAAATAATTAAGGTTTCCTGCAGGTTTTACTGCTCATGGCGAGGTCGTGCACCTCCCTCTGCCCTTCCTTTGGCACTGAAGTTGCGGTGTTCCACATCTCTGGAATCCTCTTCCCTCTCTGACAGCCCCTCTCCCCACGCAGGTGCTGAGGTGACGGTGCCGGAGCCCAGCAGCTCTGACAGCAGAGTGGAGCGCTCGGAGCCCTACGGCAGCGTGGAGGAAGCGCTCCTCACCGGGGAGGGCACGTACATCCCGCAGCCGCTGACGCCGGAGAAGGAGGATGTGCTCCAGGCTGCCACCGTGGCCAACCTGCGCGCGGCTCTCATGAGCAAGAACAGCTTGCTGTCCCTGAAAGCCGACATGCTGGGAGAGGACAGCTCTCTGCTCTTCGAGTACCTGCCCAAAGGCACCCACTCCCTCTCTCGTAAGTTTGCGTTTCCTTTTTGCTTATTGACACTTTAAGTGGTTTGTGAGGAGAAAACGCGGGTCGCTGGCTTGTGTGTTACGGCTCATCTGTGTGGATCCAGTTTTATGTCCTGCTTAATCCCGCTTTCCGTAAAATGAAAACTGTGTCCGGTGTTGATCCAGCTTCAGTGTTAACTGCTGACGCCGTGGAACAAAGTACTTAGTGTGTACGTGTGTAGTGTCCTCAAATCTCTGGTTTACTCATTTGCACAATGGTACTTACAAAGAAGACACAAAGTACTTGAGTCCTTATGGCAGAAGGAGGAGCTCCGAAGGGTTTGAATCCAAACTGACTGATGCTGACATCTTGCCTGTTGCTCCTGGGTCTGTAGAAACAGTTGTGGGCTTGTACATCGAAGGATCTTTACTTCTTCCTGTTTAGTTTTAGACCTCTCTCTAAGGAGCAGCTATTGATTGTGTTGTTATACTTGCACATGGAAATGAATGGTTTTTCTCCCAGTGATGTGTTGGAGGCAGCTGAAGTGTATGTTAGGTGTGGGCAGCTGATTTTTCAGCATACTTTTGTATTCATTACAGTCAAAGTAGTTGGATTCTCTAGCTCACATAGAAAGAAAAACTACTAATGCTGTATTTTAATCATGCTCTCAGAAGATGGGGTATAAAATAGAGGAGGGACTGGCTCTCTGAGTGCTGCATCTGAGGTTCCAGCAGAAAAGGTTTATTTTAATCTATACTGAGAAAATGAACCAATTAAATAGAATGAAAAGTTCACTTATTTTGCTTTTACTATCCACTGTGGCAAAAGATAGATAACTTTTAATGGTATAGGATCATAGAATGAATCCCAGACCAGTTTGGTTGGAAGGGGCCTTAAAGCTCATCCAGTTCCAACCCATGCCATGGGCAGGGACACCTCCCACTAGAGCAGCTTGCTCCAAGCCCCATCCAAGTGGTCAGCTGGTGGCTTGAGCTATGTGATAAAGGGAAATAACTGCACCAGGTAATGTCAGTCTTAGTGTCTCTTTACACTTCTCAGTCTGAACAGTAAAACTATTTAGTTGATCTTTCTAAGTTTAGAGAGAAAAGATAAAGTTGTACCTTATTCTGCAGCCGAAGTGCTGCAGTGTTCATCTTCCTTCCACGGTAGTTTTCTTACTGGATGATCTCCAATTAAATCAGATTTAGATGGTTCAAACAAGGCTCCTGGGATGAAAATCCCTTTGTTGCAGTGCAGCAGCAAAGACCCTGTAGAGCAGTTCAGCCTCTGGCTTGTGTGCAGTGGAAAGAGTGCCCTCAGCTGGCACCGGGACAGGGGGAGCTCAGGAGGGTGATTTATGCACGGTGGTTTCAGCTCTGTCTTGTGACAGGTGAGATCAGTGCTGTCATCTCTGTCATGATAAATGTTGCTAACAACAGGGCTGTCTCTATCCATCATCCTTCCTTCACTGGAGGATTTTAGGTTTTACTTAGAAGCTGAAACACCACTTGGCATAAAGACAAATGAGTAGAAGACAGTCAAATTTGGGCTGGAAATTAGAGATAGCCCAACCAGAGAAGCGGAGTTTGGGAACAGGAGTGGTGATGGCAGGAGCCCAACAGGGTTTAAGATAAAGCTTGGTCCCTTTAGAAAAGGAGGTGAATGATAGATGATTGGTGGGTGCAGTGACTCAGGAGGTCCTTCCAGCCTGTGTCTGAGGTCCCTGTGTTCCTGTCCTCTTACTATAACTTCAGTTTCATCAGCTCAGCTCCAGTGATCTCATCTCTATAGGAGCAAAGTGAATTGTATGAGGCAAACACAAGACAGGTCACTTGGTGTAGCTCTCGCACCAGAGCATGGATGGGGCTGGGGCTTCATACAAGGATTTTTACAGAAGGATGGAGTTGAGGGACATACTTTGCATTCATCTTGTTCTAACCCAGTTATCAATTCATTTTAACCACTTATAAAAGACATTCTGCTCTAAGACTCGCTTTTAAGTGGTCAGTATGAATACAATAGGGCATCAAGTCTTAATGAGAGTCCTCAGTGTATAAAGGGACAGTAAAGTGAGGGGTAAGAAGGTTCTGGAGATCTAAAAGCACAGTCTGGGTTGGTGCTAGCTTTGTAGGTGTTTTTCACATTCTACTTCAAACACAATTTGAGGATGTTGAGTCATTTTAAGTCCTGGGTTATATTTAAGAAGAAAAAGGTGGGGGGAGTAGGGAGAAGCACGGGGCAAGGAAAAGGTTTTCTTGCTTTTTAAATCCAAAACAGCACAGTTTTCATATGTCACATTGGAAAAGGAAACACTCGTTTCAGGAATTCGAAGTGATCAATGTCTTTTGAGTTTAAAACTGGTTTTAACCTTAGCTGCTGTCACTGGAGTGTCCTTGTGTGTGCTTGTGAGGCACTACAGTAACTGACTCAAGGAGCAGTGCTTGGGGTTATTTGTCTTCTCTGGAGGAAACACTTACTGGAAGTGGACAGAGCTGAAGAGTGTATTTATTATCCATGGTAAAAGTGGGATGAGCTGTGTCTAAAGGGGATCTCACTCTCCAGGTCACTGCATATGTTAAGAGCTTTCATTTTCCCTTCTGCATAGTTCACACTGTTGGAGGAGTTAAAAGAGGAAACCCCAAAGTTTTCCCTTTACCCTGTGTGCTGCTTTCCTAATTCACTGTATGTTGTAATGATCATTTGAGGTGTGAAATCACTTAACATTCTCCTGATGGAAAACAAAGCCTGGGGTGTGTGAGGGCCGGTGTATCACTGTGATGGAGTCAAACGTAAGTGCAGCATTTCTAAAGGAAACCAGTTCAAACTCATTTCAGATCTGGAGGGAAGATTTAAGTAGCTTGCTATTTGGTAACACAGCTGTAGACAGCCTGCAGCTCTGAGAACTCTGGTGTTCATGGTGTATGATCAAGACTGATGTTGTTCATGTGCTTGTTGGAAACCTAAAGAACATGTGGTGTTTGCAGCAAAAAAGACCATGTACGTTACTCATGGGTAACACTGAGGTTGTCTTGGGAGCCATTCATTACTGAACCTGCCCAGTTTGCTGTGGGGATCTTTCAGATCAGCCAGTCTAAGAGGTTCAGTTTTCATGCTCTGTCTGTAAAAGCAGGTTATCCCATGCTGGTTTCCAGCTCCTCCTCCTGAGCTCCTTGGCTTCATAATGCGTGTCTTACTTCATTTGTGGTACTGAACTTTGGTAGCATTGTTCCGGATGGTTACACCACAGCTACTAAAGTCTCAAAGGCTTTAGTTGACTCTTTTTAGCTGCTTTTGCCAAGTATAATCAACAGAATGAGACTTTAAATATTCATTAGCAACCGAGCTGGTCAGTCCATGTCCTTGTTCTCCTTTGGGGGTGCTGGGCTCCCCTGAAGGGCGACTCTCCCATGTTTCCAGAATAGCACGTTGCCTTCTTTTTTATATGTCTAAGTTTGGCTTTTCCTGTTTACCCTCTTGCAACTGCAACTGTTTATAGAAGCAATTCGTACGAAGCTCGCTGGCTGAGTGATTCCATGGTACACAGAGCCCTTTTCTTTGGGCAAACAGGCTAATACGTTATTTTTAGGCAGTGGTTCATTGAAGCCAACCACTTCCACTGGCACTGGCTGTTGGAGGAATGCATTTTACCCAGCGGTCAACAGCCCCAGGAGGGAGTTGAAGGGGTTCAGTCTGACATGGAAGTTTTGTACATGGTGCGTGAAGATTTATGGGCGAATGGATGTGATTTAAGCACTATAATAACCTTTGTTGTTCTCTTTCCCTCAGTTTCCTCTCCAGATAATACCATGTTCATAGGAATATTGTTAAACCAAGGCATCATCTCTATGCAGAGCTGACTGATTTCTGATTGAGAAGTTAAAACACTTGTCACTAAAATCTATTTCAATACAAATTTAGGAGGGGAGGAAGGTTTCTCCCAGTATTAGAATGGGACAGAACACGAATCCAGGTGCTGTTTGCCTTCTTCTGTACAAAGTGTGGGTCATTTGTGTGGGTTTTTCCTCTTGTGTTACCTGCAGTTGTTGAAACCAAATAAATCTGAACTGTTGGTTTAAAACTCAGCTTTGTGCTTTGTTGTGTTGTACATCTTGGTGGCTCATGGTGGGTGATGGAGTTTATTGTTCCTCCTTTAGCTTTCACATGTGTGTAGTTTCCTAGGAACCTGTATAAAGCTGTGAAGGTGCTAATACGGAATTACTCCAGCCAGACCCCACTGGCTTCTCTTTACTGTGTGCTATAGCACATGTTGTTTGATGAAGTGCAACCCAGAGATGCCTCTTGAGTTCTCTGTACTCTCAAGTGTGTGGCTTCGATGTAAACAGGAAGGTTGGAATCAGTTTGGGATGTTCGGGGGGAAAACCAGGGATATGCGGATGTCTAGGCAGGAATTCTGCTGTGGACGTGGAGTCACAGTTTCTAATGGGAAATACTGATGAATTCATGGTTTTCCTATCTGGAATTTATGGGAGTTTAGCGTTTTGTTGTCCTGGCTTTAAATTGCAACAGCCCCAAGTGAGCATCACCAGCACAAACACATGGAGTATTGTTCCCTTGAACAGAGGTAACCACGTTGTGCAAGATCTCCGTCTGTGATCAAAGCAGAGGAAGGTACATCGAACATCCAGCCTGTGGCACGAGAGCAGAGTTTCCTCTGGGAGCTGATACAGAGTTGGGTTTGGGATTGCTGGCGTTCAGAAACCTTTGTTGTGCCCCAGATCACAGTGTGTTGTACTTGGCCCTAGAATAAACTTGGACTTGTTATTTGTAGCTTTATATCCGTAAAGGTCTCAATCAGGCTCCTTTGTGTGAGAAATAAAACAGCCTTTAGGGCATCGAGTGCTTTAAATAGGCATTTATTTCCTTTGATGCCATATTTGCTCCTCATTTTGCCTGCTTGCCTTTCGGAAGTAATGACCTGCTCACTATGTTGTTGCAGCGTTCAGTCAAGGGGGTTGTTAAAGTTTGCTTCACAGTCTGTAACGTCTGCTGCTCTCAATTACGTGCTCCTTACTTGTATTTAGATGTGTTGTGCATTAGCAGGGCAGTTTGTGGAGCAGCATTTACCATTTGACCAGTGCTACAGATTGACTGTTGCAACAGCTTCTGTTTCAGACAGACAAATGATGTTTTCCTTTTTAATCTATGGTAGGTTTTTGGAATCTTATTGACTCTCAGGTATCATTGAATAGTTTTGTACAAGTATCTGCGCTTCCGTGCTTGGTCACCAGAGAATGAAAGCAATACTTTCCCCCATCTTTTGTAAAGCACTTTGAGATCAAAGATTGACAGTACATAATAAGTACACCGCGGTCAGATCTGGAGATCTGGAGCTTTGCCACCAAGTTTCAAACAAGTCAGCAGTAGAATCCGGTCTCTGTGTATGTTACTTAAAGCTTGAAATGGGTGTGAAGTGATGCTTCTCCCAGAGGTGTCTTTCAGCAGTGTGACTGCCCTGGCTGTTTGTGCTGCTCTCTCCCTATGGACTCCCTTAGTGACGGTGCCACACGGTGTGACACCACCACACACACCAGGCGTTAGCGTGGGGAGGCTGGTTTGAACACAGCAAACACAACAGAGCCTCTAGCATCAGTGTCCTGCTGCATCCCCTTCTCCCGCTGATGGAAGATACCCTGCGAGCGCTGCCTTTGGAGGCCTGGTGTAAAGCCACCAGCTGGTGCTGGTGCACGTGGGTGAGATTCATTTCCTGTGTTCCCCAGGGCCTGGCACCAACTTGAATCGTCCAAGGGGCGAAAGTGATGGCAAAGTGGAAGCACCATCTCCCCCGCTGCCTTCATCACACCTTGCCACTCAGAGCCCCCCCGAGGCCTGCTCCTCTGGTGGCATGTCACCAGAAACCATGGCAAAAGGAGAGGTGCCTTCCTCCACCCAGGTAAGATGGGGCGGGGGGGGAAATGCCAACAGATTGAAGTGCAAAGGTATCTGTTTCATCAAATTCTGCCTGGTTTTGGGTGTCCTGGTTTCGGGACATAGGAGTGCTTTGAAAAACCTCCTGTTTCATACTTTGATCTGTTAGCTTTGTTTTGGTTTTAAACACAGGGTATTTTAAACCTAGGATGTCCGTTGAGGTCAAGGCTGGTGCTGTCCTAATTTTAGCCTTTGTGCCTTTCCTCGGCAGAACTTGCATTCACAAAACTGTGGTTTTGAAGGATACATGCCCTTTTTATTGTAAATCCTTCTGTTTGTGAAACATAGCATGCAAGCACAGAATGGCATAAAGATAGCTGAGACCGCAGCTATCCACTGCCCACCTCTTGTGTGTTGCGTTTAGATTTCTTCTAACTACCTAAATTGGGATAGAAGCAGGTTGGCTTCTGTATTACACTCTGACATCAAATTCATAGCTTCCTATGGCATTTCTTAGTCTTTGTATTTTGGAATGATGCTTTAATTCCGGTAAAGAAACGGATGGAAACACAGATTTCCCTTTGCAGTCATCTCGGAGCAAAGGGAGCTGCTCAGAACGGCCACTTGCCCATCCCCAGCAGACCTGCCCAGGCTGCATCACGCCTCTGCCCCATAGAGAGGTGCCATCTGCCACACGCTGGCACACTGCAAATGCTGCCTGAAACCTAAACATCACCTTTTATTGAGCTTTTGGATCAGCAGTGCCAGAAAGCGCCGCATAAAGGGAGTTATGCAGAAGGTGTTTGTTTTCTATGGGGAAAGAAGAAGTAGCTGTGTAGGGCTAAGGGAAAACTTTCCACTTCTGTTGTATCTGCTCGAGATTTTCTATTCATTGGCCCCAGTGGGAGCTATGGATGCTTGGTGAGGCTGGGAACTGAGGACTTACCCAGGCCCCAAAAGGGCATGTCGATTACTCTCTTTGAAACACCAAATATTGCAAAATACAACCCAATAACTTGGCTGCTTTGAGAGTGGGAGCCGTGTAAAGGCAGATTGGTGGCCAGGAGAAGTGATGAGCCTCCCTTGAAGAAGGGGTGAAGGCAGAGGTAAGATGGGGCTCTGAGCACTGATGCAGAGACGTGCTCTTGTGAATGCTTGCCTTAACTCCAGGATGCTTTCCATTTGCAGGCCGCTTATGATGGACTTTTAGCACTTTGGCAGTTTGATAACTCTGATTCAGGTAAGCAGAGAGAAAAACGAGTTTTAAACCTGTCACTGCTTTACACCAGAGGACACTGATCTGTTCGTGTGTCTCTGTTTCTGTTCTAGATACGAGTTTCTCCAGATCCGAAGACATGGATGGAACCACTGATGGCCTCTCCCAGGATTCCAGCCTCACCAAGAGGCTGACCTGTGGTTTCTGCAGGAGGGTTTTCCAGCACGCTGAAGAGCTGAAGGAGCACATCCATGAGCATGCCTTTTCCATGCTTTTCCCATTGGACTTGGTTGACTGCCCCCGACCGGGCCTCACTGACAGAGTGCTTCCCAATCCGCTCTCCCGCTTCCAGTGCTCCCAGTGCCCTGCCACCTTCACTCTGAAATCCAACATGGATCGGCACGAGAAGACCATCCACTTCCACTGTAAGAAGATGCAGTGTCCTAACTGTGCCAAGCTGTTTTGAGACAAGACAGACTTAAACAGGCACCTTATGTCTGTGCACTTGGGTGCCTGTGTCTGTCTCTCCTGTGGCCAGGGCTTTGGTACACGGAAGAGCCTCAGTAGCCACATGAAAGTGTTACCCAGGCTCTGCCCTGCTGCATGGGCTCAGGCTTTGGGACAGTGTAGGACAAACTGAGGATCCTGAGGACACGTAGCTCCTATTGTGTGTATGAGACACTTAAAGTAGGAAAAGCAACTTGATCCATTGTTCTCGTGCTGCAAATAAACCTACCACAGGTGTCTTATTAGAGAGTAACTCCCCAAAGCTGAGTAGGGGATAACATGCTGGGTCCAGGCCCTGCGTAACTGCAGCCACGGTGTGATTTGTGTGCAAAGAGGACTTGGGTCAGCCCATGTAATGGGCTCTTTGGCTGTTTTACTGGTGTGATCGTACTGTGTGCTTGCTTATACGACCTCAGACTTCTCATGAGTAGATCTCAAAGTGCTTTATAAAAGAAATGGTGATGTTTTCCTTGTATTCCCTGGGAAAATAACATACCTCAGCTTGTTAGCAATAGGCTTAACAATAGAATTCAGTCTGCTGAGTTCTGGTCTAGTGCTGTGTCCATTAGACAAGCCAGACATTTCATCTGGAGATGGGGAGCTGTGGCAGTGCTGGGGTGCTCAGCCCTGTAAGCTTTGTAGGAAGCCTGGGTTTCTATGCATTGAACAAAGAAAACCACGCTGCCTGTTCACATGTGCAACAGGGGACATGACTTGGGCTTGAGAATTGTCCCCAGGCTTGTATATTTATTGGTACTATCTTTTCTAAGAGACACACAGGAGTGTGGCTGTGGTTTCTATCATGTAACTTAGCCAGCCTGTGACGTTGGGGCTTTACACAGCAGATCTAATGTAACTTAGGGTGTGCATACAAAATCAGTCACTGGAGGGTACTCTAATGCCTTTTTTATTACATGAAAATCAGATATTTTTATAAAAGATTAACTATTTCCATATCTCTTGCTATATATTTACATGCAAACCAGGATTATAGTAACTGTGAAAGTAGTGTAATGAAGTGTGGTGCTTCTCAGCTGCTCCGAGTACACCACTGCCTGTCAGCAGCTTGAGCTTCAGCATTGTAGGATTGATTCCTTAACGTGGGAGAGGGCTGAGAGGGTGAAAGCAGCTTCTCCACGTGCTCTTTGGAGGTGTTCAGGAATGTTCTTGCTCCTAATGTCGCTGCATCTCAGGGAGACCAAAACCAGCATCAACTGGTTGTGCATAAGGTGGACTTGCGAGTTTCTTGCCAAGCTGTTTCCCATAGAGAGATCCTGGAATCTGCTGCCCTTGTGCTTATGGAGAGGGAACGGGTCTGGTGTGGCTCTGCCCTGCCCGATCCTGCTGGGAGCCAGGGCCTTGGGAGACATCTCTGTGCCGCATCAGGGCCTGCAGGTTGGGAAGCCGGAGTTTCCTCACTTGGCTTAGTTCTTATTCCCTTCTCTAAAGCACTTTTCCCTCACAATCACAGGATCTGATTGCTGTTGGGATCTCCACGCCAGTTTTTTCCAGCATGACGTGGTGAAACCTGGCGTGTGGAGCCGCTTGTCCCACTCGCTGTGGTCCGCACTGTGTTGGTGGTGTTGAGTAGCACCGGCATGGCCTGGGGCTGGAGGAGGGAGGTTACGCATCCCCTCGTGACTCCCATCCATCAGTTTACAGCTTCCTTACCTTGTCTAGACTCTGTAGTAAGAGGTTTATAGAGATGCTGGGGACTGTTTCTGTGTGGCCTGTCACTCATAACTGAGTGTGATAGACGAGACTGGAAATGTGTTTCTCGTATATAGCTTTGCATTGTAGAACTGACGAAAGTGGGCTCCTTGCCTCTGGTTTTATAGACAAGGGAGTTTTCAAATCCAAAGGAGAAGATAAAGCAACAGATTCTTTCCCTATAATATAAAAGAGGAGTAAACCAGTAGCTAAATCTTGTACATAAGGCTATAGGTGTGAGCAGGGCTGGTGAGGTATCTGCCAGAGCTTCCTCTGGGCATCAGGACGCATTAAAGGACCTCCTTTGGGAGGTTCCTAAAGCAGTGCAAGTGCAGAGCCACTTGAAACCAGCCCTTCAGGAGTCTGCCTGATCACAGTGAGTGATCTTTACTGACAGGGAATAAGCTATTGCTTAGTGCTTTCCCTGGTGTCAGTATTGCAGCCATGGCCCAGGTGCTTGCATTGATTTTTAGCAGTAGTAGTATTTTCCCTGGCAAATGAGACCCTTGGGCTGTCTGTACCATCTGCATCCCCTGGGGCCACTTTCAGCAGCTCCTATGGAGATGGCATGAAGAAAAGACTCAACTGTGTCAAAAAGGCTTCAAGGTCTACCCCTTTTCTGGCTCAGCAAAGTACAATTGAAGAGGGCAGAACAAGGCCCATCAAGCACGGTGGAAGTTGGACGGGGCTTGGAGCAAGCTGCTCTAGCGGAAGGCGTCCCTGCCCGTGGCAGGGGGTTGGAACTGGATCAGCTTTCAGGGGTGTTACCTTTGTGGTGTGCTGCTCACAGCTATCTGCTGCCTCCACAAATAACAGTGTTAGAGGTTTAGATCTCAATACTTGAGATAATTCATTATAATAAGAATCACAGAGTTACTTGGCATTGTTACTTACCAAGTAAGCGCCGGGCAACGTGCATTACAGACTGTTGCTGCATGTTTGTGCGTTGATGTGTTCAGAAGCTTGTCTGGTGAAAATACTTGAAGTTCTTTAATAACAGAAGTGCAATAATATCAGGATTAAAACCCCTGTAGATGGTTGAGGGGTGTGACTGTGATTTCACAGTGAACCAGTTCAACAGTGAACCAGTACATGAGAAGACTGACCTTTTGTAATCAGCACCTTCTGCTTTACTCTCTTGCAGTCAACGAGTTCACAGTCATCAGGAAGAAGTTCAAGTGCCCCTACTGCAGTTTTTCAGCCATGCACCAGTGCATCCTGAAGAGACACATGCGATCCCACACGGGAGAGAGACCCTATCCCTGCGAGATCTGCGGGAAGAAGTTCACGCGCCGGGAGCACATGAAGCGGCACACGTTGGTAAGAGCCCAGCACAGCCTTGGCTGGCAGCGCCAGTTATCACTTAGAGATAAGATAAAGGATAAGATAAAGATAAAAGATGAGATAAAGGAGCTTCGTGTGAGTGAAGTCTGTATTTCGTTTTCCCCTCCGGGGCTCCTCTAAAGGCCTCTCCAACATCTTTTTTCCCCACCATTCAAAGGCCGTGTTTTGCTGCCAGTTCATCCAGAGGGACCCTCCCCCTCCTCTCCTAGCACAGTGTAGGAAGCTTTAAAGCACTCAGCAAGAAGAATTCCAGGTAAAGCTACTCTGGTCTGGCAATGCTGAATTGTCACCTTACTAAAGAGAGCTACTCCAAGGCAGGTAGGTTTGTGCCACTGGCTGCTTGTCACAGCTCCTTCAGGAACAACATTTTAAGCCAAACTTCAGGTATTTTTTAGCTAAGAATTAATTTGCCATCCTAAAGGGCTTCCTCAGAGCTTGGTATAGGGGTGATACTGTGGAAGAGCAAATAGTTTCTGTATAGTTATGTCAGTAATGCACCCCAGCAAGCTCTGGTGCCCCTCTAATTAAGGTTGTAGAGAAAATCTGGGCTATTCTAAATACCGAGGATGGTGGCTATGAGGTTCTAATACAGTGAGGTATTAAAAATAATCAGTGTTGACAGGTAGTGACTAAGAATTGATTTGTTGAGGTAATTTAAGTAACTTTATCCATATATCTGTTATATATATCATATTTATGGTGTCTGATAAATTTTGAGTGTAAAGAATAACGCACTGGAGGAGGTGCTTGGAGTAATTCCTGTTCCCTGGTTGTAATTCTCAAGAAGCCACAAAGAACTTTTAGGTCCCTCATCCCAGTCCTGCATGCGTGTGCGTCCCCTTGTGTACCTTCCTGCAAAGGCAGTCTAACAGCAGTAACACAACTCACAGAACCACAGATGGGTTTGGGTTGGAAAGGACCTTAAAGCTCCTCCAGCCCCAACCCCTGCCCCGGGCAGGGACCCCTTCCACTGGAGCAGCTTGCTCCAAGCCCCTGTGTCCAACCTGGCCTTGAGCACTGCCAGGGATGGGGCAGCCACAGCTTCTCTGGGCACCCTGTGCCAGCGCCTCAGCACCCTCACAGGGAAGAGCTTCTGCCTAAGAGCTCAGCTCAGTCTCCCCTCGGGCAGGTTAAAGCCATTCCCCTTGTGCTGTCCCTACAGGCCCTTTTTCAAAGGCCCCTCTCCATGCAGAGCTTGCCAAGCAGCAGTGCTGCCCATTGCAGTTATCCCCTTCCTTGCACAGGGCTGGACAAGGGGCTGATGTGCCGAGTTGCCGTGGTGTTCTTTCTGAGAACTTTCCCTTTATTCTTTTCCAGACCTTTAGCATGTTGTCAGCACAGTGTGTTCCCCTCTCTCCCTTGGAATGTCAGTATTTAGTCAGAATATGGTCTTTCTAATGCCATTGTCAGACGCTGAAGGACAACACCATTCCTGTGTTTAACACTAATTTGGTGATAAGGGAAATAAGATTAATCTCTGCTCAGCAGCATCCAGGAATATGTTCACTTTGAATATGCCGACTGAACTGTCAGGGTTGGAAGAGAGGAGAGAGGTGCTCAGGTTTCTAATGGGTATTTCAATTACATGTCATTTTAGTACCTGTTTTATCATTTCTTTTTTGTATCCATGACCACTTTCTGTAACCCTGTTCAGCGTTTGATGCCTGAAAGTCATTCTTCTGGCAGTTAAAACGAGTGATACCTATAGATCCTGTTGGATGCCTCAGACCAGCCCTGTCCAACTGCCTTTAAAAACCTTAGACGTAGTGCTTTAAAAAGAAACGAAACACAATGGCTGTGCTTGATGCAGTTGAAGAACACATCATGGGGACTAGCTCAGGGCACAGAGAGCCTGAGGCCAGAGCACATCACAAGAGCATCCAGGCTTTGAACACGGCTGGGACCAGTGTCATGCAAAGCCTGAGCCAGTGCCCTGTGGTTGTGAGGGGGCAAGATGGGTCAGTTTGTCCTCTTCTAAATAGCTTTAGCTCAGCCTGGTGCTGTGGATGAGCACAGGATTATGCAGAATCCAGTTGTGAGAGCAGGTGATCCCATGTGGAGGCAGGAGCAGGGAACTGGCCTCACCGGGCTGCTGGCTTAGGATGAAAGGAAGGACTTTTCCACACAAGATGTGTAGAATCAGGAAAACCTTTCCTATGGGATGCTGTGAGCATGAAAAGAAGAAATGAGTTAAAGAAAGGGTTAAGTACTGGGGATACATGCCCAGAGGCTCTGGGACTGATGCTGATGCTCAGTGTCCAAAGCACTGGACAGTGTGATACAAGGCGGATCCTTCTTTGTTTCTACACCACTTCCCAAAGGGTCTTCTGTGGATCAGGGATAGGGCAGTCACTGAGGCGAGCTCCTGGGCTGCCCCACTGTGCTGTTAATATATTAAAAATATGAAGAATATATATGTAAAGAGAAAATATACATGTCTCTAATGTAAGGTATATTGGCCAGCCCTGAAGTAGTCAGTTGGACTAGATGATTGTTGTAGGTCCCTTCCAACTGAACTATACATAAGTAAAATGAATCTTTATATATATTTTATATGTGGTTTATTATATATATATGAATATATATATATATATATATACACACATGAAAGTACCTGATGAGGCTCCCTGTGTTGGAATTCAGGCGTCCTCACTGCACTGCTTGGCTGTTTCCTTAGGGAGAGGAGCATGTGAACATTTTAAGCAAGCTCCTGGCCTTTCACAAAAGGAAGGAAGCAGCGGATTCCACCTTTGGTTAGGTGGTTTTGTGCTTCTCAAAGTATGCAGTTCTGGTCGTTGTGTAGTGGAGTTTGACTCTTGAAGGGATGGATCTCTGGTATCCTGCAGATATTTTCCCACTTAGCACTGATTCCCTGTTCCCGTGTGCCTGGTATTCTTGGACATGGAATGCAGCGTGATTTATGGATCAGAAGCATTTGTGACAAACCATTTTTCAGCCACCAGAGTAGTCAGCAGTGAGGTTAGAAGTGCATCTAGCTGCAGTTTTGGAGAGATACAGGATGCATTCCCAGTGCTCCTGCTCTTTGGTTATTGGTAGCAGTGGGATCAGGAGGGAGACCGTGGAATTAATGTGACATTGACATGTTTGATTGTGGGTTGCTCTGCTCTGGTCTGCAGAGAACTGGTGCTTGGGGTGGGGTGTACTGGGGGGCTGAGGGACCTGGGTGGGGGGGTAGTTTGGATAAGAGAAGGCTCGGAGGGACCTGATCGCTCCCTACAAGTGCCTGACAGGAGGATGGAGCCAGGAGGGGCTGGGCTCTGCTCCTGAGGAACAAGGGATGGGACAAGAGGAACCGGCCTCAAGCTGCACCAGGGCAGGTTTAGATGGAGCTGAGGAACAATTCCTGCCCCAGAGGGTGCCCAGGTGGAGGTGTTCACACACTGTGTAGACGAGGCCGTCAGTGCCATGGGTTAGTGGTGGCCTTGGCACTGATGGGGAACGGTTGATCTGGATGAGCTTAAAGGGCCTTTCCAAGCTGGTTGCTTCCATGCTAACTGTCCTGGTGATTCTCCTTCCCCAGGTCCACAGCAAAGACAAGAAGTACGTGTGCAAAGTGTGCAACCGAGTGTTCATGTCCGCGGCCAGCGTGGGGATAAAGCACGGCTCCCGCCGCCACGGTGTCTGTGCCGACTGCTCTGGCCGAGGCATAGCCGGTCACCTGGACCACAACGGAGGAGAAGGCTCTCCAGACGAGTGCTACCCCGGGGAAGGCCAGTACATGGAAGACCCGGACGACATCAAAGTGGAAGGAGACGAGGAGATGGGAGACGACGACGACATCAAGTGGAAGGATGACGTGGGAATGTCACAGGATGATGTGATTTTAGATGACGACAAAGACGTCGACTCTCCGCAGGAGCAGGACAACTCTGGGGAGAACGACAAGGATTTTACCTGGATTTCTTAGGGATTCCTTTGTTTGTTTGGTTTTTTGTTCCGCTCTCTTGTTTGTAGGGGGAGGGAGGGTGGGAAGGAAGGAGTGTGTCAGAAAAGAAACTTAAGTAGCCTTGTTGTCGTCCATGTGTGCAAAATAACTCTTGTGTTTTCTAAACCAGTCCTTCTCTGTCCCGCTCGGATACTGTCTTAGCAGGGTCACTCCCAGTGGCACCACTGACTTCGCCTTCCCCCTTCTCCCTCCACCACCAGCCCCGGCCGCAGCCGTCGGGTTGATGAAGTGAGGGTGCGAGCACTGCGTGATGGGAGCCTGGGTGAAGCACGAGTCCTCCCTCCCTCCCTTCCCACCCTGACCCTGCCCGGGGAGAGCTCTGTGTCCAAAGCAGGTTGTTTTCGTGGTGGTTGGGTTTTTGTTTCTTTCCTTTATTCTGTTTAACACCTTGTCTGTGTGCTGAGATCCCAGTGGGATTACAAGCTGGTGTTGTGAAAGCAGGTTGATGGATGTGTTTGGAGGGCTTCCTTTGGTGATACAGGCCTTTGGCAAAGCTATTGGAAGAGAGTTTTGATTGTTTTTTATGGAGCCAAATAGATCAAATGGCAAGTCAGGTTAGAGCCTTATGGATTCTTCTCTTGGACTCTCAGCTTCCAAAAGAATCACCATCAAACAGAGGAAGATGATGACGTTTCTTGGACCTGCTGGTGTCATACCCACGTCCTGTCTTCCAGCCTTGGTTATCCGCAGGCACTGCAATGCATGTTGGTGCTCCCAGAAGCGCCCTTTGCTGTAAAGGACACAGGTAATTCTCTACCTGTTGTTCTTTCCTTTTGCTCAGCTGCCTTTTCACAGATATATGCAAACCATAGCGAAAGCATTTGGCGAAGTGCAGGAGGAGCTGGGAAAGGCCGAGGTGAGGAGATCCCAGCTGGGTGGAAATCCTGCTGCTCCCATCCTGTAGGTGTCAATGGGGGCAGGATTTCACCTGGGCACATTGGTCTTCCTCCCCCAGTTTCCCATGCATCACGAGTAGGCAGGACTCCTACTGACTCCATGCCACCCCCTTCAGCTTTAGCTGCACTGGTTCTGTGTAAGGTTTCAAATAAACCTACTTTATTTTAGCTAAGAGCCAGGTTTCTCTCCCAACATCTCCAAAGAGACTCTGGGACTGCTCCAGGTGGTTGGATTCTCCTTGTTCATACCGGCCACTGTTGCCTTCTCCCAGCTCCACCTAAATGACAGCAGCAAAGCGCATTGGAAGTGTCTCGCTCCTGAGCAGAAGCTGGTTTTTACCCTTCACCTCTTTGCTTCTGGTGCTTTTTGAAATGACAAAGCTGACGACCTCACTCTTTCCTTGCCACGGAGCAGTTTTATGCCCTGCCTGTGACGGTGGTTCTGCCACAGAAGACAACCCGTTACCAGAAAGCCAAATGACTTAACGGTGCTATTTTCCCCCCGTGGTGGGACAGGTGATCCCAGTGGGATGGAGAATGTTCTTGCAGGTCTGGTGGTCCTTAGTGAAAAGCCTGGTTCCATCCAGTGATGGAAATACCCAGTGTCTTGTACAATTAACCCCAGTAAAGCAAACAGTCTTGAAGGACTGGAGCCACTCGGTGCCAGGATTTGATGGAGTGTGGTGGGAGCCTCGATCCTGGCACCTGCAGTAGCTGGTTCTTCATTCAGTCCCTGATTTCAGGCACATCCTGGGTTTGTGGCATTTATTCCTCTCTCTGCTCCTCAGTTCCTTGCAGAATGCTCTTTATTGGGAGTCTCCAGCAGCTCCTGATCTGTTGCTTCGGGTGCACGCCGGGGATTCAGAAGCACGGTTCTTCCCTAGAATCCTCTGCTGGGCTCCGTGAGGCCACGTGAGCACTATGTGCTGCTGCTGCTCCTTCGGATTGAAGGAGTTAAGTGGGACTTGTTGCTTTTGGGCAGGGAGAAGGGATCACCCTCCTCACAGAGCGGAAGGGTCACGCTGAAACATCTTTATTAAGCAGTTAAACCCCTCATTTTCCATTTTAGCTTCTTCTAAATCCCTCCTTCCATAGCTAAAGGGACATAAACACCCCAGAACGTGACGACTGGACCCTTGGATGCTGCTCTTCCAGTGGCTGGGGGGGGGTCCCAGAGCGAGGTTGCTGGCTCCTTACCCTGACTTTGGCCTCTCATCGTGTGGGCTCTGTATTTATTGTCATTTATCCTGTAAATATGGGGGTTCTCTGAGGTCCTGAACTTGCAGCCTTACCTGTAACACGTAGACAAATACAGACAGTGCTTCACAGATAGCTGTAGCTTTGCTCTTCCTGTGTACAAATCTATTTAAACATCCATTTTAACCCCAAAACCGTTCAGATTCCCTTTGGTTTCTGTGCCATTCCATCTCAGCCACCTCCTCCCACACTGGTGTGTGGATCTGCTGTCATACCCTCCGAGGAGGAGCAGGAGATGTTGGTCTGAGTCTTCCTCGTCCTCACCCTTGGGTTTTGTTAGCAGAATTCTGGAGCTCTTCACTTTGGGATTCCTTTGGAAATACTTCTCTTTCCTTTGTATTATTTAAAGGGTGGGCAATAAACCAGGTGGCTTGGGAAGTGTTTCCCAGTGGTGCCCCTTGGGAAAAGGGATGAAAAAATCTTTGAGCTGGCGATGCAAAAAAATATATCAAAAAGGAGAGAAAACCAGAAAAATCCACTTAAAAGCTGACTTTGACCATGTCACCACGATGCTCTATATGACCAACATAGACTGCATACACCAAACCAACCCATCCAAGTGCTCTGGTTTGATGGAGGTGGCCGCTATGGAAGCGCAGGAATTAGTCTTGAACCGGCCACGCTCCGCTGGGCTCAAACCCAGGGAATTTGGGCTTTTCCCCTTCCTTTTTTTAATGCTGGAACTTTATAAAACTTCACCCCTTGTTCCACGTGGCTCCTCTCGGGATCTACTGCCTATGCAAACGTCTTCTGCCCTTGGAGAAAAGCAGCTCTGCCTGTTGTAGCCAACACTAGCTCCAGTAACCCCTGGCTCTTTGTATTTCCCTTCAGGGCTTTGTATACTTCCCCGAGGTTCCCCTTTTTTAGGTTTTTCTAACTCTATGGATGTGTGTGCATAGAACTTTACAGATTGAGTTTCAAAAGGAGAATTCCCTTTCCGGGTAAAGCAGTTGAACCGCTTGGGTCTCGATAACTCGCAGCTGAGGGGGGGTTTTGAAGTATTTGTACATAGCCTCCGTGTTCCTCCCTGGATTTCCTCCAGGATCCTCATTTGGTTTCTAATCTGAGAGTACAATGCATGTCCCAGCCCCGCTTCACAAGCCCAGGGTGTGAAAGACACCCTCCTGCCCCAGCCCCACCAAAACCCCATGAGGAACGCGCTGAGGCCCTTGGGTTTGGTGGTGGTCCTGCAAGGAGAACAAGTTGAGGGGCTTGCTTGGACTTCTCTTGTTGATTGTCACGGGATGGTTCGTGTGGAAGGGACCTTAAAGCCGTTCCCCTGGTCCTGTCCCTCCCTTGTGAAGCTTTGTGCATTTTGTTTCCAAATGGTTTATTTAAAAGTCACAAATAACCCAGTTTTGGATAGATTTTCAGGTCACCCCAAAGCCTCGCAGCTCTGGTGGGACGGGCTCAGTGCAGGGTTGCAAAGTGACCGTCCCCCTCCCTTCTGTTGCCCTTCTCCCTTCGTTTGCCATCAAAAATCTCTGGCTCGGAGTACAGGAGGAATCTTTTCCATGCACAAAGAAACCCCCTCCGGCCTTGGGTCCTGCTTTAGTTCTCCCACCTTTAAATACTCCTCTTTCCTACTGCTAAAGCCACGTCCTGGTGAGGTTTTGGGTTCATGTCCCCCCACCTCAACCCTTCCCACCTGAGCAAAGCAACTCCCTAAAACTCCATGCAAAAACTGGAATTCTTTGCAATACGAGAGAGAGAATCCTCATTTGAGCTCCTCTTGGGACGCATCAGCTCCTGCAGAAGCCATACTTCATGGGTCGCTATTCCCTACGTTCTCTCTCGTTTGGAATCTCTGCCTTTGGTTTCCACCGTAGTCCCGCATAGTCAGAGTGCTGTGTGTATGCTCTCAGATAGAGGTATTTATTTTGCAACGTGCTTTAAACCTGTCTAGAAAATAAAGAAATGAAACAAAAAAAAAAAAAAAAACCCAGGACAGAGTTTAAAGAGTGATGATTATTATTAATTATTATTATTATTATTATTTTTGGCTGGGAATATTCTATATTATACTGACTTTATATTAATTATTATCAACCTGTGTTTGTATTGAGGATGTGTTCAATATCCTGGGGAGGTGCAGGAGGAGGGTTTGGGTATCCAGGGGTTTTGGTGGGAGGCCATGGCTGTGTTGTTCTGATGCTCTGTAAATGTAGTTCAGGTCAGCCCGACCTTCTTTTCTAGTTGCTCTCCGGGTTCCCGGCCGCCTGGGCATGCCGGAGCGTTCCTCTCGGCAGGAATTCCTTTTGTGATGGGGTTTAGCTTAGGCATCCTTGCAAAAATCAATCCGTTTCAATAAATTGGGATATTGCTGCTACACTTCCGGCTTGGGTTTGGGGTTTGTTGCTCTATGGTAAGTACTTTTCCTCCTCCTTGTGGGTACGGTTGGGGTGATGGTGGTGCATGCAGGGGCAGCACCCACGTGTAGGGATGAGCACCCTGGGGCTGTCGGGGCCCTCACCCCAGGCTGGGGGTGATGTTCTTTGGCCTGGCCTTTTCCTGTGCCCAGAGGTGTTGGAGCGAGGCCATAGGAGATGCTGCGAGGGCTGGAGCAGCTCTGCCCTGGAGCCAGGCTGAGAGAGCTGGGCTGGGGCAGCCTGGAGAAGAGAAGGCTCCTGAAGGGGAGACCTGAGAGCAGCTCCAGTGCCTGAAGGGGCTGCAGGGAACCTGGAGAGGGGCTTGGGACAAGGGCCTGTAGGGACAGGCCAAGGGGAATGGCTTGAACCTGCCCGAGGGGACAGGGCTTGGGAGCAGCCTGCTCTAGTGGAAGGATTGGATGAGCTTGGAAGTGGATGCGCTTTAAGGTCCCTTCCACCCCAAACCCCGCTGTGATGCTGGGATCATCCTATGACCTCCCCTCCCACCCCCGCAGAGCCCCTCAACCACAGGAATCCGGAAGAAAAATCCTTAAAAAAGAATCCAAATATTTATTTTGTTGTTTTTTCCTTCGGGATCTGACGCATCCCAGCCCCTGGGGGGACCGGGCAGGTGGGGGCCAGCCTGGCACAGCACCAGCCCATAGGGCTGATGTGGTCTGAGCCCCACCTTGCAATGGGGAGACCCTGCAATAAGGGGAGGTCCCAATGCAATGGGGACCTGCCCTGGGCTGGCCGCACACCCATCCCCATCCTCATCCTCATCCTCACACAGGGAAGGGGCTGGGCCAAACCCAGCCCTGAGCCTGTGAACGGGATGGGATGAGAGGGGAGAAAAGGGGGTTTTGGGGGGGGGGGGGGGATAAAAAGGGGTTTGAGAGGGGGGGATGGGGTTTGAAGGGAATAAAGCCCCTTAAAACCCGCCCAGGTTTGGAGGCCTCTGCAGGCACTGCCCTGGGAGGGAGTTATTTAAAAATACGAATTTTCATATATTTTATTTAAAAAATAAAAACACACGAAAGGAAAACGAAAAATAATAAAAACGAGAGGAAAAAAAAAATAAAAACGGGGGTTGGGGGGGGGTGGGGGTTTGGGGGTGGGGGGGGAAAACCCAATAAAAAGCCACCTCTTTGTGCAGTTTGGCTTAGTGCAAATGGGCGCGTTCCTGCAGGCACTTCCCGGAGCATCGCCCCGGCTCCCCCAGACGAAAGAGACAGCAACAAGGATACAAAGAGTAAAAACCCCTTTGGGGGGGGCTCAAAGTGGGGGGGGGGGGGGGGGGGCAGGCACCCACCTCTGCCCCGGGCACTGGGGGTGCCCCCCAGGGAGCAGGTTGGGGGGCAGGAACAGGCACACACACACACACACCCCCCCTCTTTACCAAGCCCCCCCCCCATGGGTGCAGGCACAGCTTATCCGAGCCATGGGCAGCCCCCGGGATGGGGGGGTCCCCAAGAGCAGCCGGCAGCACCCCCCCCCCCCCCACCGCAGTGCTGGCATAGGGGAGGGGGGGCACATTTAGCTTATCTTCCAAAGGAACAACGGGGGGCAAGCTCCGTGTGCATAAAGCTTTGGGGGGGGGCCGTTCCCTGAGTCCGGGGGGACCCCGGGGGTGGCGTTTTTGGGGGGGGGGGGGGGGGAGCGCAAAGGCACCTCGAGTGCAAAATGTGCAAGAAGGAGGGGATGCTGCAGCCCCGGCGGCCCCGGGGGCTCGGGTTCAGTCGAGGAAGCGCTGGCAAGCCTTCTTCCAGCGGCACGCCGTGCACCACAGCTCCCGGTTCTCCATGCCGTACACCTTGCGGCACTTCTTGGCCTCCCCCCGCGGCCTCCTGCGGGGGGCACAGGGGCCACGTTATGGGGCTGGGGATGCGCTCAACGAAGGGGCACGAAGGGGACGGGGAGGCGATGCCGGTGCTCACCTGGGCACAGCGGGCGGCTTGGGCGGCGGCGCGGGCGCTGCCGGGGGGCACCGGTGGTGGCCGCGGGGACACGGGGCAGCCCTGCGGGGACAGGACCCGGCCCCGGGTCAGCACTGGGGGATGGCGATGGGGTCACAGCAGCCCCGTGTCCCCGTCCCCCTCCTCACCTGGTACGCGTGGTCAGTGTGGACGTGGCACAGGCCGGGGGGCTGCGGGGGGCTGCGGGGGGAGCCCAGCGCCACGTCCGGGCTCGGCAGCGGCACCGGCGGCACCGGCCCCTGCGCCTCGGGGCCGGGGAAGGCGGGGGGCACGGAGGAGGTGGGGGAGACCGGGGTGAGGCTGGAGAGCCCGTCCGTCAGCGACTCCACGTCCACGTCCAGCTCCGTGTAGTAGAAATCCTCCTCGCCGTCGCTCTGCTCCAGGTCGGGTTTACGGCTGCGGGGAGAGCGGGGAACGGTTGGGGCGGGGGGGGGGGTGTCTTAGGGAGGGGTTTGGGGGTACCTGGGGGGGCCCCCGTGCGCTCACCCAAGGTGCGCGGTTCGGATGTGCTTCTGCATCCCTGAGGAGCTGCTGAGGACTTTGCCGCAGCTCTTCCACAAGCACTTGAACATCACCTTGGTGGAGTTCTGCAGGAGAGAGGCGTCAGGATGGCAGCCCCCTCCCCGGCGTCATCCCCATTGACGTCCCCAACCCCAGCCTCATCCCAAACCCCATCATCCCCAGCCTCATCCCTACAACCAACCGCAACCTCTTCTTCCTCCCCATCCTCATAATCCCCA
Organism: Lathamus discolor; assembly: GCF_037157495.1. Classification (NCBI taxonomy): domain Eukaryota; kingdom Metazoa; phylum Chordata; class Aves; order Psittaciformes; family Psittacidae; genus Lathamus; species Lathamus discolor. The sequence continues at coordinate 1,408,825 of NC_088894.1, read as the reverse complement.
TCCTCATCCCTCCACCATCCCCATCCCTAACTGCGTCCTCCTCTTCCTCTCCGTCCTCATACTCTCCAAACTCATCCCCATCATTATCCCCATCCCCAACTCCACCACCATCCCCAACATTATCCCTATCCCCAACAACATCCTGTCATCCCCAACCTCATTCCCACCATCATCCCCACCCCCAACACATCCTCCTCTTCCTCCCCATCCTCATAATCCCTGTCCTCATCCCTCCATCAACCCCATCCCCAATCGCATCCTCCTCTTCCTTCCCATCCTCATAGTCCCTACCCTCATCCCTCCATCATCCCCATCCCCAACCACATCCTCCTCTTCCTCCCCATCCTCTTCCTCCCCATCCTCATCCCTCCATCATCCCCATCTCCAATTGCATCCTCCTCTTCCTTCCCATCCTCGTAGTCCCTACCCTCATCCCTCCATCATCCCCATCCCCAACCACATCCTCCTCTTCCTCCCTACCCTCATCCCTCCCTCATCCCCACCTTCCTCTTCCGCGGGACGGGCTCTCCGAACACAAAGTGGGTGCCATCGGGCTCGTCGGGGCCCTCGTCGGGCAGCGGCGCGGGCAGGAAGGTGCTGGGGACGTGGCTGGAGAGCGGAGGGGACGGCGTGGATGGGGTGGAGCGGTCACTGGCCGGGTCCCAGCTCCAGTCCCCGCTGGTGTTGCTGCTGCTGCTGCAGCTGGAGGACATGGCCGGCGCCTCCTTCCAGACCTCACCGCCGGGCTCTGGTGGGGAGGAGGAGGAGGAGGAGGAGGAGGAAGGTCAGGACCTGCCGCAGGGACGCGTGTCCAGGGACGGGGCTCGGGGGAACGCTCTTACCTGGTGCAGGGGCGGCCGGAGGGTGCCCGAGCACCAGGGGGCTGGTGGAGAGGCTGGTGAGCACCGCGGCTGCCATCACCTCGTCGATGCCGGCCTTGCCCGAGAGCCTCCTGCCAGCGACAGCAAAGAGGGGCTGAGGTGAGGATGGACGAGGCCCTGGGAGCCTTCATCCCCCACCCCGGACCCCCTACCCTGACTCAATGCCTCTCCTGTAGTGAGGGGCCCAGAGCTGGACACAGCATCCGAGGTGCGGCCTCACCAGTGCCCAGCGCAGGGGGACATGGGTGGCACGGGGTCACTGAGCATCACTACGCACAAAGGCACCCATGGGTGCCCTGCAGCACCCTGAGATGCTGGGGCTGATGATGCCGGGCATCATCCCAGCAGCCTGACTGGGAACCCCATTGGGCAGTGGTACAGGCAGCCAAATCACTGCTCTTCACCACACCGGAGCAGAGGAACCCTCCGTGCCCATGGGTACCAATGCATCTGAGGGCACCGGCACCTGCATCCTGCTGCTGAGCCGGGGCCAAACAACTTCCTGAGATGGAAAATGACTATGAAATATGGGATTTAAGAGAAAAAGCAACAAGTTGGGAACTCCGGGGCCATTTTGCAACCTTCGGTGCCATGGGGATGGGTAAATACAGCACTGGAGGGCAGTGATGCCCAATGAGCCCCAAGTGGTGCTGCCAGAGCCAGAACTGCTCCAGGGCTCGTGTATGGCACCGGATCCTTCTCCCCACAGCCGGTCACAGCCAGAGCCCCGGTGCTGCTGCACGGGGCCAGGCGGTCACAACCAGAGCCCCTGTGCTGCAGACAGCGACCAAAGTCCTCCTGCAGCCGGTGCGAAACCTCCCGGGGAGGCGGCGGCTCCGGCAGGCCGGTCCCGGTCACCGTTACCCGTCCCGTTGGTGCCATGGTCCTACCTGTGCCGCGGCACCGGGATGTAGGCGGAATGCAGCGCCAGGCACCGCTCCAGCCCCGCGTCCAGCACCCGCAGCATCGCTTCCTGGCTGCCGGGCTCCAGCCACCCCCCGGCCCCCGCCGGCAGCCCCCGAGCGCCGCAGGGGTGAGCAGCCTGGGGGGAGAGGTGGTGGTGTCAGTGTGGATCCCATGGGATCGATCCCGTAGGAATCCCGGCAACCGGATGGGGAGGGAGCCAGGACCCTGCTGGCCACTCAGTGGGTGCCTATGGGGTAGAGCCCAAGTGGATCCCACCAGGTTGGAGCTCCACAGCGGAGAGAGCAGGGGGGGGATCCGGCCAATGGATCCCTCCATAGGGAGATCCCTACGGACACAGCAGGGATCCAGCAGGATAGCCACGGAGCCAGGAGACCGGGCACCCTCCAGCACCCAGCTCTAAGGTGGCAGCATCCAAGTGCCCAGTGACAGCACCAAGGGGATCCTCCTCTGAGCAGATCCAGCGGGGGATCCAACGGGAGACCCAGTGGGGATCCCCACGGAGCTCTGCAAAGCCATGAGCTGCCTTGGCCCTGCCTTTAGCAGGGACAGCAGCAGCCACTGCCTGCCCACCACGGGGATCCCCCTCCAAGTGGATCTCCGCATCCCACACCGATCCCAGCGGGCCTGACCCAGGGATCCACCGCATCCCTCGTACAGCCCCTGCCCGGGCAGATCCCGCAGGAGCCTCCCAAGGGAAGGAGCCGCAGGGCACTGCCAGCACCCAGCGGATCCCCCCGGGGCAGATCCAGACGGGATTTACCGGGACCAAATCCCACCCTAAACAGGGGGTACCCCCGCCCCCCGCGCCCCCCCCGCCCCCCCCCTCACCACCACCCCCCCCCCCCGTTTCCCCCCTCCCGGCGCCATTTTAACGGAGGGAAACTTTCGGGCGGGCGCTGTCAGCTGTCACCGCCCCCCCCGCCTCCCCCCCGCTTCCCCCCCCCCGGTCTCCGCCGCCGCCGCCGCCTCTTCCCCCGGTACCTTCGGGGCGGCGCCGCCTCCTCCGGGCTGGGGCAGGGGCAGAGCGGGCGGCTCCCGGCGGCGGCGCCGGGCGGCGGGCGCTAGGACCCGAGGGGGCTCCATGCGGGGAAGCGGCGGCGGCGGCACCGGCGGCGGCGGCGGCCGCGGCCCGGCCCCGGGGAGCGCTGGCCCGGTGTCGGCGCCGGCTCAGGCCACGCCCACCGAGCTCATGGCTATTGGTCAGCTCGACCCCGCGGCAGCGGCTCCGACGTTTCTGATTGGCTCTTTCGAGATGTCAATTGGCGCGCCGGGACACGCCCCCCCGGCCCTGCCCCAGCCACGCCCCCGGCGCAGCGGCCATCTTCGCGCGCCCCGCCCTCCCGCCGGCGCGCGCGCTCAACCCGGGGGGGGGGCGGGGGGGGCGCACCCCAAAACCGGACCCCCCCCAACATCACCCCCCCCCCCAACCCCCTCCTTTCCACCCCCCCCGAGTGCTGGGACCGGGCCCCGTGAACCCGACCCCCGCCCCCACCCCCCCCCCAAAGTCCCCAAAAGTTGCAGGGTGACCCCAAAAAGTCCTGATTTTCACCCAATTGAGGCGCCCGCACCCCGAAATCTCGGGGCTTCCGCCAGCCCGGAGGACACCATGGAACTGCTGCGGCTTTGTCCGAGTTACGGGGCTGGAACTCAGCGAGTTATAACCTGGGGGGGGGAGGGGGTGTGCCCCCCAAGTTATGGGGCTTCTGATAAATGATAGGGGCTCACACAAAGTTACGCACCCCGAAGGTTATAGGGACCCCCCCCCGGGTTTATACCCGCTGGAGTTGGCTGTAGGGCTCCCCATCGGCTATAGGCTCCCCGGCACTTACGGTGCCTGCGGGGGGGGGGAATCGTCTCTATTTTGGGGTGCAAGAGCGGTTCCTAGCGGGAAGGGGGTCCCCGGCCCCGCAGGGCTGGGTCCGTTCCGCCCTGCAGGGAAGCGAGCTGCCAAAATCCACCCGCAGCGGCAGGGCCGGGTTCGGGGGGCCCTGGGGGCGTGGGGTGCGCGGGGTACCGGGGGCATGGAGCTCCCGTGGGTACCTGGGGGATATTGGGGTGCACGGGGTGCATGGGGTACATAGGGATGCATGGAGTGCATGGGGTATATAGGGGCTCATGGGGTGCACGGGGTTCATGAGGTACATAGGGGTGCATGGGGTTCATGGGGTGCATGGGGGTGCATGGAGTGCATAGGGGTGCATGGGATACATAGGGGTGCATGGGGTACATAGGGGTGCATGGGGTACATAGGGGTGCATGGAGTGCATGGGGTATATAGGGGCTCATGGGGTGCACGGGGTTCATGAGGTACATAGGGGTGCATGGGGTTCATGGGGTGCATGGGGGTGCATGGAGTGCATAGGGGTGCATGGGATACATAGGGGTGCATGGGGTACATAGGGGTGCATGGGGTATATGGGGGTGCATGGGGTACATAGGGGTGCATGGGGTACATAGGGGTGCATGGAGTGCATGGGGTACATGGGGGTGCATGGGGTACATAGGGGTTCATGGGGTACATAGGGGTTCATGGGGTGCATGGGGTTCATGGGGTGCATAGGGGTGCATGGGGTACATAGGGGTGCATGGGGGTGCATGGAGTGCATAGGGGTGCATGGGATACATAGGGGTGCATGGGGTACATAGGGGTGCATGGGCTACATAGGGATGCATGGAGTGCATGGGGTGCATAGGGGTTCATGGGGTACATGGGGTACATAGGGGTGCATGGGGGTGCATGGAGTGCATAGGGGTGCATGGGATACATAGGGGTGCATGGGGTACATAGGGGTGCATGGGCTACATAGGGGTGCATGGAGTGCATGGGGTACATGGGGGTGCATGGGGTACATAGGGGTGGATGGGGTACATGGGGGTGCATGGGGTACATAGGGGTTCATGGGGTGCATGGGGTTCATGGGGTGCATAGGGGTGCATGGGGTACATAGGGGTGCATGGCGTGCACGGGTGCCGGGGGTACCGGGGGTGCAGGGGGATCCGTGCCCGGCACCCACCCGTGCTCAGGTCCCCGCCTGTGGCCCCGCTGCTGTTTGACCCCCCCGCAGCCTGAAGGCCGGGACAGAGTCCGTGCGGCTGCCGCGGCCGCTGGCCCCAGCCTGTCCCACCCCGTCCCATCAGCCCGGGGCCGGTGACACGGGAGGGGTCCGGGGGCCATTGGTGGGGGGGGGGGGCTGGATCCCCGGTGTGGCAGCGGGGCAGGGGTCTCGTGGCTCTTGCCCACCCCTCGTCCCTGCCCTCGGGGCGGCCGGGGCTGCCCCCTCCGCCCTGCTCCCTGGTGCTTTCATTGCGAGAACGAGAGCCACAAGCAGGGAAAACCCCGAAGGGCCCGGCCCAGGGACCGGGAGGCACCGGCGCGGCCACCCCAGGGGTGTCCGGCTGAGGGGCAGCATCTGCAGGAACCGGGGTACCCATGGGGGCCCGAACCTGCCCCGGGAGCGCAGAGGAGGAGCCTTCATCCCCCATCCTTTGGCCCTGATTTATGGACCCCACCGGAGGTGCCGAGGGAGCTCCGGGGCAGGCACAAGGCTCTGGTCCCCCCCCCCGGGTTGTGACAAGCAGCCATGGTGGGCCGTGGTGGTGGCTCCTTGGCTCCGGTGCCCCGGCTCTGGTTTAATCGTTAACACCGAAGCGCTGAGCTGGCTCCGCTCTTGTGCAACCCCTGCGAGCCCCGAGCATCGCCCATTGCACAAGCGCTCCGGTGCCCCCAGCCAGACCCCATCCACGGGCAGGGCGGCTCCGGCATCCAGCCTGGCATCCCTGGGGCTGCCCCTGTGGTACCCACATGCCCTGGCTGCATCCCGAGTGGTGCTGCCCATGGGGACAGGGCCTTGCCCATGCTGCGGCTCTCCCCTGAGCTGCCACTTGCCTGCTTATGGGGAATGGAGCTGGAGGGGGGATAGGGACATGTGGGGCGTGAAGATGCGTGGGGTAGGGGGCCGTGGGGTCTGAAGCCGTTCGTATGTGGTGCTGCATGGATGCGGACCCGGTCTGGGTGCACAGCCCTGTGCTGGGTGCTGCCATGTGCAGTGTGCGGAGCCGTACGGGACGGAGATCCTCACAGCGCGCAGCACCGTGCAGCACCGCGCACCACCCTGCAGAGCGCAGCACCGCGCGGTGCGGGCCTCCGTGCAGGGCTCGCTGGGCTCCTGCTCGCTCCCCCTTGCGGGAAGGGCACCGCGCAGCAGCGTCCCCTGATAGAACCATCCCCTTGTAGCATCGTCCCCTTATGGACCCATCCCCTTGTAGCATCGTCCCCTTATGGACCCATCCCCTTGTAGCATCGTCCCCTTATGGACCCATCCCCTTGTAGCATCGTCCCCTTATGGACCCATCCCCTTGTAGCACCGTCCCCTTATGGAACCGTCCCCTTGTAGCCCTGTCCCCTTACAGAACCATCCCCTTGTAGCACCGTCCCCTTGTACCATGGAGGATCCTGCAGGATCAGGACACAGAGGGATGCTCTCAGCCCACCCAACCCTCACTTTCCCAACCAGACCACGAGACTCCAAGTGATGTTTTGGGATGGATCTTTCATTCACCCCCCCAGGCTTTGAGCCTCGTGCTGGGGCTCTGGACGCATTTTCCATCACGCAAGCACGGGGCAGTTGGTCTCCGATGTGAATGTGAGTCTGGCTGTCCCAAATCCCATGAACTACGGACAAGCAGGCAGCCTTGCCCATGGGGCTTTACCTCCTCTGCTGGGACAGGTTTGGGAGATGCTTTGGCCCATGAGAGCAGCAGCTTTCCCCAGCCTGGATGCAGCCTGATGCCGTGCCAAGCCTGCCTTCCGCTGGGGCAGCAGCACAGCGGTACCCACATCCAACCCCACCACCAACAGGGCCCATCCTGTCCCGGGATGCTCAGGGCTGGTGCAGCCCAAACACAACTCCCATGGGATTCAGACACTGCAGGAGCCCTCAAGAGCTGCGGGATGGGACGATGGAGACGGGGAGCAGGGGACGGATGCGGCCGGGGGAGCCCACGCAGCGGCTGAGGGCAGGAAGAGCGCGGCAGCATCGCAGCAGGCGCCGCACGCGGGCTCTATCAGTGCCCTGATCTGGCAGCGGCTGCGAGCAGCACCGGGGCCGGCCCCTGCACCCCAGCGCCTGTGGTTTGGCACCACCGCCGGCACCAACGTCTGCAGCGGGGGCTGCCGAGAGCCTCGTGCTTGTGCTTAATCTCTGCGATGTGAGGGCAAAGCCGCTTCCTGCCTGCTGCAGGGCACGGCCCAGCATGGCACAGCATGGCACAATGGGGCACAGCACGGCACAGCACGGCACGATGGTTCTGCTGCCACAGTGCCAGCCAGCCCCAGCGAGTACCAGTGAGATGGGGTCAGATGGTTGTAAAGCAGTTGGGCTACAGCACCATGGGACCATCATCAGAGCATCACCTCCGTGATACAGGGCATCCCTTGGGGAAGGGATGCTCAACTCGCTATGGGGAGGAGAGGAGGAAAGGTTGAGCACTGGGGGGCAGGGGGGGTTCAAAGAGCTCTGGGCGCTCATCCAGCTCTACAGTGCATGTCTGGCATGGGTTGAAGCTGCAGCACTCATGTGAGGTGAGCAGCAGCAAGCGCTGTGCTAATGGTCCCCAGCTCCAGCACTGAGCAGAGCCCCAGAGCTTGTTTTGGCAGCTCTTGGTGCTGCGCATCCCCATCCGGGCTGGTGGGTGCACCCGTCCACAGCCACGCTGTGCCCGAAGCTGCTCTCCCAGCACCAGCACCCACCACAACAGGGGTTTAGATCCAGTTTTAGGTGTTTTTTCCTGACACGGGTAACCCCATCTCAGCCTTTTAATGGTGGTTGGGAGATGGCAGCTTCTGGAGGCACCTCTGTCTTGTACAGACCCATAAGGTGGGAATGGGTGACAGGGACAAAGCAGAGCCTGCAGCCTGCTCTGCCCCAAGGCACAGGTCCCCATAACCGGGGGTGTTCAGTGATGGGAGAGAAGCTGTTCAGGGCTTCCTGGGGGCTGGATGGGGCCCTGCTCCCTCCAAGGCAGAGGGAGGAGGATGGAGACCCCTCACTCACGGCATAACCCAAGTGATGAAGGGCCTGATCCTGCAGCACAGAGCCACGGGGCCGACCCCACCACCACAACTGGTCCCAACCCCATTGCCATCGTGGTGGCAGCACCATCTCTGTCCCACCGGGCTCCAGGTGGCACCCAGCACCCCCAAACCACCCATCCCAGGGCACCCAACGTCAGCCTGGGTTGGGATGGGACAAGGATGCTTAAAGGAATATAAACTACATAAGGAAAGCCATTGCGGGGATGCAGCCACCCCAGTGGGCATGGGTTCAAGGGTGCCCATCCCGGGGGGGCTCAGCCCCCTGGAAAGCCGCTCCCATGGGTACCCCGCACGGTGGGAGCACCCTGGGGTGCTATAGGTTGGTGATGTACACCTCCAGGCCGTTGGCCGCCATCCTGGCCGCAGCTCTTTGGGACCCCCCAGCCCAGATGTCCCCAACGCTCTCATACAGGTTCTCGGGGGCCTTGTCCCGCTTCACCATCCTCTTCCAGTTGACATCCACGGCCTCATAGTCCGGGTCGGGGCCACGGCCCTGACTGGTCCAGGCTCTGTCATTGATGGACTCATAGCAGGGGTCCAGGGGGCCATGGGCTGCCAGGGACCAGGACCGGGCCTGGGCGCCCTCCTCCCTCAGGGGCGATGCAGGGACCTGGGTTTTCTTCTTGGTGGCTTTGCAGACGGTGGAGTACATCTCTTCCAGCTGCGCGTGGAAGGAACCAAGGCTTCACTCAATGGGTTGGGTTGAAGGGACCTTAAAGCTCCTCCAGCTCCAACCTCTGCCACGGGCAGGGACCCCTTCCACTGGAGCAGCTTGCTCCAAGTCCCTGTGTCCAACCTGGCCTTGAGCACTGCCAGCGATGGGGCAGCCACAGCTTCTCTGAGCACCCTGTGCCAGCGCCTCAGCACCCTCACAGGGAAGAGCTTCTGCCTCATCTCCAACCCATCACCCCTTGTCCTGTTGCTCCAGTCCCTGATGAAGATTCCCTCTCCAGCACCCCTGTAGCCCCCTTCAGATATCGGAAGGTTGGAGGCAATCCCAGCCCACTGGGGTATCCCCATGCCCGTGCCCCCCTCCCAGCTTCCATATCCCAGGAGGATGCTGACAGCAGATCAACCGTTGGGGATCCCCTTTGTACACAACACAGGGAGCGTTTGGCAGGACACAGAGAACAGCATCGCCTGTGTCTGGGGTCTTGGCTTCATCCTGACCCCGAAAACCTCCACTGGTACCACCGCTGAAGTGTAGTAGCCCCATTTGCGCTAGGTTGGCATGCTCTGCTCAACACGGGCACCCCAGGGATGCACGGTGTGACGTTATCCCCCACGTACCCCATCCCTGCCACCCCCAAAGCCGTACCTTCGCCTGGGGGGCACCTCCTGAGCCATCCCAGCACTGCAGGGCCTGGGGGGGCCCCATGGCTGCAGCCGCATCCTGCGCCTCCACGGGCATCCCCTTCCTCACCTTGCGCACGCAGGCGTAATCGGCCGCCCCATGCACAGCCCGAGGGGGGGACACCGGGGCCTCCTCTCCCCCCGTGGCCACGCACTCGTAGACGGTGTCGGGCGCCGGGCGCCGGCGCGGGGGGAAGAGGAGGTTGGAGTAGGTCTGGTCCGGGGCCGGGGGCTCGGGGACCGGGATCTGCGGCAGCTCCCGGTGCAGGAGGACTCCGGCGCCGTGCTGGGGGTCAGCAGGCGTGGGGCTGGTGAAGTCCAGGCTGGCCGGGCGCTGGGCTGCGGGGAGGGGAGATGGGGATGGAGCAGGGACCGAGCCCGGCGCCAGCGCCACGGCACGGGGGTGATGCTGCCCCGTGCGCACCGGACCCCGCTGCTGCCATGGGCACCAGTGCCTCTGCTGCCATGGGCACCGGTCCCTCTGCTACCATGGGCACTGGTCCCCGCTGCCGCCATGGGCACTGGACCCCGCTGCTGCCATGGGCACTGGTCCCCACTGCCGCCATGGGCACTGGTCCCTGCTGCCGCCATGGGCACTGGTCCCTGCTGCCGCCATGGGCACCGGACCCTGCTGCTGCCATGGGCACCGGTCCTGGCTGCCGCCATGGGCACTCACCATCATCCCCGGCCTTCACCCGGTAGAGCTCGTGCAGCTTCGTGTCTGACTTGCTGAGCGACCGCAGCTGCGTCTGTCTGAGCAGGGACTGCAGTGGGGACACGGACCCTCAGCGCCAGGGATGGGAGCTGGGGGGGTTGCAGCACCCCCAGGGCTCATCCTGCTGCCCCAGCTCGTGCTTACCTCATCCACCAGCTTCACCCCATCCGGAGGGAGCTGCTTCTTCCTGCCCTTGCTGTGGGGAGAAGCGGGGCCCAGCATGAGGCTGCGGGTGAGGAGCAGGTGCCCAAAGACCCCGAGCTGGCCATGATGGGCATCACCGGGTGCCCCTCACTGGGGCAGCGCCCCCCCCAAACCCATCGCCCTGCTCCATTACCAGCCCCTCAGCAGGGTCCCTGTTGGCTGGGGAGGTGTTGTTTGCATCCTGCATCCCACCAAGCCATGGGGGCACCCCTGGCATCACCCACCCTGCCCATCCCGGTCACACCTCAGCCCTCTCCGGGCTGCTCCTGTGAGCCCTTTGGATGCAGGGGGGCTACCAGGGGGTAGCAAGGCACAGGGGTGCAGGATCAGGCCAGGCGGAGCTGCTCTGGGGCTGTAGTTTAGGCTCAGGGCAAACAGAGCAGCAGATCCCGATGGCCCCAGCTCAGGACAGGCACCAATGGGGTCTCTCTGTGCACCCCCCCAAAGGCCATGGAGGGGTCCCCATGCCCAGGAGGGAGGGCAGAGGAGCCGCGGGCAGCACCTACCGTCTGCAGGCAGCGCACAGGGCGCCCAGGTAGACCAGGCCACCGAGCAGGGCCAGGGCAGCGCCCGCTGGCAGCAGCGGGGTCCCCCCCTGCCCCTCGCCCCCAGCTGCAGCCATGGGGCAGCCGCTTCCAGCACCGCCGCGGGGCCGAGCTCTGCGGAGAGAACACAGGAGGTGGGGTGGAAGTGGGCTCAGCAGGGCTGGGGATGGGGCTGCAGGAACCCGCAGCGCAGTCCCCATGCAGGGAGATGCTCCAGAGGGGATGCCCAGGGACCCCCATTTTCTGGCCAGCCGCTGCCCTCCCCACGTCACCTCCGCTGCTTCACCCCGGGAAACATCAGAGCTCGGGGTCACTGCTTACAAACCAACCCCGCAAGACTCAAGCTCCCAAGTGGGCGCTGAGACGTTGAAACGGGGCCCCCAAACCCCTCCGGGACACCCCGAATTGCCCGGGCGCTGTCTGGGGACACGGGGGTAGGGGTGGCCCCGACAGGAGCAGCAAACAGCTGAGTCAGCTTCCCGGAAGCAGGGCGAGCTTCACCCTCCCCATCCCCAGGTCTCCCCCTCCAAGCCCGGTGGGATTCAGCCCCATCGATCCCTGCCATGAGGGCGGCGGGGTCCCCGGGCGCTGCAGGAGCTGCAGGGTCACCACCGAGCACCGACCCAGCCGTGGCGGCTCTCGGGCACACACGGACCCAAGCCTCCTCCACCAGCATCACACACAGGATGCCAGGCCTCCGACCACCTTCCTCTTCCTGAAGGAGAAGCCGTGCCCTGCCCGAGCCCGGCCCTCTTCCCTGTGCCTTATCCAAGGGAAGAGGTCCCCCCTGCAAACCAAAGCGGAAGCAAGGCCAGAGCAAGCAGTGCAGAGGCCCAAAGGTGCTGGGGAGCCCAACACAAAGAGCAGAAGCTTCCCACCCCATCAGCATCTCACACCTTTCCTATGGTGAGATCCCATCCCATCCCATCCCATCCCATCCCATCCCATCCCATCCCATCCCATCATCCCTGTCCCTGCTGAGCCATCAGCAGCCGCAGAGCAAAAGCTGCCACCGCTTCACCTGCACCGTGTCCAGCCAACGGGCGCTGCTCCCAGCTCTGCGCAAGCGCAGCCCCATGCACATCCTGCACCCAAAACGGGCTGGCCTGGTACCCGAGGTGCGGACGCCAGAGGCTGGAAACTGCCTGATGCAGAGGGAAACGAAGGCAGTTCCCAGCGCTGGGGTAAAGCACGGCTTGAAGAAGCCTCAGTAGCTGATCCTGAGTCCCCAAGTAAGATGGGGCTGGGAGATCCGAGCAGCGGAGCTGGGGACACGGGGATGCCATGGGGCACCCTGAGCACCTCTTACTCACCCCCTTACCTGTCTGAACCCAGATGAGCCCTGGTGAGGAACCCCCCTGCCCCGGGTGCCTCTGTGGTGCTGCAGCAGCCCCATGGCGGCACCAATGGCTCCCCTGCACCCCGCATCACCCCACAGCATCCTCATCACCCCACAGCATCCTCATCACCCCACAGCATCCTCGCCCTGCCCACTCGAGCACCCTTTTATCTGAGCACTTCCCACGCCTTGGGGCACTTCCCTTGGCTGAAGCTTTAACCCCTGGAGAGCGAGGCAGGATTTAGGGACCGACGGGGCTGGATGGACCGGCTGGGATCAGAGCTGGGAAGGGACCGATCCCTCCCTGGTGCCGTTTCAATCAGACAACAGCGCCTTCCTGTCCGGGCACACACGGAGGACAGGGATTACCGGCCACGCGGGCATCGCTTTGCACAGCCCTGGCCCAACTCGTTGGGCTCATCGAGAGGCTGAGCTCGGGGCAGAGCTGTGCAGGGTCAGCAGGCACCATTCTAAGCAGGGACCATGGGGCTGGTGCTGGGCCAGAATGGAAGTGGGAGCTTTAAGAGGCACACACGGGGCAGCTCATCTCACAGCGGGTGTGTTTGCCAGTGTTTAAGGTTGAGGGATGGAGAAGCTTCCTTAGGTTGACATGAACAGAGGCTGCTCCTGCCCTACTTTCTGTTGCGGTTCTGACCTGCAGAAACAGCGCCTGCCCCTTGGTGCACTGAGTCACTGGGGATGCCGCTTCCTGGGACAACGCATTGGTTCTCCCAAAGTGAGGAACGTGGGAGCAGAACGCAGCGCTCGGCCCGGCTGGGATGGAGCAGTTCGCAAGGCGACGTCTCCAGCAGCCCAACGCCCACCTGCACTGCTGCCAATGGAGTTACCGATCTCCCCATCCCGGGGCTGCGCTCCGGGCTCACACACAGGCTCTCATAAGGATCCACAAGGCTCTGAAGGCGAGAGCGGTCGCAGCCCGCGTACGTGCGATGCGCACCCGGAGCCTCCGAGCAGGAGCCGGTCCCTGCAGTAAGCCCTGAGCACGGGCACCACCAACGCAGGTGGTTTCTTACCCCAGGACGTGAGTGCTACAACAGGCCCAGGGCTCTCTCCTGGGCTTCACGCCGCCAGGATTGAGTTGACGGTGGAAAACCGAGCGCTGCTGCTCCTGCCCGGCCTCGGGTTCATCCGCCCCGCGGAACCCCAGCGCGCTCAGCGCACGGGGACCACAAGAACGGCTCTGAAGCTCCCAACGGAGCGTTTGCGAGAAACCAAGGCAAACATCAGAAGCCGATTCCCATCAGTGCCTGCAGCAAACCCAGCGCGGGGACCCTGGGGAGCTGCAGTGAGAGAAGAGCCCCAAGAAGCAGAAGTAGAGCTTTTACTTTCAAGTATGAAAAAGGAAAACCCCGTAACAGGCACCATTGAACCTGCCCTGGATGGGGCTTGGAGCAAGCTGCTCCAGTGGAAGGGGTCCCTGCCCGGGGCAGGGGTTGGGGCAGGAGGAGCTTTAAGGTCCCTTCCGACCCATGTGGGACGCTACGAAGCGCAGTTTTGAAGCCTGAAGGCGGGTGCCCCGCTGCTCTGCTCGAGGTGACACCGGTGCGGCATCTTCCTTCCCTCCTCCCTTCCGCGCTCACTCGGGCGGAGAGAAGCTGAGAACCTGCTCGAGAGGTTTCCTGCAGAGCCGAGCCGCAGCAGACGCCAGCAGGGACCTCGGGGCGGCAGACAGGGGAAGCCAGACCCAAAACACGGGATGGGGGGATGATGGGGATAGATGCGGGTTTGCTCAGGAATCACAGCGACCACAGTGGGTTTCTTGCCACAAACTCAACAGTTTCCAGTCATTTCGGGTCTCGATGCCCACGCTCTCTCCAGCCTCCTCGCCTGCAGCCAACAGCTCGGCAGTCCCCAGGAGCCATTCCACACACGAGCAAAACCCTCCCCACGAGACAACCGGGAATCTTTCAGTGGAGAACCTGACTCCCCACCTCTGCACTCACCAGCTCACCGTGGAAGGAACCGGCTCCCACTCAACCCCCAGACTCAAGACCCAGCAGTACTGAGCTCAAGCTCCTTCTCTTCCTTTCCAAGCCCAGATGCTTCCCGAGCACAAAGCATGGAGCAGCACAGCGCTTTCAGCCCTCCTCGCAGCCTGAGTTCACCCCAGCTCATGCTGCCCTGCTGCAGAGCAGGGATCCCGCCTGTCCCATCAACCTTACTGCAACAGCATCTCCAACAGCGCTGCAATTCCCATTAGATCAGGCGGTTCTAAAGTACTTTTCAGCCCCTGCTTTAGCCGCAGAGACCTGAGTTCACGAGGCAAGAAAACCACCACTTACCTTGCAGAGACTCAAAGGCTGGTGACTGTGAAGGGCAGGGATCCGATCATGCTCTCTTCCCTTGCCACCCGACCTGCAGGATTTGGCTCCTTTTATCCCAATGTTATTCCTTGTTAGGGGCTCCCGAACAGTTCAAACATCTCGATGTGAGCTCTCCCGCTCCGATTCAGCTCCTTCCAGAGCAGATGGCTCCGAGCAGATACCATGCAGCGCACACCACAGCTTCCTGGGCTGCCGAGGTGGCTGCTGCACCCAATGGGAGGCTGCTTTCTCCCCACCCTGGCTGCCAGCAGCACCCACAGACGGGCTCAGCAAGAGCACCCTCTGCTTCCCACCCGGCTGGTTTGAGTCCCAGCCCTCTATCCCCAGGCAATGTAAGGCAAAGGATGGGTCACCGCAGACGAGCATTCCCTTGCAAATGAACGCTGCCTTACGAGGAGAGAGGGATCAAATAAACCCCGACTTTATTCACCAGGGATGTGAACTGCCTTGGGAGGGAGGCAGCAGCCGTTCCAACAGGACTCTGGTAAGGAAGGCTGTGGAAATCCCAAGGAATGGTCAAAGCACGGCTCAGCCAAGACACAGGGCTGATAGTTCTGAGAGGGGCGATGATGTTAGATAGTGTCAGAGCACAAACCAAGCCCAAGGAGTTTCTCTGCCCACCTCAGCCCACCAGTGCTGCCTCAGTGCGCACTCAGGCTGAGCCGGGCACATTAACACCACTCAAGTGTGGGAAACAGACAGTCACTTGTAAGGGAAGGGCACTGAGCAACCCTTGTTAAACCCTTGAGTTAAGCCCAGTGCAGAGAACCCAAGTTCAGCACAATGAAGATAATACAGCGAGAAACAGACCGATGCTGATGACTCAGGGCAGCCCACAGCACCTTTTCCATCAGCAGAGTCCATCAGAGCAGGATCCAAGAGCTCTCCAGGAGGAAAAAGTCACTTAGAGGTTCCCTGATGTCCCTCTTGTTCACTTCTGCTGTCGCTGTGTTTCCCAAGGGGTGGCTGTAGCGATGCTGAATCCCACAACTCTGATCCCTTCTCCTTCAGCCTCAGGCTTTCTGTGGAGTTTGTTAGCCTTGGCCAAGCTGACACCTTTACAACAGACAGAGAAGGTGGTACCAAAGGAGCAAAAGTTTCCATCAGAAAAATGACCCACGGAATAAAAGGAAACCGATTCCTTAAATGAAGGAATAAAACGATCCTTCAGATACTGGCGTGAAATTGAAAACATTTATTTCTTCTAAAAGCAATTTCACTGCACCAGGCCCACCAGAAACACTCTGATGAAGCCATCTCCTCTGGGGCAAGGAGTGGCTGCCACCAATGCACAATGTAACCTGGGGGAACACATCCTTCCTGTCCAGCCTGTCCATGCTGCAGGCAAAGGCGCTTTGCTTGCTCCACCTGCCTCCAGCCGGGCCTGAAGCTCTGCCACAGGCAGGGCTGCATCGCACAGACCCATCTCAGTGCTCAGCCAGGGCCCGGATCTGGGTCCTGAGCGGGTTTAAGAAGAGGACCTGTGTCCAGCGAGCCACTTGGGACAGAACAACCGGGAGGTCTGAAGTTCTGTTACTCTGCTCTTATCCCCGCCAGCTTTGGCACTCCACATGTGAAACCACGTGGCTTCCCATGCCAAGTCAATGAGGCTACAGCATGTCCTGGGATACTCTTACACCCAAAGAGATGAAATCTGAAGCTTGAGGCAATGAGTGCCCACCTCCAAGCTGCCAGTTTTCTGTCTGTTCATTACACTGAGGCTACAAGGAGCTGCTCCCCACCCCCAAACTGTGTTCTCAGCTTAATCCCCTGGCAAAACCTACAAGGCAGAGAGCAGCTGAAGCCATTGGCCTTTGTTGTTTTCACCCTGCTCTGCTTTGGGACCCTGCCTCTGCTCTGTGTCTGTCAGCTGGCTGCCAACACAAGCCACAGTTGACGCAGGATGTGGGGCTTTCAAAGCCCCTCCTCAGCTGGTGTGGAGCCAGCAACGTTACCACCCGAGGAGCTACAGACTCTGTAGTGATAGCAAAGGGAAGAAGTGTGCAAGAGAGCAGAGAATCCTGTTTCTTGTGGCCAGCCCTCATAGAAGGCTCAGGCTCACTGACTGCTTCCAGGATGCGTGCTCCTCCCCTTCCCAGCAATGCTCAGAGCCATCTGGGTTTAGGAATGACTGCTTTTCAGCCCATTTTCCAGGCTGGGCAGCCTGAGGTCCGGAGGAGCAGGAAGGCTCCCCCAGGCTCTGAGGCTGTGAGCACCAGGGCTGGCTGGAAGGACCATCACTGCAGTCAAACGCCTCTCTGAGAGACTAGAACTGAGTCATCTTCTTGTGTGTGTCTGCTTTCTTCTGCTCCTGCTGCAGACTGGCTTCCTGGGCCTGCAGCTGCCCCAGCTGTTTGTGGGCATTAGCCAGCTTCTCCTTCAGCTGAGCCGTAGCAACGCTGTGCCTAGAAGCAAAAAACATAATGGCAAAGTCATCCTGCATGGTAAGACCAAAGGCATGTCATCATCCCAGGAGGGTTTGCCCTTTCCTGTGGGATCTGCACGAGCGACCTGCTGAAAGCCAGGAAGAACCTGATGCTCAGCACAATCTGGGCTAGAAAACATCCTCCTGTGATGCTCAACAGCACGGCAGAGGTGGGCATGAGAAGGGAAGATTCCAGCACCTTTCCTCTCGTCACCACAGCCTCAATTCCAGGCAAAGGACCCCAGACACATCTGCCAGTGTCAAAGCTGGTCTGAAGCACACACTAGTCTCTCTCCTCCTCTTCCCCTTAGATCTCATCCACACACATCACTTATTCCTCCTATACCTTCTCCCAGCAGCCCCAGAATTCTCAGTCCCCCCTGCAGTCCCGAGGCTGTTTTCCTACCGCCCAATGTTGCGTTCCAGGGCCTGCTGGATTCCTATGATATCCCTCTGTGTTCGCTCGATCTTCTCTACTGTCTGGAGCAGGCGGACACTCAGTTCTTTCCTGGTGCTCTTGCTGGCATGGTAGATCTCTTTGCTGGTCTTCCTGGGCACTGCCATCCCTCCAGCCTTCTCCCCAGCGCTCTTCCCTCGCAGCTTCTCATTCAGGAAGTCAAACACATTGTGGGAAGGCTTCCGGCTGCTCCCCTTTGCTTGGCACTTCCTGGATTTGCCTGGGTCCAGCTTCCCCTGCTTCCTTCTCTGGAGCACCTCCGCACACTGGTCGAGGGACTTCCCTCGAGGCAGCACCACGGCCTGCACTGGCTCCACTCGGCCCTGTGAGTTCTTCCCTAACCCTGAGGAGACACCAAGCGATTGCAGTGAGTGAGGACATCCCCTCTCCGAGCCACCTCCCGCCACAAGCTCACACCGACAGTCACAAGCTTGGAACAACTCAGCAGGCACAACAAACAAACTACCATCCAAGTCAAGGGGAGCAGCAAAGGCCACAGCACGGTGGATGCAGACACTATGAGAGGAGCCTTTGATGGCAGAAGATGGGATAAGACACCCGAGGCCATCAGTCAGGCTGGTTTCTGTCAAACCAGATTCAGCCCCATGTTCTCAGCGTCTCAAGTCAGCTTCTTCTTCAAACTGGTTTGGCTCCTCTGGGAGGAGCAGAGACAACTGCAAGCAGCAGACTGCCCTCCCAAAGCCCCCAAGGCTCAGTGCAGTTTGTGTAGTGAGAAGCTGGTTGAGCAGGCTTTGAAGTCTGTGTCTAGAGCCAGGAGATGCTTTAACACAGACATCAGAAGCTTCATAGATCAGTTCCCTTCCACCTAAAGCCTTTGAACACCTCACACAACAGTTCTCACGGCTTTCATCATCAACTTGACCATGGTTCCAAATGCCTCCGATTTCTGTTATTACCATAGAGGGGCTGGTACACACATGTGCCTCTACTTCCATTAACTGAGTTATCCCTTCTTGCCTCCCAACACAGCTGTGATTCCTCACACAGCTCCAGCCTTATCTCTTCTCTTCAGCACACGGAAGTTTTAGCTTCATCCAAAACCCTGGTTTTCTTATCTAGCTTTAGGAACCATGGAGGCAGTCAGGCTCTTGCAGCACCAGGGTGCCTTTCTTTCTCCCTTACCTTTCCCAAACTCGTATCCCATCTGAACAAGCAATTTGGAGCCGATACCACGAGTATGAGCTTCCCAGCCACCGAAGGAGGAGCTGCATGCAGGAGACCATTCCCCATTCTCTGGAACTCTTGAATCTATCACTGTGGCACAGGAGAGAAGAATCGGTGAAACATGGAAGTGAAGCTGCTATGCAAAACCTTCATGTGGGCATCCTCACAGCATGAAACCCCCTCAGTACAATGTACTTTTCACACCCCAGAACCATTTGGATGCTCCCCCAGCCCTATTTAGTTCCTATTGAACTCTCGCTTTTATGAACATTGCATAGCAAGTCACTTAAATGAGATTTCACTTGATTTAATGCATGCATCACCTCACAGTTCCAGGCAGACTCCTCCAAGAGTCTTTAAGCCTCTTTTCCTTCCTTCCAGGATGGTGATAGAGTGACATATACCATCAGAATAAACTTTGGCACAGTGGCACATCACACTTATCCTGTGCCTCCGGCTCATGTCTCTGGTATGAGACTCCTTTAGGCCACAATGCTTAATTCTGTGTTATTAGGATGCAATAATCTCTATTAGGTGACATGTAAAGAGCTCCAGGACACAACTTTGTCCCTGGGATGTAACTGTGGCACTGGCACAGGGACGGTGCTGCCTGTTTCATCTCAAAGAAGTCACTTGGGCTCTCTTTGTGTCAGCTTTCAATTGTGAAACAGGGCATGGCTGCTCCTGCAACCTCATCGAGGCACTGGAAGGACCAAACACTCAGTTACTGGGGTCTCTACTCTCATGTAGCTACACAAAGCTCCCAGAGATGAGGAGGTCTCCTCACTCACTTATTAGCTCAACTCAGCCAGGCACATAAGAAGCAGACTCTGAGCCTGGAACTCTGTTTAAAACCCTCTTCTTTCACATACTGGAAGTTCCCATGGAAACCTCCAACCTTCATTAACCCACAGCCCAATAGTTTGCATAAACCAAAGGTTTTAGTTTGCAATTGTAACATGCCAGCTAATTACTGCTCAGCAACATACAAAGAGATGCTCTGCTCTTGCATCAGAGATGAGACACTTATAAGGGCAGCACCAGGAGAGTAATTCCATAGGTCCCAGAGAAAGGCAGACCTAGATCTCAAGCTGTTTTGCTCGCACCTTTAGCATAACCAGAATCATCAACACTGTCTTCATCAGACTCGGCAGCCTCTTCACTTCGCAGCGGGGGAATGACACTGTCTCCTTCCACAACAGCTTCCTTGAGCAGCAGAGAATCAAACTTCACCGTGTAGTAACCACTGTCAATGTCTATAGAAGGAAAAGCAAGGACCAGAGTCCAGTAAGTATCTAACTGGCAGAGGGCTTTCTAAATCAGGGTTAGCTCCAGGGAATGATATGGGAGAGAGGGAGGCCCAAGGAACATGTGTTTTAAAGAAAATCTGTTTTTCCTTTGTGGTTTTGTCTGGGAGGAAGAAGCACCCACTGCAGTGAAAAGCTACCTCCACAATGCCTGTGTTGAGGCTTAAAGGTTCAGTTCTAATAATTAAGATGGGCTGTTGGAAACTGAATCAAAGAGAAGTTAAGACTTGCTCCCTTTGACCTAACAACGGGCAAAGAAAGATGGAAAGAGAGAATTCCCAGGCCAGAAGCCTGTATCAGCAGCTGATGGGCAGGGCCAGTCCCTGACTTCTGGTTAAACAAGAGGAGATGATTGTAATTCTAACCCAATATGCATGCAAATCCCTGCACCACCTGTCTCCTCCCTTCCTGGGCAGTTATCAGTCATTTCGTAACACAGTCATTTCCTTTCCACATTCCTGATCTTTAGGTCTTCTTTTTGTCTAACATTCTCCTGTTTCCTGGCCTATCCCCTTCCCAAATTTAACAAAATTCAGAGTATTTTCCAAGCTATGCCAAGATTTCCAGTGTAGGGCTGCAGCCTTTCTACCATTAACCAAAACAGCCAAGTTTTACATTCATGTAAGCACCAGCCTCCATCTTCCACATGGAATCCTGCAAAGCACACTCAGACTCACCAGTTATCTTTGCTGCGTACCATATCCCATCACTGTGCTTCGCCAGGCAGGAGGAGCCCACCTCCAGCGTGCTCAGGTTGGGCTCCTGGAACGGCTGAAGCTCCTCCACAGAGACCACCTGCCCATGGGAAAACCTGCCAGGGAAGGGAGAAGAGGAATTATTGACCTCATTGGAGCAGGCTGGAGATAAAAGTGCAAACAAGTTGTCAGGGGTGATGCATCTTCAATGGCCTTTCGGGTATCCTGGAATGGTTTGGGTTGGAAGGGACCTTAAAGCTCCTCCAGCTCCAACCCCTGCCACGGGCAGGGACCCCTTCCACTGGAGCAGCTTGCTCCAAGCCCCTGTGTCCAACCTGGCCTTGAGCACTGCCAGGGAGGGGGCAGCCACAGCTTCTCTGGGCACCCTGTGCCAGCGCCTCAGCACCCTCACAGGGAAGAGCTTGTGCCTAAGAGCTCATCTCAGTCTCCCCTCTGGTAGGGTAAAGCCATTGCCCCTTGTCCAAAGCCCCTCTCCAGGTTTCCAGTTGGCCCCCTTAGACACTGGGAGCTGCCCTAAGGTCACACAAGTTATTAATTTTTCACCTTGAACATATTATTTATGTCGTATAATGAAGAAAGCATCCCACCCCAGAGCATCAGGCTCTCTTTCCTACTGATACATCCAGTAGGAGAGTTCACAGGTCCTTTGGGACGAGCAGGGTCTCATGGATACATAGGTCTCTAGTCCAACTCATCAAGCTGCTCAAGGCCTTACCCAGGGAAGATCTGAAGATCTCCACAGCTGGAGACCCTCTGGCCTCTCATGAATGCTTCAACTACTGACAGCCAAGCTTTGCTGGTTTAGTTTAGAATGCCCAGTTATTAATGTAGCCACTTGATTGGGTGCAGTTGATTCTCTGCAACTTCCCCATGGGATTTCCCACCTCACCTCTGCATCAGCGGAAGCAAACAGCCAAGCTGATGCCACTGCACCAAAACACACTTTAAAACCATAAAAAGGCCCAATTTCCTTGGGTAAAAAAGCCAAACGTGGCACTTCCAAAGCAGGTTTATCCCTCGGAACACCAGGGCATCAGCAACAGAAGGACTTAAACCCCTTCCCACCCCTTTTTCCTTCTTTACCGACAGTTTTCTTTGAATCTGCATTTGTCATCCAGGAAGAAGGGACAGGGCTTCAGGGACTTGTGAGTTGGGTACAGGTAGAGCACTCGCACCCCTGCACTGCCATCTTCCAACTCCTCTGTCCCCACAATCATGGCATTGTGGTACTCCAGCGTCCCCCAAGAGCTGTAGTAGGGAGCTTTAACCTTCATCCCACTCAATCCCTCCTCCTCCTCCTCCTCTTCCTCTCTGTCAGACTCCTTCTCCTCTTCACTGTGCTTTGATTCATTTCTGTCATCAGTTTCCTCATCCCTCTTTGATGACATCTCACTGTTACCAGCTGAAGGCTTCTCATCAGTTCCAATCTCAGCAATGGCTTCTTTAAAGGCAGCATACTCCTCATCTTGGGCAGACGCGTCTGCGTTGGTGCCCTGCTCCAGGAGACCTCCTGGGGTGGAGGAGGAGGCAGCGTTTGTATCCAGAGTAGCCAGAAGTTTGCTCTTTTTGACAGACACCAGGCTGGACTCGGTCAGTTCTATCAGCTGCTTTAAATCCTCCTGCAACTGAATCAAGTCCGACTGCTGGGACGGGTCCAGGCCTGCCCCCAGCGCCAGCTCCACTTGCTGCAGCTGGGCATTGTAGGTCTGAATTGCTGCTTCCAGACTCTCTTCCTCCATTATCAGCAAAACAAAGGCGTGCTTAACTGTGTCCTTTACGGGAACTTAGCACGTACCCAAAGTTACTTAAAGACAGCACCTTTCTGGGTAACAAACCCGTGTCCGCAGAAGCCACCATCCACCCCCGTTCTGCTTCTCCCCTCGGAAGGAACCAGGCCGATGCTCCTGCAGCAGAGAGGCAGCGAAAGGCGATGAGAGAGCCAGAGGAAAGGCCGGGCCCGGCCCTGCCCTCCCCTCTCCCTCCAGGGCGCCGAAACACCGCTCCTCCAACGGCCTGGGCGCTGAGGTGCGACCCCTCCGCCTTGGGGCTGGCGGCAGCTCCCGAACAGGCGCGGCCGTGGCGGCCCCACTCACCCCTCAGCTCCCCTTTCCCTACCGCACCACCGCCATGACACCCCTATCACCTCCTCTTCCGGCTTCTGTCGCTGACTCAGCGCTTGCGCACTGGGTCCTCCCGAGGCATTCTGGGAGTTGTAGTCTCGTTCCGGTACCCACACAACGCTCCTCACCAGCGCCAGAACTACATTTCCCAGAGCCCCCCGCGGGGGATGGCGCCGGTGGTCGGTGCTGATGGCGAGCGCTGAGGAGCGGTGCGGCGGGCGGTGTCTCCGGTACCTGGTGAGGAGCCCGCGGGTTTCGGGCTCTGCCCTCCGCTGCTCCGCGTTCGGGGGGCGGCAGGGCCGCGGCTGGGCTCAGGGCGGCATTGTGAGGCGCTGCCGGCCCCGGCAGCCGGCCCTGGGCCGTGAGGGGGAAATGGCGGTGAGGGCCGGTTCCCCCCGTCCGGCTGCGGGGGGGGGGGGGGGTGTCTCTGGGCCCGTCAAGGGTACCTTGGTGTCCCGAAAGGGGAGCGGGCCGGGGGTTGTCCCCGATCTGTGGCCTTGGTGCCTGCCGTAGGACACCCCCCTGCGCCCTGAGGTGCGCCGACCTCATCCCGAGTGCCCAGCCCCAGAGGCCGCTCAGCTGTGGGCTGCTACAACTGTGTTTCCCCTTTAGGGAACGGCGTTTGACTTCGGAGTATTTCTCTGCACGCTTGTTCGCACATAGTTGCCTCGTAAAGTCTTTGCCTCGAGGTTTTGTTACTATTTAAGCAGAAGAGTTGTCGCAATGTTGTGTGAGTCAGATGTAGTACTTGGTACCCGTGCTTCTTCCTGCATCTTAGCAAATCTTATCATAGAATCCTAGAATGGTTTGGGTTGGAAACTCAACGCATCCAGCTCCAACCTCCGCCACGGGCAGGGACCCCTTCCACTGGAGCAGCTTGCTCCAAGCCCCTGTGTCCAACCTGGCCTTGAGCACTGCCAGGGATGGGGCAGTCACAGCTTCTCTGGGCACCCTGTGCCAGTGTTTGTGTCACTTTGATTCTTAGTCTTGTGCTTTCGGCAGTTACCTGCCTTGTCTGCATGGCGTTGCAAGACGACAGAACACTTGGATAGTGGGTACTGTAACAGCGTTTGTTACTGGATAAGGCTTAAAGTAAGACAAGCAGGAGATTTTATGCAATTCTGAGATTCACTGCCCTTAGTTCAACCATTAAAGATCCTGTGATACTGTTATATATAGCTCTTGTTTAAGCCCAGAAGCAGACAGAATAGCTTTCAAATGAGGGTTGTGTTTGCAGTACACACTGGGCACTATGTGCAGAAAGAGGTTAAGCTCTGGAAGATAATCCCTCACTTGCATTTAAAGACTCAGTCTTGAGTTACTCGCACAATCTCCCTCGGATCTGTGATTTATCCTGGGATTGCTGAAATCTGACAGCTACTGATAAAAGAAGAACGTCATTTCTTTATCTGGTGTTGGGAAACGTTGTGGAATGCGAGACTTTTGGGAATGATCTGTTTGCTAATGTTTCCTGGTACTTGTTGCAGGAGCAGGATGTATACTCTGCTGTCCGGGCTCTATAAATACATGTTCCAGAGGGATGAGTACTGCGTCTTGATCCTTGGTTTGGACAATGCTGGGAAAACTGTAAGTGCTGGTTATGACCAGGTGTGGGGGGGGGCACACACAATTCTACACATCCACCAGACAGGATGGATTGGATTGTGAGTTATTTTAGTGATGCCACACCAAAGAAGCAACTTTTCCCTCTAACTTAGCATAAACCTTGAAGGTTGTAGCTGGGGTTTTGCTAATCCCATAATCACCCACAATCCCTTCTTTCCTTGCTAAAATCGGGAACAAGAAGAGTGGTTTGTTCTAAGGTTAGGCAGGGCAGTGTCTGTTGGAGTTGGATTCCGCAGAAATGCAGAGGCAGGTTTGGGTTAGGGTTACCCTAAGCTGAGACTAAATACAGCTTCTTACTCCTTTTCAGACCTTCCTTGAACAAACTAAAACCCGATTTAACAAGAACTACAAAGGGATGAGTCTGTCCAAAATCACAACCACTGTGGGCTTAAACAGTAAGTAAATCTCTCTGGAGTTCTTCAGCTTTGCTGCAGTTAGACAAGAGCTGGTTCTTGTTTGAAATGGTTAGAAACTGGCAAGGGCAAAGTAGTTCCTAGGAGCAGAAACCGAATCCCCCAACTCCCTGTGTCTTTTGTAAGAGAATAACATCACCTTTCTTAGCTTATGAGTTAAAAACCTGAGGTCTTAAACCCCCACGTACTCCCCTTGAGTGCTACACTCCAAGATCAAGCTAAACTTCCCTGGAGTTGATCCATTGCCTTGATTCTGGTATCATTTGCATTGATATGACTCTGATATTAGTGTTGCTCTTCGTGAGGGTATTTTGCTGTTGTTGAAAGTAGCCACTGAGTGTTCCTCTGGAAGTCTGTTCTACCCCACACTTCTTAAGGGGATTTGCAGGTGTTTGTGCTCTAAAGACCACTTTTCATTTTCATTGGATTTTGTCTTTTTTCCTTGTAGTTGGTACTATTGATGTTGGCAAAACTCGGCTCATGTTCTGGGATCTGGGGGGACAGGAGGAGCTGCAGTCTCTTTGGGACAAGGTGGGAGATGCTTTTGTTTTTCTTTTAGAAATGGTTTTGTCTCTTTTAGAAGCATTATGATCATTTAGTAATGATGCAGCCTTCTTGGTAACACTTATATTTAGCGTCAACACTTTTCCAGAGATTCACCTATATCTGTGCAAGACTCAAAGATCATGCTTAATATTTGCATTAGTGTTTACAAACAGCACTTACCAACCTGTACCTGAGAGTTGTGTCAAAATTTCACCCCGAAAACCCAGGAAGGGGAACAAATGAGTGGATAAATGCACTAATGTCTCTGTTCTCCTTCCAGTATTATGCTGAATCTCATGGAGTGATCTACGTTATTGACTCTACGGATGAGGAGAGGCTCTCAGAATCTAAAAGAGCTTTTGGTGAGTACATTGGGTTTTACCTTCACTGTGATTTCACAGAGTTTGGGGCACAGTTCACTCATTGCTGTCACATCCATTCCCGTGTCTTTGAAGCCAGTTAATGACACGTCTGCAGTGTTCTTCCACTTTCTTGTTGACATCTGTCTTGTCTGTAACCCAGGACTCACCTTTGTGGCCTACAGTCACCTTGAAGGAGCCTCTTTCTTCCTTCCTAGGTTGACTTAGTTGATGGCAAGCATTTGCACAACTTTATTTTCCAGAAGTGACTAAAGCTCTGGTTTTGTTTCTGTGCTTCACAGAGAAGATGATTACCAGTGAGGCTTTGGAGGGGGTTCCCATTCTGGTGTTGGCCAACAAGCAAGATGTAGAGGTAAGATTATTACAGATTTACTTCTTATGTGAGCAAATAAGCCTTGGAAAGGTGAGCTCTGCATTCATGTTAAATATGTTTCATGTTCGTGGGCTGATCCTGTGGCACTTCCCCACTGCTGGAAATAATTGCCTTGAATTTAGCTTTAACTGATTTTCTCCTCCAACCCTTTTCCAGTGGTATAAATGAGCTTACTGCAGGCACGTCCATCTCAGCTGTTTTGAGCTCCTTACGTAAAGATAACAGACTATGTAGTTATGCTTGGTCTTTCTTGCATCATGACTTGGTATCTTGATACTGTTTTTTCCTGTTTATTCAGCAAAAAGATGTTTAGTGCACTTTGTTTATGCTGCTCTGCTGCTACCTGGGAGCAGCCCAACAAATGCATGTGAAGCAATATCATCCCTTTCCCATAACTAGATAAGATCTGTTCAATGGAACATTCTGTTTGTCCCAGAGCATTCCATCAAAACCAGCAGTGAGTTCCAAGGAATGCTTTTTCGTGGTAGTGAAATTTGGATTCTTTGTAGCATATCCAGAACTGCAGACCTCTTGTTTTCTGTTTGACAAGTTAGTGGACGCTACAGTGTGGCTGCTTAGGAGGCACATCCAGGGCAGTAATCACCTCCTCCGGCATGGAAAACAGGGAAGAGGGTGCCTAAAGTCTCCATGGTATTTTCCATGTTTTCCTCCTTTCCACGCATTGTACCTGGAATTCCAGTGCTGCAGTTCGAGGAATTAATCTCTAGATGGAGCCAGAGACTTCCAGTGCGGTTTGGAAGTACCAGCCCTGGCCGCTGTGATGAGTGTCTGTTTTCAGTATGCAAATGTAACCCAGATTCTTTCCCTGGATTTACACCTCTGTCAGTGAGTGTTCTTGTGGGAATACTGGAGAATTCCATAGAAACCACTTTGGTTTTAAATGAGGATTTGGTTATGCTTCATGTGTGCAGCACAACAGATTTTTCACATGATTGTAACATTATCTAGTCTTAGAAATAGAAGAAGTTTAATTGCACTTAAAAGAGAGCATGAGATTGAGACAGAACTGCTGATTTGTGCTCCTGACTTGGCTGTGATTACTGTCTCTTCTGTGTGATACTCTCATATTTCCATGCAACAGTACAGCTTCACAGCAGGGAGCAGTCTGCACTCTTGCCTTTAGCTGTTGAGAAATACACTATATGCAGTGACTTGGAAAGCTGCTCCAATTTTCCCTGTGGCTGTGTATGGATATTTTGGTAGGGGTGTACTGCAAAGACCAGTGCTTCTGGCACCCTGTTCAGACTAAAGAAAAAAATGGGGACTTTGTATATGACTGGAAAGAAGTATTTGGAACAGGTTCTCAAGTTAAAAGCTACAACTGAATCCTTGCCCTTTTAGGGACCAGGCCACAGATTTAGGGTTCTGTTTAATTTGGGGTTCTGAACTCTTCATAAAAGGAGTTTGGTTGTGCAGGCAGGTCAGTCCTGGCTGCACTTTGTCTTGAAAAGCCTTCATGAAACAATGGTTTATGGTGCATTCCTTTGGGGAAGTCAGATTTGTCCAGTTGTGTGAGTTTCCTCTGGAATGTAGGGTAGATGCCGTCACTCCAGAAAGGTCAGATGTGGATTTTATTGTAATGGTGCACTGTTTATGTGATCACAGAACCAGCTTCCCTAGTTTGCTCTTGGTTTGTGTGGTTTCAGTTGAGAAGCAAAACACATCTCTAAACAAGTGTTTTGTAATGTGGATATGGAGGTGGAAAAGAGGGGAACTTGGAAGCCACAGCTGACATTTTCTCCCAAACACGAGAAGCTCAGATGCTCTTTGTTGAAGTGATGGGTAATGTGCCTCATCCTCTGCTGTAAGACAAGATTCCAGGGGCACGGCTTCCCCTTAAGCACTAAACCAAGGCTTCTCTGAATTGATGCTTTAGTGGTGTTACTGTGCTTCATCCAAGGGGAAAGGGACATTTCCCCAAAGCAGGGGTAGGGTTGTGATTCAGCAACATTCTGCTGTAACAGTGTGAATGGTGCAAAATCTCCTCAGAGGCAAAGCTCTTCCTGATGCAGATGTCTATGGAGAACAATGGCTGAACAGCTTTTGGGGAGTTAGGGCAAGCCATGATTGTTTCAGAGGGTGAAAAGGGAAGTGATTATCCTGGATTAAGCTGGGGGGAAAAATGGCTACAGCACCACTTTGCTATGGGAAAAGTGGACCTGTCAAAGGCCTCAAAGATGGAAAAGTTGAAAGAAGTTGGTTCTCCAGCTGTTGGAGTTCTGAAACTACCAGTTTCAGAAGGCTTTGTAAATAGGTGTTGTCTTGGGGTGGTTTGACCTTACAGCGTTGTGCCACCCTGACTGAAGCACAACTGTGGATGTGGTAGGATTCATTTGGAAGAAGGTCATCATCTCTTGTAGTGTAGAAAGCAAGGTCTTCTGGTTTCCCTTGCAGACTTGCCTGTCCATCCCTGACATCAAGACAGCATTTAGTGACTGCATTAACAAAATTGGGAAGAGAGATTGCCTGACCCAAGCCTGCTCTGCTCTTACTGGGTGAGTACGAGAACAGATGGGGTACTGGTTAACCGAGCAGCTGCAGGGAGTCACACAAGCAGGGCAGTACTATAGGATTTAATAGTCCCTGAGGGGAGAGCTGTACTTCTTTCCCAGCAGATACAGATCTCCGTTTGTGAACCTTGAACTTGCACAGGGTCAGTAACTTCATCTGTAAATCCCACATATGAAACACAATGGAAATATGCCGCTGGCTGAGAGCAGTGGGATGTGGAGCTGCTGATTCTTGTGCTTTATCATCCCTTCCCTGTACACAATAATCTTTGCAGTCATTGCCTTGCTGCAGCTCCTGGCTTTTGTGTAAGAAATCAGCTGGAAATACAGCTGTTTCTGACACTGCCAGAGGGATGAGTGGTGTTCCGTTGGTGGTGGTGTAATTATGCTCTTGCTTTTGGATTTCTTGGTGTGCAGATGAGCTTTGTAATGTAGGTAATATTACAATCTCCAGTAGTGCTCTTACGCTGGGGATGCTTGTGGCTTAAGATACAGGGACTAGAGCAGACCAGCATTTGGGAAGCTGATTCTTCCTCAGCTGCACAACACGCAGCTGCTGCCATGACCTTGGCCAGCCCACTAGATTCTTGATACCTTGTCGTCACTGTTGTGCATTGAGTCTTGTAATATTTTGGTTGCACTTTCAGTTCTTTGAGTGAAAAGTGCGATTCGGCATAGGTCTAAAGTACTGTCCCAGATGGCCAGAAATACTGCTGTCTGAATTGCTGCCTGTACTGAATCCAGAGCTTTCAGATTGCTTTGGATTTTATGTGTATTATTATACAAGTTATTGCAAAGGATAAGAAAAGCTGCTTAAACCATGAGAAAAAATCTCTGTCGTCTGCATTGCTAAGACTCAATGCCATTAAGCAGATGAATAACCCAAGAACAATGGTTGAGCACTGACTAGAAGAGAAGTAATAGATAATAACCTTCTGCAGTGCAACTTCTTCAGTTGTGTGGGGTTTGTACAACACCTCTGTGTGGAATTTCCTTACAGAATTTCTGTCTCAGTTTGCTCTGACATAAACTGGAAGTCCTGGCTGGGAAGCTCTGCAGAGCAGAGAGGTGCTCTCAGGTAGTTTGATGCTTGCTCATCCCAAGGTTTCCACAGAGCTAATGACTAATTAAATGGGATGTAGACTTGTACAGGCACCAGAAAAGTAAGGGATGGAGTTTATATACTGGTTAAAAGCAGTCAGGCTCCCATTGTTTGCGTGTGTGAGAAGCTAACATAGTAATGCCAAAAATAACCCTTCACTTGCTCTTGTGGGGGCTCAGGGGCTGCATGAGCCATGGTTTTGTTCTTGGATTGAAATCTTGTCTATTTCCTTAGCAAAGGAGTGAATGAAGGAATCGAGTGGATGGTGAAGTGTGTGGTGAGGAACATTCACCGGCCCCCAAGGAAGAAGGACATCACGTAAGAAGTTCCAAGTCAGCCAAGGAATGGACAGTTTTCTTTTCACACAGTTTTGTGCTCCCTTTCAAGAAGGTGGTCCACTGGATTTCTATTACACCTGATTCTTTCCTAAATTTGGAGACATTCTCTTTCTGTGTCTAAAATACTTGAGCAGAGGATTCCAGCTGGGGTTGGGGGTGGGAATCTCTTACAATAAGTATTAAGTCATTGGCCAGAGGGTGTAGACCAAGTGGCAGCTTACACATTGCTGCAGATGCAAAGGACTTAATTTTCTACTGTATTACTTTGTGATTCTTGAGTTGTTAGTCTAACAGGCTGGAGGCCAGCGGGATGAAGGAACTCTTGAAGGAACTGTGTAGGTGAATATGAGAGGGGAGGGAGAGCCTAGGCAATGGCTGTCCCTTCAGACTGAGAAGATACCACACTGCTCCAGCCCCAGAGTTGCTGTAGGGGGTGTTACTGGCCCTGTTATGCTGCTGTTTGTATAATGGGGAGGGACAGTGTTGATTATAACTCCATTTTCAGTCGACATGTTGGTTTGTAACTTTTACCTGTGGTAAATGCAGATGTGGAAGCCAGCAACTGCACAAGGGTACACTGTTTAAAATGGGTGTTGTGAAGAGGACACGAACTCCAGAAGCACTGCCTTGCTTTGACTGCCAATCTCTTGTGCATTCTCTTTAATGATAAGAATAATCGGTATCCTCTGTAACTGGAATGAATTGAAGCCCACTCTGTGATCTAGGCTGAAAGCTGAACCTCTAGGCAGGGAGAAATCAGTATGCAATAAAGCTTCCTACTTCTTTGAACTTCTCTT
Organism: Lathamus discolor; assembly: GCF_037157495.1. Taxonomy (NCBI): domain Eukaryota; kingdom Metazoa; phylum Chordata; class Aves; order Psittaciformes; family Psittacidae; genus Lathamus; species Lathamus discolor. The sequence continues at coordinate 1,378,106 of NC_088894.1, read as the reverse complement.
GCTGAAACAGCTGCTGTTTGGAAATAGTGGTACTTAACCCTCTAGTTTTTTGACAGGCAAGAAAGAGCAGAAAGGCAGCTCTCAAAGTCAAATAGTGCTCACTTTTTATGTAGCCTACCCAGCTAGTCATTGTGCTGATGTACCACTAAGATCTCACCAAATATATCCTCTTACATGTGTTTTTTACAGTGGTTTGGCAGTGGGTGAGTTATTCCTGCCACTGGTTTACTCACATTGCTAAGAGGACATTATTCAAGCTCTATTTGAGCGTTAGTACTGTTTGTTTAGAGACACGGCTTCTGTCAGAGGACTTTTCTGCTGAACTTTCTGCTAAATGTTCTCCATACAATTCATTGCAGGATGTTTTAATAAGAGAACATAATTCATTCCCTTTGACCCTTCCATTTTGGGTCAAAGCGTGAGGGCAGCTGGACTGTGTCGTTGAGCACATCACGTCAGTGGAAATAATTGAACACTGGAAAGCAGAACCTTACTCCTCAATAGCACTAGGATAGCAGAAGGCCACACCAACTGTCAGGTGAGAGATCAAATCCCTTTCCATTGCTTGTGTAACACAGTACCCGAGGTTAAATACGAATGGTGCCAATGTCAGGGCCATATCCCAGAAGAATTAAACTGTGGTAGATCTAACCCCGGCACCAGGGATGTTATTGGGCTCCATTAGACATAGTGGGGGAATCTTACACGCTTCTGAAGGTAGAGGATCCCTTGAAGACCACTCACCTGCTGTAAGAGGTGGCATCTTCTCGAGGTGCTGCATGTGATGGGCTGAGAGCTTGAGGTGCACAGAAGTGGTGGACACCAGTGACTTCTTACTTGGCCATCTCGGAAAGCCTGAGTATCCTTGTGGTCCTGGCACTTGTTTTGGTTGGCAGGGTTGATGCTTAAACTGAAGATGGAAAACAGTGACTTTGCTGAAAGACAAAACACTTTAGTCAAGTAATTTGAAATGTCTGATTAATGGGACAGCGGGGTTTTTCCAAGCTTTCCACATACTCTTCTCAGATCTCTTCCTTTCCCTATTCCCTAGGAGACCATGAAGGAAAAAAGCCAGGTTTGAGTTTGAGGCTCTAGCTGTTCTCACAAGTATCTAGACACAAAGACTGCTTTGTGGCACATATCAGCAGGAAGTCTTAAAGCAAATCCTTCTGACTTCAACATTCCAAGTTCTCAGAATGATTCATCAGTTGGGATACATAAATATGAGCCTGCTCTGATGTGCACAGAAAACCAGGGAGGATTTCTCTGAAATCAGCAGTGAAAAGTGTGGTATCATTGCAGCTTCTAGAGCAGTAACTGGTTACGTGATGGGGCACACACAGGCAGCTGCTTGGCTCACAACACCTGCTTTAGGAAACAACTTCACCGTCAGGTTTTTCCACCACCACAGATACCTGATACTGTCGAAAGCTTTCCCAAGTGCTGGAGAAGCCAGCAGGTAAACAGGACATTGCTGAATTGCTTTGGTGTGTCCTCTGTGCTGCAGCGTGACTGTAGGGAAGGAATCCGTCTGGATCAGCTGCTGTATCAGGGTGAGATAAGGATCGTGCTGCACAAGCACAGTCTGGGCTCAGATCTCTCTGAGCAGGTACCATGAGCAGTTACTTTATGGAGCGTGAAGACAGTGGAGTGCTGCTAAGTCAGCAGGGGTTTTGATTGCATCTGCTCTGTGTGGTTATAAACAGCTACACAAGGTCAGGATGGCTTCCTCCCTCAGCTGGGTTTACTGCAGCTTCAGTCTATCTCTTGATGCTTCAGTGCAGACCAGCGGATGCAGCTGACATGGGAAAGCTGTCTCAAAAGGGATGGTAATGCATAAGCTCTGTCAAAAAAGAATCCCACTGGGACAGTCCAAGGTGAGATGCTGGTGGCTGATAACTATATTATGTTTTGATCAGTGATTTAAATGATAATGTATCATCTTTTAGACTTGTGCTTATTCAAGTCCTTACAGGAAGCACAGGCTTCTTTTAAAGATGCTTTTGCGTTGCAAGTGAACCCCCTGCAAGGCCTCCAGCCGAAGCGAGGATGCTTCTGAGTAGCTCAAATGTAATCAGGTTTTCAGGTAACTGATACCTTTGAGACAGAGCCGTTCTGCCCACGCCTGCTTACAGCTATTTCTTTCTCTGAAGAGACACTTTATCTTCCCAAGGGGAAACACGTACATCACCCGTATGTAGTAATCACTTTTTCCTTTAGCACGCTTTACACTGAGGTAAAGGGAAGTGTCTTAATAGTCCTGGTAGTTACGCTACTTACTTTGTTTGAACATTTCTCTCACCTGTCTGGAATGTTCCTGCTGTGCAAACATCTATTAGGTGTTAGTAGTGGGAGGCAAGAGCATTCCTTAACACTTCTCATGCTTTTGGGTGCTCTGTTGATCACAGTGCTATTTACGTGGTGGTGATTTCACCTTCATTTGGATCTGTGGAAAGACACAGAATAACTCATTGCTGATACTACCTAAATCCATCCCATCCCCACATGAGGTGATGCATTCACCTTGTTGCAGCAGCCTGATTAATGTGGGTGGTCCTGACTGGCAGCCACCGCAGCAGTGTCCGCACAGAAAGGAAAGTGGGTTCTGCCTCTTGCAGCTCCACTCATGCTCCAGAGAAAGAAGCCCCATCGACTGAGTTTGCCTTCGGTTCCGGAAGGAATTACTCCCATGGTTGTGTGCGGGTTTCCAGAAGCAGTTTGGACAAGAGCAGGCGGACCTGGCCCTGCCGTGGGGCAGGTTGTAGGCCGGATGTTCTCTCAACAATCTCTTTTGGCAGAGTTTTCTATTAAAATCTGGCTCAAATCCATCTCCAGGGCTGGATGAGAGCCAGCAGAGAGGTGGGACGAGCCCCTTCCTTCTGCCAGGCTCTTGTTAGGACAAAGGATATTAGAGAAAGCAGAGCAGGTGCTTTATCACACTGAGGCTTCAGACAAGTTGGAAATCCCACATGAAACATCCCTGCTGCGTATCCCATGTTGTTCCATTGGCTGGACCTCGGGTGTTTCCTGCAGCGTTGCCCTTTGTGCTCCTGAAAACCCTCCAGGAGTTGTTTTTCTGCCTCTCCGGTAAAAGCAGCTGCCATGAGCACTGCTGGGGGCTTTCCAGTAGTTTCCCTACGCATGCTTTGGCTTTTTGGCATCCCAAATCACAGGGGTACAGTCCCAGCTCTCCCACAGCTTAAATCCGGTCCCAAGCCTTCACCCATGGCCCCCATTACCTCGGAGGGAAGGGCTGGTGATACATCTTGTAATGGAAGAAAGAAACAAATTGGCATTAAAAGCCATCAGGACCTCATGTAGGGAAATGACAGGACTGGCACAGACAGCTTGGGCAGCGCAGCCAATGCAACATCACTGGGGGAAGAATGGCCTAAATTTCTTCCATAAACCAAATGCTCCTCAAGTGGAAACCAGAGGAGGAACACTCACAGGGAAGTACTCGGTTGCGGAATTCTGCCTGACATTTGTTTCTAAGCACAAATCAAATCCCTTTACGGAGGCGGAATCTCCTCATTCCATCTCGGTTGCACTGCGTTTCCTAAACCGGCTGATGCCACACAAGTGTCCAAATGTCAGCCTCCTCTGTCAAATGCCATCTTCCCACCTCCTCTTCGGAGGCTGTCTTTGCAGCCTTTCCCACAGCCGTCTTGCCACATGCTGTCAGAAGTAGCTGTGAAGATGAGGCAGTAGATAGACTTGCTTAAGAACTCTCAGGATGAAGCATCCTTTCCTTGAAGCAAAACCCTCGCTAGATGAATATGTAATAACCTTCACTAACATTAGTAACTCGTGATGACTTCTTTATGTGCAAGTCCATAGATGGTATGTTCTTTCTACCAGCCACAAATAGACTTTCTCTACCCATCCCCCTCTTAGCTGTTTCAGCCACTGCGGCCATTAGGGAAGGAGGCACACGTCAAGGAGGAGCCCAGGGCTTAAACCCTTGTTCCTCATGGACCGAATCACCTGAAGCACAAGTGAGCATCTACACACAGGCGCTGTACTCACTGCTCTGCTTGGGGATTGCCCAGCAGCTACTGGGGCACAGCGAAGCATCATCTGAAGCGCATCCTTCAGCTGGATATCTGGATGAAGGAATTCAAACCACTGCACTTGTGGTTCCAGTGCAGTCCCACGATGTCAGGATTCGGAATACACCATAAGTGCTGCTCCAAGGAGAAACCACATTCACTGTAGGTTCACTGTAAAACAAAGTGAACCTACTGTAAAATGAAGCCTTAAAGGCTTTCCTGAAACAGAAACCGAGTTGTTTCTGTTGTGCTCCTGTTTGTGATCAAAGCGCAATTCACAGCCAGGAACAGCGCTGGTTCTCAGAAGTCAGATAACCTGATACCATCTGTAGATTTCCTTTGGCACGCACAGAAAAGGGGGTTCCATAGGGCAGTCATAAAGAGGAATAAGGAATTTGCTGTTCCCAGAAACCGGTGGTACAAGTGGCACCTCCTCACTGCCTGCCCCCTTAAACAGCAGCAAATGAGCACACAGGCACCCACTGTGCTTCACTCCCAGATTTTGCCAGGTTTTGTGACCTAAGCCCATTTGGAATTGCTTTTCCATCAGGGCACCACAATGACCTGTGAGATACCAAGGGTTATTCCTGCCCTATTGAAACACTGCTCCTCTGACACGAACAAGGCTTATTTTAACATGAGGTGGTTGCAGTTATGTGTGATGCCCACGTGAATGGAACACCACCCTTTCAACCGAAGAGCTTGGCTTTGGAGACGAAAGCAAGGGGAAGGACAAACACTGAATCCAAAGCAAGTGATCCCACGCAGCCCCATCCTCGGCAACGATTAAGCTCTCCCGTGTCTGCACCCACATCCTCAGCGTGGTGGAAACTCTGACAGCTCATCCCCGGGCCACGAGGAGAGGCAGGATCGTGGGACAGGCTTCACCACAGCCTGAGGACCTCGGAACTGCCCTGGGAGCACAAGTGCTGTGTCAGAGGGCAGGGGAGCTCTGTAACCAAGAGGTGCTGAGTCATAGCCTCGGTTGTTCCTGCGTGATGCCCTGGCAGTCACAAGAAACTGGGTGAAGGAACTTGGGTTTGATCTTGCCAGAGCTGAGGTGTTCTTTCAGGTTCAGAGTCATGAAGTGGGGAATGTACTCTCCTTATCTCCCAGATTTCCTAATAAATACTCCGTGTCTGAACTTCTGGGAAGACCAAAGTCCAATAAATCAATCACTTCCCCAGCTCCAGTATCGCAGGAGGAGGTACGGAGACAGAAACAGAAACCAGCATTAGGCCATCTGTACAGTCTCACTGAGGCTCAACCAGCTCAACCTGAGCTCTGCAAACCCCTTACCTAGTCCCTTACACCACATGGTTGAAAGCATCCTGAAGTCCGCAGGTCTGAGACTCAGCAGCAGCACCCAACGCACATCCTCACTGAGCTCACATCCTCACAGCCCTAGCTGGTAAGTCATAGAATCATAGAACAGCTAGGGTTGGAAAGGACCTTAAGATTGTCTTGTTCCAGCCCCTGCCATGAAAGTCATCATTCCCTGCACTTCCATAGAAAAAGGACCCAGTCTCCCTGCTCCACTCCCTTCTATTGCAGCTAAATCATGGCACAGCTGGGAAGGCTCCAGACTGAGCACTGGATACTGCTGACACCCAATGTGTTGCCTGCTGGATGCTCTTCTTGAGCAGGGATAAGGGACACAGCACACAACAACCAGAGCCCAGATTCTCCCCCATATCCAGGTGACACTACGAGGTCTCTGATTCCCAATGCTCTTTAGTCAGGCACAACAAGCTGCTCCTGCTCTCTCCCTAAAGGCTGTGTAAGATGGAAAAGGCCATTGTTTTGAAAGGGAAAGCAGACGGTTTTGTCGGGAAACCTGTTTTATATTGTCCCTGATGACAATACCTAACGCACTTGTGGCTCTAAACAGCCAGAGGGTTGGTAAGGACGTTATGGTGTAGTCACTGCAAGCTTCCTGACCGGGTTTCCCAGGACACTGATGCAAGACGAAGGGCATCAGAGGGTTTAGGGGTACATTCCGCTTGTATCCAGGCTAAGAGGAGGCAGTGCCAGGCGGAGCGTTACAGGCCAAGTACCTCGGGAGCAGACTCAGGGGAGGCAAACAAAGGCTGAACAAACAGAAGCGTGCTTCAGACGTGACCCCAATGCTCTGTGGATTCCCATAAGGGACTTTCTAAGCCTCTGAGGGCAAACCCAAACTCTTCTGTAAAGGGCAGCTTGGAAGCAAAGGCTGGGAATAAGCGATAATGCCCGTGCTGAGCTCTGTAATGGCCGCAAGAATCATAGAATCATAAAGTAGGGTTGGAAAGGACCTGAAGATCATCCAGTTCCAACCTCCCTGCCATGGGCAGGGACACCTCACACTAAACCATGGCACCCAAGGCTTCATCCAACCTGGCCTTGAACACCGCCAGGGATGGAGCATTCACAACCTCCCTGGGCAACCCATTCCAGTGCCTCACCACCCTCACAGGAAAGAATTTCCTCCTGAGATCCAATCTAAACTTCCCCTGTTTCAGTTTGAACCCGTTACCCCTTGTCCTGTCACTACAGTCCCTGACAAAGAGACCCTCCCCAGCATCCCTATAGGCTCCCTTCAGATACTGGAAGGCTGCTATGGCGTCTCCACGCAGCTTCTCTTCTCCAGGCTGAACAGCCCCAACTTCCTCAGCCTGTCTTCATACAGGAGGTGCTCCAGTCCCCTGATCATCCTTGTGGCCTCCTCTGGACTTGTTCCAGCAGTTCCATGTCCTTTTCATGTTGAGGACACCAGAACTGCACACAATGCTCCAGGTGAGGTCTCACAGGAGCAGAGTAGAGGGGCAGCATCACGGCGTCGGAGGCTCTGTTAAACAGGGCAATGCCACGCTCCTGTTTCTTTAGCTCCCTCTTTAACCGCTGGCTGGGTGCTATGGCAGTGGCTGAGCAGGTCTGCTGGGGGTGAGACTGCCAGGTCACTGCGTCTGCTCGGGGCTCAAAGGCTCCGTCTCCTCCTCCCACCTCACTCTGCCTTTGACAAGCGGGACCTTGCAAGCTCATCGCATTTTACAGTGGGGAAAGAAGGGCCTCAGCACAGGGAGGGAGGGAAATGGGGGTGCATGACCCCGCAGCACACACTGCACCCTGACTGATATTGACAAACTAAACCGTTTCCTTTCCGTTCGCGCTGTTCACCGGGGTTTGCACATCTTCAGCTACAGAATTCACTGGTCGAGCTCTGGGTTTGGCCAACATGAGGCAAAAAAAGGTCTCGTTTCACGACGCGAAATAGAAGAGATGAGGAGGCAGAGCTGCACCCAGCCCTGGCCGGATGCAGGTTAACGGTTAGGAGCCACGCTCAGCCCAAGAGTCCATCCCCTTACCTGGCACATGGAGCTGACAGCATCCCACTGCCTGGGCCTTGGCTCCCGGTTTCCCTGCATCCAACCAGCTCAGGCTGGGCGCTGGCCACGTCTGCTGTGCCTCTGGTTGCTCTTTGGCACATCCCAAAGCTCTCAGGAAGCTCCTTGCAAAAGGAGGGAACAGAAACCACAAACTGAGGAGGGGAGGAAACAAAGGCAGGGGGTGAGGGGAGATCCCATGGGAAGAAAAGCAAGGCTGGTGGCACCAGAGCTCGGCCTTAGCGCGTTGAGAGGGGACCCACCATGAGCACAACGGCCGAGCCCATTGGCCTGGTGCAGCCGTGGGCTCGCTGGTGCCATGGAGCAGCTCAGGGCATCTCGGTCCCGGTGTTCTGTACCAACAGGGATTCAACTTCTTCTGCTCCTGCTCGTTTTGGGGCTTCACCCCCCGAAAGCCACGGGAGGCTCGGACAGAACGCACTTGGAGACCTTCTGCAGCAAAGGAGGGCTGGAAAATCACAGCGGGGTGAGGGAAAGCCGGTGCTGCAGCACAGCAGAGCCGGGGCCATCCCAGCAGCATCACCAGTGCCACCGGTGGCTGTGGCAATGGCTTTGTCCTGAGCCGGGGGCCCTCTCTCGGGTCACTGTCACCCCAGTCCAGCTGAGCACAGCGTGGTTTGCCCTGGGTGCTTCAGCTCCTTCTCCGCTCCTGCTCGTGGGCATTTTGACCTCCTCAGCCTCCCCTCTGCTTCCCCACTGCAGCTGGTGCTCTCCATCTGCCCATCCTTGGGCCTGTGCAGACCCAGCACGTGCGGAGCACAGGATGAGGCCCAGATCAGCAGAAGGAAACCCACAATCAGAGGACAAAGAGAAGGTCAAATTGGTGCCTTTCTGGAGTGGTGACGGGCGAATGCAGCCACGTTCAGTGCGTGTTACACCACGCAATGTCCAAGCAATGCGGGTGGGCAGGGGGTGAAGGACCCGCACCTCCAAAGTAAAACCATGGGTAAATGTGCAGGCAGAGAGGGAATTTACCTGTCCTGTGCCTGCGCTGTAACCCAGCACCACGGTGGCCGGGCTCTGCTGCAGAGAGCAGGATTGAGCCTGCACCGGTCGCATCCCCTCTGCATCCCTGGAAAATTCCCATTTTGGTTTGCTCCAGCAATCCCGGCTCCTCGCCGGGTCAAGGCATGAGCCAGCTCCCTATGACCTCACCAGGAAAGCTCACACCGGTTCCTTAATCCCGTGTTCATCAGGTACCTATGACGCATCCCGTGTTCACCATTCCAGCCCCCCGGCGCTGGCTCCGCGCACGCCACCTTCTCACTGCGCCGCAGCGTGCCCGAGCGGCTCCCGCGTGGATCGAGGCGGCTCCCGAGGGTGGTTTGATGGGATGGGGAAGTCCTGACTCATCCCCACACCCGGCTGCAGCCGCAGGCACCGAGGCAGCCCCCGGCACAGACATCACCGGGTTGCGTTGGCTCTGCTGGGTTGTTTCTTGCCCCGGTCCTAGGTATTGAACACAGAGGGAAGCACGGCTCAGGCAGCACCGTGGGCTCGGTGCTGATGGCACTGGGAGCATCATCCTCTGTGTCCTATGTAAACGCTGCCACAGAGCTGCCCCTCAGGCACAGCTCACAGGGGAAGCAGCCAGTACAGGGATCAGGAAGCTGCCGACTGTTCCTCTTCTCCCTCCTGCCTTTGGAAGCTTCCCTATAAACCAAAGGGGGCTTTATCCTCTTCACCCTTTCAACCAATTACCCTTATGATCCCCCCCCAGGTCGAGCTGTGGCTGCTGCTGTGGTCCAGGTGGGAGCTGGTGGGGAATTGCTGCCCTCCAGGATGCTGTTCCAGCAAAGCCCGGTTCCTGGAAGCGGAGCAGGATGCTCGTGCCGGGCCGTTTGGATGCTCTCATAAAGGTCCACATTTACAAGAAGGATTCCCTGCTGTCCCATTGTCCGCGAGGCCAGGCAAGGAGAAACCTCGCTGTGCGGAGATCCCAGCCAACTCAGCGCAAGGGAATCCGGTTTGGGAGGAGACCGTGGATAATGGGAGCAGGAAGACCTGGAGGGGGGTCTGGCCCTGCTGATAAGGAGCCTACAGCCAGGCCCAGTGCCCAGAGCACCACCGGGTGCCTGGAAAGCCCCCGCAGGGATGCTCCGACCGCCTGTGCTGGGTTGTACAACGCCAGCACCCAGCTCGCACTGAGCCGTCGCCGGGTCAAAGTGACCCCGGCAGAGCGAGACAACGGCTGCAGCTCCTGGATAAGGCAGCTCAAGGGCAGAGCCGAGCGCTGGAAAGCGGAGTTATGGACCCCCCTCCGGTGGGATTTCAAGGCCAGGCTTGGGAAAGCCGCAGGGGCATTGTCAGGATCCGTCCTGCTCAGGGCACAGGTGGGAACAAGGGGTCCCCGCTGCTGCTTTTCAGCCTTTTGCTTCTCTGCCCCTTGGGTGAACCAACCCAGGACAGTGTCAGGATCCCTGCATTGCTCCATCCCCAGAGCCCAAAGCTGGGGTGAGACCGTTGCCAGCCTGGGATCCCCAGGTCCTGCCTGCAGCACCGGGGCAAACAGTGCAAACCCAGGGCTCCAGAGGGAGCAGCGGGGATGCTGCCCCCAGGATCAGCCCCATTCATCCAGCCTGCCGTGGATGAAGAGCTCCTTGCAGCAGGAAGAGCCTGTGCTGTGTCTATGGGCAGCAAGGGGAGGTTAAAATCCCCTCTTGTGCTTGGTTATGTTCATCTTCCTCTTGGGGCGGAGGGGGGGGAAGTGTGGGGCACTTCCACACAGCCCGTGTTTGGCAGTGCTTGAAATAGCTCGTAACAGGGGAACACTCCTCTGTCAAAGCACAGACTGTTCCTGGCAGCTGCTCACATAAAAAAGAGCTATAAAACCCCAGCCAAGCCCATTCCAGGCACCCATGGAAGCGCTGGCTCAATCACTGCTGCTAGGCTGGGAAAGGAGCGAGAGCATCACCCTTGGGGACGTCCCTAAGCCACATCCACAAGGCATCAAAAGCCCTGCCTGCAGCCAGCATCAGTGCCCCAGGGCACAGCTCTCGGCTGAGCGAGCACCTCTTTTGCTTGCTGCAGGGTCTGGGGACAGCCCTGGTGCTCCGGGTGACGCATTCGGGTTGCCACTGGTGGCAAATCCCAACGCGGTCGGGGTACATCCTGCTGCTCACACGCAGTCATGCTGAGGCTGATGGAGCTGATGTCACGGTGATGGTGCGTGGTCATGGGGTGAAGCACGGGCAAAGAGAGGGCAAGGGTGAGTGGAGGGAGAAGAGGATGGGTTGGGACATGCAGCAGCATCTTTCTCCTCCAAATGAGACCAGGAAAGGACTCTGGTACCAGAGAATCGTATAATAAAATAACTTCTTTGGCTTGTTTCTTTGGCAAGCTTCTGAGCATTGATTCCTTTGCACTCTAAACATCCATTTCTTTAGAAAACATGGTATAAAACTAGGTAGTTTAGAAATAACTTTAAGGCCAGCAGTGACTTCAGGAGCATCCTACACCCGACGTGCCTCAGAGCAAAGTCCCTTCTCAAAACCCATGACGAGTGACTCCTCCATGGGAAAACCTGTTAAATAACTAAAGAAACCCCATCAAAACCAGACCCCCACATCTAAAACAAAGCCAGGCAGGTTTCTGCCCCGGGACAAATGAGCCTGTCCGCAAGCTTCCCTTCTGATACAGCATTGACCCTTGCTGGGGATGGCAAACCCATGGCCAGCACCCCGCTGGAGCCGCGCTGGCCACCGGCACAGGGATGCTGCTGCTCCCAGCATCCCGGCCCAGAGGCAGTGCTGCAGAGCAGGACCCATCGCGTGTCCCCAAGGCTGCCCTTGGGGTTTGGAAAGATCAATAAATTAACAAAGCCACAGACCCAAAAATCAAACCAGAAACCACCCGGAAAGTCCGGTTCGTGTTCTCAGCGCAGGAGGAAGCGCTCGCGGACCTGCTCCTCGATGGAGTGCAGCTTGGCAGTCCTCAGCGCCCGCAGCAGCTCCTTGGTGACCGGGTTCCCCTCTTTGAGGTGGGTGAGGAAAGCCCTGAACTTCTCCTGCATGGCCGCCCGGGTGCCCAGCGCCTGCATCCTCGGTGGGTGCTCCAGGATCTGCTGCAGGCGCTTCAGCTTCCTGGTGGGGATGTTCTGGTACGCCACGAAGTCTATCATGGCTTGCTCACAGTCGTCATCGCCTGGAGCTGCTGGGAGGAAAGCATCCAGAGGTTAGGGGGAACAGCAGGGGAGCAGGTCCCAGCCCTGGCCTCAGGGAGGTGGGAGATGCCCCATCAGCATTCAGGGTCAGGTTGGATTTGTCACTGAGCAACCTGGAATGTTGCGGATGTCCCTGCTCGGTGCATGGGGATGGGATGGACTTTCAAGGTCCCTTCCAACCCGAAGGAGTGAATGATTCCACGATGTGGTCCTCACCTGGGCATCGCTCTCCAGCCACAGCTGGGACTGGGAGCCCCGTGATGAGGCCAGCCAGGAAACGCATCTCTCCCCACCCATCTTCCAGATTTGGGAGGGTGTTTTAGCTCCCAGGACCGCATACATGATGCGAGCACGAGCCGGGACCACCTACTCTGCCCATGCCCAAGGATGCAGCAGCATCTGGCTCACAGCGGCTGCATCCTCGGCCAAAGCCAGGGCTTGCGGTGCTGGCAGCGTGCGGTGGAACCAGTGGGTCAGAATGGGCACTGTGCAAGTGGAAAAAGTGAGGTTGGAAGGAAAAAGAATGAGGAAAGCACCGAACACGACACCATTAAGCGGTCAAGGCCGATCTCTGCGGCTCGCTGCCCTGAGAGGCTGGCGCCAGCCCTCGCTGCAGCCTGCGTTTCCCAGCAGCAGCCCATCCTATGCAGAGCCGTTGGATAACAGCTTGTTTCGAAAGGGCCTGTAAACTTGAAACCACCCCGTGCAGCTTTTCCCTGCTCCTCTCTGCGCCGGGAGCAGTGGAAAAGGGGAACTCCAGAGAGCCGGAGCTCACCGCAGTCTGTTCAAACCTGCTCTTCGCCCCGACAGCTTTTCCCATGCGGGTTTTTTTACACCTCGAGGCAGGACCAAGCCCAAGCTCAGCCCCATTTGGAGCTTTTGGAGCAGCTCTGTCCCCGTCGAGGCGCTGTTGGAGTGCACCCAACGAGGGATGAATTCGGAGTGTTCAAGAGAGCGAAGCCAAACCATTCCTGAGTCAGGTAGAGACAAGCCCAGTTTCATGCCATTGTAAACTGGGAATGGTTTCATGGGTCACAGCAGGGGTTGGTCATAGAATCATAGAATGGTTTGGGTTGGAAAGGACCTCAAGATCATCCAGTTCCAACCCCCCCGCCATGGGCAGGGACACCTCACACTAAACCATCCCACCCAAGGCTTCATCCAACCTGGCCTTGAACACCGCCAGGGATGGAGCACTCACAACCTCCCTGGGCAACCCATTCCAGTGCCTCAGCACCCTCACAGGAAAGAATTTCCTCCTTCACCCAGATTCCCTCCTCCGCACTCAGGTCTGTGTGGAAGCGGGGCATTCCAATGCTCCCTGTTGGAGCAGGGAGGTGCCCGCACTGCTCCCAGGTGGAATTGTGCTGAACCAGGGCTATAAATACACCCCGGCTCCACGGCTGACGCTGCTCTCCTCCAGAAATAGCTGGAGGCCAGGCTGGCCATGGGCGCTGCTGCCTGATCAGCATCACACGTGCTGCTGCTGCTGCTCCCGCCTGCCTGCATCCCGCTGATGACAGAGCATCCCAGCTCCCGGCCCCAGTGGGATCACGCTCCTGGCACGGAGCTCGTGGCATGAGACAGGCTCCGTGGGGAGGAATGTCTGCGTTGGCAGTGCCAGGAGAGGATGGAAAGGGAAGAGCTCCTCTCGCATGCTCAAGCATCAATAGCTTTCCATAGAATAACGGAATACCAGGTCGGAAGTGACCTCCTGGATCATCTGGTTCAACCTTCCATGGCAAAGAAAGCTTTTGTTGAAGCTCTTCTTGATGGAAGAAAGTTCTTTATCCTGGAACAACCGCCCCAGGGATGCAGTGGAGTCCCTGGAGGATTCTGGGACACGGCTGGATGCGGTGCTGGATAACCTCCTCCAGGCTCCTATTCCCACAGCAGGTTGGACCAGATGAACTTCCAAAGTCCCTTCCAGCCTGCTCCATCCCGGCACTCCAGGACTGATTGGTTTGGGAAGTTCAAGGGGCAGGTTCACTGCCACCCAGGTCAGCCACGTGGAGTTTGTGCCCCGTGTATCCTGGTTGATGTCGGGGGGGGGTTGGAGCAGCTGCCTGCATCCTCTCACCCTTGGGATGGTTTTCAGCCCCTTCCTCATCCCCTCGCTGGTTGGGGTGCACATTACAAAGCACCCCCGGAGCCAGCCCATCGCTCTCCCCTGCTCTTTGCTCTATGCTTTAGCCAAGAAAGGCTGGCCCAGATGATCCTTGAGGTCTCTCCCAGCCTGGGATTCTATGATCCGTGCCCACCGGCCTTCAGCCTCCAGCATAATCACAGTGACACAGCGGACACCACATCTCTAGCACCTAACAGATCAAAAGCCACCCCATGCTCAGCTCCAAAGAACCTGGGATGCTGCTCCAATGAACCTGGGATGCTGCTCCAATGAACCTGGGATGCTGTTCCAATGAACCTGGGATGCTGCTCCAATGAACCTGGGATGCTGCTCCATTCAACCTGCACGAGACAACGCTGTGGCCATAGCAAAAGCTCCTGGAAAACAGGCTCAAAGCCTGGGAGAAGTGGGAATGCCAAAGGAGAAGAGCCATGCCAGGAGCAGAGCTGGGCACCTCAGTGCTTCGAACTGAGCCTGTTTACATGACCCAGACCACTGGGTATTGCTGTGAGCTACCAGTTAGAGCTGAATGGCTGCCAAAACTGCCCTTGCATCCCAGAATCCGCAGTTATCCCGGTTTCTGGTAAGAACTGATGGGATTTCACTGCCAGTTCTTTGTTGTCTCTGATCAAAGAGCCTGCATGGGCTCCGGATGAGCCCTGCACCCTGCCCTTGCCCTAAAGGACCAGCCCTGAAGGTGGAAGAAGGCAGGCAGACTGGATTCTACCCATTATTATGACTACTTATGGGTCGCTCCATACTTTTACCAGCTGTTTCACCTCATTTGCCATCTAAGGAGGAAAAAAGCCTCCAGAGAGCTCACTCTCACCCTGGCAGCATCACAGGCCCGGCATCCCCACAGAGCCCCAGCTCACCTGGTCCCTGTGTGCTGTTGCCCCTCTCCTGCCCGCAGGAGGTGCAGAGGGTGTCGTGGTACTGGTTGCCCTCCACGTTGACCACCTTGCCCTGCTGCTCGCAGTCCTGGTGGGGCTGGCACGGCTCCGTGCTGGAGGTGGAGGAAGAGAAGAAGCCGCGGGGGCAGGCGCTGCAGCGGGTGTTCTCAAAGGGGGTACCTGTGAATGGGGAGGGAAGGGGAGGTCAGCCTGGGGTGAGGAGCGGGTAAGGAGCAGGGGATGATGCCAGCAGGGTGCCTGGCATCACTGAGCATGGGGGGGGGATAACGGAGCAATCATTTCTTCCCCAGAGCAATCACTGCCTGCAGTCACTGCCTGCAGCTCCCCTGGAAGCGTGTGCAAAGAGCAGCGTTTGAATCTCCCACCCCAAAGCACTTGGCGCATGCTGATGAATGGGCACCGGTGCCCAGAGACAGGAGGAGAACCCGTCTGCCGCCGAGGAGAGCCGCGGCCCGGGCCGGAGGCACCCGATGGGTGCCGGAGCCGGGTGCCAAAGCAGCCTTTGATTCACAGCGGAGTCAGGAGGCTCCCGGCCAAGTGAAAGTAAAAGGCAGGCAGGAGGTGAAAGCTGCTGCTTCCCACCCGGGCTCGGGGCCAGACCCACTTCTGTGTCACAGGGACAGGGCCACGCGAGCCCGATTGCACCAGGGCACGTTCCTTGGGAGATGGGAATGGTGCTGACAGCGGCAGGGCTCACAGCCCTTGCGCCTGCTCTTCATCCACCCAGTTCAGAACGGGGGTTCTACCTTGTCACAACCCATAGCTTTGGCTTTACCAGAGTCCCAGCCAACGATCCCAGCGCTCAGGTCTGTATTTGCAAATAGGAAAGCCAAAATAAAGCCTGTGCCCCACCAAAGGATCTGCACATGGATCAAAGCACCCATCCAACCCGTGCTGCAGGGAGCCCATCATCCCCACCCAGGCACCGCCACTCCCAGCTCTGCCTGCTCACGCCGTGTGCTGGGTCCTCGCTGGGTGTTCAGGGGTCTGGGCTGCGGCATCGTTCCCAATGCAAAGCCATTAGTGAAAAACGAGTAAAGCCCACCAAAAATCCAGCTTCTCCTCCTAGGGCATGAGCCCACATGGAGCTGCTGGAACGAGGCCAGAGGAGGCCACGAGGATGCCCAGGGGCTGGAGCCCCGTATGGAGACAGGCTGAGGAAGTTGGGGCTGCTCAGCCTGGAGAAGAGAAGGCTGCGTGGGGACCTCAGAGCAGCCTTCCAGTACCTGAAGGGGGCCTATAGGGATGCTGGGGAGGGACTCTTTGTCAGGGACTGTAGTGACAGGACAAGGGGTAACGGGTTCAAACTGAAACAGGGGAAGTTTAGACTGGATCTAAGGAGGAAATTCTTTCCTGTGAGGGTGCTGAGGCACTGGAATGGGTTGCCCAGGGAGGTTGTGAGTGCTCCATCCCTGGCGGTGTTCAAGGCCAGGTTGGACAGAGCCTCGGGTGCCCTGGTTTAGTGTGAGGTGTCCCTGCCCATGGCAGGGGGGTTGGAACTGGATGATCTTGAGGTCCTTTCCAACCCTGACTATTCTATGGTTCTGTGATTCTATAGGTCTCATTTGGCTCCTCAGTCCTACAGCCACATTTGATGGTTCATTCCAAGGGGCTTCCCCGCATCACTTGCAGACCTACTTCACCTCTCCTGCATTGCTGCATTCTGTACAGTCGCATCCCACAGCATAGTTCTAAGCATCACCCGAAGACCACAGGTATTTCTCCTCTGGCTTGGGAGCCTGGAGCGCTTCAGCACACATGGAAGGACTTCAAAAGCCTCCACATTAAAGCAAGGTAATGCTGGTTGTGCCACTGCTGCCCACGCTGGTTTATTATTGTTACACCAGGCTGTGGTTGGGGCAGAGCCTGGTCCTGGGTGAGAAAGAAACCGCTCGCAGGCAACTTGTAGGTTTAGAAAGCTTGGATGGGGACAACCAAGGGACAGGGGGAATTTGTGCTGGGGACCCACTGGAGAAATAACCCCCCTAAACGGCCCTGTGATGTACACCGCCCCAGGGGATGGAGTCTTGGAGTCAGGAGTCTCCCCAAGGCATGAATCAAAGCAAGGCTGATTCGATGCTCTCGGAACCACGTTTTGGACGCAGCCTCTCCAAACGGCTCAGTGAAACCCACAGACCCCAGCCCTTGAGGTACCCAAACCCACCAGCCCTGCCCTGGCCTCACCAGAACCTTTCCCAGCCTGGATTATCAGCAGCAGGGGGCTGACGGAGGAGCAGGAGCTGCTCAGACCTTTGCACCCATGGTGAGCACTGGCAGGGTGATCTGCTGCTGCGGGATGGGGGGATCCCAGCTCTGCAAGGAACCGGGATCACCGCGTCCCGCCCGAGTGTGGTGCTGGGGGATATCAGAGGCTTTCAAAGCAAAAACAGGGGGCAAAAAAGCAAAGAATGACTCCTTTGAGAAGAAGCCAGGAGCAGTTTCAGGCACCAGCAAGGACAGCAGCGCACCAGTGAGCGAGAAGAGAGTAACTCAGGCTGTGGGCTATAGAAAGAGCTGCTCTATTCCCCTCTGATTTTCAGCTCCAGCAGAGATGTGGGGATGTGGCAAGAGCCCCAGGAGCACACACACAGAGGCACTCACCCAGCTTCTCCACGCCGAAGCCCGGCGGACACTTGGAATGCCGGGTGCAGAATTCCATCTCGGAGTAGTACCCATCCTGGCACTGGCAGACGCGGTTGTGGGTGGCGTTGCACTGCTGCACCTCCACCTGCCTCTCCCCGCAGAAGACGTTGCAGTAGCGGCACTTCTCCAGGTAGTTCCAGTACTGTGTGTAGTGCAAATCCGGGCAGGGCTCGCACCGCGTCGGCCTGTCCCTGGTGCAGTGCTGTGCCACGAAGGTCCCCGGCGGGCACTGCCGGCACGTGAGCTGCTTGTTGGATGCAGCATCTCTCCATTGGTAAACGGGTTGGGAGCTGCAGCCGAGCCGGGCCAGGAGGAGGAGGAGAGGGGCGAACATCCACTGCAGCAAAGACAGCACAGAGAGAGCCCTTAGTGCATCCTTCCGTAGGGGAAGAAGCAACAAAGGTGACTGCTGAATCGCAGAGGCGGTCACTGGTGTTAGGTACAACGAATTGCTCTCCCAGCCCCAGGGGTAAAGCAACAGCTGTACCAGGGACCAGATGCTGCCCTCCATTGCTTCCCCATCACCCTCCTCTTGCCACTCCAGGTGACAAAGCATCCTTCCCAAACGATGCTTCCCAAGCCCGTTTCACCACGCCTTCACAACCCAATTGCCTTCACAACCCAATTGCCCTCTCTCAGTGCTAAAAGCAGCTCCAGCACATTCCCCTCTTTTCATCCCAGTCAATTCCCCACCATCTGGGGTAAGCAAAACCTTTGCAGACGTTTCCCAAACAGCAGACGCACTGCGTGCTCCAGAGGGACTCCCGATGCTTTCGACATCCAGATGCTCCGTATGAGACCAGAGAAACCCAGAGCCGCCTTCATCCCCCCTTCTCAGAGCACGCGTGCCCAGACTTCAGAGCAGACGGTGCCTTACCTTGGATGGGTGCCTTAAATCCGGCACGTGGCGGGATGACTGCATAGCACCGAGGGCTTCCGAGCGCCTGGGGAGGCACAGCGGGGTCCTCAGAGGCTGGCGCTGGCTCCGAGGGCAGCGGCTGGGCTCCGCGGCAGCACTGCCGATCCCTCCTGCTTCGGAACGGAAAGAGCGAGAAGGGCAGTCAGGAAACGCTGCATTTCCCCGCCTGCAGCCCAGGGACCCTCCCTCCGAGGACGGCACCGGCTCTCCCCGGCCCGGGCACCGCAGCAGCCTCTTGCAGCGCGGCTGTGAACCGGCTCTTCGGCGAGAGCCTGCGGCCGAGCTCCTGCCGCCCGCATCGCGCTCGGAAGAGGCGAATCAGCCCCGGAGCAGGCGGGACCCGCACGCTGCGGCCAAGGAGGGAGCAGAAACGGGCCCATCCCACCGCATCCCGTCCCACACCCCCACCCCATCGCATCCCATCCCTCACCGTGCGCGCTGCGCCGATCCCCTGCGCCCGGCGGCACCTTTATTGCCTCAGCCCACGGGAAAGACCCTACTTGCGCAAGCGGCCGCGACGCCCCGGCCTCCCCCCCCAAAACACACACCCCGCTCCCCTGCGGCCCCACAGCTGCCCGCTCGCTGCCTGCGCTCCCTTCCTGCCGGCACTCACAGGCAGCAGCGGCCGGATCTGCTCCGCAGCGATGCGGGGAGGGTTGGATGCGGCTTTCGCTGGGGAGCGGCGGGGAAATTCCCCCGAGCACGCTCTGTTCCCTGTAAACGTTAAATAACTTCCCAGTAACGGCGCTTGGCTCTGATGGGGGCACCTTTTGCCCCCCCAGCCTCAGCCGCAGCGCAGAGGGGCCGGTTCTGAGAACAGCACAGACCCCCCCCCCCGCCCCAAGCCCCGTCCTGCGGCCGCACACCGCGGGGCACCGACCCCGCTGGAGCAGCCCCGCTCCGGGGGGTTGGCAGCGGGATTCCCGCAGGATTCCTTCAGGCATCAGAGCCTCAACTTTCTCCTTTCGGGAGCGCTGAGGACATCACCCGAGTTCCCTCTCGCGGGCTAACACCATCCAGGAGCTGGTGTCAATAGCACAGGTGATAGCTTTCCATAAATCCTGGACCCCAATTTGCAGTGGAAGCTGAATTCAGCCTCACAGGTACGTGCTTATCGGAGCAGGAGTGCATTTAGCAGTGCCTCTGCTTAAGTACATCAGCCGCACGTACCTTGGCTCCTGCCCTGGCTCCCCGGATTCCCTCTGAAGGCAAGGAAATAATCCAAGGGCTCCTCCATGAAGCGCTCCATGTGCTGGGAAGGCACCACTCGTGTCCAACCGTCCCAGCTCCAATCCCTCTGTGCCACAAGGGGAAGGAGGAAAAAGCACAGAATTCATCTGCTCTTCAGTGTAATAGCAGGAGAGCTCTGCAGTGAGCCTGAAAACCAGCCAGGCACCATTGCTCCCATCAGGAATGGGGCAAAGAAGGGGAAAGCTGCAGCCAGTTCCAAATAGCTAAAATAGTTCAGCTTTTTCCTTGGTTTTAACCTTGCCAGTCAGTGGAAGAGAAGGAAAAAGACCTACAGAGAAGTCACAGTCTGACACAGGGCACTCAGCTGGGGAATGGGATGGGGTTTGTACTGCACCCCCTTAGTGCCATGGCTTGCCACCTTCAGCTGTGAAAAGGGCAGGAGAGTGAGATGTGATCACAGACTCACAGTGAATGGCTTGGGTTGAAGGGACCTTAAAGCTCCTCCAGCTCCAACCCCTGCCCCGGGCAGGGACCCCTTCCACTGGAGCAGCTTGCTCCAAGCCCCTGTGTCCAACCTGGCCTTGAGCACTGCCAGGGATGGGGCAGCCACAGCTTCTCTGGGCACCCTGTGCCAGCGCCTCAGCACCCTCACAGGGAAGAGCTTGTGCCTAAGAGCTCAGCTCAGCCTCCCCTCCCCATTCCCCACACGTAGAACTGCACAAACGTTAGGTTTGTGAAAGTCTGGGCTCTGCTGTGTGTTGGGAGCCCCAACCCCACAAGTGGCCACCTTTGCATCTGTCAGAGCTGTTACAGATGCGACCGAGCTGTGGGCCTGGACTGCAATCCCATAGAGCAGGATGCGTCTCCTTTCCGAGACCTGGGCTCCTGCTGCCCTCATCTCTCAACTTTCAGTGTTCCCAGATGCTCTTTTCACACTTGTTCCCCCCAGCTGCAGTCACATCCATCACATTAATACTACCCCATATACACAGCCCAGGCACAAACACCTTGTTTATACCCAGAAGCTGCCTTGCAGGTGTCCTGAAGAGCAGGATGTGATGTACCTCGAGCTGGGCATGGGGAAACAGAGAGCTCACCCCCACCAGCAACCCCAAGGATGCAGCAGCATCTCCCTCTCCGAGGGGCTCTGAACAGGCATTCGGGAATGGTCAAAACCAGAGCACGCACCCAAAACTGAAATGCAGAGTCTCTGGGAAGGCAAAGGAGTAACAATGAGGAGGTGAGAGGATGGGGAGGGTTACATTACAACGAGTTAACATCTGAGCATGTTAACACCAGAACCAGCCTCTCACCTCCAGCTCTCAGTCACTGCATCTGCAGCCAGTGAATCCCTTGGACTTCACTATTAACCCTGCGAAAGAGCAAACCAAAGTTACAAAGGAAGAAAACCAAACCCCGTTTTCTGTACCCAGAGGCAGAAATAAACCCTGACGGTCAGAAGGAATCCAAAGCTTCCTCCCCTGCCAAGCTCAGTTTCTACCCATCACAGCCAAAGGAAAACCTCTATCAGGAGTCAAAGGGGGCTGACAGCACAACCTGGGCTGTGTTTAGCTGTGCTCAGGTGAAGGGCTGGTTTGCACAGGCCACTCTGCAGTGGGTTTTAGCTTTCCTGCTGGTTTATCCCCATCACTCATAGCTCTGCAGATGCGTAACACTCTTTGACATCATCCCCGAGCTAAGGACCTCTGGGGCTTCGCATCATCACTGTGCATCATCCCCAAACCAAATGAACCACTTGATCTCCCTGGGACTGGGCAGGCCCTCTTGAGGGTATCTCTTCGGGGTGAAACTTGCCCTTAGCCTGAGTCAAGCCCAAAGCCCTGCACCACAGCCCCCCCACCCCAGGCAAAGACTCTCCCCAACCACACCAATGGTTCAGAGCACCCCAGGGTGCCGCAGCAGCACATTGCCTTTCCTGGCAGGCACAAAGCTCATCTCGGTGTTCCTAGCACGGATTTCACGTGGCTCTTTTGCCTGTTCATCAGCCCAGCTGCTGACACATCCGGACTTTTCCAAGAAGCTGCAACAGAAATCGGGTCATCCAGGCCTTCTGCAAACATGTGAGTCGGCTGAAGTGATGAACAGTCACACTGGGATGCTCATAGGAGGGTTACTGAAAGAGGTGATCCGAATGGCTTCGTTTCTCCTCTGTCACCCTCAGCATTCTGCTTAGACCAAAGGCAAACCACCAAAGGACACCTGCCTTTGTGCTCCCCTTGTAAAGGAGCCCGCAACATCTCCAGAGCAAATGGAGGAGGCACATCCTGGGTGGCACCTTCCCATGCGGTGGGGCCCCGCTGTAGGCTGAGGCACTCCTGTATCATACAGAGTCAAATAGACTGGTTTGGGTTGGAAGGGACCTTAAAGCTCATTCAGCTCCAACCCCTGCCACTGGCAGGGACACCTTCCACTGGAGCAGCTTGCTCCAAGCCCCATCCAACCTGGCCTAGTATCCAAAGCAGTATCCCAGTGAGGGTAACCACTGGGATGGATGCAATACACTGGGAAACTTGAAGTAAGCAGCAACTCAGCATGAAACCATCATTAAAACCATCAATTGATTTTGGTCTGAGGTTAATAATGATGAAGATTTGTCTGATTTGTATAATTTGAGACTGAAATATCCCATTAATGGGACTAAGGGGCTTCCCTGGGCACCCTCTGCCTCCCAGAGTCTAGCACAGCAACCACCTTTGATTCACCTCTTTCTGTCCTTTTACTTGCCCAACAAACCCCTTAGAATGGGTTCGCACCAGAAAGCCCCAACTCAACCCTCTCCCGACTCCGAC
The DNA here is from genome assembly GCF_037157495.1 of Lathamus discolor. Lineage (NCBI taxonomy): Eukaryota > Metazoa > Chordata > Aves > Psittaciformes > Psittacidae > Lathamus > Lathamus discolor. The sequence goes on along the minus strand of NC_088894.1, from coordinate 1,355,904 downwards.
CCGCAGAGGTAGCTCAGGGAAGGCATTCAGCATCGCATCCCCATGGCTCCGATCTCCCTGCCCCACGCGGAGCAGCGCTTCAGCCTCCCAAGAGCTTCGTGCTCTTCCAAAGCACTCTGGCAAAATCACGAATAGCCATGGAAAAACACTGAAAAGCAGAGAATTGCTCACGGATCCCAGAGGGGGATCGTCTCCTTCCCGATAGAGCAGCCCCTTTGTTGGTTTTGGTCCCTTTCCCAAGCCTATGCGGGGGGAAAAACAGTGGGAAAAGCTTTTCAAATGACACACCACTGAAACGGGAAGCAGTATTCCAGGTAGAGTCATAGCATTGCAAGGCAAAGGCAACAAAGAGAGATTAAGACCCACTCCCTCCATGATCTGGAACTCATGCGTCATTTGCTTCCCCACACCAGCAAGGAGTGTCCCTGATCGGTTTTCCTCTCTCCGAGTGTTGGGTTCTTTGGATCAGTTCCTCTGACCACTTGGAGCAACGTAGGCTTTAATGAGACAACCCCGGTCCTCGTTGCCTTCATACATAACACACCATCTGCCTCTCCCACCTGTAAATTCAACTGGGTTTCAGGAGGACAGAGGACTGCCATGGGTGACACATCCTGATGACCCGCTCCTGGACCCCTTTTCTTCAAGGCTTCCTTGGAAGCAGCTTTATTGCCGGGATGAGGGGAGGAAGCAGCACTCTAAACACATTTAGGAGCATCCTGAGGTCAGGAAAGATGCGGTGACGTTTGTCATTACGAGGATCTCAACGTTTTCTTGGAAGATGGGGAGAGGAAACGTGGTCCACTGGGAGCACAGTGCTCAGATACGGCGCAGAAGCTGGAATGCTAGGAATGGGAAGGGTGACCCCAGGTTGGATAACGCTGCTGCTGGGGGTTGGCCATAAACCAGGGAAGGATGCCTCAGCACAACCACTCTCCTAACAGGCAATGGAATGGCTGTTTAGTGACACCAAGTGATCTGCAAGGGTAGATCTGAAAGGACCTGAGACCTGCCCTCAGGTTCACAATTCCTTTGGGTTTACAGCAAACCTTGGCCAAGGACAGTCCCATATAGCAGCCTATCTGCTCATCACAGGCTGTTATATGGGATTGTCCTGGCCAGTGATGAGCAGATAGGCTGCTATATGGGATTGTCCTGGCCAATCTGCTCATCACTGGTCAGGACAATCCCATATAGCAGCCTATCTGCTCATCACTGGCCGGGGTTGCAGCAGCTTGCCTTTTGTTTTAAACGGATGGGCACAACCTCATCAAACCTCACCAAGACAGGTCAGGAACGACAGAGCTGTTAAACCCTGCTATTACAACTAGAGCTAAGTGACGAGCAGGTAAGCCAAAGGACAACCCCCTGCAGGCTGGATGCTCTCCCATCCAGACCTATACGCATCTGCATCCACCCATCCTACCCGAGAGAGCCTGGCAGCAGGGATGCAGGCTGCGGAGCTGCTGCGGTGCACTCCCCACCGCGCCAGGAAACAGCAACAAATCCAGAGCAATTCCAAATGAATTCCACAGGAGATTCACTGATGGGGATATTGCGGCATTTCAGAGCTTGGGGTCAGTTAGCGGAGGCACAGTCCCAGGTAGGAACGGTCTCCAGAACTGAACGCGCTCCAGCAGCAAGGGAAAAGCACAGGTAGGAAACTATTCCAGCTGAGGGGAAAAAGCATGGAATAATGTTTGTCCCATCAGATCACACGTACCTCTGTAAGCATCTCATTTAGTCTGGCTGGATCCAACAGCATCCCTGCAGCCCATGGCAGATGATTTCCAACAGGCAAACCTGAACAACGCCATCATTTCGCTGCCTCTGGATGTGCTCAAAGCTCATGTCCCGTGCTGGGGTTTCCCTCCAGTGGCACAAGCAGAAGCTGCAGCTCTCCTCAGGGAGAGATCTTCGCACAACAGGCAAGGCACTGAACTGTCTTTACCATTAAACAGCGTTTCCCTGCTCCCAGCCTGCACTCAGCACCCAGCCCTTCCCCTTCCATTGCCTGCCCAGGCTGAGAACTGAAACCCAGCATCCAAGAGCTGGGATCTGCTCAGAAGTAACTGTGAGGCTCCATCCCACAAAGAGAATCCAAATCCCTCCAAAGCCACCAATTGCAAAGCATCGGCATCGGCCAGCGCTGCTCCCCCTTTGAGCATCTTTTTCTCTATAGGAGCTTCTGTAATGCTCTATTAGCTGCTGTGCTGGTTAAAAACAGCAAAGGGAACTAATGATGAAGACCACTCAGGGCATAACCTGCAGAAATGCAACCTCAACAGGACCCCCCCTACCGACAAATCAAATCAGGCACCTTTCAGGAGGAGCTTTGGTTTTGGGGAACAAAGCTGCCTTCCATGATCCTGGCCTGACTTCACTCCAAATGTGGCATTCCCACCATCAAACCCAATGCAGTCTGCACGCTACAACACTCCATGTCCATTTGAAGAGCAAGCATTTAACACTATTGCTTCCTTGAGACCATATTTGCTGGAAGACTCACACAGCCGATCATTCACAGTCTAGGAGGTTCCTCGAGTGCATTGATGATAACTTCTTAATGCAAATGGTGGACGTACCAACTAGGAGAGCAGCGCTGCTAGATTTAGTACTCGCCAACAAGGAGGGTTTGGTCGAAGTGGTGACGGTCAATGGCAGCCTTGGCTGCAGTGACCATGAGATGGTGGAGTTTAGGATCCTGTGTGGGAGGAATAGAATACCTAGCAAAGCCACAGTTCTGGATTTCCGAAGGGCCGACTTTGGCCTCTTCAGTCAACTGCTAAGGGAAGTCTCATAGGAAAGGGTACTAGGCGGTAAAGGGGCTCAGGATAGTTGGTTAGCATTCAAGGACCGCTTCTTCCAAGCTCAGGATCGGAGCGTCCCAGTGAGTAGGAAATCAAGTAAGGGATCTAGGAGACCGGCGTGGTTAAACAAGGAGCTGCTGGGCAAACTCAAGTGGAAAAGGAGAATCTATGGATTATGGAAGGAGGGGCTGGCCCCTTGGGAGGAATATAGGACAGTTGTTAGAGGATGTAGGGAGGCAATTAGGACAGCTAAGGCCTCCTTGGAACTCAATCTTGCTAGTCGGGTTAAGGACAATAGAAAGGGCTTCTTCAAATACATAGCAAATAAAACTAAAACAAGAGGCAATATAGGCCCACTGCTGAACGAGGTGGGTGCCCTGGAGACAGAGGATATAAAGAAGGCAGAGGTGCTGAATGCCTTCTTTGCCTCTGTCTTTACTCCTGCAGACTCTCGCCGAGGGCCCCGGATTTCTATAGCCCCAGAAGGAGTCAGGACAAAGGAGGAGTTTGCTTTGGTAGATGAGGATTGGGTTAGGGATCAGCTATGCAAACTGGACATCTGTAAATCGATGGGTCCGGATGGAATGCACCCACGGGTGCTGAGGGAGCTGGCGGAGGTCATTGCTAGGCCACTTTCCATCATCTTTGGTAAGTCGTGGGAGACGGAAGAGGTGCCTGAGGATTGGCGGATGGCAAAGGTCACACCAATCTATAAGAAGGGCAAGAAGGAGGACCCGGGTAATTATAGACCGGTCAGCCTTACCTCCATCCCTGGAAAGGTGATGGAACAACTTATTCTTGACTCCATCACTAGGCATATCAAGGATGAGGGGGTCATTAAGAACAGCCAACATGGTTTTATGAGGGGGAAGTCATGTATGACCAACCTTATAGCCTTCTATGAGGAAGTGACTAGGTGGAGGGATGATGGTAGAGCGGTAGATGTGGTTTTTCTTGATTTCAGTAAGGCATTTGATACTGTCTCCCACAGCATCCTCATAGATAAGCTAAGGAAGTGTGGGCTTGACGATCAAGTAGTGAGGTGGATCGAGAACTGGTTGAAAGGAAGAAGGCAGAGAGTTGTGGTCAATGGCGCAGAATCTAGCTGGAGGTCTGTGACTAGTGGAGTTCCTCAGGGGTCGGTGCTGGGACCGGTGCTGTTTAATATTTTCATCAATGACCTGGATGAGGGAACTGAGTGCACCCTCAGCAAGTTTGCTGATGACACAAAACTGGGAGGAGTGGCTGACACACCAGAGGACTGTGCTGCCATTCAGCGAGACCTGGACAGGCTGGAGAGTTGGGCGGGGAGAAACTTGATGAAATTTAACAAGGGCAAGTGTAGAGTCTTGCATCTGGGGAAGAACAACCCCATGGACCAGTACAGGTTGGGGGGTGACCTGCTGGAAAGTAGCGAAGGGGAAAGGGACCTGGGGGTCCTGGTGGATAGGAGGATGACCATGAGCCAGCAATGTGCTCTTGTGGCCAAGAAGGCAAATGGCATCTTAGGGTGCATTAGAAAGGGAGTGGTTAGTAGGTCAAGAGAGGTTCTCCTCCCCCTGTACTCAGCCTTGGTGAAGCCGCATCTGGAATATTGCGTCCAGTTCTGGGCCCCTCTGTTCAAGAAGGACAGGGAATTGCTTGAAGGAGTCCAGCGCAGAGCCACAAAGATGATAAAGGGAGGGGAACATCTCCCTTATGAGGAGAGGCTGAGGGAGCTGGGTCTCTTTAGCTTGGAGAAGAGGAGACTGAGGGGTGACCTCATCAGTCTTTACAAATATGTAAAGGGTAGGTGTCAGGGTGATGGAGCTAGGCTTTTTTCAGTGATATCCAGTGATAGGACAAGGGGCAATGGGTGTAAACTGGAACATAGGAAGTTCCACGTTAACATCAGGAAGAACTTCTTTACTGTAAGAGTGACAGAGCACTGGAACAGGTTGCCCAGGGGGGTTGTGGAGTCTCCTACATTGGAGATATTCAAGGCCCGCCTGGACAAGTTCCTGTGTGATGTACTGTAGGTTACCCTGCTCTTGTGGGGGCGTTGGACTAGATGATCTTTTGAGGTCCCTTCCAACCCTTGGGATTCTGTGATTCTGTGATTGATCCAAACAGGCTGCTGTTCAGTTCTACACATAGAATCATAGAATAGTTCGGGTTGGAAAGGACCTTAAGATCATCCAGTTCCAACATCTACACATACATAGACTGTGCTGTAATTTGTCCTACCTACATTTCAAATCTCTAGTGCTTCCTCTGCATCATTTAGTCTTGTCTTCAGGAGCTAAACCCCTATGAGTGGTGGATATGCAGACAGAAGGTAAAATTCAGACACAGATTTAAATGTCAGGATATACGTTAGCCCCAAATGACCTTAATTCCTGTATAAATAGTTGTTATTTCTAATTATAAGCTTATAAAGTACAGAAAGTTCTCATTTCACATAAACCCACCACTTTTCTTGTTCTGCAGAAAGCCCAGACCTGGATACAAGCACACATTTACCCAGCACTTCAGTGCATAAGAGGCACAGTATCTCTTGTTGTTTCCATGTCCAACGGATTCCAAGCTGGAAAAAGAAACGTCTCAATGAGGACCAATATCCAGCAACTACAAGATGTGGACACCAGGTTTGAATTCTATAACCAGGGGAAATAAGAACCTTTAAAGTTTCTGTTAATAACTGATAACACAATCACAAGCTGCATTTTAACAGTTTTCCCAACTTCCCATTGTCTGGAATCCCCCTGCAGCGGAGCAAAACCACCCCTGGAACTAGTGAAGAACATATTCTTTGAGCTGTGTGGTGTCTCTGTCATCACAGAACTCATCACCAAGGGAGAATCCAATCCTTTGCTCCTCTTTGTCAAACAGCAACAGCCAAGTGTCAAAACCCCCATGGTATAAAACCTTTCCCCTTCCTCCCTGAAGAGCCATTGGGCTCCAGGCCCAATGGGTTTATACCTAATAAAAATGACAATTTTTTCTTTAAATCAAACAAAACCCAATAAAAATGGTTTATTTGGAGTTTGATTTACAGCAGCCACTGAACATTGAAGTGATACAACAGCTCGGGTTAACCCCTTGTACTCACTACTCAGAGAGAGGAACTATTTAAGGAACTTTCTTTTAACCCATTTAACTTGATTTACTTGAAGGTTTGAAACTGGTTTGTTCCTTTCCCTCCTTGGGAATTAAGCATCAGATAACACAACACAATGGAAATACCAGCCCCAAGCAGGAAATAAAACCTCTTTAAAGGCACGTTTCAGAACTCAAAGCATGGTGGAAGGAGTTTGGGCTTTGGTGCGCACAGCAGATGCAAAAGGGGGGTGTTTCTGTTCATTATCCAACACTGGATTGTGTGTAAATCACCCCTTCGGCATCTTCTGCTATGGAGACAGCAGCTGCTGCCAACCACCAAAGGGTGACCGTGAATCACTTCTTCCAAGAACACCACGGTGGTGAATGGGTGGTTTGGCCTCCCCATGTGCCAGCTCCATTCCATCCCAGTGCTACTGCTCAGGGATTTTCCAGGAGCTGGGATTACCTGCAGGGCCCATGAATAACAGCCACCTCCGGGGCATAAAACTTCAGTTTAAGCACGGCCACAGTTACGATTTACAACCTGAAATAAGAAATAAAGCTTCTTCGTTCCAACAGGGAACAACATTCGGCTTTGTCTCCTGCCAGTGGTTGTGGAGAGACCTTTCAGCCTCGATCACCTCTGTAGGAGGAAATGGTACATGTTGGTGCACACCGGGTAGTGCAGAGCCAAGGATCAAAGACATTTAAATGAACCTTCCTCTGGCTTCTGTTCAGACAGAGAACCTGAGTGCACTGATTTCTCTTTGCCAAGTACTTGACCTTTCAGGGAGATTAAGACCAGAAGAAAGCACGGAGCAATCGCTGCTTCTTCACATCACAGCAGCAGAATGGGCACTTCTTTGCTGTCTAAATAAACAGAAGAACAAAACACACAGGTAAATACGTTAGATTTCTCCATCACAGTTGCAAGGGTCCGATATGAACCAGAAGCCACACTGGTCACTTCGCAGTCCCCAGGATACCGTAATCTGCTGTTTCTCAGCCTGGAGAAGGCTGCATGGAGACCTCAGAGCAGCCTTCCAGTATCTGAAGGGGGCCTATAGGGATGCTGGGGAGGGACTCTTCATTGACAGGACAAGGGGTAACAGGTTCAAACTGAAACAGGGGAAGTTTAGGTTGGATTTAAGGAGGAAGTTCTTTACTGTCAGGGTGGTGAGGCACTGGAATGGGTTGCCCAGGGAGGTTGTGAATGCTCCATCTCTGGCAGTGTTCAAGGCCAGGTTGGATGAAGCCTTGGGTGGGATGGTTTAGTGTGAGGTGTCCCTGCCCATGGCAGGGGGGTTGGAACTGGATGATCTTCAGGTCCTTTCCAACCCTGACTATTCTATGGTTCTATGATTCTAAATGCAGTGTCACCCTGCAGGTGTTTAATTACTAGTAATGAAAGGAAGAAGAACACCTCCCAGTGAAGTGGCAACAAACTTCACAGCAGTTGCCTTCATTAATTGCAGCTATGACATAGCTGGAAGGCTAAAATACCGGAATGAGGAAATACAGAGCCTGCAGGAGCTGTTGTGAAGCATAAATGTTCTTCTTGCTAGTAAAATCCCGTAAAATGGCTGAGGACTTCCCTGAACTCCTGCTTCCTCTTGCACAGATGAGGAGGAAACAACCTCCTGGGTACACCCAGCTATCGGTGATACATGTGACCATGACCACGAGTTTTGTAAGGGAACCAAGGACATTCATTTCTTCATACCAACCCCACACCTTTCCTCAGTTACCAGCAGAAGACCTGGGGACATGAGGCAACTGTTTCTCCAGCCAGGTTTCAGTTTGCTTCTTCACTCAGCTTCAAGTTTAAAGGCTGCTCTTTGGCCATTTGACCTGCAGATAGAACTCAACCATTCTTTTTATAGCTTGCACATCACTGGTAAAACTAAAATGCCCATTTTAAAAGTGAGATGGTGAAAGTATATCTAATTGAATCTCTGTGAGAAAAGTGCCTCTGTAGGCTAAAATGATGGTTACCCACATCAGGGGCACTGTGCAGGCTTCCCAGGGGCACTGTGCAGGCTTCCCAATGGGATGGAAGTTAAATCTCTGCAACAGAACACCGGCTCAGGCACTTGTATTTTGACTCTAGAAACTAATGGATGGAGGGAGAGGAAAAAACTCAGCTTCACCTCCCAGGAGGCAGTGATTTGTCAAAGAGCTCTGAATATTCTAAATGTAAGAAGTAATTGTGAAATCTCACACTGTTTGCCCATATTACAGATGGTCCAAATGAGAATAACACGTCTCAAAAAAGAGTATGAGTAAATAATGCCCTTAAGCACTGGAAAGCAGCAGCAGACCTCTGCACAGAAAACTCAAGCCAAAAGCAGCATACGCTGGTACAGTCTCTGCAAGGCTTCTCCATAGACACTGACCCAAGATGCACCAGCACTGATCCCTCTAACACCCCTCCAGCGGCAGGGAATTCTGTCTGCTCCTCCGAAAGCTTCCAAAATCATTCACCACTAAGGTATGTCAATAAAAGAAATCGGAAAAGAGCCATAATGTGCAAAGCCCAAATCACCGCAGTTTGAGTGACAGGCTGTTAGTCACTTCCTCATAGGCCAACACGCACCAAAGTGCTTTGGAGCCGAAGAAACACAGTGAGTAACGTGTTAGCAAACACGAGATGAGTTTTCCAAGCCAGCCCAGGCAGGGGTGACAAAGCCCAAGGGCATCTGATGAGTTCCAAGCTCAGACATAAGAAACAGGGTGGCTCACTTCCTGATAAAGGCACCCCAGTCACAAACACAGCCCTTGCCACCGCTCAGCTGCACGCTCAACCAACACACAGGCAGGAATGCAGATGGAAGTGAAGGAGATGGCTCTTCTGGGACTGGTTTCAGAGAAACAGGGAATAACCTCCTTCCTGTCTGCAATCCTGTGCTGTCAACCAGGCTGCTCTTCCTTCCTATCTGCATGGCTAGCAGAGATAAGTTGTGCCTCATCACTAGGAGATGTGTCTGCATCAGGCATCAAGAAATAGCCCAAACTAGAAGACATCTGACCTTCCATTAACTGCATTACACTTAAATCATATCACAAGCACGCTAACATTAGTGAATCCTGAGAACCATTCACCACTACAAAGGTCTGTCATAGGTGTAGGTGACAAAGACCACACAGCTTCATGCTCCCCACAACAAAGGCTACAGAACATCCATCATGTTGAGCCTTGAGGACTCCTTGGACAGCAGAGCAAGAAGTCTCAGCTGGTGAGAAGATGCTTCTTACATCCCCCACGCCCAACAGGTTGCTGTTCAAAGCATAAGAATAAAGCCCCAGTTTTAGAAATAAGGCCTTTGGTGTCCGTTGTCTATGGAGGCAAATGGGTGACAGCATTGGTGAGACTCCAAAGGTGCACTTACAAAAGGCAGGGTATCCATGGGGCATTTGAGAACTGGGAGAGTGTTTTGCTTGTCCTTTTTAAGCAAGTGGGGCATTAAACTGAACTAGCAAGAAGCAGGTTCAATGTGACAATAGAAAATGATGTGGTTTTCACATAGTGGGGCTGGACTAAATGACCTTTAAAGGTCTCTTGATTCTATAACACTTGGCTATGCTGTAGAAGTACTCCTGCAGGGCATGGATGACACATCCCTTTGTGTTCAAAACGCATCAGAGTTCTTGTGCTGCAAACAGCTTCAGGGCTGAGATCTCACCTGCCAGAACCATGGTTCGTGCTTGCCATGTTCTTTTATCCCTTCCTAGTGATCCTCTTCTGGCCACTGTCAGAGACAGAAGGCTTGGGCTAGCCCAACCTTTCCTCTGACTCAGTAAGCCTGCTATTATGTTGTGATTATTCACCTCAAACTACATCTGCCTTCCCTGATCTTCCCAATTTATAAGAGTGAATGCAGCTCGCGGGGCTGTGGGGTGCTACCACAAAGCACAGCTCTGACTCGCCTTGCTAAGAAAAACACAGATACTTTCTTTCCTCTGCCATCACCTCGTACAACGTGGGATGAAGTTTCACTGTAACTTAGCAAGATTATTCGGGTAAGCGGCAAGTATGGAAGTCATTAACATCTAATGACCCATCGGGAATGACTCATTTCCCCAAATATCATTTTGTATTGGATATCTGAATAGAACAGTTGGAAAGGACCCAACATTAATCATCCATTCCAACCACCTGACCACTTCAAGGCTGAACAAACGTTAGGGCATGTTCTAATGGGCATCAGCCACCTCTCCAAAAGGCCTGTTCCAGTGTTTGACCACCCTCGTGTTATCAGTGGGATCAGTTACATCCTCTTGCCTAAATCCACCAATTTACTCAGCCAGGAAAACCAAAGGAGAGGATAACACAGGAGATACTTGAGCATGAACTTAGGATATACATTCGTAGAATCATTCAGGTTGGAAAATACTCTTAAGACCATAGAGTCCAGTGGTTAACTCAGCACTGCCAAGTCCACCACTAAAGCGTGTCCCTAAGGATGGTGACTCTACCACTTCCCTGGGCGGCCTGTTCCTGATTTGCCTCATTTCATGGCAGTGTTTTACAGTAGGTTTTTAGATGGGAAAGATTATAAAACTAAGCAAGAGAAAACCAAACCCTAAAATAAAGCTTCAGATGCAGGAAAACCACCCAGGTTGACTCCACAGCTCATTGCCTGCATAGCTGTAGGCAGGGAAACACGTGGAGGCAGCTCGGAATGAAACGCAGAGGTTTAAACCCCACGGCTTAAGGCAGAGGTCTGCCTCCAATCACCCTGCAGAACACGTGGAAGATCATGAAACAAGTGGGAAAACTTCCATCGGGGTTCGGATGTTACCCCTGTAAAGAGGAATTCTGTTCCCAGGGCTGCCCACGTGGCTCTCAAAAGCACAAAGTTCGCCTGCAGTTTCAGGGCAGAGTGAAACCAATAAATGAGATCACCTGGAAGAACTGCTCCCAGCAGGCTCTGCAGCAGACGAAGTCACATCGTGGACACTGAAAAGGCACATCACCCTCACATCGGCAGCTGGGGCAGAAGTATCTCCCTAGAACAGAGAGAGGAGGAGCAGGGAGAAGGGGAAAGAGAAAGAGAGGGAGGAAATGACTTCATTCCTGTACTTTCACTGTAATCACCTGGGACATGCTCATTCATCCACATTTCCAGTGTAGCCCAGAAAACAGATACCACGAACTACCTCACCAGTGCAGTACCTGCCTTGCTACACCTGCCTTTCACATACCTCAGTTAGCCTTTGGTGCTTCACATCCCCATTTAGAAGCTGAGGTGACATCCTCGCCTTACAAGGAAGTTGGAGAAAGATCCCCAAGTTCTCAGGAAACTCTGATACCATTGTGATAAAAACAATGAAGTGCTTTGAGAGGACATACGCTAGTGGCCTAAAGTACAACTTCTACATAGCAAACCCCACGAATCATCACTGCACCTGAGCAGATACAGGCGTCATTTCATAGAGCATTAGCAGGATTCTCATTTCTTTGTCTTCATTTCTGCATGTTAAGGAATTGCATCCAAAAAAAAAAAAAATCTCACCTATACCTACCATTCTCTGGCTCCAAGACTTGGGGAAAGAACGGCTTGGGTACAGACTTTGTGGGTGCTCTTATTCTAATGACTTCTCCTCTGGTCTCTAACAATTCACATCGGTTTTTCCGGTTAAAGTACGAGGGAATGTTCTTCTGACTTCTCCTCGGTGCCTCAGAAGTGCCTGGATCTGGGTTTTAAAGGAGATAATCAGCATACAAAGCAGTGCAGCACAGAACACAAACCCCAGGCTCTACAAAGCACAATTAGAGGTAAGTTCTCATTACACAAGAAGAAAACCACCCTTTGAATAACTATTTGTTAATGCTATACTGCTCGGTAACAGAAGTTTCTGATACCAACACATGCTTTACAACTGAAAGGGACGCTTTATATAGGAACAGCTCTGTGGAAATGCTTCTTGACAGCGCAGATCTCCATCCATACCTGCTCCCAACCCCACCTCGGTGCACAAATTCTGCCTTCACCCATAACACACTTCACAGTTTAAAGAAGGTGTCACTAGACCTGATTTTTCTCATTTCCTTGCACTTCCCATCTCACATTGCCTTCTACCTTACACCTCTTGAGTATTCAAAGAATTCAGACATGGCAAATTGCCCTGATCTTCCTTTCCACACCTCGTGCAGGGACACTACCCACCATAATCAAACCCAACATGCTGCTTGTGAATTGACAACGTTCATTCCCAACCTTGGATGTGGCTGCTTCCTCCCGCAGTGATGCAGTTCTCCACACCCGATTCACTCCATGCCTGCAGCGTCTCTCGGCACTCTTGCTTACGACGGGCCATTTCAGGCAAATTCGCACACAGGTCTTCAATAATATCTTTGTGATGAGGACGCACAAACATCTGAACTCCTGTGCAGAAGAAAACAGAGTCAAATGCATCGGGAAATAAATGCCTGGCCATAGAAGACTCCTTGCTTTGGAGGGGAGAAACTCTTTGGAAGCTAAACAGAACCAGCCATATTGTTCAGCATCCCCAGGCTGGTAGAACATTCCTGGTTTCGTGGCTTTTATAACTATGGGGTTTTCCTTACTAGGAGCCAGATGAGTACTGAAAATAATCCCAACTTCCCCTGAAGTTCTTCTGTTCTCTACAGCCAAGCACAAACACCTGACTCAGCCCTTCACCTGAAACCTGGCCTAGCGACATCAGGTGTACACACAACACCCAAAAAGCCTTTCTCAGAAGGGTGGCTTGTTCTGCTGTTGACAACAGCAAGATTCACAACACAGAATACAGGAACTCTGAAAAGCCCCAGCTGTGACTTGCTGCCCAGAACAGGCTATTCCACCACAAAGTCTTCTGAGGTCTTTACCAGGCAAATTCTTTGACACTGACTCCCTGCCTGTGAGCAGGAATGCACAGGGGGAGATTGTGACTCACAGTGCCACCCAGTTCATTCCCCTCCCACTCTTTGTTATGGCAGGACTAATGTGAGTAGTTAATGCAGCAGAAGAAAACCTCTTCTTTAAAACCATGGAGACTCTGACATCTATTCGAGGGCAGTGTTACACTTATTGGTATTTCCTGAAGACACAAAACGAAACAGCATCAGCATTTCCCAGCATACGGCCTGCAGCATTTCCTGCAGAGGAGTTCACACCAGAGACACGGGAGCAGGTAGAACCGAAGTGTTACACAGCACAAGACACGTCCATCACAGCCATCGAGACCAGCATGCAGGGGCCGTCAAGACCAGCATGCAGAGGCCGTCAAGACCAGCATTTAACCATTCTTCAACAATAAAGCCCAATTTTAAATTCTGAACACTTACAGCTTCCTAAATGTTTTCATCATTAAACCCATGAAAGGAAAAAAACCTAACCCAACCCACTCCTGAGAAAGTAAGTGTTGGCTTGAAAGATTACTATGATCAATAAAGGTACTAAATTATGACACAGTCCTAGAACTACTCCCAGATAAAGTGAATTGAAAGAGTGATTGCTTATCCTAAAACCAGGAAGTGATCTAAGACCTTAGCACCAGTAGAGCAATCAATGGTCATGAGAATACAATTGAGTCAGTTCAACAGCCAGCACTGTCGAAACAGCAACCGCTTGTAGTAACTAAGGAGAACAAAAGGTAATGAAATCATCTGACTGAAGTTAGCTTAACCGAGGGTTGGGATGGGAATTACTGAGGTCTTATCTCAGCTTTTCAATAGCCAGTTTCTAAGTGAACAAACAGAGATTAAGACTTCATAACCTTGACTTTTTTTTTTCCCCTCTCTGAACATAGGGTCTTTTCCAACCTATCTCATTCTATGATCTTTCCTGCTGCTCCACTTACCTGCTTTGCTGAAGTGAAGCTTACAAATGCCACAAGTTTTTCCTAAGAGCAGAGACCTTGCAAACTAATGACCAGCAAAAGGTCATTGCTGACATGAGATCGCAGCACCTACATCTTATTTTCAACTAAATACAAGTGATTTTTAAAACATCCCTTACTTTGCAGTAAACCAATGTGTTCTGGCTTTTCAGTGGCGAGGTTTGCTAACACCATTGCCAGAGCACCGTATCTATCCGTCTTCTGGTAAACTAGCAGAGCATCATGGAAACAGCGGTAACTGTTTTCGCCCAGAGCCATCCTTATTTCATTGAGGTAGGTGGCCTCGAGGACCTCCTGGTCATGTCTTGTAGAGCTCGAAGCTTCTGCAGTGTCTTCCCTTGGAGCTTGACCAGCAGTGCGCCCTGAGAGACAAAGCACACGTGTGAGCAGGGCTTGGGGAGGACCTGAGCCACTCCTTTGTGTCAACTTCTCATTCAGAAGGGGGTTCCTGGACCACTGTGAAGTGGTAACTCCAACACCACCTGCACAGCCACACACCTCCCCTCTGACATGACCTTGAGCAGAGCCAGTGCCTGTGCCTGGAAATGGAGCAAATCGAGTTCAGGGATGGCTTTTAGCATTGTCTGGAGGGGCTTTTTTCGACTTTTTACATGGAGAAACATGTCAGATGGTCACTAGAGAATGAGGAGAAGGTGACACAAAGACACTGCGCATGGAAGTCAGCAATAAATCAGGGTAAGTAACCTGCTGAGAGCAATTAAAGACTAGATTTGTCACCTCTTATTAAGAGAGGAGACAAGGCATGTCTGCATCTGCCTGTGTCTGTGGTGTTTCCCAACAGGAAAACAGCATCAAAAAACTGAAATGACACACAAGACAGCACAAGAGCAACGTAGGAGGACAACAGAAGTGAGGGGCAGCTGTGAACCTCATGCTAAACTCCAAGCAGACTGCTATTCAAAACATCGGTCTTTGATTTCTGACACATTTTAGAGGAAAAAGCTCTGGTTTGCATATTACAGGCATGCAAATACAGATTACTTATATGCTAAGAAACTGATTGAAATTAAACAGCCCCATCTTTTGCCATTTAGATCTCTATTCTTCACTAAAGGACCTTTTAAAGACGTCAAAGAAGGCAGTTTTAAAAGATGGGCTTAGGTCTGTTTCCTGAAAGAGGAAAAACCATGGGTGTGAATTTTACCATCAGTATCTCCTACTGCATATCTAACAGCTGACACTGTCACAGGAGCATACTCCTGTGGGCAGCAGAAGGTACACACACATTCACTGCTATTATCTTCTCATTTACTTCTAGTGGAAACAAGCTTCCGCGAGAACCAATCTCAGGATAAGGTGGCTTGGTTCAAATGCTCTTACCACAGAAAAGAAAACAGGAAATCAAAGCAAAATAAGCACCATGGCTTCAGGCACGGAAAGCTTTTAAAGCCTTCCACGAAACAGCAGCTTTCTGGTTCTTTTCTGAAAAGAAAGGATTAGCCTTTGCCTGTTCTTTGCCCTCTGAAGAGAGACTTCTGAGCTGCCCAACTGCCCTACTACTCATGGCCTTATAAATACAAGAAATTCCCAGCTGTTCTCAGGAAGATGTGTGATCAACTCACAACTGAGCCTTTGACTTCCTACATAAACACTGGACTGGAGGTCAGAGGGAATACGTGCAATCTGCAGGATACGCTTGCTGGTCTCTGTTTCTACAGAAAAAGAGCGTCCAATACCAAACCAAAACTGTTTTCTTCTTCATACCTGGACTCACACTGACCTCATCTAAAATTACATTCCTTAAATGGCTCCCTCACAAACCACGGACAAGCAGGAAGCTTGTGCTTAACTCACCCTTCCCTCCCTGACACATGCCAGCTCAGTCCTCAGTGCAAACTTCTGGCTTCAGCTGGTTTCTTTCCTATCGACCTGGCTTTAATTTAATGGCTTTTATGGTTCATTTGGTACAACCCTTGCTGAAAATGCTGAACTACCATCACTTCTACCTACAACAGAGAGCTCTCTGCTAGGTGAGCACAAAAGACATTGGTTCCCACCAGGAGGACTTAGTGACAACATCAAACATAACATGTTACCTTGCGACTGTGGTTTTATTTAACATGAAGTTACCTGCACTACACAGCCATGTTAGCAAGTGGAAACCTCCCTGGTTCAGTTGGAGCTCAGTATCTAGCTCAGCACATGAGTCCTTCCAGAAGGTCATTTCCTGCTGACTCTCTTCTTCTTCTGTTAAATCAACCCAGTGCATTAGCAGTGAACATTGGAACAATAAACACAGAATGGTGCATTTCAGAGTGCCAAGCTATGCAGAGAACACCTGAAGATGCAGGTGCATTCCTCTGATATGAGGGGCTGAGCTAACACCCTCCTTTACTCAGGGCTTTATTGTTCCAGGGTTTCAAAGAAACCTCACAAGCTCTGTGAGGACATGATTACCCTCTGTTCACAATTCTGGTGGCACTATGTGGGTAGCAACAGTGACGCACACAAAGATCTTAAATCCACAGACTAGATTCATGATTAAAATAGATCTTTAATTCCTTTTTGATATAAAATGGGCATCATACAGTATGGTAACTGTGCAGTAACCAATGCTTAGGCTCTCTGTATGCTCATGGGAAGGCAGGCAAGAGGATCATTCAGAGCAAAGACTTAGCTGAATATTGATTAAACTAAATTGGCTTCCATCCTTGCACTGCTACACATTAGACACATCTTGCTCTTACAGTTGGGTAATGGCCATCAAATGATGCAGCTGCCTGGTGCTGAAACAGGCTTCTCACCTACGTTCTGGGCTAGGATGTCTTGCTCTTCCAATGGGAGGCTGTGCTCAGGTTTGTAGCCACAGCCCTCTCCAGTCAGATTGGAACACGCTTCATCAAACTGTTTCTTATGATGAGGTCGAATAAACTGGTAAAAGTCTTTCATTGGAGAGAAGGAAGAGATGGGCAAAAGAGGGGAAAAAAGGAGAAAAATTAGTCCACAATAGGTAGCAAATGCCACAGGAGCCTACAATGGTAGTACTTCTAGGTCAGGTAGCATGGAGATAAATGGGGATATAAAGTAATGGATGTTCATGATTATCATCCTGCTTGATCTGTACTTCAAATCTAAACCACCTCTAAAGTACCCAAGTCTATTTAAAAGACAAAGGTCACATAAGGACACTGGGGAAGCCATCGTACCTCGTAACAAGACATGATTTTCTTCATCCTCTATAAAGAGAGCACTCATTTGGGACAACACGGCAAGGAAGTCGTCTCTTATCTTGTAGTTCTGAAGAGCCGTAGAGAAGAGCTTATAGCTCTCTTGGCTTAGGGTCTTCTTCACTGTTGCCAAGTACGATGCTGCTCGGGCCCTCTTATTCTCTGTCGGGTTGGGTTTCTTTTCAGCTTGCTGTGAAGACAGGAAAACATCTCAGGAAATAGCATGACCTGAGGAGTTATTCCCACAGGAATTCAAATGGAAGCAATATATGAACAATTCTGGGAGCACACAGAACAATGAATACCTTCATCTACCACGTTACTGTGTCTTGCAATTATGGTACTCACCCTCGTATCCATGTGTTATTGCACCCTCATAAAACCCACACCCCAGTTGCAGTGCCACAGAATAAACACCAGTCTAACTGGCCTACCTCCTGCAAATGCCCAATTGACAAACATCTGTCTCTGAAACAGGAGATACAAAGAACAGAATACAGTTCCTCTAAGACATTTCTTGAGGACACTATACACATGAGCAAGCCAAATTACCCTCTTGTATTGGGAAGCATCTTCAGCAATCATAAGCAGCAGGGACTTGAAAAAGATTCAGAACAACCTCTCTTTTATGGAAGTACCTGTGCATTACAATGTGCCCAGACACACATAAAAGCCATGAGACTCTTGTGACAAGTCTTCATGACAAAAACCAGCATCAATGAGGCAATCTGTTGAGGCACATGCATATTATTTTCCCAGCTGATTATTATAGTTCTAAATCCTTCTGACATCTGCAAGCATTCATTCCCTCACAGAAAAGAGATGCTTTTCACCTTCCCTACTGACAGAACTGAGTGCTTCAGAGGACTATTCCTAGAGAAGGCAGCCAAGTCTCATTGCACAACGCTATTCTTAGGAGAAGGCTTAATAAGAGAAATGGCATTTACACCAAACCTTTGAGGGCTAGACTGACTCATCATGACACCAGGTAGCAACACTGCCAACACAACCTTCTGCAATGAACCTGCTCCCTTACTTACACCTTGGTGATTATCAGCTCCAGGGTCTGTGATGACTTCTATCAGTTTCGCCTGCTGGCGGGTTTGGGAGGCTGCCAGCAACCAACGCCACGGCAGCACCTTGGACAACTGGCTGGCACCACCACAACCACCACGGGGATGCTCATGAGTTTACCAGCAGCTGGATTTGGTGAGTGCTGTAGGTCCCTTCCAACTGACCTGTTCTGTTATATCCCAATCCAAAAAGACTAAAACCACCCATCACACCCAGTCAATGGGAGAAGATGCTGCTCACAAGGCAGCCAATGCCAGAAAAGAATTCTTTCCACCCACCAGCCCTACCTGGACCTGTGCTTGATTGGGTCTGTGATGTCTGGACTTGAGAAAGAGCATGACAGGAAGACTTCAGCTGTGCATTGATGACTATTTATGGTTGGGAAGAAAGACACAGCTGTTCGGGAATCAGTCATCTGTCCGCCTGGAAATTTCCAATTCAAATTAAAGCACTCTACAGAACAAAAGGGATGACATAGACACATGGAAACACATACTGTATTGCTGACGAGCTTTATCTTCTTCCTTCCTCCTTTCTGCTCATCTGCCAGCCTCTTCTCATGCTGAATGGAAAGTGTTGACAGACGCTGCGCCTGTGAAGTTGAAAAGAAAAGAAGAAAGGACAGAAGAAAACCTTTATAATATTATTATCATAGAACCATAGAATAGTTTGGGTTAGAAAGGACCTTAAAGATCATCCATTTCCAACCCCCTGCCATGGGCAGGGACACCCCCCACTAAACCATGCCACCCAAGGCTTCATCCAACCTGGCCTTGAACACTGTCAGGGATGGAGCATTCACAACCTCCCTGGGCAACCCATTCCAGTGCCTCAGCACCCTAACAGGAAAGAATTTCTTCCTTTGAATTCTCCATTGAATTCAGCCATTTCCAGTGGTAAAGTTTGTGACACCATTCCAGAAAGTGAAACAAGTCCACCTTATTGCAACAGAGCCTGCAAGACACACGTGTTTCTGGAAGGTGACCGCTTACTGGACAAGTGAGAAAGAGAAACCAAAACTGAGCAAGCTAAAGACAAAGTTTGTCTTGAAGGTGCAGGTTCCAGCAAAGCTGGATTTACAGTTGCCTGTCTCAGGGTAGCCCTGGAGTGTGCACACATCTGTGTGAGACTGATGCCTCATATGCCCCTTCCTGCAAGTACTCATCTGCTAAAGAAAACCTCTCTCTCAAGCTTCTGGGGTGCTGAGAAGGGAAACCTAAGCAGCCTTGCAGAAAACATCAGGGCAGATGAGACAGTAGCAGAAACACTCATGGCTTGACAAGCTCCTTTAGCACCTCCCATCCCCTGGAACAACGACCTGCATCTGTACTGCAGGGACTGGGAATAGTGGTGTATCCCTCTGAAAGAGAAGTGAGCAGTCATAAGCCAGAGGAGTGGAACTGCTTAACAGCCATCCCTCCAATATCAAATCAAGCCAGAATCAACCACATCAAAACCAATTCAACTAACACAAGAAACTGTGGGATCACCTCGTAATGTCAGCTGGTTTCTACGTATCTGTTGAGAAAGCAGGTATGTGAAGTGATTTACCTCTCTGCTGTTGCCTAATAAGGGGATTTCATAGCAAGTATGGGACTATCAGTGCATTTACAGAACAGAGTTGCTCATTTGTGAGAGGAGCCAGTGAAATGTAACAGCAGCCCCACGCGCCACTGACTTCTGTCTATTCAGATCCTAAAGCTTCAGAGTCAAATTAACTACAACTAAACCAGCAATACTGAAAGTGAGCAAACCCTTAAGGAAATACCCTCAGATTTGCCATTTGTACAGTCAGCTGCTGATACTCAAATACAACCTTCAGCGCACCCATAATGCAGCAAGGATGTGGAATTCTAGACAAGCCTGGCCATGATTTAAGTGCACATATAAATATATTTAAGCACTAACAGAATGAAGAATTGGAATAGAAGCAAGAAATTAAGATATTTATGATACATCAGTAAGTCAGAAAAGCTATCAAAACCATCTTCTTAATCCTGGACTACGTAATAGCATGATCCCGAAGAAAGAAGGCTTCTAAAAGACAAGTTTCCACAAGGCCTTTCTCAATGGAAAAGGGATCAAAAGGAGCTGTCAAATCATTCTCTAAATGGACTGAGGAACTAGTTCTTGTAGTTTGATTTTTTTGAGAGGACTAATGCTTCTTTTCCTGTTTTTCACCCCAGCAAAGTGTTTCAGAATGACAGCAGCTGAGTTTCCTTACTGGGGGAACAAGGGCACAGCATAACCTTGATAAAAGAACAAATGGTAACACAAGACACTACCATGGGTGGTGAAGGGAGATACAAAGCACAGCAACCCCATTACCAGTCCAAATCTAGCGCTGATTAAAACCAGCTCAATGCTGCACTCTGAATGGAAGCTGCTCCCTCAGAGGCACTCACTGCATGTCTCAGGGCTCCGCTCCCCACATCTCCAGTGCCAGAGGTCATTGATTTCGGTGCAGCACGGGGTGACCCCACAGTTCTCTGCAGCCACAGAGAAGAGTAACACTGAATCCAGACAGTGGAGATGAGCTGCCTCCCTGCCAAGCCCTTAGGCCCATCAACTTCTCTGTCTTATGGAAATGCTGCGCTATGTCAACAGCTGTGTGTTAACCACATATTGCAGCCGAGTTACCAAAGCCCTGAAGATGTGCCAGGCTTTCCAAAGAACAACTTCTGGTGCTGACATTGTTGTAAGCATGGGTGATGGAGCCATTTCTCACTCAGCTGCAGACAAGTTCAATGCTCATTAACCTTGTTTGCTTCCCCAAGCTTGTACCTCCCCCTCCGTCTAGTCCACAGCTCCAGCCATCTCCCTTAGACCTCCTCAGATATTCTCCAGATACCTCCACATTTCCCCCCAAGGCATTCTTCTCCTAAGCAAACCTCTTAGGTATGTTGCAGTAGGCATTCCTGGAGGCCATATGCTGGGTCATCAGCCAAACTGAGCCTGCAAGCCAGCCCTGCAACACTCCTGCTCATGGTAGCACGTAAGAGAGCTGCAGACAGGGATTTTGGGAAAGTGAGAACACCACAGCCTAACCACCACTGTACTAAAAACACCAATCCAAGAGGAAAGAAAACAGCACAGAAGCGGCTTTGCTGATCTTAATGGAGTAGAGGTCTTCTGGTTCAGATAAAATATCCTGTAAGCCTACAATATCCATTCTCTGAGTTAAAGCAAAGATTTCTAATCTGAAAGTGCCATTTCTAATCCCTCACCCTTTCTGAAATCCAGTATCTGGTCACAGCCCAAGTGCTGACACAGACTGCACCCAGGAGGAGCCGTGTAGCTACCCCCTCTCTCCTCTAAGAGCAATCTGCTCTCCAGAGAGCACGGTTAACTCCAGGAATCTATGTGGTCAGCAGCCATGGAGCACACCACAAGTATGTATTGTTGGTCATCCAGACTGTGGCAAGGAAACCCTTTGATTAAGCTTAATTATGAGAACTTGCTGCTACCAGTGCTGATTAGTGAGTTTCTCTTAAAAGAGGGTTGAACTGGTACTCTTCAAATCGATGCCAAACTCATTTCATTTCAGAACCTACAATTTTCACTTAGAAGCAAGCGTTTTGCTTTGCCATTACCTTTTCCTCTCCTGACGAGTCACTCTCCTCCTCTGTACCTTCGCTGCTCTTCTCACTGCGCTCCAACGCATCCAAGAGCCCGATACGTGGTCTTCTAGGCGAGACGAGCTTTGGTTCGTATTCCATACACAGGCTGGATGCTCCATCTCCACTTGCTGGCATCATAGCATGAGAGATGACAAATTAACATTCCATGTTGTTTCTTTTGTTTTCTTTGCCTTAGTAATAGCTCAGAATCTCATGTAGCAACCTACACAGATGTGTTGGCTCATTTCATCTCCCCCACCTTGCAAAACTTACATGACTTGGTAAGACAACTGTTTTGGTTAATTACCCCTCACATTGCTCAAGCATTTGTTACCAAAATGTGGTGGACTTCTCTCAAACTATTCCTTCAGTGATGGTCATATTTAACCTCAAAATAGCTCATGATCAATGGAAAAATTCTTACTGCAACAGTAATCTGTGTTTAACTACTTTAGCTTTATAGATTCCCAAAACCTCAGTTCCTGTGTTTAAGAGATTCTGGCATGAAATATGGTTTATTATTTTTAAGCAGAACAAGGTTTTTTTGAGGCTACAATTCTCACAGTGTCAATACCTACAAGAAACAGTCACCCTCAGGTCCCACAAATACATATTCTCACTAACCAGGATCCAGGTGTATTTGGCTTCAAGTATCAGAATGTTGAGCTGTAGGTCAAGTTCGTATCAATTTGCTACTTCTAAAAGGCATTCTCTTCAAAATGTATTTGCACTACTTCGTGAAATGACTTCAACAGTCAGCTACTAAGAAGAGTCCTTTTGAGAAGGAAGTATATGACACTATACATTGAAGAAATCAGTACAAGAGGCTCTTTAGCCAAAACTGTGATTACACGGGTGGTTTGATGTCACAGCAAATGCAACTGAAAAACGTGTGTCAAGAGGCAATGCAGCTTCTTCCCTTTACCTCCAGCCACACGCTGCAGCCCATCCTTTGAGATGGGTCTACCAGTCACATGGATGAAAGGTGAATTGGTTCAGCAAGCTCACCTGCTTGCTCTCGGTTGCACAACAGATGGATTCAAATCAAGAGAAGAAGCACAAGCACAGGGTTGGAAACTGGGGGAGAAAAAGCAATGCCTTTGGACAGCCTGCAGTCACACTGGCTTCCATGTAATGTGAAATCACCCTCATGGTCACCTATAATGGCCTTGGAACTACAGTTTTAAACACAACTTCATTGTTCTGTTCCAAACCATCAACCAGTCTAGAGCAGAACATTCCCAAAGAATAACTGACATGGGAACTCTTCGTACTCTGGCATGAGCTAACCACAAATCTTGATAAGCTTCTTTGTTCCAAGGTAAATGCCAGCTTTCCGTTTTCTTAAGACAGATTACTGTGAAAGAGCTATTTGTATAACAGGATGGAAGACAGACATATGAAAGTCAGCGTTAGTCAGACACGGACTTCAGTTGTTATCTTTTAAAGAATGACATTACATCAATCTCCTGCGCTGCAGGATGGCTTTTCAAGCCCCATCTGCCTCTTTGCTCTATAGTTGCAACTGGTTCCCCCTTTTTCTCATACCAAGCTCTGTCCCCTCTGACCAGACTTTTTACATCACTCTTTGAGCCCTCCTTGCTTTCTCTCCCATTCCAGTTTCTAGTCTCTAGCTCCTTCCTTTTTTGTTTCAGTTTAAGACAGAAAAGTACATCTGCGAGGACCTACACCTACCTTTTCTTTTCCTCTGCAAACTGGGAACATGGTCATCCAAGTATTTGGCCTTTTTCAGGCAGAGGATCTGTTCAGATGAAGTAGATGGTACCGCATCGCTTTCTCTTTGGGAACCAGCAGAGCCAGAAGGGCCTTGTGGCAGGGGTAGGGGCATCTGAAAACAGTATATGAAGTGTTAGAGCACACAAAAGCTACTCTTCCACACCACTTCCTTTGCAGCCAGAAACCTCAGCAACAACCTAAAGACATCTCCTTTTTCCCCAGATAATCCTGAACAAGACTGATGAATGAAGTGTGGTAGGCAGGCTTAGCACTAAGTGACCTGTGTAACAGAAAAAGGGCCATGATGCTGCTAAAGAACAATTGCTTCCAAACACTATCCTGGCAACAGAGCTCCTATGGCAAAGCTTTTTGGGTTGTGGTTCTTATCGTACCATGAAACTCCCATTTATGATCAGAAAAGATCATCGAGTCACCCACTACCATCCATCTGTAACTTAGTATTCTGAACAACTTCTATTTGGCCAAAGCATCTTCCAGGAAGTCATCTAGGGTTGTATGTGAAATTGTGTTTGTTTTAATCTTATTCTCTGGGACAGAGAATTCCCCATTCTGTCTTCCATCCCACTTCTTGCTATGACTTTCTCCAGTCAGTTAGAAAGTCTTTTTTACAACATTACTTTTTAAAATCAAGGAACTAATACAGAAAAAAAAGGTTTCTTAATGCAAAGAGAAAAGCCGTATCGGTAAAGATGACCCAGTGATGAACTGCATGAATACTGATGGGTCTATCTCACACTCTATGCCTTTGATTTATATTTAAGGGTTATTTATATTATTTATATTTAAGGGTTATTATTTATATATTATTTATATTTAAGGGTTATTATTTATATATTATTTATATTTAAGGGTTATTATATTATTATTATAATAATAATTATTATTATTCAACTCAGCTTTGATTTATATTTAAGGGTTTGACGATTCTTCCACACATACGCCCTCTCCCTGTGTACGAAACAGAAAGCTTGTTGATGCTAACATCAGCACCAGTATTTGCACACCATCCCATAAAAGCTCTGTTTGGAAGGAAGTGGGAAAGGAAGTTATTTTTGTGATCTAGCCTAATGAGTTGCCCAGCATGACAACACATCCTGTCCCAGCTCACTCTTGGAGAAAAACGAGGCATCTCTCTTTTCCCATAAATCTTCCAGTGCTTGGAAGTGACAAATTACTCCATCGCATGTCTCACCTGGCTCAGTATTCCCGATTTCCAACACTATCAAGAAGATTTATGGAGGTTTTTTTTTTTTTCAAAGACACTTACAACTTCTTGAGCAACACGGTAGAAGATGGAGACACTTCTGACTGCATGCCCAAAGTTGTCATAGACATTCACGTAGGGGCGGACCCACGAAGGCAGCTTGCCTCTCACATTACCAGTTGTGAACCTGTGTAAGATTGGAAAAGAGGAGAATGATTTGCCACATTGGCCTAAATGAATTAAACAAGCGCTTGATCAGGGTCCAAAAGGACAAAGGAGGAGCAGCAAGACAACAACAGATTGAAACAGTGCCATAAATATGATGGGGTGATGAGTTCACTCAGGAGGAAATGGATTTGTTGAGACCACAGAATAGTGAGGGCTGGAAAGGACATTAAGATCATCCAGTTCCAACCCCCTGCCACAGGCAGGGACACCTTGTCCAACCATGTGCCCACTGTCTCCAGCTGAGCTTCAGCATTGAAGGCAACCAATTAAACTTCTGTTGCTTATGATATACATACTATATTAATTGATATTAATGGATACAAATGCAATATAATATTACTATAATATCTATTATATAGTTTCAGTAATACAATCTCTTCTTCTCACAAAATACTGCAGTGCTGGCAACTGCCTTCTCAAGTGAGAGACGGAGAAAATGCAAACCCAGAAGTTATTATCCATAACTTCCAGCAGCATTACAAACAGGAATTCAATAAATTGGCTTATTCTGCATTAATACCATTAACCTCTTCCTGCAGCTCTAAAACCAGTATATTTTGGGAGCAGAGGATCAGAATCTCATTACTTTCCTAAAGCAGTGCAGTATTTATACAGCCAATTATTTAAAATAATTGAATTACTTATGAACCATAGCCTGCTCCAAACAGTAACATCAGCAATTTACATACAAGATAAAGGATAAATACAGGGATATAAAGATGTTGATGAATGTTTATGCTCTAGAGCCCAGGATTCACCTTTCATCACAAAGGAAGATAGCACCATAGTCCTGGCGATGTCTGATGACCCTGCCAATAGCCTGGTTAACAGCCCGGGAAGCTTGCTGGTTGTACCACTCCCGCCCAGACAGATACTGCAGTAGGTGGGAGGAAGAAGTAACATTAATTGCCAGGTAAAATGTGTTCTATGAGCTGTACAGTCACTATTTCTACAGAAATAATAAATCACAGCCAACAAGATCTACTGACAAATCTCTGGAAGCCTAGGAAAACCAAAACAAGGTTGACTTGAACATTACCTGACTTATGGCACACAGCATACTCAAATACAGAATCACAGAGGGGATCGTAAGGCTCATCCAACTCCAACCCCTGCCATGGGCAGGGACCCCTTCCACTGGAGCAGCTTGCTCCAAGCCCCTGTGTCCAGCCTGGCCTTGAGCACTGCCAGGGATGGGGCAGCCACAGCTTCTCTGGGCACCCTGTGCCAGCGCCTCAGCACCCTCACAGGGAAGAGCTTCTGCCTAAGAGCTCATCTCAGTCTCTCCTTGGGCAGGTTAAAGCCATTCCCCCCTGTCCTGTAACATACATACTCTTGTAAAAACCCAAAGCAGACAGCACAGGTAACTACTCCTGCCCACTCTCTGGATGAAGCAATTCCCATAGAAAGATGGACGGATAATACAAATACGAAGAGTTTGACTGAGACCTTAATTATACCAGTTTTTAGTCTCTATTTGATTGACACCATGCCACTGGAGAAAGAATTCAGAACCCTTAACATTATCTAACTAAATGTGACTGCATTTGTGACAACCTCCCCAGGTTCTTTGACTCTTTGACATTCAAGGTCCCACAAGGCTGAGAGGATAACAAAAGCCAAAATCCATAGAGACGAGAGGGAGAAACAACACACAAAGCTGCAAACAGCCAGCAGTGAAACTCTGCCCAGTATCACCTGTGAACCTGTCCCATGTCTTCTCATCTCATCCAGGAACTGCATCTTCAAAACAACCCTGGGCTCCATCCGAGGAGGAAACGGGAGCCCGGTAATGATGACTCCCCGGCCATTTCTGTCTGCGAAGTCCAAGCCCTCGCTGGCCTGAGGAGACAGTGCTTCCCGTTATCAACAGGATTTGAAGTGGTGTCTCAGAGCAATTCAGGCTTTTCCCCCCATTAAATTTAATCCCTAGCCAAGTGTATCATATGAATATGATATGCATGGTTTCAACTAGATTTTTTTTTCCTTTTGATATCAGGACTTTAAACTTCTCCTTTTCCTCCAGGAGGCCCTGACAAAGCATATCCTCAGCCAACACGATCAATGAACAGCTGTATTCAGATGTCTGAGATATCAGTCAATACCTCTAAACCTCCCACAGCCTGAATTGCTAACAAGACATAGGAACGTGATAAAACCTTTTCTGACATTAAAAATGAACAGAATCGTTTCAAAGCAATAATGGAAAGCTACCAGAAATCTGGCTTAGAAGTGAGTTTTGGAGCTTTTGACAACACAGGTCTTTTGGTTTATCTTCTCAAACAGTTCCAGTTTTGTAGTCATACAATTAACTCTTTGACCTCAACAAGCTAAACAGTCTGCCCTTCAACTGCACATTACTGCAAAGCATGATCTCTCCACAGACCCGATTCCTCTCAGGGTAATACACTGCTGTTGGAAGGATGGGAATATCCAGCTGAGAGTCCTACCACAGAGAGCCCCGTTTTTCCTTCACTGATCTGACAGCCACTCTGGAGGCTGGGACTGAAGGTTCAAAGAAAAACTCTTGGTAAGCAGCAGCAAAAAGGCTTTAAGAGTGATCTGTGATTCTGCAAATATTCCCACTGATAAGCATAAACCCATTTATCAGCACTGCAAAGTGCAAAGGAAAAGCCAAATGGACTTGAAGTTAATGTAAATGTTTTAAAGCCAAGCAATAATTCTGGTTTTCAGCAGCGTTGTTCTAACATGTTTCATTACAAATGTTTCCTTTAGTTCTCCTCCCAGACAGTTGTTCTCATCTAATGAGCTGAGTTTTCAGTGAGCAGCAAAGAGGAAATGCAAGTGCGATGATGCTCCTCCCATTTAAGGAACTCAAAGACATATTTCTTTAATAAAGACATGAATGAGGCATACATAAACTTGATATCATTTTGAAAAGGCTTCAGGGCGTTCTACTTCTTTTAGTTTAATCTCCCCACATGTAATTACAGTCAAGTAATAGAAATGTACTGAAATCCGTATGATCTTTTCCCCATCAACTACATAATCTGAACTCAGATGAAACAAGTTCTCAGTTACGTTACCTTCCCCCGACATACTGCCAAAAAAGCAGCCCCATTGGACTTGGGACAGACAACTCTATTATAGTAGGCATCTATTACCTAAAAGGTAAACAAGTTTAAGCAAGAGCAGGAATGTTATCACCCTTTGCCTAAGCAGAAAGCTGTATTAGCTAAATTTGACTTGCACACCGAGATGTAAAATGTGATGAATTTAGTATCCTTTTCTTTACTTTTATTAACTGCAAGTGTGAGAAGCCACTTGCTCAGCAAAACCATCACTGCGAAACCTAGAACACATCTGGGTAAGCATAGAAGATTCATGTCAGATACTTCTGATAAGAAGGCGAAACACGGACTGTTGTGTGGTTCTGCCCATCCTTGAGGAAAAGGGCAAACTGGGAAAGCAATCCAAGGATATCACTTACTCTAAGAAGCAAACTGAATGGCTATAAATAAGCAAGATGACACTGCTCAGCTCCTTAGCACCCAAAGCATGACAAGCTGGGAGGAAACGTCCTGCGGGACATTAAGAGATGCTGACTGGTGAAGTGACTCCAGGATCCTAGTTTTCTAGTTATCGTTATCCTAGGATAACAGTTTGTCCTAAAATCAATTTTATCCCAGGATAAAATTTGGGTTTCAAACCCAAACACATCTCGGGGAAGGTATTTAAGCATAAAAAGTTTCTGAAAGCGTTACAGGTATGTAAAGCAAATAACCCACCTCTGAAAAGCTCCCTTTGTTCCTGGGCTCCACAAACATTGACTTCACTTCTTCTATTCTGCTAGCAAAATCATGCTCCTGATAAACAGATCATGAACACATCAGAAACAGCCACGTAAGCACACACCAGGGGAGACAGTGCATTAAGATCCTTTGGGGTTTGGTTGCTGCAATGCCGCATTTCAATGTAGTGTGATCAAAATAAAAGAAGCCTGAGCTGGGCTTTTAATTACCAGATTTTATAATTAACTTAGTAACGAAGAACTTTTAATGAGCATGGTTAGACAGCATAAGGACAAACTGTCTGACCTAGGTAACCAAACACCTAATAAAGGCAGAGCAATGAGCATACTCTCCAATATTCCAGGCTTTTATCCATGACAGGATACGATGAAAAGAACACCAACAGTCCATCCGGCACAACTCGCACCAAGTTACCTGCAGTGAGATAGATAAATGAGTAGCTGAAGGAAGACTGCAGAGGCAAAGTAACAGCATGGCTCCTTCCAAAAACTCTCCTACTTTCCTGACACCAATATTCATGTACTAGAAGTTGCTTCACATTTATAAACCAATTCAATAATCTTGTCATGAAGGTATAAACCTAAATACAGATGCCTAACTAGCTTTCTAAAGTGTAGTGTTAACAGGATAAAACATATGAGCTACACCAAACACTACATCATCTGTCACAGTGTCCCTTGTGACAGCAGGACCTAGTTTTAGATCATTTTCTCCCCTGCAGTCTGAACACTCAAAGTAATGATGAGGTGCCACAGGACTGCTTTCAAGAGTTTCCTGGTCACATAGAATACACTTTTCTAGTCAGACAGACTTAGAGCAGACTTGACACAGCTCCTTTAAAAGCACCACAAGAAACTGCACTGACTTCTTGTGATGCTCAATTGCCCTGGCGAAGGATGCCCTGCTGCTTCATCGCCGTGCATCTGCGCCACCTTCTGACAGTGTTTAGGGACCACATTTTTGACCCAAACAGAAACACCTGACAATAAAATAACTCCTAATTTGGAAACATTAAACCTAGGATTCAGACACAATTACAGTGACAGCAGCCAGCTGCCTGGGCAAACAGCAGTACACAGAACCAGAGAGCAGTTAGTAACACAATGCAATCCTTTACCTTTCTCTGCCTTACCAAGTCGTCTTTAGTATTTCTCCTTTTGGGATGCATATAAAATGCCATGCAACAACCCATTTGAAATCCACACACTTCACTTACCAAGTGTTTTCCCCAGAGAAGATAAATAATCCTCCGAAAACCTACGAGGAAAAATCAAGTAGCAGAAATGTACTTCCTTTTCTAGGTATTTCACACATATTGACGCATCTGGTGTATTTCACACTTGTGATATTCATCTCCTGCAGCATATCCGTGCTTAAAACTGCTCTCCTTCCTGTGGCAAGCACCCACAGTAAGGACACAAAACTTGTAAAATGTTGACTACACATAACTATTAAATATTCTTATTAGCACTGCAGATGACCCAAATTTGAGGAGTATCAAAGCATAACAAATAGAAATAGGCAGCATCTGAGCTCTATGATTAATACTAATAATTAAAGGCTCTGCCTGCCAACAAAGTCTGGAGATGCTGCCAAGCCTGACTAACACTACAACTGTTTAAATGAACTATTGATGAATCAGGTGTGGTGAAGCTGCCAGGCAAAAAAGGGTGAATCTGGTTACTGTGGTTATTACTTACCTGTGGCATAATGCAAATCACTTTTGGGTTGACTGAAAAAGTACTGCCCTGCAATGAGGAGTACTTCTGTGCCTTCCAGCCCTGACTGACAACTCGCCTGGCCTCTCATGCCTTTATGGTTCTTTCTTTCTTGTGCCTTGTAGTTCTGGGTGCTGTTTTCCCTGGAAACTTACATATGCAGGGATAAAACCGAAGGTATTTATTTTTATAAGCCCTAAAGACACCAGTATCACCATACAGACACTGTCAAAACACAGCACCTGCTGTGAATTCCCTTCCTGCAAAAAAGCAGGTGCTCCAGGTCTCAGGAGGGGGATCCCCAACCTTCTCCCTTCAATAGATAGCATCTTCAATGAAATACACTGAAACAGCACATGAAGCTTCTGTAAGTGAAAAACCAGTCTGAGGGGTTTCCAGTCTGCTTATTCTGTCAAATCAATTACAATTGCCCAGTCCTTTTCCAGTTGTGTGGAACATCTGGCATTCCTCCACTCTGATTTGGTGGGGTTTTTCCCAGTAACAGCTCTTGGAGATCTATTTTTCTGTATCCCTAAAAATGAGTAAGGCAGGCGTGCAGCAGGGTAAGTCATGGAATTCTCAGCCAGTGCTTTCTCTCTGATGTTGAAATTGAGACAGATTGAAGAATGATGGGAAGAAAGCTAAATGGGAGAACAAGCACATCCGACACAGAGAACCGATTCTCATTTCAAAACGCTACAGAAGGATTGCATCCCTAAACACGGTTCTAGCATCCGTGTGATGCCTCTCTTTAGTAACTGCAGAGAACTGGCAAGCAGAGAGCCTTCTGACAAGTGCATCAAAGCATGCCTTCTGAAACTGTGCGCAGAGATGCCAAAGAGATCATCACATTGCACAAGAAAGTCAATACACAAAGAAGGGAGGTTTGGCCTTCTCTGCTGGCACCAGAAGTACCAAACACCAGAAAGACACAAGCAAAATGATGAAATACTAGAGAAAAGCACGAGAAGTTATGATGAAAAGCTTGTTGACAAACATGTGGATACATTTTCCTTAAGAAGGCAATGCAGAGGTAAAAGAGAGGGTAGTCAATAAGGACTTCAGTGCAACTCAATGCTCTGCCATTTAATGTCTTCCAGCCCTCCAGCTCTCAGTTTTAACACCAGTAGTTAAAGGGTGGTGTTACTCAGCACAGTGCTTATCCAGGTAAAGAGCTACAGAGACCACTTATTTCAGGAGCATCCTCCTGTAAGCAGAACGCAAAGTGTCAGAACACAAGACATCAAGTCAGAATTCCACATGGAAGTTCGTTACCTTCTTTCATAGGTAGAAGTCAGCACAGTTCCATCAGGTCCCTTAGAAATGATCCCAACCCAGAGCTGGTGTTTATCGATAACATGTGGATTCTCCAAGCGAACAGGAAAAGGGCTAGAGAAACAGGAAAGTGAGATCCCAGACACACTCATTATGTGATTCCCTCCTCGTTGCCAGCCCCAAACACTCAAAAATCCAGATATAAAATGTAAAATCACGAGAGCAGATTGTGCATTACCTGTTCCCACGTCTCGGTACTTACATCTGCATTTCCATTGTAAATGATGAGAGGGGGGAGAGTGTCCCACTAGTAAGGATAATTGTCCTGACTCCTTGACGAACAAGCTCATGCATGCTGTATCCAGGGCTGAAACACCAATAGCTTAAGGTCTTTTCTGTATCAAATAAAGAGAAAACATTAAGAAGCAAGTCTGTTAGTGGTAAAATTGGAGTATGACACTCAAATAGCACATTCCATCTGAACTCCTGAAAGTAAGCTGGCCAGCAGCTGAAGGTAAGGTTCCAGACACACGGCATGTTCTGCTTTGGTCCATCCCAGATTTTATTGCTATGCCCATTCAAAATACAGTTTTAAAAGGTCATTGCTGCATCACACCTTAAATAGATTATACTTTTAATCAGAGGGTGGTTAAAGACAGAGCATCAAATCTCATTGTTACAGGCAGGTTGAGCAGACAAAACTACTCGGTCCTCAATCCACCGATTCACTTCCTGCTGTCAAGGATAACTGGAAGGGGAAGCATGGTACAAGAAGCGTAGAATACTGGGATAAAGGACAAATGACTGAAGTTGGTAAAATATCTCTCTACTCCTGCTCTTGCTTGAAAAGAGAAGAACCCCTTCTCCATCAGGAATTTCCAACACCCTTTCACCTAAACATTCCATTTTCTCTGTAGTCAACTTCCAAACCTTTCAACTCCTGCTCAAATCTTTTATGCGGTATGGATATAGATGT